>NC_091790.1:30000000-31250000 GCF_041296235.1 Equus asinus
TTTAGGAATATTTATTCAGTGAGAAAGCATCAAAACTGAAGTGAAATAATTAGTGGAGATAAACAAAAGTTAAAAAAAAACCAACAGTGGAATCAAACTTGTTATTTGGAAGAGAAATGCCTGTTTGGCTGCCCTTTTAAAAAACATGTCCAACTGGTTTTTGCCTACTTGGGACTTTGAATTACTCCCACGATGAGGAACAGCAGAAGAGCAGACATGAACCTGTTAAAGAAAGAAAAAGGAGAACTAAGTTTGAGCCCTTTATTTCCCTCCTCTCTCTCTTTTTTTCCTTACTCTTAGAAACTCTGGGGAGTCTTTTCATACAAAGGGATGGAAATGGAGGCTCCCACTGGGAGAAAGCCTCGAGCTTCTATAATCAAATGCGCTGTTTGACACATAAATAAACGAGGAGCAGGAAGGATCAGAGTCGTGCTGGGCGCCGTGCTGGGCGAGGCGCCTGTAAGTCAGGCCGAGGTCCCCCGCAGGCTTCCTTGCTTCCTCACTTGATTTCTGTCAAGCCCACCTGTGGTTCGGGAGCACCAGGAGCTTCCGAGGGCAGCAGTAGATGTGACAGTGGCTTCCTGAGGTCAGAACACAGCTGCTTCTTGGCCCCACAGTGGTCCTGAAGCCCTCAGAGGGGCTGCGTCATGGAGCGGCCCTGAGAGTAAGTAGCACATTGCTGGTCCAGCCCTCGGAAAACAGCTTCTGGCATTCGCCTCCTCAATTGCCTTCTACTCTTTATTTCAGCAGGCATGCTCTTAGGGACGAGTGTGGCCACAGTTCTATGAGGCCAAGGGGACCAGGGAGGAGGGAGGTTGTAGATAGAAGAAAGAAAGTGCAAAGCCAAGTCGTGCTGTGTGACTCAAGTTACTGTCTCTGAGCCTCAGTTCGTCCCGTACAGAATAGGAGTAATAATTGCTGCCTGCAACCTCACCGCGGTGAGCAAGCGAAATGACACAGATGAGAGCTGTGTCCAAGGTGTGTAGTAAATGCTTGGCTGCCGGTCTGGGCCATTTCTGCATCCGTAACAACTTCTCCTCACCCACAGCTGAGGCCCCTCGGGCATGGAACTGATGATAACGAGGCTAGGCAGAGCTGACTGGGTTCACGTTCCAAGTGCTTCAAGAGGAGCAACACTGACTCCTCACCACTGCATAGAGATGACATTATTCTCGTCATCCCGCCTGTTAGATAAGGGAGCTGAATCACGGAGGGTGACACACTGTTTGGAGGAACTGGCTAGTGTCTGGCGCAGCCAGGACACCGACTCGGGCAAAGCCTCCACTGTTGGCTTCCCCAACCTCACCACATTCCAATGCCTCCCAGATAAAGGAAGTGTGTCCCCAAAGAATGGGACCGGACAGCCCACGGACCTGCCCCTCTCATTCCTTCTTCCTCGCACTCTCCATCCCTGGCACCCTGAACATCTTTAGGTCTGGGACTCGTCTGTGTAACTCCCAGATTCCCGGATTCCCACCCTTCCCCGGTCCCCTTTGCGTCACCACTTCTGTTGAGTCCCCTGCCTCTTTGGTGTCCACTGAGTACCTGCAGCTTCCTCCAGATCTCCCCCAGCTCCTGCCCTGCAGCCTGCACGTATCCCATCTGGTCCAGGCCTGGCTACACGGGGAGGGAGGAAGATTGCCATTGTTGATTGTTTGGCAAAGGTGGCTTCTTGGTGGCCCGCTGAAACCAACGTAGACCTGTCAGGCATAAAACACCTGAGCATCCTGCCAATGTAGCAATGATGCTAGCCGGTCCTGGGACGAAGCTTACCCATAGATCTGAGACCCTAGTGCCGAGTTTCTTTTCAGGCAAGTCCCAGAAGAAAAAAGGGACACTGCACCAGGAAAAGAGATCACGCTGGAGTTCTGATACACTGCGACACAGGTTTTGTCAAATGTTCTCACGAGACCACGAGGAGGAGGAGCTGGGGAACTGAGCATCTCCCTTACAGCATCCGTGAAACCAGGATCTTTGGCATCAGGCAGAGCTGTGGGCCACTTCGGAGAGCCACAAGGCACCCCCTCCAAGTCAAACATACGCAAACAATTTCTTTTAATTGTGTCAAAAAGGTCTTTTAAGTTCATGACAATCTCTCTTTTACCCACGGTTTTCAATCTGAGAGAGGTTTGGTGCAGTTCCGGATTGCTGTTCAGTACATTTTACAAATGGAAATCTCTCTTCCTTGTAGCGATGCTGGGAAAAGCACATCTGATGTTGGAGCAGCGGTAGCTTTCAGTGCTGTCCAACCCGGAGATGCTGATCAGGACGAGGCCTCCTGGGCTGGCCATGCAGACTCTTATCACTTCTAACCAACTAACCACTGAGATGCTGTGGGTGACCTTGAGTTTGGGTTGTGTCTGATGAAGTGGGGCCAGAGCAGCAAGAGAAGATGAGTATGATCCACCTTAGCAAGTAAAGCAGCTACTCACCCCCCTAAATGATGGAGGATGGAGGTCCTTGGACCCCTGCCTTAGCTGCCTGGACCAACTGGCTGGAAGAGCTGCTGCTGAACTGAACTGCATAGTCACTGATTGGTTTCCAGTGTGGCCAGCCCAGGGGCATAGCTTTCTCCTCCAGGTCCATGTGAAGATCTTGTGCAAAGATATCTTCTCGATTGAGGGGCATGGTCTCGGACAAAGAAATAGATCAAGAATAACTTTCAAGGATTCATACCACATCTTAGAATGGAACACGAACCATGTGTTTGTACCGTTTCCCTGTTGGAACGGTGCCTCAATTGTCAGATCTGCCAGCTTCCAGGTCCGCTCTTCTCTTCTTTCCCAACCAGTTGGGTTTATTCGCTTTGGCAGCTTCATCATTTCTCAGAAGAGGCCTTGTACCCTCGTGGTAGAATGAGATAAATGAAATGTTGTAAGATCAGAGATGAAGAAAGACAGCGAGAAAGGACTTTCATCTTCTTTGATGCCTAAAAGCATGAACACCGACAGGGAGAGAGTCCTTCCGGACGTCATCTGGAGCAGCGTCAGTGGGGGCAGCCAGGGCCCTCGCCGTGATTGAAGACTGGTTATCAAGGGGCAAACTGGGAACCAATCTGAGTGTCCAACCACTGGACAAATTATGCTACAACCATAGAGTGCAATTTTATGCTGGCATTAAAAATTATGCTTCTAAAACATTTAATGATGCAGGAAAGTCATGTGATTTCATTTAAGGTGCACAAAGCTGGATACAAAACAGTAACAATGTTAAATATTTATAAATATGCCCTTAAAAAGATTAAGAGGAAATATATAAAAGTGTTAGTAGTTATCTCTGGTATGGATCACTTTTAATTCTCTCTTTATATTTTTCTACTTCCTAGATCCTCTATAATAAACATTGAATATCTTTTAATTAGAAAAAAAACATTATTAAGCAAACACACCAGTGGCTGCAGTAGACGTGGTTACGTGGCTGCCAGCCAAGAAGAGCACGTGGGGCTGCCTGGAACTCTGCCAGGAAAAGTAAGGACATAGACAGTGGCTGAGAAGATGCGACTATTTTTGTTACTGTTGCTATGGTTACCTGAGCCTGGCTTCCCTGTCCAGGCTGGTGTGGTGTGGACAAGCGAGAGTGATAGAGAGTTCACACGACATGTAAGACCCCCAGCTCATTGCCATCCCTGAATAGAGACCACTCCAGAATTAGGGAAAGCACCGTTAGCTATCAAGACATTTACTAATTTGAGATGTTCCTCTTTTCCCTCCATAGTCGTTACACAAATGGGCCAGACATGGCTCCTGTGCGTTGGCCTACAATGGTCCCCATATTGTTTCCTTTTGCACAGCAGGCTAGGACTGTTAGCTCATAAGCCCACTGGCACAAAACTCAAATTCTCACACATTCAGTTGCTTTACATATAGCCAAAATGCACAAATTTTTTAGCCATTTTAGAGCTTACCCATTTTACCCCACAAAATAGCACCGAACATCGCTAGCTGTGGATAAGCAAGCCCTGTAGCTGTAAAAGACCGTGTACTGGGCCGGCCCCTTGCCTGAGTGGTTACGTTCGCACACTCGGCTTCAGCGGCCCAGGGTTTCGCTGGTTCGGATCCTTGGCATGGACATGGCACCGCTCATCAGGCCATGTTGAGGCGTCATCCCACATGTCACAACTAGAAGGACCCACAACTAGGATATACAACTATGTACCAGGGGGCTCTGGGGAGAAGAAGAAGAAGAAAAAAGAAGATTGGCAACAGATGTTAGCTCAGGTGCCAATCTTTAAGAAAAAAAAAAAAAGACCATGTACTAGTCAGGTTCTCCAGAGAAACAAAACCAGAAGGAGATATTTATTTATTTATTTATTTATTTGTTTATTATAAGGAATTGGCTCCTGCAGTTACGGAGGCTCGGTCTGAAGATTTGCAGCTGGCAAGCTGGAGACCCCGCAGAGCAGATGGTGTAAGTTCCAGTTAGAGTCCAAGCCCAAAGGCAGGAGAAGACCAATGTCCCGGCTTGAAGACAGGCAGGCAGAGACAGCAAATTCTCCCTTACTCGGCCTTTTTCTTCTATTCAGGCCTCCAGTAGATTGGATGAGGCCCACCCACACTGCGGAGGTCAGTCTGCTCTACTCAGTCTGAGTGCACGTGCTCATCTCATCCAGAAACATCCTCACGGACACATCCAGAATCATGTTGAACCAGATATCTGGGCGCCCCATGGCCCAGTCCAGTTGACACATAAAACTAACCATCACAGACCCCAAACACAGACTCCCCATCCTGCTACGGAGTGACGTCACCTGGACACATAGTCCCCCTCTCAGATTCCCCTCTCCTCTGGGAGTTCCTGTACCCGCTTCCCCTTCTGGATGGTGACCCAGTGCCTGCTGTCTCTGGTGAGTTTCCTGCTGTGAGGGGCCTCTCCCCGCAATGCAACCGATCCAGGTGCCACACAGTAAGGCTTGTTGTGCAACACTGCCACCTCCTGGTCCTGCCTCTTCCTTGATCAGCCTTGAAACCCTTGACCTGACAACAATAATCCTCATTGTATCGTGGAAGAACTTTCTCACCGCCCTTCCTGCCCGCATCCAAACTCTTGGGAAGAATGTGAGCACCTCCATATCGCCATGTTCTCCGCATCAAATCTGTCCCCACAGTCCTTGAATTTCTTGTCCCTAACCCAAGGAATTCTGGACAAGAGAGTATGCTGCTGAGGGGAAGCAGGCAGTGTGAGTAAAGTATCCTGTTTCCATCTTCTAAGCTTCTCTCAACCAAGCTTGCCCTGTCAGAACTTAAACGACTCTGAGCTCTTTAGTGGTCCCCAGCCCTGAAATGCTTATGACGCCCACCATCTGCCCTTATGAACTTCAAAATAAGAACAGTCTAAACCATAAACCTCAAAACTTACGCAGGTGCTGAAATTAAAAACAATTTCTAGATTTTTCTGTAGGCAAATGCTAGATAAGTTCATGGAAATGAATGTTTCATTTAAAAAGTGTTCTGTTTTGCTTTGTTTTTGATCCCTGACTTGGTACATTTAGCCTTTGGAGCAACCCTGTACTGCTTACACTCCAGCATGAGACAAAATACAGAATCTCTGAGCCAGGACCACATGATTTATGCTTAGTGTCGTGCATGGCATGTGGAAGATGCTGAGTAAATGTTTGAACCTATTTGAATAGATAAGGTAGAGTCCACATACCATGGAGGACTGTCCTTTCCTTCTAGCTGACCTCAAGCAATTGAAGTCGTGTGATATGGGGAGTGTTATACTATGGTTATTGTTCTTGCTTTTTTAACAAGAAAAGTTTTCCAAAAAAAGGCAAAAAGGAAAAAGTTCTTCTTGCATAATCTTTGAAAGAAATAGTTGATAAACTGGACTTCATTAAAACTAAAGACTTCGGAGGCTGGCCCCGTGGCCGAGTGATTAAGTTCACACACTCCGCTGCAGGCGGCCCAGTGTTTCGTTGGTTCGAATCCTGGGCACGGACATGGCACTGCTCATCAAACCACGCTGAGGCAGCATCCCACATGTCACAACCAGAAGGACCCACAACAAAGAATATACAACTATGTACCGGGGGGGCTTTGGAGAGAAAAAGGAAAAAATAAAATCTTTAAAAAACAAAAAAAAACTAAAGACTTCGGCTCTGTGAAAGACAATGTCAAGAGAAGGAGAAGACAAGCCACAGACTGGGAGAAACTGTTTGCACAAGACACACCTGGTAAAGGGACTGTTATCCAAAATATACAACAGCGAGAAAGCAAATAACCTGGTTAAAAAATGGGCCAAAGTCCTTACAAGCACGTCACCAAAGAAAATATACAGATGGGGCCAGTGCCATGGCCGAGTGGTTACGTTTCCCTGCTCTGCTTCGGCAGCCCAGGGTTTCACTGGTTCGGATCCTGGGCATGGACATGACGCTGTTCATCAGGCCATGCTGAGGCAGTGTGCCACATAGCAGAGCTGGAAGGACCTACAACTAGAATATACAACTTTGTACTGGGGGCTTTGGGGAAAAAGAAGAGAAAAAAAAGAAGATTGGCAACAGATGTTAGCCCAGGTGCCAATCTTAAAAAAAAAGAAAAGAAACAGATGGCAAATAAGCGTATGAAGCACATGAAAAGGTGCTCAACATCATATGTCGTCAGGGCAATGTAAATTAAAACAATAAGATGCTGCTACACACCTATTAGAATGGCCAAAATCTAGAACACTGACAACACCAAATGAGAACTCCCGTTCATTGCTGGTGGGAATGCAAAATGGTGCAGCCACTGTGGAAGACAGCTTGGCAGTTTCTTACAGAACTAAACATACTCTTACCATATGATCCAGCAATTGTGCTCCTTGGTATTTAACCAAAGGAGTTGAAAACTTACATCCACACAAAAACCTACACATGTTTTAGGTTGTTAGGATGTTTATAGCAGCTTTATGCATAATTGCCAAAACTTGGAAGCAAACAAGATGTCCTTCAGTAGGTGAGTGGATAAATAAACTGTGGTAGATCCTGACAATGGAATATAGCTCAGCACTAGAAAGAAATGAGCTGTCAAGCCATGAAAAGGCATGGAGGAACCTCAAATGCATATCACTAAGTGAAAGAAGCCAATCTGAAAAGGCCACCTACTGTATGATTCCAACTATGTGACATTCTGGAAAAGACAACACTATGGAGACAGTAAAGAGATCAGTGGTGGCCAGGGGTTGGGAGGCAGGGAAGAATGAATAGGTGGGGCACAGATAAATTTTAGAGCAGTAAAATATTCTGAATGATTCTATAATGATGGATGCACTTCCTTATACATTTGTCCAAACCCATAGAATGGACAACACCAAGACTGAGCTGTAATGTAAACTATGGACATCGGGTGATGATGCTGTGTTAATCAACGTTCACCATTTGTAACCAGTGTACCCTCTGGTGGGGATGTGGGTAACTGGCAGGCTGTGCACGTGTCGGGGGCAGGTGGCTTATGGGCAATCTCTGTACCTTCCCCTCGGTTTTGTTGTGAACTTAAAACTACTCTAAAAAAATATTCTTAAAAAAATTCCTTCTTAACCAAACATTCAATATTTCTAAATTTAAATAGCTGGATTTTTTAAAAACTCAAATCTCTATTTGGTGGAAGGAAGCTGCACTGTTATATAACCTTTTCTGTTGCCAAAATCCAATGTGAATTAACTAAAAGGTCAGAACTCTACATTAAAAATATCTTAAACAATTTGCTGGCTCACTGAAAGAAAGGACAGAGGCAACTGGTCTCTGGTCTTTCGTTTGCCTTGTTATTTGGTAATTAATAAATATATTGAGAAATACTCTCTCCTTCACAAAATTATTATGCTAGAGGAATCGTTAATGTTCCTCCTAAAAAGATGACAGACAGAACTTGTCAAATGCTATTTACAGCGTTTTCAGCAGAAAATGAAAGAATAATTTATTTGGCTTATTAAGCTCTGCCTATCTCTGAAATCCAACACAGCTCCAAACTCTGAGTTCTGAAATGTCAGAACCTTGTGATTAAATGTCTTGATATCCACAATCTGTTGGATGCTATTATCTGCGGAGAAGTATTTGCTTTTGCCAAGTATCTTACTCCCTAAAACGCTGGGTGCTGCATTTTCTTTTTGTTGGAAATTATCTAACTAAAATAAGGCCCTACTTGGGACTCCTGGAGGGCAGGGCACCCTGCAGGGGAGCACTAACCAGAGATAGACAGAACCTTCCAGAACTGCAGTTCAGTCTCAAATCAGCTCAGTTCATGGTGGGATGAAGACGATCAAACTCCACTCTAGCTGCCGCTCCAATTTTGCAATTTGCACTTATGCAAACTCTCCGGGGAGAGAGAATATCATCCAGAATTTCTACACCATTCCTAACCTGGGGCCAATGGACCCCCAAATCCTTTGCATTGCAATTCAGTATAATTGGCTTCTTTGTAATCCCGTGCATTTTATTATCTGCATTTAAAAATATTCTTCTAAGGAGTCTGTAATCTTCAATAGACTGACAAAGGGCTCCTGACACACATTTCTCATGCACAATGTCCAGAATTCAAGCCAAAATTATGAGGCGTACCAAACAATAGGACCAAGAGTAAAAATCTATTGCATTTCTACCAAGCAACAGTTAGGAAGCAAAATTAAAACAAAGCAAAACATAACTCCCACTATTTACAATAGCAACAAAAGCTATAAAGGCCAAGAAAGAGGCCAAGAAGTAAATCTAATAAAATATATGCGAGACCGTTACCCAGAAAACTACAAAAACCTTGTTGGAAGTTATTAAAGAAGACCCATAAATGGAAAATATTTTATATTCATGTGTGAAAAATATTTACTATCATAAGGACAAAATTCTCCCCAAAAACTGATCTTTTATACAGTTCCAAACAAAATTTCAACAGGATTTTCCAGTAACCTGAAAAGACATTCTAAAATGCATGTGGGATATCAAAGTTTTAAAATACTTAGTTCCCCAGAAGACCCTGAGACAGAGATATACAGGGGTACATGTGAAAGTGATTTATTAGGAAGTGTTCTCAGGTAAAGCTGGTAGTGAAATGGAGAATATAAAGAAATCCAAAGGGATGTGGGCAGAACACTGGCCGCATTTGCTGTGCCACGCCCAAATAAAATGAAGAGGGTGAGGGCATTTCCCTACCAGATATCAAGACTTAAGGCTATAGTGAGTATGGCAATTTAAGTAATTAAGGCAAATTAAGACTTGCCAGAGAGATTTTTACATATTTGACCAGTAGAAAAAATTCATGGTGCCAGCAGGGCCGTGCTCCCTCTGAAGGTTCTAAAGAAGAATCCTTGATTGTCTCTTCCAGCTTCTGATGGTTGCTGGCCATCTTTGGTGTTCCTTGGCTTCTAGACATATCTCCAACTTTTGCTTCGGTTCTCACACGGCCATCTTCCCTCTGGATGTCTCTGTCTTCACATGGCCCTCTAATAAGGACACTACTTACATGAGTCAGGTTTTCCCCTAA
Organism: Equus asinus; assembly: GCF_041296235.1. Lineage (NCBI taxonomy): Eukaryota > Metazoa > Chordata > Mammalia > Perissodactyla > Equidae > Equus > Equus asinus. The sequence goes on from NC_091790.1 coordinate 30,009,447, forward strand.
TCCAGTATGACCTCATCATAACTTAACTAATTACTTCTACAAAGACCCTATTTCCAAAGAAGGTCACATTCTGAGATTCTGAGTGAACATGAATTTGGGAGGAGAAGAGACTATTCCAGTAACCATAAACAGCCAATAACCATAAAAAGATGTGCAGCAGCTTTAGTAATCTGGTAAATGCAAATTAAGTCTACAACGATATACCATTTTACATCCTCTAGACTGGTGAACATTGAGAAGTGTAGCAAGGATCAGCTTCATCCTCTGGACCAACTGAGTGGGTCATCTGGTCTCGTGTATCATAGCAGGAGTACGAATTGGTTCACTCCATCTGCTCTGCCCCACTCCAGAAAACACTTGCTATTGTTTTGTAAATCTGACCAGACAATCCTACTTCTAGGTATGGAAAGCATACCTGGGTATATCCCCAAGAGAAATTCTTGCATAAATGTATAAGGAGACGTGTAGAAAAGCTTCTAAACAGCAATGTTTCCAGTTTGAAAAAAACGAAAACTAGAAACAGTCCACAGACAAGAGAATAAATTGAGCAAGTCCTGATGGCCTAGTGGTTAAAGTTTGGCGCTCTCACCCCTTCAGCAGTCTGGGTTTGTTTCCCCATTCTGGAACCACCCCACCGGTCTGTCAGTTGCCATACTGTGGCAGTGGCTCACACAGAAGAACTAGAAGGACCTACCACTAGAATGTACAACTATGCACTGGGGCTTTGGGAAGGAAAGAAAAAAAAGAGGAAGATCGGCAACAGATACTAGCTCAGGGCAAATCTTTTCCTGCAAAAAAAAAAAAAAAAAAAAGAGAACAAATAGAGGGTGGTATATTTACAAGAGGAATTTATTTCAGCAGTCAAAATAAATGACTATGCTACACACAACAGCATAAGAGAATCATGCAACAGAATGTTGCGTGAAAAAAAATTGGTAGATATACCTCATTGAATATGATACAATTATTGTACAAAAACACAAAAATAAGTGATACATTATGTAGCCTATACGTGTGGCAAAATGGTAATTGCAAGAGAGTGACAAAGACAAAATGTAGGATAGTGGTTGTTGCAGGCATAAGTAGACTAAACGTGCACATCATGGCTGCCTTGGAAGAATTTTCAAAAAGCAGAATCTGGGTGTGGCACACAGAAGGAGAAAGGGGTTATTTGCTTTTTTGTTTTTTTTGTTTTTCTTTTGTTTTTTGGTGAGGAAGATTGGCCCCTGAGCTAATATCCATTGCTAATCTTCATCTTTTTCCTGAGGAAGATTAGCCTTGAGCTAACATCTGTGCCCATCTTTCTCTATTTTTGTATGTGGGATGCTGCCACAGCATGGCCTGATGAGCAGTGCATAAGTCTGTACCCAGGCTCTGAACCAGAGACCCTGGGCCGCTGAAGCGGAGCACTTGAACCTAACCACTACACCAACAGCCTGCCCCGAGGTTATTCGTTTTGTATCAGAAAGCTTGCTTTGTTCATTCGTTCAACAGCTATTGAGATCTATTTTAAAACATTTAAGTTCTTTGATGAAAGAAGATACAGATTCCTGCTAATTATTATGGAATCCACTTTTTATTCATAATTTTGTGTACTGTTAATTCTTATCTCGCTCAAACCAACTTCATTCTTCCTATTTCATTGCTAGAATATTTTGTTGTGTCCTTTCGCCTTATGTCTCCTCGTTGAATTTCTTTCCTATTCTTCTCAAGATGCTTTAGAACTGCCCTTCATGTTTCCAGCCCCATCTGTCTTCGATCCTGTACCCTCCAACTTGCCAGGTTCTGCTCTGGAACATTTATATAGGTGGCTTCCCTTAAGGCACAGGTCTGCAGGATCCGTTTTCAGGAGGAACAACCACAAGGTGATAACGACCCAGGCGCAAAGCAGGAATTTCCAGATACTCCCTTAGAAACAGGATCCAGGCCCCAGAGCTGAGTTCTCCGGCACTTGGGTTCCTCTTGTCTTGTTTGTAGGCAGTGGTAGCGCAGCTTCCTGCAGAACCTTCCAGTAAAACCTGAAATGAGAACACTGGAGCCACTCCAGGTCCATTTCTTCCATGGAGTTGAACCATAACATGCCAAGTCACAGCAGCCGGGCTGGAGGAGGAAGACCGGGGAGCAATCAAGGAGCCAGAACACCAAGATTTAGTTTTCTTAATAGCCAAACTCTGCACTACTTATCTCCATGAAAGATGTTAAGAAATTAATGATGTGAAAAGAGATTCAGCTTGAAGGAACGTCTTAATCTTTCCCCAGTGATTTCTCACGTCATCCACATGACATGTTAATTTCTCACCTTCCTTTTCAGGATGAACAGTGAAAGAGGATCTTTGGTCAATATGGGAAAGAATCTCATTTTTGAGTTAGATGAACAGTAGAAACCCCGGAATTAGATGTCACAGTTTGGATTCTGGTTCTACCATTAGTTAGGGGTATATTTATGTCTAGTTTAAGGACCCTGGTCTGTAAAATAGAGATAATAGCATGGGCTTATAAGGTTGTAAGTATTAAATGTGGTATACACACAAAACCCTAAAAAAAATGCCTGGCAGATAGTCAGTAGCTATTTGAGTTAGTAGTATTACTCTGTTCTTCTTACGAGGTCGGTACCATTATTTATGCAAATAAAGTCTCACCACTAAAGCCAGTCGCTTCTGAACTCATGTACATTCCAGAAAAGAACACTTCTATAAGAGATGTGGAAAATTCACTGCACAAAAGCAACTCTTTCCCTTCTGTTTAAAACACATGGAGTGCCACACACACCTGACTTTAAAGCTGCCCAAGGTTCTAGAAACAATTGGGAAGTTTGTCCTCTTATTTTCTTGTGAAAAATCACAGAATTGAAAAAAAAAATGCAGACAGCCTGTCATAGACAATTTTTTATTATGATTGACTTGTTCACATGTAGATCATGCAAAAACTGTACCGTAGAATGCACCATCTTAGAGGTAAAGATAGATGTTTGGCAGAATGTAAATTGAATGAAAAATATCTTAATTTTTCAGAAGTGAATTACCCAGTTGGTGAATATTTGCTACTCTGGGATTACCTTCTTCTTAGGGTTTTCTATTTCGTTGCTTCTCGTTAAACCCAGAGGAAGGATTCCAGGGCAAGAAAAAGGAAGAGAAAAGGGTGTCACCCAGACATCCCGGACTCAAGCTGGATGTGATAACTGGAAAGGCTTGGAGCTGGAGAGGGAGGCGGAGACAGGCGTGGAGGGTGTGGAACACTTACGAACGGGGAAAGGGCTGTATGTGGAATGTGGGCAGCCAAAGCCATGGACCATAACGGGCACTTGTCATTTTAGTGTCCCATTACGTGTAACATTTGCGGAATGTAGGGACCCAGGTCTCACAAGGGACAGGATGGGCGCAACTGCTCCCTTTTCCCGTCCCACGGGAGCCAGGACATGCGTGCAGTGTGTGAACTTGGCATTTCCAACTGCACTCTCACCCAGGACTTTGCAAAGACACAAAATGATTTGAATGCCATTGTGGTGGCACGCAGAGGCAGCAGGTCACAACAGCTCAGGCTCTGGGTGGGGTCCAGGGGGTGGTGGGAAGGGCAGGGTCGACAACAGCAACCTGGCTACACTCTGCCTCATGCAGCAACCCAGCCTCCTTGATAAATAATCCAAGATCTTTCTGTTCTTTAGGTCATTGAGCACTGCTTTTCTTTAGACCTAGCATAGCACAACACAACCCAACACAACACACCAACATACCTCTACAACTCCCCAGAAAGAGAAAGGAGACATAGAGACTATCTAAGTTCACAGAGCCTAGAGCAGTGCTTTGCAACCATCTATAACAAGGGACGTTTTCCTTTTGTTTTTATAATCCATAGCAGACCATTTCTTCTGCAAAATGTAATAAAAATAAATCACTTGAAAAGTGAAGCAGAAAACAAAGTCCTATAAAATACAAGTCTAATATTTCAATCATTAGATTCAATAGACATGAAATTATTCTGTCAAATGACTAGAAAATATCCTCCAAGCTGCCTCTCAGTCTGGTCTCCTTGTGGACCAGCGTGAGTCCAGGATCTCCTCCAGCTTAGAGTGGGGAGTCTCATTCGGAGTCAAGCACTGTTCTTATCCCAGGCTGTGAACTGAGCCGGGAGCTGGCACCCCTCTGGGGACCCCTCCTGAGAAATCTGTACAGCTCTCAGTCATCCAACAAACACTGTGCAACTCCCAAGACATCAGTGTCCTCCCTCGTCTTCCCCGAGGGTTCCTTTGCTGAACTCCGACCAGTTTTGATGAGTATCTCCCATCACTCCGGGTCATCATCTCTTGTAACTCGAGAGAGAGGACGCAGGTTCATCGCGTCTCCCAGGCCACTTCCCCAGTGTTGTAATTTCATTCCTTTCTCCACGGTGCTACAGTCTGTGTGGGGAGGGGATGCATGAGGACCCAAGATTCTCTATTGTGTCTGTAGCTCTCAGCAATGCTTTGCTGTCAGTGGCATTGTCTTCTCTCATTTCAGTTCACCCAACTTTAAGAAGAACAAAGCAAATGATTGAAAGTTGGGAATAAGGTCTGTAAAGAAAAGTCAAAGCAAGTAGGAACTGTCTAAGAGTGACAGTCCTTCAAGGGTCATTGTAGAGAGGGTGCTGCCCAGTTGTTCTCCCCTTTCTCGAGGACAGGCCCAGAGAAAGTGGCTGGACGTGGAGGACGGAGCCGGGCCACCAGGCTGACGGCCAAGCTCTACCCATGTAAAGCTAACGTCACTTTTCCTACTTCATGTGTCTAACAGAAGATGCTTCAAACTTGAAACTCAACGGGGAACTGCCCTTGTTCTTGGTCTGCAGAGATAAAAGGCAAGATTTTGGGTGCTGAGCCCTCCAAAAATACAATCAGTGCTGTCACACACTCGCTAGGTTAGTGGTTTGCAGGAAGGGAAATGGCCCCTCTGCCCCTCGGGCCTCATCTATTTCCCCGCTCCTTGGAAGAACAAAAGTAGGAAGCACTCCAGCTCACTTTGATTTCCCATAAACATTCAAGCGTACTCAACCAAAGCTGATGAGGCCGAAGGATTTTTAACGATGTTTCGTTGTGCCGTTATTTTGTTTTATGTGTTTTAAGGAACGTTTTTGGCTTTCGACGTTTGCCTAAGAGTAAACCATTCTGAAGGGTACGCTTTGCTCAAAAGCATACATCAGTATGTCAGTGTGATAATGACATTTGCGTTAATAGCATCCTGAAATATTTATCCCACAACTCGGAACAAGGGTTATGTTCGTTATTTAGGATGGTGATGGTACAAAGCTTGCAAGTGCTAATCGATCCAATATTAGGAATGTTCTGGTTTTTAATGTGTTAGCAATTAGAGTTTATTTGTGCTGTACCCAAAAGCCATATGTGAGATCTTTATCCTTCTAAAAACCCAAGAAGAATTCTTTTTTTTTTATGTATTCTCTCTTATTTTTTTTTTTAAGATTTTATTTTTTCCTTTTTCTCCCCAAAGCCCCCCAGCACATAATTGTATATTCTTCGTTGTGGGTCCTTCTAGTTGTGGCATGTGGGACGCTGCCTCAGCGCGGCCTGTTGAGCAGTGCCCTGTCCACACCCAGGATTCAAACCAACGAAACACTGGGCCGCCTGCAGCGGAGCGCTTGAACTTAACCACTCAGTCACGGGGCCAGCCCCCCAACAAGAATTCTTATGCATGAACATTTCATTCCCGGTCTCTGAGCAACTCCAATAATTCCCTCTGAATGCACAGAATATAGTTTGGTATGATTGAATAAAACGGTCCCCGAGAGCATGGAACTGGAATTATATTTATAGACAAGTTAGCTACCACAGAAAATCTCTCTCTCTTTTCCTAGTGTCACCTTAGGATTTGCCAAAAACAGAATTCCTCAGCTTTCCACAAGTCTCCTCCATCAGATTTGAGTTAGGACGTCTGCTGCTCCTTTTGCAAAGTCAAATCCCTAGGAAACAATGAAGATTTGTCACTGCAGAGGTCAGGACTGTAAGTGGATGTGTTGTGGCCACATGGAAGGCAATTCCAGAAGAAGGATTCCCAAAATACTCTAGGCCAGGGGTGGCAAAGTAGCTGCCACCAAAGCTAGCCCCTGCTTGTTTTTGTGCAGCTACAAGCTAAGAATAACTTTTCACATTTTTTAACGTTTGAGGAAAAACAATGGACAATTTTTACAACGTGAAAATTACATGAGATTTAATTTTTAGTGTCTGTAAATAAAGCTTTATTGGAACACACCCGTGCTCGTTCATTTACATATTTCTACAGCTGCTTTCACACAGAAACAGCAGAGTCGAGTCATTGCAATACAGACTAGATGGCCCGAAAAGCTGAAAATGGTTACCTTCTGGCCCCCTGCAGTGGCTTCATTGAGACTGTGTGGGGCAGCTTCCGAGGAGATTACACTCATTCGAAAATACAGATTCTGGGATGTGTTATTTCATTGCCCTCCTGTCTTTGGGCTCTCCCTGGAGAGAGTGTCAGCTCCACATCCCCCGGAGCGACAGAGGAAGTTTGTCTTCATTCTTTGTCATCAACACTGTTGGCTTGGTGCCCATCACTGGGCCAGATGCTGTCAAGCATGCTGAGAAGCATGGCTAGGGTCTTGAAAGACTAAGAACTAATGTTTTTTTCCTTAAGATTGGCCCTGAGCTAACATCTGTTGCCAATCTTTTTTTTTCTTCTTCTTCTCCCCAAAGTCCCCCAGTACATAGTTGTATATTCTAGTTGTAGGTCCTTCTAGTTCTGCTATGTGGGATGCGGCCTCAGCATAGCCTGATGAGCGGTGCTAGGTCTGTGCCCAGGATCCAAACCAGTGAAACCCTGGGCCGCCAAAGTGGAGCGTGTGGACTTAACCACTCGACCACAGGGCCAGCCCCAGAACTAATTGTTTTTATTGCGGTTAAATATATATATAACATAAAATTTACCACTTTAACCATTTTTTTTTTAAGATTTTATTTTTTTCCTTTTTCTCCCCAAAGCCCCCCCGGTACATAGTTGTATATTCTTTGTTGTGGGTCCTTCTAGTTGTGGCATGTGGGACGCTGCCTCAGCGTGGTCTGATGAGCAGTGCCATGTCCGCGCCCAGGATTCGAACCAACAAAACACTGGGCCGCCTGCAGCAGAGCGCGCGAACTTAACCACTCGGCCACGGGGCCAGCCCCCCCACTTTAACCATTTTTAAGTGTACGGTTCAGTGGCATTAAGCACATTCACATTGCTGTGCACCCCTCACCACCATCTACCGCCAGAAATTTTTCATCTTCCCAAACTGAAACTCTGTACCTGCGAAACACTAGCTCCCAATTTCCCCCTCCCTTCAGCCCTTGGCAACCACCCTTCCACTTTCTGTCTCTATGAACTTGACCACTCTAGGAACGTCATGTAAGCAGAATCATACAGTATTTGTCCTTTTGTGCCTGGCTTATTTCGCTTAGCATGATGGCCTCAAGGAATAGCTAACTTTTGATTGGTGTCTCCTAGTTTACAGAGTTTCACATCCTTCATCTCACTTACTTGGCACAGCTACTTTGGGAGGCAGGTTATTTTTATTCCCAGAGAGTGGATGCTGTCAGTCAGCCCCGAGGCCACCTTGAGGTCACCTGCAGGCACGGCCTGCACCTGCCCACAGCTCCCTGACCCACTCTGCCTCAAGGTGTGCTCACCATGGGCTGTGCTGCACCTGAGCACAGGGCACACCCAGAAGAGCTGGAGGGCGTCACTCTAAGAGTGACCTTCACCTATGAGCCAGGAGGTGGTGGCTCAGTGCCGCCTTCGTTCCTCCAGGAGGGCAGTTCAGAGGCGGGTTACATGAGTCTCTCAGAGGATCCCCACTGCCCTGGGCCCCTATGTTCATCCTATTTTGGCATCTTCCCTTTCCTATCTGAATTCCTCCCTCCTCCTATATAAATTACTTGCACCAAATCCTTGCCTCAAGATCTGCTTTGGGGGGAACTCCAACTAAGTCATCATTTACGTAGACAAATAAGGGTCAGAGAGATTAACACTTGACTCTTGCACAGCTAGTAAGTAGAGAGTCAGGCTTTTAGTCCTAAGTGCAGTATCCTTCCCACTGCTCTCCTTCTGGAAAGATGAGGTCTCTGCCTCAAGCACGTACAGTCAGGCATGGGCGGAGGTTTTCGAAAGGGAGTGTTTGCCTGTAACTCACTCCTTCTCTACAGGGAGCACCCTGGGGAGTGAATGACCTCAACCAGAACTCCTTGCAAAGATGCTAACGTCAATCAGACTGCCTTGTAAAAATGTTCCACTCAGGGAACTAGTCCTATTTTCAGCGGGATATACCTGATCTGTCAAGATTGGTAATGTAACTAAATTTGGAATTTTTAGACTTATGGGGCACAGAAGATTGGAGAAGCAGGAATAGTCATGTACACAATTTTGATCTGTGTAACTAACAGAATACAAAATGTAAGGGCCCCAAAACTAAATACCTTCCTTCAAGGGCAATGTCTACATCGAGACCCTGTCGACGTTGCTCAAAATTCGTCGGTTGATCTGAAACTAAAATATGTTCTCATTGAGGAGAAGGGGGCATTTTGGGAACTGCATCTCAGTTTTGGGCTCCTCCAGAAAAGAATGTTCCATTGGTGCCTGTACTTGCCTATATTACTTGAATCATTGGTTTTCTGTTGGGTAAGATCTATGATTCACGTTGAATCTGCTTTGGCAGCTTAATCCTTTGTGTTAACACTATGTACACATTTAAAAATAATAATTAGTGCAAGAAAAACTCGTCCAAGGATGACTAGTTTTAGTAAAAGTTCATTAAAAGGGAATCTTAAAATGAGGACCAAAATTTCATAGTAAATCTTGAAAAAAAAAGCTTAGTATATTATTTTGAAAGGTGAAATTAAAATTATGAAAAAATTCTTTTATTTTGCCTTTATCAAAACTTATTGCAATTTTGACAGCATGCTAACTCTTTTAAACAATAGGAAATCAAGAGTTGGTTTTGGGCCTCTCAGAAAAGCTCATTGTCAGGAGGGTTCCTCTCAGGGCACAGCTGCCATGTTGTAAGAAACTCTAGCCACATCAAGAGGCCGTGAGGAGGCGCTCTGGACACCTCTCCAGCTGAGCCCACAGTTGCTGGTCAATCAACCACGTGAGTCCGCCATCTTGGTGCCCCGCCCAGTCCAGCCTTCAGATCATTGTGGTGTCAGCCAACATCTGACTGTGATTGCAAAAGACCCCAAATGAGAAACCCCCAGCTGAGCTCAATCATCCCACAGAACCTTGAGAAGTGACAATACCTTGTTGTTTTAAGTCACAGAAATGAGTTAATTTTTGGCATAATTTTTTTGTCAAAATTGTACAATACCATGACATGATATCCTTTATTTCACCATTAATTTTTTGGATATCAAAAAATGGATAATTTTGGGGAAAATGCCTGTAGACTTCATCAGTTTTCTCAAGAGCGTTCCTCACACATTTGACATGAAAACTCCTTTTCTTGGAAGCTCTCGTCTCATCGCCATCCTTGTTGATTTTCCTCTGATTCAACCGCTAACTGGCCTAACTCTGCCCAGTGCTCTTTTGTCAATAGTTTGGAGTGTTATTTCAGTAGTTCAACACCTCTCTTACCAACTTCACGGAACCCAGAATATTTTGCAAGGTTGCCAGTTGAAATTTGCTGTCAGTTTGCATTGTGTTTGCACTGACTTTCAAACGTTGCAAGAGTGACCCACAGAAATGTTGGTGAGACAGGAAAAGAGAACTTAGTGCTAAGCAGGGAGGGAGACGTGGTGGGACCAGTTTTATAAGTGATCTATTTGGTAATTAATGTTTTCTTGTTTGGGGGATTTTTATCCCCCATACAACCTTGCAATGTTAGGGAGTCAAACGTGGAAGAAAAAGAAAGGAAGCTTCTTGTGTGTGGCACCAAGTGATCTAGTACTTTGTGGCCCTGCCTCCTCCTTTCCACACCCCAGCCACCCGCTCCCCGTCCCTTGATTCAGCAGCCTTCGTGCCTGGGTGTCCAGTCTTGGAATGCTCCTCTCTGTGAGGAAAAGCACAGGACGGGTTATGTACAACTTGGTATGTTATCCCTCGGTAAACTATCCCCAGAGGTGGTTGGTAATTGAACAAGGGGTTAAGTGAAAAGTCAAAATTTAACCTAAAGGAATTATTTCACTAGTGGTGAAATTGTAGGAATCCCATAATGCATCTGACAGATGTTCTTTACAGAACCTCATAAAGGAAACTAGCTAGTTCGAGTCAGTCCACATGGGGCCCAGGGAAGGGGAGGGGTCAGGTAGACTGCTGGGCTCTCCTCTTGTTATCTCAGTGCATGAAGTGTCGTCTACAGAGAAACAACTGGCACGTGTGGTAGGGGCCATGAGGTCCCCCTCAGGCCAGTGAGGCAGTTCACCAACCGTCCCCCATCCTGCTTCCTGAAAATCTGTCCTCTGTTGGCCTGGACTGAAACTGATGATGTAGGACAAAGCGGGCAGAATTGCTGGAGCCAAGGCCTTGGGCAGGCAGTAGGAGGAGGGAGCTCTGTGCAGACGTGGGGTTCACCTTAGCCAGGAGCACAGCGGGCTCCCCCAGAAGGAGGAGGGGAGAAGCCCACGTGCAGAGAGATGCAGCTAGATCAGTACACACGATGATGTAAGGTGTGGAAGATTCTTCTGGTTGCCTCTATTCTTGTGAAAAGGGAAGCAAGCCATCAGCTGAGAGTGAGGGTGGGAAAGAGATATTGAAAGACTGGGAAAGAACAGGTGTGAAACGGTCCTCCAGGAACGCAGGGTCCAGGAAGATGTTCTTGAGTGGCTGATGCCTGAGCTGGATGTAGATGGATAAACGGAGTTTGCTAGATGAAAAAGAAAGAAAGGCAATCTATATCAAGGGAACAGCATCCCTTGGGTGACAGGTGACTAATAGTGTCATCCACTGAGAAAGGACTATAGAAGGAATGGTGGGGAACTGGACAGGCTGCATTTGAAGTGTTGGCGGGGCATCAGGTCCAAATGCCTTTTAAGTGGTTGAATATACAGGGCTGGAGCCGAGCAGAGAGTTCTGTCAGTCAATGTAGATTTGAGGGTCGTTAATTTGTAGGCGATTATGGATCAGGATGCCCAGGGAAAGTGTGCAGAAGGAGAGAGCAGAGGCCCAGGTACTGCATCATGGAAAACACGGGCATTTAATGGAAGAGCAGGGAAGAGCGCTGGAAGAGATGAAAAGACTCCGAATAGGTAGAGTGGGATTAAAAATGAAATCCAGAGCGAAAAGTGACTAACCAGAATTCAAGAAAAGAGATATTTTCAAGAAGAGTATGGTCAGCCATGTCAAATACCCCAAAAGATATAGGTGGAAAGCCCATCAGACATGGCAATGTGGAAGTCACTTGGGTTCCTAGCTGGGCCAATCTCAAAGTGGTGATAAGGTCGCAAGACAGCCAGCCAGGTGTGGAGGGTGAATCATAATGGACAGTGAGTGTGGGAGAGCCTTTCCAGAATGTTGTCTGTGACGGGAGGGAGAGAAGGGCTCGGAGCTGAACAGTACTGTGGGGAAGGTCTTTCACTTTTTTTTTAAGATTTTTTATTTTTCCTTTTTCTCCCAACGCCCCCTGGTACATAGTTGTGTATTTTTAGTTGTGGGTCCTTCTAGTTGTGGTATGTGGGACGCCGCCTCAGCATGGCTTGATGAACGGTGCCATGTTCACACCCAGGATTTGAACTGGTGAAATCCTGGGCCACTGAAGCAGAGTGCTCAAACTTAACCACTCAGCCACTGGGCCGGCCTGTGTCTTTCACTTTTCGACTGTATTAAGATGGGAGCATCTGAGCCTGTGTACGTGTGGAAGAGAAATCTCCCAGAGACGGGAGTGGTGGTTCCACCACCACAGCAAACAAGGAGCCCCTGCTCTTCCAGGTGCTGGGGCCGCAGACGTGACACAGGAGAGGCCCCAGCCTCCAGGAGCCATCCTCCAGAAGGGACCAACAAGCAGATGGATATGCAACATGGTAATGGCGACGAGCGCTGCAGAGAAACTGAGCCAAGCAGGGAGGGGAGGAGAGGAGGGTGGTGACTGAGTGTGTTGGGGGGACAGAGAGAGCTTCCCATTGCAGTGACATCTGCCCAGAAGCCTGAGGGAAGAGGGGAGGTGAGCAGAGTCCTGGAGGGAGGCCGTCCAGGTAGAAGAAACATCAGGAGTAGGCGTGTATTTGGCATTTTCACAGAATTGTGAGGCGGAGGTTGTGGCTGGAGGAGGGAGCCGTGCTAAGCCTGGAGAGTCAGAGGGGCCGAGAGGCAGACAGGGGCCCGATCACGGAGAACCTTGTAGATCGCTGTAAGGACTTAGTTTTTCACTTTATAAAACCCCGCGACTTTGGTTGCTAATACAGGAGTAAGATTATTGTCTGGGAAGCCAGTGGACAGGAAATTTGGAAGAGGAGGAAAATCCTCAGGCAGGAGAAAAGCAGGAAAGGAGCGGTGTGGATGAGGTCATCCGAGATGGCGGGGGGATCTCAGAGCTGTTCCTAATGGTTTAGTTTTGTTCAGGGGTCTAAGAAGCAAGGTAGTGAGGACAGAGGAACAGTGAGGGAAAAGGTACCAGGGAGGGAGTTTGAGGAGAGAGAGGGAGTTTGGAAGAACTCTCCATAGGATGGAGGATGAGGTTCACTGGGCCATGAGGGGGCACCAGTCTGTCAGGACCACGACTGTGCAGAAGCCCTGATCTGACCACCGTGGGAGTTCTCTGCGCTTCTCAGCAGCCTGGTTGGGGGAGGAGGCAACAGGGGCCAAAGAGCTAGAAAGGACAGCACAGAGCAGGTGACCAGACCAGGGACACTAGGGCTCTGCTTGGACAGGGACAGAGAAGACGCTGAGGGGACTTGACACCCTACAAACTCAACGGTCAGGCAAGAGGTCTCAGTGGCGTAGAAACCCAGGGCCAGTGGGAGTAAGAAAGCGAACGATGTAAAGGACAGGAGAGCCTGGTCCGAGGGTTGGACTGCGGGATTTCAGTCTTCAGAAGTAGATTGGGTTGAGTTCCAATAAGGTTCAGAGCGGAGAGGAGCTGAGGGTCACTTGAGATGATACAGAGATGGAGGCCAGTGGGGGACTTGTGGAGATAAGAAATTAGAATGGCCACGCGTGGCATGGCTGGATGATGGTGAGAGTGGTTGCGGAGAGGAGGCCTGGGGGCCATATTCCAAGAAACTTGAAGAGTGTGGTGCCAGAAAGCCAAAGATAACAGCAACAAGAGAGAGGAGGGGGTCGACGAGCTGGACCACACGAGTCTCCAGGGACCACTTCGCCAGCCAATCTGCAGACAGGAGAGAAACTAGACTTGCTCCTCCTGCACTGTGTGTCCTTGCCTTCACTGGTGCCTGCCCTCTGCCTGAGTCCCCTCCCTCCTTAGTCTTTTGAAATTCTACCTGCCTTCAGGCAACCCAAAGGGCACCTGCATGAAACATCCTTTTTTACTACAAAAGATGTGATTTCGCCTTTCTGTTGGCTCCCACACCACTTTGTTTAGAACACTCTAGTGACATCGATGTGTGTGCAGCTTGGAGCCGTAGATGGCTGTGTACGTCTCCTTCTCCCACTCCAGACCACAGGGGCTTCCACTCGCTCATCCGGGCCTTGTTCACATCACGGAGTTTGGCAGAAAAGGCCACCCGTGAACATTTGTGGCATGAATACTACAAATCCTCCCCCTTCGTCAAGGACAGGCCTTATACTGGAACAAACTTGTCCCCATGCCCAGGGAATTCTCAGAAATGGCGCCTCCTAACCTGCAATGACTTAGGCAAATTGTCGAAATGCCCAGTGGGTATCAATCATTAAGTCTACTCTGCCTATTTGCCTATTTACTTAAATCTTCCTATTTTCGTTTTAACCTTATATTTCACTTTGGGGGATGGGATTAGGTGAATAAAGAGAAGAATTTGTCCCGACAATACTGCCACGTTGAATCCTACCTCGCTGCAAGGCATGACTCTTTACGAGGTCAGGAGAATTTTTCTATTCATTACCACATTCGATTTCCCCACTTTATCTGCAGAAAGGCAATAACTGGGGCCTTCCCATTAGTTCACCATATTTTCCTTGGGTGAAGGAGTCTAAGAGTCTTTCAGAACCTCTTCGAGACCAAGATCCCTTTGAGACGAGATGAGGTTGATCCCTCTTTCACTAACCCGGAGGCCAGCGAGGCACCGGGGGAGTTGACGGTAAACAGAGGAGAGACGTTCTGATCTCCGTATTCTGTTCTTTCCCAATGATGATGCTCTGTTTTCAAGCAAAAACAAGATCGTTCTAAATGTCATTGCTCCACACCCATCTGGGCTCCTGAAAGCAAGCTGCCTTGTTTCTGAATCAGATGTCATCACCCACCAAAAAGCCGCCTGCATCAGAGCTTGGCTGGGCGGGAGACACTCGCTCACTCCCCCAGCGAAGCTGCCCTCCGGGCTGCAGGCGATTGTTTCTTTTGAAAGGAGGAGGATGGAGAGGAAACAGGCGACAACAGAGAACCATTTCATCACGGCTCCTCTGACCCTTCAGAGACACTTAAACACTAATGGGCTCATTTGTGGGTGAGAACATTTTACTCCCCATAGTGCCACAGGAAGCATTGCCATTTTTATGGGGTGTCCAGAAGGGGCAGGGGGAAACTAAACATAGTAACGTAGTCTGTGGGCCATGATGGGTTTCCCAGCTAAAAGCCAGGACGTGCTGTTCAAAGATGTGGACACAAGTCACGGCAGGTGAGCAGCAGAGCGCTAAGATGCTCAGAAAGTCCTGCAATGGTCTGTCTGGGGAGAAACATCCAGATTGCCTCTGAGATGTGGTCACGCTCTCACTAGCCATGCCGCTGAGCCTCCTTCCAGGAATGACACAAAGAAATGCTCCGGAGGAGAGGAGGCCCAGAGGTCCAGAAACTCCCCTGGCTGCAGGTGAGAACTTGGTGGCTATAAATAACCCATCACATCATGGGGGCGGGGGAAGAGGTTCCAGAAGCTCGATCACTCTCATGAACTTGCAAATTAAATTCCATTCATGAAAATGTATATCAAGCAAAGGATTTCAAAAGAGACTTTCATTGCATCAAGCATTCCCACAGAGGGAAGGAAGCCGGGGGAACCTGCTTACTGGTGGTCTCTCTTCACAACCTGAAATAATGCTCTACACACAGCTGGGTGGACGCCATAACACCTGCAGATGTTTTCGATAGAGGTGACGTGCCATGAAAAGCTTTCATGCTGCAGGTAGAAAGAAGACCTTCGTAAATTTACATTCCACCCTTAAAAACATACGATACTCTTTGTACGTGACAGAGCTGTGTGTGTGTGTGTGTGTGTGTGTGTGTGTGTGTGTGTGTATGCTTTATAAAACAAAAATATGTATTTCTTCTTCTGCTTAAAGGAGTGAAGAGAGACCGACGTTTATTGAACACTGACATGCGCCAGGCGCTTTGCATCCCTTAACTTCCCATTTCATCTTCACAACAAACCCAGGAGGGATGGACTTGGACTGTCACCATATTATAAGTGAGGAAATGAGGCTCCAAGAGGGTAAACCATTTGCCTGAGGTCACAAGGGCAGCAAACGACAGTCAGCCTGATTCCCAAACCCAGGCTCTTCCCGCTACGTTTCTCTGCCTGCTCAAGTCCCAGTAAATACTTTTGTTACCCTTTCCTGTACACAGCCTTAAACCTTCCTGCCGGGGTAATTTTTATAGTTCATGGGAAAATGCTGCCGGAAAATCAGAGGAGGAAAAGAAAGAATTTTTTTGATAGGTACGGAAATGACGGAGGTCCGACACGTATTCAGGCATTTCCAAAAGATACAATACAACCTCGTCATTGATTAGTGTCTCATGCATATAGGGTGGGTGTCCTTCTGAATCATGTTTAGGGGATACTTAAGTTGTCTTTCAAGCACAAACCACAAACTATCTGCGTCCCACAATTTTTGTCCACCATGTCGCTCCACCGTCCTCAGACCACAGTCTCAATTGTGGCAGTATTACCATTGTCCTCCTGGCGCCTGGGTTGCATTTCATCTTTGAAAGCCCTGGTCAGAACCACTTTTAAGGACTCCTTGAATCGCTTCTTCTTACTGCTGCCCACAAAGAAGTAAATAAAAGGGTTGGCACTGCTGTTGATTGTGGAGAAGAGGAGAGAAATGTTGTGCAAGTTCCCGAACGTGGACCAATACTCATAGTACAGCAGGTAAAGCAGTCTCATGGGCATGGCGAAAATGAGGAAGATGATGATGGTGACCATGATGACCATGAACAGCTTTGAGGAATGGGACGTCCACGTGTTCTTTCGGATCTTAACTACGAGGATGGTGCTGGAAACCACCATGAGCGGAGTGAAGACCAAGAAGCTCAGAATGGCTATAAAGATAATCACCGCCCTGCAGTCACTTCGGGAGTGACTCTGGCCTTCACTGTCAATGCACATGACATATTCCATGGTGGTCACTAAGCAAGAAAGCGCCCACAGGAGGGCACAGACGAAGGCCGACTGGTGCTTGGGGCGATGACATCGGTACCAGATGGGGTACAGGACGGACAGGCACCTCTCCACACTAATGGCCGTCAGCAGATAGAGACCCGTGTTGTAGCCAAACAGAAATGTCACTGATAATGTGACAATCGTGTAGTAATAGCCGGAAGAGAGCTCATAATCTAAAGCATAGTCAACAGACAGAATAAAAATACAGAAGAGTAATGAGATGTCCGCGATAGACAAATGGGTGATGTAGACTGTGAAGGGGTTTCTTCTCATCCGGAAGCAGAGGAACCAGAGGAGAATTCCATTTTCAACGAAGCCCACTGGGGAGATGCTCATAATCACCCAGTGCACGATGGGAATCTCCCGACGCAGGTCCCCGATGGAGGTGTTCCTACTGGTTGAGGTGTTCGTAGACTCCTCCACAAATGATGTCGCGTTTGACTGATCCATGAGGAGGCCTCAAGCTGGGGTTCTTCAGGGAATTTTCTGTAAATAAGTTTAAAAAAAAAACATGAAAATGGATGAATTGGAAGAAAAGGGAGCATGTCCATGATGGATCATAACCTTCATGTTATACAAAAAAATGTTAAATAGACTGTACAATCCTCTTTTTAATGATGATAAAATTAGACATTTCACCAGAAAAGAGAACTGACTTAATAACTTGCAGGTCCCTTAGTGCCCCTAATTCTGTATTATTATTTGCTTATGTTTCAGCGCCAAAAGGGATCCGGAAAAGTGAGTGGGTCTGAATTCCTGGTGTCCGTTACTGGTCTGGCCCAAGCTTTCAGGATGGGGTTTTGAAAATCATTTCATCTTCTGTGCCTTCATCTCCTGGCCTGAAAACCAGGTTAATCGCATTAAAATGTGATGACAAAATAGATGTTTGGGCAATGTTGTCATTTTTTTGAAGAAAAAGAAGATTGGCCCTGAGCTGACATCAGTGCCCGTCTTCCTCTGCTTTATATGTGGGATGCTGCCACAGCATGGCTTGATGAGCAGTGTGCATGTCCCATGCCCGGGATCCAAACTTGTGAACCCCAGGCCGCCAAAGAAGAACACGCAAACTTAACTGCTACGCCACCGGGCCGGCCCCTCATTTTTCAATGCATAAAGTGCCATAAGCGATGGGTAAATGAGAGAGAGTAGCTAGCAAAATTATGTTCAATAGTGTACCAATATTTTTGAAAGTGTGAACAATTAGAAGGCCTTTGTTTCACGTCGTCTCAATACCTGTGACAAAGCTGGGCACCTACTCAGACTAGCTGTGCCGTGCAAACCAGGACTCCGTACCAGATGGTGAGTCTCCATAAGATGTGTTTATACATCCACACACCGTAGACCAGACTAGGCAGGAAAACACTATTGACAGACACTGAGCAAAGCGCTAACCTGAAACCCAAAAAAAAATGCTAAACGTTTGAGACTGCAAAGCAAAGATTCTCAGAAACTCTTACACATTACAAACTGCAAAATAAATACATGCCCAGCTCCCACCCTCTTCCTGTTATGTAGCAAATATATATATGCCACGTCCGCCTCTGCAGAAAGGAAAAAGGAGGCAGCTGGCAGAGGTCATCGCCCTCGTCTGAACGCTAAATTGTCCTTCACTTTTTTTTTAGACGTTGTGTTTATGTGTGGTGGTAAAATACTGTTTTTTACTTTTCGGGGTGGGAGGTTTGTTGATTGTTTTTGTTTTTGTTTTGCTGAGGAAGATTCACCCTGCCAATCTTCCTATTTTTTCATGTGAGCTGCCACCCCAGCATGGCCAAGAGTGGTGTAGATCTGTGCCTGGGAACCGAACCTGGGCTGCTGAAGGGGAGCACATCGATCTTAACCACTAGGTCACTGGGGCTGGCCCTGTTTTTCGCTTTTTGATCTTCGTCCTTGCAGACCAGGGCCCCAACATGTGCAAAAAATAATTAACCTCTAGGAAGTTGACCAAAACAATATATATATACATATATTTTTTTGATGAAGATTAGCCCTGAGCTAACGTCTGCTGCCAATCCTCCTCTTTTTGCTGAGGAAGACTGGCCCTGAGCTAACATCCATGCCCATCTTCCTCTACTTTATATGTGGGATGCCTACTACAGCATGGCATGCCAAGCAGTGCCATGTCCACACCCGGGATCCGAACCAGCGAACCCCGGGCTGCCGAAGCTGAACGTGCGAACATATCTGCTGTCCCACTGGCCCGACCGCAAAACAATATTTTTATTAGTAGATACCTGCCTTTTCCTCACAAGCTCATCTGAAGCACCACAATATGCCGATGTGATATTTTGTGGAGCTTGAATGTCTCTGATGATATTAGACATTTCTAGGATTGAGCCAGCAGATCGCCGGCACCGGCAAGGCTCTGAGTTTTTACTCAGTACAGCTGTGCCTGAAACCTGGACTAGCAGGCGGGCTGGTGGAAAGGGTAGTTACCTCGCCAGTGGTGTGATCCAGGAGCCCACAGAGGTCCTTGCCTCCACTGTCCCCTCTAATACTTCCCTCAGCTGCTCTGAGGAGATACTGGATATTATTTTCACGGGGGAAAATTCTCCTTTCATTTCACAATTAGACAGAAGATATAGACCCCAATACCCCCAGGAGCCCAACACAAGAACCAGAATTCACAATACCATGGCATGGCCGACCACAGATCTGCTCTAGAGACCAGCCTTTGTTGTAAGTTTGTAGGTAAGACCCCAAGTGCCCCCAAATCCCTCATCAAATATTTAATCAGAGCCAGCTCCACACCAGGCACTATTCTAGGCATTGGGATACAGCAATAGATGAAACGGACAAAGCACCAACCTCTTAGCATTTATACGCCATGGAGGAGGCAGTCAATAACCAATGACAAGGACAACAACAACAACGAAATAGGTGTCAGACCATAACAAGCGCCACAGAGAAAAGTAAAGCATGAACCACATCATGGACCGACTGTGGTGGTGGAGGCAGTAAGGCAAGGGTGGGCTCGAGAGGCTGAGTCCACCCATGATTTGCTGATGGATGAGACATATGCTATTGTAGAAAGAGAGGATCTGTTTTTAGCCATTTGCTGAATGGACAGGCACCGGTGGAGCAGGTTGGAAAGGGATATACGGAGTCTGAGAAGCCTAAGTGACAGCCAAATGGAGACGTCTAGTAGGGTGTCAGCAGGTGAGGGGACGGATGTAGGCTGGGAGTGTAAATGTGGATGTGGTATGCAAACAGGTGGAATTTAAAATCATGAGGTCAAACGAGATCACCTATGAAATATGGGTAGTCAAGAGGAGAAGGGGTCCAAGGACGGAGGCTTGGGGCATTTCAAAGTTTAGAGGGTGGGGAGATGAAGAGAAAGAAGCATCTGAGACAACTAAGGGAGAGTGGTACCCAGGAAGCAGAGAAGGTGTTTCGAGGAGAAGGGAGTGTGATCAACTGTGCTAACATCGCAGCCAGTTCAAGTCAGATGAGCCGTGGAAATTGACCGTTACGGGAGAGTCATTGTTGACCTCGATGAGAGCAGTTTTGGTAGAGTGGAGAAAATGAAAACCTGATTAATCAAAGTGAATTCCAGAGAGCATGGGTGGAGACAGTGAGTATGGACAACCTTCTTGAGGAGCTTGAATGTAAATTCAAGCAGAAATGGAGCAGTAACTGGAGAGGGCTGTGGGGCTAAAGGGGAGTTGATAAGCTAAAAAGAATTATCCAGTAGAGAGGAAACAACTGATCATCCCTAAGCGTAGGGGTCTAGAGCTCAGGGGAGTTGCTGGTGTTATGTAGGAGCAGAGGATCTGGTTAAAGATGCAGCCAGGTGGGTAGAGTGATAGCAGGAGTGTTAGAAGTTAGACGTTCCGGGGCTGGCCCCGTGGCCGAGTGGTTAAGTTCGTGCGCCCCACTGCAGGCGGCCCAGTGTTTCGTTGGTTCGAATCCTGGGCGCGGACATGGCACTGCCCATTGAGCTATGCTGAGGCAGCGTCCCACATGCCACAACTAGAAGGACCCACAACTAAGAACATACAACTATGTACGGGGGGCTTTAGGGAGAAAAAGGAAAACAATAAAAAAAATTTTAAAAAATCTTTTAAAAAATAAAATAAATCCCCTAAAAAGAAAAAAAAGAAGTTAGAAGTTCCCTTCTGAACATACACTATCTCTTTTTCCAGCAAAGTAAGGAGCAAGGTCATCAGCTTAGCAGTGAGGAGAGGTTGAGGGTGTAAGGAGAGACGGCAAGTTGTGAAATAATCAAGTGAAAGAGGGAAAGGACTAGGGAAATACGCAAAGAGCAGGACGGCCAGGCCAACCTTTGCGCCAGTCTAGGCTGGTGCTCATGAATTTAGAGAGACAATCCAGCACGATGTGGGCTTTTCTCCAGCCCTGGGTCAGCTGTCCATACGTGAACAAGGAGAAAGAGGAGAGCTGGATTTAACCAGAGTTGGTGTTTTACCAGGCTGGCGCAACGTAGAGTCAGGGGCAAAGAAACTGGACCTCATGGAAGGGAATGGTTGTGATGATGGACTACAGAATTCAACGGGGTTAGGAGAAAAGTGAGGTCTTGCGGGAGGTGATGGACAGTGAGCAGGGGATAGGAGCCATCTATTGTAGATCTCAGTGGAGTCCAAGAACTGCTGAGGTCCCAGTACTAGAGGTAGAGAACCGGCAAATGGGAGGTTGGGGCTGGAGAACGAGATGCTTGGAAGTGGGATGGTGGCGGTGTGGTTTTGGGGTTATTGGTATTGACAAGTGTAGAGCATGACCATGGGAATGAGCGGCTGAGGGGGAGTGAAGGACAGGTCATGTGAGGGGAGAAGGACCTGGAGCCAGGGCGCTGGAAGAGTTCCCTATATGGACATTGAAACATCTATATGGACATTGAAATCGCTGGGAGATAGTGTTGGAGTAGAGGAATAGCATTGGAAAAAACTGACTGTGATCCAGGGCCAAAATCTTCAAGGAATTAGGGAGAGCGACCCACGGGTCTGTAGATAGTCAGAGCGAGGAGGGTGGTAGTTGACATAGTTTGGTGGCATGTGCTTCCGAGTTGGGTTTTTGTTGTCGCTGGTGGTGGTGGTGGTGTTTTAGGGAAAGAAGAAGAAAAAGGAATAATCTGGAGTACAAAAAGGTAGAGGGTAAGAGGCGACAAGATCGGTACAGTCCAATAGAAATATAATGTTTGCCACAGGTATGATTTAAGGTTTTCTAATAGCCACACATAGAAAAGTAAAAAGAAACAGCAGAAATGAACTTTAATAACATATTTTATTTAACCCAATGTGTTCAAAATATCATTTCAACATGTAATCAATATAAAAATATTGTGAGCTATTTTACGTTCTTTTTTTCACATCAAGTTTTCCTCTTACTGTTCCTCTCCCTTCAGACCAGCACATTCCCGTGCTTACTAGCCCCGTGTGGGCAGCAGCCACCATATTGGATGGCTCAGGTTGAGAGCCATGAGAAAACCAAAACCCCTTCTACGAGGAAGTCAGATGTCTTCATCTTTTAATAACAAACCTAAATCAAAGACCAGAAATGTAAAATCAGGACCTAATCAGAATTTTTAAGAAAATTGACAAAAGCATCTTTCTGACCCGGCCCACATCCTTGAACCACAACATCCTTCAGCTTTCAGCTTCTCATTGTGCACAAGAGAACTCTCATGTACTCCTCATAAAAATCAGTTGGGGGGGATGTTTCAACACACAAGATCAAATTGTATTTTCCTTTTAAAGTCAAACCGAGTAACCAAGTTCACTTTCTGAAGATAGATCATCTTTCCATTTTCCAACAAACGTTAGGTTTCAGCACCGTGCTAATGGTTAAGGAAATAAATAAGACCCAGTTCTCTGCACAGGGCGAAAGAGAGAACTAAATCTAATTCAGTATGGGAAATGGAATAAAGGAGACCTTGACCGCGAGTCAGAATAGCACACAGCAGGAAACGATGTCTCAGGGTTTCGAGGAAGGCTTTACAGGGCTGGGCATTGAAGGGTCAGTAGGAGTTTGTTAGCTGAGGAGAGGAAGAAAAGTATTTTAAGAAGAGAGAACAGATGAACAGAGGCATGGAGGCAGGAGGGCACGGGACATTCACGGTGGGGTTTGAGGAGCCTGGTGGACCTTGGGTGGAGGAAGGACTTTGCAAAGAAATGAAGGGCTGGACTGAATTCAGCATGAACATCAGGTTACATTACGCCCTTAAATGTCACACTTATTCTACAGGCTGTGCTCATCCAACGTTAGTGCTTAAACATTACCTGGGGTCGCTTATTCCAAAGGCAGATTCCAGGGCCCCACAGTTTCAGAAAGCCCTGGAATCTGAATTTTCATAGCCCAGGGGATTCTGATGCCGATGGGGCCTGGGTCACGGTTTGCAAAGCACTGCCATTTGCACTCTGGAGCCACTAAAGGTTTTCACACAGGGCCAGGATGTGACTTGAACTGTGTTTTGGAAACGTTATCCTGGTTGAAGTCTACAGGCTGGATGAAAGGGAACAATGGATGGAGCAAAGAAGCTGGTAGGGGGCTGTTGAAATAGTCCTGGTGAGGAATAATAACTAGGATAATGGCCAAAGGAGAGCACGGATTCCAGAGGCATTTCAGAGAAGACTGGTCAGACCTCAGGCCCCAAGAAGGAGAAGGAAGAGGGAGGAGTCAGTGGACTGAGGTTTCCACCTGATGAGGCTGTGTAGATAAACTACTAACGACTGAGATCAGGAACAGGAGGGGCAGTGATAGAGAGAGTGGGAGAACAAAGAAATCGGCTTGTGGCCCATTGAGAATGAAGCATCGGGAGACAGGCATTGGGCAGATTCCAGATGCTCTCGTCTGTGAATTCCCTGTTCCTGAGGGCCTACATTTTTTAATAAGCAGGACTTCATAAAATAAAGAGTAACACACACATATGAGATCTTTAGAATATTATTCATTACTCTGCTTTTGCCTGAATGTAAATTTCAAATGGAGAAGCCACCTAGACCGCAGGCTCCTCTTCTATTCCCATGTCTGTTGCCTAGACTCTTGGGATGAGGCTCCTCATCTCCTGTTCTCCTTGTTCCCTGCACCAATCCATCCTTCCCAGCCTCTCACACTGCCACCCCTTCCTTTTCCGATACTCTGTCCACCCACTCTGGTGTTCTTCTTTAGTTATCTCCATAGCCATCACATTCCTTCTTATAGAGTTAAAATTATATCTCCCCCACTAATCTGCAAACTCCTCGAAGACAGGAATTTGTCTTATTCATGTTCATGTCTGAATCTCCAGCACTTGTAGGCAGTCAATAAATACTCATTGAATTATTTAGAAGAACAAAGCCTGTCACAACGGACCTGAGACGGCACTCTGGTTACCCACGAAAGAAAACCACTACTTCAAGCCATCACAGTTAATGAAAATAGTTCTCAAAGGTTAGCGCGGAACTCATAAATCGCATAGGAGGCAGATTTTGATCACGATACGGTAAATAAAATTCCCATTCAGACTAATTCTCGTTAAAAATTAACAACTCTCCAAACTGCTTTGTTCTAGTGGGGTTTCATTTAAACAAACACATTGCTAAAAACCGCATTCCCAGTCTTACCAGACCAGACTGGCTTTCAGCTCCTCCAGTGACAGAGCCGATGGCAAGAAGAGCCTTGAACACAGCTGGTCCTACACGCTCACCACCCCCACACCCGGGCTCCTTGGTCATTTTGTATATGAGTCCTCTCGGTCGGTGGGTGACAATGATATATGAGGTTGGGAGGGTAAGGAGACTAGAAGGGTAATTGCTGCTAGCTGACAAAACAGTCTGGCTCAGAATAATTCTGTTTTGGCTCAGCACATAGTTGGGTTCTCAGAAAGCAGTGGAGACAAGGGGAAGCAGGATTAACCACGGTGAGCGACTTGTCTCCCTGTCAACCCAGTTCTAGCACTGTGGGCTCTCTGTCCAGACACGCATACCATCTCTTTTATACAGCTCTGTTTTTACACAGCAATTGCATGCGCGTGTTACCTGGCGGTGACTGTCTAGGGTGGAAGGAGAACTCATTCTAACAGCCTCTGTGCCCCCACTGTGGTTGGTAACAGCAGGAGGCAGGGGGAATCTCAGTTGGGAACGGAGTACAAAAAGTCGAGTGGGTGCCGGCATCGTTATTGGGAAGCGCTCCTGGCAGCATCGCAGAAGCATCTTCCCATCCTGTCTGCCCTCTTCTTCCCCAGAATCCCCAGGGAGAAAGCAGTGTGTTGGAGCATGTGCATGCCACTGTGTGGGACTTTAGGGTCCAAAGCATCTTCCCTTCACGCTAGCCTTGGATCCTTCCATCACCTTGGGAGGCTGAGAAGGAAGACATTGCCCCCACTTTCTCGGGGGATAAACTAAGGATTAATAAACAGGCCAAGTTCAGAGCCACTGTGTCACATCACTACACAGGGCCCCACCACTCACCCTTCACCACGTCTGGTGCTCCCTGGACCCTGCAGGGTGTCAGGCCCTGAATGCCCACGTGGATCCTGATGGCAGAGCCGGCCAGGGCAGGGACCCAGGTGCCCTGACTTCTAACTCAAAGCTGAGCCAGCCTCCCACTTACAACAAAGGTCTGGAAACCACTGGTCTAACCAAACCCTCTCTTTTTATAGCCCACTAAATGGAAGCCGGAGCCACTGAGAGATGCACACATTCATAGCTAATTTGAGGAAGCTGTGCAGCTGGGAGCTTCTGGTTTCACCCTCCTGAGCGCTTCCCATTCTGCCCTGAGGCCTGATCCTATTTTTAAGACCTTACCTTTTATAGCCCTTCTGTTAACATGTTTCCAATCTAGGCTGCCTCTAAGCCTTCCTACGTAAGGAGCTGAAGGCATCATATTCCCTGATATTATAAAGAATTGTTTTTTCCCCCAAAGACTTGTTTAATTTCTAATTATGACTTTGCCAATGTAGGACCAGGGTCACTGTGTGCTCTCCGCGTTCAGATGCCGCTGCGATGGGAACTCGCCCCGCATACAGATGAAGTGGCCCTGCTGTGCATAAGGGCTCGTCCCCCGAAAAGATGCTCGCTCACCCCACCTGGCTCATTTTACAGTCTGTGTCATCGTGACACAAAGTGGGGAGATTTTAAATCCTTTTCAAGGCCTTTTTTTCTAATTACAGAACAAGGTGTGTTCATTGTAGAAAATTTGGAAAATTCAGTGGGAAAAAGTCACACATAAAAACCACTACTCAAAATTAACCTGACTTAACATTTTGGGGATATTTCCTTTTAGCCTTTTTTTCCATGTCTCACACACGCTCTTTTTTAAAATTGAAATTGCGTTTTATAATCTGCTTTGGTATCCTGCTTTTTTTCACTCAGTATCATATTGTAAATGTTTTCTCTGTCAGCATACACTTTAAAAACATGACTTTAGGGGCCAGCCCCATGGCTGAGTGGCTAAGTTCCCACACCTTGCTTCAGTGGTGCAGGGTTTCGCTGGTTCGAATCCTGGGCGCAGACATGGCACCCCTCGTCAGGCCATGCTGAGGTGGCGTCCCACATGCCACAACTAGAAGGATCCACAACTAAAATATACAACTATGTACTGGGGGTTTTGGGAGAAAAAGCGGAAAAAAAAAAAAAAACGTGACTTTAGGGGCCAGCCCGGTGGCACAGTGGTTAAGTTCGTGTGCTGTTCTTCAGTGGCCCTGGGTTCACAGGTTTGGATCCTGGGCAGGGACATATGTATGGCTCATCAAGCCACACTGTGGCAGCATCCCATATACAAATTAGAGCAAGATGGGCCCTAATGCTAGCTCACCAAAAAAAAGTTTTGTAAAAAACCACATGACTTTAATAAGCACTCTTTGGATGGACCATAATTTTTTTTTTTTTTTTTGCTGAGGAAGACTGGCCCTGAGCTAACATCCATGCCCATCTTCCTCTACTTTATATGTGGGACGCCTACCACAGCATGGCTTGCCAAGCGGTGCCATGTCCACACCCGGGATCCGAACCAGCAAACCCCATGCTGCCAAAGCACACTGTGTGCACTTAACCGCTGCGCCACTGGGCTGGCCCCGGACCATAATTTATTTTTAATAATCCTCCAACCTTGGACATACTGGTTGCTTCTGATTTTCTACCATTATTTTTTTTAAATAAAGCACTGTAATGAACTTTCTTGGATGCAAATTTTATGCGCATATTTAATTAGTTCCCTAGGACATATTTCTATAAGTGGAATTGCTGGATCAAAGGGTATAAATATTTTTCAAGATTTTAAAGCATATTAACAAAATCTTCCCAAAAAACTGTACCACTTATGCTGACATCAACAGTACACGAATGCTTTTTTTCACAGCATATATATGCTTTTTTTCCCCTGTGACAACTCCATTTTTAAACATTCCCAAATTTGATAGGTGATTAAAAAGTACTTTGTTTTAATTTGCATTTATTTGATTGCTCATGAGTTTGGATATTCTTTCATATTAACAGTCACTTGTATTTCTTCTTTGATGGATTGTGTTTTCACGTTCTTTCCCCATTTCTTTTATTGAGTTGCAAGAGTTCTTCATAAATGTAATAATTTTGTCATATATGCTACAAATTCTTTTCCCCCAGAAACTGGGGTATGTGAAAGAAGATGTAAGGGGATGCCGCTTGGACTTTTCTCAAAAACCTTTCCTTACTGTCGCAAGTCTGCCTGTCCTCTGTGGATCATTGAGGCTCAGAAGTGGAAGGAATCATGCAGATAACACAAACCACCCTTTATTTTACAAATGAGGAAGCTGATTCATGATGAGCCCAAGATATTTAGTTAGCAGCAAAGCCAGAGTCAGAGCTTAGATTAATGAGGTCCAAGTGGGCACTATTTCTACCCCTCATATAAGTCCTTTGTTAACAGTTCATTTACGTGTGAAGTCCACTCACCCAGATATGTGGCTAGTACAACTTTTGGGACATTTAACAATGGCCTTAATGTCACCAGAAGTGATCACCACAATCAACTTGATTGTCAGTAATGATTTTTATTAAAAGCCTCAAAGGATGGGCTTTTTGTTTATTAAAGGGTGGATATTATTTATTAAGAGAGTGGATTTTGACTTATGAAGGCCCCATCTACCTAGGGCCAAACCCCTAACAACAATAAAAACCAACAGGGATGAATTGTTTTGTCAGTTTCTTCTGATCCCACTTTCTTCTGTAAAATGGAGTGAGCCATAGACATCACCACTATCAGCAAACACTCCTATTGAAACATAATTAAAGCGAGCTGGTCCACTCATCAGCATCATGCTTTTGGACAAGTCCTCTGAAAGGGAGTAAGATGTGATCCTGTTCTCATCCCCCCACATACCACATACAAAGTGTGCTATGGCGTCCTGCTCCGTGTCTCCTTGCTGGGGTCTCTGAGATGACACCATGGCCTAGATGTGCTTTCTTCCCTTGGCTCTCCCCCTGCCTTCCTGCAGTTTCTTCTCTGTCTCTTTTCCTGGATCTCTTCTTACACTGCCCTTTGGGCCTCAGGGCTCCATTCCTGGCCCTCCTCCCTTCTCAGTCTACAGACTCTCCCTGAGTGGCCTCACCCAACCCCTCATTTCAACTCTCACCACACGGACATGAAATCCAGACCCATGGCTCTAACTCAGACATCTCCCAGAACATCAGAACCCTAACCAACAGCCCTGATATCTCCAGCTGGGCCTCATATGGCGGCACAGCAGCCTCAGCTGATCCGAAGCAGAAATCAGGCCTTCCCTGCTCTTCCATGCTCCCTCCCGGACTCCCAGCCTCTCCAGGCAAACAACTGGATGTTTTCCCAGGTGCTACTCATCTTGTATGTTCCCTGCACCAGTCACTAGAATCAACCATCTCCCCAAGGAGCCCTGGTTCCTTTAAGTAGAGAAGGGTATTTAGAAGCCAAGATCTGGGTGACGGGGGTACCCCTTGCCACTGGGGTGTCACTGCTCCCAGGCCCTCTCAGTGGGCAGAGCTGAGGAATATCTGTGTATGAATGCACATGCACAGTCATACATACATACACTGACATCTGTACTTCTATATCTTTCTGTATATATTGAATACCAATAATTCACACCAACATTTCCAATTTTGATTCAACACCACTGAGTTCAGTTTAGTTTTCTTCCTCTCTGTATTTGTAATTCTCTTCTCTCATGGAAAGACACCTGGCTCCCATTATCTGTGATATATTTGCTTATTTGATCAATCCACCTGTAGATAAACAATGTTCTGGTCCACCATGACTGTCCTCGCCCCTGCACAGAGGCCCTCCTCAGTTTGCTGGGGTCTTTTGCCTTGTGAGAGGCCATCACTGCCCCTTTCCCCTGCCCTGGGACACACTCCTCACCCAGCAGAAGCTCTGAACCAGGTACCAGGTCCCCTCCGCCCCGCTCCTCGCAGAGGGCAGGCACCCTCCTTGCCCTGCCATGTCACCACCACCAGCCCTCAGCTGGGCTGCCCCCACGTGGGTGCTCCTCCCCTCCTCAGGCTCCAATGCCTCGCACCAGCCCTGGCCAGCCAGGCTGACTATAGTGGAGGGTACACTTGACACTCACCACCTTCCCACAAAAATCAAAAGAATTGTAGGCAGTATGGCATCTGCATGCAAAAGAGATATTTGAGGGGCCAGCCCCATGGTGTTAAGTTCTGCACGCACCACTTTGGCAGCCTGGATTTGTGAGTTTGGATCCCAGGCATGGACCTACACCACTCGTCAGCCATGCTGTGGCGGTGACCCACATACAAAATAGAGGAAGATTGGCACAGGTGTTAGCTCAGGGCAAATCTTCCTAAGCAAAAAAAAAAAGAGGAAGATTGGCAACAGATGTTAGCTCGGGGCAAATCTTCCTTAGCAACAACAACAAAAAAGACAGAGAGATTTTGAGAAGAGAGGTTTGACATTGTTCAAATCACATTGCAGAGGTGACTGCCTATTCGGCCTGTGGCTAAGGCTGCTTTGCCTCTGAGTCATGCTTTCAATCAAACTGACCACGAGATGCGAGTCCTCAGCAAAGCAGCTTAGCCCCTCTAAACCTCAGCTCCTTCACACAGTTGGCAGTTTAATGTATTTCCGGAAGGCTGGGGTGTAAGAAAAGCCAGAGATTGAAAAACACTTTGCCAATACCAGTCTCTTGGAAGTGCCAACCTGAGCTAAAGAGTGGGCAAGTGGGGAACACCAGCAGGGGGTCTCCACAGATGTTCAAGGAGGTGGGCTTTGCAGAGCCCGAGTCCTGGCAGGTCAACTTGAAATTGCCCCCTGTATTTACCTCTCAATGAAAGTGAGAGGAGCTGATGGACGATGGGGCTGACCAAAAAGCGAGGAGAATCAAAGAAAGAGAGAGTTGTGGGCGTTCAGCTTTACTGAGGTAGAGGCAGAGCTTCCAGAGCTGTAAGGCTGTGCTCGCTGAAGTCTTCTCTGGAGAGCAAAGAAGCAGACAGCCCCGGCCATGTTCTCATTCAGTTGGCCACAGTCCTCCCCCGGTCCTGGGTTCTCAGTCTTAGAAGAAAGGAATGAAGGAAGGAAGGGAGGGAAGAAGGAAGGAAGCAGGAAGGAAGGAAGCAGGAAAGAGGAAAGGAGGAGGAAGGAAGGAAGGAGGCAGGAAGAAAGAAAGGAGGAGGAAAGGAGAGGAAAGAAAAGAAAAGAGAAGCCAACAAAACTAGTGTTCCTGGGTGGCCCATCTGAAGCCTTGTCCTGTTCCTAGGCTACCCAAAAGAGAGCCCGGACCCTGGGCTGGACCACCCAGGTGTGCAGCTCGGGAGAAAAGGACAAACCCTTCCCTTTGCGTGTGTGCAGTGGTCTGGACAAACGGAAGCCCACCTGTGAGATGGAATTTCCGCAGCAGGTAGGGGCCTGCTGGGAAGGCGCAGGGCCAGGACGCCTGTCCCGGTGTTCCACGCCTCGTTCCCAGCTTCCTAACATGTGAGTCATCTGCGTGCAGAAGCAGAAACTTCTCGCTGCCTTTCCAAGGGTACAGCAGCATCAGCTCAGAGCACTGGTCTCAAAAAGGGGGAGGGAGGCTGATTTTGGCCCCTAGGGGATATTTGGCACGTCTGGGGATTTTGGTTGTCACACCTGAAAGGAAGGGGCTATTGACATCTAGTGGGTGGAGGCCAGGGATGCTGCCAAACAGCCTACAATGCACAAAACAGCCCCACTATAGAGAATTATCTGGCCCCAAATGTCACTGGTCCCGAGGTTGAGAAACCCTGCTCCAGAGGCAGGCTCATTATCTCCTTCTAATTGCTGTCTGCAGAGCAATCGAACAACATTCTATACTTTCCCCCACCGATTTACACTGCCCCCCACCCCACCCTGCCTGGGAAATATTGTCAAGATATTCACATCAAACATCAAGACTGAGCAGGAGAGTCCTCTTAACAGACACCTTGCCACCCATGGGCGGCACATCTGACTTTATAGGCAACAGGAGCCAGTACTAACGTTGCTGCCACTGAGAAAAGGCACAGAAAAATCCATCCGGCTCACCTCTGGCCCTGTCCCACTGCTTCCAGCCCAGTGACTTCCCCAGAGGACTCAACTATGGTAACATCTTTTCAAACCTGACTCCTTTACCATTCGCAGCATCTAGTTAAATAACCTTGAACACCTCCGAGTCCACCAGCAGATCCACGAACTGATCCTAAGATTCTTGCCCCGTATCACGAGTCAAAAAGACAAAGCGAACGCAGAAGTTTCAACCCCGAAGTTGAAAAACAGTGTTTGAAGACAGTTAACCCAGCAGAGAAGCAAATTTTCCGAAACGAAGGCAGGAGGAGACCGAGTTTTTTGCCAACACACACCAAACATCGAACACACCGTGAAAACAACCAGCACAGAAAGAGTTCCCAGGGAATAGCTTTCTGAAGAGGGAAAATCTTACTCTGATTGTCAAGGACGGCTGAACAGTGAAAAACTCTGCAGACTCACTAGGTCGACGCGCTCAGGGAGGGTCAGAGGTGGCAGCGGGGAGGCAGCCCCTTCGCATCCCGCGGCACCGCCGGCCCGCCAGCCTGCAGGGTCTCCGGTCCCAACATCTCCTCCAAGGATGCCCGCAGCCTCCCTTCGCTGAAGAAATCAGAGCCGCTTTCCCACTGCCGAGAATATTTGAGATGTGCCAAGCAGATGGTCCCACGCTTATCAGCAGAAGCCGCGCTTCAAATGGCATCATTCGGTGACACACTCAAGTGAAAATCTTCCCGCTGATCCAGAGTGGGAACAGGCTGATGATAACGCGAGGTGGTTGACCCCCTTGAACCATTAGGGCCAGCCAGCACTAAGGAGAAAGACGACCCCGAGAAACGCTACATGGAAGGGCAAAGCCACCAGTGTAGTGAAAGATAGACCAACTCAAATTCCTGAGTCAGCCGTAACTAGCCATGTGATCTCCGCTAAGCTCCTTAAGACTCAGTTTTCTCACCTGTAAAATGGAGCTAATCGTGTTACCACAAAAGGTTGCGACGATTAAATGAGACATATGTACACACTTGCACAGGGTGGGCCACATGGCTCGACAATTAAATATCCGTTCCTTTCCTACCTACCACCCAACTTCAGAGAATCTTGTGCCCACTTGACTGTGTGAGTACGATGTGCTGGAGGAGAGAGAGCCCAGGAGCTGGGTTCCAGGACATCCAGGCTCAGATTGCTTCTCAGCCTGGTTTGGAGACCATTCCTGGGAGAAGCTGTTTCTGTTACATGCAGATTCTCACCAATGCAGTCAGGTTACTTTTTCCCCTGAGCCCTGGGCCCCTTTTCAAAGACCCACTGTAAAGGCACCAAGGCCACGCAGGAGAATTCTGGATGGTTTGAGCAGCCAAGCCCTGCAGTGAAGACCCACCCCCCATTCATGGCAGTATTTCTTCTTTTTTGAAAGTATTCCCTCACGGTTACTGTGTCAAAGCAGTGACGGACCCCTGGGACTGATTAGATCAAAACGGGGCGAGAAGGCAGTTGCAGATTCTGTGGGAAAGCAGACTTAGGAAACCATATATGAAGCTTTCCTCGGACTGTTTTCACAAGCAGCGAGACCAAAGGCGAGCCCAGCTGCTCTTGTGGGAAGCCGGACCCGCGCTCTGTCCTCCGGTAGGGAGAAGAAAGGGGAGACCAGGGGACTTCTCCTAAAGACCTTCAAGCCACAGGCAAAATAAGGTGAGGGTCAGGGCAACTACCGGGTGGGTGGGTGCTGAGCAGCGAGTCGAGGTGAACTCAGTCCTGAGAAGCCGTGTGGGAAGTGTGTTTTCATTACCTGGTTTTTGACGTTCCAACGGAAGAGAAGGCCAGCTTTCTGCAGAGCTTTACATTTCCCGGAGGATAACCAGAAACGGAAAAATAAACCAGGACTGTCTAAGGCCAACTGCAAGGCAGAATACAAGGGGATCAGACACACGGAAGCAAATCCAGTTAGGAGAGAAGTAACAGGCTGCCCGGGAAGGATCCAGAGTCACGGTTGGGCAGGAAGAGACCCCCGAAGGAAAAGGGGAATGAAGGAGGACCAGTGGGAAGGAAGGGTCCGCTCTGCTCCTCTGCTCCACATTCGCTGCTTCCCAGAAGCTCAGGGACTGTCCAGATTTTATGAATGTTTCACCCTGTCCCTACGGGGGCTGTGAAACCCTGAGCAAAGTGACCAACTGGAAGGAAGGCTCCAACGTCATTATTTAAGTCAACAGAACAGAGAGCCTCACCAGTTCGCTTTTTCCGGCTCCTATCAGAACAGAGAGGTCTGTCCATCCTGACAGAGAACAACAGGTTGCCCAATTTGGAAATTGCTAACAGTCACAAGGTGGATGAGGAGCAAGCCACCAGGAAGCTGGAGGGGCCAGATGGTACATAGGTAGGGAGACAGGACCCAGGGGGCTGGGGGCTAGTCAGGGGGAGCCTGGAAGAGATGGCGCTCTCTCCCCCAGATTGAGTGGGTGCTAGAAGGTGCCAATTGTTTTGTGACTAATTGGCACCACTAACCAAAGCAGGAACTATTGCAGATGGAGCCGGAGTTTCATTTGTGGTAGATAATGATTTAGACTTAGAGAAAATACAGCAACTCTTTGTAAAAATAAAACTGCTTGCATTTAAGCCACAAATAGGTTGGCTATTTCGGTGCCTGGCTTGTCTTTGTGAGTAATCATCCTCCTCTTGAGAGGTAGGGAGATTTTGGGGGGAGGGAGGTGTAGAGAGAATGGGTAACGGAGTCAGTGGAGGCTGGCGAGATGAAGAGTCTGTGGTCCCCAACGTCCAGTGCGGAAGGAAGTGCTAGCTTTTACCTCCACGAGTCAAGTCAATACCTTCCGAAGCTCCCCAGAGAAACAACATCCTCTTTCTCTCACCAAACAATAGGGAAGCATGGTGGAGGGGGCCTGGGGAGGGGCTTGAGGAGAACAAGGAAGGAGGAAGCTTAGTAAACCAGAAGGCCAAAGAGTGGACCCATTAGTGGTAGACCCGTCAGGGGGTAGACCCCATAAGTGGTAGGACCCATTACTGGTAGACCCGTCAGATGGTAGACCCCATAAGTGGTAGGACCCATTACTGGTAGACCCGTCAGATGGTAGACCCCATAAGTGGTAGATCCATTAGTGGTAGAAACTACGAGTGGTAGAACCCATAAGTGGGAGACTCATCAGGTGGTAGATCCCACAAGTTGACCTGTAACTGGTAGAATTCCTTTCTCCTATCAGGAGTTTACTCTTAAGCTCCAAACTTTCTGAATGCTATGGGGGCTTTGCTCAGTGCTAAACCCAGAGACACCCAGTGAATTCCAGTCGCATCCTAGAATGCATTCCTCATCTAGAAGGAATTCTGCTTTACTAGTTGTTGAGCCCATGAGTATGGAGAGAGAGCCATCAAGCGCTTCCCCAAAGCCCAGCAGCCCCCTCAACATTAGAGAGATGCCAGGGCTGGAATGGCAAGGGGGTGGGCTGCTCATGCCCAGAGAATGGCAGTGGCTGCGGCAGGTCCGAGTGCCCATTTTCATAGCAAGAGGACAGGCCTCAGAGTCAGGGCTGGAAGCTGCAGATCCTCAGAATGGCAGACAACTAATTTAGTACAAACTGTCTTGGTTCATCATTTGGGAGCAGAACGACTTCAGGTCTGCTGGAAATTTGGACTTGCAAACTCGACTGGAGTGATGACGGATTCTTTATCCCATCCATTTGATTGACAGGGTCTAGGAGCAGGGTGGGCCCCGCCCTCTGCCCTCCAGTCCTGCAAAAGGGATTTCAGATCTCACTGGCCAGATAAAAGTCCAAGATAAAACCCTGAGAACAGAACTCTCCCAGGCTAATGTGAATCCCGCCAGCCTCTGGGAATCTTCTCTAGGCTTCTCCCAGCCTACCCTGTCCCAGGATTGGTTGAGGATCTCCTCAAGTAATGATCTTTACTTGCTGGGTACATTTCTTAAAAACTAAATCTTGAAGAGAAATGGCATTTTCTCCCCCTTGTGGTTTGCTATCCTCCAGCTCGACAGGTCCACATGGTGGGGCAGAAACGGTAGCAGGTACAACAGGGGGAAGGAAACCGACAGGGGGGTGAGGGAAGCAGCCCTCCTGAATAAACCCTGGGAAGGGTCCCAACAGAACGAGGCTGCAGATTGGACCCAGCTGTGGGAGGCCAGGTCCCCAGCCCCATGTCTCCTCTGACCTCCCCACATCCCCAACTTGCATTTGGAATCTGCCAGAAAGATGACTTTTCCGGCCCAGCACAAGTGCCTTTGTAGAGTGATGAGGAGAATATGAAGTGATACAAAATAAGGTGAGCAGTCCTTGATCAAAGACAGCTCTGTGCCCCGAGGGGCAGTGGGAACACTCACAGTGTGGTATGGTGGCTGTCCATATAGACACAAGTATTGGGCAGGTGCCTTAATTTTAATAAGAATGTCTCCTTGTCTTGCAATTAAGCACCTGATCGGCTTTACAGCCACTCTGCCCTCCAGATTCTTTACCTAGATTGTAACCATGTGCTCTCCCTTGCCCAAACATCGTGAAAAAATCCAGTTGTGAGAAAAGACTATTTTTGGAGTGTTGCCTTAGGACATGGAGTCTATCTGTCCCTCTAGATGTTCTAAATATTACCCTGCGCTCAGCCCTGCATACTTGGCCAGCATTGTCTTGGCCCTTCACAAAACTGTAATTTCTAAATTTTCCTTTGGAGATATTCATCAGCTAGCCTTTAGAGGCTCTATAAAAAAAGAGACATAAAAAAAATCAAAATTGTGCTCCTGTCGCATGGCTAGCACCCACCCCACTATACCTACAGTCTCCTCTTGGAGAATTCTGCATCAGGAGTAGCTCAGTTTCTCCTGAGGGGCAGCCAATTTGTCTATGTCAATGGAAGACCATAAAGCGTGTAATTGGGGTTTTTAATTTTCCTTCTGGGACTCCTGAAGACACGTACCTGACCTGCCTTTGGAAATGGACCACATGGCTCCTTAAAAGAAAAATGTTTGAAAGGACTAATTTAGTCAAAGGTCCAAACTGGACACCATTAAACTTGTATCCATTGTCCTTTTTCTGCCAATAGCTGTGGATTTTGGCAAACCATATTTTTTCACCTGCAATATCCTTCAGCAGACTGAAAAACATAAGTCACCTTAAAATGATAGCAACTTACACAGGAGGGCTACTCCAAATAGCTCACTTAAATAGCAGTCACTCTGGATCCATGCGGAAAAGAGTCTTGAAATTCTATGATAGGCACCTACTAAGTCATATGATTAGAATTACTTGTTTATATGTCTGTTTTCCCCATAAAAAAAAACGCCTTACTCATTTAGCACGGGAGGGGCAAAAGAGGAAGTTGAATAAATCCACTGTGCTTAGAACTGGTACCACAGTTTTAAATATTGGTTGTTTTATAATTGCTTCAAGAGTGTTAAGTCTAATTTCCCCAATTAAACTGAAAATCGTTGGGGAAGGAACCACACCTACACCTCCTTGTGTGGCCTCATATGGTGCTGAGAACGTTGGGGTGAACACAGATAGATGACAAGTCTGTGCCTCCATGTAACTGACAGGAAACATACGAGAGCCCAAGGCTGATATTCAGCTGAACCAACCTGTCTCTACCCGATCGTAACCAGCACCCAGAAAACCCTTCGTCTGAATGTAACACCACGTCGTACTAGTGACTTGTGTTGGTTTAGGGGACCTCTCTGTCGTTACTGCCTGTCATATTTCAGAGGGTAAGGCCTTGCTAACTCTCTTTTGTAAAACCAGAGTACCTTATCATGGTCTCACATGCACTTACTGGACGATTTTGGTGGCAGATTACAAAGCGGACAGTGTATGCCCCGGCTGGCTTCAGGTGTCTGAAAACAGCCTGTCCAACACCCAAATTCCACACCATTCACGGGGCTCATTGTTGGTAAGTCCATGTCCATATGTTGCCCTAAGGAGGAACACTCAGATCTGCAGGCAAGAAAATAATAATAGTTAAATATTTCTGGCAACTATAGCTCCTTTAGAGCTGCCCACCTACTCTATGCTTAGATACAAAAATTGTATCAGGGGCCAGCCCGGTGGTGCAGCAGTTAAGTTCACACGCTCCACTTTGGCGGCCCGGGGTTCACCAGCTGAGATCCCAGGTGAGGACACGGCACCACTTGGCAAGCCATGCTGTGGTGGGCGTTCCACATATAAAGTAGAGGAAGATGGGCACGGATGTGAGCTCAGGGCCAGTCTTCCTCAGCAAAAAGACGAGGATTGGCAGCAGATGTTAGCTCAGGGCTAATCTTCCTCAAAAAAAAAATTGTGTCAGACAAAATCAAAAATGTCCAGCCTACAACAGCATAAATTAGGCAAAATAAATAAAATCAACCTTGTTAATTTTGTCCCAATTTCAGTCACCGCTCAGGGTAAAGAGGAATGTACAGTCAACTTCCAGGGGTTCAGACTTGACCACTTGGGGTGTGGCTCTCCAAGTCTATGACCTGTCAAGGTCAAGTCCGTCTGTCAATCTTGGCTCTTTCCTCATTTCCACAGACCCCTCACCATGTAAAGATGAGCCAGAGAACCAAGATAGGGGTAAGCCCTCCACACTCGTGTTCTTCTTATAAGAATGTGCTAGAGAAGGAGGTTGTACTATTGGCCAAAAAGAGATTAAGGGATTTTCAGTATTTTCCAGGGAACTTTCTCTCCCTGTGCTCTGCTGATGAGGATGGTTCCAGTCACCTCAGGTCACCATCCCTGAGTCAGAAGATGCTGGCCTTTACATGTCCTCCAAGCCCTAAGGCAGGAATGGAGGGAGGGAGTGGTACAGAAGGTTCCTAAGTGCTGAGAAGAAAGAAGTGGATGATGAAGAAGGCAGGCCTCCACACACAAGCACAAATTAATGACCCCTGGGAAGTCCACTTCCACCCCTCAGGGAATTCCTGGAATCCATGGGGAGAGGTCAGGGGTAGTGGGCAGACCTATTGATACAGGTCAAGCCAAGTCCAACCTAAAGCAATGTCATCATTGATCAGAGTTACATGCAAATCCCTCAAATAGTTCTGATACCCTGAAATTGCAAAAGGAATAACCTGAGGCGAAGGTTCTAGAAAGTTCTAGAACAGGGAAGTTCTAGGATCAGAAGCCTTTCCTGACCAACTCCACAGGCACGGATCCTCCCACCCTGCCCTCTCCCTGCGTCTGGATGCACAGTCTCCACATCATTGCTTCCCCAGCGGAGGTGTCCCCTCCCCGATAGCTGCCTTGCCACAGACTAACTCTGAGGGGTTTTCACTATTAGCCTTGGAGCAGGTGACACCTGACTGCCTGCTATTACTGGAAAGTGGGTCTTTAGATGCCGCACTCCGGAAACTGACTCGTTCGTGCTGTTTATACCTGCATCAAGAGACAATCCATTACTTGCACAGGGAAGCCTCGTTCCCTGTATCCACCTCCAACCAGACCTCAACAGCGGCAGTTCCTGTGGACAAGGCGAGGACTCAGTCAACACTTGCACAGAGTAAGGGAAAGATGGCAGCCAGGGGGACGAGGAGCCCACATAACACCACAGGCTGTGTGCTCACACCGTCCAGGGTTTCAACACCAATCCCATTTCCCCATTGTCGACCTTGAGCGAGTTACTCAAGTTCCATCAGGTCCTTCCTCGGTGAAGTGGGGCCAACGCCGAGCTGCCGAGGCTGTGTGAGGGAGACGCAGGAAGGTCTCGTAGTGACCTTAGTAGTGACTCCTACATCTTCGCCCCTGTTTTGTTGCTGTTGCTTCTGCTGCTGTTGTGGGGTACACCAGTGTAGCCCAGGGAACGTGTCATTTGAAATTCAATCTAAATTGTCAATAAGTCAGTTCGTTGTTTATAAAATACAAACTGTAAAACCTAGGTCTCAGCCGAGTCTCCTTGGCTGGTGGATGGAGACAGCAGGGTGGGACAGCATGGTGGGTGGCGTGGTGTGTGCACCGTGTCGGTTGCCCGCGGCCGCTGTGACAAAGTACCACAAACTGAGGGGCTTAAAACAACAGAGACTGTTTCTCTCACGGTTCTGGAAGCCAGACGTCAAAATCAAGGTGTCGGCAGGGCCGCGCTCTGAGACTCTGGGGTAGAGTCCTTCCGCGCCTCCTCTTAGCCTCTGGTGGTGGCTGGCCACGCTTGGCGTTCCTCAGCTTGCAGCTGCCTGACTCCGTCTCCGCCTCCACCGTCACAGGGCATTGTCTTCACGTGGCCGCCTGCTTATTAAGACGCCAGTTACAGAGCATTCCTCCAACGTGACTTCACTCTGGTCCAACCTGACCTCATCTTAACTAATTACATCTACACTGACCCTATTTCCAAATAAGGTGACATTCTGAGGTTCCAGGGGTTAGGACTTTAACGTATTTTGGGGGGATGCAACTCGGCTCATAACAACTGCTTTACAAAGTTGAATTTT
The DNA here is from genome assembly GCF_041296235.1 of Equus asinus. Lineage (NCBI taxonomy): Eukaryota > Metazoa > Chordata > Mammalia > Perissodactyla > Equidae > Equus > Equus asinus. The sequence goes on from NC_091790.1 coordinate 30,048,743, forward strand.
ATTGCTCTGCCAGGTGATGGATGATACTGGAAAGTGTCCTTCAGCCACTGCTCAGGTAACGCTAGGGGAGCAACACCCCCGTACGGGTGGCGTGGGGCGTCCTGTGTGCCCTCTGAACCCCAACCCAGCCCTCTGTTGGCATGTGCTCAGGGGGAAAAAGGCATTTCAACATTAATGAAAAATCTCATGTGTCTGTTGAGGGATGGTGACTAGGGAGAAAAGTGATTTGTAAAGAAAGAAAGAAAACAGGCTTCTTTTGCTGCCATCCTTTTATACTGTCTGCTTCCATGGAAACAAGCTAAGTGCCCATCAATGGATGAATGGATAAAGAAAATGTGGTCTATATATATGCAATGGAATATTACTCAGTCATAAAAAAGGAAATCATGCCATTTGCATCAACATGGATGGAACTTGAGGGTATTATCTAAGTGCAATAAATCAGAGAAACACAAATATCATACGATCTCACTTACCTGTGGAATCAAAAAAAAACCCAAACTCATAGATACAGAGAACAGATTGGTGGTTCAGAGGCCAGGGGGTCATGGAAATGGGTGAAGGTTGTCAAAAGGTACAAACTTCCAGTTATAAGATAAATAAGTTCTGGGCATGTGATATATAACATGGTGACTATAGTGAACAATATTATATTGTATATTTGAAAGTTGCTAAGAGAGTAGATCTTAAAAGTTCTCATCACAAGAAAAAAGTTTGTAACTTTGTGAAGTGATGGATGTTAACCAAACTTATTGTGGTGATCATTTTGCATTGTATACATATTTCAAATCATTATGTTGTACACCTGAAACTAATAGAATGTTATATGTCAATTATATCTCAGTAAAAAATGTCTGCTTCTGTATCTTGAAGAGGGTGATGGTTATATAGGTGTGTATAGTTATCAATAGTCATCAACCTGTACACTTAAAGTATGTTAATTTTTTGTATGTAATTTATATATCTATAAAAGTGATTTTTAAGAAACCAACACACAAACAAAATGTGCTGCAAAGAGAAAGCGTGAGAAGATATAAAGCTTAGGCTTCATGTTACCCTTTGGGCATTTCCAGTGGATGCCTTTGCAAATAGCGAACATGTCATTGGTATCCGAATTGAACGGTCACAGAGAGGCACTATTTTGTCCCCCTCAAGCAGGGCTAGGAGTTTTCCCTGCTTGCCTTTATTAGTCCAAAGATGTCCCAGTTTCCACTCTGTGCTGGAGGGTTGTGGAGCAGAGAGCCGCCCACTTAGCAAGCGGGTGGCAGAGCTGGGCAGTGTCCTGGGCACTGGTAGATGAGTGGCTCGCAGTGCTATGGACAACAAGCTGACCTCAGGGACAAGACAAGACAAGAGGATGGCTCGGAGCGGAGTCTTGCCCAAGCAGCCCCCGACACCCCCCAGCACATGCCCCCCACCTCTCTGGTCCACAGGGTTCTCCTTCTTCCCAGTCTGGCAACATTTATCCAGCCAATGTCAGGGGGAATATTGCTCTGCAGATGTGTGCCTGAGTTTTCCATCTTGGGCAAACTGCAGCCTATTTTTTTTCCCCCTGTAACTGCAGTAGAGGACGATGCTGAGCAATGCAGCCTGAGGCTGGGGAGGTGCCCTCAGGGGACAATGGGGAGAAGGAATATCAGAAAATCTGCGTGTCTTATTTCGGGTTTCTCCCACCAGAGAGAAGCTGGGAGTCTGTCCCCAGCCTGTTCCTCCAGCAAGGTGTTGTTCTAGGCCCCCTCACAAACCAGCAAGAGGCTGTGTGCATGACCTCTTCCACTGTGCCCCGCGCCCCATGCCCACCCCTGAGGCCAAGGACTCTTAGTCCTGCCCTTTGCCTGCATGGGCTCTGGCTCCACTTCCTGAGGCAAGGGTGAGACCCCCCCTAGGCGTGCTTTGTCCCCACTGCCCCCAGTCTCCCATCCAGACTCCCCAAGGAGGGGCAGAAGACTTGACCTCCCAGGAAAGCTGTCAGGATCTCTGTCTGGCCAACCCTGTCTACACTGGCAAGCACTAGGGATGCTCCCTAATGGGCAATAGGCTTTTTCATGTGGATTATGATACCTTGCCCTATTTCATTCTCCTCCCCTACTTTACACATGGGTATATTGGTTTGATAGGGCAGCCATAACAAAATACTAGAGACTGGGTGGCTCAAACAACAGAAATTTACTTTCTCACAGTCCTGGAGGCCGGAAGTCTGACACAAGGTGTGTGGGCAGGGTTGGTTCCTTCTGACCCTCTCTCCTTGGTGAGTAGATGGCCACCTTCTCCCCTGTCCACGTGGTCATCCCTCTGTGTGTCTGTGTCCTCATCTCCTCTTCTTATAAGGACAACTGTCATATTGGATGAGGGCCCACCCAGATGGCCTCATTTAACATAATCACCTCTTTAAAGACCCTCTCTCCAAATACAGTCACATTCTGAGGTACTAGGGGTTATGGCTTTGACATACGAATTTGGGGGAACGCAGTCCAGCCCACAACAATGGCCAATTACAGTAAGGTCCTAAACTGTCTCGGGACAAGAAGGAGAGAGGCTTCAGCAGTCGGCCCTTTTGTCCCTGTCCTGCAGCTTCTGGCTCCAGCATCCAGCCATTGCCTATTCCAGTCTGAGGTGCTCCAAGACATGTCAGTGGCTCCTCACGGCAGTTCTTGGGTTTGGGCCTGAAAGCAGCTGCCACTGGATTAGGTTTCCTGTGTCTCGACTCTTCCCAGAGAGACATGGGCAGCCTAGGTCCCCCCTCATGTTCCCCGATGTGACAAATCTGTGGCATTCCTCCCAGAGACATGAGGGACCTGCTGACGTCCAACATCTTTACAAGTTCAGTTAAATCTCCCTAGCTGAGGCCTCCTTGGGAGTGGCTGGTGGACAGTTCTGGATTTCCGCCCTTCCCCACCTAAGGTACATGCCGTATGCATCATCCTGACATGAGAGGATTCTAGCAGGGGGCCCATGCATGTCTGAATTGATGGAATTCCAGCCCAGGGTGGCCTCCCCTCACGCACTATGGGTGACCTGGCAGACACACCAGGCTCACGCTCCCGAGTTCCCAGGACAAATGGTTTGGGGACATTAATGCCCATGATGTGTTGCTTTGAAGAGTCTACAGCCAAGTAGCCTGGAGGTCAATCGTGCTCCTCTGGATACAGCAGGCCCCAGGCACTCAAATAGAGTTGCCACATCCTGCCATCTGGGACCAAAAATGTGCCTTCCCAGAAGTCCATGCTCATCATTTGATGCCACTAGAGTCATGAACATTGGTCAGGAAGAAAGACTTGCTGTTTCCCACCCACCACGCTGGACATGGCTCTGAAGTGCCCAGGTCAACAGCACGTTTCAGTCTAGTTCAACAGGAAAACGTTGAGGCCCTTGGAGACAAAAGCTTTACTCTTCCCACGTACTAATTCCCTCAGCTCAGGACCATCTGCCTGCGTCCTCCTCCGTTTCCTGCCCTAACTGAAGTGGCACAGAGCTACCCGGTGCCATGGAGTTCTGGGCTTTGGGAGGTGGGCTCTCAGCCGTGAGTCCTCAGCCAGACTTCCAACAGGAATATCTGCTGACATCTTGGAATGCCAAATTCTCTCGAGCCTTCCCGGGGAAGACTTAGTGACCCACATACGGGACCTGCAGGAATGAGCATCCGGGTCTTCATTGCTGTGGCTCCATCCACACTGAATCCTGAAATAATAGTTAGCGAACATGGCCGCCCACCTCAGACCACTGGCATCTGTTTTGGTCCCAGGGAGCAGTTTTGTGAGGGGTCATTGTCCATCCTTACCACAAAGATGGCCCCACACACATACTCCTGAAACCAGTTTATAAGGGCTGCCTTGAGGACCAGTAAATCTCATTTGATGTAGGGTTCAATCTCACTGTCAGACAGCCTCTTTGGAGGACATCTTTTAAAATAATTTTTTATGTTAAAATATACATAACATAAAAATTTTACTGTTTTAACCACTTTAAGTGTACCGCTCAGGGTACATTCACATCATTCTGCAACCATCTCCAGAACATTTTTCATCTTTCCAAACTGAACTTGGTCCCCATTAGACACTAACTCCCCATTCCTCCCTCCACCAGCCTCTGGGAACCTCTCATCTGCCTTCTGTCTCTATGACTTTGACCACTCAGGTACCTGGTGTAAGTGGAATCATGCCTCATTTGTCCTTCTGTGTCCAGCTTATTTCACTCAGCACGATGTCTTCCAGAGCCATCCATGTTGTAGCACGTATCAGAACTCCATTCCTTTGAAGGCTGAATAATATGGAAGGGGATGTGTATGCAACACATTTTGTTTATCCTTTCATCCATTGATGGACATGTGGGTTGGTGGAGGACATCCTTTTTGAGATGCTGCCCTGGGGGGACATGCCACAGATCAATGCCCAAATACCCTTCTTTCCATCTAGTTTTCAGGAACCCCATTGAAATCAATGGTCTGGTATACTTCACCTAAAACTACATAGAAGGTCCTTTGTAGGTACTTCTGGCTCTAAACTCCACTTGTGCCAAGGGACCGGTATCAATCAGGGTTCTTAACCGCAGACAACAGAAATAGACTCCAGCTAATTTGTGTAGGGAGGGAATTTATTAAAAGGATGTCAGCTAGCTCACAGAGTCTCCAGGAGGACAGAAAAAGCCAGGCTAAGCTGGGATGCCAAAAACAATTGCACGATGCTAAAATAGTGCAGCAGAATTAGCTCCGGCAAGATGCTGCAGCTGCCCCCGCCAAGCCACGGATGCTTCCCTTGCTCCCTCACTACCACGGGGACCCAGCGCCAATGGCACATTTGGACCCTGGTATTCTGGGCCAAACAGCACTGGGCCTGCTTCCAGGGCCTGCACAGGCCTGGTCCCTGGGTCCACCCCACTGAGGGTCAACTACTCCCCTGGGGCGAAGGGTGGCCAAATTGGGCTGTTTGTAGCAGATGTACACAGAACTCGGATGTGCTGGAAGGGTACCCACACGTGTGAGTGAAGCCCCCCATGGTGAGGGACAGGGCCAAAAGCAGGAGCACAAGCGGGCTGGACAGGGGCCACGGGCCATCTCTCCCCATGCAGCGATGTTCCAGCACAGAACTCCAAGGAGTCCAGGACTTCTAAACTTGAACCTGGCCTTCCAACGGTTACAAAGGTGTATTTGTCAAGGTGGAAAGAGAGAAGATTTTTAACGTTTGGTAGCTTGTTTTTTAAAACATACATCAAATTTACCATGTTAGCCATTTTTTTTTTTTTTTTTTTAAAGATTTTATTATTTCCTTTTTCTCCCCAAAGCCCCCCGGTACATAGTTGTATATTCTTCGTTGTGGGTTCTTCTAGTTGTGGCATGTGGGACGCTGCCTCAGCGTGGTCTGATGAGCAGTGCCATGTCCGCGCCCAGGATTCGAACCAACGAAACACTGGGCCGCCTGCAGCGGAGCGCGCGAACTTAACCACTCGGCCACGGGGCCAGCCCCCCATGTTAGCCATTTTTAAATGTACAGTTCAGTGACATCAATTCCAACCATCCCCTCCATCCATTTCCAGAACTTTGTCATCTTTGCAAACTGAAACTCTGTCCGCATTAAACATGAAGTCCCTGTTCCTCCCTCCACCGGCCTCTAGGAATCTCTCATCTGCCTTCTGTCTCTGAGGCTGACGACTCAGCTACCTCATGTACATGGAATCATACAATATTTTTCCTTCTGTGTCTGGCTTATCTCACTCAGCAGGATGTTTTCAAGGTCCACCCATGTTGTAGCATGCGTCTGAATTTCCTTTTTAAGGCTGAATAAATAACATTCACTGTATTTTTCTACCTCGTTTTGTTCATCCATTCATCAGTTAACAGACACTTTGTTGATCCCCCCTTTTGGCTAGGGTGAATAACGCCGCTATGAACACGGGGATAGAGTCCCCGCTTGCAATTCTTTTGGGTGTATACCTAGCAGTGGAATTGCTGGATCAAGCGGTAACCCCATGTTTAAGTATTTGAGGAACTGCCGAAGTGTTTTCCACAGCAACGGCACCATTTCACACTCCCGCCAGCAATGTACAAGAGTTCCAGTTTCTCCACATCCTTGCCAACACTTGTTTGTGTCTGTTTGATAACAGCCACACTAGTGGGTGTAAAGGGTAGCTTGTTTTTATATTTAATATTTAGACGTAGAGGATGTGGGCCTCCTCTCTGAGCCCCGGAATTGCTAGGGTCGGACCCATTCTGATCACCATGATTACGTTAGAGAGCTGTGTAAGCTTCCTAGGGCTGTGGGAACACATTACTACAAACAGGGGGGTGGGCTTGAAATAGCCCAAGTTTATTCTCCCACAGTTCTTGAGGCCAGAGGGCTGAAACCAAGGTGTCAGCAGGGCTGTGCTCCCTCCGAAGGGAGAATCCTTCCTTGCCTCTTCCAGCCTCTGGTGGCTCCAGGCATTCCTCAGCTCGTGGCCACATCGCTCCAATCTCTGCCTTCATGGCCTCCTCCCCCACGTCTCTGTGTGTCCTTTTGTGTCTTTTATAGGGACGGTCTCATTGGATTTAAGATCCCTAATCCAGTATAATTTCGGCTTGACCGTCAATTACACCTACAAAGACCTTATTTCCAATAAGTTCACATTCTGAGGTCCTGGGTGGATGTGAACTTCGCAGGGGGGATGCTATTCAAGCCACGCCAAGAGGTGATTCCCTTCCCCATGCTCCACTCCACCAGCAACACAGAGCCAGCCCACTGCTCTGGTGCCCTAGAGGTGAGAGGTCGCTTAGGTGGCACCAGATCCACAAGTCAGAGCAGCCCAGACAGGTGTATGTGCAAGATTCACTCTGACTCAGATGGTGTACAACACTATCTTTAATTTTCTAGATCTGAGCTTATACCTACTTTGTTCTAGAAACATCCTTAATCTTGGCACCCCAATATTACTCACCTCTAGTTTAAATGGTTTCTTTCAGGTGAGCAGGCAATAAGAGTTTCTCTTTTTTTTTTTAAGATTGGCACCTGAGCTAACAACTGTTGCCAATCTTTTTTTTTTTTTCCCCTGCTTTTTCTACCCAAACTCCCCCAGTACATAGTAGTATATTTTTAGTTGTGGGTCCTTCTAGTTGTGGCATGGTGGACACCGCCTCAGCACGGCCTGATGAGTGGTACCATGTCCGTGCCCAGGATCTGAACCAGTGAAACCCCAGGCCGCTGAAGCGGAGCGCGCAAACTTAACCACTTGGCCACGGGACTGGCCCCGTAAGATTTCCAATTCAGTCATTTCGAAGTCCCACTCTGAGTTGTCCCCTCCCTTCCCGCTTGCAGAGCCGCCTGCAAGGACAGCTAGGGGACCTCCTGCTATTAAGGGTTGTGTGAGCCTGGGTCTTCCCAGAGGCAAACCCCAAGGCAGGATCAATGTGCAAGGCCAATATTTGGGGAACAGCTGTGCGAGAGAAAATGGGAAGAGGGCAGCAGACCAGGAGACTTCCCAGACTGCAGTGCAAGTCTGACTATGCGGGAAGGGGAGGGAAGGATGGCTGGTGGACATGCCTCGGCCTGCCTGAGAGATGCAGGAAGGTTCAGCAAGGCCGATGGGGCACCCTGGAGCCCAAGGTGGCTGTCAGGGGATTCCCTTTGCTCCGGCATTCTGTAGGCAGCCTTGGCTGGGAGCGGCCCCTGAGAAGCGCAGCCTGGGGCACAGGCAGAGGTGGATTCTATGCTGCTGACGCAGCCCCCCTCTCCAAGCTGTCACCTGATTTGCCAGTCTGTGCAGCACCCTCCACCTGGCTCTGGGACATCTCCTTGCTCCATCCCACCTCCATCCCCAGCACTAATGTAAGTGCTTGTTCTCAGTCTCCACAGTGAGGCAGGCCGTCATCCAGGCTGCTGTGCGCCATGCCACTGCACCCGCCTTCCTCACCACAGCCACCCCCTGCTACGTGCAGGACGCCCCAGGCCCCCCACCCAGGGCCCCAGGCAGGAAGCCCACAGAAGTTGGAGCTCGCTGTCAAGAGTCCCACATTCTAGGCCTCTCTCCTCCCCGGGCCCCACACCCAGCTCTGCGAGGGACTTCACGGCAGGCATCAGCCCCAGAATGTCCACAGTCCGTCTTAAATTAGACACTCCAGGTTTCAGTCCTCCAGGCCAGACCCACTGACATTTACAGCCTGGCCTTCACGTCCCCCGGGAACCTCTCCTTGTTTGTCTCAGCAATCAGGTCTTAAACTCCGGCTGGGCAGTGATGTCTGTCCCAGGCACGGGAGAGGGAGTCAGGGGCAACAAGCTCTCTGGAGAACAAAAATACAGCAAAACATATTTCCAAAATAACACCGCTCCCTCACATTTGGGGGGAAATGGAGTTTTAAATGACTTCACCAGACAGCGGGGAGAAGCCCTTCTGCGTTTCTTATTTTTTGGTGCCATCAAGTGGTGATTTAGGTTTTCACAAGATGGAAATCATTCTAATGATGCCTTTTACTCTTTTGTTTCCCTGCTTCTACAGGAAGTTGGATTTTTATCTCTTGAATTGTTACTTAAGGGGCATTTTTCCCAAAGGACAAGGGAAGATCCCTTTACCTTAGCAGACTCCAAATTAGTTATTAAAAAGTCAGTGAGGGGCTGGCCTGGTGGCAAAGTGGTTAAGTTCATGTGCTCCACTTCAGCGGCCTGGGGTTCAGAGGTTCAGATCCAGGTACAGACCTACACAGCACTCATCAAGCCATGCTGTGGCAGTGCCCCACATATGAAATAGAGGAAGATTGGCACAGATGTTAGTTCAGTGACAATCTTCTCAAGCAAAAAGAGGAAGATTGGCAATGGATGTTAGCTCAGGGCCAATCATCCTCACCAAAAAAAAAAAAAAAAAAAAAGTGAGTGAGATATTGCAAATTGCTAAGAGGCAGCCCTCAAAAGGGATTTAATGAAGTCCCTTCATTTTCTGCTCAAGACAACATTACGATATTCAGATATCACCCACACTGCTTCCCTCGCCCTCTCTCATTGATGTTTCTCCTGGTAACTGATCCAAAGAGCCAAGTAGAGATGGGTGCACTGCCCCTGCTTACAAGGGTGGACAAAGGCTGACCAGCCCATCCACTGCTCCTCTCCTACCAGGTGACCTGTCTCCCTCTCTTATGCCCCAAGATGACTGACAACAGTGCCATCCAGTTACAAGCGTCCCTCTCTCCTTGTGGGGCACTGAGAGGCGGGCTCATTGTACGGCATGGATAGAGACCTGACAAAATGGCATGCACGCTGAAGTTATCATGACGCAGAGAAAGCTCTAAAGACTGAGGAAGAGCTTCCGTTCTTGTTCCGGTTCGTGAGTAGAGCTCCCGAGGGTGACCTCCAGAGTACGGCACAGCCCAGGCCTTGCTGGGCCCAGCTCTCCCTGGAGGAGAGAACAAGGAGGAGGTTCCGTCCAGTGACCCATGAAGCCCCAGCTTGCTTCTGTCCAGGGTCCCTGGAACATCCGGGGCGACGGAAAAATTCAGAATGATCCTGATTAAAATTTTCACACCCAAAAACCAAACTTCTTACATTTATCTTTATTGCATTTCTCAGGCAGAAAACACAAAAGCAGAGCATCTGGGTCAAAAGTAGCCACAGGGCAGTCTGAAAGGGGAGACCATCCCAGTTTCTTCCAGGGGTGGGGAGGCAGAGCCTTCGGGCCTGGGGCAGTCAGGACTCCACATGGCCAAACCAGCCCAGGGGCCTGGGTGGGCGTGTCCATTAGTCCCCTGCCTTCTCTTCCCCCCTCATCGCAGGGACTCCCTTTGGCCCAGACCCATAGGAATCTTAGACCTGTTCCCATCACAGTTATATTACTGCAAGCAACAGAAAGGGGCAGCCAGTCAAGCCTAAAGACATGCAAGGAATGTCCTTCCATAAATATTTGTTTACTACCTTGTTTTTATCCGTCTTAATCACACAGGACATTTGGGATGACTTATAGGAATGCTTACAATAAATGATGTAGATGAAATTAAGATCTTAGAATGTGGTCAACAAATATTTGATAAGGGAGCCAAGAACACCCAATGGGGAACGGAGAGTTTCTTCAACAAATGGTGCTGGGAAAACCGGATAAACACACGCAAAACAATGAAATTGGACCCCTATCTTATACCACTCACAAAAATTAACTCGAAATGGATCAAAGACTTAAACATAAGATCTGAACCCATAAAACTTCTAGAAAAAAACATAGGGAAGGAGCTCCTCAACACTGGTCTTGGCAACAATTTTTTGGATATGACACTGAAAGCACAAACAACAAAAGAAAAAAATCAACAAGTGGGACTATATCAATCTTAAAAGCTTCTGCACCGCAAAAGAGACAATCAACAAAATGAAAAGGAAACCTATGGAATGGGGGAAAATATTTGCAAACTGTGTATCGAATAAGAGGTTAATGTTCAAAATATATAAAGAACTGATATAACTCAATAACAAAAACCCAAACAATTGATTAAAAAATGGGCAGAGGAATTGAATAGACATTTTTTCCAAAGAAGACATACAAATGGCCAATGGTACAAGAAAAGATGCTCAATATCACTAATCATCAGGAAATGCAAATCAAAACCACAAAGAGATATCACCTCATGCCTGTTAGAATGGCTATTATCAAAAAGACAAGAGATAACAAGTGTGGGCGAGGATGTGGAGAAAAGGGAACCCTTGTGCACTGTTGGTGGGAATGTAAATTGGTGCAGCCACTATGGAAACCAGCATGGAGGTTCCCCAAAGAATTAAAATGGAACTACCCTATGATCCAGCAACTCTACTTCTGGGTATATATCCAAAGGAAATGAAAACAGGTTATTGAAGAGTTATATACACTCCCATATTTATTGCAGCATTATTCACGATAGCCAACATATGGACAACGTTAAGGGTCCATCAACGGATGAGTGGATAAAGAAGATGTGGTATATGGATACAATGGAATACTATTCAGCCATGAAAAAAAAATGAAATCCTGCCATTTGCAACAACACGGATGGAGCCTGAGGACATTATGCCGAGTGAGATAAGCCAGACAGAGGAAGACAAAGACTGTGTGACATCTCTTAAATATGGAATCTAAAAAAACTGAACTGGAAAAAACAGAGAGTGGAATGGTGGTTACCAGGGGCTGGGGGCGGGGAATCGAGACATATTGTTTAAGGGGACATGCTTGCAACTAGGAGATAAATTAGTCCTGGAGATCTAACATACAGGGCACTGATTACAAACAACAAAACTGTACTGTGAACATTAAACTTGATGAGAGACTAGATCTGAACTGTTCTCACACTAGAAGAGATGATAATTATGTGATGCAATAGATGTATTAGCTAACACTACAGTGGCAATCATAGTGCAATATAAGTGTATGAAATCAATCTTATACACTTTAAACTTATAAAATGATATACATCAATTATATCTCAATTTTTAAAAAGATAAGTTCAGGTAAGATGAGAGATTTAGTTGAAAGGAAAAATTAAAGTGTAGATATCCAGACTGTAGTCCCACAGAAATTAATATGAATTAATATTTACATATTTTGATCTGAGCTTCCAGGTGGTCAAAGCAAAAAGGGAAATATGGTAGGGTACATGATTTGCATTCTACAAAAGAAAATATAGTAATGTTTCTTAGTTCTCCTTGCACTTGGATCTGAATAAAATTTCTCCCACGGTCTTCTTTGGAATAAGTTATGAATGATTTTGTAGCATAAAAATACTATAGTACATATTTACAAGCTACTTATCCGACAAAGGATTAATATCCATAATATACAAAGAACTCACACAGCTTAACAACAAAAAAACAAACAACCCGATCAAAAAATGGGCAGAGGACATGAACAGACATTTCTCCAAAGAAGATATAAATATGGCCAATACACACATGAAAAGATGCTCATCATCACTAATCATCTGGGAAATGCAAATCAAAACTACACTAAGATATCACCTTACACCCGTTAGATTGGCAAAAATATCCAAAACCAAAAGTGACAAATGTTGGAGAGGTTGTGGAGAAAAAGGAACCCTCATACACTGTTGGTGGGAATGCAAACTAGTGCAGCCACTATGGAAAACAGTATGGAGATTTCTCAAAAAGTTAAGATTAGAAATACCCTATGACCCAGCTATCCCACTACTGGGTATCTATCCTAAGAACCTGAAATCAGCAATTCCAAAAGTTCCATGCACCCCTATGTTCATCGCAGCATTATTTACAATAGCCAAGACGTGGAACCAACCTAAATGCCCAGAAACTGACGACTAGATAAAGAAGATATGGTATATATACACAATGGAATACTACTCAGCCATAAAAAAGGACCAAATTGTTCCATTTGCATCAACATGGATGGACCTTGAGGGTATTATGTTAAGCGAAATAAGCCAGTCAGAGAAAGACGAACTCTATATGACCCCACTTATAGGTGGAAGTTAGTATATTGATAAGGAGATCTGATCGGTGGTTACCAGGGAAAAGGAGGGGTCGGGGGAGGGCACAAAGGGTGAAGTGGTATACCCACAACATAACTAACAATAATGTACCACTGAAATCTCACAAGGTTGTAATCTATCATAATCTTAATAAAAAAAATACTATAGTACAAGAACGCAGCTTTTTAGAGGTCTATGTTGCAACATGGATAAAACCTACATTATCCAAGAACACACTGACTGACAGCCTTCAAAATATATTCCATAAATATAGATTTTTCAAGATAGGTTTCTGGTAAAAGTTGATCATTTTCCAGTAGACCAAGTTTCGGATGACATGAAACACAGCTTACATGAAATCTATCGCCTTCTAAATTTACAATTTTAAGTTTTTGTTTCATGCTTAGAAAGGCCTTCCTCATCTTCAGACTAAATATCTTTCATTTCCTTCTATTATTTATATGGTTTATCTTTTTTCAGCCTTAAAATCTAGTGCATATCTTCAACGTATTTTGATATAAGGACTAAAGTGAGGATCGACTTTATTTTTAAATGGCTAACTCCTCCAAATTGTCCAATTCATCTTCGCCCCAGATTTAATATGCCACCATTATTGTAGCAAGTTTTCCATGTGTACTCAGTGTACCTCTGTACCAATTTCTGTCTACTACTGTGCCAGTACCGCTACGCATGAATTATAGCTTTACGATGCCGTTGTGCCATCACCTCTGACACGCAATTACAAGACGCACCACTTTGTGTACATTAAGAAAAACGCTGCCAGTTAAAGGATGACACACCATTGATTGTGAGTGTCCCCATCTTAACGTGAAGACGATAAAAAGGGCACAGCTCCCATCAATGCACTCAAATATGGCAGGGAGGGGAAGTCACCCTGGTGATTATTCTTTCTCAGAAGTTTCTGGATTATTACCCATTTATTTTTTCCAAGTGAATTTTTTTAATTTGGCGAGTCATCACCATCAACCCCCCCCCCACCACCACCACTTGGAGGTTTTAATTAGATCGTACAGGATTTTCAGACAAACTTATGGAAAATTACACCAAGGATGCTTAATGGTTAGAAAGTAACAGGCTTTATTTTTCCCCTTGTCAGAAAGGATTTCAAAGTTTATCATCTCCACCACATTTTGCTCAAGAAAACTACTATTGCTGTCTTACCTAACGTGCTATAAAGACTACGGAGAAAGACGAAAGCTCTTCACAGACCCAATGAATGACTCTTATCTCTCGTACAGCAAAGGAAGTGTAGTTGGGGATATCAAGGGAAAGACCGGCTCATTTTAAGATGATCATGTTAAGACTGCTATTTCCAGTCATCCTCTTTCTCACCCTCAAAATCTCATGGAAATAGTTTAAACTACAAACACGCAGCATTCAAAGTTCTAAGAGCAAGGACTGGAGTCTCATCACCTCTCAATGGTCAGGACCCAGAGGGCCAGGAAGAACCGTGGGTGGGGAGATTCCCGGCTGCCACGTGTCCCTTCCCCCTGCTGCAGAGGCAGGACCACGCCAATCACGCAAAATGATGAGACTCGCCCCATCTTTCAGGTGCCTCAGTGAGCAGCACCGAAGAATTCAAACCCCAGTCCATGTAGCACTTGGTGTTCTAACAGGGGCAGGATGCCCGATCCCCGCTGGGGGCATCGGGGGGCAGTGACGATCCAGAAGCTGGAGGAGAGGCCAGGTGAACTGAGTTCCAGGCGAGCGGAGTGAGTCAGGTGGAGGGAAGAAGAAGAAGAAGAGAATGGTACTCAGTATGGCCATCACCCTGGAGCAAGCAGAAAGGGGATTTAGGTACCAAATCCACATGAGGACCTTGGGCAGGAGAGATGACCAGATGGGCCTTACGTCCCTCTTACATCTGTGAGGACCACAGGAGAGAGGGGTAAGAAAGAGGCAGGCAGGGCCACCAGAAGGCTCTGCTCTCATCCCAGCTGGTGTGAGGGGGTCGGGACAAGGGAAGCAGCAGCGAGACGGCAAGGAGGGCTGGGTGGAGGGAGAGGTTGAGGGTGGGTGACCAGTTGGAGCTGGGGTGGTGAGCTGGGAACTCTGGGAGCTGGAGCTGCCAGGGGGGCAACTGGAGGGACAGTCACTGCCTGCCTTCATCGAGGGAGGCCACCTGGGAGCAGACACAGGTCCATTCTGCCCCCGTCAAGTCTGGGGCACAGGTGACCTGACCCAGAGAGACGTCAGCTGGAGAACAAACTTCATCACCCCAGCCCACTGACCGTGCACAGCCCTTCAACACGGACAGAAGAGGAGCCTCGAGGGGTGTTTGGGGGGACAGGGAGGGGGCGGAGGCCAAGCTGCATGGTCTACGAGCGAGTCAACGGAGAAGGAAAACATGGCTGGAACGTGGGGAGCAGGGCCAGAGGCACCGGGGAGGGGGGAGTGAGGGGAGACGGGCAGAGGGCCCAGCTTCTCTGTCTTTTGCTTTGGTGTTTTCATGTAATGACAGGAGAACGAACTGCATGAAGAGAGCTGATGTGAAGAACGAGACCAGATGAGAGGGCAGGAGGCAGGGACAGAAAAAGGCCCGACGAGGGACTCAGCAGCCACCAGCGCCCAGGGCTCTCCCTCCAGGGACACAGGGAGCAGGGCACTGGCCCCACTCAGCACTTCCAAGCGTGCACACAGATAAAGAACCCATGGTGAATTTAGTAAACGGAGTCCCGCCTTGGCCACGGGCTTTCAGGTGCCACCGCCCTGTCATGCCTCCCCCAGGGAGGCAGTATGGGCCGTACGGGGCCATGTGGTCAGCTGGAGTTCCCACGACGGGCGGCAGGATGTGACCAACAGCACGGACACCCCACCGAAGGCCCACACAGCAGGGGCTCGAGAAAGATAAGAGTTAAATGAACAAGGTCCGATCAAGTCCCTGCAGGCTCTCCCTCACTCAGAGCCACACAGAACGGCCTGCAGTGCTGGGGGCCTGCTCCAGCCCGGGAAGTCAAAACGGGCACTCAGCGCCCTCAGCTGGGAAGTTTGTGGTCACTTTTCAGATTTGTTTACTCAATGCAGGGCTCATCTAAGCGTGTTTAGGCCCCAAAAGCCCACTAAAGAAAAGGCATTCTTGGGCCGGCCCTGTGGCTGAGTGGTAAAGTTCGTGCCTGCTCCGCTTTGGCAGCCCAGGGTTTCGCCGGTTCAGATCCTGGGCACGGACATGGCACCGCTCATCAGGCCATGCTGAGGCAGTGTCCCACATGCCACAACTAGAAGGACCCACAAGTGAAAAAAGAAAATATAGGGGCTGGCCCGGTGGTGCAGCAGTTAAGTGCACACGTTCTGCTTCAGCTGCCCGGGGTTCGCCGGTTCGGATCCCAGGAGCAGACATGGCACCGCTTGGCAAGCCATGCTGTGGTAGGTGTCCCACATATAAAGTAGAGGAAGATGGGCAGGGATGTTAGCTCAGGGCCAGTCTTCCTCAGCAAAAAGAGGAGGATTAGCAGCAGTTAGCTCAGGGCTAATCTTCCTCAAAAAATAAAAAAAAGAAAATATACAACTATGTACTGGGGGCTTTGGGGAAAAAAAAAGGAACAATAAAATCTTTAAAGAAAAGAAAAGGAATTCTCAGTGTATACAGGTACACCCAATGAAAATACAGACAGTCTCACTAGGACGCTGTTTGGGCAAACGGGTAAAACCTCCCACCCCACCACCTGAGAACCTGGTGTCACCAGTCTGACCACGAGCTTCCCCAAATCTCCTAGGGACAGCATCCCATTGGTCACTGTGCCACTCACATCCCCCAGGACAGGGATGAGACTTCCAGAATGGCAGCTCCCAAACTCTCCATCTGGATGGCTGCCACCACTAAAGCTTCTGTTTTTACAGAGAGAAAACCTCCCCACTGAACTTAAGGCTTCGCTGAATCCTTAGGCTCAAGGCTGAGCGAACAGTCAAGTTCAGCTGCCGATGAAGCCAAGTGAAGTGCGGATGCTGCAGAGGAAACGACACAATGTGATCACACCTCGGCTTTCAAGGTAGACACCTATGGTATGGGTCATTATTTTTGTTTCTAAAGTGAATATTAATGTTTTATGGTTTATATTACTTATGGAAAACATCAGCGATGCAACACCTCCTTCAGACTGATCTCAAGTCAAGACAATGGTTTTTTGGAATTGACACCAAAAGCACAGGCAACAAAAGCAAAAATAAGCCAATGAAACTAAATCAAACTAAAAAAGTTTCTGCGCAGCAAAGGAACCAATGAAAAATACAGCAACCAACAGAAGGGAGAAAATTGCAAACTATATATCCAATAAGGGGTTAATATCCAAAATATATAAGGAACTCTTACACAACTCACTAGCAAAAAAAAACAAATAAGAAATAGATAAATGACCTGAATATTTTTTCCAAGAAGACAAACAAATGGCCAAGAGGTACATGAAAAGATGCTCAACATCACAAATTGTCAGGGAAATGCAAATCAAAACCACGATGAGATCGCCTCACACCTGCTGGAATGGCTGTTATCAAAAAGACAAGAGATAAGTGTTGGCGAGGATGTGGAGAAAGGGGACTTCTACGCACCGTTAGCGGGAATGTAAAACGGTGCAGCCACTCTGGAAACCAGGATGCAGGTTCCTCAAAACATTAAACATAGAACCGCCACATGATCCAGCAAGCCCACTTCTGTGTCTGTATCCAAAGGACATGAAATCACTATCTCGTCTAAGAGAGATATGTACCCATGTTCATTGCAGCATTGTTCACAACAGCCAAGACACGGAAACAACCTCAACGTCCATCGCTGGAGGAGTGAACAAAGAAAATGCGATGTGTTATAAAAAAACAAAACACACGTCACCAACGCACATGCGCATTTAGCTTCCCTTTTCTCCTTTCCTAAACTTAGAAAGGCTATTTTTCAGGCCTAAATCCCTACCAGCCAATTAGCCATTAATGTCTCTCCAAGAAATGACGTGGCCTTTTGTCCACTTCGTGTCCAGATCCCATCCTGTCGGTTCATAAGGCACTCCGGAAGACGAGCTGAGGTCCCCAGAGGTGGCGACTTCTCCCGTGTCATTTATAGACAGAAAAGCTTAGGCCACAAAGAAATCCTTGGATATGGTAACTTTATTATCGACAGTATTTACAGAATTTCACATTCAAGACATAACAAAAGTCCTGGTAAGGACCACACAGATCCACCTGCAAGTAGAATAGGATTCACACAAACAAAATCCAGGCTGGCCGTTGGAGAGAGATGCAGAGATGGACAGAAGGACAGAGGCTGTGGGCGGCCTGCTGCGTTCAGGGGCCAGGCCTCCCGAGGAGGAACGCGAGAAGGGCCCAGGTGGTGACCACGCCACAGACTCTGAAAGACAATGACACAGGTCAGTGGGCACGGGCGTGGGTAGGCTGCATGTGTGATCTGTGACACGGGCCAGCGGCCAGAGTGTGGGCAGGCTGCGTGTGACCTATGACACGGGTCAGCGGGCCCGGATGCAGCAGGCTGTGTGACCCGGCAGGTCTAAAGCACTGACCCACAGGGTCGCCCTCCTATCGTCCTGGCTTTGTTCCCCCAATGTTATTTTCTTTCCCTCGTTCTCCCAGTGCCAACATGGAACTCCTGCCTCTGTGGGTTAGAATAGCTCTGGGACGCAGACAAGTCATATTTCCCAGTGATCAACATCAGAAGTTGACACAAGGAAAAAGGACTGCCTAGTTGACGTTTTTCTTCAAAAATGCTGTTTTCTGTTGACATGGCTCCTAAAAAGCAAGCCAAAACCTTTATAAAGTCCGATTAATAGCAACTCCACCTTTCTCGCTGCCCAGGCCCAGAAACTCTGGCCTGCTCCAGGCTGTCAGTGATGCCACCTTGACCACCCCCACTCTGCCACCAAGGAGCCCAAGCCACAACCGAACTGTGACTGCTGACTCGCTGGCTTGCCGACTCCCCCCCTCCCCGCCCTCTGTGGCCTCCACAGCCGGCCTCACCACAGACAGGACACACGTGGTCCCTCCTCGGCTGAAACCCCTGGCCGGTCTGTGTCTCCGCCGCAGTCCTGACCCCCAGCCCTCCACTCGGGCGGGACCTGCCTGCTCCTCGAGCCTTGTCTCCATGCTCGTTTGTTCCATCAGGGGCCTTCTCTCTGTCCCTCGACACACCAGGCACCTCCCACTCGAGGGCCTCTGCCCTGCTGCCCCTCTGCCTGGACGCTGTCCCCCGATCCCTCTGCCTGGCTCACTCCCTTACCTCCTTGGGGTCTTTAACGAGGGCCCCCCATCTTCTCCTTTGGCTGGCAACCTCCCCTCAGGTCCCCCAGCTCCACCTCCTGACCTGCTCGTTTTTAATCAACACTTACCACCTAATGTATCACCCACTACACCTGTCTATTTATTGTTACCTCCCACTGGAATGGGAGCCCTGAGAGCTGGGATTTTTTTGGAAATTTTTCTTTTGGTGAGGAAGATTGGCCCTGAGCTAACATCTGTGCCAACCTTCCTCTATTTTATGTGGGATGCCGCCACAGTGTGGCCTGATGAGTGGTGCTAGGTCCATGCCTGGGATCTGAACCTGTGAACCCCGGGCCTACTGAAGCAGAGAGTGTGAACTTAACCACTACACCACTGGGCCAGCCCCCAGGGATTTTTTTTTAGTTACAGACGAAGCCCCAGACCCTCTGACAGTGCCCAATACAGCAGATGCTCAATAAATAGTTGAGTGTTACTGAATCAGGTTCAGTTTGCCATACATGTCAACGACTCCTTTCCAACACACACCAGCTAGTGGCCTGTGCTCGACTCAGACCAAACTGGGAGCACAGGACGGGCAGACGGACAGCCTCAGGCGGGTCACTTACTGTAACACACAGTTGACGCTCGGGGAGTGTCTCCAGTGCCGGTAGAGGGAGACCTGCAGGGTAGGGTGGCCCCGGTACTCCCTCAAGATGGTGCGAGCACTGCCAAAACAAGTTCTCAGGTCAGACCTGCGGCTCCAAGGCGGCTCAAGGCGGCCACGCGCAAGGAGGCGGGGTGGCTGCAGGGAAGAGGGGACAGCTGGGAGCCAAGGCACCTACTCCTTAAACTTGTTGGTCAGCAGCAGGAACTGGCTCCGCGTGAGCCGCCTGACGTCGAATTTGCAGAGATTCTGAAACTCCCGGTAGACTTGCTGCTCGCTGAGCCCAGGCCACCTCCTGACACGGAGGATGAGGATGGGAGGGCGGATACTCGGGTAATCGGGACCAGAAAAATTCTAGAAGACAGGGAGGAGAGCAGCAGAGATTTTCCACGATTCCTACTGACAACCTACCAGTGTGAAAACTCTGAGAGAGACACTAGGAAAGGCTCTGTCTGGGGTGGGGGTAGGCAGGGGAGAAGGAAGGACCGAGCAAGTCCACATTGGTTCTGGCAGGAAGACATAAGAAAAAAAGAACAAGCTTAGTGGGGCACGAGCATCCTCTCCAAGTCTGATCTTGGTTATGGTCAGGATCCCTCTGAGATCTCCCAGAGAACCCAGCTGCTCCCCAGCCCAAGCCTCTGAATAGGAGCAAGAAACAGAAGGAAGGTACTCACAATCTTAGGGACGCCAGCTCGGATAAGATTCACCTGGTTCACATAAGGGGCCAGCACATCAAGGTACAGAGGGAAGGAGAGCTCCGGGATGGAACTGGCACTACACGGACAGAGAAAACCCCAAAGGACTCAGACACACAGGCGGTTATGCACATGTCCCCGGCCAGAGCTCAGGGCCTGGGGACAGAACAGTGGCAGCGGCTGCCTCAGACAACTCTCCCTCCCTGCACAAGTCTTGCGGCCTGTGTCTGTGTACTTCCCCCAATTGACCCATCCCCAAGAGCTCTCTCCACGGCCCAAGCCAAAGCAGGGCTTCCAGGTGGCCACCTCTGTTGGCGAGTTTGAAGACGCCGCCGCTGAGAAATGTCAGCAGGAGGCTCAGAATCAGTGAGAGGCCACCGCTCAGAGGAAGGGCCAATCTGTCACCCCTTGACAGGACATCACTCGTGATTCTGGATGGCTGTCCCCGCTCCCACAGCCTCGTTCTACCACCAGCCCCGCCTCCGTCCAGATACTGCCACGCACCTGAGCGCAGGCCTGTGAGAAAGCACAGGCCTCTGAGTCAGGCAGATCTGGGTCACTGTGAACTTCTCTAAATCCCAGAGGGTTTGGAGGTCATGAGGATTAACAGAAAGAAAGGCTTAAAGGCCCAGTCTCGGGGCATTAAGGGGCTCCCCCACTGTCAGCCGCCTTCACGGTCCGGCACATGTGTACCACCCGGCGGGCACTTAGATGCTTCAAAGCACAGGAAAAATGGAGACAGGGCGGCAGACCTCTTATTTAAGTTATAAGCCTCACATCAACATGTCACAGACTGTTTCCATGCATGACATCCAGTACCAAAATGGACAAATATAGGCAGTACCCAATTCAACAGATTACAGTCCAAAAACGTTTCCAAGTCAGCCCCAAAGAACCCACTGCAATTTGATTAGCTCCTTCGCCTGGCTTGCTGAATCCTATTTAACAAAGTGTACACCAAGGACGGTGCTACAGAATGCACATCTCAGGTGTGGAGTTGGTGCCCAGGAGCCCAGCGCTGTCAGCATCAAGGACCATGGGGCAGTGCATTCAAGATTCCAATGTGGGGTTCTAAGAATCTGCCCCTGTGTGCCTTATTCCAAGTCACTACCCTTCTCCCCAGCCTGACTGAGGATCCCGAGGATGCGTCATTTGTCCATCTGAACGCTTTATCCCCCTACCCCGCTGTTATTTACATGGTTACGAGAAAACAGGTGGTAACACGGCATGGATGTGGGTGGTGGAACCTAAGCCTGACCCCACTGCCTCAGCCTCCTGACATGTGAGTTCTCCCAGTGCTAAGGGGCTGGGACCAGCACAGGGGGCCCAGGCAGGGGCGGCAAGGAGGCTGCGGCCCCATCAGGGACCGTCTTTACACACCGACACTCTGCATCCCCCCTTCTTTGGGAGAGCCGCAGGCGCCCAGAGGTCTGGGCTTACAGCGAGGACCTGACAGATCCCGGCCACAGATGGAATCACAGGACGGAAAGAGAGAACACTCACCCATGCACCCTCCACAGGAGCAAGTGTGCCACTTTCAAGAGAACTGGAAAAAAGAAGCTGGAAATGTAACAGACGTTGAGGCGCCAGCGGATCGCCTCCTCAAAATACGCAAACTCATGCTTGATTTCCGTTAGGAGCCACCCGCCTGGAGAAAGACGGACAGCCTAGGGATGGGGGGCGGTCATCACGAGTAAGACGTGAGTCTCCTTCAAAGGACACCGAGCCTCACCTGAGCCGCAGAGGAAGGCATCGTATGCTGCTTCGTGGGGGTACTTGGTCTCAACTGAAGCATTGTTCCAGAAGCAGGAGAGAGTCAGGCAGCAATGAGAACACGGTCCTGGAAAGGAGTCTCTCCCCCTACCTGGCTCCATACCCTCTGGCCATGCCGAGACCACCATCCCGCCCCTGCTTCCACATCCGCGTCGGCTGCGTGTACACACAGCCACCAAATATTCCTCCAGAGATGTGCTCCCTCCTCCCCACCCACACCCCATTGTCACTCGGTCCTCCCCACGGTGGCATGAGACCCCCAGGAGGAGGGAGCACAGAGCCGAGAGCTTCCCGACAGCTTCCCGACAGCCTGACCACCACGTCAAGGGGGAGCAGACGGCCCCCCGGGACTGCCAACACATGCTGGGATTACCCCTTTTGAGGGAGGCGGTACACGGAGCATGGCACAGGAAGAGGATGGAGGAAACCCCCACGGTCCTCTCCCAACACCTGCCACACGGGCAGCCCAGGCCTCGGCTCTGGCACGTTGGTGCTCCGCCAGCTGAGCAGGAGTGCTCACGGGGACGTACCGTATTTTTCACACTTGCTTGCATGAATAATCACAGGCCCAGAATTCTTGCTGGGATTCAAGTCACTATCAGAGAAGAGGAACAAGATAAAGAACGTTCACGGGAAACACTCCCTTCTCAGTCTCCCCTCATCCTCTTAAGTTAACACTAATAAAAATGTCCTCAGTACCAAGATCCCTTAAAAAAAACAAAAAAAGCCCAGATCCATGCATGGGCATATGACGTCGTGGTGACCAGGCCATAGGACAGCTGAGAGAACAGTAGCGCAAGAGGCTCCAACCAGGCCATTTCGAGCATCTATCAAATGCTGAACCTGAGCCTTGGGACCAGGATAAACTCGATGCCGGCTCTGCCCTCGGAGCCTGCTGTCCAGGGGCCTGAAGGACAAACACAGAGATGCTCACGCCTGCATCCTAGACACGCAATGCCCGAGGCGTGAGCAGTGCACTCCCGGATACAGGCTGCAGGCATTTGGGAGGGAAGGCTTCCCGGAGGAGGTGGCACTACAGGCGAGTCCTGAACCACAGAACTCACTTGGCTGACATCACATGGGGTGGTGTCAGGCATTTCAAGCTGAGAGTAGAGCATGCAAAGACAGCGAGGGACAGAGAGCAAGGCTGACCCGGTGCTTCTGAGAAGCGACACATGGCTGAAGCCCCCATGTGAAGTGCAGGGGCCGATGAAAGAGCTCGTGTGACATGTGGGGGCTTCAGGAACACCAGGAAGACTGACCAGACAAGTGGCCCAGGCAGTTCCCATTTTAAAAGACCCGTGAAGGGGCAGTAGGGAAATGAGGCGGGACAAGCCACCAGGGTACCAGGTAGGGGCTCCCACAATCACTGGCATGAAAACTTAAGGCCTGGATGAAGGCAATGATCATGGGGGTGCAGAGAAAGAATCAATTTTAAGTACATTTAGGGAGTAAAACCAACAGGACTTGGCCACCTAGAAGATGCGTGTGGCTCGGTACACGGTCCCAGCCTATGAGGGAAGCAGGAGCTGCTCTTCCTACAGGAAGATCAAGGACTGACTGAGACATCAGGATCACTCATTCGTGCAAATGTGCAGTGGACTGCTGGAGGCCCACGAGAAACCTCAGGGTCTGAGAGAATAAGACCCTGCTCCCGTGGAGGCTATCACTCCAGCAATCAGAAACAGATCAAAAGAAACCAAAATGTGTCCTGCGGAGTGAAATCGCCCCGACTGAGAAGCCCTGCTCCATAAGCAGCACCAAAGCGATGCCTGCCTTACCTGTTGAGGACTTCATACACTTCGGAGAGATTTGAAACCCTTGGGAAATTCAGTTCCTATAATTACGGGAAACAAATCAGTGACAATAAGATACTTGTGCTCGTGTGTGTTATCTGTGTCAGGTATCACCAAATGGCCATTAAAACGACCTAGAAAACGCTAACTCCTACAACCTCCCCTTTCTCTTCAAACATACAGCCTTATTCCTTAATTATGACATCAGGTTACCTAGAATCCTTGGGTTTCCAAAAAAGGACCCAATAACCCAGGCTAGAAAAAAGTGCCACAAACACAACTCATACCACCTTCCTTCAAAGGCCAGTGTTTGAAGGGTTTTGGAAATACAGGGACTCCATGGTACCAGACTGTGGCCCAGGACACATCTGCAAGGGGCCAAGCATCCTAAGGACCCAAGGGCCTTGGGCAATCCCAGGTCACGGAGTCTTAGAGCTTGTCTCGTCCTGTGAGGGAAGGAGCACACACTGGTCCCCTGGATCAGCACCGGGTCCTTCCCACTCCATCTGAGGACTCATGGAGACCAGCAGCATCACAGGATGCCATCAGAGCGAGAAACATGTGAAGTACAACAATAAAGGCGTCTCTGGACAAAGATGCACCAAGTAACCCAGTCCCACTTCTGTGCTCCCTTCTCGAATACAGTCACGCACTGCATAACAGCATCAGTCATTGACAGGCCACACAGCTGACGGTGGTCCCATAAGATCCGTCCCATAGAGCCTGGTGTGTAGCAGGCTGTATAAGTCGTGTAAGTTCACTGTGATGGTTGCACAGTGACAAAAATCACCTAATGACGTGCTTCTCAGAACAGATCCCCCTTGTTAAGCGGCACACAACTATAATTAACTCTGAGTGATCAGCTTAAGCCTTTAAAACATTGATCCGACGCCTCTTTCTGTTCTTCAGTTTAACTTCTAAGCAGCATTTAAACCAGTTGGCTGCTTCTCTTCTCCATGTGTCGTGTACAACAGAAGTCACTGGGAGCTTTAGAAATACCACCTGTGGCCCCTTAACCAGAGGAGAAGCTGCCGGGGGAGCCCAGGGCTCAGTATTTAGCTTCCCAGGTGACTCTGATATGCTGTCCGGGTTGAAACCCCATGACTTTAAGGTTCAGGAGAAATGTTTTCAAGGTTTTTCAAGAGGGGACCCCACCCCCTACTCTCACCCCCCACCCTAACCCTGACGCTGTAAACATTTACTAGGTATGTATCAAGCTGTGAGACAAGTTTTCTGTTGTCCCATCTACATAAAGACACGAACTACACACAAATACGTCAAAACATGGGAACTTGAACGAGGAAAGGAGAAAAAAAAAAATCACATATGAGCTGATATGATGCCCCAGGGGCGCTAAGGAAACAACAGATGCTGGTTGTAAAACATGAGAAAAGGGTTCAAGGAAAAATTTTTTTGAGAGAGAGAGAAAGCTAAGTGTCACTGGGACAGATAAAGCATGTCTTAACCCAAAGTGATATCCTCAGTACCTTCCAGATATCCTTCGTCACGTTCTTGGTATCAATGAGAACAGGAAACAGGTTGTGGACGTTCAGCTTAAACTGCTCGTAGCTTTCTGCAGGGAAAACCCAGAGCGTCAGAAGTGAGTTTGTTGGTAAAAACGGGAAGGAAAGTTCTCCAACCCAGCTTGTGACCAAAACTGGTTAACCAACAAAGCAAACAAAATAAAATGGGAATTGAAAACATCCCTACTCCTAACCATTGAGGACTTCTAAGTCTCAAACCATCCTGCCATCACCATTTGTAACAGTAAAAGCCAAATGGGGTCTCATCAAATTGAGGACACTACTGCCAATATTAGTTAATGTAGTTTGCAAAGTGCTAGCTGATAGAAAAAGGAGAAAGAGGTATTACTGGAATGGGAGATATGAAGTCACTTGTAAACTACTGCTCAGAGAAAAATCTAAGAAAAATCAACTAAATATCACTATAATGAAAGTAAAGACCTCTGACAAGAGAAAAAAATGGGAACTATTAATTGGGATGTTTATCAAAATTACGCCTGCATGTAGTTTAAAGAGGTTTATTGCAAAACCAATCAACCAACCAAAAAAAAACCCCTGTAATCCTCTTCTCACCAGCCTCCCACTTCCTACTCCCCAAAGGCAACTACTTTCAGGTGCGTTTTTTTTTTTTGGTGTTTAATCCCATTTCTCTAAACAGCATCTTTATGTTGCTGGTGATTTCCCCAGTTTAGGCATTTAACTCTTGACTCCTCCCAGGTAAGATGATAATCACCTCTCTCCTTCCACCTCATCGTTACAGCCACCTGCACGTCACTCACCAAGGAAGGGCTCTGCCATGTCCTCCAATGACTTTCCTTCTTGCACAGCTTTTGTTCTCCCAGCAATTTTTGCTTTGCTGTTTTTTCAGTTTTTTGGTGAGTGATTACTATTACTTTGACCTCTAATTCTCCCCCAGTTCTCTCAATATGCTCAAACTAAGGTTTTATCAATTCATCTCTTGGGGAAATCTCTCCAGAACCTTCTCACCCCTTTTAGTCTAGACTAGTGTTCTCTGTACATTAGTTCATTTAATCCTCAAACAACTCCACATTATTGGTACCATGACCTCCCATTTTACAGGCACGGAAAAGGAGAATAGCTATGTTAAAGGAACTTGCTTGTGATCACACGTATAACAAGGAGAGAAAGGAGGACCCAAGCATGGCTTTCCGGTCCATGCTCTGAACTGCTACATGACACTGCTGGACATCCAACAACGGCAACAGTCAAGGGAAAGATGGTACAGCCATAAGACAAGGCCACACGGCCCTTAGAATGATGTTAGGTTAATGACATAAATAAGTGCTTTCAGTAAGTGAAAAAAAGCCCACATGTAAAATGAAACACTGGGGCCAGCCTCGTGGTGTAATGGCTAAGTTTGTGAGCTCAGCTTCAGCTGCCCAGGGTTTGCAAGTTTGGACCCCAGGCACAGACCTACACACTGCTAATCAAGCCAAGCTGTGGTGACATCCCACATACAAAATAGAGGAAGACTGGCACAGATGTTAGCTCAGAAACAATCTTCCTCAAGCAAAAAGAGGAAGATAGGTAACAGATGTTAGCTCAGGGCCAATCTTCCTCAGCAAAAAAAACCCCAAAAAACCAAAAACGAAACATAGTGTATTCGAAGATGTAAACACAACAGAGGAAAAGCAAAAAGTGCTGCTGATTATGGCTGGGTTAAAGAAGGCTTGTCTCCTGCCCACATTTCTGATTTTGCTAAGTTTTATACAATGAAACCAAACAACTTCTACAATGGGGGAGGGGTATCAATGCAACTGTTTAAGTTTTTCTCCCTGAGAAAGTCCCCTGATCTTCCACTCCTGGAAAATGATAACAGGCACAGAGCTTCCTGATCTCTCCGGAAACATGCAGACCCTGGGGAGGGGTGTACATGGAGGGGACACCCCGGGAGCACGACCCTGGAGCAATCCCCCTGCCAGATGGCAAACCGAGATCAGAGGAAGGGGAAGGCGGGGCTGGCCCTACCTGGGAGGGGTCTGAAGAACTTCTCATGCAGATGCAGCAGATCCATCATCATATTATGTCCCACTAAGGGCTACTTGGAGGAAACCGACAGGTGAGAGAAATGAGTTTTTAAAACTAAGAACAGACACCATCGACCCAGAGCAGGCTCTCGCCAAGCCTGCAGCTTTAGAGCCACCGCAATTCTGATGCCGCGGTAACTCCACCCCAGCCCTCGTTCCTCCCCGATGACAGCAGCCCAACTGCTGAAAGGCCAACGAAGAAGACAAGCAGCGAGCAGAGCAGGAGGGCCTTGAGGCCGGGCCCACCCTGGGACTCTCAATACTGAAGCAAATACACATTCTCCCCCAGGAATTTCAGGTCAACTAGTACTGAAGTGCTCGTGTGCCTGAAGGAGCAAGGAAACAGTAACGATTCAGACGGATGGTCTTTCTCCAGGCTAATCTATCAGGATTTGGTGAAAGTCAGGTTAGAGCCACAAAGCCCGTTGTCAACAAGGCATCACTTATTTTAAGGCATCATCTTACACTCTGGAAGGGGCCATCAGTATCTGTGGCCAGAAAGACAAACGACTGCTAAAGACCAAGAAGACAGAGATTTTCTAGTACCTTCTGGGCTTTCACCAGCATCTGGAAAAACACAGAGAAACCCCTGGCAGAGAGAAGAATCTTCTCCTTCCAACAGCTCTCTCGATCCCCAGACGTGTTCTCAAGGTACCAGCGATGCTGTTTACTCACTTTCTTCACTACCACCTGAAACGAGAAGTAGAGACAGGCTCCCTGAACCCTGGGCTCCCGGGATGAAGCCGAGAAGTCGTTCTTCATGTCGAGAGGGAAGGAGGGTAGGAAGGAGACAGAGAAGCCATTCACAGAGGTCAGATTCAGGTGAACGCGGGAGAAATGATGGAGCTGCTGAGGATGCCCCATCCCAGGGGAGAACTCACCCCTTGGTCTCTGAGCACCGTCCAGATGTCGGGGAGGGCCTGCCTCAGCACCAGCTGGACCTCAAAGGCCTGGAAGCCTGCAGCAAGGAGAAACAGGGCTTACATGGGACCACCGAGACCCTGGAGTGGCAGTCCACCTTCCCCTCAAGAGAAGCCCAAGAGATGGATGAACCAAACGGGAAAGCGGCTCTTGGGTGAGACTAAGCCCTCAAGGCCATGTGACAGGGATGGTATGGCCTGTCATGGCATGATCTAGGGCGGCATTCTCTTAAGTTTTTGACCTCAGGGACCACTCTTAAATTGAGGTCCCCCAAGAGACTTTTTGTGTGTGGGTTATAGCTCTTGATGTCCATGTTAGAAATTAAAACCATAAATTAAAACTTGTAAAAGTCTCTTTTAAAATAAACTCATTATACATTAACATTTTTACCAAAACATGTTTAAAATAACATTTATGAAAAGTAACTATTTTCCAAAACAGAAAACTTCAGTGAGAAGAGTGACACTGTTTTACATTTTTGCAAATCTCTTTAATGTCTGGTTGGGATCAGATAACCGCTTCTGCATTCAATCTGTTGTGATATTTTGTTGTTGAAGCACAGGAAAAAATCCACACTCAAACAGATAGGCAGATGGAAAGGAGAAAAGAATTACTAGCCTTATCAGATGATTCTGGATAGCTTTCTTCAAGACTATGCCGAAATTCAACGAGTGGTAGTTTCTTAAAGATCAGTTGCAACGTGGGATCGGAAACTGTTGTTAATGAGCTTTCTTGTACCAGCACAGTAAAATCCACTGGACTACCTTCCCCCTTTGAATGGATCTTTTGCCTGTGATTTTGTAATACCATGCCTCGGTTTTTTGGAAAACACTGGTTTGCTGGGTTAAGCAGATCATCCAAACGCTCACACGTTTCATTATACAACACCAATAAAAGACACTAGGAAATGTGGCCACTGATGTCAGCAGAAAGGTCTCAGCATTGGGAAGCTGTCAAGCTTATGGTGGCAGACACAAGTTTTCCAAAATTCCAGTCTGCGACTGAAAGCTCGAATTTGATCACTAGCAAACACTGAGTTACACTCCTTGAAGTGACAGGCTTACTTTTTTCACTTGGAAAAGATTGAAAACACCCAAGATGAAATAACCACAGTCAGTTCCTTCAGGTAAAAATGCTATTCCATGAAGGAAAAAAAAAAAGCAGCTAATTCAGCTCTCAGCTCAAAAGCTTGCACAAGCGCTCTTCCTCAAGACACCACCAGCTTCGGCCAGCAGCAGCAACAATGTCTTATGTATGCTTATATATATATTTTTTTAAAGATTTTATTTTTTCCTTTTTTTCTCCCCAAAGCCCCCGGTACATAGTTGTATATTCTTCGTTGTGGGTCCTTCTAGTTGTGGCATGTGGGACGCTGCCTCAGCGTGGTTTGATGAGCAGTGCCATGTCCGTGCCCAGGATTCGAACCAACGAAACACTAGGCTGCCTGCAGCGGAGCGCATGAACTTAACCACTCGGCCACGGGGCCAGCCCCTGTATGCTTATATTTTTGCATACTTATTTTGACACATCAATATTTAAAAAGATGAGCGAAGGTTGAGAGTGAGCAAAATGAAGGATTACTGCTTCTTCACCAAGTAGGTTCGTAAGGAAAACTGGACTGCTTTCAACTGAGCGTAAGCGGTAACAAAGAATACGATTACCAGCGTGGTTGACCCTCCACCTTACCCTGCAATCTGTGCTGAGGTGCTGGCGGGCTCACCCACCAGTGCTTCAGTACCGGCAGTGCAAATGGCACAATGACAATGGCGAGTGGTAGCCTGACAATAGTTTTGAACTTGTGGATCCCTTGGAAGGGGTCCCAGAGATGCCCAGGGTCCACTGACCAGGGCTGAGAACCACTAATCTCGAGATGTTCATTGTGATGCCAGCTTGCACCATCGGGGAGCAATCCAGAGATTAACAAAAGCAACTAAGAGAGGAGTACGTGGGGCACTCAGGATTGGGACGAAAATGATGGCTTTGAATGGAACTTTGCTTCCTCAGCCTTAACATTAAAAGTAGGTTGAAAAGCCTTCAACTTCCGAATTGAGGTCAGAGCTTTATCTAACCACAAGGACCACATGTCTGTTGAGCCAATGCCCAGGATCCACAGGAAGAAGACAGTATGCCCCCACCCCCTGGGAGGGGACAGTGACCACCTCCAACACTCCCAGGTAGGGGGGCAGCCTTCTGCTTACCAGCAATACCAGGGAGAGTCATCCAGTCACCTTCGGCTGCCAGGTCCAGCCACCGCGTCACCTCATCAATCACCACCTTGATTTGGTCTTTATCCGGAGAACTGGAAATGGGCACGTGAAAGTAGAAGCATTAGAGGACACCACCAGAACCGCAGGACGACGGTAACGGGGGAGGGGTTTCTGAGGCCACCAGTTTTAACACTGATCTAAGCAAGAAAAGGGACCCCAGGGGCTGGCCCGGTGGCACAGCGGTTAAGTTTGCACGTTCCAC
The DNA here is from genome assembly GCF_041296235.1 of Equus asinus. Taxonomy (NCBI): domain Eukaryota; kingdom Metazoa; phylum Chordata; class Mammalia; order Perissodactyla; family Equidae; genus Equus; species Equus asinus. The sequence continues at coordinate 30,079,254 of NC_091790.1, forward strand.
TTCGGCAGCCCGGGGTTCGCCGGTTTGGATCCCAGGTGCAGACATGGCACCGCTTGGCAAACCATGCTGCTGTGGTAGGCATCCCACATATAAAGTAGAGGAAGATGGGCACTGATGTTAGCTCAGGGCCAGTCTTCCTCAGCAAAAAGAGGAGGATTGGCAGCAGTTAGCTCAGGGCTAATCTTCCTCCAAAAAAAAAAAAAAAAAAAAGCGACCCCAAAAAGACCAGTAATTTTCCAAGTCTTGTTCTGTAATAAGAAGTCAAACACCTGGCCCATATTCTCCCACACGCTCACAGGAACGCACCATCCCTTTCTGTTTCACAAGGACGCTGAGGGAAGAGGTACCAGGAGCTAGCCTACACTGAGCACTACTGCCGGCCTGGCTTCTGAACTCAGCTTTCAGAGGTGACGAAGCACCAGCTGGTGAAATAAGGAAAAGACAGCACCTTGGTAAGCGTGTCTCCTCCCGTGTTAGAAACAGAAGAGCAGGATGTTATTTTGAGATAAGGAAAGACTTTTCTCCAACATTCGAAAATAACAGAAGATTAAGAATTCAAATTGCTTTTCCCTTACAAAAAGCTACATTTTTAAAGGCCAGCCTAGTGGCATAATGATTAAGTTCATGCCTTCCACTTTGGCGGCCCACGGTTTGCCAGTTCAGGTCCCGGATGTGGACCTATGCACCGCTTATCAAGCCGTGTTGTGGCAGGTGTCCCACATATACAGTAGAGAAAGATGGGCACGGATGTTAGCTCAGGGCCAGTATTCCTCAGCAAAAAGAGGAGGATTGGTGGCAGATGTTAGCTCAGGGCTAATCTTCCTCCAAAAAAACAGAAACAAAACAAAGACAACTCCAATATTACATAAGATAATTATGTGGACCAGATAATTATAACATTCCAGTGTTAAAACCTGTCTCATTTAACCCCCTTCCTGATAAAGCCGAAGAATGTACAGGCCAAAGAGCTTAAATGACTTGTTCAAACGATGCAACTAGCTGACAGCAGGGCCTGCCTGGCACCGGGTGGCCTGCTCCTTCCACCACACAACACTGCCACTCACTCCATCACTCCTGTCGCCAGCTCTACAGCAGTTCCAGGTTTTAAGTATGAGGACAGGCACTGGAGGGCAGAGAAAAAAGGCAGAGCCCCTGCCCTCGGGGAACACAGCAGGATCAAGCACGGGGGGCTATGTGTCCAAGCCAAGGTGTGTGACTGCACGGTCATGGTTACCCATGATTCACCCCTGAAAAACCCCTAAGATCACATTGAAAGCCAACATGACATCTCACGATAAGTCCAACAGAGCAATTTTCCTCCTCCAGCACTGGAGTGGAGTTCCTGCTTCGAGTACCTTTTCCTTTTTCCCCTCCACTTTTAAACACTAAAATCACACTCAACACAGTGACAGGCTTTTCTGCTCAGTCACAGGAATGGAATCACCAGCACTTCGAGCTGCTGCCCCGGGCTGAGCGCATGCCACGGAAGCCACCCCAGCTAAAGCTGACAGCCTGGGGTCACTGTGCATGCGCTCAGCCACCCCAGCTGAAGGTAACAGCATGAGGTCACCACGCTCTGGAGACAGCACGCCTACCCATGGGAAACGCAGAAAAACACCAGTGACAGAGAAACCTGCAAAGCCCCCAGAGCTATAGGCCTCACCTGTGAACGCTCCAGTTCCCAGTGAGGATGTTGTGTTTAATTTTCTTCTCCTGTTCTTCATTCATATACGGGATTCCGTTTTTGAGAAACTAAAGACGGGAACAGACAAGGAGACTAGTCAGAGGCATCCTCTGTGCTGGGTAGCAGAGTGAAAAGAAATCTTCCTTGTCTGGTTTCACGTGGAGAAGGAAGAAAGGGACAGGAAAGAGGACTCAGACCAGAGGGACCAGATGACCTCTCAGACCTCCCCGCTTCCCCACTCCGATGCTGTACCTTGTTGTAGTCGAAGCCGTACTGATTCAAAAACTGAACACTGGAAGCCTGGAAAGAGAATTCCGAATCCAAAATCCCAAACGTTGTAGGGAAGAGAAAGAAGTTACATGAATGGGCTACATACCTATTAAAAAAAGATAACCAGAAAAAGCCAAAATCGTTTTTAAAACTCTGGCTCATACAGCAGACTTCAGCGTGGGCTCCTCCTTTCACTGTAGGAGGATGTGAACGTCGGCGTTTCCTGTACCATGATTGGCACCGGGGGCAACGAAGAAAGGCAAAGATCCCGTCCTCGGGAGCAGAGCCTACCCCCCATCCTGAGCCCAGGAGCCTGCCTGTCGGTGTCTGGGAGATACGGCACCCTCACTGTAGCACTGTGTTAACTGCCACCCCGAAGGCAGTAACAGAAATGGGGAAAAGACACCTAAGATTCAGGGCAGGGGTGTCGGGGAAGGCCCCCGAAAAGGTGCTGCTTTGAGAGAGACTTCAAGGACAAGCAGGAATCTGGGCCAGAGGGCAGCAGTGGAAGGGCACAGAAGCAGGAGAGCATAGGGAATAGCCAGGGCCAAGGGGGTCAGAATTTGGAGCCTGAAGCAGAATTCGGAAGGAAGCAGGTGGAGAAGACAAATGGGCACAAGCCGGGTGTTTTGCAAAAGGTCTTCATACATACTTGTTTGACTCTCCTTCAATACTGGAGAAGACAGACAATCCTGGAAGAAAGACAGTGGAGGCAATGAAGACCAAGATTAGCTACCAGCGGTTAACTACAAAAACAAAACATTTTAGACAGTATTTTGCATCCAAAGACAATGTGTAGGCTTTAGAATAGGATAACCTCTTTGAACAAAACAAACAAAAAAACAAAGAGACAGATCCGAAACATGAGCACTGTCAACTGTAATTCACACTTACATTACTAAATGTGGCTGTGAATGGTTCTTCAAACATAGAAATATTGACATTTTTGTAGTTTTAAAACTAAGCCAAGGAAGTAGTAAAAACCATGAAGATTTATATATTTAATGGCTTTAAAGTGTCTGTACTGCTAAAAAGACCACACCCCAAGTGAAAAAGACTTCAGAGTAGGGGGAGAACAACAGAAACATACCTGAGTGCTGTTTCCCATATTTTTCAAAGAGGTCTTACAATAGGAAAAACAGAAAAATAGCAAAAGACAAGGATAGAGAGTAAAACACACACACACACTCACCATCATTCATAGGAAAAGCAAGGGTCAGTAAAATTTCTCTCACGACCTGTTTTTGGAAAGTTTTATTGGAATACAGCCATGCTCTTTCACTTATCATCTATGGCTGATTCCCTATTAACGGCAGAATTGAGTAGTTGTGGCAGAGACCACATGGCCGGCAAAACCTAAAATATTTACTGTCTAGCCCTTTACAGAAAGTTTGTTGACCTTGTATTACAGATGTAAATCAGTAATGATTAGATTGTTTTCCCTCTACCAGGTGGGCAAAAAATTTAAGACTGACTGACGACGCCCTGAGTGAGTGAAGGAGACAGGCACCTTCACGGCTGTTAGTGAGTCACACAACTCCGTGGATGGTTGGTAGGGAGAGGAAGAGTTTGGCAACACAAACCACTATTGTAATGCACACCGTCTTTTAACTCCACAGTTCCACTGCTAGAAGTATATCAAACACACACACTCACAAAAGGACCATAATATATAAGTATCGAGAGAGTCAATGCAACCTTGTTTTATTACACATAGGAGTAACCAAAGAATGCATCATTAAGCGACTGAATCAACAGGTACATTCACAGTCTGGACTACAACACAACTGTTAAAAATGAAGAAATCTGTATGTGTTGATAGAGAAAGATCTCTAAACCCCATTAGTGAAAAAAAACAAGATGCAGGACAAATTGTTTATAGGATGATCTTGTTTGTATAAGTTTTCTTTAAACACAAATCACACACACGTTTCCTTGAAAGATGGTACAGGTTCCTTAAGGCGATTTATTCTGGCATAGGAACAACACTGGAAAATTGGGTTTCTGCTTGTTCCGAAGTGTTAGGCCCCATAGGCATAACATGGCCAAAACCAAACAGGCACATAAAATGACAGCCAACATCCTTGAAAGGTGTCAAGGCTGTTTTAAGAGTAAGAATCATAAAGACAATAAAAATACCTCCTTCAGTTACTGATGACAAACGGCTGAAGATTACACTCACCGATCTGACAGATGGTGAACTGCTGAACGCTCTGGCGCGTCTTTAGATACCACTCGGATGGCAAGTCAAAAAGACTGTGGACAAACAGGCATCTCATCCTAGAGGCAATGAGACGGCACCCAGGCGCCACCCCCTCCACGCTGGATCAGGACCTTTCAACCAGGGGCAGCATTTTCCCTTGTTACAACAAGGAGGGAACCCTACCAGCATTCAGCGACAAAGGCCAGGTCCCCAGCCCCCATACAAAACGTTGTCCTGCCCGCCCGTGCTAACAGAGTGCCTGCTGAAAAGCAACGCTGGGTGGCCAGGATGCTCGGCAGAGCAGCCCCGGTGAGGGCGTCCAGCTGGGCTCAAGGCAGCTTCGCTTTACCTGATCTGCTGGGGTCGAGACAGGTTGGAACGAAGGCCGGTGAACTCTATGTCCAGACCTGTGGGGGAGGCAAAGAGGACAAGAGTCCCCTGCTGCAGACCATCACCACTGCTCTTCAAGCTGTAAATGCTGCAGGTGGCACACGGATCCGGCTCGCCTTCTTGGTGCTCAAGAGCCCAGGGTAGGTGAGAAAGGGAAAACGCAGGGAGCCACGGCAAGGACCAGCCAGGCCACCTCGTTCCTTCCACCCGGCTCTTAGTGAGGTCAAAGGGGTAATTGCTGCTTAACGTCCCACGGCCCAGGCCCGGGAAGGACTGTCCTCGTCCCTCGGAGGGGCCCCCTTTGAGCCTCCCGCGGCCTGGCGACCGTCCTGCCGGGCCTCGCCCCGCCGCCCCACCCATCCCACCCGCGCCACCCCCGCCCCAGGCTCGACCGGGCCTGGGGCTCCGGCCACAGGGCCCGCGATGCCGGCGCCTCACCCACGAAGTCCGCGCCCAGGACAAGCTCCTGCAGCAGCGGCAGGCTCTGCTCGAACTCGTCGGCGCCCACGTCCATGGCCACGTCGCTCGGCCGAGGCGCCCGGTGCGGCCACGCGCTTCCGCCGCGCCGCCGCCTTAAAGGGCTCGCGCGGGAAACCGGCCGCCCCCGCGCCCGCCAGCCCCGGGCGCGGCCACCTGCTCGCACGCCCACCCGCAGGTGCTGGATTTTACACCTTGCCCGCTGGGGCGAAGGGATGCTGAGGCTCCGGCTTTGCAGTCGGAGCCTATTGACCTCGCTTGGCACTGATTTCTTTGCAGTCCCTATATAAGATAAGAAGGTTATTTATGTAGACCTAGAATGTTAAGGTGCATGGTAAGACAAAGTAGACCGGTAAACAGCACCTGAAGGAGGCACAGCGAGTAGGGGATGGAGGAAGCATGGCTTGTTTTCTAAATCGGCACTTCCCAACTTCGCCATCATTGCCAATGTTGGTCTGTCCCCATCCCTCCCCGACAGCCCATCTTGTTCCCCACTTTATCAGCATCATTGCTGTCTACACAACACTTTGTATCAAACTTGCCACACAAAGCCTCCAGAATTGCCCATCAAACTGAGAGTCCTTGGTGCACACAGCTGATCTAGCACAATCATATTCTTTGCAGAACAGATTCCTACTTACAGCATCACTTACACGTGCATGCTATTTTTGACAATTTCCAAAGCCACTATTCCAGTCTTCTTTATATCCTCCCTTGAATTCTAGACTTGTTTGAACAGACTTCTAGTGCCGTGGTCCTCAAAGCAAGATGCTCCAACTAATCTTTAAGATGAGGGAAGAAAACAGAACTATAATATCCATTTTTATATGTCTCCACTGGGGTATTTATTGATCAAAAGGGGATTACTACACCATTGCATTCCAAAGGCCTCTCAGAATCAATCCTACCTTTTAAAAATGTTGGTGCATACATATTTATCTTTTAAAAATAATGTATTGAATACTCAGATTGACAGTAGTGGTGTTATTTCACATCTACGTAAATATATAATTGGGTACACATTTAAAAATGGAAGGGAAAATGCTCTGGAAGCCACCTTAACTGCTTACAGGTTCTTCCGCCCCAGATTCGTCTTAATTGCCAGAAAGAGTTAACACCTTACTTTGATTTAATCAACTCCTTTAAGAGAACTGCCCTGATTCCCACCTACCCCAGCTTCAATTTTAGATCAACTTCAATGCCCCTCAACCTCCACCTCTTATCTAAGAAATTTTCACTTCGTGGCAAATTTAGTATCCACTAACTCTGTCTGTCTCCACCTCCATTCTCAGTTCCTCACTGCTCCCTTGCAAATCTGGTTCTGTCTCGTAGGATCCAGGAGCCCAACTGAGGTCAGGATTTGCCCCTTTTATCTTCACATTACTGTTTATAATAAATTGATTGATGGTGACGTTGCCTATCAAAAAACCACCTGTAACCCTGAGCAGCAACAGCATCATTTATTGAGAGCACCCAGAACGAGGCCAACACGGTAACAAGTGCTTTGCATCAGCCTCATGCTTGTGTTACAGTGAGCTCAAAGGTGGAGAAAATTCCATGTAACCAGAAGATGAGTTCATAATGTGCCTTTATTCTTTAACTTATAAACAATGTTTAATTTGTTCTTCAAAAGTTAATTATAATTGGTGACAGCTTTTCTCAGAAACATGTCTCATGTCCAAGAGAGGGGAAAAATTTAGCCCTTGATTTAAAAAAACCACAAGGCGAGGACGGGATAACCTTAACTACTAATAACATTCCACCATCACATTATCGTCTAAAACTTCCAAGCCGGGTGTTCCTCCAGATGCTCTCTTCCGATGGACGTAAGAGCCAACAGCTTTACAGTGACCCGTTCCCAGCACTGCTTGAATTTCCTTCATAGATTCTCCGAGGCTCCTGCAGCACCACGCCGCCTTCTGTCATAGCACTCTGCAGTCGTTTCAGCTGGTTTTAAAGAGCAGGAAAAAGGAAAAGATCAAGTCAGCACCACCAGTGAGCTGCCGATCAACAGTTCACTTCCCCAGAGGAAGAAAAATAACAAGGAGCAAATGCTCCGTGGCACCACCTCAGGCTACATCAGTTTTTCAGAAAGAGATCTCAATGTCACAGATATGAAAAGAGAATGTAGAGATGTCAAGGATTAGCAGCATTTAAAAATATGATATAGACAAGACATGAATATACGACAGCGAAGTAGAGTGGTTGACACCGTGGCTATAGAGTCAGTCACCCTGTGACTCTGGGCATGCCAGCCTCAGGGTACTTCCATACAGAACAGAGAACACCAGTCCTGACCCATGGGCTGCTGTGAGGATGAAACGACAGAATGCAGGTCAGGATACTCACCTCAGGCTCTGACACACAGAAAGAACTTGATAAACAGAACTACTATTATTATGTGAGTATCTGATGTCGCAAACTCACACACCACCTTTTACACAAGTACATGAAAACTAAAATACCGAGTCTGAGGCTGCCTCCCAGGGAGTTGGTTGGTAGACCATGAAGTTGATTCCTGCCTCCAAGCATCGCTCTGCCAGCACTCGTCCTATACTCTCACAGGCCACCACATTTTTGGTTCGATAAAGGTGCTTTTTAATAGCCCATTCGCGCGTGGATGCTGAAACCACAACCTTGCCACTGCGATGCTCAACAAGTGCCTCTATGTGATGCTGAGTCTTTATGACTCGCAACCTAAAGGAGGTGAGAAAAGAATAAAGTCAGAAAAGAATCCTAAAGATAAATGACCTCAGGTGAATAAGCCTAAATCTTTCTCAAGACTGTAACCTTTGGTTCATTTACTTCAACATACTTAACCTGGATTTTACAGGAAAGGGTGTTTTTCCTCTGCATTTACGAGGACAGCCTCAATAATAATAAACCAAACATTTCCACCTCACCTCAAAAATCCAGGAGAAATTCGGTATTTCTGAAAGCTGAGATTTGTTTATACAGCATCTACTTCCCAAAGCATTTGAGGAGGCAGAGCTAAGTTGCTGATGCTTCGATGCGTAAGGATGTACTTACTCTATGCTTTTACTTCCCAGCTAACACCAAAATAAACATACGACGGATCAAAAGTTTAAATGTAAAAACTGAAATCGTAAGAATACGAGAAGCTGACGTGGGAGAATTTTTTGAGAGTTTCAAAGTAAGGCAAGCCTATTTAAATATGACAACAAACCATGTCATATGGCTGTTGTAAAAGAAAAGATTGACAAAGTTTTCTGCATGATAAAAGACAAAAAAACCAACAGTAAAATCAAGTCAAAAGGCAAGCAATAAAACAAAAATTTTAAACATATATTGTTCAAAGGATTAATTTCCAAAATATGTAAAAAACCTCCGACAATCAATAAGAAAGTGACAAATAATAGAATAGGCAAACGATTTGAACTGACTATTCATAGAAAAGGAGAATATTAATGACACAAACCCATGAAAATATACCTAATCTTACTGATCAAATGCATGGACAAGACAATTCATTGCAACACTGTTTGGAATCATAAAAGATGACCATCAATAGGGAGCCAGTTAACCAAACCATCCACGCAATGGTATTCAACAGTTTCTAAAAAGAATGAAGTAGCACTTTATGACTATGATGATGGTAACATTTATTGAGGACTTACTGTGCCAGGCACTGTCCTAACTATTTATAGGTATAGCTCATGTTTCAAAATGATCCCTTATTATTTTCAATTTTTTTTAGGCTGCAGAAACTGACAGAGAAAGGTTAAGTAACTTTAGCAAGATGACAACCAATGGTAAGTAATGGAGCTGGGATTGAAGTCCAGGGGTCTGGCTCCAGAGCCAATGTCCCTAACCAACACAAAGGACGTCCAAGACGTATTTTTATGGGGGATGCAGAACAGTATACGTGTGCTAAGATTTATGATTTAAAAACTACAATTTATACTTATGTGCATAGATTATCCCTAGAAGAGCATATAAGAAACAGTATTCCTTTGGATTTTATAACACGTGTATATATTACACATTTAAAAATTAAGCTCAATTAAAAAAAACACTGGAATTAGAGATTACACTAAGATTCTTAGTGTGAAATAGGAAAAAGAGCATTAGATTTAGAAATGTGGGTTCTACTCCTGGTCTTGCCAGGATCCCTAGTAAAAATCACAATTTCTTAAACTAAAGGATCAACAAAGTGTTTCTGTGAAGGGTCAGAGAGTAAAGATTTTGGGCTTTGTGGGCCATCTGGTCTCTGTCGCGACTGCTCCACTCAGTTACAGCAGCACTACAACAGCCAGGTGACAACGAGTGTGTTCTAGTACAACTTGCTTTGTGGATAATGAAATTTGAACTTGATGTAATTTTCACATGGCACAAAATATTATTCTTTAGATTGTTTTCAACCTTTTAAAGAAAACGTAAAAATGTTTAGCTTGCAAGCCAGCATTGGCCCATGGGCCATAGTTTGCTGATCCTTGACTTAAACCATTTGTTAAAAAAAGGGGACGGACTCATCACCTCTAAGGTCACTTGGTACTGTAAATGCCAAAATTCTATACTGATAATACTGTCAATAAGGCAGATAGGAAAAAAAAAGGGGGAAATAGTTTTCTAATTATTTAAATGATTCAAATATTAGGTAAAAGTAATAGGTTAAGTGTGGGAAAGAATTTTAGACTTAAAAGCTAGATTATTTAGAACTGAACTGCCTACTCCTTTCTTTGACTCCTCTCTGTACTCACTAAGTAAACACGCATCAGAGTGACTGTCACACTTGATTATCCCTATTCCGTCTTCCACTACAAAACTGTTAAAACTTTTGCTGACGGGCTGACATGACATCTACTTCATCTTTGCATCGCTTGCATCGAGCACAATGCCCATGAGCTGATATTGGCCTAATGTTTGCTGAACAAATCTGTCACACTTATATGATTTTTAACTTGTCCTCATATGGGGAAAATTATTGTACCTGCTACATAAAGTAGTTTTAAGAATCAAATGAGAAAAAACACATAAAGCAACTAGCATAGCGCCTGGCAAACAGAAAGTGTTCAATAACGAACAGACTCCTGACTGGTCTTCCTACTTCTACTCTTGCCCCCTTAAACTTCTCCCCAAGGCAATCACAATGATCTTGCATTCAGGCTTAAACTTCAAATCCTCTCCTAAAATCCCACTGCAGTGAAAGTGAAGTCTGTAATGCCTACTTCCCTTACAGCGCTAACGATGTGTCTCCTACCTCCCTCTCCATTTCCATCTTACACCCTTCGCCCCTTTGCCCACTGGGCTCCAAGTACGCAGGCCTTTTAGTTCCCAAACACACCAAGCTCATTCCCACCCTAGCTGTTTCCTCTGCTGGGAAGGCTCTTCTTGGCAGATAGTCTGGCTTCTTCCTATCTTTCAGGGGGCCTTAGTAGGCAACACAGTCAGCCCCCCATTCTACATCATCCCCTTTAGATTTTCTCCGTGACACCTATTTATTTCTTGCTTGCCCCCCTGCCCTCCGCAGTCGTGCTCCTCAGAGTTCCCAGCAGCATCTGGCCCGTGCGCCGAACGAACCGATGAGAACTCCGCAGGGCACCACGCACCGCTGTCCATCACTGAAGAGCAGCCTGCGTTACCTGTGCCAGAACTCGCGGGAGGGCCACACTGTCCCCCAGCCCCGCTCTTTCCTGGCTACAGCCAAGAGCTCCAGATTGCGGGGGTTCCGATTGGTGAACTCGGGGGCAACCGCTTCGTTGTCCAGAGGGTCCCTGTGAGGCTTCACGGCCGGCGTGGGTCTGGTGGAGAGCGCCGCGACCCCGCACCCTGCGGACGGAAACCACCGCACGGATCTTAAGGAACGACGAATAAGGACAGCGCGGGAATACGATCTATTACCCAAACCCACCCACCCCCAATCTCCGCGCCGGGAAGGGGGACAGAAGGGACGTTCGGTCACAGGCTGTAGTCCTCGCTCGCAGACCTTGGTCCTTAGCTCTCTGAGATGATCATCCTAATGCGGCTACCCCGTTTACTTTTCGGTGGGTATCCCGAACACAAAATACGACCTAATATGCATTTATTGTGCAGACGCTGGGGGGTCATCTGAGAGTTTAAGTGAAGCAAGATTCATTACCGGGGTTCCTGCAAACCGGCAACAACTCCCACAACCGCAACCGAAGCGCCATCGCTGGGGAGATCGCGGGCAAAGTCTCGGAAAAACCTCGCCTCCCCTCCTCACCAGGGTCCCTGCGACTCGCCGGCCGCAGCCATGTTAACTCAGGGAAGGTCTGCGGATCGCAGAGAGCATCGGCGCCGCGACCAGGGACGAACAAGCCCCCTGCTGCTGAGTGGCTGAGAGGGCAATCTGTTACCTCCGCTCCTCCAATCACCGCTTACGCTGGGGGCACGCAGACGCTGGGGGCAACCAACCAACTCGCAGTAACGCACTTGCGGGTGGGGCGCGACCCGTTAGTTTGAGCAGCGGCCTTCCCGGAGTTCGGCATGTAAGATGCTCGTTAACTTCCCTTTACGATTGTTTTTGGGCCATCTGGTCACAAAGCCTAGACCGACCATTGTCGGGCCCACGCACACCCCAGATGGGCACTGGGAGGAAACGGGGCAGCGCACGATGCACAGTTTTCAGACACGCCGGTTGTCTTCCCGTATGGCCCGTGGGAAACCCTGGCGTGTCCCACCCCGGTTGAGGCCTCAAGTTTATACTCGAGAGCCCAGAACAGAGCCTGCGACTTGCCGCGCGCTCTCCACCAAGCTGCGACATTGAAGGAGAACAAGGAGAACCCGCCCACGCTAGACTCAGAGGCTCAGCTCAACCTGAGAGCTCAACCCCTCCTGTCACACCCCAACTCCAAGCCCCGCCCTACCCACCACCTTTTCTAGAAGGCACTAGAATGCGCAAAGGCGCACGCGCAACCCATGCCTGGGGAGAAGCCTCAGCCCAGTGCCTCCTTCCTGCAGCGGCCCCAGATCCTGACTTCCGTTCTCCTCCCTTCGCGCCCTCCTCATCCGCTCTCTTATTGGGCGAAAGTGCTGGACCCGCCCTCTTCCGGCTGCTGACTTCCTGCCCACTCTCTCTTCTCACCCCGCCCCCTGTCCTTTCTTTCCCGCCCTGCCCTGCGGCGGGCCCGTGGAGCGGGGAGCGGTGTTCCCAGCAGTCCCCGCGGCGTCGCTCGGGCCCGTTCCACGCTGCCGCCGCTGCCGCCGCTGCCGCCGCTGCCACCGCCGCCCGGCCTCGGGACCGAGCCGCTCGTTGCCTGCGGTGTGAGCGAAGCTCGACGTGTGCCCTGCGGCGAAGATGGAGGGGCCGCTGTCCGTGTTTGGGGACCGCAGCACCGGGGAGGCCATCCGCTCCCAGAACGGTAAGGGCGGGCGAGGCCTGAGTGGGCCGGCGGCGGTGTGGGCCACCAGCCCGCCCTGCTGGGCCTGTGGCTGCCGGGCTTTCAGTTTCCTTCTCTTTCCTCAAAAAGGCCTCCTCCCGGGGCGGGGGCTCTCCGACCCCCGCCGGTCTGGCCACCTCGAGGGGGCGCGGCGGCCCGTAGGGGAGGGATGCCCGTGGGCACTCCACGTTTGGGGAGCTGCGCGGGTGGCGGGGTCGGCCGTGCAGGTCCGGGCCCTGGTGTGGGAAGAGCGCTTCCGGCCTGGAGAGCGAGTCCCGCGCCCCGGCACGTGCCGGCCACGCCGGGAGGCCCCCGCGGTCCAGTGCCTGTGCCCCTTCTGTTCCCCTTCTAAGCGGGTGGAGCGCGTGTCCCGGCCACGGGGCCTCGTTTTAGGGCCATTCACCGGAAAAGGCTGGGTTCAACTGCTCGTTTCCCTGGTGGGCAAATGGCCGCCAAGAGATGACTTGCCCGTTGCCCGCCTTCCACTCATCCCCGCCCTCCCCCGGGATCATCTGCAGTGGATGCGGGTCCACATCCAGTTCTCACCCCACTTGTCGCTGGCAGCTTTTTGTACTTAGCTGCCCAGATTTTAGTTGCATGTTAGCGTGAGCGGTGCTTGAGATGGATTTGTCGACGTAAACCTTAATACGAACTAAGGCATTTGTGGTGGTTGAGCCTCTCGAGAGCGTTTACCCGTTGAAGTCATGGATGCCTGTCGATCTTACCGTTGTTTGATAGGTTCTTAATTTTTGTCTTGGGCGAATTTGAAGTAAGTTAGAACCTTTGGATGGCCGATTTTTTGGTTCACAAAGACCATGTTGATTTTAACAGTGTAAAGGAAATAACTGTCAAAATCTGAAGGGAAAGGCTGATATGGATCTTTTTTCTTTTGCGTGGAGGAGTAGCTGGACCCGGAATTATAAGCAGTAGATGACTTTTATTCTATGGGGCAATGAAGTGGATACTTTTATATTAAAACACTTGGCATCCCATTACAGATGAATTCCAATGGAATTTTGCTAGTCTTTCCCTACCCATATTGGACTTTCAGTAGGTAATTTTTAAGTAATTAGGGTAGACTTGTAGATTTGGAAAACTCACAAGCTGTTGGATGTCGTTTACTTTCTTTAGGCCAAAACGGTGGCCTTTTGGAGTAGTGGATTTTTCTAATTTCATTTCTTTTTTTATTTGTACAGTTATGGCTGCAGCTTCTATTGCCAATATTGTAAAAAGTTCTCTTGGTCCAGTTGGCTTGGATAAAATGTTGGTGGATGATATTGGTGTAAGTACACCTAGATGTTTGTTACTTTAAAGAAAAAAGGTAGTTTTTAAAATATTTTGCTGTCAGATTATTTGTTTTTGTCAGAATTCTGGTGTGGGAAAGTGTAGTAGAAATGAATCTGTATCGTAATGGGGCTGTGTTAATGTAGAGGATGTCTTGTTTTTCCAGATGACTGTTGTCTTTCTTTCCTCCTCTGCAAATTTTTTAGGATGTAACCATTACTAATGATGGTGCAACCATCCTGAAGTTGCTGGAGGTAGAGCATCCTGCAGCTAAAGTTCTTTGTGAGCTAGCTGACCTGCAAGACAAAGAAGTGGGAGATGGAACTACCTCCGTGGTAGGTAGTCGCCGAGTGGGAGAGGGTAAAGCCTAGTGGTTGTCCTAGAATTGAACTTTCAGAAAGGGAAACTGAAGTCAGTCGTTTGCTTCTGTGTCAGAAATAAGTTCCATCCTTGAGAGGCAGGAAATTTAAGTTGTTGCTTGGGTAATGATTCAGAAACAAAACTTGAAAGGTGATGGTTATAGCTAGGTTGCACAAGTTAGGTAAAAAAAATAAAATGAAGAGAGAACAGTTCCCTCATTTTAAATGTTGATTTTCACAAGTTTTATGAGTTTTTTCCCCCTTCAGCTATGACAATATTCATAGATCACGCAAAGGTTTTTTTTTTTTTTAATAGTCTCTTTTTTATGTTTTGTTTTCTCATCCCCCTTTATGACCTGAGGCCTGGAAGTTTCTAAAGCCTTGTGTTTACAATTATCTAGAGAAAAAAATGTTACCAGTTTTTTAAAAAAAAAAACAAAGGTGTTTTTATATTTTAAATGCTGACAGGCAGTCTCATGAGTTCAGAATGGGATTGCAAGAAAGTCAGTGAACATGGGATCAATAACATGATATAAACTCTTTAAAGATCATCCATAACACCGATGTAGTAGAAACACTGTTATTTGGTAAAGAACACATAATTTGCTCTAAAGAAACAAGCAATGGTTTGTGGGGAAAATATTTTTTAGTGTCCTTAGGAGGATGATTTTTTAAAATAAACCAAGTAATAACTTAAAATAGTACAGGTCTTTGAGTACTCAGACTTTTCATTGAGCTTCTCTTGAGTGTTTAATCTTTAAAGGTGATGGATGTCTAGTCGTCTGTTGTACTGCAGAACTGGCTTTATTAGAGCATTTTTTTGGCTCCATCTAGTTTTGGCCATTTGTGTGTAAAACTGCAAAGAGTTTCCTTTTTTTTGTTTTCTGATAACCAGTTATTCGTTTCACCACCATCACCGTTCTGGTTAATAACATCTGAATCATTTTAGTATTCTTACATATGCGTTGCACATGTTGAATGTCAGAGTAACATTAGAGCAATGGATGTTTTCTCCACAGGTTATTATTGCAGCAGAACTTCTAAAAAATGCCGATGAACTCGTCAAACAGAAAATTCATCCCACATCAGTTATTAGTGGCTATCGACTTGCTTGCAAGTAAGATTCTTTGCATTCAGCGAGAATTTTATATTATTTGATATCAACAGTGTGTTCTTTAAATGTTTTGATTAATGACTAAATTTTGTTTTGAAAGAGTGTGTTTTATCACTCAGGTAGTAATATTTGAAGTAAGAAGTGGGACCAGTATCCTTTTTTCCCAGTTGACTACCACATTTTCTCCTAAATAGATTTTAGTGGCTATGCTTATGGGATAGACTAAAATTGCCATGATCTGAAGAGGGAGGATTTGTTTGTGTCCTCCTCCTATATGAAATGGCTGGACAAAGTTGGTGCCTGTGACATTTTGACACTGACTTAAGAAAAGTTTGAGTAGTGGATTTTTAAGTGTTTTCTCTCCCACATGTTAAACAGGGAAGCAGTGCGTTATATCAGTGAGAATCTAATTATTAACACAGATGAACTTGGAAGAGATTGCCTCATTAATGCTGCTAAGACGTCCATGTCTTCCAAAATCATTGGAATGTATCCTTGTGATGGTCCGGTCAAGTTTAGGCTATAAAGTTAGGGGAAGGGTGATATAAAGTGTGGGTAAAAGTCATATGTGTTATAAATAGTGATAAATAGGACTCTAGCATTTTGATGGTGTAAATAATGCTAGTTTCTTTGATGAGATTGCTAAGAGGAACTGCCTTTGAATTAACCTTGATTTTCATGTGCATCCATTGTCCAAGTTTCTTGTTCTCCTTAACTCTTGGCTTAGAAATGGTGATTTCTTCGCTAATATGGTAGTAGATGCTGTGCTTGCTATTAAATACACAGATATAAGAGGCCAGCCTCGCTATCCAGTCAATTCTATTAACGTCCTGAAAGCCCATGGGAGGAGTCAGATGGAGAGTATGCTCGTCAATGGCTATGCGCTCAACTGTGTGGTGGGAGCCCAGGGTAAGGCTTGGGATTGGGTCGCGTAACAGGAGTACGAAAGGTTAAAATTTGCTCTCTGTGGACTGCGTACTGTACATCTTCAGATGAAGTATTCAAGACGTGCTCCTGCTGTTCTTTAATGAAGCCCAGGGGGGAAAGGAAATTGTTTATTGCCTTGTCAGTTTCTCTTTTGTAGCTTAAGTGCATATAACTTAGGAAAAATGCAAGTTAAAAGAAAGTACATGCATTTAATGCCATAAAAATTTGTTTCTAAGGTTAAAAGTAAAATCTAAATTTGTATATTTACATATTACATGGTTTTTCTGTGCTGCTATTTATTATGCTTTGAGTTGTTTTATAAAATGTAGTCTTATAGTTGCTGTAAAGGAACTTAATATTATGTTTAATTATAGGCATGCCCAAGAGAATAGTTAATGCAAAAATTGCTTGCCTTGACTTCAGCCTGCAGAAAACAAAAATGAAGCTTGGTGTACAGGTGGTTATTACAGACCCTGAAAAACTGGACCAGATTAGACAGAGGTATGTTGAGAGATTATTTTTGGCCTTTGAAAGGGGTGTTTGTAAATCACCCTTCTGTTAGAACAGGTGACAGTTAACTGGAAAGAATGAGTGCTATATCTCATAGATGATGGCAGGTAACCAACCAGTCACTAG
This sequence comes from Equus asinus, assembly GCF_041296235.1. Classification (NCBI taxonomy): domain Eukaryota; kingdom Metazoa; phylum Chordata; class Mammalia; order Perissodactyla; family Equidae; genus Equus; species Equus asinus. Next base: position 30,095,959 of record NC_091790.1, read on the forward strand.
GTGGCAGAGTATGGTGATTATGCAACTGGGTTTTTTTAAGTGTGAATGTCTTGGAGGATTTCAAAAATTCACGTTTTTAACCAAACTATTTTCCGTAAATTTCCGGGAAAATTAGAAAATGTGATGGTGTTTAAAGAGATTTGGAGTGATAGAACTTACATGAAAATTGGGCTTTTTGTGGAATTTTGGTTTTATGGGTGGATTGATATTACAGATATATCCAGGAATGTGCTTCCTCCAATAAGCCTTACAGGAACCCAGCAGTGCAGTGTTGACTGACACCTGCTGCCCGCCAGGTCCTAGGGGCACAGACGGTGCGATTCATTGGTTGGCACGCCAGAGAGCTGGTGTGCACACGGTCGGCTACCACTCTGCACTTTGCCTAACACTTGACCCGTACCATTCAAATAGCTTTTTAAATGGTTAGTTGGTTAGTTTAAAAAAATGAACAGTGACTGAACTAAATCTACGGGAAATCTTTGCCAAGAGTCAGGAATGTTGTCATCTTTTAAATCTATCTGTATGTGTATACTTTCCTTCCCTCCTTCCTGATGTAACAAAGTGTCCTTCCAACAAAGGCCCATCCCTCTAGAATAGGCCAATCCTCTTGCCTCCTGCCTTGAAGTCTTGTTTCATGGATTGTTCTTTCTCAGCTTCTCAAGTGCATCTTCAGCTACTAATTCTCCTCTTCATTCCTTTCTAGCTTCCACTTGTAGCTCTCTTATCTTTCAGTAGAAGCCTCTTGCTCACATATCCTGCTCCAGTTACTCTGCGTCCTTCTCCAACTCTTATAGCCAGGTGTCCCGAGTGATTTACACAAAAACTTCCCTGGTGCTTTACTTTTTCTTATCCTCTTTTCTGTTCTGCTCTCCAATGGAAGGTCACTTGTTAAGGTCACTTGTGACCGCTTAGTGTTCACTACACACTTTCAGCTTTCACTTGACCTTTATCAGACCCTTGACTACTTGTTGAAAGACTTTTGGAGGGAGGAACGACTTTGTGATGCTGCCTTGTCAGTATTCCTATGCCTGGGCGGCCACCATCTCATTCTGCTCTCCCCAGGATAACTCATCATTCCCATGACTTCAGATACTGTCTCTATGCTGGAAACTCTAAAATCTAGTTCTCTGAGCTCCAAACATACCTGTGATTGTCTAATTGAGTGCTGCTTAAGCATCTCAAAATTAGCGTGTCTGGAACTGAACTTGTGCTGATACCCCCGCATCTGCTTTTTGCCCTGTTAGTGATGAGGACCCCTCTACTCAGGGAGAAAACTAGGAAATAGCCCTAACTCCTCTGTTTACCTAATACCCTTTTCCCTTCTCATCTGTCACCAAGATCACTTGATCTCTGTCTTCAAATTAAATCTCAAAATCACCTGTTTTCCCTTTCCATTCTCTCGCTCACGCTATTGCAGAGTCACCCAAACTGGGCATCTGGGTTTCACTCTTGTCCCCTCCCAGGCGGTCTTCCACACAGCAGCCAAGTTGATCTCATCACTTCCAGGGCCCTTAGAAGGTTTCCCATTGCCCTGGGATAGATTTTTTAATTCCTTACGTATTCTTTTCACTGTGGTCCAGCCACAACTGGGACTGGGGTCCTCCAAACTTCCTCCACGGGCCCCTAGGAAAGTTCCTGCCTCTGCCTTTAACATACTCTCTGCCTACTTGTTGACTGGTTAATTTTTTACTTACTCTTTAGGTGATCAGTCTCTCAAAGCAGCTTTTCTTTCTCCTTCCATCTAAATTATACTCTGCCGGGACTCCTATACTCCACCTTCCATTGGCTGCCTGCGGTCTCTAACCCTGTGTCTGTGTGGCTTTGACTGTAAGTGCTAAAGGTAGACTGATTCCCCTGATTTTGTAGTCCTGTCCTTAGAGTGTCTGGCACACAGTCTTTGTCAGTATATACAGAGAGGTTTATTTGGAGGTTCATCTTTAATTCGTTTCACTTTAAAAATTCTTTGATCTCATTGCTCTTCTTTGATAAGTGAAATGGCTTTAATTCTCTATATATTGACTATTTTTCAAATCTGTGTCTCTTCCGTCAGCTTTCTGGTGATTTCCATGCTCTATATGAGTGCCCCTTGGCAGCTTCACAGACTAACGCAGGGACCAAACTCATGTTGTCGAAAACTGAACTGTACTTTCTCATCCTGCCTCTAACCTGTTAGTATTTATTTCACTCCAGGAGTCAGTGGCTGAACCTCCCAGCTACCCAAGCCGTAAACGTTGACTTCTCTGTTCAGGCCATCTGTTCTCAGCGCAAACATTCCTGTCTCTCTAATTATTGCCTCCTTGCCTTTAGTCCTTCATCTTTGCAGTGAGGTTTCCACATTAACATTGGGATCCTTTTGAAACACAGATTCGATACCACTACTACTCCTATTTAAAAATATTAAACTTCTTACCAGTCCAGACTCTTTGACATCCCTACAAGGTTCTTCATTTTCTGGTACTACTGGGAATTTCAACTCTTGGCCCCTCTCTCAACTCCAGACTTTCCTTGTTCCACCTGCCAGGCTGGATTTATGCCTCTTGTGTGCTTGTAATCTGCATTCCACTGTAGTAACCCTTGTCCCTGGGTTGCAGTTGGCAGTCTCTCCCCCTGCCAGATCCTGGAAGGCAGGGACTCCTGTTTCCTTTCTCACCACAGTGCTTGGTTAGGAACTCAGATTGGGGTAAGGGAGAGCTAAGTGGTAATTTTTAATTCCTTGAACTTTTCTATAAATTGTCTGAGAGATATTCTGGTCATAGAAGTGGAGGAATGGTTAATATGACTTAATCTGCAATTTTGTGAAAAATACTTAATGGAACTTAGAGCTATATTGTATAAAAAACAGAAGACAACTTTGGGTTACTCCTCACATACTTGATCTCTGTAGAGAATCAGATATCACCAAGGAGCGAATCCAGAAGATCCTGGCAACTGGGGCCAACGTTATTCTCACCACTGGTGGAATTGATGACATGTGTCTGAAGTATTTTGTGGAGACTGGTGCCATGGCAGTTAGAAGAGTTTTAAAAAGGGACCTTAAACGCATTGCTAAAGCTTCTGGAGGTATGTCTTGTGCCAGCTCTCAGATACAATACTTCATGTTACTTTCTGTGACTATGTCTCTTTATATTGGAATGTTAACGCTTAAGCAGCTTCAAAAACAGAACAGTTTTTACTCAATGCTTTGTGCTACAAATACATTTATAGAGCCTTTTTTTTAAATATAACTGGAAAAATTTTTTAACTTAATTTCACCTTAAAATGACAGTTTCATCTTAAGATAAAAGGACAATTGCTTATCTGCTGCCTAACTGTAAACCTTCAACTTGTATTTATATATCAGTTTTATCATAAATGTTTCTGAATCTAAGACAGGATACGAAAATATTCATGGGAATATTGTTTACAGATCTTTGTAATTATCTTAATAGCAACTATTCTGTCAACCCTGGCCAATTTGGAAGGTGAAGAAACTTTTGAAGCTTCAATGTTGGGACAAGCAGAAGAGGTGGTGCAGGAGAGAATTTGTGATGATGAGCTCATCTTGATCAAAAAGTAAGAGCTACTTAGTAAATTATAAAGCTGCACGGATTTTATTCATAAGAACAGATCACCTTCCCATTGATTTGCTGCTATAGTCTCTCAGTGATATGAGCAGTTATACGCATGGGATAAAATAATACTGGGCCATTGTAAATTGAGATGGAATAACCATTTCATCTCTTCTGCATGGTCAAGACATGGCTTCTATGTCCAAATGTCCTGTGTAAGCAGGATTTAACCAAGACACTTAACAGTGAATTTCTGTGTAGACTTACTTTATGAAAGAATTAAGAATTGCACTTTATTTTTTTTAACAGCACTAAAGCTCGTACATCTGCATCAGTTATCTTACGTGGGGCGAATGATTTCATGTGTGATGAGATGGAGCGCTCTTTACATGATGCACTTTGTGTAGTGAAGAGAGTTTTGGAGTCAAAATCGGTGGTTCCGGGTGGGGGTGCTGTAGAAGCAGCCCTGTCCATATATCTTGAAAACTACGCAACCAGCATGGTAAGAACATCTAGAGACCCGTGTTCTTTTCGACATGGGCCTGGGAGGGATCATTTGGGCATTTTGTTAATGTACCTCATCTGAGACCTTAGCTGCTGCTTTGGGTGTTAATTTCTTCCTTCTGTGCAGATGGCTCATTGTCTGTCTTCTTAGGGGTCTCGGGAACAGCTTGCTATTGCCGAGTTTGCAAGATCTCTTCTTGTCATTCCTAATACGCTGGCAGTTAATGCTGCCCAAGACTCCACAGATCTGGTTGCAAAGTTAAGAGCTTTTCATAATGAGGCTCAGGTTAACCCAGAACGCAAAAATCTAAAATGGTAAGCATACAATCTCCCTGTCTTTTTCATTGTCATCTGTATAGCATCTACGGTAGTTTCGGGGGTTTTTAAAATTCATGAAGGATGACTAGTGATTATATTAGCATTGGTGTGTCTGGTTAACAACCCTGGTTCCTAAGCTCGCCCTGCCTCTGTGGGTAGAGTGACCTCCCCTACAGGAGGGTCCCACAGAGACCGGGGAGGTGACTTTTGGGTGAGCCATAGCCATTTTGAAGCAACTCCTTTATAAGATAAGTGATGTTTAGAAACAGTTTCTTTACTGCTATCTAGGCCTTTCTACAACTCTTTCAGTGCTGGCTTTGTTATTCATAATCAACTACTTGAATCCTAAAGGGGCCTACCATGAATAAGGTCCCAGCATTTCCCAAGATTAACATTTGGATGAAATAGCCTTTAAAGGGATGGGATGTGTGTGTATTATGTAAGAGGCCATTTAATAGTTTTTTCTTAAAATTGCAGGATTGGTCTTGATTTGGTCAATGGTAAACCGCGAGACAACAAGCAAGCAGGGGTGTTTGAACCTACCATAGTTAAAGTTAAGAGTTTGAAATTTGCAACGGAAGCTGCAATTACAATTCTTCGAATTGATGATCTCATTAAATTACACCCAGAAAGCAAAGATGATAAGCATGGAGGTTATGAAGATGCTGTTCACTCGGGAGCCCTTGATGGCTGATCTGATTCTCTTTTATTTATAACAATGTTAAATGCAATTGTCTTGTACCTCGAGTATTACATAATTAAAGTACAACAAGCTGTCAAGCCTGGGTTCTTGTGAGGTGGGAGATGGTTTCCATCCTCACTTTGGTCCTCTGACTTCACATATTATAGCTTAGTATCTTGTTTAAAAACAAATAAGGTTCAAGGTTAGTTTAAGCATGACATTTAAGCAATTTCATCCTCTCTGAACACACATTGCTATTCCCATCCCACCCCCAATGCAGAGGGCAGCAACACCACGATGGCCGCCCTGTCTCTCCAGTGTGTGTAACAGAGTAACAAGAATCCGACAGCCAGATGCTCCAAGAGGATGGCCCAAGGCTATAGCCCCTCCTTCAACGTTGACCTAAGGGGAAAAGATTTATATCATTTATTCTGTGGGCACAGGGTTCAAATTCTAAACTACTACCTTTCCTCTTAATGTTGTACCAGTAAACTATCCTTTTAAGTTCAATTTTTAACTGCTTAGGAACTGGTTTATACCCCTGTGACATCCATCCCAACTACCTCCCCTTCTTCTTAGTTTAAAAGATAGAAAAATGCCCTGTTCGTGTTGGAAGTAAACTAGTGCAGCCGCGGTCTTTTACCTTGGGGAGCAAGATGAGTGAACTCCGCGTCCCAACAGGACCTTAACCCAGTACCCACCACTGCTGCCTGGCCGGCACCAGGGCCGTGTCCTCTAACTGCACAGAACTGATGAAACTTAAAATTGCGCTGTGAATGGTCATTTGCAGGCTCTCCTCAGGACTGCGTGCTCATGCTTACCTTCTCTGGGTTTAATCCCAGTTCTTTAGCTATCGCAATGGAGAGGGCTGCAAAGGCTTCATTGATTTCGAATACGTCAACATCCTCCAGTGACCAGCCTGCTTTTGCGACCTAAAGGAAAGATGAACAGTCTAAAAAACTTGAGTGGAACCAGTCTTCACTGAAGAAATAAAAGCAGAATATATAGTGTAGGATAGTGAAGGGTCTCTTAAAAACTGTCACTTTGGGGGCCTAGTGATATCACGCATTTTGCCTTGCTAACACCAATTCTAAAGGGTTAAGGATAAAACTTCCCTTGGAAATTCTAAACTCTCTTAAATTTTGAACCAGTAACATCTGTTCCATGTAGGTGAGGTGAGATAATAGAATCGGTTCTAAAAAGCATATGATGGGACTGGCCCAGTGGCGCAGTGGTTAAGTTCGTGCCTCACTTCTGCAGCCTGCGGTTTGTGGGTTCAGATCCCAGGTGAAGACCTATACTGCTCGTCAAGCCATGCTGTGGCAGTATTCCACATACAAAATAGAGGAAGAGGGGCCAGCCCTGTGGCTGAGGGGTAAGTTCGTGCACTGCACTTCAGTGGCCCAGGGTTTTGCCAGGGCCCAGGGTTCAAATCCTGGGCATGGACATGGCACCGTTCATCAAGGCATGCTGAGGCGGCATCCCACATACCACAACTAGGACACAACTATGTACTGGGGGGCTTTGGGGAGAAAAAGGAAAAACAAAAGTCTTCAAAATAGAGGAAGATTCGCATAGATGTAAGCTCAGGGACAATCGTCCTCACCAAAAAACCCCCCAAAAAACATGATGCAAATGTTCATGGCTGCTCCTTGTAGGGAAAGAAAACTAAACATACAACTAAATGAATAAGCTTTAAGGCTAATGGAAAGAGTTTCATAAAAGGGAAAGAAAGCAAATGAAACCTATCATAGGAATAAATATGAAAACAAAATCCAGCTCAGTCTTGGCGTTTTGGAATGGAAAGGATCTGAGCAAAGGTTTAAAGAGGGCAGAAGTTAATATGGAATTAGAAGTTACAAAGGACAAGTGCCAACATTCAGGATTAAACTCACAGCTTGCTTTATTGCTGGAATTGGTCCTATTCCCATAATGGAAGGCTCCACGCCTGCTTGTGACCAGGAAACTATCTGTGCTAAAGGGGTAAGCCCACGATTATCAGCTTCAGACTTCTTCATAAGAACCACAGCTGCAGCACCATCATTTATTCCTGTAAAATACGAATGTCTTGATTTCTAAAAAAATGTTCATTAACTTCACTTAGGTATCTATGTCTACTTTGTAACACCTGAAGATGTGGGTTAAATTATGCTTAACATCTTGGCAAAGCCATTTGCCATAGTTCAGAAAACAGTGTAATTACAAATGGTAAGTTTGGCAATATGACATAATTGACCCCAGAACATTCTAATGGGAGAAGGCGTGGAAAGATTAAAGCAGTGGGGGAGGGGAGATTAATGAAAAGAAATGGAAGAAATAATCCAGATGGCACAGGAGGTATTGGGAATTTGGTTTTGGAAAAGTAGAAAGGTGGTAGATAAACTTGTGGGTTCCTAATTTGCTTTTTCATCCATATGTCTTGTTAGGACGCTGGGAAACCAAATCCACTCTTTCAGTGTCTATATAGGTTCAGTCAGTAATCAGATATGGAGAAACTACGTTTTTCCCTAAAGCAACTAAGACAAGGTTTTAGAATAATTTGCGTATAAGTAAAAAATGGAATGAAAGAAGGCATAAACTTGGTAGACACAGAAGATGGTACGCCTCCCACTGCCCTTCCGAAAGCCTGACCTGAAGCATTAGCTGCAGTGACTGTTCCTGTGCCATCGGTGAGAAAGTAAGGCTTCATCTTAGACACAGCTTCTAGGTTGCTCCCATGGCGAGGAAACTCATCTGTTTTAACTTCAATACGACCTAAAAAAGGAAAATCAATTACCCAAGATAAGTACAGAGATGGCAGTCAATGAGCTAGGAATGGTGGATTCCTCAGATACAATACAAGGATTCATATTTGGAGAAAGGTTTATTAAAAAATATTTTCATTCCAACAGGAGGAAAGTACACACAAAAATCGTATGTTAAAATCTTTTATGAGCGCTGTCTCCATGAGACTTGGAGCGTTTCCCATATTCACAGCCCTGTGTGAGGAAGGCTGCTATGGTTTGGGGCCAAGGACTTGGCTGGTGACAACTGGCTGGATGGGGGAGAGTCAAAGCCAATCTCATAGGGACTGGACACAGATGTCAGGGACCAGTAACAGAACTTGACTGGGACACTCCATTTTACACAATGGCAACGTGACCCCAAAGATCTACCCTCAAGAAATAGGAAATGCACACGGAAGCCACAGGAGGTGATGGATGTTCACTTCTGAGGAGATGTAGCCTGTAGGGGCAAAAGGTCAGCCGCTGCCTCCTAACAACCGTGAGCCGACGCTCCAGTTTCTCGAGACCAGCTGCACCCACATAGCCATGAGGGCACTCTGGGACCAAGAGTCTAAATGCTGACACGGCTTCCCCTCACCCCATAAACACCCCCTGCCCCATATTCAGATGTATCCAGGACATGGCTTTTCTTTGCAACCTGAAAGCCATAACTGAGACAATTTATAAACATTCCTATATATTATCCTTTTGGATATTACCCTTACCTGTAAATAGCCACGTTGATGTTTAAAGCATTATGATGTATATACCCACCTTTTCTGGAAGATACAAAAACTGGTACAATCTCTTTGTCAAAATGGCCGGCTTTCTGTGCATTCTCTGTCCTGTTCTGGGACAGAACTGCAAGCTTGTCCTGTTCTTCTCTACTCACTTGCCATTTTTTGGCTACATTTTCAGCTTTTAAAGAAAAAGATAATAAAGCAAACAAACATCAGAGGCTTTCCTTTCCCCATTTCATCACATTGGTACTTCTGTTGAAAATCAGTATTTCAGTTTGGGTCTGTTTCTGAGCTCTGCACTCTGTTCCACTGGTCCACCTGCCTATCCTTAGGCCAAAACCACAGTTTTGAGTACTGTAGCTTTATGCTAAGTGTTAAAATCAGATAGCCTAAGTCCTATTTTCTGCTTTGTCAAAATTGTTTTGGCTATTCTAGGTTCTTTGCATTTCCATATAAATTTTAGAATCAACTTGTCAGTTTCTAAGAAAAAGTCTGCTGCAATTATGATAGGATTGTACTAAGGCTATAACTCTGCACATTTTTTAGTGACTGTGGGATTACAATATGTACCCTTATCACAGTCTGCTTAGAGTTAATACTGTACCTCTTCACATACAATCTAAGACCCTTGTGACAATATAGTTCTACCTACCCCATCCTTAGTGCCAATACAACCACATATGTTGGAAACCCTACAATACAGGGCTATGTTGTTGCTCTACACGGCCATATGTTTTAAAGAAATTAAGAGGAAAAAAGACCACCTTTTATATTTACCTGCATAGTTATGATTTGTGGTGCTCCTCATTTCTTCCTGCAGATCCAAGTTTTCATCTGGTGTCAGTTCCCTCCAGTCTCGGGAACTTCCTTTAGCATTTCTTGTAGTGTAGGTGTGCTGGCAACAGATTCATTTTTTTTTAATCTAAAAATGGTCTTTATTTCACTCTAATTCTTGAAGGACGTGTTGACGTGATGTGGAATTCTGGGTCGACAATTTCTTTCAGTACTTTTGTCCCCTGGCTTTCACTGTCTTCGATGAGTTATCTGTCATTCATATTGTTGTTCCCTTGCCCATAAATATGTAGTTTTTTTCTGGTTGATTTCCAAATATTTTTACGTTTAGTTTTCTTTTTCAGTAGTTTTACTGCAGTTTCCCTAGGTGCAGCTTCTTTCTTAACCTTCTTGGTGTTTGAACTTCCTTTTTCATGAGATTTGGGAAACTTTCAGCCATTATTTCTTCAATATTTTTTCCTGCCTCGTTCTCTCTTCTGACTCCTATTCCACCCATGCTGTCCAGTTAATTTTGTTCCACAGGTCACTGAGGCGCGGCGCTGTTTATTTTTTCTGTGTTCTTCAGGTTGTATATATATTGCTCTATCTTTAAATTCACTGGCCCTTTCTTCTGTCCCCAATTTCCTGTGTAGGCCTTCCAGTGAATTTTTCATTTCAGATCGTGGATTTTGCAGTTCTATTGTTCATTTTGTTCTTGTCCATATTTTCCCTTTTACTGCTAAGATTTCCCCCATCTGTTCCTCCACTACAGTCATGTTTTCCTTTATATCCTTAAACATAGGTAAAATAGCACCTTTAAAATCCTTGTCTTCTAATTCCACTATCTATCATTGTAGGGGTCAGATTCTATTGACTGATTCTCATCCCCTTCCTGGTTATAGGATACATTTTCCTATCTCTTTGAATGTCTAGAAATTTCTTACTGCATGCTGGACATTACAGTTGCTATATTGTTGAACATCTGGATTTTACTATCTTTAGCAAGTATAGAGTTTTGTCCCAGTGGTTTAGCAAGTATATTGAGTTTGTCCAGTGGGTTCAGTAAGGTCTCACTCTGGTTGGTCAGAACTCCTATGTCTCCCAGCAATCTAGGAAATCTCCATTTGATTCACAGCTCCCTAGCCCTGTTTTCTTCTAAGTTTTGTGGGGTGTTACCCTGCATGTGCACAGTGAAGTATAGGACCAAAGACTTATGGGGACCCACAGCAGATTTGTGGAGCTCCTCTTCTTTGCAGCTCTTCTCTCTAGTACCCCACCCCACAAACTCCAAGCATCTCAGCAGCTCCAAACTCCAATCTCTGCCTCCCCAGGTCACTGTGGCCACAGTTCCCCCAGGGAGAAAGCCCGTGAGAGTGGGGCTTTCCCTTTTTTCAAGAATCTCAGCCTTACATGATTGTTGGTTGACATGTGAAAACAGTTGCTTGATATATTTTGACCAGTTTTGTACTCGTTTCTAGTAGGAGGTCTGGTCTTCACTAATTACTACATCATGGCCTGAGCCACTATCTTTTCTTTTAAGCAACAGGAATTTATTTTCTCATAGTTCTGGAGGATAGAAGTCCAAGATCAAGGTGTCAGCAGGTTTGTTTGCTCCTCAGGTCTCTCTCTGTGGCCACCTTCTCACTGTGTCCTCACACGGTCTTTCTTCTGTGCCCACATCTCTGGTGTCTCTTCCTCTTCTTATAAGGACACCAGTCAGATTGCATTAGGGCCCACATTAGAGATCTCATTTTAACTTAATTACCCCTTAAAAGGCCTTAACTCCAAATACAGTCACATTCGGAGGTCCTGGGGGTTAAGGCTTCAACATGCAAATTTTGGAAGGACAAAATTCAGCCCATACATCTTGGAAAAGCCTTGAGAGCTGAATTTTTCATGACCATCTGTGGTGATGCCGAGACAGTTAGTTGGACCCACACTCTGACAAACTGCCCTAGAGCTATGACAAGTAAGACCCTGGTACGGCACACAGCACCTTCCGTGGTCTGCCCACAATCTCCAGCCTTCTCTGCTGCGGATCTCACTCACACAGTGATGGAGATGCCTTGAGCTTCTCACTGTTCCCACATCTCCAAGCTCTTCCCTCCCTCCCTGCATTTGCCCACACTGTTCCCTCGGCTTGGAATCTTGCCCTTCCCCCCCCATCCTTTTCATATGGTTTTTATTCCCCATAGGAGCAAAGCCATTGCCACACGCATTTGAGCAAGATGCTTAACTCTAAAATTAAATGTCCCTTCTGTTCTTAAGTTTTACATTTACATGCAGTAAAGACATAAGTTCTTTCAATTTTCCAGTTGCTTTCCCAGTAAACGTAGACCACAGGAGCTTTCCAGATGGATGCCTAATGAAGTCCTGATTGTGTAATGCAAAGAATACAGCTGGGTACCAGAAATACTAGTTTATCTCTGACATTGCCTCTGCCACAAAACCACTATTTGTGGGCTCTGGTTTCTTCACGTGGTCAAACGAGAGATGGATACAGAAGAACTCTGAGGTGCTTCCCACCTCTAACATTCCCTGATAATCAAGGAGTCACAAAGGAGAGAGGGGCTATTTCCTCATTTCATTCATCAAAGGGGAACCGTCTCTGTCATCAGGGATACAAAATGATCAGGACCTGGTTGCTGCCCTTGAAGAGGAAAGCCCCGCAAAGCGGATTATTATCTGACCTTTCTAACCTTTTTACAGTCCGTATGTTTTCCGCTATATCTGCCTTACCTGTAATGCCCATATGATAGTTGTGAAATGCATCTGTAAGCCCGTCGCAGAGGATACTGTCAGTGAGTGGCGTTTCCCCCATCTTGACTCCTGTCCTCAAGTGAACCAAGTGAGGAGCCTGGAAACAAGAAAGACAAATGGATTTAGGCTTGGATGTAACCAGCCCTCTCCTTATGTTCCCACTGAAATGATCCAGTGGTTCCTCAGTCTTTGCCTAGCCCCCCTTGTGACTCCGCAGTTCTGGCCCATCCTCCTCCTCCTCACCCAGGGCCCAGGGCCTGGGGCCCCGGAGTCAGCTGACTACTCCACCCTGCCTACTCTTGGGAACCTGTTACTCTCCTACCTACCCATTTCCATTTTTCATCAGACCTATCCATTCTGTGTCTTACTTCCTTAAGAATTTCATTTATTCTTTCCAAAGAGGCGACTTGTTACCTGTTAAATGAAGAGTTCATCTAAGGCCTTAAGTGATGATAACAATGTGCTACTTATTTTGATGGGAGACATAATGCCTATAGTGAGAGTAACCAGGTTGCCTAATTAAATGATGGGAGTGATTTCTCGGTAGGGGGTCCTCTTAACTCCTACCAATTCAATAGCAGCTATAATAGAATGGAAAGTCTTGGAGTCACAAGATCTGTACTCGAATCCTGGCTCTGGGCCTCAGTCTCCTAACTTATAAGTTTGGAATGATGCCATCTACCCCGTAAGGGCTGTTGTGACTGCATGTATGAAAACACCTCATAAAGAACCACAGAGATAGCAGTGTGGTCCCATCAGTGTCACTCTGAAGTGTGTGCCACCTTCAGCCTACCTCTTCCTGGGCCTCAGCAAAGGCTGGGCTGGACTGCCTCTGCCTAGGGCATCCCCCGCTCAGACCCTGCACTGCCTGTAGGAAGCAGGGCATATAGTTTTTCCTTTCCACCACTGTGCCAATTTGAGGGCTGGAACTTGGTGAAACAGACTGCACCTGGCAAACCTACTGGAGAAGGGCACCACTCAGTGGTCCTCTTTCCCATGTTCTACACCCCCAAAAGGTCAACCAAATTTGGTCCCTAGGTCCCTTGCCATGTGCAGGAAGGTAACTGGCAACATCTGTTTTTGACTTTTCTTCACAAAAAGAAAGAAATTTAAGACCAAGGATATCAAGCAACTAATGCTATATAGGTTTAGTTCAGAAAATATTTTACACTTTGGTAACATTTTCAAAAAAATATATTGTGTTCCAATCACACTGGTTGACAGGCTTTTTCTTCAACCTGGATTTCTCATCCACTTTGAAGAATAATTAACCTTCAGGTAGGGATCAAAGTTTAACCCATTTTCCATTGATTTGCTTACTGTTGGGCTCCAGCTCTGATATGCGTCAATTAACTCCGCGATGGCAGGGACATGAGTTTATCAGCAAGAGGTCAGGGACAGCCATCTCTTCAGAGGCCTTACCTTGCTCATACTTTCCATGCCTCCTGCAACCACGATGCTGGAGTCTCCGATTGCTATCGACTGGGCTGCAAGGCACACAGCTTTCAGGCCTGACCCACAGATCATTTGGCAGCTCCAAGCTGGAACAGAGTAGGGGATCCCTGCACCCATACTGGCTTGTCGAACAGGATTCTGCCCGCAACCTGGAAGAAGAAACACAGAGGCCTCTGAGCAACCAACGAGAAAAACAGCAAGTACACACAAAATCCGGAGACTGCCAACTGGGTCTCCTGCCACTACTCAGCCAAGCCACGTTCCCACGAGAGGCGAAAAGGCAGGTGTACTCTCTACATATCACAGTCTAGCCTTTGAATACATACTCTCTGTGCTGTTCTACAGATATTTTATGGATATAAGCTCTCTTCTCCACAAAGAAGCTATGAATACCTTAAGAAGGAACTGTCCTCTTGATCTTTCAATAGGATGTGGAAAAGCACACACTCCCTCATACACACGGGGCAGAACTTGGGCATTGTTCATGTTTCTAACTAGGGCTATTGCTTCCATGATCGTGGCTTACGACCCCTGGGAAGGTAAAGGGTTGTTTACATATGAAATCCTCTGATAAGAATCACTTCTTTGGGGGGCAGCCTGGTGGCATAGTGGTTGAGTTCACACGCTCTGCTTCAGTGGCCCGGGATTACAAGGAAAAATAGGGAGATTTGCAGAGCTAACATCTGTGCCAATCTTCCTCTGTTTTGTATGTGGGATGCCACCACCACATGGCTTGATGAGCAGTGTGTAGGTCTGCACCCGGGATTGGAACCCGTGAACCCCAGGCCGCTGAAGTGGAGAATGCAAACTCAACCACTGTGCCACCGGGCTGGCCCCTCAAGGTTCCTGCTTTTTAAGCTACAGTGAATTACATATGCATTTAAGTAAATAATTCCTTTATAAAAATTTTATGTATATATTCATAATCCCCATCTTCAGGTACTTAGAGTTGAGAAATGAGTGCTGAATATGATTAATCAATACTCCTGCATTTAGCAGAATATGAGCTCCATGAGAACGAGGATTTCTATCTGATATGAACATTGCTTATCCCTAACTGACAGAAGAGTGCCTGGTGCACAGCAGGGGTCAGTGAATATTGTTACATGATTGTGGAGGGCACCTGAACACCTGAGGACAGATGTGGGTTCAAGTGCTAGCTCCAGTTCAACCTGTGACCTTGGATAAGTGACCTGACCTCTGAAAACCTCACTTACTTCTTTGTAAAGTGGAGATAATATGATGCAATAGACTTACTGAGAGGATCAGAGAGAAGTCAACACAGCGCTATAAAGGCCCAACACTTAGCAGGCCCTCAATAAACAGAGCTATGATATTTCTTACAATTATGTGGAGATACTGTAGAGGTGAGATGTTGAAGAGATAACAGAGAAACCAGAGGTGGAGCCCCCTGGGGCCACAGACTAAGTCTGAGCTACGGATGTGAGAAGGAAGAAAGGAGAGGCCGCCCGAGGCAGCCGGTCTGAGCGTGTTTCTCATGTTTTAAAGCCTTGGAGAGTCACAAGAAAGTGGCATGCTTTGACCTTAATGTCCAGAAGGACAAGCTGAGAAAGGAAAATGAGGAAGAGCAACTACACAACTAAAAAATAACAACACACAAAAATGGGCCAGGTCTCAGATAGGGTAAGGACAAGAGTAAGTTATAAGTGAGCATTACCAACTGTCACTATGAATAATCAGAATTTATGCCTCTGAGTGAGCATGAAACTAGTTATTAATAACTAATTAGGAATTATCAGAGATCGATAGTCCATAAACCCAGTGTGACTCAGAAGTGGGACTTGGGCACTCTGGTGACTCACCTATGCCCACCCAGGGAGTGATAGCCTGAAGTGCCACCTACCTTACCAGCTCACGAGAAGTGAGCCTTATGGGGCGAGGGCCTCCGGGTGCTATGGAGCCCCATCCCCAGCATCTAGCACAGGGCGAGGCACAAAGGAGGAATTCGGGACACTTCGTGAATGTGTGATCCCTAGGGAAACAGGGAGGGCGGTGCAGACTCTGCCACGTGCCTGGCTGGCCCTGCTTCTAGACATGGGAGGCAGTGGAGGACGGCGGTCTAGGTTCCGCAAGAACACAAGTTTCCGCGTGTGCGTTTGGTGATGGGCTGCTTCTGAGAAACCTCATCTCTGTCCAGGTCACTGACCAGTTACCTGCTGCCAAAACGTGTCCAAAGATGACCTCTGACACGTCTTCGGGGGCCACGGCGGCCCTCTTCAGGACTTCTTTGATGACAGTCGAGCCCAAGTCATGGACGGGCACGGTGGACAAGGCACCATTGAAGGAGCCTAGGACAGAAGGGAAGGCGACAGAGGAAGAGGGATACCCCCGCCCAGGCGCCCGCGCAGCTCGCAGGGGTGCAGAGCGGACCGAGCAGCCGACTCGCAGCAGCCGAGACCCGGGCCCGGGGCCCCCAGAGCGCGCCTGGAGGCCGCGGACCCGCGGGAAACCCGCCCATCTATTCCCCAAGTCCCAGCGGACGGGCGCAGCCCACGCTTCCCTAACAAAGGGGGCGACCCTCCCGCGCCCGCACGGGCTTTAAAATGATCACAGCACTGAGGAGATGGAGGCAATTCTAATCTGGTTCTACCAGCGCAACCCCTCCGAGCGCCACCGCTCGGACCACCCAGCCGCCCGGCCGCGGCGGCCACACGGCTGAGGTGGCGCCCCACCGAGCTGGCCGATCAGGGGCCTCGCGAGAGAGCGCCTCTCTCCGCCAACCAATGGGAGAGTCGGGCGGCGGGGTGGCTCAACACGGGCAGCCAATCAGAGCACGCGGAACGGAGAGGGTCTGACCGGGTGAGGAAGAGGCTGGGCTGTCCCGCAGGTTTGAGGAGGCCCGAGGCGTCGGGTTCCGGGGATCCCAGGGGCCCCAGGGGTCCCAGGGTCCCCGCGGCCAGGCCGGGCCCGCGGCTCAGACCCCGCGCCAGGCCCGCCGGCCACTCACCAATGATGGTCCGCGCCGCCGAGACGATGACCACGGGGTCTGAGCCTGCACTCATCCTGCCGCGCGACTGCTTCTCGTGCTGCTGTCGGCCCCGCGTCGCTAGCGAGTGAGGCAGAGCCCCGCCGGGCCGCGGGCGGACAGGGGGCGGAGCCGCCCCGCCCACCGCCTCCGCGGACGCCGGTGCGCAGGCGCGAGGGCGGGGCCAGGCGCGGGCTCCGGGGCCGCGGGCAGAGGGCGGCGCCGCGGACCGGGGACTAAGACAAGCACGTCCCGCCACCGTCTCAGAGCGTCATCTGAGTCCCCCGGTGTGGTACCTTCTGTCCTGATGTTTTTGTTTTGGGAGAGAGTTGGATTTTTTTGAACTTGATGTTTTTTGGAGCAGTGAAAAGGGGGGGGGGGGACAGAAGAATGTCCCGCGTTCGGCCGCGGCCTCGAGTTCCCGGGGCGAGAGTGTCGGGAGCGAACGCGGCCCCCTGCAGGCCTGCGGGCTCTCTCATGGGTGCCTTTGCCCTCGGGGCTTCCGAAGTTCCTCTGCTTCTTGCCTGGGCGCCTAGCATCATTCACTCGCTTAGGGGTTCACTCTGTTCTCCACGGTGCACACCCCCGGGAGGACTCCGCGCCCTTCCGTGCGGTTGGCACCACGTGCCTTTCTTGTCCTGGGAGCTCAGCTCTAGCGGTGGCTGTGCGGGGAAGCCTGAGTGTCGTCGTGTCCCAGCGATCCAGAGGTTTCCTGTGCTTGACAGTTTGGACAAGCTGAAAGGAGAAGAGCTGTAATAACAAGTTGGGTCACTCTTCTGTTTAAAACCCTTAAAACTTCCTGTCCCCTTCTGGGCAGAGTTCAGCATCTTTCAGAGCGCTCTGGGAACCTCACGACCTGGCCCCAGTCCCCTTCCAGCCTCAGTTCTGGCTGTTTTCCCCGGACACACCCCATAGTCTTGCTCTGTCTTATTCTCTCTAGCATCTAGAACAGTGTCATGTACATAGAGACTTCATTAATGCTTATCAAATAAATGTTAGTGAATTTTCATGATATTATTCAAGAGCTCTAACAGTCGCCAAGAGCTGCAGGAGGCCCCATACAGAGAGGCTAGAGTCAGCCACAGGTATGGAGTCTTACATAAGTTTGAATAATAATTAACATTGAACAATCATCAGTTACCAATATTAGTAAGGTGTGTTTGTGTAAAGGGTAAACACCTGGGTGGGGTGATCAGTGACGGCTGGAATTTCATCACTATTTAGAATAGAGGAGGGCGCCGGGTGGCGCAGAGGTTAACACACGTTCCACTTGGGTGGCCTGGGGTTTGCCGGTTCAGATCCCTGGTGCAGACATGGCA
This sequence comes from Equus asinus, assembly GCF_041296235.1. NCBI lineage: Eukaryota > Metazoa > Chordata > Mammalia > Perissodactyla > Equidae > Equus > Equus asinus. The sequence continues at coordinate 30,113,807 of NC_091790.1, forward strand.
CTGCTTGGCAAGCCATGCTGTGGTGGGCGTCCCACATATAAAGTAGAGGCAGATGGGCACGGATGTGACCTCAGGGCCAGTTTTCCTCAGCAAAAAGAGGAGGATTGGCAGCAGATGTCAGCTCAGGGCTAATCTTCCTTAAAAAAAAAAAAAAAAAAAGATTCCTTTATAAAAAAAAGACCAGACGATACTTTCCACCTCTTTCCCTGGAAACAGTTACAGTGATCCATTCTCAACGTCCATTTGACTCCAAATAATTAGTCTTAGTCCTGGCCAATGGTTTCAGAATGGACACGTGACCCAGTCTTGGCCACAAAAGGTGAAGGGAAGCTTGCTGGGTGGCTCTGGGAAGGGTATTCTCACTTCTAAGAGATACAGAGAAGTTGGATCCTTTCTCCCTTTGGACGGTGTGGTGTCTTGGTGTGAGGGTTAGAACTGCTGCACCCACCTTTTCAGCATGAGGGGAGCCAGCATGACTGTAAGGCCAACACATTGAGGACAACAGAACAGAGATGGAAAGAACTACGGTCTTTGAGGACATCTTTGAGGATAACCGTGGTGTCCATTCAACCTCTGGTCTTCCAACTCTGTGAGATCAATTTTCCTTATTTGTTAAGCCATTTTGAGTTAGGTAGGCTGTTCTGTTGCATGCAACTGAAACATCCTGATTCATCCGGGCTCACTTCCTGGCAGGAAGCGAAGATTTTTAGATGTTCAGTAAATCAAAGAGAAACAACCTAATATGCTAGGAGGGAAAGGGTTTCTAGGCAGGCATGCAGCTTGTTGAGAAGAACACTGGAACAAGAGAGCTGTATCGCCAGGTTGTGTGGACAAGGTTGACAAGCCTGGGGAATCCTCCTGAAGAGCTTTCAAGTAGATTGAAAACTCGTTAGGTCCTGGGAACCTGCATTAGGACTTGGCAGAGATATGTGGATGGGCCACAGACAGCAGAGAAGATGGCTAAAGCACAGGCCCTGTCGGTGGGCTGATAGAGAAGTTTCGAAAAGCCTGGATAACTGTTTCCTTGGGGAGAAGCCCTTTGGGTCTGGCATAGTGATGGGGTCAGCAATGCTCCCTAAGAACTCAGCAGCACACTCTAAGCGTCTTCTGTCTAGAACGTGTTCCCTGTCCCAAAACACGAGAATCCAAGGAATTTCACACACTTGTTCCTAAGCTTCATGCTCTATTCTAGATGTAAAGTCCCCTTATATCTCTGACCACCCCTTAGTCTCCTTCATGGACTTCCTTCGACTGCCCCTTAATATATCTCCCAAGGTTCTTACTCTGCCCCAGCACCGGGGTAATACCAGTCACTGCCCTGGCTTCAGTTACCACCTATAGACTGACAACACTGAAATCTCTCTAACCTAGTTGTCTCCTGCGCAGACAGGCCCTCTCCATTAAAATCTCCCACAAGCACAGCAAATTGAACACATCTGAACTCATCCCAGCCACCTTTTCCAGCCTTTATTGTTTCTCCTCTATTCAAAATCTCACTGAGCAGTGTTAACTGTCTTCTGTTAACCAACCTACCCTTTGTAGCACTCCTCTTAGACATCACCTCCTCCAGGAAGCCTTCCTATCTCCCGCATTTGGTGCCCCTTGGTATCTTCTCCCTATCTTTCTACTTACCATGTGTTAAAATTCCTAGTTTCATCTGTCTCCTCTACTATCTAAGACCGTATAAGCTTCGCAAGACAATCTTGTACTGCTTTATGCACAGCTCCTAGCACATTAGAGGCATTAAATATGAATGAATACTAATACATTTGTTATGCCCAGTGCCTAACACTGGATGAATATGAATATATCCTTCTGGATGCAAGAAACGTATTCAGGTGTTTCCGACCTGGAGGCTCTGTCCAGAACCAACTTAATAGGAAAAATTGAGAGTACTGCTTGCTTTCGTTGTGTGGCCACACGGCACCTGTTCTCTGGGCCAGAGTCTTCATTACCACTGTTCTTCACTATCTACTCAAAGCTATGTACAGGCCAGATGGGGACTGTGAACAATGAATAGCCAAAAGAAGAGGAAAAGAATCATTTCTAAAAGTACATCTGCTTCTGGGATCATATGCTGCGTGGGCTGGTGAGTGAGTGGCTGCGTAGCCCCCATAATCTCTAGTGCGGAGGAGGGGCCCCCGTTACAGGAGTGCTCCTGAGCCAGTTTCTCCTGAAGCAGCCTTGCCACTCTTCTTGGTTGTTTCACAGCGTTGCAGGCGTCCAGCGTGGATTTGAGCCAGGCAGAATTCACCAGCCAGCCGGGTGGCAGACTCCCTCGTTGGTCTGCAGGAGCAGTCAGTCCATCACCAAGTGGACTTGCCACAGCTGGAGTTTGTGGTGCTTATAACACGGGTGGCCAACACTCCCTTGGCACAGCTCCCCCAGGATGGGACCAGATCAAAGGTAATGACATTATCCAAGGTTGTACAAAGTGTTAATTATAACCACGGGAATAAATGAAGTCCCATGAATGTGTCATCAGAGACATTGGCAATGATTGGGTACAGGGGACAACTACTATTAATGAAATCAAAGGAAGACGTGAGAGAACACTGTCACGAAGAATGGCTTGGCATTGTTTCCAAGTGTCCCAGAAACCAGAGTGGCCAATTGCATCAAATACAGCTGAGAGGCCAAGGGAACTATCTAGTGAGCCCTGTGACAAGCACTTACACATTTCTGTTCTCACTATAATCTTCCTAGCAGTAGCATCCACTGAAACTTATGTGAATTGATGGCAACTGGTACATCCTCCACTAATGCCAGGACTTTGCCTAATGTTCTCATTCCTCTTGTGCACAAACTGACACCGTTTGCGTCAAAGGCCAAATTAACCACTTCTAGGACATGATTCTTAACTACCCCTCTCAGCTTAGCCAGCATCTTGAACCATATACCTAAAATGTTGCTAATTTGCTTTTTTCCCATCACTGCATTGCCATTTCACGTGATTGTTTCCAACTTGTACGTTTTTGGCACAGCAGCCAGACTGCTGGTGAAATGCCATCTGCAGCAGCTCAGAACATTTCTTCCTCGTCTTCGAGAGGATGAAAGGAGGCAGAATGACACGGTGCCGAGCCCAGGCTCTTGGAATCAGATGTGGTTCGGCTGCCAGCTTTGAGGTGGGTACTGGGTGTTGCCTGCGGACCTTTAACAACTGCAACCTAGAGGGCAGCTCCAGCACTGACTTACCGTTTGAAGCCCACTTCCTGTTCTGTAAATGGGGCTAACAAGTGACCATCACATGGAGTGATAATGAGAACAGTAATGCATATAAAATACCTGTCGGTTTCTGGCATCTAAGTACTCAATGGATGTCAAGAAATGGTTAAGGCATTTTTTACTACCTTCATGGTACAACTCTCTCTGGAATAATGCTGAAGTAGAGGCATTGAAACTTTCTTACTAACCTTGGGCTTTATCCAAGTTGACTGCCCTTAAAACTAGCCATCTCAGGAAGTACTCCTCAAGCTTTTGCCAAATGCTGGGTTTCTTTTTTCAGGACTCATCTCCTACTTGTCCCACTTAAGAAGTAATACACTTTTTACAGAGACAGGAAGTAATCAGAGGCAGCTTTGCACTTTGACATTGAAGACATCACAGTCCGTTTAATTAAAGCTATCTTTTCTCTTTCAGTGGAAACTAGCCAAACGATAAAAATTTACACTTGGAGTGGTTTGACCCAGGGAGATGGTCTGTCATCAGGACTGGAACTTCACTTCCAGGCAGCAGTAATGGCTAACATTTACTGAGCAGTCACTATGAGCCTGGCACTGCTGTAAGCACTTCCCATGCTTTAACCCATTTAATGCCCTTTACAGGGAAAAACGGAGCCACAGAGGGATAAAGTGGTTTGCCCAAGCCGTGAAGCAGGTAAGCGGTAAATCCAGGATTCAAACCCATCAGTTCCAGAGGTCACTCTCAATCTGGAGTATGACTCAGCACCTCTCCTATCACAGTCGTACCAGCAAATAAAGCATCCAATTCCAGAAATGAAGCCTACTGACTGCACAGTGTCAAGCTCCCCCTGCCCAAATTATTCACCGATCAGTACAAACTCAACAGAATCATGAAGACTGGCAATGACGCAGAATAGGGATATATTAAATTCAGTCATGAAATTATATCACCACTTAAAAACTGATTTCTTATTGCACACCAATGATTACATAACACCAAAAGACAAATTACATTTTTGTTTGACCTGGGCAAGTTAAAAGCACGTACATATCAAAAACCAAAGCCAAATCAATAAATCAACAGAATATTATTTAGTATTTTAGTACACACCAAAATGTTTTTCATAAGCAAATTTATTTAAAATTGTGTAGGATTTAATACTGTACAAAAAGTTAATCAAGAGATAGGAAGTGCAGTATTTTAAATATACCACTGACGACCAGATATACTTGTATGCCAGTTGGACAAGTCAAAACACTGGAGTTATTTTCAAATAAGTTGTACATCAGTTTTAAGAGTCATAACTCCACCTCTAAGGTTCCTTGATTATAAGTAATATCTCAAAGTATTATGCTTTCAGCAAAAATCACATCTCATCTCAACCACACGTATGAAAACCTCGAGATTCTAAAGCCCTTCAAGACCACAGACCTTGAGAGTTAAGTGTTTAAAATGGCAGAAAATGAAGCAAACCTGAGTCTTCCATCTTAAGAACATTTTCTCCTTCATCCTAACAGCCACAACCTTCCTAGGTAGCATTAGCAGACATGCTCTGAGTACAAAGCAGCAGCAGTGGCCACGTTTTAAAACAAACATCACTGGCTGCACAGGTACCCTCATTACCAGAACTACCCAATCAGCTGAAATCATTTCAGAAAAACAAACTCTGCTTTTCAATTAAAACCGAACAAAGAGTTAGGTAACTATTTCCTTCTTTATGTTTTTCTGTATTTTTGAATATTTTCTAACAATTATTTTTACAAGTCAGGAAAATGAATTTAAAGTATAGCCCTAAACTCCAAGTTCATTTTGCAAAACATGGCATAAATTAAAAAAAAACTTAAGTGCACGATTAAAACTGATGCATAGACCTAAGCTCACCTTTGCGGTATGCTGAAGGATAATGAGCAGAAATCCAGCAATCCAAAGAAAACGAATGGCAAACGCTAAACACACTAACCAAAACAACAACAACTCGTGCAAGGAGTTACAATAAAAATCTTTATTTAGGTTTGGTCAGTACAGGTAAGATATACTGGAGTCACAGAGCAATAGGCATTAACAGGATACAACAGTTCATAAAAACTGAGTAACTATGCACACAAATTTCTTAAACATTCAGTCACCTAAAGAGAAAATGCACAGACGTATGGTGGAAAAAACTGTATCTAACACTGAAACTACTAGAGGACTCCATCAACAAGTCCAACTTTCAGTGATAAAACTACTGTACTGGGCAAACTCGGCAGTCATACACCCACATCTACTCTAACAAGTCTGAATGGTGCGCGAGTCTAAGAGAACAGCACGAGTAGGATGCCCGTACACAGCACAGGCTCTAGGAGAGACACAGATTTATAGACATCATCGTGTTATACTTTAAGGAAGGATTTCCATTTACAACTTCACATTAACTCATATAAAAATAACTTGACCCTACACAAAATGTCCTTTTAGCAACATTCAAAGTAATTAACTATTACAATTTCCAAAGTGGCAGAGGTATTGAAGCAAGGAAAAAAAAAAAAAAGAAAAAACACACACACCCACAAAAAAGGCAAATTGTGACAAAAGTATGCGTTAATTTTCTGGACAGTATCCTCTCCCAAATTAAATGACACTGTATAAAAATTTGCTGGAAAAAATATTACAAAACTGAACCCTGTACATTTACACTTGAGTCCAAGCCATTGTGCACGTGGCGGGAACCCGCAGTTCGGTTACCTTTCCCACTCACCGGCTTCTCCTCGTGAGGGTCGTGGTTGGAGTCTGTGTCATTGGAGTGCTGTGTGAGAGAGTTTTCACTGCCCGTGGGAGAGTCTACACTTTCATAACCCGCACTGAGTTGGTTTACGTAACTACTACCTCCTCTGCCAGTTCTCTCCTCCGAGGTGTTGGAGGCCTTATTACCATTCCCTGGAGAAGAAGGAAAGTCATCTTCGGTTGTGTCCCCCTCCCTGTGAAATCCAGACCCAGACGTCCTCTGCCGGGAGGAACTGCCATTACTTGGTCCATTGGCCAGACGACTGCAGTCTTTACCTGCGGCCTCTGCCTGTCCTACGGGCTCAGAAGATGTAGTCCTGCTGGTACTTGGGGCTGGGGCTTGAGACTGCTGCTGTTGGTACTGAGCCAACTGCTGGCGTGTCTCCCTCAGTTGCTGCTGAAGAACTAGAATGGTACTCTGCATACCCTCTACTTCTTCGTCAAGCTGGATGATGAAGTCATTCAGTTCTGTGCAAAGGAGAGTCAAACCTACTTTAATATTTCTTGTAACATATTTTAAACTATTTCTTAGTGCCTGCCACAAAGCCAGGCTGTCAATAAATGTTTAAGTTAACAAATATAATTCTAAAATCACAAAATATTTTAAAATTTTGCCTGGAATTTTAAAATAGCCATACGAGAATAAGTTTGCTTTGGGGGGAAGACAGATGCTTGGAATAAATATATTAAAGCAACCAAGTTCAAACGGACTCCCATCATCTAGCCGCATACGACTGGTCACAGCCCACAGCATCTGCTCCGACTCCTCGCCCTCCAGGCAGTGTGTCTCAGCTCCACAGCAGGTCTGGCTCCAGGCAACAGTGTGGCCCTCTACTCTAACACACCAAAGAGGCCAACGCTGTAACCAAGGACCATTCCACGTAAGAATGAAAATCAGAGAAAATAACCTTTGCAAATTGATAAACACACGTCCATTAAGTTCTAAAAAGGCTTTGATGTCACCACTATACAAAATCTCCTATTTGCTATGTGTACAAATAGAGGAACTATCACTTTGAAACGGTAGTTTTCAAAGATATCACTTGACTACTGATGTTCTTTGCAACCAACTGTCAGATACACTAATTCTCAGTTTAATTTTTACAGTTAGGATATTTTCCTTACTATTAATTTCCTCACAAAGAAGAGAAACAAAATGGATGCAGTGTCACTTGCCAAAAAAAGGGATGGCAGGAGACAGTTTGGTTTGTCTTAGGAAATTTAAATATTGCATCTTATTCATAAAATAGGACCTTAATAGTACAATCAATTATATATTTTTAGACCACTGGAAATAGTCAAATACTTCCAAGATTTACACATAGAGAAACTGGTTACATGAAGATATTTCCCATTTTAAGCACTGAATATAAATTTGGATTTCCATGTAATGCCTTAGTAATACAACACACTTTCACCAAATCCCACCCCTGAAAAACAAAAACTTCTTATGAAAATGCATAATAAACAATTAGGAGAGTGCGGGGAAAACACTAAAATTAAATGGCTTTGTTTGCTGACTCAACTAGAAATGTTTCATTCATGATTTTATAGAACAACTGGCAGAGATGAGCATGTACAGAATCTAATCTATAATATTCATGCCTGGCAGGTTTTTAAAGCCAGTGCAAAGTCAACCAAACTTTTCAAAAAACCCCTTACCATCCTGACTGCTTTTAAGCTCCTCACTATATTTCTTCTGTAAAGCCAACTCTGCTTCAAGTTGTGCAATACGGCCCTGGGACAGTTGCCTTCCAAGCTCTTGATTCTCCTGGATAAGCATTCGACACTTCGCCATTAACTTTTTGCCTGTTTGGCTGCAAAGGAAAGAGCCATCCATCACAAAATGAAAACAAAACTCTCTACAATCTTCTTTGTTTGCAATGATTACAGTGATAGATGTAACACATACAGAACATAACTACGTCACAGCAGATGCCTCCCTGTAATTACCACCTTCTTTTCTGGAACACATCCATCTTCCCCATTTCAGTATTTTGCCAATACAGCAGCAAAAATAAACTCTAAACAAAAAGTGCCCAAACGGCTACTTTTTGTTTCTATTACATTAATAATCGATTCTGAAATCTACATTAATCACAAATTATCATCTGAGGTAGAAAAAGGCCAATTAACACATGCCTGGGATATACTAATATTAGTAAAATACTAGAGTACTTGGCTTTATGGAACAGAAAAATTTTTGAAAAGGTAAATGCAACATCAATCACAAATGTACACTTCTTTAAAATAGCTAACATAGGAAAATCAGTACTTGTAAATACAAATGAATCAGAGTATATTTATTCTTGCTAGAACAGCATTTAACAAAGATGCCTCAGCAGTTCTTACAAGAATATTTACTGTACTGAGGCATGTTCAGTAATTGTTTTTAGAGAGCTTTTAAAAAAAGCACCTTAAGACTATTTGTCTTAATTCCTCATTTAACTTTTTTATATGATATATATTCTTTTGAGGTGTCAAACTGTGAGGTAAGTTTTTTTAAATTTAATATTGATATGTGGTTATGATTTTATTCATGATTATCCTTAGGACACAAAAAAAGACTGGGGTTACTTATCACAAATAATGCAAATATGTAAACATTTGCCAAATTAGGCGTGTCAGACTTTCAACCAATTAACTACCAAGTGCTAGTGCAACATATTATAGACACTACATGCGTATACACAGCAATTACAAAAATGCCATCCTAAGCCCTAAGAATAGTCTCTCAATTAAACTACTCTTGTGCTTTAGCCTCAACAATAACAAAAGGCAGGATCACTTTAAAGGGATCCAATTTAAGTACGTGACTGTGCCGTCACCTCTGAGCCTTGGATAGGGACAGCTGGATATTCTTCTCAGTCAAGTTCAGAATGACCTTACTGGTTAAAAACACTTTTTCTGCTGACACTTTCCATTCTTTCCTTCTTTTAGTGGGGCTTTCAGTTGTCTAATATGTTATTTAAGAATGTATCTGACCCTAACAAGCCTTAGCACTTTTAAAATGGGAGCACTTGATAAATGATTCTCAGTCTTGGACTCAGTGTTGCAAGGTTCTGTCACCTATAAGCACATGTTCCAACCTAAGCGGAAGTCTGTAATTTAAGTTTCCTTACACAAATTTATGGCACAGTAAAAGCTGGCTTACTACTGCTCAAAGGAGCCTCGAGTGAAAGCCGTGAGTCGGCACGTGGTAGGGGTTTTACCCTTTTTATGGCAGCTTTACTAGCTGGTGTCCCTGTTTCCTGCTGCTGTAGCTCCAGATATCCCCCTTTCCCCTCAGCAATCCCAGACTTCACCCTCTACCAAACAAGAGTTTAGAAATCAAATGAGTTAAGAAATGGGCACCACTGTCAAAGGTAGTGGCGTTCCTCCCACTTTACTGCCTAGGCTCCCACAACTTTGTTTTCTTGCAAAACATACAGCATTAGTGGTTTCCAACTCAGGTGAAAAATCTCCTTTTACAGGAATTTACTAAAGATTAGAAAAAAAAGACTGAAAAATCAATACATTAATTTGTGACCTGAGAACTTCCTATAAAGTATCACAAATTCTAACGCAAAAAATCGTTCATTTATAAAGTCATATCATTTTTTATAACTAAATGCCTGTTCTAAGATAATCCTAACACTTCTGAATTTAGTGATTACCAAAACAAATTATTCTGTAATTTTACATCATTTTACTATGTCATATAAAATTTGTGTCGTGTCCATCACATCATAAAAAATGACAAGAATTCAATTATAAGTAACTGTTTTGGGAATAATTTTTTAAAATAAAAAAAAAAACCCAATCCACTCTTAAAATCAACCCACAAGGAAAATATAATAGGATAGCTCAAGAGAGTAAGAAAGGATGGACATTGAACATTGCTTTGTTACTGAGGGGAAGGAAAACAGCATTTTGGAGAGGTGTACACACAATTACCTAAATGATTCAATGCAAACTGAAAACTGTCAAAATACTGAAATATAGCCCTCTAAATAACTCTAAAATATATGCATTGTCATATGCATGAAATATTTCAACCAAACTGCCCAAGATAATTCCAGGAATCTTTCTCTCTCAAAATTAAAATAGAAAAGCTAAAAAAAAAAAAAACCCACCACCACCAAAACACAACCCGTTCTATTGAATTATTCCAGTCAGAGTATTGACTGAGCACTATATGTTTCAAATTAATGATGTATTCACGGTACCTGCTATTCTCTGGTTTAAAGACTTTTTTACAGAACAAAAGTCCATTTATAGGTGATTAAAGTAAATTATGATTCATTGATACAATGGAAGTATTATATAACCATTAAGAATGAAGTAATCTAAATGTACTAAAAAAGGGAAAAAATGCCCAAGGGATAAAGTGGGGGGAAAAAAAGCCAAGCTGCAAATCATCTTTATGTATATACGTTCACTTCTGTTTAAAATCAGTACATATAAAATGACTGCGTATGCCTAGAATTATCTTGATGATATCCAAGAAATTTAACAGTGGTTACTGCTGGAGACCAGAATGGGCAAGGGCAAGGTCACATCCACGAGTCACTCATTTTCATCTCCACCTTTCTTCATGCTATTTCCATTTTACACATGAGCATGTATTATCTTATTAATTAAAGAAAAATTTTTTAACAGTAAGAAGAAAAAAACCCTAGAGACCTCAAAGTGACTGTTACCTAAGTGGCAAAGAAAAATGCTGGCTAAATTTGAGTATATGTTAATAATACATTTTATGAATTATTTCTTGACCTACTAAAAATATGTAAGCCATTTCTACTGTGATCTTAAAAGGCATAAAATACATACAAAAGCCTTAACGCGGGCACAATAAACTAATTTCAAACAGATTTCGTTACTTACCCTCCAACCCCCACATGTGGTGAGAATTTTAGATTTCTTGCTGTAGTCAAACAAACCACTTCTTCAACCCACCCTCTGCCCCACAATCAGTTCCCTAAAGCACAAACATACAAGATACTTACAATTGATTTGAATGATTAAGAGAGAACTTAAGTCACCCTTGTTAAAACTGCACTTAAACCGTTGGGACAATCTGGAACATTTATCTTCCACTCATCTTAGATTCCATTATCACCAAGGGAAAATTCGAATTGGTGACTTATAGAATGATCTGACGAAAAAAATTCACCTCCAGGATTGGATGGAAGCATGAAGAACAATAATGCCTCATTTATCTAAATGATCAAATGAATTTGCTAGAAATGATCACTATATCTTTTTTTCAATTCACAAAAAGTCTCACTTAGGCCAGCCCGCAGTTCCAATACATATTTCCCCAATCTTCTGGCAGGCACCCTGTGAAGCTGTCCCACGTTAATTTCTAATGCAAAATCCTGGGACAAGGTGTCAAAAAGTAACAAGTGTCAAGTCTCCTTGTCTTTTATGATACCAGCTGGAAAAAAGTAGGTCTTTTAAAAATGAGACACAGCCTTTTCCTTCACTTTGAAGAGCACAGCAACAATTTTTCCAAAATCAGTCTGCTCTCCACAGCCCCCCAAAATCAAAATGTTAAAAGTACAACAAAATCATCATAGTATTCCTTGAACTTTAAAAAAAAAAAAAACCAACTATTTCAAGGCACATTTAATTTAATATCAAGAGTGCAATACAAAAGGCCCAAATACAATGAAGGAACACATTCCCCCATTAACACCAACGACAATGCTCTTTCCACATGTGCCTGTTAATGGAATGGGGATTTAGCAAATTTCACTACTGAAAAAATATCGCAGTGAGTCTCATCACAGCCAATATCCTTATACAGTCTAATTGTGAAATGAATGTTAGAACGCTCAAACAGTTTAACCTAAAGTTTGATAGCACACCTTCCAGTTGTACAGTCCTCAGTGAGAGCATCCACAGCATTAGCAACCATTCAAAGAACAAACCATTGATTAAAACCACATTGACTGAAGGCTCAAGTGAGTAACAGAGAGCCCCAAACTAAATGGTAAATATATGAACTACTTGTACTGACATCTATTATTTGATTCTCTCAGGACTATTAAGTTGGTTCTTACCAAATAAACCCTTTAAATGCAAAATTCACCTCATTGGAGTTTTGACCCAGAAGTTCAACAACAAGCACGAAGTCCACAGTCTTATTGGCAAAACTGCTATACAGTGTCTCTAAATCACTATGCTCAAGGGTAAGAGCGATGCATATTCCATGTTTACATTTTACTGGAATTTTACATGTTCAACTCATGATTTTAAATCTCTAGGTTTTCATTCCTCCAAACTGTCTGAAGACACAGTGTGCCACAGACTTAAGACTTGTGTTTCTCCCTCTATTTTCTTCAAACAGAAACATTTCTCAAGTGTCTACATGTTCTAGAAGGGGAATTTTTCGGAGGTGGCCACTTCTTCGGAATAGTCCGACGCCATCAGGCCTCTGAAGCAAGGGGAGGGGGAAGAGAAAAAAGCTGAAACACAAGGTTCATCTGGTAAGTTTTACATTAACCATTACAAGCTGGATAGTAAAAGAATGTGGCTTTTTTGGCTCAAAAAGTCTGAGTCTTGGTGTGGAAACGAGTACTTGGCTGTCCCACCACAGCTTTCTCGTAGTGGGACTGTCAGGGAAGTCTTGACTGGGGAGTATGATTTGTTTACCTATCAGGCGTAAACTTCCAGGCACTCAGTTCATTTTGGGCTTGTTCCAGTTTGTCTTTAGTCTGTTCCAGTTCACCTTTCATTTTTAGGAAAAACAAGTTGATCGCTGGGTCTACCATTGTTGATCTCAGTTGGGCAACGCTAGGCTGCTGGACTTGCTTGAGGTACTGAATCTGAGTCTGTGCAAAGCAAAAGAAACAATTACTACCCAATCAAAGGAAACATATTGAGAAGGTGGGGTAAAATCCCTTTCATCCACTGTATTTACCAACTTGTTTATTTTATTTTTTAATTCTTTTTTTGAGGAAGATTAGCCCCAAGCTAACACCTGCTGCCAACCTTCCTCTTTTTGCTGAGGAAGACTGGCCCTGAGCTAACATCTGTGCCTATCTTCCTCTACTTTCTATGTGGGACGCCTACCACAACACAGCTTGCCAAGTGGTGCCATGTCCACACCCGGGATCCAAACTGGCGAACCCCGGGCTGCCAAAGTGGAACGTGCGCACTGAACTGCTGTGCCACCAGGGTGGCCCTCCAACTTGTTTGTCAAGCAGACTGCTGCCCCCCGCTTTGATCTTAAAATCCTCTAGATAAAGTACAAATACAAATTAAAAACAACTGTTTAAAGTTATTCACATGGGAATTAAGGCCGCTTGATTGTATTTCCCTATTTGGAAGCTTTAAATCTTACTTTGCAACCAAAATGATACCAAAAAAGTCAATGTTATATTTACTAAAAATGCTGACACCCACTGGAAAAAGCCAAGTTGAAACTATTAATTATATAAGAGTACAGTGATTTACTCATTCAAATTTGTGCCCTCAGCAATTATCTATGTACAAGTCCCCTAAAAATACAGGTACAAGACTATAATTTAAAACAAATATTTGCATTTCTAAATTTAAAAATATATAGTACTTATATTTACATGAGTTGGCATTACAACTTTATAAATGGCACCTTAAGCCAAAATAAGGTGTACGTTCATTTTTTTTCCTTCTGAGATTTCAATCACAGAATTGTAAAGCCGGAAGGTAACTGACCTAGTCCAAACTGCTTATTTTGGAGAGTAAGCCAATTGTGCAAGAATACAATTAGTTCAGTGCCAGAACTGGGACTAGAATTCTAGTTCTCAAGCCTCCTCACTCCCAGTCTAGGGCTTTTTCCACCATACAAGAACCCCTCTACTTACATATGAAACCTTCAATTTTGACTTCAGTTGGACTATTTACTAGCACACTAAAAATACATTTCTAAAATATAAAATACAGTTTATTAACATTAAATGCATCACCTTCTTCACACCCAAAATAGATCTGGTTTAAGATCCTGCTTCACACTAAGGCTTGAATAAGATTAAACTTAACATTTCTTTTCTTTTTTAAAGATTTTATTTTTCCTTTTTCTCCCCAAAGCGCCCCAGTATATAGTTGTATATTTAGTTGTGGGTCCTTCTAGTTGTGGCATGTGGGACGCCTGCCTCAGCGTGGGCTGATGAGCAGTGCCATGTCCATGCCCAGGATCCAAACCGGCGAAGCCCTGGGCCGCCGAAGCAGAGCGCATGAACTTAACCACTCCGCAGTGGGGCTGGCCCCAACATTTCTTAAGCAGTTAACTTCTACCATAAACTTAGTAAAAGACACAAATACAGTAAGTGGACTGGGAATATACTTAATTACTATTTCACTGAAAACAGATCTAATTTTTATTTAGCTCAGGGAGATTTTTTAAAGTAAATCATTTTAAACGAAAAAGTTCAACTGCTTATTCAATGTAAGGCCAGTTGCTAACAAATCAACAGGAATAAAGCATGTCACACAGTATAAACCATGTACTCACTATCATTAAAAGAAACACTGCCTCTCCAGGACTGACATAGTTACTATTCAGATTTACAAAGTGAACTGCCTTCATCTGCCACGTATAATCTTGCCCTTTCCTCGTGCTTTTGTTCATGCTGCGCTTTCTGCAAAACCTCACACTGTATTTTAACCGAAAGAGCAGCAAGTTGTTCAGCTGGCCTATGCAGGGAAGAGCTGTAAAAAATGTGGCTGGAAAAGGATAGATTCTACTTGAAATAACCTTAAAATCTAGGCTGAGACAACAAAAGAGTGATGAGCCATCACCAAAGGCTTTGATTGGGCATGATACGATCAAAACCACCAGTGTTTATAGGACAGCTAGAGAATCAGGACAGTCAGTAACACACATTGTCTAGGCAAGAGGTAAGAAGTACCTGAGCTAAGATGTCAAGAGCAGGACTCAAGAAGAGTTCAAGACACACTGGTGTTATGAGCTATCCATCAGCACTATTAGGGCACACTCCCTCCACCAGGTGGTAGCACTCTGCAGGTAAGATTCATCCTTGGCACGTGTGAGCATCTAGCACAGTGCCACGCAAACGGGGAGACCTAAGACTATTAAATGAGTAAACGGCAGAATCTAGAATCCTGAATACCAGAAAAAGTAGAGAATTAAATGAGAGAATTAAATGGTTCTCATTCAACTGTGAACTTGAGAGGTAGGGTCTACTCCATTAGATATCAAAATCATCAAAGAAAAAAAACTTTTTTAGAAAGTGGGTATTACATAAATAGAAAAATTTATATTCAAACTACTGGTGAGACTTACTGGAACCAAGTGTTCAGGCAAAAAAACAGCCAAAGGTGGGGGTTGGTCATTAGTTGAAAATACAGAAAGTGACGGCTTATGAGTACTGAAGAAAGAAAGTTATTAATACATTTATTAGTGACCTTACAGAAAAAATACCAGTGGTAGTAAAGATGGAAACTAAACTGGTAGAAACAAAAGGAGAAAAAGTGATAAGAAAATGACAGAGGCTACTCTTTTCTTTAGCAAAGTAATAGGTGAGTCATCATTTTGAAAAAGTGTAGGAAGAGGGATTCAAGACTTTTGAGGAAATGTGGACAATCTCTGCATGGGAAGTAAAAGGACTGTGACTGAGCCCCATATATTACGGGAGTCTCCAGTAACCAGAATATTGCGTTATACATTAGGTTTTAATAAATATCATCAAATGAATAACGATTAGACAGAAGAATTCAAGAAAATTTCAGATTTTAAAATTAGAAACAATAGGGATAGAGCTGCCTCTGTTTTATATAACTTATATACACAAACACCAAAAAGGAATGGCTAAGACTGTTGAAAACAACATCAAATTGAATCTAAATTCAACCAGAGCTAAACAATCAAATACGTCACTAGATTTCAGATCTATGTAGACATGGCAAATAGCACAAAGGAAAGCTGTAACCATTAAGAAGGAGACAGAGTAGAAGTTGCTGATACTAAGAAAAAGAGTTTTATGCACAAAGGGGTAAAGACAGCAGAGGAGAAACTAATCAGATGGCTTGCTTAAGTAAAGCGCAAATGCTCCTTATACCCTCACATACCAAGATACTGAAAAATATCTGAATCAATATACTAATTATCATAAACCATGGAGATTTAAGAGAGTAACTTAAAACTTCTGACTTCTTGGCCACAAAAAATATTTTAAATCCGATGATGAGAAAGGCTATCTACCAACTTTACATTTAACATATTTACAGCTCAAAGTATATTTACCTAAACAAAATGTGCATTTATAATTAGCATTAAGCACACAAAATTAGCTTAATACTAGTTCTATTGTTATTAGTGCTGTCAAGTTGATTCTGACTCCTAGTGACCCTGTGCACAGCAGAGCAGAACCCTGCCCAGTCTTTCTGCGTCATCCTCTCCCCTTCCGGGGCTACAGCAGACAATGTTCTGCAGCTATTCACAGGATTTTCACGGCCAATTTTTTCCGAAGTGGGTGGCAAGGTTCTTCTTCCTAGTCTGTCTTAGTCTAAGAAGCTCTGCTAGAACCTGTCCACTCTGGGTGACCCTGCTGGTATTTGAAATACTAGTGGCCCAGCTTTCAGCATCACAGCAACACGGAGCTGCCACAGTATGACAACTGACAGATGGTGGTGTGGTTCCCCGACCGGAAAATGAACCCAGGCAGCGGGGTTGAGAACGCTGATTCTTAACCACTAAGACCACCAGGGCTGGCTAATTAATACATGTAAATACAATTAACATATGCAATAACATGGACTAAAGACCAATTCTTCAAAAAGACTTAAAACATTTGAAATACTTACAGTACACTCTTGCATCTCTTGTTCCTTGGTTGCTAGTCGCATTACAAGGATGTTTTCCCTGCGTGCAGACTCTTGCTGTTGTTGCTTTAGTTTTTCTTCAGACTCCCTTAAGCCAGTTACATCATTAGCTGATGATTAAAAGAAAAAAATTCTCCAAATTATGAAATATAATTTCAAAACCAAACTGAATTAACCAAAAGAAAGTTCTAATTGCCTTTGTCAAGGATAATAAAAACCAGGGTAAAAAAATTCATCAAGTCTTTAGTTTTTATCTTAACTACTTTTATTACAAGGAAATTTGTTCCTGATGCCGAGTGCTCTTTTAGGAGGTAGTGGTGTTATACTGGTCCACAATCATCTAACACTAGACAGAATTAAGTTCTTAGAGTCTAGTCTGTTCCCAACAGAACACAGGAAACTTCATTAATATTTGCATTTGTTGATACTACAGCTGGCCCTCCGCATCCGGAGTTCTGCATCCGAGGATTCAACCACTTCAGATGGTGGAGGCAGAACCAAAGCCCCCTGCAGATATCGAGGCACGACTATATATTGTTCACAAAGTCCCGATTAATATTGTTTTTAACATAGTCAATATAAATATGGCAATAACCGCATGGACAATTATTACTTTAAGATTTCATAAAGTTCATAACTTCTACAGATTATCATATAGTCATATAATAATTGAAATTTCAGGGTATTAAGCTCTCTGGACTTAGAAAACTATATTGGGTTGGTTTTGCGTGCGCGCGCGCGTGTGTGTGTGTGTGGGGAAGATTGGCCCTGAGCTAACACCTATGCCAATCTTCTTCCACTTTGTATACTGGATGCCACCACAGCACGGCTTGATGAGTGGTGTGTAGGTTTGCGCCAGGGATCCAAACCTGCAAACTCTGAGCCTCTGATGCAGAGCGCACAAACCTAACCACTACACCACCAGGCCAGCCCCACTATATTGGTTTTTATACTCAAAAATAGTATGTTACTCTAACTCAGCAAAAAGTGACAAAGATGGGGCTGGCCCCGTGGCCGAGTGGTTAACTTCGCGCGCTCTGCTGCAGGAGGCCCAGTGTTTCGTTGGTTTGAATCCTGGGCGCGGACATGGCACTGCTCATCAAACCACGCTGAGGCGGCGTCCCACATGTCACAACTAGAAGGACCCACAACGAAGAATATACAACTATGTACCAGGGGGCTTTGGGGAGAAAAAGAAAAAAAAAAAGTGACAAAGACTAAAATGGTTTGAAATTATAAACTTCACTGACTTTATTTTGACCAGATTTTTAAAAATCTGTAAATATACAGCTATACCCTGTTGTTACAATTTAAGTTCTCATAAATTTATTACTGCTTGCTTTTACATACCTCCCTTCTAGATAATTCACGCTTCACTTCAAATTCCGCTATGGAAGGTGTCAGGGACAGATCAAGCAAAGTTTCAAATAGCTGTGCATTTCCCTAACTGTGCTCTCCCAGAACCTTGCATACAATTCTTCGAAAACAGTCATGCTACGATTATTGTGTGTCAATCTTTCCCAATGACTGGGAACTCAAGGAGAGAGATCATGTCTCATTCATCTTTCTCTTTCCTAGCATATACAGTGCCTGAACATAGTTCTTTAATAAAATACTTGAATAAAAGTTACACTTGCTTATTAGTAAAATCAATTACCCTGTATCTATCACAACAATCTAAAGGGAGATATTCATATAGTCTTTAAGAAGCTAAAACTCAAACTTACAGTTAAGATCTGTGTACTTGCCCTCCAAAGCTTGCACATATGCTTCATACTGTTTCCATCTAGGACAAAAATAAATTCATATATTAGTTGTTACACTGAAATTGCTTTTATTAAATATACTACAAAATCACATCCATAAACTTATAAATTTAAGTAACACTGAGAATTCCATTGCACAATTTTTAAGGTCTCTTCCATTTTGAGATAATTATAAATGTAGTTCAACCAATAAAAAATTAGTCACATCATTATTCCTTCTCAACTTATAGGAAAGCTAGGCAAGGGGAAATACAGAGAACAGCATTCTCTGCTGAGAAGATACCAAGTGTGCTCCTCTAGGTCCGATCACACACCATAGAGGACTTTCTATCATTGATGCTCAACACGATGGCTGGATTACAGAGGCTGAGTGAAAAACTTTCCACTACTTTCAGATACAGTCCACTTCAGACAAAAGACAGATAAGAAACGTGCCTAATTATAAAAGACTAAATGCTCTTTATCTTGGCTTTTTTTGGTGAAAATACTGGGTGACTCTCTCAAAGCAATGTTTATTTTTACCTATAAGAAAAGGGGAGAGAATATACTATTTTTCAAGACTTAAAAAAAAAATCATATCTAATTGGCAGAAACAACTTGTCTAAAATGCCATATGCTCTCAGAGGGGGATGAGCACAGCTGGGCTCTCAGAGCATAAGGGGACCTTTCTTCTTCATTATATTCCTCTACCCACAAAATATGGGCTACATTAGCTGCTCTTGACAATTACTGCAGATAAACAACAAAGCTTTCCTCAGTCTTTTGTTTAAGCAACTGCTAATGGAGAGGAACCTGCCCTGAAAGCTTGCTATCTTGCTTTCTGAAGAGCTATGTCTTCAACCTGATCTTCAGTTACAGCCAATCAAAATGAACTTCAATTTCAGAAAATCTTTTAATAAGCTTACAACTTTTAAAAATTGACAGGTTTGCTATGAGATTTATTAATATTACAACATAATGAACAAAAAATATTTCATAATACCAAGCTAATGCACCTTCTAAATAAAGATTACTGTTCAGCCAAGGGCATGCTCATTTTTATGGCCCCTACAACCTAGGACGCAGACAGGAATTCATTCGATGTTTGGGGATGAATAAAGGTCTTTTGCGGAGACTTCATAAGAACTATCTACACAACCAGAAGGACCCACAACTAAAATATACAACTACGTACAGGGGGATTTGGGGAGAAAAAGCAAAAGAAAGAACTATTTATTTTAGAGGAAGAGAAAAATATAAAAGCTCAACCAAGAATATCACTATCAAGAAGACAGAAAACAAAGACTAGTTAAATAGGTAGCAGGTGATTTAAAATCACCAAGAGAATGAGGAGGAAAACACACTTAAAAGTCATAAATGCGAATTCTCTAAAGAAACAAGTTAAACTGACCCCAAGAATACAAACTGCACATGATTTAAAAACCTTGAAGGTAACTTGCTTATAGTACTGATCTTGCCCCTACAGTTAAATCAAGAAAAAGACTGCACGTACTAACCAGAGGAATTACCTAAGAAGGGATGAAAGGCAAGGAATGTACTATATCAGAGGCACAAAGAGAACATCAACATGTGAGTGGCAGTATATCACAAGCGTCTACCTCAGCAGGAGAGGACAAGAGAGTCTTAAAATACTATAGATTTAAATTTTATGAGCAAGAAAATAAAAATATGCAATAAAAAAAAGGTATGCAACAAAATAAAGTCATACATGAGATTACGGCAAAGGAAGATAAACAGCACGTCCACAATAGAGTAGCTCCGAGAGTGAGGGTGGGAAATTATCAGACTCTAGGAGATAACGAAACACATCATCCGTCTCCCCCGTCTTACAGAACACCTCCCCTCTCGCCCCCTACTTCTAGCCTGTTAAATTTACTTAGTTCTTCAAGTAAAAATTCCTTGAAATTTCTAGGAAAAAAAGTTCAATGACCTTGTAAAGGTTGCCCTGAAAAATATTCATTTTTATCTAAAAATTATGTAAAAATGACAATTTCACCAACCATATTAAAACAAAATGCATAAAGAATATACTTAAGTTCTAAAACACAAAACACGTGTGATCTCATTTTCTGATTTCTTATCTATAAAAAATGAATACTATAATGCTGTACTTGACAATCTGCTTTTGCAAGACATTTATAACATAAGCACAGAAATTCAGAGCTGGAAGTGACCTTTAAAAGTAATTTAATCCAACTCTTTTAATTTGCAGTTGAGAAAATGAAAGATATAAAGTTAAACGAGCTGACCAAGGTCACAGTTACGAGAAGGAATAACTTTGATTCATCAGTAATGCATTTCCTCCATAACTAGAAGTGTATCCTTTAGGACTACAACTTTTTCATGTTAAACAGAAAAGGAAAAAACAACTACATCAAAAAAAGCCTACTTAGTGGTTAAACTGAAAGCTTTCCAAGAGCAGGGTCTTCCCTACAGCAAGTCACACACAGGAAGTACAAATGCTTTTCAAGTTAAACTTCTGAGTATGTTCCCTTGGAAGGAAAAAGCTCAGGTTATCTGTTCGTCTACAAGTTCCCCAAGCTGGTGCTCTAGTTCTTTCAACTGCTATGCTTTCCTCATTCATATATAATGAAGAAAACAGCCCACCGGAAATAGGTTCAAAAAGTACATTAAATGATTTGAAGATGCATTAACATTAAAAACAAAACAATATCTGACACAAAGGTAAACATTATAGCATAGAATGACAATATAATGTTCTATAGAAAGATTTTTACATTTTTGATAAAAAAATTTTACCTTAGAATTAACTCATCTCGTGCCATAACTTTGAAGTCTGTTTCACTCAGTCGAACCTATAAAGAGAAGAAAATTAAAATATGAACTGAGTGCTCGTCCTAAAAATGTTAAATACCACCGCCACTTATGCTCTTCATCTTCTTATGAAGACTGGATCATAACTTTTAATCCCTCAATTGCTGGTTTCTGTTATTAGGAATTCCCTTACTACTGAAGACATACAAAGCCCCTCCCAACAGGAACTCTGTACTAAGACACATGAAATGTCTCCAGTCTGAGACTTAAATGGCTCAGGACACATTGCGATTTTTTAAACAAAAAATCTTATTTTTTTGGAAAGAAGTTTTAAAAAGCCGAACTATTTGGTATCTTTAAAATGAACATCATCATTAGGGAAGTGCAAGTTTAAACCCCCAAGAGTTATCATCACACACCAACTAGAATGGCTAAATAAAAAATAGTGGTAACACCAAATGTTGGGTGAAGCTGCAGAGAAAATGAACTTTCATAGCCTGCTGGTGAGAATGTAAAATGGTACAGTTGCTGTGGAAAAGTCTGCTCTGGTTCCTTTTAATATTAAAAATGGATGTGCCCTACAACCCAGCAGTTGCACTCTTAAGCACATATCCTCAAAAAATGAAAATTTATTTTCACACATAAACTTGTACATGAATGTTCACAGCAGCTTTATTTGTAATAGCCCCCATCTGGAAACTACCCAAATATCCTTCAACAAGTGAACAGTCAAACTATGATACATCCATACCACGGAATACTACTCAGCAATAAAAACAAACAGACTAATGATATACGCAACAATTTGGATAGACCTCAATGAAATGAAACTGAGTGAAAAAACCCATCTCGAAAGATACATACACTGCACGATTTCATTCACATAACATTTGTGAGCCAGCATAATTCTGGAAATGGAGAACTGATCAGCAGTCGCAGGGGGTTAGGGATGGAGGCGGAGGGGATGGGGAGGCACAAAGGAGGCTCGTAGTGATGGTGCAGTCAGCTTTTCTGGTTGTGGTGGTAGCTACACCGTCACACACGATAAAACTGCAGAGCTACACACACACAAACACACAGAAAGCCGTATAACCAGTGAAATCTGAATATGCTTTGTGGATTGTACCAATGTCAAGTTCCTGGTTTTGATATTGTTACGCAAGACAGTGACAGTGAAGGAGGTTGAATAAGAATGCACAGAACCTCCCTGTACATTTCTCTGCAACTTCCTGGGAGTCAATAATTATTTCAAAATAAAAAGTTAAAAACGAAAACCAAAAGACAAACAGGCATAATATTCTAGAGCTAGTTGAAACTGCTTTGTAAATCGAGAAATATTAAGTGTTTTCTTTATACCAAATGAAGATCGTAAAGGTGAGGCATCTCTCCTACTTGAGTATAATATTAAGGCTTTATTAGTCTCCATTATAAGATAACTAAAAAATTTTTTTCTTTATAAAAATGTTTCAACTTGTAACATTAACCAGTAACAGTAGTGTTATAAAATTAAAGAGGGAAAATCATTATACCAGACTATATTAAAAGTCTAACAGCACACAGTAATTCTCAGATTATAAAGCTCTGTATAATTATTTCATGCATAATTTGACTTCCAAACTTAAGACAGATATTTCCATTAACACTTATTATCTAAATTGCTCACTTAAACATTCATTAGTTAGTAAACACTTACCCTGCTTTCCCAATGGAATTACAAATTCCTCTTAGAAACTATGTTATTTCTTCAGTAACCTCCTTTGTGTGCGTGCAAGAATGACTAAACTGAATTAAGGCAAGGAATACAGAAGAGGGGGAAAAATGGAAATAGAAAACAAAACTTCAGAGGAAAAGGCAGAATCTAAGAACTAGCTGGCTGTAAACTTTTCTTGAAAAACAGAGAAGTGGTTTTACATTACAACCAAAAGGATTTAAATTAGGGAAAAAAGAAAATAAGTAACTTATAGAAACTTGCAAGTAATCTCTTTTAACATTATTTGTAGTTATGTAGCTGGAAATATTTGTATAACAAAGGATAAGAGTAGTAGACCATGGGGATGTCATTATAATAAGTTTCCAAAAGCTGAAAATACTCTAAAAATACATTGCATATATGCTGTCTAGCACATTAGACAACCACAACACTATTTTTGTTCTAAGGCAAAAGCGAACAATAAGCAAATATAGTCCCTTCAATTCTATTATCCAAAAAAAGGGTACTTAAAAACTGCTGGAAGAAAACAAACCTTTTTCGGAAGAGGCTCCTCGTTGGTCATCTTGAATCCTAGAAAAAGGGGCAGAGAGAAGACGTTTAATTGATTTTCTTCCAGTTAAGGTAGGAACAAAAATAGTGGCCATTTTCAAACCAATTTATTAGTGAACTGAGTTATGACCAAATCATTAGGTTATTTTTTTAATTTAAATAAGCCTTTTGTTTTAGAACAGTTTTAAATTTACAGAAAAGTTGCAAAGATATGACAAGGTTCCCATTTACTCTGCACCCAGCTTCCCCTTTGTTAATATCTGTTACTATTGTTCTTAGGTTACTTTTAAGAAATCTTTTCTAAAAAAACTTGATTTTTTTTTTTTGATGTTGAAATATAATTTTTCAGTCCATTCTTACACCTGCCCTATGAAAGACAAATCTTATGGCAGGAATGATAGCTTTGTGCTAACGTCAGATACTGACCTCAGGCAGCAGGCCCGGCATCTTGCTGAAAGGATACAGAAGGGCAGTACCAGTTGCTTAGCCTTTCCTTTTACAGCATTATGCTGTTATACTAAAATAGAATCTATCATTGTCATAATTCACCACTGTATAATACCTGTATGATATATATACTCACATCTTAATAAAGTATTTCTACACTGTTTAATTTCATGTCACAGGATAATTTGTATCTCAGAATTAGTTTCTTTATACAAAATTCACTTACCCTTATTGTAAACGATAGGTTGATGAGAGAACTACTCTCATTAACTTTATTATGCTTACTGAAAACACTTTTTCTTTTTTTTGGCTGAGGAAGATTCGCCCTGAGCTAACATGTGGTATCAATCTTCCTCTTTTTGTATGCGAGTCAGTGCCACAGCATGACCACTGACAAGACAACTGGTGTACGTCTGTGCCTAGGAACCTAACCTAGGTCACCGAAGTGTAGTGTGGGAAACTTAACAAGTAGGCCACCAGGGCTGGCCCTCTCTTCTGCTACTTCTTAATATTCAAATTTAACAAGGAGACAAGCTAATTTAAAGTTATTCCTAGGGGCTGGCCCCATGACCTAGTGGTTAAGTTCGGCATGCTCCAACTTCAGTGGCTGGGTTCAGTTTCCGGATACAGACCTATACCACTGTCTATCAGAGGCTATGCTGTGGGGCAGCTCACATACGAAATAGAGGAAGACTGGCAACAGATGTTAGCTCAGGGCAAATCTTCCTCAGCAAAAAAAACCCCAAAAAACAAACCTTAACCAAAGAACTTATGGTGTAAAACTGAGTTTTTAAAAGCTACTTGATTTCTTAGTGAATACTTGACACTCCTCTAAAGGAGATGATCTTCCAATATCTTTTTTTTGGTGAGGAAGATTTGCCCTGACCTAACCTCTGTTGCCAATCTTCCTCTTTTTGCTTGAGGAAGATTGTTGCAGAGCTAACATCTGCGCCAATCTTCCTCTATTTTATGTGGGATGCTACCACAGTGTAGCTTGACAAGCAGTACTAGGTCCGTGCCCAGTATCCAAACCCATGAACCCTGGGCTGCTGAAGTGGAGCACATGAACGTAACCACTTAGCCACCAGGCCAGCCCCCCAATACCGTTTTTTTTATGTTATGCACAATCCCAACTCTGTAAGTCAGATTTTCTAACCACATTGTCACTAAACCCTAATTTTCGGATTAGGTACATTGTTTTGAAGAAACTAGTATGTTTTAGGAAAAAATCATACATCATATAAAATTACTGACTTAGTTCTTCCCTCTTTAATAATCTTATCATTGGCTGTAGTAAGCAAAAACCTGAGTCTATCATGTTTGTGAGCTGATGGAGTTGATCAAGTCTCTCTGACCAACCAACACCTATGAAGACATGACCATATTTCTGTGATTTTAAAGTCTGCATATTTTTCTGTTTTTTCCATTAAATCGGTCCCTGCCTACTTTAGGCCCCCTGGTGCCCAGTTTATAATCTCTTTTGCAAGTTAGACTGCTGTTTAGTGACTATCCTACCGTGATATCAGCGATTCCAATCATTTGGAAACCACCCCCCAGTACGTTTCATCTCCACAAAGATCTGACCACAGCACTTCTACTCTAGCACGGCTTTAATGTGCATGCACCCCACGAGACTGCAACCTCTTGGAACCCAGAAGTATGGCATTTCCTTGGAATTTCCCATTTGTCCAGAGCTAAACAGAATAGGTAAACAGTAACATATGTAAACTAGAAAAAACCCTACAAGACAATTTTAGCCATTTGAACTTTTAGCCATATTTAACTAGTACATAAATATATATGTATGTATGTCACTATTCTGGTTAAATTCTTCTAAAGGCTTCCCATCTCAAAGTAGTGCCTGCCAACCCCTTGCTCTTATTCCCTCATACCAGGGTCTTTTTTCTTCACTGCTCTTGATCACAACTTGACAGTTTATATTCCGACCTGTTTCTCCCAGTTACAAACTGAGAGAATTGTTTCATTCATTGATCTACATAGTAGCCACTCAAACATTTCCTAAATGAAAAGTATGAACAAATGAATTTGCTTCAGTTACTATTAATATCATGAAAAGAGCTAAGTCAGTCTAATTTTTATGCAAAAATCAACCAAAATGACCACACTGTAAAATTGTGAGAATGTGAACTTAATATAACAGGTACTGTGATAGACATCTATGAGTGAATTCGAAAACAGCTAAATTTACCACCTGAATAGGTAGTCTACCTGTTATCTAGTTAACTGGGCACCATAGCTACCCACAATTTTAGTTATAAAATGTAAGCATCACGGATGTTACTCAAAATAGATTAAATTCCAGTTTATAAACTAGTATATACTTCTACAAGCTGACACTCTCCCCCAGGTTTATCTGTTCATTCTTTTCTTAATACACAGTTATTCAGATTCTGATGCCATTAAAATTAATTAGCAACAATTAAGCTAAATTTAAAGGGCATTTAAAGGACTGAGAAACACATGAAGGAAGTTCTAATAACCCTGCTTTTCTAGAAGAGGACGGCAAGCTCTGAAAATAACGCAGCAGAACCTCTAAGCCTCAGTTTCCCCATCTCAGAAAAAGTTACTGCCACCAAGACTCAAAATTATTTTGCTATTTTTGAAGATAAACATTAGTCTTTAGCATGGTAAGCGGCACAAAATAAGCATTTAATTATTAGTTTCTTTCTCCCCATCAAAAAAACAGACACTCAATCCCTACCTATTGAAGAACCTGAAGGGAGAATTTACAGCTTGAGGGTACCAGTCACAACATGCTCCTGTCTTTGTTTCTAAGCCCTACTGTAGAATCTTGGTGATCTCCAATTTTAAGCATTCTTAACAGCGAGTTACTTGAATTTTCAACATTGGTTTACGTTCTCTTTCCTTTTAAAAAGTTTGATGCCAGGTAGATTTTAATTGCACACTGCTTAGAGGATATCTGTATTTTCTTTATAAAAATAAATTTCTGGCGCTGGCCCTGTGGCTGAGTGGTTAAGTTTGTGCTCTCCGCTGCGGCAGCCCAGGGCTTTGCAGGTTTGGATCCTGGGCATGGACATGGCACCGCTCATGAGGACATGCTGAGGCGGCGTCCCACATGCCACAACTAGGAGGACCTACAACTAAAAATACACAACTATGGACCGGGGGCTTTGGAGAGAAAAAGGAAGAATAAAATCTTAAAAAAAAAAATTTCTAAATTTGTAACACAAGTCAGGGACAAATACAGGTTTTGTATAAATGTTTGTGTTTCATATGTCGACTCTCACAGGTTATTCCATATGTTATGGGATCTGTGACTTGGGAATTCAAAGTATAAGCATTTAGAAAGAAATTCTTCCCTTATCTTTGACGAAAACTCAGTCTTTCTTTGAGAGCACAAGATATGCCACAATAGTTAAAGGGACAGTCAGACAAAAGCCAAATTAGAAAAGGTTTAAAATTTAAAAGCATCAACGTTTCAACTATAGACAAAAATAGAACCTGTTTTTCAATTTTGTCTTTCACATTGCATGAATGTGCTAAGAAATTTATTATTCCCCAAGGCAATTTTTTTTAGCACAACTGACAAGAAGAATAACCATCTAAAGCCACGTCTAGATTCACAGACAATGGATATCCCATGGTCTTGGAAGAATCTATTCTCACATCAGAAAAACGGAACGACTGAAATATCATTTGGATTTGAACCCTGAATCTTGAAGGAAAAAAATGAATGAATACTCAGTGCTATGAGCCATTTATTTAATAATCACAGCTTTTCAAAGTCAAAGTTAGTCTCTATTTTCCAGAAGATGCAAATGATTATGAGTCATTAGGTGATTAACACAGATTAAAACAGCTATTAATTAAAAAACTGGGGGTTTGGACCCCAAATTCAGTGCCTCTCCAAAGCCAGTAACTGATGAAGATGGATAATTCTTCCATTCCTCCATCCTCAATAAAGATTAAGCTTAGCTAAAGTAGAGAATGCAAAAAGGCAAAAGAGAAAAAATTCAAAATTGGCCAATGTAGCTACCTTTTAGCAGATTTCAGATTGGTTAAAACATGGTTTTAAAATTATGTAAAGGTTTCAGTTAAGCGTGTGGAAAAGTCAGAGATAATACTGCTCTCAAGTTTAGAATGTCAGAACCATCATCTACTCTTGATGCCTTAACACTGAGAAACAGCTCTCAGTTTCGGTTGGTTGGGTGCCTAGCACCCCAGATCCCAATAGTTCCCTGGCTCTTAGCATTATGATCCTGAGAGGCAAGCACTGGTTAACAACCTCAGCGAGAAAGCATGTACCTCGCTGAACCCAAACATAACTGAATGCAAAAAACTAACGTGACACTATAGGAGGCACAGTACTAGGCAGGAATTGGAAGACTACCTTTCCTCACTCTTGTACATATGTCATGCAGTCCTGAGCAAGTCACTGAACTCTGAGCTACAGCTTCCCAATCAGCCAAAAGAGGATACCAATTTTGCCTGCCTCACAAAGTGTTGTAAATCTCAACGTGCTTTAAGTGCCATAAAAATGCTATACCAAGTACTTTTCAAATAAAATACTGACATTAACATAAAACATCATTTTAATGTGCATTTAGGAAACATTAAATTCCACCCAACTACACTTTCAA
Source organism: Equus asinus (assembly GCF_041296235.1). NCBI lineage: Eukaryota > Metazoa > Chordata > Mammalia > Perissodactyla > Equidae > Equus > Equus asinus. The sequence continues at coordinate 30,142,432 of NC_091790.1, forward strand.
GAGTGAAGAATCTTTATTTACAGCATTGAATTCTAGTCTGATGTATCACCTCACTACCCAATAGGATATATACAGTTATAGGAATCTTGAAAAGCTTTTCTCTGAGAAGCTTAGTAAAAGAAAATATTTAGAGGCAGAAAATGTGGGAGGTAATTTTAAAAAATAAAACCAAATACTACCTAGGTCTTGTTTTGTTAAAGGATCTACCAACATAAAATTTTTAAGAAGAAAAAAATTTTTTCCAAGAGCAAGATAACACACAATTACATGAAAACGATCAAGACAGCTAAGAATACTTCCAAGGGGATTCTATACTACATAGATACAGGGCTCTAAGAGATTTGGAAAGCCACAATGTGCTATGCAAATGTAATTATCACAACTCTCATCGCTACATCATACAGCTGCTAGAGATTTTCTGTATCATATATACCAAGTCATTTCTAACAAATAATACACAAAAAGGTTCCGAACAAGCGTGACTCAAAATTGAACTGGGAAAGCTAGACATTATGAAGTTCTATGCATTAGTGCCTGGGACACACATATTATTACTTCCATCCTCTGAGCCTTAGAAATGTGGGTAGTTTGCCCAAGTTCCACACTGAGAAGTGAAAATACCCATCACTTAGCTATAGCTGTCTGTTAAGACAACGTAAGATCTAAAAAAACCTGTAAAAATACACCCGTCCAAACCCTTAAAATTTAACCTCATCCTTATCACAAGCCACCTTGTGGACTGCAATTTCTTTCCCCAACTTGCCTAACCACATGCTACCGAAAACATGAGTAAATAGATAAAATTTAGCCATCTTGAAAAGATTTTCGCACGTACTTTTAACGGGGTTTTAAATGTCTACGGTACGTTTACTATAGGACACTTGACTGTCAAAATTTAAAAATCGATAAAAGGGTACAACTTGAAGTGACAGACCTGTGACTTCCACTTCTCCTCCTAAGCAATGGAATTAACGAAATTCTAAGAGAGGAAAAACTAGACGGACAACCTACGGCTAGAACACGCTCATGGAAATATTTTTCCACTTCGGGCAAAAGAATCACTTTTTACTTTATAAACACAGTTATTTAGGATTTTAACAGAGTCCTTTGGGATCACATATCCAACTGACTTCATCAAAACAAGAACCTGGACTTTTCCACTCTGTGTTCCCCACTGACTAGTGAAATACGGTTGGGTGGGGGGGGGGGGAATCAACGAATAACAGCCTGACAGGGATGCAAGAGGACACTTTAAAATTTCGCGAAAATCGCCAAGTAATTCAAGAAAGAGTTGGGTTTTTTCCTGCCCCCCGCAGAACGCAGGCGATCATTTAAAAATGGAAGCCTCCGGGAGGACGCAGCTGCAGGCCGGGCCGACTGCGCGATGGGAAATCTGGGCAAGCGGCGCGCCGCCCTCCGCGGATCCGGCCGACCGGGTGGGAGGGGGCGACACCGAGGCGGGGACAGCACGCGCCCCGAGGGGGCGGCCTCCGGGCTCGCCGGTCCGCCCGCCTCACCCCCGGGGACGCAGAACGGAGGTAAAATGGCCTCGGGGAGGCGGAAGTGTCCCCGCAGGGGGGCCGGCGGCGCGGGAACTGGAGGCCCGGGCGCCCCGAGCCGCCCCTTCCTGGGCCGGGCGGCCGCGCCTCAGCCCTTGGGTCCCGGAGGTCCTCGCGGCCGCCCCGCACCTACCTCTCCGGACTGAGGCCGCGCCGGCGCCGCTCAGTCACATAGGCCGAGGCCGCGCCGCCCCTGCCGCCCGCGCGCGCTCCGCCGGCCCCCGCGCGCCTCCGCCCGCCGCAGCCCCGGCAATCCCCTTTATTTGCGGGTCTCGCTGCCACAAAATGGCGCTGAGGGAGGAAGCGAGGCCCCGCCGCCCCACCCCCTTCCCGCTCCTCCCGCCGCCCCGCCCCGCCGCCCGCGTCCCCGCCCCGCCATGTTCGCTCCGGCTCCCTCACCGCCGAGTGGCCCCCCAGATGCGGCCGCGCCGCCGAGCCCCGCCGCGGGGAGGAAAGGCTAAGGGACTGCGCCCGGCCGGCGCCTCGAGCGCTCAGGGAGGAGCTACGTGTCGGCGGCACGCCCCACGGCCGGGGCGGGCGGGGAAGCGGACCGCCGGGAAGTGGGGGGGGGGGCCGCGAGGTCGGAGGTCAGCCGCGGGGCATCACGGGAAGGGCGGCGGGGGGCGCGATTGGCGGCGCGGAGGGGACGCGCTCGCCGGGCCACCTGCGGCTGCGGCGCGGCCTCTGGCGGAGGAATCTGGGCGGGGGCGGCGCGCGATTGGCCTCTCAGCGGTGCAGCGTCCGTGGGTGATGCCTCCGCGCGCGGGTGGGCCAGGTGCAACCTCCGCCGCGAGGCCGTGGGCGGGGACTGGGGTCGGTTTAGGCTTCGCTCAGCCTCGCTGTGTAAATTTTGAGAACTTAGAAACCGAGCCTCTCCCTTCCATCGTGGAGAGCAGCCTCCCGGCCGCTTGGTTCGTCCCCGCCTTGACATCTCGAGGCGAAACGGAGGAGCTATTGTTTAGCAGATGGAGGTTGTGCCTGTGTCAGCTGCGCTAGGGGCACCTGCCAACTCAGAAGCGAGGGCAAGGCGAACCCTGCGAGGTTTTAAGGAACCTGGTACAATAAGCTTTGTAATTCGAATATGCTCCCCCATGCAAGACTTTGTGTCATGCGGACCATTGCATAAGAACGATGGAGTTACCTGGTAAACGTGGAACGGGCTCTTGCACTTGCTGCGGGGGTCAGGTAACGCTTTTGATTGGCCTGCCTTTATCCGGCTTTACCCGAACTCTTTATCCGCAAAGGAGGTGTCCTGGAGTGAGGTGATTTATGAGGACTAGATTATGCTCCAGATGGTCAAAGGGATCGTGGTGTATTTCCAGGAAATCAGATCAGTATGGAGAAAATATTTGTAACTTACATCACGGGAACTCTTAAAAGAGTGAAAAGAAAAAGACCAAAATCCGAAGGGAAAAGTGGGCAAGGATGTGAAGAGACAGTTCACAGAAAAGAGTAGCAGTGGTCCTTAAACGTAAAAGGCTGTTCGTCCTCCTTATAACGGAAATGCATTGAAATGACAAGGCTCTGGAGAAACGGTGCTCATAAATTTCCTGGTGGGAAGGGGAAAATCTTTCAAGCCCTGTGGAGTACCAAAATTATATGTGCATTTATTCTCATATCTTGCAATTCCCCTTCTAACCCTAACCTTATTCTGAAAATACACCTCCAGAAATAGAAACAACACTTAGGCAAGGTTATTTGTTGCAGTGTTATTTGTCATAACAAAAGTTTGGAAATAACCCAAATGTCTGTTAATAGGCAACTGGTTGGACATGATCCATCCATACAATGGGATATAATGCAGCCGTGAGAAAAGAATGAGGATGATATTAATGTGTTGCTTTGGAATGAGTCCCAGGTTGTGTGGAAAATTGGAAGGATATCCTAGAAACAATAAAAATGGTTACCTGTAGAGGGCAGTGGGGAACGATGGAGGGGAAAGAAATAGAAGAAAGACTTCTCTGAACTTTTAGAGTTTTACATAGCTAAAAGTAAATAAAAAAGGAAACAAAGTAAGCCCAAAGTTGAAAGCAAATGGCAACAAATGAACTTAACTCTAAGTAAAAATGGCAACATAACTATGCTGTTACACAGAGAAGGGGTATATTCTAAGGATGAAAAAGAACTGCAAAGGAATCTTCCCGTTGGCTCAGTAGTTTATAATTAATGGTAGTATGGTTGCTGTGGTTTTGAAACTATGTAGGATAACACAAATAAGTATTTTAACGTGATAACGTACCCGACCTTCACTGTAAGAGAAAATGAGATACAAATATAAGATCAAGGAAGTTCAGGGAAAAAACCTGCAATATGTTTAAATTGGAAATATCAATTTGAGCACATGATTTTTAAAATAAATTTTTAGTTCTGTGCACTGAAAGGGCCTAGAAGCATTAAGGTAACAAATTGTCCCAGTTTGCTGGGGACTGAGGGGATTTCCCGGGATGCTGGACTTTCCATTTTAAAACTGAAACTGTCTCAGGCAGAGCAGCATGTTTAAATCACCTTACAGTAATAATGAGCACACTTGGCACCCAGATCATTGTTTCTAAATTCCATTTCCCCCTAAATAGATCTAGAGGTGATTCCAGTTCTGAGACAGGGAAAGTACAAGATGAGTTAGACATTTTTTTTGTGGCTGAATGCAAAGAAAGGGCTTTGGCTAATGAAGATCTGTCAACAGGACTTAGGAGAAAAGGCAACACTAATCTATAGTGATAGAAGTCAAATCTGTGCTTGGCTGGGAGGAGAAAGGAGCAGAAATTGGAAAGGAACATGGGGAAACTTTGGGGTGATGAAAATCTTCTATATCGTGATTAGGATTGTAGTTACCCAGGTGTATACATTTGTCAAAATTCATCAAACTGTACCACTAAAATGGGCACATTTAATGTAAACTACACCTCATATAAGTTATACATAAATTGTACTTAAAGTGTGGAAATAAATGACTAACCAAATGAGAAAAGCAAAGGCTATTTATTCAGAGCTGGCTATAGCAAGAGAGTCAGCCACCATCACTTGTCTTGGCAGAGACTTGAAGGCAGGCAGAGGAGTGGGAAAGCTTCCTAGTGGAGGAAAGGGACGACTTCAGATGTGTCCTGATGGAGGCTGTGGGCACGAGAAGCTGGAGGCAGCCAACTAGAAGCTAGGCATCCACGTGATTGGTTAGGGGTGCGTTTTCTCTGTGTGTTAGGGTTTTCTCTGTTGGTTCAAAGTTGGAAGTGGGGACAAACATTAGGGAAGCTGTCACTTTCTGATAGAGTCCTGGCCGTTTTGAGCTGATTGTTACAGAGTTATTGTTTAGTTTCCTGGATTGTTACTTGTGATAGCAGTCTGGCTTCCTCCAGGTTTGACTTATTGCAGTCTGGCTTCCTGGCCTGGTTATGGATGAGCCGGCTGGTGTCCTGGGCAGGTTGCTGAGGTTGGGGCTCAGAATTCTATTTTTATATGTGGCTATGTCTATTTGTATATTCAAAAGTAAATAGTCTTCCAAAGTAAATTTTAAAAACACACAGGAGCCAGCTTGAAAGGTCTCCCACAGGCCAAATTTAGGGCCATTTTAGCATCAAGAAGAAAATGACAATATTGAATAGGTAAGCTCTGTGACTCTATAGTTAACGCTTGATGGGTGAGAAAGTGGGGCGGGGGACTATTTTTCCGTCGTTGGAAGTGACTATCACACCAACTTCTTACTCTGAAAATTAGTTATTAAAGGGAAAAAATAGTATTTGCCCTGCCTTTTTAACAAAAGAATTGGGGTTCACTTCCAGTTGTTGAGGAAAAACTCTTCTTTACAATAGGGTGCTAGCAAATAAGTGTAGAATAAATGATATAATTAGAAAAGAACCATTATGTAAATCCTAAAGAAATCATTGACTCAGGCAAGGATCATCAAGGGACTTCAAAACCTTTAGATGACAGATTGCTGGGAAATGGGATTATTCCTGTGGCACCAAAATAGGACTCCACTATTTTATTAGATAAATAAAGTGAGTTATCTAATTGTAAAGAGAGCACCCTTGTATAGTGGAGCCATCTGGTGGTCACCACCTGAACCAAATGATCAAATTTAAAATCTGTGATTGTGGGACAATCTCCAGTTTACAGAAAATACGGGAGAAAGTGGTAGTGCAAATCTAACAATACTAACAAAATTAATTATTGCCCCAAAAAGCTTTATGAAACTAACAAACAGTAAATATTTATTGAGCACCTGAATTAGGCCTAGCACAGTCCTCAGTATCAATATCCGTCCAGCTTCAAGCTACAATTTCAAAGGAAATATCCAAGTATGATAAAAATTACTTACATATGACTCTTTTAAATAGCACATACTATTGAGTTAGATTGATGTGAAGTAAATTGGCTACTTCTTTCCCATCAGCCTACTACTTAGCCTGTAATTTATATTCCTACTACTTTCATTTAGGAGCCACCTAATAAAATATTAATAGGCAGACCAGAGGGAAGAAGAAAGAGGCATTTGGAGTGAGTCTGGCCTTTGTCATTGGTACCCAAGAAGTCCAGGAAGCCTGGGGATGAACAGCTGTGAGCTCAGGAGAGCTCAGAGCTGGTGTGACCATGACCCTGAGCATATCATGCTCTTCATAAGTCTGTTCCTTTGTTCAGTCCATATTTTCTGTCTGCAGTGCTCTTTCCACTCTTTCTTACGAGATTATCTCCTATTCCTCATTAGCAATTAGCCTTAGAGACATTATTTGCTTAGCTTATTATGTGTCAAAGCTAGAGATATGTGGTTTTACAGCTATGGGAGCTAAACCAAGCTTCCTAGATTAATTTTCTCTTTCTAAGCTGGTGGCTTTTTTTTGTGTGCGTGAGGAAGATTGGCCCTGAGCTAACATCTGTGCCAGTCTTCCTCTGCTTTATGTGGGATGCCACCACAGCGTGGCTTGAAGAACAGTGCTAGGTCCACACCCAGGATCCAAATCCGGAGACCCTTGGCCTCTGAAGCAGAGCACGGGAACTTAACCACCATGCCACCAGGCCGGCCCCAAGCTAGTGGCTTTTACTCTGACTTTCTTGTAAAATTTTTCTGTGAGCAGCAGTGCAATATGCCAACCCAGTGTATCTAATCTTTCAGATTTAGGTAACATTTAAATTTTTTAACCACCCTTGAAGCTAATGATGTGTAATGATTCATTTTCTTTGCAGCCCACAAAGAACTCCACTGGCACTCTAAAAAAATTTTTTTTAAATAATATAATTAGATTTCTGTCATAATTTTTACTAGTACTATTTTTTTAATGCTATTCTTTGCAGTTGTCTCCTTGAATATAATGCTGAACAATTTTCCAGGCTTTGTTTCCTTGTGTGTTTTTTTTTCTTTTGAAGATTGACACCTGCGCTAACAACTGTTGCCAATCTTCTTTTTTTCTTTTCTACTTTTTCTCCCCAAATCCCCCCAGTACATAGTTGTATATTTTAGTTGTGGGTCCCTCTACTTGTGGCACGTGGGATGCCGCCTCAGCATGGCCTGACGAGTGGTGCCATGTCCGTGCCCAGGATCCGAACCAGTGAAACCCTGGGCTGCCAAAGTGGACTGCACGAACTCAACCACTCGGCCACGGGGCCGGCCCCTCCTTGTGTTGTTTTGAATCAATGTATTTGTCATATACCCAAGAGACATTTACTAAGTACCTGCCACATTGTATTAGGTACAAGCTTTACAAAGGAGGTTTTATTCCCCAAATAGTGGCTATACAGTTGGGTTTTAATCATTCTGAATCCTTGGTGGGAGCAGGGAGCAGAGATAACAGAGGTGTGGGGAACTCAGAGTCACTTGTTCTTGGAAACAGCCTTGTCTGGTTACTGGGAGATCCTTTCATTAAGAAAAATAAAGGCAGCCCTTGGAGATAACATCCCTATCTTGATCTCTGTAATTTTTTTCCTTATCACCCATTCAGTGCAAATAACAGCATTCTCTGAAAAGAATTCAATGTACCAGCATGACTAAGCATCTCTGTTCTCCGTCCGGCTTCCACCAGGGTACCATGGCACACCCTGCTGGGAGCCGTGTTCCTCTTCTTGCTGATGGTCCCCTGCTTGTGTTTGAGTCATATCTTCAGCCCAGGGGATGAATTATGGCTGGTACAAGCCAATGTTTCTTAACAGGAGTGCTACTGGTATTTTGGGCAGAATGAATCATGTTTTGTGTGCAAAAGTGTTCTGTTGCATTTTAGGATGCTTGTCATCCCTCGAGCAACCCACTAAATGCCAGTCGCACCTCTCTATTTGTATGACAACTGAAAGTGCCCCCTCTCTATTTCCAGTACCTCTGGATGGGCAGGATGCCTCTGATGAGAACCCTTGATTGGTTGTGGGTATCGTGGTCTCCTTTACCAAATAGTGATGCCGAGTCTTGCACGCAGAATTGGCCAGTGGACCACTTCTGGCCAGGACCAGAGGAAATTCCCTGGGGCTGCTGAGAAAGATTTTCCTCTCTAATAAGAGAAATTTGCATGAGGAGAAAGTGCTTTTCCCCCTCTCCCTTCCTTCTTGTTAAGAGGCTGGGAGAGGCTGTGATGCTTGCATAAGACACCATCTTATGACTCTGAGGCACCAAGTGGGAAAACAGAAGCCAGCCTGCCGAGAAGCCAGCCTGCCCAGAGGGTGGAAAGTCCCTGGATCCTAGATGACATTGTCAAGCTTCCAAACTAACCAAGGGAGTGCCAGCTGTTGGGCTTTTTATGAAGTAAAATTAAAATGTCCTTATATTTTAAACCACTGCGCATCAGGATTCCTATTACTCATTGCCAAACTCACTCTGACTTACACAGTTAGAGTAGAAGGGTATTTCCCTGATAAACAAGTTAAATAAAATGCAAAGATATCAATAAAGCTAAGTTTTTCTCAGGAAAAAAAATATAATAAAACAATTCACCTGCAGAGAGTTGAATATTGAAAGTCTCAAGATATGAACTATGTTTCCTTTACTGAACCCATGCTTAAAAATAATTTTTTTTAAAGATTTTATTTTTCCTTTTTTCTCCCCAAAGCCCCCCAGTACATAGTTGTATATTTTAGTTGTGAGTCCTTCTAGTTGTGGCATGTGGAATGCCGCCTCAGCATGGCCTGATGAGCGATGCTGTGTCTGGGCCCAGGATCTGAACCGGCGAAACCCTGCACCATCGAAGCGGAGCGCGCGAACTTAACCACTCGGCCACAGGGCCAGCCCCCAAAATAATTTTTCTTCCTGCGGCATTTTGCTTTATTGTTGCTATTTTTATGTTATATTATGATTAAAAAACTCATTGTCTAGTGATTCGATAAAGCAGAAGTTTAAATACCAGTATTCACTTCCAGAAAACCAAACTTTTCCGTGTTCCTCTCACAAAGCACAACTAAAAACCCTGGACTTTACATATAAAACAAGCAAAAGAAGACCAAAAGGTGGAGAGAAGGATGCACACAAGCTAGGGACCCCCAGGACCAGGGGCCAACACAGGGGCACGTTTCCTGGGCTTTCATTTTGCCTCATAAACCCCAGAAGCAGGCAATCTGAAAATACCAACAGGCCCCCCAACAGAAGCCTGCTCCCTAAAACCAAAGGACTGGGGAAGGGGCAGCCCAGCAAGACAGAAAGCTTTAGACAGCAACTGCTCTCTCCAGCTGACACCCCACCCTGGATCCGTGCCAGCACAGGCTTCTGATCAAAGCACCAGTGAGCCGGGATGTGGTTCAGAGGGGAGACACTAAGGCAGGATTCTCTCGCTCTGGGGCCTTCGAATCGGAGTACTTTGGTACACCTTGTCAACAAATTGCAAAACAGGAAGCGCTTGTCATAGTCTGGGAAAGAGCACCACCTAATGATGAAACGAAAGCAGAAAATCTAAACGCTGTGTCCAAGCCTTTGGTCAAAGCCAAGTCAATGGGGGCCCTTAGCAAATCACTGCCCGGGCCCAGCCTGGGAGGGAGGGGAGAGTGTACTGTCAGAAGGGATGATGGGGCCCAAACAGAATGTACTAGGATGTTCCAGTTCAAAGCCAGGTTTTTCCCTCTTGAGGTGGGAAAAGTCAGTATGAGACATCTCCCAGGGGAGGCTCTGGGGAAGTCCAGAGTTGCAGGGGTTCTGGAGAGGAAAAAGAATACGGGGAAGCATTTAGACAGAAAAATGGGAGATGATGGCTAACACTTTGCTGAGTGCTTAACATACATGATGTTGTTGGTCCTCACCACCAGACATGCAAGGAAGTAAGGGCTTGTATTAGTCCCACTGGACAGATGGCACAGCCGAGGCACAGAGAGGTTAATTAACATCACAGACAAGAAGGAGTGAAGCCTCACGCTGGGTGAAATTAAGCTGATTTCAGAGTCCACTCTCTTAAACATACACAACAGGCTTCCCTTAGGGACACACATAAAAACAGAAACCTTTAGCATAATAGTTTCACTGTCCACTGAAATTCTATCAGCCCCTCAGTACATAGTTGTATATGTACTGAGGGCCTCTGGTTGTGCTATGTGGGATGCCGCCTCAGCATGGCCTGATGGGTGGTGCTAGATCCGTGCCCATCCAACTACTGCAGAGAATGTGACTCAAAGTATGGTTAATCTTGTAGACTGATATGATAAAAGTAAGGGTGCCTTATTTGGGACAGCCTTATTTTATGCCTGTAGACCCTGGAGCTGAATAACTAGCCTCCCTTGCAGTAGCAGAAACCTCAGACAAGGGGGGGGGGAAATTTTGTTCTTCTTCCCTAGGAAATAAATGCTGGATGCAGCCAAATGACCCAAGTTTGAGTTGTGCTTCTGCCCCAGACAGAGGAATAGCCGAATGGTATTGAGGGCAGGTTTGGTGGGAGGCGATCTAAACGGGCTGTGTGGCCACGGGGTCTTTCATAGGGAAAACCAGGCTGTCCAAGGCCATGTCCAGAAGGCCTGGAAACTTTAGGTGTGTGTAGGCAAACAGATGTTTCCAGAGGCCCATTCTCTGAGCAGGGCTCAGCAGTGAGGGAGCCCTGGTGGTGGACAGTGGATGGGGGATGAAGGTGGAACCATGTGGTGGCGCCGGCTAGTTTTATTCCAAGTAGGACCCCAGGTGGAAGCCCAAATGAGAGAAGGGGATCCAGCCTCTAGAAGAAGGGCCCAGCGGGGGCCAGGAAGTGTTCGCAGGCCTCAGACATTGAAAATAGGGAATGAGCAAGATAGACGGGGTAAATGCCAGCAGATAAATATGCTTCTGTATAGGAATCTTACTAGAAGCCATTACAAAGATAATAAATATCTGCTAAGTTTTTTAAGGATAAACCATGGAATGGCTTTGACCTAGTAATTTTCCAAAATCCGCTATGTACATGACTTCAGCCTTGACTTCTGGGAAGCTAGAGTCAAGTGCTCCCTTCAGTGTCACTTGGGCCATCCCTGACCTTGTGCTAGACCAGTGATTGTGTAAGAGCTTAGCTTATTATCATATTCAACCAGAGCGGTAACATCAGTCATATGATCCATGCATGCTGTCCAGATTATTTCCAACGTCTAGCTAGTCACTAGATGTACCATGAGGTGAAAATCTTCTTAGGTTGTGTGTTCACTGAAATTCTATCAGTTAGCGGTATAAATGTATATTCATTATGCAAGAACTGTAAGAAAGCTAAATACATCTCTCATTCTGTTTAATGTCATTATTTAAACTTATAAACATTTATTTATTTATTTTTAAAGATTGGCACCTGAGCTAACATCTGTTGCCAATCTTCTTTTTTTTTTCTTCTTCTCCCCAAAGCCCCTCAGTACATAGTTGTGTATGTACTGAGTGCCTCTGGTTGTGCTATGTGGGACGCCGCCTCAGCATGACCTGATGGGTGGTGCTAGATCTGTGCCCAGGATCCGAACTGGTGAAAAGCCGGGCCGCTGAAGCGAAGCGTGAGAACTTCACTACTCGGCCACAGGGCCAGCCCCCTTTATAAACATTTATTGACCCAAAAGAATATAATGTTCTTCCTAAAGTTTTCTACCTAATATTTACTATTATTACCTATTATTAACTTACAACCTATCTTCAAATGTATTTAGCCTTTTAAAAGTCCTTAATAATTTTTGTACATAAAATTCATTACTAAAATGAACTTTCACAATCACCATTAAATATTATGGGATTTGACTCTTGTAGTAAGAAATACACACTTAGACTTCAGCTGACAATGACAGTTGTCATGAACAATGACCTCAGCAGTAATCTAGCAGCTGACATGCTGAGAAATTATTATAATGTCAAGTATTTAAAATTAATTTCAATTTAAATTACTACTGCTAAATTTTTTTTTTTGAGGAAGATTAGCGCTTAGCTAACATCTGCTGCCAATCCTCTGATTTTTGCTGAGGAAGGCTGGCCCTGAGCTAACATCCATGCCCATCTTCCTCTACTTTATATGTGGGACACCTACTGCAGCATGGCTTGCCACGTGGTGCCCTGTCCGCACCCGGGATCCGAACGGGGCAAACCCCGGGCCGCCAAAGCAGAACGTGCAAACTTAACCACTGCGCCACCGGGCCGGCCCCTACTACTAAATTTTTAATGAGAGAATAATTTTGTTTATTTTGAATAAAACTTCAGTTTATTCGTGAATTTCTAAGTTTATTCTGTGATGGTGCTATTTGTCTTTGACCAAATACTGATCATAACAAAGTGTGAATTTATTGAATTTCTCAATTCTTTAGAAAGTGGCTAATAGAATTAGGTCATCACATTTCTTGATATCCTGTGGATATTAATTTACATTTTAACATTTATTGTAATTACCAGTTGTAAAATCCTTATTTTTTGTGTGTGTCAGAGACTTGTTAAATACTCTCCACGCCCATTTCCTCTTCTTCCTGGTCACAGAGGTGAGCTACGTGGTCCTGCTTCTTGATCAGCCAGGTGTGGCCACGTGGCTGAGTTCCAGAGAGTGGTATATGGGCAGAGGGGATGTGTGGCATTTCCAGGCTGGGCCCATAACAACCTTTCTCATTCTCTTTCCCATCTGCCAGCTGGTGGAGAGGAAGGCAGGGACCATGACTGCGATGGGAATGTCAACCCTGGAGAAGCAGGAGCTTATCTGTTGTAGCAGCTAGCATCACTCTTAACATACTCTTCTAAAGGAATTTCAAGGAACCTTGGAAAACAGATCAGGAAGCCATCAAACGTCTACAAGAATCTAAGTTGTAACTCTGCCCACTGCTTTCTAAATTTAAAGGTCACGTTTGGGCTGATTGGGGGTGGGTGCTCCTAGGCAAGTTGGTGGCATGAGCACAGGTTTGCCTCTAAAATCCCCACCGAGAGGACCCATGGGACAGACTCATGAGGAAAAAAATCCACATCAGTGCTAGAAATCTGGAGTGCCACTCAAATACTGGGAATATGGGAGAATTTCCGGCAGACATCGTGTTGATGTGCTCCTATCACATGGAGTAGCAATGACTCACCTGATGTGATCGTAAAGTGACTTCCCTTTTGTCACCTACTGTGTCGTTACATTGGCCTGATGGGCTCGTGGTTTTCTTTGCCCCTAGACCATAATGCCAGTCCCATGACCGTTATTTTTCTTTTTTCTGTTTTTTTAATTCTTAGGGAATAGAAAGTCATATAATCATTTAGGTCAGAACATAGGCTCCATCTTAAATGCCCCATCCTGTGTAATAAACTCTGACACTGATAGACAGTCGAGACTCCTTCAGCGCAGGCCGACAAGTAAGCTAGCACTGAGAGGAAGGGGTGGGAGCTGGTGGAGTCTTTGCTTCCTGCCTTCTCCTTCTGCTCCTCCCCTTCTAGCATGCTAATCATGGTTTGTGACTTCTCCAGGATGAGCTGCAGGAGGGAGCAGGTGTGGGGTTCCTGTTCATGGTGGGACATGGGGGTATCCTGTTTGACTACTGTTGTCTCGCCTGGCAGTGTCTGAAGCTGATTCTTTCTTTCGTGGTTGTGGAGACCACCGTCACTGAGGATTTCTCACCTGGAGTTCAGTCTGAAAACTGAGAGCCCACATTGTGTCCCAGGGAAACTTAAGAGAACCAAATCTCTGCCTTGGACTTGAAAAGTTTACCCTCAACCTGAAAAAAAAGAGGCCAATGGAAAGTCAAATTTTAACAAAAATAGACGGTATGCATCCAAAGCCCAGACATTTAAACACAACTTCCATAGTGCACTCACAGAGGTATCTGCTCTTCATTCAGCACTGAGACATGAAATCTTTATATCCCACAGGATCAGAAAACTTGTTGGGGGCTGGCCCCGTGGGTTAAGTTCACGCACTCTGCTTCAGTGGCCCAGGGTTTTGGCAGTGGGGATCCTGGGCATGGACATGGCACCACTCATCAAGCCATGCTGGGGCAGCATCCCACATAGCACACCTAGAGGCACTCACAACTAGAATATACAACTATGTACTGGTGGGCTTTGGGGAGAAGAAGAAGAAGAAGAAAAGAAGAAGATTGGCAACAGATGTGAGCTCAGGTGCCAATCTTTAAAAAAAAAAGTTGTTGGGACAGCCCTGGTTGCCTAGTGGTTAAGTTCAGCATGCTCTGCTTCAGCAGCCTGGGTTCAATTCCCAGGCATGGACCTACACCACTCATCTATCAGTGGCCATGCTGTGGTGGCAGCTTACATACAAAAATAGAGGAAGAGTGGCAACAGGTGTTAGCTCAGGGTGAATCTTCCTCAGCAAAAAAAAAAAAAAAAAAAAAAAAAAATTTGGAGTCTCCTCATCAACTGATGAATGGATAAAGAAGATGTACTATATATATACAACAGAATATTACTCAGCCATAAAAAAAAGACAAAATTAGGGGCTGGCCCAGTGGCACAGTAGTTAAGTTTGCACACTCTGCTTCGGCAGCCTGGGGTTTGAAGGTCCAGATCCTGGGCGCGGACCTACACACTGCTCATCAAGCCATGCTGTGCCCCATATCCAAAGTAGAGGAAGATTGGCACGGATGTTAGCTCAGGGACCATCTGCCTCAAGCAAAAAGAGGAAGATTGGCAACACAGATGTTAGCTCAGGGCCAGTCACACACACACACACACACACACACACACACAAAGACAAAACCATCCCATTTGCAACAAGATGGATGGACCTTGAGGGTATGATGTTAAGCGAAATAAGCCAGTCAGAGAAAGACAAACATTGTATGATTTCACTCATATGTGGAAGATAAACAAATACATGGACAAAGAGAACAGACTAGTGGTTACCAGAGGGGAAGGGGGTGGGAGAAGGGCGAAAGGAGTAAAGGGGCACATATATATATGGTGGCAGATAAAAACTAGACTATGGGGGGTGAGCACGATGCAGTCTATACAGAAACTGACATATAATAATGTACATCTGAAATTATACAATGTTATAAACCATTATGACCTCAAAAAAAAGTAGGATTCAGAATAGTCTGTCACATACTTACCTCGAACAATGCATTTTAACTTGAAACATGCAAACGCATATTCATTCAATAATTTTCGGAGGAACAGCCAGAAAACCATTGGTGCTCCCCATCCCCACACTAATGATGCACTGTCTGTGAGTTCCATTCTCAATTCTCCAAAGGAGAGTGGGAGCTGAAAGACCCTGCAGAGTGGCCTGATCCTTTAACTACTTAATGATTTTCCCAATCTTGTATGTTTGTTTTGCCCACATCTAATTAAACAGTGATTATGTTTAGTGGCTCATCTTTAGAGTCTTCACAAAGCATTCGATTTAGTTTTCATTAAAATAACTTCCTTTCCTTTTCACACTCATATTTTGTCAGTTTACATTGTGCTTAATTAAATTACCTAATTTCAATAACTAGTAAATAAGTAAAACTTGGTAAGCATCCAACTGTTGGGGGCAATAGTGAGTGATCTGGCCTGATCATTCCTGGACATCTTATTACATACTACATATGGACTTGATAGTTTTAATTTTGCTCTTTCTGGATTTTTGACTCAGAGGACAGTCAGTACGTCATGGTTTAATGAATAACAATAGAACTTGACGGTTAAAGCACCAACTGAAATCCTTTCTCATCTACCCTCCAACGCCAACTTGTGGAGTCAGCAGCCACTAAAAGCAAGATTATGAATTCCCCAAAGCCTGGATCAAAGGTGGAGAGGCTCTTGTTCTGGGAAGGCTGTGTAGGTTTGGTAGCTTTTCCCATCAGGATATATAGAAGACAGATTAGGGAGGAATAAGAGCTGACTTAGGCTTTTTTTTAGAAAAAAATTTTTCTCTTACTTTTTTTTTTTTTTGGTGAGGAAGATTAGTCCTGAACTAACATCTGGTGCCAATCTTCCTCTTTTTTTGCTTGAGGAAGATTGTCCCTAAACTAACATCTGTGCCAATCTTCCTCTACTTTGTATGTGGGCCGCCACCACAGTATGGCTGACAAGTGGTGTAGGTCTGCACCCAGGATCCAAATCCATGAACCCTGGACTGCCAAACCAGAGTGTACTGAGCTTAACCACTATGCCATGGGGTCAGCCCCTTTCTTGGGTTTTAACAGAGTGTTGGGCTCAGTCCTTTCCTATTTTGCTCCCCGCCATGCCCTTTGAAGGAAAGGACATTGGGGGTGAACTTGGACACTGGTACCCACTTTCCATCAGGACATTTCTGAAGATGGAGGCACCAACTGGTCATAATGGGACCATGATGAGGAAGCATGAACCAGGCTGCCCTGGGGGCTGCATAGCAGATCAAAGAAACATTCACCCAGAAAAGGGGCCAGGGGCCCAACAGAGCCACGGCCACTCCTGAGCAGGGGCAGGGGCTTACGTGACAGAGAGCCGGCTGGAGTGAACCTAAACTAGACCTGTCATCCATACAAAAACTCCCACATATTGGGGGAGACCATTAAAATGAAGTTGAGGCAGACCAAGATAGAGCACGCCTCCTCTCTCTCAACTCTGACTGTGGCTGGAGCTGGTGGCACTAGTACAGGGGGCCAGATGACACCAAAGTGGGAACCAGCTGAGAAGGACCATCCCTCTTGCATGCAGACTCCCCTTGCCCTCCCTGCAGGTGGGTGCCAGCAGCTCTCTGAAGGAGCAGGGCAGGGAGGAGAGGGGAGCGCAGTGGGGAAGTCCCAGGTGGGAACAAGACCTGTGATTGTGATGACAAACTCAACAGTGGCTGTCATTTTGATAACCAGATGGGATGACAGAAATCACTGAACTGCCGCGTTCGCTTGCTTGGGTCGCTATAACAAGCTAACACAGACTGGGTGGCTTAAGGAACAGAAATTAATTTTCCCACAGTTCTGGAGGCCGGAAGTCTGAGCTCAAGGTGTTGGCAGGATTGGTTTATCCTTCGGTGTCTCTCCTTGGCTCATGCAGGGCTGCCTTCCTGCTGTGTCTTCACATGGTCACCCTTGGCCTGTGTGCATCTGTATCCTTATCTCCTCTTATAAGGAAACCAGTTACACTGGTTTGCTCTCATTTTGGCTTAATAACCATTTCAACTTAATTGATAACCTTTTTTAAAGGCTCTGTCTCCAAATACAGTCACATTCTGAGGTCCTGGGGGTTAGGACTGCAACATATGAATTTTGAGGGCCACCACACAGCCCATAATAACTAGATAAGTTCTAAACACGTCTGGGACAAAACTAAGATATCCGCTCAAGGGGGATGAGAACGTTCAGGGTCAGTGTTGCAATTAAGAGAGCTTCCGGTTTGTACATCACGGAGAGAACACTCTTCAGACCGAATCCAAGAGTAATTGATCAGCCTTCTTTCATAATTAACCAGAGTATCTTGTACCAACATATAGCTGACGAGTTCCTTAAACTAAACTAATATTCTTAGGGTGAAAACACTCATAGGCTTATTTTACATCATCTTATCCAATTTCCCACCAAAAGGCCAGTGGAGATGTAAGCCAGTGTGAGGGAGGTCAGGACGGGTGGTGCTCTGGGACATGCCCGAGATGGGGCCCAATGTCCATGCTGTTCCCAGTGGACCAAGTTCTGGCATGAACCTCTGTGGTATATGAGGCTATGCCTTCTGCATGCTTACTCTGATTCCTCAGAGTGGGCCTCATGGTGTGGGGTACAGCCCCTGGCACAGAAGATGTGGCCAGAAGATGTGGCCAGCCTGGGGTCCTCGTGCTGGTCATTGCTCTCAGTGGTCTGGGTCGATTCATTTTGTGTAGCTCTTGAGAGTTATTTTTAGAACTGTGCCCATGACTTCAATCTCACTCCATGATAAATCCTGGGATATTAATTGGAATTTTGTGGTATAAAGACTGACAGATCTCCCCACCCCTTACCTGGAATGCATTAGCCATGTTGTTTTTTCACCTGGGGTGATGATTAGTTTCATGTGTCAACTTGGGAGGGTGTTTTGGATGACTTTAACATTTAAGTTGGTGAACTTTGGGAAAAGCAGATTGCCTTTCATAATCTGAGTGGGCCTCATCCAATCAGTTGAAGGCCTAAATAGAACAAAAACTGACCTCCGTCCCCCCACCCCCGCCACTCCCCCCAAGCAAGAGGGAATTCATCATCAAATTGCCTTTGGACTGAACGGCACCATCAGCTCTCCTGGGTCTCCAGCCTGCTGGCTCACCCTGCAGATTTTGGACTTGCCAGCCTCCATAACCATGTGAACCAATTCCTTCGAATGCTTCTCTTTCTCTCTATACATACACATCTTACTGGTTCTGTTTCTGTGGAGGACCATGACTAATACACCTGGAACTGGGATGATGGTTGGGTTGTTCATTCTCCCAAAGGGGCAGATGTTGCATAGTCTTCATGGAGGGATCTGCTGGATTCTAAATATGGTACAACCTTTCTCTTCACCCTCCCTCCATTCTGTTCTGTTTTCCCAGGTTCATGGCCAGCAAGTCTGATTCTCTCCGTAGGCATGGGTGGGAAGAGTCAGTGAGGTGGGCCAGTGCCAAGGGGAGCTCCAGGAGGGCTAAGCTCCAGCCTCACTAAGTCTAAGAAGCAAAGGGGATTGAAGGGATAAATGACCCAAGGTGAGAACCAAGGAGCAATACCAAGTGTCAGGTTCAAGAGTTCTGATCTGAGCCACCTGCAAGAGATGAGGCCAGAGATTGATCAAGAGTTGAGAGGACAGGAATAAGCTGGGAAGCAGCACAGGAGGAAGAAGAAGGGAGGCAGTTTCAAAAGTTGGGCTACACACAAAGAAGGTAGGGTGGAGCTCAATTCTATTGGGTGCAAAGAATGTGGGAGAGGGTGTGGCAGCCACTCAAAGGCACGGAGGTCCGTCAGGATTAACAGAGACAGCAAGACATCCAAAGGCCAGCTCTACTACCTACTAGCTCTGTGTGTGACTTTGGTCAAGTCACTTACTGTCTTTGTGCAAAAGTGGAATAAGCCACTTCACAGGGAAGTTGCGAGAGTTGAGAGCTGAGGTAGAACTTTTGACCTAGTACCTGGCACACATTGACAATCTGCTCAGTAATGTTGGTTCTCCTCTCCCTTTATGGATGCAATCAACCCACCATATGTCTTCTTCAATAAAATACTTTTGGGAGCTGGC
Organism: Equus asinus; assembly: GCF_041296235.1. Taxonomy (NCBI): domain Eukaryota; kingdom Metazoa; phylum Chordata; class Mammalia; order Perissodactyla; family Equidae; genus Equus; species Equus asinus. The sequence goes on from NC_091790.1 coordinate 30,161,479, forward strand.
CTGGTGGCATAGTGGTTAAGTGTGCACACTCCACTTGGGTGGCCTGGGGTTTGTGGGTTCGGATCCTGGGCATGGACTTACACACCGATCATCAAGCCATGCTGTGGAGGTGTCCCACACACCAAAAAATAGAGGAAGACTGGCACAGATGTTAGCTCAGGGACAATCTTCCTCAAGTAAAAAGAGGAAGATTGGCAACAGATGTTAGCTCAGGGTGAATCTTTCCCAGCAAAATAAATAAAATAAAATAAAATACTTTTGTTCTGAGCCAAAATCCCCCTTTCATTTCCAGTAATTAATGTGTTCTTTGAGAATACAATCTAATTATAATTTGCCTGATGTTGGGGTCCGGGGGAAGCTCACTTTGAAACCTTTGTTAATGATATTGTATCTTTGTCGTCACGTTCTCTTTTAGCCTGGGTCCTTGATTACTCTTGGTCCTAATAACAATCCCAATTATGCAAAAGAAAGTTGGCACGCCCACTTGCAGTTTTCACTTCATTCCTGTCTGGGTAAGATTTGTGATTCAAACGGTGGGAAAAAAAGGAAGAAAGAAAAAAAGAGAAGGTAGGTCATTCCATTAATGGTCAGAGTTCATGCCCAAGCATGCAGAGATAAAGCCACATCAAAGGATCTGTTAACCGCTATTTTCTCATTTTCTAATTCACTACTCATTTCCCCTTTAGTTACACTATTTCACGTTTTTTCAGACTGGAAATGTCACAGCTAAATGACAACATTTCCTAGCCTCTTCTGTTGCTAGGTGTAGCCTTGTACCTAAATTCTGAGTGGAATTTGTTGGGTGAACCTACCACAAAGGATCCTTAAAAGGGAGACAGCTGGGGCCCACCCTTTTGCCCTCCCCCTTCATGGCAAGGAAGGTGAGATGGCTGGTGCTCTAGAAGCTATTAAGGATCATGAGGCAACTCTGAGGATAAAGGAGCCTGGGTCCTTGATGATTCATGGCACTGTCATCCTGGCCCTGGACTTCCTACTCAAGAGCTCCTTTACTTACGTGAGAGAATACACTCTTCTGCTTTTTTGTTTTGTTTTGGTTTTTGTGAGGCAGACTAGCCCTGAGCTAACATCTGTTGCTGATCTTCCTCTTTTTGCTGAGGAAGAGTGTGCCTGAGCTAACATCCAATCTTCCTCCATTTTGTATGTGGGATGCTGCCACAGCATGGCTTAATGAGCTGTGCCTGGGTCCACACCCAGGATCTGGACCCGTGAACCCCAGGCCACTGAAGTGGAGTGGACAAACTTCACCACTACGCCACCAGGCCAGCCCCTACACTCTTCTGTTTTTAAGAGACTGTGGCTGGATCTCCATTACTAGAATATGAATGCAATTAGTTAATAACTGGCTCAAAATGATTTCATCTCCACCCAAATTTTGCCTCCTCCAGCCAATATGTTGGTCTCGACTGCTGGGTCTGAGGATGGCCATGAAGCAGCCTTGGGAAGTTTATTCAAGGGAAATCCACAGTCACAGTGCCCTGATGTAGCCGACGGGATCCTGAGCTGGCCGGAGGAATTTAACCCCAATCAAGTATAATCTAACTCCTTGGCTAATTGAACGAGTATTCTTACAGTGGCCACTCAAAAAATGAAAATGTAGCCTGTTTATTGGACGTGGTAAACTAAGAAGATAAGAAACTTCTCGTTACCTCTCACAGCCTCCAAACCCTTGGTCTCAATCCTGGATCCTGTCAGTGTCCGGGTTGTCGTCTAGAAGGATGCAGCTGATGGTAGGATGTTAGAGACTCTTCTACTTGACTGTCACTGTCACTGCCCTGCTCCCCAATCTTTGTTGCTTGTTTATAAGACCGTATCCTGGGGTTCAATTTAAGTCTCAAAGTATCATCATCTCTACCAACAAATACATCGACGCAGCCTGGCTCAGCTCAGTCTCCTAATAGTGATGTCTTGTTTTCACTGGAACAAGCCCTTTTATGAGTGACAGATCTGTCACTGAATTCTGTGGTTTCATCCTTCACAATGCCCTTTTCTTCCAGTTCCCATCGCTGGTACCCTAAAACTGGCTCTTAGTACCTCTTGCGAGAGTTCTTGCAACAGCTTCCTAACCAGCCCACCCCTCTTGATGTCAATGCCAGACTGCCTTGCCTGAAAAACTACTTTCAACATGCCTCACATCAGCTAAAATGCTTCTCAGCTTCCTGTTACCCACCCCATGTTTGAGTTTTAAGGGCATCCATAACCAGTTCCCAACCTGAATTTCCTCCTTCACCCGGTCACATACCCTTGGCTACAATCTCCTGATTTCCAGTAAGCCTCAGCCCTCTTACTGTGAAACCATGCTGGGTGTTTCCCCTTTGGGTTTGTTATTCTCCTAATCCAAAGCCGAGTCATCCTTGGCGGTGAGGGGTGGAGATTGGGGGTGGAAGGTAAGGGATGGGGGACTTGCGAAGAGGGTGGAAGAAAGTCACTGAAACTCTGACATGCTTTGTTCAGCATCTACTGTTTTATTTTCTTTTATTCTATTCCATAAGGGCCCAACTCAGGCCACTAACAGTGTAAAGATTTCCCAACTTCTATACAGGGAGGATTTACATAATTCAGGAATTTTTTTTAATTGTTGAGAAAACATCTGATATTTACAGCTTATTAGACTATAAGACACTGTCGGAATGAATCTTCTGTTGTACTTTTTATATTCTGCTGAGTGGTTGGTTCATGAAGTCACTCCAAACACATGCCCAAAACTTGACTGGTAGGGCTTAGTAATCAAGATAGTAAAGGAAAATGTCTGCTCATTTCCTCTGCCCATTTTTTGATCAGGTTGTTGACTTTTTTGTTGTTGAATTGTATGAGTTCTTTATTTATTTTGGAAATTAACCCCTTGTCAGATGTATGATTTGCAAATATTTTCTCCCAGTTGGTGGGTTGTATTTTCATTTTGTTGATGGTTTCCTTTGCCATGCAGAAGCTTTTTAGTCTTATGTAGGATATGAACAGACTTTTTTTTCCAAGGAAGATATACAGATAGCCCACAGGCACATGAAAAGATGTTCAACAACACTAATTATTAGGGAAATGGAAATCAAAACTACAATGAGATAGGACTTCACACCTCTTAGAATAGCTATAATTAACAAGACAAGAAATAACAAATGTTGGAGAGGATGTGGAGAAAAAGGAACCCTCATACACTGCTGGTGGGAATGCAAAATGGTGCAGCCACTATGGAAAGCAGTATGGAGATTTCCCCAAAAATTAAAAATAGAAATACCACAGGATCCAGCTATTCCACTACTGGATATTTATCCAAAGAACACGAAATCACTAATTCAAAAAGATAAATGCATCCCTATGTTTATTGCAGTATTATTCACAATAGCCAAGACTTGGAAGCAACTCAAGTGCCCGTCAAGTGGGGAATGGACAAAGAAGATGTGATATATATACACAATGGAATACTACTCAGCCATAAAAAAGGACAAAATCCCACCATTTGCAACAAGGTGGACGGACCTTGAGGGTATTATGCTAAGTGAAATAAGTCAGACAGAGAAGGGCAAACGCTGTATTATTTAACTCATATGTGGAAGATAAACAAACACATGGATAAAGAGAACAGATTAGTGGTTACCAGAGGGGAAGGGGGTGGGGGGAGGGTGAAAGGGGTAAAGGGGCACATACTATGGTGACAGATAAAAGCTAGACTATTGGTGGTGAATACAATGCAGGCTACACAAAAGCTGAAACATAATAAGGTACACCCGAAATTTACACCGTGTTCTAAGCCAACATGACCTCAATAAAATAATTAAAAAAAAAAAAGTATGAACTTTGGGTTCTAATCCTGACTCTTTCACTTATTAACTGTGTTACCAGGGCAAACTTCTTCACCTCAGTGAGCTCGTTAACTGTCGCCTGGAGTCAACGATAGGGACCCTAGGGGTGAAATAAAGATAAATGCGTGTAAACCCTGCAGCGCAGTCCCTGGTGGCACATCGTAGGTGTTCAGTAACCGCTATCATCAGGCCGCCCTTGACCTGGCTCCGGCCTGCCAGAGGTCCCAAGGTCAGTTCACTGGGAAAGAAAGGTCACTCTGGGCAGCGGTTAGAGGGGCACCGGCCCCACATCTTACCAGCGCCCAAGACCCACCTTCCGAAGGACCTCAGCAGCCCGCGGGGCGCGCCAAGGCCGCTCAGGGAAACAACAGCCTTTCCCCTGGAGACGTTGCCAGCCCCGTGGCTGCCCAAACACGGCCCGGAGGGGAGGGGCGGGGACGCACCCGGGCGCCGACCCAGCCCCGCCCCCTCCTCCAGGACCTGCCCCCGGGCTCCGTGGGGCGGTGCTGCTGCGGGGCGGGGCCGCGGACCGTACCATCTCACCCGGGGGACGGGGGGGGGGGGGGGAAGGCGGCCTTCCCTTTGGCGACACGCCCCGAAGCACGGCAGGTGAGCGTCGCGGGTCCCGCGACCCACTGGAGAAGGTGGCCGGCCGGATCCCCTCTTCTCGCGTCCCCTGAGCCCAGGGCCCCGCGCCCCCCGGGGTGGTAGCGGCGAGCTCAGGGGGCGGAGCCGCGGGGCTGGTGGTGCCCTTGAAGAGCGGCCGGGACGCGCGTCCGCCGCGGGCCGTGTGTGCGGTGCGATCTCCGAGGTGCTTTGCCATCTGGACGGTCACCATGTTGTGCCGGGCGGCGTGCAGGTGAGGCGCCGGGGACGCGGTCACGGCCCCAAGGACGAAGGGGCGCGGGCGGCGGGCGGCGGGCCGGGGCCGGCTTCGCGGCCGCAGCTGCCTCCATCGTCCCCGCACTCCTTCCCCGCTCAGCCTCTCCGGGGCTGGGGGCGCGGGGACGCGGCGGGCGGCCCGGCCTGCCGGCAGGTGTCCGCTGAGCGCGTCCAGGTGCGGCGGGGGCGCAGGGCGGCCGCGTTGATTGAATGCTTCAAAGAACGTGAAGGAGCCAACGATCCGGAAAGGTCCGCTGCGCTGGTTCTTCCGCAGCCTCGTCTGCGTAGACAGGTGCGCGCGGTCGAATCGGTCTGTGCACGCTCTCTCTTCCAGCACGAGCAGGAAGCTGGTGCCAGCTCTGGGGTCTCTGGGGTCCCGGCAGAAGCACAGCCTCCCCGACTTGCAGTATGATTATGGCGCTCTGGAGCCCTACATCAACGCCCAGATCATGCAGCTGCACCACAGCAAGCACCACGCGGCCTATGTGAACAACCTGAACGTCACCGAGGAGAAGTACCAGGAGGCGCTGGCCAAGGGTAGGTGCCCGGCTGCCTGGCTTTGAGAACCTGGCTAAACTGGGAGTCATGACAGCGGGGCGTGTCCCCTTAAGGGAATGCCTCGCTAGTCAATAGAACCACTTCACCTGTTCTTGTTGACTTATGGGCCCAAACTTGCAATGAAAATATCCAATTTGTGGGAAACTGAAACGAGCTTGTATTTACTTAGAATTCAATATTATAATACAATGTGGAGTTACTTTTTTTTTTTAACAGCATAGTTGACAAAAGCAGTAGCTGTGGACATTGTGTGTTTTGTGTCCGGGGGTGTGTATGGGAATATTATAATGGGAATATTTCCCTATTGTGATAGGGAATTCTATGATTTTGTATAGAATGTCTCTATACAAAATAGTATTACACTTTTCAACTATTAGTTAATCAGTAGTTTGCACGAGGAAAATAATTAACAGTCGTGTTTCCAACTGCATGTATGGCTTAATAAGCTACACAGGTAAAAAAAATGTATTTGAAAAATACTTTGGAGTGGCAGTCCTGTGAAATTTGTTGTGTAAATTTCAAGACAGTGACATCTTGTTGACTGGGGGCATCTAGTGGAAAAGTGTAGTATTTCAGCCCGATTGTTTATGAGGTAATTGGCTCAACAAAAAGAAGTGGAAGTTACAACATTCTGGAAGATTTGCTTGTGCAATCAGTTCCCTCAAATACGGGAAAAGTTTTGATGATTTAGGAAATAAATCCAGGAAGCCTGTGGTAATGAGAGGCTGGGGAATAGGCCCGTTGTGAAAGTGTTTCCTACGTGACGTCTGGCACCCGTGAATCTGTCTGTCAATATTTTAAAGACAGCTTAATGTTAGTCTGCTTCTTGCGCAATCAAAGCTGCACTTGTTTAGTGAAAACCACTGGAAAAAAAGCTTTACATGATATTATACCATATTGCCTGTAAATTAGTAAGTCCCTGCATAGGTTTCTTTTATTTAAAAAATTATATTTTAAAAATTATTGAAGAGTTAAGTTTTTGTGTTTGAGAATTTGGGAGAAAAGAGGAATGTAAGTAAAATAACATTAATCTCATCACAAGTGAGTAACATCAAACAAAAATATTTAACTTTTATTGCATTTAACAGAGGAAAAAAACAGGTGAAACCAAAGAAAATGTTGAACTTCAGGAAAGTTCTTCAAAGCAGATATTAAGCCCCCAAATTTCTATTAAAATTTAAAAATGATTAAGTGAACTTGGAGATCATTAAACTGTTTCTCAGTAAGCATATTTCTTTCCCATTCGAAAAATTTGTTACTGTTGATTTATTAAAAAGCAATATAAAACCTACATTTATTTTTAGGGTGACTCTTCAGGAAAAATTAATAAAGGGAACACTGATCTGTAAGAAAATTATTTTGTAAACAACAAAAAGTTGGCATCAGAAAAAAACTCTCAAAGATTGTCTGTGTGGGGCTGGCCCGATGGCGTAGTGGTTAAATTCGCGTGCTCCACTTTGGCGGCCCGGGTTTCTCTGGTTTGGATCCTGGGTGCAGTCCTAGCACCGCTCCTCAAGCCATGCTATGGCAGCGTCCCACACAGAAGAACTAGAAGGACGTACAACTAGGATATACAACTATGTACTGGGGCTTTGGGGAGGGAAAAAAAACAGAAAAAAGAGGAAGATTGGCAACAGATGTTAGCTTAGGGCCAATTTTCCTCACCCATAAAAAAAAAAAACCCTAAGAAACAAAAAAAAAAGATTATCTGTGTATTCAGATATCACTAGGTTCTCTCCTTCTTTCTGAATTGCTAAACAACTGGAGGTTTGGCCTGGTAGCTTCAGAAAGCGAGATTTCTTACATATGAACATAAGTAGCGAACTTTTTCTATCTTTAAGCTCCCTAAGAGCAGAGTTCTCAGTGGTTCTTTGTGTTCTTTACTTTGCCTCTTGTATCTTGTGAATAATAAGCACTCAGTGTTTATTGAACAAGAGATTTCCCATTTTTCCTAAGAGTTCGGTTAATTTGTAGCTTCTTGAAAGCATAGAAAAAATTTTTCTTTCCCTGCTTGTTTAGCAAGGTAGAAAAAAATTCTTCAAACATAACTTTTTTTTTGAATATAGGTACCAGGGAATTAATTTTTTTCCCTTAGAAACTACGTTCAATGTATTCAATTATCTAGTCAATCAACAGACATTTATTGAGTGCCTGTTACATATGAGGCAATATATTGGGCCCTGGGGATACAGCATGCACAGAAGTCCTTGTCATCCCTGGAACTTTCATTCCAGTGGGGAGACAGATGAACAAGTAAATATGTAGTATGCCGGGGGTTGTAAGTCCTATCGAGAACAACAAAGTAGGGGAAGTGGTCTGGAGGGGCTGGCGGGGAATTTCCTATTTTATATTGTGGTTAGAGGAGGCCTCACTGATGAGGTTGATGTTTCAGTAGAGACTGGAAGGAGAAGTGGGGGAATGAAGCGTGAGGCTGTCTCCAGGAAGAGCATTCCAGCACAGGCAACAGGAGTCAGTGGGAGCCCTAAGCTGGGAGCACGTGGAGCTTCTCATGTCAGTGCGGGGAGGCCGTTGTGGCTGGAGCTGGGCCAGCGAGGACGTGCGGAGGGTCAGCTGACGTGCATTGCAAGGACTTGGGGTTCATGCTGAGAGAGAAGAGCAGCCTTTGCAGGGTTTGACTAGAGGAGGGCCGTGATCACCTTGGCGTCTAGAGGAGCCCTCTGGCCACTGTGTTGAGAAGAGACTGTAGGGGACAGACATGGAAGCAGGAGACCCGTGAGAGGCGGAGGCTCGAATGCAGGTGGGGATGCTGCTGGTGTGGACCAGAGGGAGGAGGTAGGGCTGGGATCCTGGATGCGTTTTACAGGTAGAGCTGGCTTTGCTGGTGGATAGGATATGGAGGGTGAGAGGAAAGAAGTAAAGAATGACCAAGTTATCAAAAATGTCTTGAGCAAACAGTTGGCACTTACAGAGATGGGGAAGGCCATAGGAAGAGTAAGTTTCAGGGTGAACATCGGGAGTTCCATTCTGACTATGTTCAGTTTCTTGCTAAGGTAGCATTGAAATATTCCTAGTGAATATCTAGTGAAAACTAGAAATGAGAATTGAAAATTTTCCATATAGTCTGTGGATGGAACCCTACATTTTAGCATTGCACTGTTTCCTAGCTTTGTTCTTTCTATTATTTCATTGGCTAAAATCTTTTCTATCCAAGAAAGCTCTTGAGTTCTTTGAAGCTCAGGAGTGAATTTTCTACCAGCTTTGCCCCCTGGGCTGGGCCTCTCACTGGTGGTTGAGCACATTCTGAATTGAACTAAAAACCCATGGGACAAATAGTTTTGGGAAGGTGTTTTTTTGTAGAAGCTTTAAGTTGTGGAATTTTAGGATCAATAGGATGTTACCGATAAGCTGATCCAATTATCTGACACTTTACAAAGAAAAAAGTAGTGTATAAAATGGTTGAAAAAGTAAGAATTTAGAAAAATGTGTTTGCATTTTAATATTTCAGGGGACGTGACAGCTCAGATTGCTCTGCAGCCTGCACTCAAGTTCAATGGTGGAGGCCATATCAATCATACCATTTTCTGGACAAACCTGAGCCCCAATGGCGGGGGAGAGCCCAAAGGTTGGTATATATTGGTGCAAGCTTGGCGGCATTTTGGGCACCATAGGAACGAATGTTGATTTTCTTAAGTTGCCTTAATTCTCCCTGAGGTCTCATAATGGCGTATTTTTCGTAACAAGGAGTCCAGCAAAATTCTAACTTTTAAAGGGATATACGTAAGAATGGATAATACATTCAGGGAGTTATAACATCAGATTTTATACTCACATACACATAATATCATGTACGGTGTCTCTTTTTGGTTGAATTGTACTGTACGTTAGCGAAAGCCTGGGGAACTCAGGGTTCAGGAAGGACGAGCTTTCCCTTACTAGCTCTGGGACCTAAGGTGAGGTCCTTAACCGTTCTGTGTCTTACCTTCTTCATCTTTGTGCTCCTGGGTAATAATAGGGCTGTTTTGAGAATGAAATGTTATTATATGTGAGGTGCTCGGAATAATGCCATTTGCCATTATTTTACTACTATTATTTTACTGTTTCCTAACTGATAAGAAGTCAGTAGTCCCAGAAAATTAGGTTTTCCAGGACAAGTGCAGGTGATGAGGGGGTGCAGAGCCGATGGGCTTGCTCACTGTCCTTGTTTACTTGACTTCCTGTGTGGCGTGTGGTGGCCCAGGCGGCTTTAATTATCCTCCTCAGCCCGGGAAGATATGGGGCTTAAATATAGCTCCCCTCTCTTGTCTCTGGGCTTCTGGCGGGTATATTACGTTTCTGTGTTTTGTTTTTTGTTTGTTTTTAATCATGTTAGAGAAGGCATCTTATGCACTGAAATAAGCGGTTTCATTTGGAGGATAAAAAGATGAATGGGGGAGTCAGTGTGGGAAACTGGACATTTTATTTTTTCTGAGTTAGGTCTTCAGACCAAGGCTTAATAGTTTTGAGGTTTTGTGAGTTACCGGAATCTCACATACCCCCACGTTCAGCCCGCAGGTTTTGGTACTCTCTGCCGTTTTATGTTATCTGTCTCACTTTATTCCATTATTTCTGCCTTTAATAGAGGATTACCTTAAGCCGGTAGAATCAGAGAAGTAATATTTTTGGCCTAGTTGATGTGCTCGATCTAGAATTGTATTCTATATTGCTACAGAATAAAAGGGCTCATCTGTTACAGTGTCCCCTTAGTTTAGTAATAGAAGAGAAATCGCTCTTTTAAAAATGATATAATTGAGGTAGGAAAGATGTAGGCTGCCTTCGAGAAAAATCAAATAACAGCCATAACATTTTACTCCCAAATTGAGACAGAAGAGATAAGGTAGAAGTCAAAGTAAATTCTCTATTGAGGGAAAAAGAAAGCTAAAATATTATTTCTTTCTTGATAGCCCAGTGAGTGAAGAAATCCCTGTGGCACGCTTCAGTGACAAACGTGTGAATTAAAACTGTGAGACCTTATGACACGACGTAACACGGTGTTACGTAGTCTCGCTGGGTTATGCTGTGTCTTCTATATGACGTTATCTAGTTGTATTTTGGGCCGTATGACAAGCATATTTAAATATGTAATAACATATTCTATTGTAATAATTGTAATCTATTTATTTGTGGGTTTTTTTGTTTTTTTTTTTTTTTTAAATAGGGGAATTGCTGGACGCCATCAAACGTGACTTTGGTTCCTTCGACAAATTTAAAGAGAAGTTGACCGCTGTATCGGCTGGTGTCCAAGGCTCGGGTTGGGGTTGGCTTGGTTTCAATAAGGACCAGGGACGCCTCCAGATTGTTGCCTGTCCTAACCAGGATCCCCTGCAGGGAACAACAGGTGAGATTTGAACATTGTCACATGTTCATTTGGGAGAGATGTTCACTAGAAAGCATTTAACTTGAGGGACTGGCCTGGTGGCGCAGTGGTTAAGTTCTCAAGTTCCGCTTTGGTGGCCCACGGTTCATTGGTTTGGATTCCGGGTGCGGACACGGCACTGCTCAGCAAGCCATGCTGTGGTAGGCATCCCACATATAAAGTAGAGGAAGATGGGCATGGATGTTAGCTCAGGGCCAGTGTTCCTCAGCCAAAAAAAAAAGAGGAGCATTGACAGCAGATGTTAGCTCAGGGCTAACCTTCCTTAAAAAAAAAAAAGAAAGCATTTAACTTGAAATAAGAAAAACTAGCGGCATTTAAACCTATCTTGAGTATGTACTAATTTGAGCAAATCTTAACAGACGATGCTCAAGTCTTGTGCAAGCAGAAAATGCTTTAAAAGTCCTTGATATTTTGAAGTGTAAATCTTATCCAAAATAAGCACGTGTAATTTTACAGACACATTAACCAAAAAATGTTTTAAACATAAACTCTGCTTTATCTGACAGAGTTCCTACCGGCTTACATAATTATGCGCACTAAAATTAGATAAACGAGAGGGAGGAAAAGACGTGTGAACCGAGGCTGACTTCAGCCCCGAGTCTCTTGTCCCCTCTGCTGGGCGCTCGTCATCAGTCTGGAACTAGAGTTCCAGACGGCTGCTTTTCTGGGGGTTTTGGTATATGAAAATGCTTGGCTTAGAAGCTCCAGCCTGGGCTCACCAAATCCTTCTTGATGTGGAGCCAGATTGCATTAGAAGCTCTTTAGGAAGCAGAGTCCTAAGTCATCCAGAGGTTAGCTTCAACTTTGGTCTTTCATGTCACGAGCCCACGGTGACGCCTTGACATCAAACCACAGCAGTTCTCAGCCACTTTTTCTCCCCCTACACACGTCAGGAGACTGGGTTATGAGACCCACTTCCCTGGATGTGCTCAGATTTTGCCAGAATCTAAACAGCTCTTTTGGGAAAGTGAGATGCCACAGAATTTGTAAAAGCCACGAAAGATTTGTGAGCCCTGCCTGCTGTAGAGTCACGTGTGGCCGTGAAGGTGCCTGCCTGGAAAGGCTGTGATTTCTAGGTGAATCCCAGCTACCCCTCCTTCCCTCCCACTTGAAGAAAGCCCCTTGGAATGAAAATAAGTAAAAGTCATGGCAATTTCTTTATGGGAAAAAACTTTGATAAATTTCATTACCTTAATTATTAATACTAAGTTATTAGTGGCATACCTCACAACTGATCAAGCTGTACTGGTTGAGAATTGTTTTCTTAGAGAAGAGCTATGATTTAGTTTGAGACTTTTTCTAAATGAGTGTGTTTTTAAAATTTTATTTATTTGTTAAATTTTGTTTATTTTTTTTGGTGAGGAAGATTGGCTCTGACCTAACATCTGTTGCCAATTTTCCTCCTTTTGCTTGAGGAAGATTGTCCCTGAGCTAACATCTGTGCCAGTCTTCCTCTATTTTGTATGTGGGATGCCACCGCTGCATGGCTTGATGAGTAGTGTGTAGGTACACACCCAGGATCTGAACCCATGCACTCCGGGCTGCCAAAATGGAGTGTGCAAAATTAACTGCTATGCCACTGGGCTGGCCCTAAATGAATGTTTTAAAGATACAGCTAAGTCTTCATTTATACTGTTTAATTTCTGGAAGCAGTGTATCTTTTTCTTTAGTCCTATTTAGTTTTCTTTGTTAATTTATCCTTTCTGCTAGTGTCTCATTAAATGCGTTCTATTCTTTAAGACTAACGTTAGCCTTGGGGAGCAGAGCAGGTTTCTCATAAACACCTCTGGATGCTCAGGTCCTGGGAGGTCCTCAACAGCCCCCACAAACATAACATACCTTGTAAGACCCCCACTGAGGACCACTGAGAATTGTCTGTTGGGTGCATCTGTTGGTGTCTTAAGAACATCTATTCAAATACTGTAGTTAATTGATTTTCCCAAGTCTACTTTAATTATTTTTACTATTCATCACATTTTCTTCCAAAGAGTAAAGTTTAAAATCTTTTTATAGGAATACTTAGTCTTAGGCCGTTTTCCTATTTATATAAGAAACTGAAAATGGATGCGAATGTTGTAAAGGATAATTTTGTATGCATAGGATGAAGTTTAAATTGAGAAGCTGCAGTGTTTTAGATGGAAATTCATAGTGTTTTGCTTTTTTTTCCCATTCTTTCCAATAGGTCTTATTCCCCTGCTGGGGATTGACGTGTGGGAGCACGCTTATTACCTTCAGTATAAAAATGTCAGGCCTGATTATCTGAAAGCCATTTGGAATGTGATCAACTGGGAGAATGTATCTGAGAGATACATGGCTTGCAAAAAGTAAAGCATTATCGTTACACCGAGTGCATTAAGCAATTTCCAACTATTTTTGTAGTAGCTCGAAGTACCACAGTATACCAGTAAGCTGCTCTAGGATAGCATTTCTGAATGTGGCTTATTCAGATATTTGATAAACGTAATGCTATGAATAATTTCCTGTTTTACAATTTTGTTATTGGGCAACTGTTTGAAAATATTAAATGCTTTGTATGATTCGGTCTTTTCACTGAACGTTTCCTTCAGAGAGCTAGAATGGCTAGGAGGGTTAAATTGTCATCATAAAACCATCAAAAGTATCCCATTCCTATGCTGTTAGGGGTCTGTGGAAGCCTTTCTCATCCCATTCTGTTGTAGGAAATCTAGTCTTTTGCCCCAGTTGTTTAAGAACAAAATATTAAATTTATTTCCCAAGGGGAATAGTTTTCTATTGAAAATTGCTCTTTTTGTAAGTAATCCTCCATGTAGTTTTGCTTCTGGCGGTGTCACCCAATGGTCTTTAATTGTTTATGGTCACATGTAACACTGGGTAATCACCATTTTGTCTTTTTAAAAAATATTACTTGATTGCTAATTGAGAATTGCTTTATAATGAGAAAGAAATAGTCGTGCATCTGAATTTTTGGCTAGGGAGAAACACAAAGACTTGATGTGAAATGTTGTCCTCAAACCTAGAAATGTGTATTGTCTAACTTCTCAAAATGGACAAATTAGGGCCAAGCTGATAAAGTCCATGAAGGGAGGAGGTCACAGATGGTTCTGGCCGGGCGCTTGGTCAGGTGCTGCCTTCGTGGGTAGAGACAAGTGGTTTCCAGATGAGGTCAGCCGCGTGCCTCCCTCAGAATGGAGGGAGGTGCCTCCCTCATTTATTTCTAAACACTTGTTTTTGAGTTATTGTATCCCATTTGATGTTTTGCTTTTCTTTTAAAAAATGTACAGTCCCAACAGAAGCTTTGTATTGAGTTTTTTCAATAAAGGGAAAACCATACCCTCAATACAGTGACTCAGCATGTCAGGTTGTGTTCCTGTTTCTTTTTTGCGGGTGAAGCTGTTTACAGGTCACAGGTTCTTTCTGTATTTGGCTTAACATGGTCGTGCATTTCCCATATTTCATCGTCTTCCTCTTTGTCTTGAATGACTGCGTACTATTTTGTCAATTGGACATTTCCTAATTTACCTTACAACTCTATTACCAAATATCTCATTTGTTTCTAATGGTTATTTACTACAATAATGCTGTGGTGAGCAATCCAGATGGGTTTGCCCTTCTATTGGAATATATATAAATATATAAATATTATAATATATATATCTATAAAGGTTTTTTCTCAAACCTATTTTTTAACAGGATGTTTTCCCAAGTTTATTTTAACATTTTTCCCCCCAACTTTATTTTTCTGTTTTTTCCTGGAAAAATGGAGTAAGTTAGCAGTTTCAATATTGAAGACTGAAGTTTTTAAAAGGATTTGAATTCAAGGCACTTTTAGAATTCAGTTAGAAAAGGATTTAGGTTTTATGAATTGTCAGCAGTGTTGATGAGGTTGGTGATAACTCTGTGTGTGTTGATGCTTGTGGGTTGAAAACACTTCAAGACTGAACAGTAAAGTGACTTACGGGGAGTGCAAACGGGAGTCACGTGGTTACTGCTCACCTACACAAAGAAGGCGGTGACCTGTTTACACAGACCATCTAGAAAAGTGGGACCTTTTTGAAAGATGGGCTTTTGAATACAAGTTGTCTGCTACACCCTGGTTTGTACTGAACTGACAAAGATGCAAAGACTCCTGATTTATATAAAGGTTTTGGGCTCTTACTAAGCTTTAAGATTCCAAACAAATCTAATGTTGGAATTTCTATGTGCCCCTATTTTTGCTGTGACTTTATGTCGAGGGAATGAGGGACAGCAGGGTCCTTCACTAAGATTGTGGGTTTTCCTCCCTGGCGGATAGATTTGAAGACACTAAGATAATTTACGGAGTAAAGATTTTAATCTTCCAGTGGATAGTGTCTGTTTAACCCTGTTCTTCATAAAAGAAAAGAAACAGGGAAGGTAAAATAGCCATTTCTTCTGAAAAGAACCAGTATTGTCTATCCGAGAAGGACTTTGTGGCCGAATCAGTGGTGCCCGCTCGATTCGGAGATGTGCTTTGAAAACATCCCTGTGATCAGTGCTGGGGGGACACAGGACCCCAGACGCACGCTGTCCAGGAAATCATATCTGTTGCTTCAACTGCTGTGTAATAATTAACCGTTGATGTTGAGAAATTACAACTTCATCGCACACTTCAAGTTCACGATCTAAAAATGAGTTTTGAATTTCTGTTGAGTCCCTTTAAAAAAGTAACATCAAAATCACAAAATTAAGATTGATGCGTGTTGAATCATACCTAAAACCAGATATAAATACAAATTTTATTTCCTGTTTTAATTTCAGGAGAACTGTCTGGGAAATTTATTAGGTAACTTTTATGAATTACTGTCTCATTTTCAGTCGTACCCTGTGATCCCAACAAGCTAATGTCCTGTCTTCCAAGATACGCATAGTACATATTAAAAATTCTATAAGGTTCTGTATAGTTTTCATTTAATTATTCATTAAAGAAACATTTATTTTCCTATTGTAAGTGTGAAGCTTTTTGATTGTTAATAAAAGAATCTGTCAACTACCAAAAGAGGTCTGTATTGTGCATATGTGTCAAAACATTCATAATCCTACAATGTGTTATCATTTGTACTAAGAAAGGACTAATCAGTGATGGGTGGTTGAAATGTTACCCTTAAAACCCAGAAGGCCTGTGACCCGTATCTCCAGTCGTATCTGTAGTAACATCATCTGATGCTGTAACAGCATAGTATTTTATACACTAAATTAGAAAGCGATAACATCTGAGATCATTAACCAAATGTGGAATATTGTCTTAACTCTTTGAAAAAAAAAAGAATCAGACTTTTGTCACAAGATGCATTTTACATAAAGTTGTGGACTGGTGATATTTTTCACTCTGGTGTTGGAAAGTATGAGCTTACCTAGTACAATTTTCCCCAGACTGCGGTATCACGTTTTTGGAAGGTGAAGGAGGGCCGCCGATGCTTGGGTTCTCCTGGTTTGCCACATGCTGAGTCTGCCGTCCACGGCGGCTCTCATCATCGTCATTAAGCGGGTGGAGCGTGGAGTTTTGTGGGCCAGTTCTAGAGATGGCGCATGTGCTTCTGCTCATATTTCAAGGCCGACAAGGTCACGTGGAACTGCGAGGAAGGCTTGGAAACGTAGTTTAGCTCTACTCCTGTATCTGGGGAGAAGATGGAGCAGGTTTGTGAACGGCCAGCCTCTAGACTGCTTTGGGACTTTGAGCGATTTATTTGACCTCTCTGTGCCTCAGTTTCCCCAGCTGGTGATAATGGGTTGCTGTGGGTTTTAGATGCCTTAATATGTGTGAGGTGCTTCGAACAGTGTCTGACATGTAGTAAGCGGGACGTGCAGCTGTAATAGCCGTTGTTTAATGTGTCTTCTCAATTTTTACTTGTGTGACTCCGACACTCTGCAGGGGAGGCAGAGCACACAGACTCAGCGACAGATCCATACAGCCCTGCCCCGGGCTCGAGTGGCCGCACTGGACCCTCTGCCTGCTTGGTGTTCTTTCCACCACAGTGCATGATATCCTGAAAGAATGCTTTTTATTTGTCCCGTATAAGCCGGCGTGGGGGGAAGCTGCTTCATTTAGGAAAAAGCTGTGATTTCTTGATTTAATCAAGCAGTTCCACCCAGGTTTTGACTGACTTGTCTGTATGCACATTTTAAATGGATCCTTTCATTTCCATCCCAGTACCAAAGTATGGAATTGTTTCCAAAGCAATTTTTTCTAAAAAGCTTATTTTTATTTTTTGGTTAATCCTTTTGGAAAGAATGCCTGGCATAAGCCAAAAGTGAGTGTACCCCCCCGCAAAGAGAGCAGATGGGAAAGTGTGTGGCTTTAATTTCTATTTTTCCACACACTTAGCCACCAAATCATTAAGGAGTAAGATTCCTTACAGGGTCTTTGTAAGCAAATAGAGATTTTCTTTTTTGTTTGTTTGAAAGTGAGATTTCTCAGACAAAATGGGATATTTGGGGGCAAGTTCTGGCCTGTGTGTACCAGCGTGTACTCTGATTCGTTCTTGCCCTCCGGGCCTTCCCGACCTTCTCGCACACGGTGACACCCCTTCTCCAGGGCTTTCTCCATCAGCTGTGTCTCCTTTTCCTTTGTGCGTCAACTTGGGTCTTCTAGGAATGGTCTCTGTGTCATGTATTCCCTTCCAGGGCAAACTGCTTGAAAATGTACTATTCACAGTGCTCTCTCACCTCCCGTGTGTCAATCATGCTGCTGCCTTTGGGGTTCTGCTCTGCGCCCCAATGATCCAGTGCCGCGTCCAAGGTGTGCTAATCATGGTGGCGAACACTGGTAGGTCTGCCCGACGAGTTCTTCACTGACTCATCCCTCAGCGACACTCTGTCCTCTAGTGAGGGCCGCCAGCCCCAAGATGGGCTCAGCAGAGTTCTCTCGAAGTTTTAAGACCAGAGTTTTAAAAGACAGTTGGTCCCTCTCTTCAATACTTAAAACTATTAAATGTCTTTCCTTTATTTAAACCAAATGGTACTCAATCCTGGCTGCACACTTGAGTCGTCTTCCAGGAACTTCACACAAGTAATGATGCCCAGGCTCTACCCACAGGAGACTGATTCAAGTGGTCCAGCATGGGTAGATTTTTTAAAAGTTTCCCTGGCCTGGTGGCGTAGTGGTTAAGTTTGTGAGTTCCGCTTTGGCAGCCAGGGGTTTGCCGGTTTGGATCCCAGGTGCAGACCTTCTCACGGCTCATCAAGCCATGCTGTGGCAGCATCCCACATACAAAATGGAGGAAGATTAGCAACAGATTTTAGCTCAGGGCCAGTCTTCCTCACCAAAAAAAAAAAAAAAAATAAAGTTTTCCAGGTGACTCTAATGTGCTTCCAGGGTCAAGAACCTTGGACAGAGCTCCACTGTGACAGGCAGGGACCAGCCCACAGAAGCATGGACTGCAGCAGGTGCACGTTTAGCATTTTGCCCCCATGCAGGACTCCTGTGGGGCTGCCTGAGGTGGTATCTGCTGCCTTTGCCTCAGCACCTGCAACAGAGATGGCCTCTGCCCACTGAAGGTCTAGGTTGTTGCTACAA
Source organism: Equus asinus (assembly GCF_041296235.1). NCBI lineage: Eukaryota > Metazoa > Chordata > Mammalia > Perissodactyla > Equidae > Equus > Equus asinus. The sequence continues at coordinate 30,179,618 of NC_091790.1, forward strand.
AGTGGCCCCTCAGCCAGGGACTGAGCTCCTTATACCTAGATGGGGCCACCTGGCTAGTTCTGTTCTATGACCAGAGGTGGTTAAGAAGTGGGTGAACCTTCATAACCCTCCCGCGTCCCTTCTGCTGGCTTCTGGGCGTGAGCGCTGCTCTTTTGGAAGCCACTTGTTTTAATACGGTGCTGATGCAGAAGAGAAGAAATCGGTAATTCTTGAATCACTGCTTCAGGGGGGAGCTGCGTGACCAAGACACCAGTGAGTGAGGGTTCTCAGATCACGAGATGATGTAACGAAAAAGATTTGTGGGATTTGTTGGTTACAGCAACTAACAGTAAGTCCTCTAATAGCTCGGCAGCCTATCCTCTTCTGTCTGATGTAGCACCTGTTATTCTTTGGGACATCCTTTTCGCTCCATCAGGGCTTCGTAAGGCTTCTGTTCCTGTGCTCTGCCGCTCCCCTTCCCAGTTTGGCTCACAAGGTGGCCTCAAGAACCAGACTAGTCAAGTTCTCTGCATTTTTGGATATCTCTTTCTTTTCTTTTTCTTTTTTTCTTTTGAGGAAGATTAGCCCTGAACTAACATCTGCTGCCAATCCTCCTCTTTTTGCTGAGGAAGACTGGCCCTGAGCTAACATCCGTGCCCATCTTCCTCTACTTTATATGTGGGACACCTGCCACAGCATGGCTTGCCAAGCGGTGCCATGTCCACACCCGGAATCCAAACCAGCGAATCCTGGGCCACCGAAGCAGAATGTGTGAACTTAACCGCTGTGCCACCAGGTCAGCCCCTCAAGTTCTCTGTTTTTTTGAACGTGTCATAACTTCAGGGATGGTTCCATGACCCAAACTGGGTCAATGAGAATCTTCCCTAAGCTTCCGTATAGGGCCGATGGGGAAAAGAGTTTTCCTCTTCCTTTGGACTCCTGTTTGGGAGGGCCTGCAAGATGACGGCCTCTCGTCCACGGCGGTGGAACAAGCTGGCTGCAGAACTAAGTCAGTGAGTGGAGGAAGGAAGAGCTGAGAGACGGAGGGAGAGGCAGAGCCCCACGTCACTGTTTGAATCTCTGAATCTGGTGGTACCTGAAGCCAGAGCCTGGGTTTACTGTTGATGTGAGCTGAAAAATATTAAAATTATTGTACTCGTCATTTAGTTGCTCCTTCTGCTGAGGCTGGTTGAGTTGGATTGTTGTCCCTGGCTAACCTTACTCTGCCCCTTTAAATGCCGGCTCCAGCTCTACCCTCCAGACGTGCAGAGCCAGCTCCCATCTCGCTGTTCCACTGGAGTGGCTCAGAGGCAGCTCCCGACTAACCTGCCTCCAAAGTGAACTCTGGATTACGCCTGCTCCCAGATCTGCTCATCTCAGGGTCCTGTCCATCTCAGTAAACGGTCACACCTAACGGCTCGAATCCGGGACCTGAGTTACTCTTTTTTTTTTTTTTTTTAAAGATTTTATTTTTTCCTTTTTCTCCCCAAAGCCCCCCGGTACATAGTTGTATATTCTTTGTTGTGGGTCCTTCTAGTTGTGGCATGTGGGACGCTGCCTCAGCGTGGTTTGATGAGCAGTGTCATGTCCGCGCCCAGGATTCGAACCAACGAAACACTGGGCCGCCTGCAGCGGAGCGCGCGAGCTTAACCACTCGGCCACGGGGCCGGCCCCTGAGTTACTCTTAAGTCTTCTCCTTCTCTCGCTCTCTTTATCCAATTTAGCAGCAACTCTTGTCATTTCCATTTCCAAACTATAGCCTCTCATCCATATACTCTCTCACCTGCATCTTCCCCAGAAGCGCCCCAAATGCCTTTTCAGCTTCCACTCTTGCCTCCCTGTAACTGTATTCTTATGTGGCAACCAGAATAATCCTGGAAGTGTACATTCTTGTTCTTAAAACTCTCCCACGGCATTCCTTTGCTCTTAGTATAAAGTGCAAATTCTTTTTTCTTTTTTTGAGGAAGATTGGCTCTGAGCTAACATCCGTGCCCAACTTCCTCTACTTTATATGTGGGATGCCTGCCACAGCATGGCTTGACAAGCAATGTATAGGTCTGCACCTTGGATCCGAACCAGCAAACCCTGGGCCGCTGAAGCGGAAAGTGAGAACATAACTGTTGCGTCACCAGGAGGCCCCTAGTGTCGAAATTCTTTACCAAGACCTGCAAAGCTTTGCATGGTCCGACTCTTCTCTCCTTTTTCAATCTCATCTCACATCACTCTCCCCAACTTCTTACACTTCAGGGGCCCTAGACTCCGCATTTCAGAGACCACCCTCCATTCTTTTGTACCTTTGGGCCTTTGCACCTGCTCTTGCTCCACCTGGGAAGTTATTCCTCTCTTTCTTCACATGGCCATACTTGCTCAGAGAGGCTTCTCCGACCATCCCATTTAAAGCTTTTGTTTTCTTCCTGGGAGAGTCTGTAATTACCTTGGCTGTTTATTCCTTTGCTTGTTTACTTCTTGCCTCTCCTCACTGGAATGTGAGCTCCAAGGAGGTGGAGACTGTGTGCCATTCACAGCTGAATCTCTGAGTCTTGTGTCTAGCACACAGTTGGTGCTCAATAATTAACTCTTCTCTCCATGTGGCAGGCCCTCAGCGGGTCCTCACAGCGCAGTTTGAAACCCCCTCGACTAGAAATTCTCTATGGTCCCTGTTGGTTCCAGAGTTTGTGGTCCTCCTGAGCTAAGTGCCCATCAGACATAACATCTTGATTAATATTCCTCGAGGCTGGAGTAGGGGCTCCAGTAGGGACACAGAGCCAGGTAATTTAGAGCTGTAGCTGTCTTTATGGAATAGGTTTGCCACCAGGAAGTCAACACTATGTCTCAGTCTGCTTGGGCTGCCGTAACAAAATACCATAGACTTGGCTTAAAAATAAGAAATGCACGGGGCTGGCCCCGTGGCCGAGTGGTTAAGTTCGCGCGCTCCGCTGCAGGCGGCCCAGTGTTTCGTTGGTTCGAATCCTGGGCGCGGACATGGCACTGCTCATCAAACCACACTGAGGCAGAGTCCCACATGCCACAACTAGAAGGACCCACAACAAAGAATATACAACTATGTACCGGCGGGCTTTGGGGAGAAAAAGGGAAAAGTAAAATCTTTAAAAAAAAAAGCAAAGAAATTTATTTCTCACAGTTCCGAAGGCTGAGGATCCAAGATGGAAGCTCCAGCTGACTCGGTTCCTGTGAGAGCCCTCTTCCTGGCTTGCAGACGCCACTTCTTGCTGTGTCCTCACATGGTGGAGGAGAAATCTTGCCCTCTTCCTCTGCTTAGAAGGCCACAGTCCTGTCGAGTTAGGGTCCTACTCTTATGACTTCTCTGAACCTTAATTACCTCCCAAGACCCTGTCTGCAGATACGGACACAGCGGGGGTTAGCGCTTCAACATACGAATTTTGGGGGAACACAGTTCAGTCCACAGCAATGTCTAATCTCTTTAAGCTTTTTTTTCTGTCTTTTTTTGCGCTACCTCAGTATTCCAGGTGAGTAACGGATCTTTATCTAAATCATAATATTACTATAAACAGGTCAAGTTCCACTGATGCAAGAAATCTGGCAAAGGAAATAAATTTACATCTTTACTCTTAAGACAACTGTATAAAACCTTCTCATATACTCACACACCTGGTGTCTGTTTAAGGAATGTTTGCACTCAGAGAATTTTAACATGGAGAATTTCCGGCCTTTTGAGGTTTTAAACTAAGCACAAGTTTTACTTGTTTTTCTTACCGAGGATAAGATTTCCTGCATATTTCCTGATTATAGAGGTAGGAAATAGATGAAATCAATGCCCCACTTTTGTTTTAATTGAATACTTGTGAGGAGCTCCCTTTTCTTGGCCCAAAGGTTGAAATTTAACCCAAACACATGAATTTGTAACACTTTAAATGCTGGGAAGAAGTGGACAATTATATGCCCGATTCTCTATTATTCTGTCTGATTTGGCTATATTTAGTTGTCATTATCGTTATTGGTGAAACAGAGATGGAATTTAAAAAAAAATTTTTTTTAAGTATTCTTTTTTTGAATTTATTTTTTATCGTGGTCATAATAGTTTGTAACATTGTGAAATTTCAGTTACACGTTATTTTATTTGTCAGACACCGCATAAGTTTGCCCCTTCACCCCTTGTGCCCACCCCCCAACCCCTTCCCTCTGGTAACCACTAAACTGTTCTCTTTGTCGGTAAGTTTATGTTCCAGAAATAAGTGAAATCATATCATGTTTGTCATTCTTTGTCTAGCTTATTTCACTTAATATAATACCCTCAAGGTCCACCCGTGTGGTTGCAAATGGGACGATTTTGTCTTTTTTCTGGCTGAGTAGTATTCCATCTGCTTTATCCAGTCATTGGTCAATGGGCACTTGGGTTGCTTCCACATCTTGGCTATTGTGAATAATGCTGCAATGAACATGGGGGTGCATAAGTCTCTTTGTATTGTTTATTTCTAGAGATGGAATTTTTAAAAATAGACTTTATTTTTAGAGCACTTTTAGATAACAGAGAAACTGAGTAGAAATTACAGAGATTTCCCATTTACCTCCTGCCTCCCCCACCACCTCCCCGGCTATCAACATCCCCCACCAGTGTGGGACATTTGTTATAATTGATGAACTTACGTTGACACATCATAACCACCCAAAGAACTCAGTTTCCATCCAAGTTTGCTCTTGGCATTGCACATCCTATGGGTTTGGACAAATGTACAATGACATATGTCCACCATTTTACACACAGAATGCTTTCCCCACCCTTCAAATCCTCTATGCTCCACCCGTTCATCCCTCCCTCCCCTAAATCTTTGGCAACCACTGATCTTTTCACTGTCTCCACAGTTTGCCTTTTCCAGAATGTCATATAGTTGGGATCATCCAGGTTGTAGCCTTTCACATTGGCTTCTCTCATTCAGTAACATGCACTTAAGTTTCCTCCATGTCTTTTCATGGCTTGACAGCTCATTTCTTTTTAGCACTGGATAATATTCCATTGTCTGGATGTCCCACAGTTCATCCATTTGCCTACTGAAGGGCGTCCTGATTGCTTGTAAGTTTGGGCAATCATGCAGAAAGCTGCTATAAACATCCAAGTGCAGGTTTTTGCGCTGATATAGATTTTCAGCTCCTTTGGATAAATACCAAGGAGAGTGATTGCTGGATCATATAGTAAGAGTATGTTTAGTTTTGTGGAAATGGAGTTAAAAAAGCTTATGAATAACTTATAGATGGTTAAATGTTCACCCAGCACAGAGAGGGTCTTACCAGCAGCTGGGGCCTTTGCCTGTGATTGGCAGGCTGTGCCCCACATGGGTGTCAGGCCAAGCTGTATCCAGCCATCTTCCTGCCCTGGAGTGGAGCTGCATCAGCTCCATTTCCACAAAGCTGCCCTGGGAACTGCCTTAGATCCTGCTAGCAGTCGTCTCTCTCCTTGGGTCCTGGCCCGGTATCCTGTTCTCAGGGCCAGTTCTCCCATTTCTTCTCTTTCCTAGAGAATTCATCTTTTCCAGGGCTGCTGGGTGTGGGGTGGGGAATGGGGAATTTTGTGTCTGTATTGTACCTCCTAAATACATCCCTTCCTCTTAAACTCCCCATTCTGCAACATGCCCTGGGTTCATCTGAAACCCAAGGAGCCACCTGCCACCTGCTCCGAGCCTCAGATTTAGTTCTTATGCAGGCCTCAGGGTGAAGGACCTGTTTCCCTTGCTCTTCCACAGCCTTTAGAAGTCAGTCCCCATAAAAAGCTCTATTCTTCCCCGGAGGAAATCTCAGAATTGTTTTTCGCATTATCCTAAATATATTTGCCCTGCAGCCAGTAGGTGGCAGTATTTCCATGCTTTTCTCCCTTCCACGCACTCTGCTAAAAACAGGATTTCTGTAAAAGCAGAGTGGCTTCAGGGTGTTGGAACAGTCCTAAAGAAGATCTCCATGCACACATTACCTGGACCATTTTCTTCTTTTGTTCATTTGAGAACAGATAATCTTTGACATGTTTTTCGTTTTAAACTTTTAAATTCTTTTTATTTTGAAACACTCTCAAATTTACGTGAAAGTTGCAGTTCTAGTACAAGAACTTTAGTTTTTTCAGAATCTTTTGAGGAAGTTGTCGATGTGATGCCCAGTCATCATTGAGAACTTTCTCGGTATTTCCTGCAAACAAGGACATTCTCCTACATGGCCACCAGACAGCCTTCAAGATCAGGAAATGAGCAATTACACATTACTGTCCTCAGATGCCGTTCAGATTTCATCCATTGTCCCAGTAAAGCTCCTTATAGCAAAAGGATCCAGTTCAGAATCACCTTTGTATTCAGTTATCTTGTCTCCCAATATCCTTCAAGCTCAGAATGCTCTACAGTCTTTCCGCATCTTCCACGACCTTGATACTTTTGAGATTACAAGTGTTATTTTATAGAACGCCCCTCAGTCGGAGAATATCTGTTTCCTTCTATTAGATTCAATTTATGCATCTTTGGCAGGAGTATCTCAGAAGTGATATGTGTCTTTTTCGCTGCATCCTCAGGCTGCACATGGTTTCAATTTGTGCCATGACTGCTTAATCGATGTTAACTTTGACCACTTGTTTACAGGTGTCTGCCAGGCTTCTCCATCATAAAGATATTCTCTTCTCCTTTTAACTATCAAAACTTTTGTGAGGCAGCACTTTGAGATTATGTAAATATCATGTTTATCATCAAATTTTCAAATTATTCACTCATTTGTTTACAGCCATATGGACTGATGAATTGCTACGTTATTCAACGGGTTATTTATTTTGATGCTCAGTGAGAACCACTTCAAGATGTCTTCTATGTCCTTTTGACCTGCCCCGTCATTAATTTCTGGCATAACATGTTCAAAGCCCATATTGTATTTTCTCTACCCCCAAATCAGCTATTTCTCCTAAGAACCCTGGGTCTTTTTACAGGAGAACAGTGTTTGGAAACCAAGATCCAGGTGCCAGCTGAGCTCATTGCGATTGGAATATCATTGCTCCCAGGATTTTTTTTTTTTTAAATTTTATTTTTTCCTTTTTCTCCCCAAAGCCTCCCGGTACCTAGTTGTGTATTTTTCGGTGTGGGTTCTTCTAGTTGTGGCATGTGGGACGCTGCCTCAGCGTGGTCTGATGAGCAGTGCCATGTCCGCGCCCGGGATTCGAACTAACGAAACACTGGGCCGCCTGCTGCGGAGCGCGCGAACTTAACCACTCGGCCACGGGGCCAGCCCCGCTCCCAGGATTTTTTGACGGACAGAACTAAGGACTATGTGACTGTGCATGTGAATATGTATATATTATATATGCACACACATATGTGCACACATCTGTATATATCTGCATGTATAGATATACGTATACTAGACTATGACATCTAAATTTACTTCTGAAATAAATATATATACTGAAAACCAAGAGTTCACACCAGAACTGACTACATAATTTGCGGGTCCCAGTGCAAAAGGAAAAGGTCATGTCTCTTGTTCAAAAAACAGGAAAAACATGCTGTTTAAGGTACTAAAATATAAAGCTATTTCGTATCTTTCACAGTCTCTTTCTATCCGTCATGGTGTTTTTTAAATTTGCTATTGAATGTCATTCCAAGAAAAGAATAATTAAAAATTAAAGTGTTAGCGTGAATTTTACCATTCATCTTTATATTGTGCAATGCCAACTTTCAATGCCAATGTCAGGGCATTGACTTGTATGTGGAATCACCCATAATGACAAAATTCCTATTTCGAGCTGTGTATTTTGTTCTTGCCAGAATAGTGGTGACACTGCACAAAACTAACTCAGCTCCTTTTGATACCGACCCTGGTATCAGTTTCCCCACATTAAACCCAGCATATATGGGGTTAAAACCAAAACACTCATTCCCTGCTTACTCTCTGGCTTCCTGCCTCCAGAATCCGCTATCCTCCATGGAGACAGACACCATCAAGGACAAGCACCTGGACCATCTCCTCCCTATTAAGAGATACGAGCTGGTGGGAAAGCTGCTGACCAGCAAGGTCACGGGCTCCCTCCTCTCTGCAAGTGTCTCAAGGCCAAAGACAGGCTGGTGGGAAAGCTCTGACCAGCAAGGCCATATGCTCCCCCTCCCCTACCTAAAGCCCCAAATAAAAACCCTTCCTTTTAGCTTTTCGGAGAGTTTGGGATTTGAGTGTTAGCTGCTCTCTCTCTTTGCTCAGCACTGTGCAAAAATGAAATTCCTACTTTCTTCCACCACACCCGGTGTCAGAGATTGGCTTGCTGCACAACGGGTGAGCGAACTCACTTCAGGTTCGGTAACACTTTGATTTCACCTCCTGCTCTGTGCACATTCGACTGAAACTCTCTGTTGTAGACTTGGCTCACTGGGGAGGAAGGAAGGACTTAAAGGAAAAGGAACTGAGTGCTGTATCTTTCCTTTTCCTTCTATGTCACCACTTTCAGCATAATTGGTTGGCTAATACAAGACAACATGAGTAAGAAAGAACATTATGGGGCTCCTTGGTCTTTTAGGTTCCTTAGAATGCCATAGCCTTATTTATGTTGGACGCAAGTTCTAGTCTCCTCAAATGGAGAGCGGCTCTCAGAGTTGTCAGTTGTCTGTTACTCAGTCATGAATGGGACACGCTTACCTTGTGCTGGCTTCGGGTATTGTTGAACTCCCGCACATCGTGGGTCCACGGGAATTCTGTGCTCATGGGGCATGGCAGATGCTCCATGTGATTGGGACATCAGGGAACAACAGACATATGTGCCGCGTGGATCTCGTCTGCTTATTCCAGGCTCTAGTGTCCTGTTGGACTTCATTTCCAAAACACAGTTCAAAAATATTAAGAATTCCGAGGTGGTGACAGCAGAGCATGAAACAAAGCGTGGGGCTCTTCTGAGCTCAGGATTTGTGCGGGTCATACCTCCAGGAAGCTGGGCTTGGCTCTGGCATCTGACACTCAAAACAAAACTCACTTAGAGCCTACCTTTGGGGCTGCCGTGGGTTTAGTTAGAAGGTCCCCACATCATGGACCCTGTGCAAATCGTAATCCAGGGAAACACACTCATTTCTTTGTTTTGTACATCTGGTACGTTTGCATAGAGCATTTAGCCTACATGCATAGTCTTGTAAAGACTCCAACAGGAAGTTTCTAAATTTGCCTGAGGCGAGTTTCTGTGGAATGCTGATTTCAGTTCACTATTATCAGCTCTCTTTCTCAACCATCTGAAAAGTAATTCCCGTTGGGCAAGAGCTCACATTTCATGTTGTTTTCCAAACATTTTGTTCTGACTTATTTAGGATGCCAAGATGTCATAGTCAGTTTTCAGACATTTTAAGGAGGACCCCAACCGCAGTTGAGGAAAACCATGTGTGGGTGTCAACCATGGTGTGGCATATTGACTTTATCTCCTTCTTGCCAAGGAGTTTCTTCCCATGAGAAGGCAATCAGATTTGGGTAGGTTATAATTTTCAATTCCTATTTCTTTAAATATTTCACTTGTGTCTTCCCCCTCTTTCTCTTCCTGGGAAAATCCACTTATTCTCTAGGACTCAGCGTAATGGTGCCTCTTCTTGATACCCCAGGCCAAGTTGGTCACTCCTCTGCACTCTCTCTGCTCCTGTCTCTGTCCTGGTACTTACTGGTTTATACGATAATAATCGGCTTCGTGGTCTGTTCGCTCCACTAAGCTTCAAGCTTCTCCAGGGTGGGGACCAGGTCTTTATTCATTTTGTATCCCTAAAGCTTATCACAGGGCTTGACATCTGGCACATGGTCAATTTCAAAAGGGGGTACTTAATAGCTCTTTCCTTTAGATTTTTTCTTCTCACATTTTAGTCTAGAACTTTTCTCAGTTTCACTGGCATATGTTTTTAGTTGTGGAAAATGGAATAGAAAGCATTATCCCATATGTCGATGACATGTTTTATTATCAATAACTAGGAGTTATTTTCTCTTAAAATTGGCACCTGAGCTAACATCTGTTGCCAATCTTTTTTTATTTCTTTCTTTTTCTTCTCCCCAACACCCCACCCCAACTAGGAGTTATCTTTTATTTTTTTTTTGAGGAAGATTAGTGCTGAGCTAACATCTGCTGCCAATCCTCCTCTTTATGCTGAGGAAGACTGGCCCTGAGCTCACATCCGTGCCCATCTTCCTCTAATTTATTTGTGGGACGCTCACCACAGCATGGCGTGCCTAGCGGTGCCATGTCCGCACCCAGGATCCTGCGAACCCCGGGCCGCCAAAGCGGAATGTGCGCACTTAACCACTGAGCCACCGGGTCGGCCCCAGGAGTTATCTTAACAGACATCTAATTATTGTCAGAAAGCATAACATAAGATAGTCTCTTCAAAAATTGGAACTATTGTTTTAAAGGTTCATTGCAAACCACTCTGCATAGTTTAATTTCTCTAAGCTTCTTGAAAGTTAAACTGTTTCAAGACATTTCCAGCTCTTTCCTAAGAGTTTTTAAAAAAATGGTACAAATAGCTTTTGGTAAGATTCATTTAAAAACACTTGCTTGGCGTGCTTTCTTGTAGTATCCTTAATGGCCTACAACTTGAACTTCAAGGGTCCATTGGTCCGTGTGGACCTAGAGTTGTCCTCTGGGGAAGAGAGTGACCCTGCCTGCTGCTGTCCCCTGAGCTGCCTTCCTGTGGCGTGACTGGCCTTCTCTTCATGCACACTGCAGTTGATTCGACAAATCCCATCTCAGGTCAACTGACGCTGGAGGCATGTGCACCTGCCTGTAATTTGCAGCATATAATTTGCACTTCAGATAGTCGTCAGAGTAAAACCCCAAACTCTCTGCTGATTGATATCTATAAAAATCAAGAAACAATATCTATAGAAGTTTGTGTGAAGCGTGACAGCTTCGTACGTCACCTGGAAATCCTCCCTAAGTCATAGGGTTCGCTCTCTCACCATCGTCATCTGCTTCTTCCTCCTTCTTATTATCACCACAGTTGTGATATTATGATAAAGGTGATGCAGTCCATCTGTCCTCTAGATTTTACAAGATCCTCTAAAAAAATCACTCCCGGACTAGACACACCATTGGATTACTGCCCATGCGCATGCACTGTGTTAATTTTTTAAAAATTTTTTTATTGAGTTTATGATAGTTTACAACCTTGTGAAATTTCAGTTGTACATTGTTGTTTGTCAGTCGTTGTAGGTGCACCCCTTCACCCTTTGTGCCCACTCCTAACCCCCCCTTTCCCTTGTAGCCACTAATCTGTTCTCTTTGTCTACATATTAAACTTCCACATGTGAGTGGAGCCAGACAGAGATTGTCTTTCTCTATCTGGCTTATTTCGCTTAAGATAGTACCCTCAAGGTCCATCCATGTTGTTGTGAATGGGACGATTTTATCCTTTTTTCTGGCTGAGTAGTATTCCATTGTGTGTATTCCACATCTTCTTTATCCAATCATCAGTTGATGGGCACTTAGGTTGCTTCCACATCTTGGCTATTACAAATAATGCTGCGATGAACATAGGGGTGCATGGGACTTTTTGGAATTGCTGACTTCAAGTTTTTTGGGTAGATACCCAGTAGTGGGATGGCTGGGTCATATGGTATTTCTATTTTTAATTTTTTGAGAAATCTCCATGCTGTTTTCCGTAGTGGCTGCACCAGTTGGCATTCCCACCAGCAACATATGAAGGCTCCTTTTTCTCCACAAGCTCTCCAACATTTGTCACTTTTTGCTGTGGTTATTTTTGCAATTCTAACAGGTGCAAGGTGATATCTTAGTGTAGCTTTGATTTGCATTTCCCTGACGATCAGCGATGATGAGCATCTTTTCATGCGCCTATTGGGTTAATTTGGTTTTTGTAGACCTCCCTTCACCGAACAGGGCAGCAACGTAAGACAGTGGTTGAGAGTTTAGGCTTTGGAGACAGACGTTCCTGACTGAACCCTTCTCTAATCCTGGCTCTTCCTCTTGCCACCTGTGGAGCCCCTAGTAGATTCCCTGATCTGTGTAAGTCTCAGTTTCCCCATCTGTAATGTAGGGTAAGAATATACTTGTTAGGGTTGCGGCTAATGATTAAACAAATAATTCACACGCAACATTTAGCACAGCGCCTGGCCCATAGTAAGTACTCAATACATATTTAAAAACTATTTAAAAATTTTGACATAATTATTAACTGCGCATTGGTGTACCATCATTGGCCTGTGTGGGGATGACGTTATAAGATGGGATTCCCTTATGGTACCGTGGTGGGGATTTGCCAAGATGCTCATTCATTGATTTATTCAACAAGTATTTGTTGGCTGACTATTATTGCCAGGTACAATTCTAGTTGTGGGTGGCAGAACAAAGAACAAAATGTTAAATAGTCCCTGCCCTCAAGGACCTTATATTCTAGTTGCTGGTCGGTGGGGGGAGGCAGTAAGCATAAAAAATGGGCCAATTATTTAATACGTTAGAAGGTGAGAGTGCTGTGGAAACAGAGTCAGGGCAAGATAGCGGGGTAAGAGGATGTATTTTAAGAATGTGTTCACAGTGGGCCTCACTGAGGTGTCCCTTGAGTGAACTCTTGAAGGAAGTAGGGCCGCGGGGTGCAAATATCTAGGAGAAGAGCACCGCACTAAAGGCATGGTGTGGGAGCAAGTTCCTGGCATGTGCCAGGAATAGCCAGAACAACTAGCTGGAGAGCAAGGGGCCTAGCAGTGGGCCACAAGGTTGGGGTGGGGGTGGGGAGCAGTTCGCTTAGGCCTGCGGGCCTCTGGAAGGTCATTGGCTTTTGCTCTGAATGAGATGGGAGCCATTGGAGGGTGTGGATGAGGCATAGCTTGCCCAACTTGTACCTCATAGTTTCTTCCTCCCTTCACTCCCTCTTTCCCTGCCCCCTCCCTCTCTCTGTCTCTCTCTTTTTCTTTCTCTTCCTCTCTCTTCTTCTCTCTTCCTTCCTTCCTTCTTTCTCTCTCTTTCTTTCTTTCATCTCTCCTTCCTCTTTTCCTTCCTCTTCCTCTCTTCCCCCTTCTCCTCCATCTGGTAGATCAACAGGAAAGCTTTTCCTCAAATTGCAGTATCAGATCAGCTACGTCCCTGAGCAGCTCGTTGGTTTTCAGATCAGATTATGACGGGGGTGAGTTGCGTGCCTTCCAAGGTTGTGTTCTTTGTGTTAACAGTCAGAAAGCTAGTCTATATCAACTTTGGGATCAGAGCAAGGGCCCCTTTTTGGCAATCGAGTATTGAGCTGATGGAACCTGACTGGGTCATCTGTGCGACTTCCTCATAGCTGTAGGTGACTTCAGAGGACATGCCGTGGCTGGCTATTGCTGTCCTGGATGCGCCATTGTTTGGTTGGTAGCGATTTCCCGCTAGACCATGAGCTCTGCGAAGGCAGAGGGCGCAGTGCTGTTTTAAAACCAGCATCGTATCCCCACAACCCACTGAAATGCCCTGTCCACTTAATAGTCTTGGTTGAATGAGCGAATACATCGACTCAGTGTGATCCTTTCCACTTTCTTTACCGCCACAATGCAAGAACTACACATTATGAAACCCGTGTTCCGAGAGCCATAGGCAGTTATATTATTGGACAAGAATCCATTTAAGAATACATTACAAGACTGCCTGTCGTGCCAGCAAGATGTGGGCCATGGGGCCCAGCTTTTGTCATGATTTAGCAATTGTCTGAAATATTCCCTCTCTACCGATTTCTTAAAAAGTCAGATTAGAAGATCTCAGAGGAATGTTAAGATTTGATAAGGAAACCCACTTTTTGTGTGTGTAAACGAAAAAATTCAGAAAACTCTTTTTTTAAACTTAAATGGTTTTTAATATGAATATGTAAAAATACAAGCCTATATAAAAATCTCTATTTTTACAGATCTTATGTAAGTATAAAACCAAATAAATGGATCCTTTAATACAAACACAATTTTGAAACCAATGCAATTTAAATGATCCTAAATTGCTCCCCCATCCCCCATGAGCATGACACTGTCTCCTCCTCCCACCGCCCTCCTGTGTTTTTCTTGGCAGGTTTCCTTCCACACCATTCCCTGAGGCAATGCAATTGCCCTAACACTCTCTTTTACTCATGATATTGCAAAACATAATATTCCTTCTGCCGCCTGCAATGCAATTTATCTTTTAGCTTTACTGGGTTAAAAATGCCTCATTTATGTGTTAAGTCCATTTCTGCTTAGCTCCCCAAACTTAAAGTGTTATTCCCTGATGACCATGTCATCAATAAGCACAGCCACAAAGGAAACCATCTCGCCATCCTCAGACATAATGCAGGCGTCAAATAGTCTGGAAAGCGCTTACATTAAAATTGTTGGCATTACTACTAAAATTGGAAAAAAAATTAATAATTTACTAATTTGTGTAGAAAAACTTCAGAGTTCCCAAAGACATATCAGAGGACTGTAGCTTAAAAACATTAGGCTAAATAGTAAATTACTGCTTATTTATTCAGACTCAAATATGAAATCAATTTAGTATTTTTTCTCTGTGTGCTTGTGCACGTGGAGTGTGTGTTGTGTGTGTGTGAGAGAGAGACACAGAAAGAAGGAGAGAGAGAAGGGAGAGAGGAGTTATTCTTTAAATATAATTGTTTATTTAAGCTGGTCTTTAAATTTTGATGAGTGCATAATCTTACAGAGATCTTTGAGAAGAATCAGGCAGAATGTTTGCCTCTGGTTATTTTCAAAATTTTTAACATCAAGTTGAAATACTTGAGATGAAAAGTACTGTGTAGTTCTAGTAAATAAATACAATAATTTAAGAATGCGTGTCAGGCAAATCCCAAGACTATTGCTTTTTATTTTCCACTTAAGACAAATCTTTTTAAATTTTGTTTGAAGATGGTATTTACCATTTTGTCATACTCTAGATTCTTCATTAGATGGTTTGTCTAAAACTTATTGGTGTTTAGATTATAATAAACAGGTTAATTATCTGTTTTCAGTCCTTTGTAATTCTCTGAGGCAGACCAGTTAAAATGTCAAGTTACTTTTTTTCTTGACTTTACACAAATATTTTCTGAGATGTTCTATGAATTCTCCAGAAATAGAGTATATACTTTCCTACCGCCAAAGAATGTATGTTCCATAAATTTGAGCTTTTGAACTCTACCTTGAATTTGATCTGTGAATGTTTGAAACACATTTCTGTTTCAAAATCAAATTGTGAAATTAATGTGGAATCTACATCTTGAAACTGTCTGAAAGTCTCAATATTTAGATGACCATAGCAACAAAAAGTGTGGGGACTTCAAATCCAGCTTCGTGTTTGATTTACTAGTTCTGGTTCTAGAGCAATTCTAGTAGTTCACACGTAAAATGCGTTAGCTCTTACTGAGCAAAATACACAAATGTGAAAAATTAGTTTTAAAATTTAATTCTGACTTTGATAAAGAGCAAAACTGTATCACAGTTAGACTGTGGAATACAAATTTTAACGTGAAATTCTATTTCATATTCTAAATCCAGACTATTTGGAGATATCCATTATTATTTGGTTATTTTTAGTTTTCAACCAGGTGTTTGGCATCGTGTGGGCCCCACAGGAGTGTAGCATAGCTTGTGGACATATTCGCTCGTGTGGGATATTTGTCATTGTGACAGCTTGGTGTCATGCCTATGTACCACAAGTTTTGTTCACTATTTGTGTTAGGATCTTACTGGTTATGGGATGGCTTTTACAATCCCATCCTAAACTTTACCCCTGTCGACGAAAATAATCCATAACCAATCTATAAATGAAAATTTGGGTGAGTTTATTCTTAAATCTTAAATCTGAGGATTATAACCCGGGGCCTTTCTTCCTGAAGGAAGAAAGGGCACCAAAGAAGTGGGGTGCACATAGTGGTTATGTACCCCCAGAGAGGATGTTTCACAGAGAATTGAAATGTCCGTTTTACAATAGCCACGAGACTGCTCTGTTGGCACAGCCGATTGATGGACACAGCAGGTAGATCTGCTGTCTCAGTGAACACAGCAGGGTGGCAGTCTGTTGTCTCCAGCTGAGTGGTCACAGGTGAGCTGGGTGGTCAAAGGTGAGTGCAGCAATCAGTTCCTAGCTTAAGGAAAGATGCTTATCCCTAAGGAAATGCTAATGTCGGGGGAAGTTGCACCTTTATCTCAAGGGCCTTTGTTCTGGCCATAGGAAATGTCTAAGCAGATATACAATGCGTGCTCAACAGCCACAGTCAGGCCCTTTTGGAAACAACAAAGTCAGGCCGAATTAGGTTTATACCAAATGGCTTCCTCATATACTCCAATATCCTATTGCTTGCCATTTTTATTTGTCACCCCAAAACATTCAAGTTTTACTGTCACAGGGGGATACAATTAAAGTAATTTTGGTAAAGTGTCATTATTCATGACATAAAACACTGACATTTCCCCTGGTTAAGATTAAGCTAAGTGGGCTATATTTATGTGTGTGTGTGTGTGTGTGTGTGTGTGTGTGTACTTGCAGTTATATAATGTTTATTGTGTATAGTATCACTATTGAATTTGTTGACATTTGTGGAGTACACAAATAGAAAAAAAGTCATATACTATAAGTTTCAGTTTGCATTTTATGTTTTTCAAGGTATTTATATGGGTGTAAAGACAAACACACTCTCAGACGAACATTTGGCGACACGTGTTGAGCCATGAGGCTGAAGGTCGGTCCAAATTGAGCGCGGATCAATTAGGATGTCTTAGTTGCAAAGAAAAAGAATCTCAACTCACATTGGCTTAACTAACAAGAACACTGAACAGCTCATGTGACAGAAATCCAAGGATATGGTGTTCTTCGGGGATGGTTGATCCAGTGGCTCAGTGTGGTCCTCAGGGATCCAGGTATTTTCTGTCTGCTCTGACATCCACAATATCAGCTTCACGCAACGGCTTACTTTCTGAATAGCTGTGCTTTGGCTGCAACTCAGTCAGGGCTTCACGCTTCTCTATTCACACCCAGCAGAGAGAGGTCTGGTGTCCTGCGGTTCTTTGAAGAGCCAGAAACCTAGAAACCCAAACTTCTCACATTCCATTCATTTGAATTGAGCCACATGCTTGTTTCTGAACCAGTCTGTTCACTGATGGGCTTAGGCCTAGGTTCCTAAACCAATCTCTGGTAAGAGGTCTACCCTCTTAGTATGGACCAGTTAGAGTCCATCCCTGGAACTGGGAGCAATGCCTTAAAGCTAACCATTGCAACATTAAAGGCGAGTCAACCATAACATTCGTTACAGGATGGGGATGGAAGGGAGGAAAGATAGGTGAGCCGTGAATACCACTCCTTAGCAAAAGGTCCAAACCCAATCCAAGATCCAGGCTTTCTCTTCAAAGAGCGAGTCAAGGATTGCGCAGAGATGTCAAAAACCTGATCTCATGGGGTTGGTTTCAGAGACAAGAATCTAGTCATCGTGGCTAGGAGAACCAGAGTGCTGGGGAAAGAAGGTAGTGGAACACAGGACATCTTAGATGGGAAGAGTAGATCCCAATTTCAGGAACCTGAGGATCCCAAGGATGAGTAAGAAGACTGACTTAATATGGAGCTGATGGAATCTGACATTAGAGCTCTTCATATCTTCCTGCGTTTCTTTAGAACGGGTGTCAGAGTGAGGCTGCAGATACTGGTGGGGGTTACGTGGCCCCAGCGGTAAAAGTTAGAAGGCAGACCAAAAGCATGATACTATGCAGAAACATGTGGTATAGACAGGGGATTATTCTGACCTGAATCTGTTGATTGAATTGAGAGGCAATGAAGAAATTCAGCTAATGGGATAGGCTGAACTGAATACAATCCACAGCAGGATGTTAAAACGGGACTCTCTTAATTTCAGTTTCAGCAGAGGCCCCAAAAGCCAGAAACAAAACCCATATGCCAAGTACTCCCACGATCTGAAGGGTGGTATAGACCATCTATGTGAGACTTGCAGAGGGAATGGCCTCAGATCGGTTCTGCATCAGTGCATCGCCCACCTGCAGCCTAGAAGATAACTGAGGTGTGAGAGATGATGAGACAGGAATTTTCTGGAGAATGGCTGGAGTGCTGTGGCCTTTCCCCTCCTCCTGCAGGAAGAGATGGGGGCGATGCCCCTCACTTCAAACCAGGTGATAGAGGAGGCTATTAGTTTCCTGAGCTGCTGTAACAAAATGCCTTAAACCAGGTGGCTTAAAGCGACACATATTATCGTCTGACAGTTCTGGAGGCTGGAAGTCTAAAATCCGCGTTGGCGGGGCCAGGCTCTCTCTGAAGGCCCTAGGGGAGCATTCTTCCCTGCCTCTTCCAGCTTCTGGTGGTGGCCAGCTACCCTCAGCAATTCCATGTTTTGTGACAGCATCATGCCAATCTCTGCCTCTGTCGTCACACGGCCATCTTCCCTCTGTGTGTCTGTGTCTCTCCTCTTCTTATTAGGACCCCAGTCAGATTGGATTTAGGGCCCACCCTACTACAATGTGACCTCATCTTAACTTGATTACATCTGCAAAGACCCTATTTCCAAATAAGGTCGCATTCACACATACTCGAGGTTGGGACTTCAGCATATCTTTCCGGGGGACACAATTCTACCCACAAGAGGGGGCTCCAAGATGACCCTTGGAGAACTCCATAGATGTCTTATGGAGACGTGGGGCACATGATTAAGTGTCTAATTCTTTATAAGAGAAATCTAAAGGTGAGAGAATGTGCCTGTTGCTCCCGCAAGTTGGAGAACAGAGTGAGGCAAGCGCTGGCTGCACAGGGATTTGCTGCCCCTCAGTCCACAGCAGCACAGAGGTGTGTGTTTCCAGGAACAGGAGTGGAACACGCTAAAAAGAAGCTGTCCAGGGTCTTCTTAAAAGGGATCCCTCCCCAGATGACTCCTGGAGGGAGACTGAGACCTCCAGAGAGGGGATGGCTCACCAAGAAGGGCTGGAAAATGCACCTGGGACTGCACCTCTGCCCGGCCTCAGTCCCCAATGCTGACCCATAAATATTGCTACATGTAACTATCTGTATCTACATCAGGCTTGACATAACTTTTTACTGACATCTCCAATTCTAATTCATTAGCATGTGGGTCATGGTAACCTCCTTGCTTACTCAATTCCCTCTCCAACAGTGAGAAGTCTGCTCCCACTATCCACCCTCTGTTTACTTAATTGTTCAAGTCTGGTATCCCCGAACAGAACTGTTAACCCGGACCCCGACGGGAAACAATTTTATTGAGTGGAGTCCAGTGTTGGTGTGCTGCTCCTTTTGCCTTTAATCTGACAGATTCCTTCCATTTCCAGAGTTACTAAGGTCAGCATCTTTTCCCCTCCCCCCCCCCCCCCCCAGTGAGACTGTTTCATACGTTTGTCATACAGATAGATTCTTTTGTCACAGTCTACATTCCATATTGGGATCGCTGACTTCCTAAATAATTTTTACAAATTTGTGTACATTAAGGCTCAATCTTCGTGCTATGAAGTTTTTTAGGTTTTGACAAATGCACGGTATCACGTAGCCACCATTACAGTATTATACAGAATAGTTTTACCATCTTAAAAAATTTCCCACGTTTTCCCTGTTCATCCTTTCCCCTGCCACCTGAAGCCCCCAGCAAGCTGATCTTTTAACTGTCTCTCTATATTTGCTTTTTGCTGTATAATTGGAATCATGTAATATGTAGCATTTTCATATTGGTTTATTTCACTTTGCAATATGCATTTAAGCTTCCTCTACATCTTTTTGTGGCCTCATAGCTTGTTTCTTTTGACTGCTGAATAATATTCTATTGTATGTATGTGCTAAAGTTCGTTTATCCATTCACCCGTTGAGGGACATCTTGGTTGCATAAAGCATCTGTAAACATTCACTTGCAGGCTTTTGTCTAGACACAAGTTTTCAAATCAATTGGGGAAATACCTAAGAGTGTGTTTGCTGGGTTGTACAGTAGGACTATGTTTAGCTTTGTAAGAAACTGCCAAACTGTCTTCCAAAGTGACTGTGCCACTTTGCATTCCCACCAGCAATGGATGAGAGTTCCCGTTGCTCCACATCCTTGTCAGCATTTGGTGATGTCAGTGTTTTGGATTTTGCCCCTTCTAATAAGTGTGTAGTGGTATCTCATTGTTGTTTTCATTCTCAATTCCCTAATTACAAATGATGTTGAGCATCTTTTCATATGCTTATTTGCCATCTGTATATCTACTTTGGTGAACTGTCTGTTCAGATCTTTTGCACATTTTTTCATTGGATTGTTTGTTTTCTTACTGCTGAGTTTTAAAAGTTCTTTATATATTTTGGATTGAAGTCCCTTATCAGATACGTGTTTTGCAAATATTTTCTCCCAGTCTGTGGTTTGTCTTTTCATTCTCCTGTCTTTCCTAGAGCAGAAGTTTTCAAATTTTGATGAAGTCTAACATCAATTTTTGCTTCATAGATTGTGCTTTTGGTGGTGTATCTAAAGAGTCATTGACAAATCCCAGGTCACATAGACTTTATTCTCTATTTTCCTCCAGAAGTTTTGTAGTTTTGCCTTTTACGTTTAGGTCTGTGATCCATTTTGAGTTGATTTTTGTGAAGAATTTAATATTAAATAATTACTTGTTACATTTGTACCATGGTGGGACTAAATTGGGTTAATCTGTGATCTTTTTCTCTACCACTTGGTCACTCAAGAATTCATGACACACATATATTTTGTTATTATCACTGCTCACTCTAAAGCTGTTACATTTTCCTTCTAGATCTACTCCCAGTTGTGTTCTTTCTCACCACCTCAGTTGGGGTGGATGTTCTTTCCACATGGTTGCACTTATTAAATGAAAATTGATTCCCTTAGTGCCTATCTCATTAATTGGAATCCTGTAGAGATAACTCTAAAATTAGAGAATGTTGGAAAGGGGATTGTCTGCCCTTTTTTTTTTGCTGAGGAAGATTCAGCCTGGGCTAACATCTGTGCTAATCTTCCTCTATTTTTTATGTGTGTTGCCACTACAGTGCAGCTGCTGATGAGTGACATAGTTCTGCCACGCCTAGGAGCTGAATCTGGGCCGCCAAAGCAGAGTATGCTGAACATAACCACTAGGCCATGAGGCCATCCCCTCATCTGCTTTTAAATGGACATATTCAGGTAAAATGAAAATGGACATGTGCAGGTTAGGGGTAGTTCATTCTGTCTGCATTGATATTCTTCTCTCCTGATACTGTGTTCTGCCCACCTCCCTTCTTAAGCTGGGATTCTGCATCCTCTTGGCCCGTAACTGTAGGTTGACCCCTGTCGCAGACTCTTGGATGGTCCTGTCTCTAATGAGGAAGATGCAGGAGTCATAGGTCAGAAGTGCATAAGCTCATCCTCTAGGTTGGATTGTCCATCTGAACTCTAACAATTTCCTGCATGGTTGCTGCTTAAATACCAGACATCTTAGATTCAACTTAGAGCTTTGGCTAGTGGTAGCCACGTCTTCTCTTCCTAATTCTTGGGGGGTTCATCTTTCAGTTTCAAACCTGCATCTGACTTTGTCACTTCCGGAAGTAATTAAAATCAGTATGCATATGTCCAGATCCTCAGCCTTCATCCTTCCCATGGATCTGAATGGATTCTGGTTCTAGTTCTCTCCTTTTCAGCCCATCCTGCTCCATCCAAGCCTGAGGGCCATCTCTCTCTCTCGGCAGCCTCCAGCAGAGCCCTTGATAACTCCCACAGCCCCTCTGAGTGGGCACAGCCTGAGACGTCACTTCTCTCTGGGAGCCCCACATGTCTTTTCGATATCCATGTGACACCACACACTGACTTGGCCTCCATATGCCTCCCCCAGCTCCTTCTCTGCCTTCCTCTCTCGCCCCGGGTGCCTTGTCATCACCCTCACTCCCGCATGCTGAACTCTGCGCAGTTTCCCAAACCTAGCTCTCATGCTCCATCCATCTTCCTGGTCTTTGCACAGATGTCCGACTATCTAAACCAGGTCATGTTTGTTCCTTGACCCACTGAAGCATCAACTCTTTCTGGAAGGCACTCTGCATCGCCCCCGCCTGTCCTCCACCCACATCTTGTGCTTCAAGTCTTCTTGTTCATCCTGCTTGCAGAGCCTTCTCCTTATGTTTGCCGATTGATTAACCAACCTCATAAATAAATAAATGCATGAATAAATTTACTACTCTATCAATGTGCCAATTTAGGGACGTACGAGGTTTTGTTTCACAAAGTGTTCAAAGATGATGAGATTTCCTGTGAGCTGAGTCCCTCTCTCCTGCACACCAGGAAGCAGCTCGTGGGGGCAGAAGGAAGACGGATGAAGAGTGGAGGTAGGGAGGGTGGAGGGAGCACAGGGTGAGGGTCGGGGGACGAGGGTCAGCGCCCTGTCCAGGGTGGCCTAGTAAGGAGGGTGCTTGGGACAGTTGTGAGGAACCGGTCACTTCAGTGCTATTGACGAGATGGCTCCACCCTTCCTGTGGGCAGGTGGACTCCTCTGGGGACAGAGGACAGACTCTGCTGCAGAAACAGCTAATGCACACCTCTTCCATGGGGGCGGGAGCACAGAAATTTGTTCTTGGGAAGCAAAAAATCGTAGGTTATTGCAATGGTTTGTGGCCCCCTAAAGAGCCCCCACCCACGAACAGATGTACAGTAAATCCCTGGTTTTTAAATTTTCTGCGAGAGGGTGATTAGGGAAAAAAGACTAAAAAGGCTTCTTGGGAGAAGGGTGGTAATGATATGAAGGTTGAGAAAAACTAGGTGAATAGATGATCTCGAAGCCAAAGAAGAGGGATTCTGCCAGAGGTACGCTGGGAAATGGTGACATTTCTGCACGGCCCAAAGGTGCCCAGCAGATGGGTGAGAAGGGCTGAGATCAGCTGCTCTGGGGTCCAGCCCTGAGCCTTGTCCACCCACAGGAGACCCTTTGTAAATGTGAGCACAGCATCCTACATGCTCCTGGAGAGCCTCAGTCTGGGGGTCCTGCCCGCTCATCTTGAGTCTGAGCTGGCCGTGTTGGAAGGTTCAGACTGAGTAAGAGTTGAATTATGGGCAAGTGAGCCTGGCGGAGATCTGGTTCACAGAGGACACTGCACCATCGCTGGCATAAATCAGAAAAGTGGGTCTTTCTAAGGACATACGAGTCCTTCTATAGCTGGAGAAATATGGGTCCTGCTCTCCCGGGTGGAAAGTGCCCTGGAATGAGGTGGTGGCGTGGTAGTGAAACAGCATCCCTCGAGATGCCAACAGTCCCTGTGTTTTTGTGAAATGGGGGTGCTCTAAAAGTTATCAGTTGAAAGTCGAGGCCAGAGGAAATTCTGATGCACGCGTTATTCTATTTGCTGGAAACAGCTGATATTATCCTAAATTGAAATCCTTTTGTTTCCCTTCTGGAATCATCTAATCCTGAGGTCCCAAAGGAGAACTGAAGAGAGAAAAAAAACTGCAGAAAAGTGGGACACTTGCCAAATTCTTTTTTCCCAAAACGTTCGCTCTGCGTTGGCCTGTGGTAATGAATTGTAATGAACCTATTTATATACACACTATTATTGGTGGAAAATCAATCAATCAAGATTGGCCTCAATAAATAAAGGTCAAACAAACAATTAAAGACAATCTGGCGGTGATGGGTGCACACAGAGATTTGTAATTTCGTGTTGTAAATTACAGGATGATGAAAGTGTTGACATCACTTTTCTTGAAATAGTATGCTGTCTGGGGCTGGTTAGCTCCGGGGCCATGGCAGGCATGGGCTGTGAGCTCTTCTCCATCTCACAGCCACATCAAGCCACACCAAGGGCCATCGGGTGACGAGGGTGGGTGTGCTGGCACCGGCCCGGCTCCCTGACCGGGGAACATCTCCAACTTTCAGCTGTGACGAGGGTGGACCATGGAGCTAATTTTCACATGAGACCAGCATACTTGCTACCACAGACTGGCAACACTGTCTTTGCTGTTTTCTACAAATGGAAAAAGTTGGATTGTTCATTTTCTTATGGGAAAGCTGTTTAGTTCTTCTGCTGAGGATGAAAACTCTCTCTTCTAGTTTCGCCCCATCAGATATGATGGCCGGGCCATTGTTAATATCTTGTGCTCAGATTCGTAATTGCCTACCAGGGCTGAGCAGGGTGGCCACAGTCACAAATGTGAAATGAAACAGCCCTAGTCACACAGAGGGGCAGAGTGTGGTCAGAAAAGAGGGGCACCTGGGTCAAGACTCCAAACAGGCAGTGTTAGATAAGCAAACAGCAGAAGTTAGAGCAATGGCAAAATGACCCTTTCATTTTTATCTTCTCCTGTGGAACCCCATTCTGGCCCCATCTCCTACTTAGTGTGATAGGAAGATGAGTTACCTGTCATTCAAGCTCGTGAAGACAGTCTAGATCTTTCTGGGAACACAGATGATGCAAACTCACTGGACTGTCATTCCCCACCCCCAACCTCTGCCAAATAAATTTGCTGGGGGGGAAGATAAACATATTTTCAATTTTCCTAGATAGCGCCAACTTGCTCTCCAATGCAACTGCTCAAAATTTACCCTCAGAATTGTGTGAGAATCCTCATTTCTCCATAGCCTTTCCAACTCTTGATTCTTTTGCATCCGTCTTAAATTTTTTGCTGGTCTCCTGGGTGGAAAGTGCTGTGTCCTAATTACTAGTGGACTTGAGCTTTTTTTTTTTTTTTTTTTCCATTTGTTTATTGGGTCTTTGGATTCCTTCCTCTGAGGATTGCCTATGCATTTTTTTTTTTTTGGGTGTTTGCCTTTTTCCTTATTGATTAGTAAGTTTTTTAAAAGTATATGTTTCCATGCTAATCCTTAGTTTGTTCTTTTTTTGTGTGTGAGCTAACATCTGTTGCCAGTCTTCCTCTTTTTGCTGAGGAAGATTGTCGCTGAACTAACATCTGTGCCAAGTTTCCTCTATTTTGTATATGGGACACCAGCACAGCATGGCTTAATGAGCAGTGTATAGGTCCGTGCCTGGGATCCAAACCTGCAAACTCCAGGCTAATGAAGTGGAATGTGCGAACTTAACCACTACGCCACCAGGCCAGCCCCTCAGGTTGTTCTCTGGAGGACAAAGACCTTTTTTATTTTTGAGGAAGATTAGCCCTGAGCTAACTGCTGCCAATCCTCCTCTCTTTGCTGAGGAAGACTAACCCTGAGCTAACATCCGTGCCCATCTTCCTCTACTTTATATGTGGGATGCCTGCCAGAGCATGGCGTGTCAAGCAGTGCCATGTCTGTGCCCAGGATCCCAACCAGCGAACCCCAGGCTGCCGACAAATGGAACGTGGGAACTTAATCACTGCGCCACCTGGCTGGCCCCGACAAAGACCTTTCTTAGTCTGTGACTTCTCTTTTATTTATGGCATCTTTTGAAAAATTGAAGTTTTATGTTTGATAGTGTCAAACATCGATATTTATGCTTTTTGTGTCTTTTTAAAGAGATCTTTACCTACTCTGAAGTCATAAATATATCCCCTTATACTTTTCACTAATAATTTTAAGTGATTTTTCTTCTTCCCACATTTGAGTCTTTGATCAATCTGGTATTGATTTTGGGGTATGCATTTAACTTAACTTTTCAATATGCAAAGTCAATGCCCTAATACTATTTATTGGATATTCATCAGTTCTCTGGTTGGTAACGCCATCTGTATCATATACCAAATTTCCAAATATATATACAGGTCAATTCTGGGCTCTCTATTCTGCTTCATTAGTCTTTTTATTTATTCCTGCACCAACACCAAACTGTTTTTTAAAGAAATTTTATTAAGGTATGATTAACATACAACACTGCAAGCATTTAGTTTTATAAGTTTTGACTTATACATCCATGAAATCATCACCATAATCAGGACGGCGACCACACCATCTCCCCAAAGTTTCACTGTGACCCTCAGCAATCCCTTCTCTTTGCCTCTCTTTGACTTTTCAACTACTGATCTGCTTTCCATTACTGTGGATTAGTTTGCATTTTCTAGAACTTTATATCAATGGAATCATATAGTATGTACTTCTTTGCTATACTTTATTTCTCTTCAGATAATTATCTTGAAATTCCTCCATGTTGTTGTGTGTATCGAGAGTTCGTGTCTTTTCATTACTGAGCAGTATTCCATTGTATGGATCTGCCACAGCTTGTCGATCCATTCACTGATGGCCATTTGGACTGTTTCCTGGTTTTAGATATTACAAATAAAGATGATATTAACATTCACGTACAAGTTTTGTATAAGCATATTTTCATTTCATTAGGTAAATACACACCCAGGAGTGGAATGTCTGGGTCCCAAGGTCCATGTGTGTTTAACTCTTACAGAAACTTCCCTCTAGTCATTACTCCACACTTCACTGACACTTGGTATGGTCAATCATTTTAACTTTGTATGTAGTGCCGTCTCATTTTAATTCCAAATAGCATTTACCTGATCACTCAAGATATTGTGTATCTTTTCATATGCTTATTTGCCATCCATATACCTCCTCTGATAAAATGTCTGTTTGAAGCTTGCCCAAGTTTTTTTTGTTGGGTTGTTGTCTTATTATTGAATGTTGAGAGTCCTTTATATATTCAGGATAGAAATCCTTTATCAGATATGTGATTTGCAAATATTTTTCCCTGTTGTGACTTCTCTAGTTTTTCTAGCTTCTTGACTTGAATATTTATCTCATTAATTTTTTTTTTTTTTTTTAGGAAGATTAGCCCTGAGCTAACTACTGCCAATCCTCCTCTTTTGCTGCGGAAGACTGGCCCTGAGCTAACATTTGTGCCCATATTCCTCTACTTTGTATGTGGGATGCCTACCACAGCATGGCTTTTGCCAAGTGGTGCCAAGTCCGCACCTGGGATCTGGGCTGGCGGACCCTGGGCTGCCGAGAAGTGGAACGTGTGCACTTAACCGCTGCGCCACCGGGCCGGCCCCTAATTTTTGTTTTTTGTTTTTTCTAAAATATGCTTCCTGTTTGAGCAACATCCACGAAATGTTGATACATAGTGCTCTTGTTGTTCAGTCTAAATATTCTGTAAGTTTCATGTGAGTTTTTCCCGAACCCACAAATTTTTTTAGAAATTTGCCTTTTAATTTCCAATTTTTTTTAATTTTTTCAATTAGGAAAGTCATTATTGTTTCTAATTTTATTGCTGTGTGATCACAGGACCTGATTTTCATGATACGTATATTTTGGAGTGTGTTGAGAATTGCTTTGTTTACATGAAAGATTGTATGTTATCTGTTTCCTGAGAAGTATATCAAGCTTTTAGATGGCATTGCTTGACATTTATGCTCTTGTCATGCTTGATGTAACAGTGTCTGGTGGAGATGTGTTAAAAAAAAAAAACCTCATTATCATTGTGGATTTGTCAATTTCTCCTTTTAATTCTGGTAATTTTTGGTACATGTATCTCATGGATATTTTGTTAGGTGAGACAAATTCATGATTTTTACATCTGATTGGTTATTTTTCCTTTATTATTAAATAATCTTCCTCTTTATCTTCATTAATATATTTTTTCCTTTAGTTCTATTTGACTAAGTTAATATTGCCAAACGGGTTTTATCTTCAGCTTTTTAATGTCAATTTTTTAAACGAAAGTCTAGATATTCTAAAAATAAATGAATAAAATGGAGTTTCTGTCTTTTAATTGGTGGGTCAAAATACGTTAATGTTTATTATAGTTACTATACATTTGGACTTCTTCCTATCATTTCATTTTGCGTCTACTCTGTTTTTCTTCAGTTTCTATTTTTTCTTTTCTGCATTCTGTTGCAGCGAAAGAGCTTTTCTTGTTTTTTCCCTTTCTTCTTCTTCTTCTTTTCCAACAGTTTCTCTTTTGTTCCCATACCAATTTGAAAATTATACCATGTGTTTCTATTCTTTTATATCTCTATTTCTAATTTTCCTAAAATGTCTAAAGTTAATAAGTATCTTTCTTCCACTCTTGAACAAGACAGTGACCTTAGAATGCTTAACTCCCTTCACATTCACTTCTCATCTTCCATTGTTATCTGTTATTTTAGACCCATCGTTGTAATCTCAAGGTGAGTTGTCATCTTTATTATTTATTTATTTATTTTTGGTGAGGAAGACTGGCCCTGAGCTAACATCTGTTGCCAATCTTCCTCTATTTTGTATGTGGGGTGCCACCACAGCATGGCTTGCTGAACGGTGTGTAGGTCCACACCCAGGATCTGAACCCATGAACCCCAGGCCACTGAAGTGGAGCATGTGAACTTAACCACTGTGCCACCGGGCTGGCCCTGTCATCTCTATTTTTTTTTAAATTAAGGTTATAAAAGTTAACATCCTTGTGAAATTACAGTTGTACATTATTATTAGTCATGTTGTAGGTACACCACTTCACCCCTAGTGCCCTCCCCCCATCCCCTTTCCCCCTGGCAACCACTGATCAGTTCTCTTTGTCCATATGTTAACTACCACCTATGAGTGGAGTCATACAGAGTTCGTCTTTCTCTGTCTGGCTTATTTCACTCAACATAATACTCTCAAGGTCTATCCATGTTGTTGTGAATGGGATGACTTTGTCCTTTTTATGGCTGAGTAGTATTCCATTGTATATATATACCACAACTTCTTTATCCAATCATCAGTTGCTGGGCACTTGGGTTGGTTCCCTGACTTAGCTATTGTGAATAATGCTGCAATGAAGATAGGGGTGCATGGAACTTCTGGAATTGTTGATTTCAGGTTCTTAGGATATGTATCCAGTAGTGGGATGGCTGGGTCATAAGGTATTTCTATTCTTAACTTTTTGAGGAATCTCCATGCTGTTTTCCATAGTGGCTGCACTAGTTTGCATTCCCACCAACAGTGTATGAGGGTTCCCTTTTCTCCACAGCCTCTCCAACATTTGTCACTCTTGGTTTTGTACATTTTTGCCATTCTAACAGGTGTAAGGTGATATCTTAGTGTAGTTTTGATTTGCATTTCCCTGATGATTAGTGATGATGAGCACCTTTTCATGTGTCTATTGGCCATCTGTATATCTTCTTCAGAGAAATGTCTGTTCATGTCCCCTGCCCATTTTGTAATTGGGTTATTTGATTTTTTATTGTTGAGTCATGTGAGTTCTTTGTATATTATGGAGATTAACCCTTTGTCAGATAAATAACTTGTGAGTATTTTTTCCCAATTAGTGGGCTGTTTTTTTGTTTCAATCCTTTTTTCCCTTGCCTTGAAGAAGCTCTTTAGCCTGATGAAGTCCCATTTGTTTATTCTTTCTATTGTTTCCCTCATGTGAGGGGTTATGGTGTCCGAAAAGATTCTTTTGAAGCTGATGCCAAAGAGTGTGCTGCCGATATTCTCTTCTAGAAGACTTATTGTTTCAGGCCTAATCTTTAGGTCTTTGATCCATTTTGAGTTTATTTTAGTAAATGGTGAAAAAGAATGGTTGATTTTCATTCTTTTACATGTGGCTGTCCAGTTTTCCCAGCACCATTTGTTGGAGAGACTTTCTTTCCTCCATTGCAGGCCCTCAGCTCCTTTGTCAAAGATTAGCTGTCCATAGATGTGTGGTTTTATTTCTGGGCTTTCAATTCTGTTCCATTGATCTGTGCATCTGTTTTTGTACCAGTACCATGCTGTTTTGATTACTATGGCTTTGTAGTATGTTTTGAAATCGGGGATTGTGATGCCTCTAGCTTTGTTCTTCTTTCTCAGGATTTCTTTAGCAATTTGGGGTCTTTTGTTGCCCCATATGAATTTTTGGATTCTTTGTTCAATTTCTGTAAAGAATGACATTGGAATTCTGATTGGGATAGCGTTGAATCTGTAGATTGCTTTAGGTAGTATGGACATTTTGACTATGTTTATTCTTCCAATCCATGTGCATGGAATGTCTTTCCATCTCTTTATGTTGTCATCGATTTCTTTCAAGAAGGTCTTGTAGTTTTCGTTGTATAGATCTTTCACTTCCTTGGTTAAATTTATCCCAAGGTATTTTATTCTTTTTGTTGCGATCATGAATGGGATTGAGTTCTTGAGATCTTTTTCTGTTAGTTCGTTGTTAGCATATAGAAATGCTATTGATTTATGTATGTTGATTTTATACCCTGCAACTTTGCTGTAGTTGTTGATTGTTTCTAATAGTTTTTCTATGGATTCTTTGGGGTTTTCTATATATAAGATCATGTCGTCTGCAAACAGCAAGAGTTTTACTTCTTCATTGCCTATTTGGATTCCTTTTATTTCTTTTTTCTGCTGAATAGCTCTGGCCAACACCTCCAGTACTATGCTGAATAAAAGTGGTGAAAGTGGGCACCCTTGTCTTGTTCCTGTTCTGAGAGGGATGGGTTTCAGTTTTTGTCCGTTGAGTATGATGTTGGCTGTGGGTCTGTCATATATGGCCTTTATTATGTTGAGGTACTTTCCTTCTATACCTATTTTATTGAGGGTTTTTATCATAAATGGGTGTTGGATCTTGTCGAATGCTTTCTCTGCATCTATTGAGATGATCATGTGGTTTTTGTTTCTCGTTTTGTTAATATAGTGAATCACGTTGATTGACTTGCAGATGTTGAGCCATCCCTGTGTCCCTGGTATAAATCCCACTTGATCATGGTGTATAATCTTTTTGATATATTGCTGTATTCGGTTTGCCAAAATTTTTGCATCTATGTTCATCAGTGATATCGGCCTGTAGTTTTCCTTCTTTGTGTTGTCCTTGTCACGTTTGGGGATCAGGGTGATGTTGGCTTCATAGAATGTATTAGGGAGTGCTCCATCTTCCTCTATTTTCTGGAATAGTTTGAGAAGAATAGGTATTAAATCTTCTTTGAATGTTTGGTAGAATTCTCCAGAGAAGCCGTCTGGTCCTGGACTCTTATTTTTGGGGAGGTTTTTGATTACTGTTTCTATTTCTTTACTTGTGATTGGTCTATTCAGATTCTCTATTTCTTCCTGATTCAGTTTGGGTTGGTTGTATGAGGCTAGGAATTTATCCATTTCTTCTAGGTTGTTCAATTTGTTGGCATATAGTTTTTCATAGTATTCTCTTATGATCCTTTGTATTTCTGCGGTATCTGTTGTGATTTCTCCTCTCTCGTTTCTAATTTTATTTATTTGAGACTTCTCTCTTTCTTTTTTAGTGAGTCTGGCTAAAGGTTTGTCAATTTTGTTAATTTTTTCGAAGAACCAACTCTTTGTTTCATTGATCCTTTCTACTGTCTTTTTTGTTTCAATATCATTTATTTCTGCTCTAATTCTTATTATTTCCCTCCTTCTACTGACTTTGGGCTTTGTTTGTTCTTCTTTTTCTAATTTCGTTAGGTGTCGTTTGAGGTTGTTTATGTAAGATTTTTCTTGCTTATTGAGGTGAGCCTGTATTGCAATGAATTTCCCTCTTAGGACTGCCTTTGCTGTGTCCCAAATAATTTGGTATGGTGTGTTTTCATTTTCATTTGTCTCCCGATAATCTTTGATTTCTTCTTTAATTTCTTCAATAATCCATTGTTTGTTCAGTAGCATGTTGTTTAGTCTCCACATTTTTGGCCCTTTCCCGGCTTTATTCTTGTAGTTGATTTCTAGTTTCATAGCATTGTGATCAGAAAAGATGCTTGATATTATTTCAACCCTCTTGAACTTATTGATGCTTACTTTGTTTCCCAAGATATGGTCTATCCTTGAGAATGTTCCATGCATACTTGAGAAGAATGTGTAACCTGCTGTTTTTTGGATGAAGTGTCCTATATATATCTATTAGGTCCATCTGATCTAATTTTTCATTTAATTCTATAATTTCCTTGTTGATTTTCTGTCTGGATGATCTGTCCATTGGTGTTAATGGGGTGTTGAGGTCCCCTACTATTATTGTATTGCTGTTGATGTCTCCTTTTAGTTTTGTTAATAGTTTCTTTACGAATTTTGGTGCTCCTGTGTTAGGTGCGTATATATTTATAATTGTTGTGTCATCTTGCTGGAGAATCCCTTTTATCATTATATACTGCCCCTCTTTGTCTTTCTTTATCTGTTTTGCTTTGAAGTCTACTTTGTCTGATATAAGTATGGCAACACCTGCTTTCTCTTGTTCATTATTGGCTTGGAGTACTGTCTTCCATCCCTTCACTCTGAGTCTGTGTTTGTCTTTGGGGCTAAGGTGTGTTTCCTGGAGGCAGCATGTTGTTGGATCTTGTTCTTTGATCCATCCTGCCACTCTGTGCCTTTTGATTGGAGAGTTCAATCCATTCATGTTTAGTGTGATTATTGAAATGTGGGGGCCTACTGTTGCAATTTTATCACCTGTTTTCTGGTTCTTTTGCATTTTGTCCTGATGGAGAGTTGTTACTTTGTGTTATTGTCCTTCTGCTTATCTCCTTTGTTCTGGATTTTGTAACCCCTTTCCTTTTTTTGATTTTTCAGGAATGAGTTTCTTCCTGAGCAATTCTTGAAGAGGAGGTTTTGTGGTGATGAACTCCCTTAACTTTTGTTTATCTGGGAAAGTTTTTATTTCTCCATCATATTTGAAGGATATTTTCGCTAGCTAGAGTATTCTTGGCTGCAGGTTTTTGTCCTTCAGAGTTTTGAATATTTCATTCCAATCTCTTCTAGTCTGTAAGGTCTCTCCTGAGAAATCTGCTGATAGCCTTATGGGGTTTCCTTTTGTAAGTTATTTTCTTCTGCCTGGCTGCCCTTAGTATTTTCTCTTTGTTGTTGACTTTTGCTAGTTTCACTACTATATGTCTTGGGGTTGGTCTTCTTGCATTAATAAAGTTTGGAGAGCTATTGGCTTCTGTGATGTGAAGTTCCATCTCTCTTCCCAAGTTTGGAAAGTTCTCAGCTATTATTTCTTTGAACAGGACTTCTGCCCCCTTCTGCTTCTCTTCTCCCTCTGGTATACCTATAATCCTTATGTTGCATCTCCTAATTGAGTCAGATAATTCTTGGAGAGTTTCTTCATTTCTTTTTAGTCTTAATTCTCTCTCCTCCTCTGCCTGCAGCATTTCTATATTCCTATCCTCCAAATTGCTAATTCTGTCCTCCATACTATCGACCCTACTGTTCAGAGAGTCCAGATTTTTCTTAATCTCCTCCATTGTGTTCTTCATCTCCAGTATTTCTAACTGGTTCTTCTTTATAGTGTCAAGCTCTTTTGTGACATAGCTCCTGAACTCATTGAGTTGTCTATCTGAATTCTCTTTTAGGTCGTTGAGTTTTTTCATATGGCAGTTTTGAAATCATCGTCATTTAGGTTATAGATTTCATTGTCTTTGGGATTGTTTTCTGGGTGCTTATCATTTTCCTTCTGTTCTGGAGATTTAATATATTTTTTCATACTGCTTGATGGCGTGGATTTGTGCCTCCTCATAGAGATAGAGTTTAGTCGCTGCTTCCACTTGTTGCATCTGGTGTGTGTGTGGGGGGCAGCTGTTTAGACTGCCCCAACCAGGAACCCTGTCAGCTGTTACTGACTGGGCCTGGACCCCTCCTCGTAGTCACAGTGGTCCTGTGGGGTCCCTAGTTGGTTGTGGGGGCAATCGCAAGGGGGCCTCAGGCTGCTGGTGCCTACTGCTGCAGCCCACCTAGACGCGCTCCCTCCTTGTGGTCTGCAGCAGTGTTGTGGGCTTTCCCATCAGCCAGGAGCAGGATCACCTATAATCTCTGATTTGTCCCTAACAGAGCCCACCAGATCACACTTGTCCACTATAGGTCCCAGCAGAGCTAGGGGTATCTTCTGCAGTCTGTCGTTAGCTCACCTGTGCTGCTTTTGCCCCAGGGCCTTCCCACCTTGCAATTGCCAGTCGGGACCTCTCCACTAGTGCTGTGCAGAGGCTTTCACTGAGGCTGCTGTAAGAACCTGGAGATCCCCCCTGGGCTACGTAGCCGTTTCACCGGAGCTGTACTCTGCCCCACTTCACTCTCACAGGACCTCTGGGAGCCCCTTGCCTCATCTGGGACACGGCCAGAATCCGTGGGCCTGGCTGTGGTTTGTAAGCTGCTACCTTGTGGGGAATTCTGCTCTAGGGAGTTTCCTGGTGTTCCGAATGCTGGGCGGGGCCTCCCTGCCAATGGCGAGCAGAGGCCCTCCCTGCTGGGGGGGTGTGGGACCCTGGAGTGACCCCCCGGGCCACAGAGCCGGGTTTTGGAGCTCCACCCAGTCCCCAAGCGCGTCCACAGGAAGTCCGGGCACCCCCTGCACCAACCCGTGTGCGGGAGACCGTGAACCCAGCGGCAGCTTGCGGCCTGGAGCTGCCCCAGGGGATCCTCCCACTGGGAGCTTCCCTTTGTCCTGGATTCTGGGCGTGGCCTCCCTGCTAATGGTGAGCAGAGGCTTTCCCTGCTGGGGAGGTGTGGGACCCCGGAGCCTTCCCCCGCGCTGCAGAGCCAGGCACTGGAGCTCCAACCGTGTCCCCAAGCACGTCTATGGGAAGTCTGAGCGCCCCCTGCACCGAGCCGTGTGCCAGAGACCGTGAGCTCAGTGGCAGCTTGTGGTCTGGTGCCGTGCCGGACCCGCCAGGAGATTCTCTTTGTTTTGGCTTCTGGGAAGGGCCTCCCTGCTAATGGCAAGCGGAGGCCTTCCCTGCCGGTGGGTGTGGGACCGTGGGGATTTCCCCCTGGGCTTAGGTGTGATCGCGGAGGCCTTGGGTAGGTCTGTTGTCACCTGTTTCCACCGTCGCTCCGCTGGTGAGTGCACACTCCCGCCCTTGGTGTGTGGCGATGCTATGGGAGAGTCTGCTGGAAGAGAGCCTCCTGCAGGAACTAGGCTGTCTGGGGGTCAGGGGTTGGAAAGTTTTCACCTACTTTCACCTCCTCCCAGAGGGAAGTCTGTCCGCCTTCCGATGTATAGTAGCAGGAGACTCTTAGGTGTCTTGAGATGCTATCTGGATATCCTTTGTTAATCGGTGAATGTCCAATTAGTTGTAGATTCGACGGGGGAGAGACAAAGAAGACCTCTCACTCTGCCATCTTGGTCCCGCCCCTCACCTAGGCCCCTATCATCTCTATTTTTGAGATGGGGTCTGATTTAGATTCTTCAAGTCTTTTCTTGGTGTTTGCTTAAACTTATCACTGCTTCCAGCACTCTTCTCCTTTCTGGGCTAGATTTTTTTCCTGCTGCGGTAACCACTCACCGTGGGCCAGGCCCTGCTCTCAGTGTGGTCCCATATTGGCACTTTTATTTTTATTTTTTATTTTTATTGAGGTCACATTGGTTTATAACATTTTATAAGCTTCCGGCGTTCATCATTGTCTCTTGGTGTCTGTATCGCCTGCATACTGGCTCTTTTCACTCTCACAGCAGCTCCAGGAACTAGGTGGGGGCTGAAGGGGGGTGGTCCCTCCTGTGCCTCAGCTTCCTCCTCGTTGACAATGTCTGGAGGATGTCCTGCACTCTCTCTGTGCCGCCTCCTTCTTCGTCTTTTCTCCTAGTACTTTCTCTTCCGTGCTTTTGAGCTTGACTGTCTATTAGCAAATAAATAATGTCAAATAAATAAAACAGGAAGGGGGAAGGGAGGGATCTCAGACAGAAGCCCAGACATTATTCTCAGAGAGAACTTTGGCCAAGCAATCAGCCCCCGGTGGCTTTGTGGCGTGCAGAGAAAGTTCCGTGAAAGGGTTGCATTTCCTGTGACTTTGTTCTTTCTTCTTATGCGAATACGTGAGCTCCATCATAATGAAAACGAGTGAGAGTGTTCTGGGATTTACGACTGGGATCAGTGATTCTCACATCAATTCTTATGGTGTTCCTGGGGTGGTTTTAGGAGTAAGTACCCTATTGAATCAGAGGACGCAAGTTCTGCTCCTCATCACCCACAAAGGAAGTGTGGCGATTCAGTTTAATAGTAAGTGCTGGCAAAAAACAAGATTCAACCGAGTAAATGTTGAAGATCTTATCGGCTTTATTCAGCCGTCCACGAACTGGGCAGCATCCGATCCAGCAGAAAGGCAGGCAGAAGGGAGCAGGAGCAAGGAAGTTGTACTAGGAGAAAAAGCAGACTGGTTATTGCAAGGTCACTTTCCTTATAGGGGATGACAGGGGTCTATCAGGTGTCTGGCCTAACTAGTGCTGATCAGGCGATCCCTGATGACTGGTTCAAGATTCCATTTCTAGGAGAGCTGAAACTTTAATTAAGTCTCATTTTGGTGACTCGGGGCTTGGCACAATTGACTCCCTTTTGGGCCTGTTGTCTTTAACATACTCACAAGTAATATTACTACATATAGGGGACGTAGATCCCGGAATACATTTGTATCCCGGTGCCACGTCGAGAAAGGAGTTTGAAGCAAGAGCCAGGGCACGTGTATTTATGTCCTTCTTAGCCATGGACACACCACTTTTGCCTTTTGTGTGCATTTCTTCTTCTGTAATATGTCACCCACAATGCTAGAGTGTCTTCATACAATTATGTAAAATTTTCTCATGAGCAAAGTCACTAGCTGGTAACCATTTTAAGGAAGGCTTAGGGGCCAGCCCCGTGGCTGAGTGGTTAAGTTCACGCGCTCTGGTTCGGCTGCCCAGGGTTTTGCTTTTTGGATCCTGGGAGCGGACATGGCACTGCTCATCAGGCCATGCTGAGGCAGCGTCCCACATAGAAGAACTAGAAGGACCCACGACTACAATATACAAATATGCACTGGGGGGCTTTGGGGAGAAGAAGAAAAAGAAAAAAAAATGAAGACTGGAAACCTACGTTAGCTCAGGGCCAATCTTAAAAAAAAAAAAAGGAAGGCTTAGCTAACACTTATACTAACACTTTTAATTAAAAGACTGTAATTTCAGCTAAATGCAAAGCTACTGATTAAGAATGAACACTGCTTTTAATTTACAGCCCAGAAAACCATTGAAAAAGGAAAACAGCTGGTCGTCTTAGTGGCTGAACTGCCTCTGATGCCAGAATATTTCCCGTTCTGTACTTGAGACGGTCCAGCTCAAAGCTCGCCTCTATCTCTTCCTAACCCTAGCGTTTCCCTGCCTGGTCAGTGCGTTATTTATCTTCTGTACGTGAGATAGGAATATTCTCCCCATTGAGAGAGACTGGCAAGAAGATTAATGACCAGTCATCGAGCGCTGGCTTTGAACCAGGAAGATATACTGTTATGCACTGAAGGTTCATGTCCTTCTTCCCTCCTCCCCCCAGCTCTCACCCATCCCATCTCTAAAATCATATGTTGAAGCCCTAAGCCCCGAAGTGATGGCATTTGGAGGTGGGTCCTTTGGGAGGCAATGAGGTTTAGACGAGGTCATGAGAGTGGGATCCCCAATGATGGGATTGGTGTCCTTATAAGAAGAAGAGACCAGAGCCAGCTCCAGCTCCCCACTCCTGCCCCCACCGTGTGAGCACAATCTGAGAAGGGGGCCGTCGGCAAACCAGGACGAGGGTCCCCACCAAGAA
Organism: Equus asinus; assembly: GCF_041296235.1. Taxonomy (NCBI): domain Eukaryota; kingdom Metazoa; phylum Chordata; class Mammalia; order Perissodactyla; family Equidae; genus Equus; species Equus asinus. Next base: position 30,216,838 of record NC_091790.1, read on the forward strand.
CTGAGCCTACCAGCACCTTGATCTCGGGCTTCCAGCCACCAGGACTGTGAGAAATCAATGTCTACATCTACCCGGGCTACGGCACTTTGTTATGGCAGCCCAACTCATACATACAAGGTCATGGCACCTGTGTCAGCTGTGCAGCTGGGGCTGGAGTACTGAGGACCTGCCTCCCAGTCCGTTATTTTCAGTACCAGGATTTATTAATTTGTCAAAAAATGTTAAGAGGTGCCAGCCCGGTGGCGAAGCAGTTAAATTTGCACGTTCCTTTTCTTGGCAGTCCAGGGTTTGCTGGTTCGGATCCTGGGTACAGACATGGCACCGCTTGGCAAGCCATGCTGCGGTAGGAGTCCCACGTATACAGTGGAGGAAGATGGGCATGGATGTTAGCTCAGGGCCAGTCTTCCTCAGCAAAAAGAGGAGGATTGGCAGTAGTTAGCTCAGGGCTAATCTTCCTCAAAAAAAAAAAAAAGATGTTAAGAACTTACTTGGGTCCAGCACAGAGCCAGGAGGTAGGGACACAAAGATGGACATTATACTGTCTCTGCCTTTGTAAGGCTCACTGTCTTGCCAGAGGGTGGACGTGGTAACCCATGATCATGATAAGGTGTCATAAGAGAGATGATAGAAGGATGTGCAGAGTGTTATGGAAACACGAAAGGAAGGGGTTAATTTATAGGATGGGGAAGAATGGAGAGGAACCTGAGGACACCTTCACAGAGGAGCAGACGTTTGAACGTGGCCTTGAGGAACGACGCTGCATTCATGATGCATTAAAGCTGACTTCTGCATCAACTTGGTGGATTGTTCTCTGCATTTTCTGGAATCCCCATTCAAACAACCATGTAGTGATTGGAAAGACATTGTAAATTGTAAATGATAAAGAAAACAGGAGTAGAGATGAACCGGACATATTCTGGAAGCCGAAATACATCTGGCTGAGTGAGAACTGACCTATCAGGGCAGATACACCAGAAATCCAAGCAGGGGGAGAAGAAGAAGGATGAGCCCAGAACCTCAGGGTCTGGAGCCACAGGAAGCTCTGAAGATGCAGGTGGGGCTGGGATGGGGGCACTGGTGGAAAGTCCGCGAGAGAAGCGGTTGGGTTCCCTCCCTGCCGCGTGCTGTCAGGCAGCTACCCTGCCTCTGCCCCAGCAGGAGACTGTGTGGTTGCTCTGTGAAGATAAAGACCACACGTGCTCTGAATCAGGGGCGCCAGGCACGGTGAAGGCTGGAGGCTGCATGCTGGGTAGCGAGACATCCTAGAACCTTGTCTACTCTTGTTCAGGGTGCGGGCAGCCAAGCTCATCTGACTCACGCAGGATATTGGAGGAGCTGTCTCTGGGGAAGCTGAGCAGCCCAAGAGAAAAGCCTTCAGGGGTGCCGGCCCGGTGGTGCAGTGGTTAAGTTCGCACGTTCTGCTTCGGCAGCCTGGCGTTTGCCAGTTCAGATCCCGGGTGTGGACGTGGCACCGCTTGCAAGTCATGCTGTGGTGGGCGTCCCACATGTAAAGTAGAGGAAGATGGACATGGATGTTAGCTCAGGGCCAGTCTTCCTCAGCAAAAGAGGAAGATTGGCAGCAGTTAGCTCAGGGCTAATCTTCCTCAAAAAATAAAAAAAAGAAAGGCATTCAGGTACTGACAACTGTGTGTGTTCCATGGAAACTACACCCTGATTTCCTTACGGTGGAGCCCCCTGTCCACAAGCCCTGCTCATGCACACAGAAATTCCAACCACTTCATTTGAGACTTATTCTTAAAAATGAATGAGCAGGCCGAGATACAAGACTTAGGGAAAAGTTTCCAACATTAAAGCCAGATCAATAACAAACAAACGACAAAGACACCAATAGGAAAAGGGAACTTGGAGGAAATAGAGACACCACACAAAGTAGCAGGAAACTCTCCCTGTCCCCTCGAACTCCAATAATGGATAATTTTGAAAAGAATAAAGAAGACATAGGCAAAAGTTCTTGCAGAGGATATTCCTCTTCAAATAAAAAGTAAAGCCTTACTAGGAAAGACATCTTTGTCCTTCCTCATTCTTTTTTCTTGGAATGTGGACACAATGTCTGGAGGCACAGCAGCCATTTCGTGACGATGTGGATGAATGTCACGAGCAAGGATGGTGGAACAGAAAGATGGAAGGAACATGTTTCTGAAGACCCTGTTGGAATGTCTATGTATGGGCTTCTTTTTGTGTGAAATAAATAAACTTCTTATTGTTTAAGTCATTGTAGAAAGGTTTTCTGTTATTTGCAAGTGAATATAATCTTAATCCATTTAACAAACATATTGTTTAAAATATGGAGAAGACACAATGAAAAGAGTTGAAAGTGATTAAGACTTGGGGGTGGGAAAGATGGGGCAGGGGTCTGCTGTTCTTCTTTATTGTAAGCTTTATAGACTATTTTTCTTTTAAAATTATACACATGTGCAACTTTGAGAAAAATAAAAATGAATTAAAAATGAGAAAAAAGTGGAGGGGGGTAGGGCATCCCGGACTAAAGGCATGAACACAAGTGGGAGAAGGAAGCTGAAAGGGTTGGTGACATGGTAGAAGAAAGTTTTGAAAAGCTTGGTGTGTTAAGCTGTAGAATTTGGACCAAAACATCTCCTGAATGTTAACGAGTTCAATAGTAGCCCCGTGGCCTGGAAAAGCTAATGCATCTGAGTCATTTCTCTAGAAGGAACTACCTGATCTCTTGGAAGAGCGGAGGGATAGCCAGTCCAATGGAATCAGTCAATCCAAAGGGGATGACTGGTCCCATTTTGACTACTTTTACGATTATTTTGGTATGATCTTTTTCTCCTGTTTCAGAAAAGAGATAAATAGGAATCTATGATAATTAAACATGGACAAAAACAATGTGAAATTTCCTTGTTAAGTTTGAGTGCTGAGGCACAAATGCATTAGACCTGTAGTGGGCTCAGCACCATTAGCTGTGTGACATTGGGCTAGTTACTTAACTTCTCTGTACTTCAGTTTCTTTATCTATAAAATACCTATAAGAATACCTACTTCTGGGGCTGGCCCTGTGGCCAAGTGGTAAAGTTCGTGCGCTCTGCTTTGGTGGCTGAGGGTTCAGATCCTGGGCGCGGACCTACACACTGCTCATCAAGCCATGCTGTGGCGGTGTCCCACATAGAAGAACTACAATGGGTTACAACTAGGACGTACAACTACGTGCTGGGGCTTTGGGGAGAAAAAAAAAGAGGAAGTTGGCAACAGATGTTAACTCAGGGCCAATCTTCCTCACCAAAAAAAACAGAAAAAAAAAGAGAATACCTGCTTCTTAGGATTGCCAGGGATTTGATGAGTTAATCAATGTAAAGTGCTTCAAACAGTGCCTGGAATACAGTAAGTGGTTTTTAAGAGTTTGCTGTGATTATTGATCACTACCCAGATGTCAAGTGGTAAGAATATCTGAAAAAAAATCTATTGAGGATCCAACAATACTTTAATAACAATACTTTAATACGTAGAAGAGAAATGAAAAGTATATTACCCATCTTGACAAGTAAGAGAAAACACCTGAAAGCCATCAAAGGGAAATTAACAAAGAATAATTGGGAAAATGGTCTGTGAACAACGGTCCAATCGAATATGCCATTATAAGAAACTGCCTTTGGACAGAAGGTTCAGGGAGAGAGAGTGAGTAAGAAAGGAAGTGGGAGGAGAATGGGCCGCAATGGATAAATCAAATCGGTTCTTATGGAACATAAGTCAATGATCTGATCTAAACGCTATAAAAGGCAAAGCCACATTTGGACGCGGTAATAAACAGCCTGACTAGCAGAACATGCTTCCTTATTCCATTTCCTTTGGCTCTTGCTGGGCCCCAGCTAAAAAAGCCTGTTCAGACTGTCTTTCTGTTACATTTCCAAAAATCACATGCTGTAGAAAGTTGAGAGGAGGGCAGCAATCTTGACCTGGAGTTTGGAAAAACAGAGGAATACGGAAAGCTGACGATAAGCACCCAAACAGCTTGACGCTGACTTATCGACCTGTGGCTCACGCTGGGGAGAGAGAGGCTTCGATTGTTCTAATTAGTCCAGAATGGTGGCATGAGCAATCGCAGTGGAGAGCTGCCAGCAGGAGGCCTGGGTCTGGAACACCAGGTGTAAGCTGACCACAAGAATGAACAGTAGTGGGACCAGCAGCCAATGGAGGCAGGGAGTGATGCTGGGGATATCACGGGTTCAGACAGTGCCTCTCGCGCTGGCTTTCGTGAAAACATGAGCTCAAAGCTGCCCTGAGAAAATACTGTGGTCAGCTGAGTCCAGTGACGCCCTGTCTGTCCTCAATCTCCCTCTGGATGAAGAGTTCATTTCCTGATCCCCAAGCTAAGGACCGCAGAGGATCATAATAACGTTGTCAGTGGTGAAGACCATACTCAGCAGATCTCATTTCAGGCGCCCCAGGGCCACCTTGTGCCGGCTGTTGGTGAGAATTCCACTCCTCATGCTTTTCCCGGGTGTGCAAGAGAAACCCCTCTTGCTTTTCATCTGTATTCATTCCATTTCGTGAGAAAACCACCAGGGCGTCACTTCCACCACCATTAACACGTGCGATCCATGCAAACCAGGGGGAAACAGGAAGAGCTGGTGTCGGGCTGGAAACAGAATTAACTTTGCCCTGTGAAAGGGGCTTGTCACACTTGCCAGTGCGGCCCTTTAGTCACATCCAATGTCACCTTGTCAGAAAGGTCTTTGCTGGCCCCTCCTTCCACTCACAGAGATGGTACCTCATCACGTGGTCTCACAACCATCTATTTGCTTATTTATTCATCATCTGCCTCCCTCACTGAATGTAAGACCACAAGCCAAGTGATGGTCCTGTCTTTTTAAAGCCGTATTACCCAGTACCTAGAAGGATGCCTGGAATTTGATTTTTTTTTTTTTTTTTTTTTTTTGGTGAGGAAGATTAGCCCTGAGCTAACATCCGTGCCCATCTCCCTCTACTTTGCATGTGGGACACCTCCACAGCATTGCTGATGAGTGGAGGACGTCCGCACGTGGGATTCGAACCTTTGAACCCCGGGCTGCCGAAGGGTAGTGTGTGGAACTTTAACCATTAGGCCACTGGGCTGGTCCCCAATAGCTGTTTTCTTGAATGAACAAAAGGCAGTTCTCTAAGGGAGGATGGTTTTGAATGGCTGATTGCCTGCATTGTTTTTGTTAGACAAGTTGTTTCCTTGAATCTCTGTGAAGTAGGGTGCAGGTGGAAAAGGTCAAGAAGATGCGTATATAGGATTATTATCTAGAATTTTCTAGTTTTGGCAGATTTCATCAAGTTATCTGGGAAAGCCTGGACTTTTGCTTTGGGTGATCGAAGATGTATCTAAAAGAGCAACAGCATGGGATAGCATAAAAATCTGATCAGAACAAAGTCTTAAAGTTAGAGACACACGCATTCTCTCCCATGACTTGTGACTCACAGGGTGATCGGATGTACTCGTCTACCTGGACAGTCCAGGCTTATACCTGCTGTCTGGCCTAATTCTGATAGCAACTCTTTCTAGTCTCCTGATTTGGGTGGTAAATTACACAGTCATGCTGTCTGTGGGGTTCTGTCCACTCCCTTTCACTGCCCGGTCATCCCAAGGCTGCAGTGTACATTGAGATGAGGACAGAATATCTGTAAGAAGGAGTAGGAAGTGGTTGTAATTTTGGAGTTCATAAATTATGCAGGAAAATCTCAGTTATTTCTTGACACTCATAGCATGGTCTCCTAAGGTTCTGCCAGCCAACTGTCTTTGTGTTTCTTAAGTTTCATTACCCAAGGACGGTTGGGGCCATACCTATGGGGGCGATGGGTCTTGGTGTCATTGTAGTTGGGCTATGCCATGCTACGTGATCTCAAGACAGTACGGTTGTGTCACAATGTCTTCCCAGGATTTTTATAAAAACTAGGTCAATTTTGTTCACAGTCCCTCTCACTAGGTCTCAGGAAAGCTTGCTCTTGGGGAGCTCTTTGGGGACACTCAGAGATAGGCTATACTCATAGTTATGCCGCCTTTTGACCATAACGACTTTTTCTTGGACAAGACTTCTGAGCACTGGTTCCTTTCTTCTTGAAGGAGTCTTTGTCCAGAAGGTTCTTGCTGCTTAAAGTAAGAGACCCATGAAGAGTGCTCAAACCATGCCAAGATACGTCAGAATCCTTGGGGTCCATAGGCTGGGGGCCCACAAAGTCTGGTGATCCAGGCAACCGCCTGATGTATTTGACTACTTTTACATGACCAATAATTAAGGCCTGCTTTTGAAGGGCTGGGGAAGTCACTGAGTGGTTCCAACAGGAGAGCATGTCAGCCCATCGTGTCAAAGTGGTTAGATGATTAGTTTCCCAAAGCAGAGTGGATGACATGACCAGGGGGAGAGGGCTACCTGCTTGCTAGATCTGAATTTGATTACTTCTTCTGGGATATGCTAAAAGCACAGGTTCGGTCAGTGAAAAATCAGAGACAGAGCATGTGAGGCAATGCATTGTGGATGAAGGTACAGGGGCCGGAGGAAATGCTGCCCTAATACCCCGTGCCCATTGCAAGCGACCTGTGCATTGTACCAAGAGAAAAGACACTGAACATAACGTGTGTTGTCACTTCACACGTTATGTAATGTACTATCAATACATCATTTCCTATATGAATTTGCCTATGTTTCTGGACCTGATGGCCACCCAGTAGCTCAAGGTTTGAGGTTCTCTGATTTGTCCACTTTCCACAGTCTTTATCACCATTTTATATGTTTTCATAGAACTCTATTGGGTTGATGTACCACAATTTAATTATTCTTCAACTTTTCTGTGTTCAGATTGTTTGAATTTTTTCTGTTGTAAATACCGTAAAAGCTGGAAGTATCGCGTATGCACTTTTTTCATATTTTAGATTAGTTAATTAAGATGGATGCTCACAGAGGGGAAGGATTAAGGACTGTCTGAAGAGCAGCAGGAGGCAGAGGCTCAGAGGAGCAATGACTCGATGTCTAAATCCCTTCCTTGTCTGTACGATGGTCTTCATGGTTGTCTACGCACAAAGATCTTCCGAATGTACAGTGGTGAGCTCCCCATGGCCGGCTGGTGAAGGACTTGACAATCTGATGATAAATTACTCTGTGGACCTTGAATAGAAAAGATTTCACCCCAAATCTGGTCGGCGGGGAGGAAAAGGAGTGAAGGAAAACCCTCCATCTATACACAAATTCCTTTTTTTGTGCAAGAGTATCAAATATTTGCATTTCCATGTTATACATCTTGTTTCAGCTTATACATTTATTCTTTTCTTTCCTCTGTCATGCTCTCAAAACACGTTAATGGCCTGTGGGAAGATTTCCTTGGGTAATTAGGCAGAAGAAACTTGTGTAAGTGCAAAGGAAATTTCACTGTATGCCTTACCTTGTTTTATTGAATGGCTTTAAAGAAGAGTTTTCTGGGTTTTGTTCTTTATTGGAATTAAAATAAAAGACTTTTGTGGGGACTTGTTTTTTTTAAAAAGATATTTCCTTTGAGAAAAAAGGGGTTTCCCCATTAGATGCTTGAGATGGATGTGATGAAGTTTAGGAAAAACGTATTTGACAGCTGCTTGACAATTCTTCTGGATGGTGTGTTTAGAGATGTCTGCATTTAAATTGCTTAAAGATCTCCTTGATGGTAGATTTCTCACTTTCATGTGGGACATGGAACATTCTAGAATGGTGAGATTTTGCAGCTTCTGGTTGCTGGGATCATCCACATTTGTAGAAGTGTTGGAAAATGCCAAGAGTGATCTTGCAGAGTTTTAAAGTAGAGTGGCCAGGCATGTGAAGTGAGGTCACAGCCAGTGCCATTGTGTGTCAGGTACTGAGCCGTGCGCTTCACAACTGTCCACCTGTCTAGGGGCTGGCCTTACAGCCGAGTAGTTAAGTTTGTGAGCTCCACTTCAGTGGCCAGGGGTTTCGCTGGTTCGGATCCTGGTCATGGACTCAGCATCGCTCATCAGGTCACGTTGAGGCAGCATCCCATACAGCACAATCAGAAGGACCTGCAACTAGATTATCCAACTGTGTACTGGGGGGTCTTGGGGAAAAGAAGAAGAAGAGAAGGAGGAGGAGGAGGAAGAGGAAGAAGGAGAAAAAAACCTGTTTAATTTTCACAACAACCCCCCTCTGTTTCACTCAGCATCAGTGGAAGAATTTGGACAAAGAAACTCGATTTTCTGGTTAAATGCTAAATCCACTGTATTGTATTCCGCTTCCAGAAGTGGACCGCTCTGCTGGGGGCTTCTCCTGGGTCAAAGTGGCTGGTCAGCTCCTCTCTCACAGGTTTACACTCTAAGAAAAGAAGAAAATCATTGATGGGGAGAGTGGTTATTAGTCTAGGTTTTAGCAAAGTCCAACGACAAGTGAATCCCAGAGCAGGAATGTGTTTCAAATCTGAATGTCAACACCTGTACTCTTTCTTCTCTGCTGAGTATAAATCTACAATTCTAAGCCTTTCTCTGTGTTGTGAAAAACTCTCCCTTCACCTTAATGTTCTGGCCATACTGCCTAGCTGTCTACTCCAGATTCAGACCCACTTCCTTATTTCTTTCTATATATATTTATTTATCTTTACGGAGAGATCTATAAAGAGCTACACTTTAAAATAGCGAGTCATTAATTCTTAATCCTCCTTCAACATCTGCTTATACACATATACATATTTTAGTAATGTTTTTTAAGAAGTTTCCCCACAAACCAATTTTTTTCTTTCTTTCTTTCTTTCTTTCTTTCTTTCTTTCTTTCTTTCTTTCTTTCTTTCTTTCTTTCTTTCTTTCTTTCTTTCTCTCTTTCTTTCTTTCTTTCTTCTTTCTTTCTTTTCTTCTTCCTTCCTTCCCTCCTCCCTCCCTCCCTCTCCCTCTTTCTTTCTTTTCTTTTTTTTTAATACTTCAAGAGAAAATAATCCCTAATGTGTGTCCTGGAAGACTGAGGAGTGGCTGGATATTTTTATATTCCCTTCTGGTCTCTGAGTCCTGAGTCACCGAGTTTGTTTGTTTGTTGAAGTCAGTACCTATGGGCAAAGTTGTTCTGTCAAAACTCAACTAGTCTCCATGAGTTAAAATGCCGACCAACCAACAAACCCACCTCCTGAAAAATGAACAAACCAACCCAAAACCCCTCAAATCTAACCAAAAACCTCTCCAAATAATTCAGGTCCTCATTTTGGATCAAAGCCAGACAACCCTTTTTCCTGATTTTTCTTGCTCTAAATAAAGGGCACATTTCTGAGCACGCCAAATGGAAATTCAGATATGAGCAACATTTAAAAAATTCTTATCTTTACATATTCAATGTTTTCCAGTTCTTCATTATCATAAAATTCTTCTTATTAGAAAGTTCACCTTGGAAACAGCAGACGGAAGGAGCGAGAGTTTGGGAGGCCGCTGCTCTCCCGTCTCCCTGCTGGTCCAGAAAGAATCTAGTAGCAGGATGGTGAGACGTTAGCCTGTGGATGCTGGAGATTCCTAGTCTGATGAGCAATTGAGATGTGTCCCTCCAAATCTCTCACTGGAGTGGGACAGGCCCCACTGAAGCCTCTCTGGTGGGCGTGAGGGTGAGAATCCTTGCAGGAGGAGATGCCTGAATTTTATACAGGATGGGCCTGGGATGGCCATCAAGCTAGAAGGATGTAGAGCTGGGGGCTTCTGTTGCAGCTGCCTTTGTATAGTACTTCATACCAGATGGAGATGATACTTCTTTTACTCATCAAAGAATATGGGAGAAGGCTGCTGATGGCGATTGTGGGGTGGGGTGGGGGCAGGAAGGTCAACCTTCTCAGCCCCATCTTGGAACCCCCACCCCTGAGGAGCCTCCTGGGACAGAATCTAAATTGTGACCATGCTGGACTGTGGGCATGTTGGCAAACTGATGATGGGAGAGGCCGAGGCAAGTGTGCTTGTCTGAGTCTACAGAAGGGGCCGGCAGGGTGGGAAAGCCTCCATCCCTGGAGGGGAGAGGTACTTCCGGGTTTCACCACGCATGTTGTGATTTGTCTCCCCATTTAACTGTCCCGGTCCTGGGAGCGTTTTGCTAACAATCTCTGTAAGTCATGGAGAACCATGGGATCTCTCTAGAATCTTGCCCATATGCTACTCAAGAGGACAGTGAGGCATCCTGTCTCCTTTTGCCTCAGAGCAGCTTGGGTACCACGAGATACAGAATGCAACTGAGGCAGGGCACCGCAGCACGTGGTGGTGATGGAGGATGTTGGAGGAAACACCAAGATTGAGTGTGAGGGGGGATATCTGTGTGTGTGTGTGGGGTGGATATGGGGCAGGGCTGAGGACCAAGAGGTCTCAAATTGGCAAGTGTAGGCCAGAACCAGTGCAGTTTTGAATTCTTACAATTGGTGTGACCTTGTTTGAATGCATAGACGGGAGAAGCTTTGAGGAATCTCGAGTTTTGCTCATGTTCTAACCATGCCCACTGCTACGCTCTATGTCTATGTGCACTTTTTAGTCCAGACGGATGAGCATCCCCTGCTTCTCACCCCGCTGTGTGTGTGTGTGTGTGTGTGTGCGCAGGTTGTTGACCAAATGGGCTTTTGATCAGCTTCTATAATGCTCACCAAGTTTGGTTGCCTTCTTACCTTAGCAAAGATTCTGCCTTTCCTCCTCCCCACCAGCTCGTACAACCAGGCAATTGCCTTGGCCTTTCTGGGCTTTGAGGGGACATTCCACTGGATACACCACGCTGAATATTACACCAATGTGCCATTCCAATCCCATGCCATGAGAAGTTCTCTTTAACCAAGGAAAGCTAGCTGATAACAGAATCATCAAGCAGAGAACCTCGTGGAGAAAACTTGGCAGATTTGATATATAACTGTTTATCTTCAACTATGATTGGATAGACCAAAGTCAGTTCGCCCAAATGTGTTAGGTTTTCAATTCCAGTTAATTCAAAATATTTTTGAGAGTGTGTGTCAGGCTATCATCTTACCAGGAGGTCTTTGACTAGCTTCTTTGGACATTAGTTATTCCTCAGAAAGTTATAGAAATTCTTTGCTTTTTATTCCTAATACTTAACCATCATTGATGCTTTCATAATGGAATGTCTTTTTCTGTTATATTATATACATTTTTACTGGCATATGGGAAAATTGTTTAAATATTTTTCTCACTTCTAATCACTTCGTTGAAAACCTTTATTAGTTCTATTTTTTTTAATCTGAATTTTTCCTCTTCATGGTGTAAGATTGTGCTGTTTGCAAATAATGATTTTTCTTGTTATTTACAACATTTACTTCTCTCAATAAAATTCATAGGCATTTTATAACTCAGTGAAGACTTTTAATTTCAAATTATAAAAACTGCCAAAATTTACTTTATTTCTGTTAGAACTAATTTGATACATTTGGGTTGGAAGGTATAATAGGTAATAACAAAGTGCGTTTTTTGTGGATGGCTGCAGTGGTTCAACATAATTAAATTTTATTTTTTGTCAGGAGCACATATACCAGCATGTGAGCAACTTTTGGAAGTTCTGGTTATATATGAAACTGTACCAAAAAAGAGGTTTAATAAAAATTTCACTGAAAATTTGATTAGGCGACATATGTCAATTTTGGTAGTCTTTGTCTTTTAATCCTCAAATGGATTTTGCAGCAATTTAATCTTTACACTGGAGGTTTGTTCAATGTGTTGGGTTCTTGGGCATCAGGTAACAAGGTTGGACTTGTGGGGTGAGACAAAGACTGGGTCCTGGAAAAGAAAAGAAAATAGGAGTCTCTGTTCTAGGTCTTTCTGGGAAGGTGGGAACTGTGGTCACAGATATGATGTCCACCAGGGATGGGACCCCGGCCTTGGAGGAGATAACAGGATAGAAGGCAACTGACTATTATTTAATGTTGACAATGAGTCCCCAAACGTTGTGAATGTGAAGTCCTAGTTGCAACATAAAACATTTTTAGGACTCTTTATATGTGTGCCAGTTATCCCTTTATTGCCTCGCAGCACTAAGTCCACCCTTCACTGCCAGCGTTATGGAGCCAGACCTTGTAAGCATCTCCCTTTCGCAGCTGGCGTGCTGTTAGGTTCTGTCAGTAGAGGGTGCTAGACCAATGGTAAAGGAGAATGAGCATCACTTCCCGATTCTCATGTGATTCTGGTTTTTTGTCTCTTTTTCAGTGGTATCCCCGCAGGTGGATTCTCAGTGAGTCAAACAGACACCCTAGTGGTTGGCTTCTCAGCCTTGAGCCCCCCACACCCTGGTGGGGCGTTTCCTGCTTGTTAGTCCCAGCTGTGGTTCCTAGCCTAATAGCTTGGCCCACCAGCACTCCAGTGGGATGCTTCCACCTTGCCAGTCCCAGCTCACCCTACCCTGCCTTCCAACCTTTGCCCAGCCACTGGGGACCAGCTCTGGCTCAGGTGAGCCCAGAGAATTTCTCCACCATCCAGTGGGCTGCACCACACCTTTTCCGATGAGATCTGAATCCCAGCCTCGGGGGAAGGGGCACTCTCCTTTTCTAGTTTGTTCTTTCATTGGGCATTCTCCGTCTTCCCTTTGGTATCCTTTAGAGTTCTTTTTATCCCTTTACCGTTAATCCTTTGATATAATTAATAATTCTTTATATTAAAGTTTCTTGGTTAAAATTATTGTGTAGCTTCTGTTTCCTAATTAGACCTTGATTGATACAAGATGATAGGATAATTGATAGAAATATTGAATATATTGAAATGGTGAATAAAATATGTAAGTTTGTTGCCTTGTATATTTGAAGTCCAGAGTAGAGGGAGTTCTATGGTCCTGGTTGTGACAGGTGCCAGCCCTCAGATGCTGTGGGTTGCACCAGCAGGACTAGACCCTAAGCACCTGATACCCAGACTCACTGAAGTGACCCGTTTGACAAAATCCCTGGGGAGAATGGATGAGAATTGATGACATCACCGCGTGTGGGTGAGGGGAACTCAGAGAAGAACAGCTTGAATATCCTGCCTGTCCAGAGGGATGGGAACTCAGAGCTGGAATTAAGTTAACTGAAAGAAAATAAAGAAATGTGATCTTTTTAGTTAATCTGCTTTATGGTAGTTATGTTTTTTATGTCAAATCATTGAAAAAAAATAAAAGCTGATATGAATTTAGTAATGCTTCTATAAACTTGTATTATATTACTTATAAAGTATTTATAAACACTTGAAAAGGTGGTACATATATCACTTTATTTATGATTTAGTCTATAGTCATGACGATTTCCTGCACGGCCCCACTGGGATCAGAGGCTCACAGGTCTGGAGATATTGTATATTCTAAGAATGGGAATAATACAGATGGTCAAGTGTTCTTTAATATATAATAGTGAGATCATATCATCTTTTGAAAATTCTTAACAACAGATGCAGAAATCTGGCTTTTGTTTGCAAAGTCTCCATTCTCACCTTGTATTTTCCTTTGTCCATATTTTGAAAGGATAAACAATCATTGTTTGTTTGTTTGCACTGAAACATTATTCCTGAGAGAAGGTGCTACTCTAGATGAAATGCATTGCGCTTATCTGGTCAAAGAAAGGGTCCTATTGAATGAACAGTTGGCTGCTCGCCACTGGCTGGCGTGATGCCGGAGAACAGAATGACCTGGAGCTTCTTCCTCTACCCGGCCATCCATCCTCCGCATCCCCTTTCTTATGTCCCTGACATTTTCTCTGGAACCAGGGGGAAGCCTCTGATGTGCTCTCAGCCATGTTTTCCCTCTACTTTTCATATTTGAAAATTCAGATGCTCATACTTGTGAAGACATGAACTGATATGTCACCATTACTGGCATCCAAGGTGCATGCTCATTTGGCTTCATAGCACTGATCTAGCACCGTTCAATTAATCCAGAGAAATCGAATATCAGTAGGAAAAAGGAATTGTAGAAAGAAAACGCAACATTAGCTATAGAAGCATCTCATTTAACAAAATTGGGAAATAAAGCTTGTTTCCCTAAGTTAAATGTGATAAAATATAGTGACAACACTTTGGTTTCTTTAATTCCCTTTCTTCTGCTCTGTTTTCCCTTTGGCCATTAACAACACTCACCTGTGTCCCCTTTGTGACCTAATGCTTGTGTCCCTGAGAGCCCAGGGCCAATGAGAAGTGCCGCCTCTTGCTCCTACCACTTTTTAACTTCTTTTCTTCAGTCACCTCCAGCCACTGAGACCCAGCTCATCATCTTGTGAGCCTAGTGTCTGGTTGAACTGGAGAAGGGACTTAATTATGGTATTGGAAAGACTTTCTTGACAAAATTCACTTTCCAGATCCAGGAAATAAGGAGTCAGAGCTTCTTTTACATGACTTATGGGGCAATTAGGCCTCTTGGCAGCTCTTTGGGTTCCCCTATGGATGTCTGGAAATTATATGTCAACTCCCACCCTCATTCTAGAATCTCAAGTCTTCCGGCTTCCCCACTGGGGGACATGGTGATTAAATAAGTGGTCATTGAATGAAAGACAAGAAGAAGGAACACAAATGATCTCATAAAATGGGAGAAGAGAGAAAAAATGGAATTTTTACATTTTGATATCTTTTCTCCTTTGGACTTTCACCAAAACTTAGTTTCCTTAGTGCCGAAGTTTTGATTATTCTATGTAATGGCTTCAGAAAGTCACACTGCATGACCATTCTCTAGTTCAACGCAGACATCTACACTGCACTCCCAGTAGTACATGCTGGGATCCTTGTGTCCACTCTTGGATAGAGAAACTGTGATTTTAGAGGGTGGATTTAACAGGAGTAAAGGATGTGATCTTTCCTCCCTCATCTTTTACTATAACAGGAACACAAACGACCTTAAACACAGGCTGAAACTGGGGTGATTGGCTGAGGTTTGGGAAAGGGGCCCACGGGGGCTTTGCTTTGCCTGTAGCCTTTGTCTTCCAGCCACTGTCACCTGGCGGACATCACCCTCTGGGCCTCAGTTTATCCTGTGCTCTTAGGTATTAGCTCCTCCTCTCAACCCACCTCAAGCACGTTATTGCTTCTTCTTGGTGTCTGTGGAACATCTGCTAAAGTTGATCTGAAAATATTGACAGAATTAAGTGGGGTCGGGTCAGATTGAAAATGTTCAAAAGAAATCTGTGTTTTTGGCAAAAAGGAAAACAAAGTGAGAAACATTGATTTTGTTTCCAAGGAAAAACCACCTAGAGTTTTCTGAGTTATGGAAGAGTTTGAGGAACCAGCTCCCAGCACAAGTTCTTGACTGTGTTCCTGAGCAGCCCAGGGCCTTCTCCCAGCTTAGCCAACACCTGTCCAGTGACCTCTTGGGCTTCGGTTTCACCACCTGTAGGAAACAGTAGGGAAGCTCAGGGCTCACACGTACAAACGGGGAGGCAGGAAGCTCTCCAGGCTTCTCCTTCCATCCTTGTTTACTTTTTAGTCTGCATTTCCCATAGTGACTCAGGGATTTTGGCAAATGTATATTCAGGGTATTCCAAGACAGTGCTAATTTTAAATATCAGTGTAAATGGTCCCCAAAGCATAGTTGAACTTGTTTGATCATGAGTTCTAGTTTTAGACTTCGGAAACATGGTTATAGGGATTACAGTGGGGTTCCATGGCCCTAAGATGTCCCATTCTCTTAGGACACTGAGCTCAGCTTTTTGCTTAGCCCAATGACCTACGGTGCTAGCGATCAAGAATGGCTTATTGGGTCAACTTGCAGGAAGATTCACATTTATAATAAGTCAGTCAATTTCTCAACTCAGGGGTAACTGAGTGTTTTTGCATTTTCAATTGTGGGATTACATACACACATGATCAGAAATCCACGTGGGTGAACTTTGTTAACATTTTCCTTGTTAGAATGACGATTTGAGAGGGTTTGAGTATCAGATGTGACATGAACATGAGTCAAATGTGTAGCGTCTTTGGTCATACCCCTTTTCTGCATGTCAGGAATCGTTCTCAAGTTTCATGATTGAAGTTTAGTGATTAAAATGTGAAAAGCTCAATATTACATGATTAAATCAAGATTCAATGTGGACTTGCCAATGTGAACCCAGTAGCAGTCACTCAGTAGAAGCAGCCTCATGTCTATCTGGCTTCCTGTTACTAAATTCAGAAGCAAACAGCTCTGCATAGCCAGGGACGGTTATATTGGGTCATGTGTGCTACTTATTGAAAACACCTGTTTTGGACGGAGGTGGTATTTAGGTTGCCCAAATGTTATCCATCCTTAAGCAGTGGTTTTTGAACTTTTTATCTATCAAATTTTTAAAAATGAAACATCACTCTAAATAGGCTAATATTAAAACAGATGAAACAGAGCTGCCCTAGTTAAAGCCTGTGTTGGGGGCTAAGGCTTCACTTTTGGTCTTTCATCTTTGAAGCAGCCCATGAGCGCTTCTGAGGAATGGTCAGCCTCCCAAGGAAGGGTTGGGAAGCCATTCATTGAAAGGAATGACTCTTTGTAATCTACCTGGTTCACACTAACTTGACTCCTACTGGGCTGTTCAAGAATCCATTGAGTCTACTATCGGCCCCTGGAATCCTCCTGCTTATAGCACATCCAAAGAAATACTACATTTGGCCATAAAATACCACTGCGCTATTTTTAACTCAAGAAAGACTCTCTCTCAATCCAGGTGGGTGTTAAAAGCAAATCATCTTCTAAGCCAACACATGGAGGAAAACAAAGTCTTCCGCTAATTGGCTTTTCTGTTTCAAATGGAGAATGAAACCTGGAAGATGGTAGAAAGGCAGGCTGGTGCCTCTGAGATGCAATGTTCAGGACAAATGAAACGGCTGAATCTCATGTCCTGATTTATTCACTGGTGTGCGAGCTTGAGGGCTGGATAATACATATTTTCCTCTTTTCGTAAAAGGTTTGGACTGGGCCAGATGACCCTTGGAAGCTGACCTCAGAAGACTCTGGAAGGCTGGTTTGTATCATATGATGGAAGCTGTGGGGATGGTCACCAGGCCAGTTGTCCACTGTGCCAAGCTGGGTCTCCATACCTTCACATTCATTCCAGTATAATTGAAAACATGTGCTAAAATCTGCATTTGCTTAAGGTTCAGAATTTCCTTGTGGTGTAATTTCCATACCATTTTGATTTAAAAGCAGAGAATGACAATGCTGTGGCCAAAAACTCGTATGTCAGTATATAAGTGTTTTTTTAAAATAAAATTTTTTTTAGGAATAAAAATCTTGAAGAACAAAAGAGTGAATCATAGTTCTGAGAATTGAGACAGGTGAGGATCCTGAAGGAAAAAGCTCAAAGCAGTATTTCTCAACGCAAAATTATGAGTTTTGTCATTGCAGTTTATAATTTAGTACAAATGTGTTATGTCCTTGCTTTCTTAACAATGCTTTTTACATCTGGACATTATGTTTGTGACATCCACAAAGAGGGAAAAAAGTGTCTGCCCATATTTATCCCGCACGAGTGTCCATCTGTGGCAGAGCTAGCAATGTCAAATGCTGACGAGGACCTAGCAAGTAGGTCACGTGAGGGAAGCCAGCAGGTAGAGACTGTGGCCCCCTGGACACATGTGCTCACTTAAAGGGAGTCACCATTGAGAAAAGCCAATCCAGTGTTGCCACAACTTATGATTTTTCAAGAAAGCCAGGAAATTAACATTTTAATGTAAAAACCTCCTGACATTTAAAGTTTTGGAAATTAAAGATGTGAATACAGTGCACAGTCCAATAAACACCCATGAAGGCCAGACCAGGACTGGGGCTACCAGTTTGCAATCTCTGGTCTGCAGAGTGTGATGGTGGCCTGAAAAGTGAGTTGGGAGCAGAGTCTTATGAAAGACCTTAAACAAGGTTGGGACAGGTACTCCTGTTGGGGTACAGAGGATGAGAGAGTAAGGTTAATTAAATTTCTATTTACACTAGTTCAAATGAGGACAGTGAGAGTGGGAGCCCTCTTCAAGATAATGTCAAAGAAGGTGGGATATAGGGAAAAACTCATTTCTCCCACCTGTGTGTTTCTTTCCTGTGAGTCTCTTTTACCACCCATCCAACACACTTCACTTTTTTTTTTGATCTGCCTTTTGGTGAGGAAGATTGGCCCTGAGCTAACACCTGTTGCCAATCTTCCTCTTTTTTTTTCCTCCCCAAAGCCCCAGTATGTAGTTGTATATCCCAGCTGCAAGTCCTTCTAGTTCTTCTATGTGGGACGCCACCGCAGCATGGCTTGAGTGGTGTGTAGGTCTGCACCGAGGATCCAAACTGGTGAACCCCAGGCCTCCGAAACAGAGTGCATGAACTTAACCACTGAGCCACTGGGCCAGCCCCACACTTCACTTCTGACACATCTGGTCACCAAATGTGTGGAGATTTTCCCTCATACCAAACAATTCTCTGTGACGGCAGCTGGGTGTCCTACAGTTTAACTCAATTCTATATCCCTGGAGATAGTGTCAGATCCTACAGGTTAAGGGCTCCGTCCCACAAGGCTGCCCACCTGCCCCCACCTCTTCAGATGCCAATCACAAGTAATAGGTTCTCAGGTTACCCACAACTTCTGTCTGATTTGGCTACGAATTGGAGGTTCTTATGACCCCCTCCTCAGGTTCCATTATTTGCTAGAGTGGCTCATAGAACTCAGGGAAACACTTATTTACATTCACCAGTTTATTAAAGGATATGATGAGGGATACAGATGAGAAGCCAGATGAAGAGATACCCAGGGTGAGGTCTGAGAGTGTCCTGAGTGCAGGAGCTTCTGTGCCCATGGAGTTGGGGTGCATCACCTTCCCCGTGTGAATGTTTCACTCACCTGGAAGCTTTCTGACCCTGTACTATTGGGATTTTTTCTCTCCAAAGCCCCAGTACATGGTTGTATATCCTAGTTGTAGGTCTTTCCAGTTCTTCTATGTGGGATGTCACCACAGCGTGGCTTGATGAGTGGTGTGTAGGTCCATGCCTGGGATCCAAACTTGCAAACTCTGGGCCACCGAAGTGGAGAGCATGAACTTAACCACTCTGCCACAGGGCTGGCCCCTACTATTGGGTTTTTATGGAGGCCTCCTCATGCAGGCATGATTGATCATTAACTCCATTTTCAGCTGCTCTCCTGTCTCTAGAGAAGTGGGAGGTGGGCAGGGCTGAAAATTTCAGGCTTCTAATCATGGCTTGGTCTTCTGCTGAGTGCTGAGCTCCTGCGCACTCCCTGGTTCCCCCCTTGCCAAGCCCTCAGTGACACCACTGGCATCCAGCCTGAAGCCTTGAGGGAGATGTCGCCAGCATCTCTCAGGGATCCTGGGCCTCCTGCCAAGGGCCAGGTAGAGAGATTTCCCAGGTTGGGGGGGGGGCGCTACTAGGACCATGCCCCACTGTGAATGGCCCAGAAGCAAATAGGATGGAGAGCGGGGTGGGGTTCATAGGCCAAATGTTCTCAAAGTGGCAGGGAACACTCTGTCCACTTATGGAGTGATACCAGACCCACTGGGCCAACAGACACAAAGCTTTATGAGGCTGAGAAGAGCCTGAGGAGACTTCCTGCCATCACAGTATCCCATGTAGCTGAGGCCAGGGATGGGCAATGCCAATTTGTCTCTTAGGATCAGAATCTAAGAAAGTGAAAAAAAAGGAGCCCAGAGGACAGGACTTCTAATTCTGGCCAAGTTGGTGTAACAGGGATCAGATTTACTCTCTCACTTGAAACAAGCCAAAAAACAAACCAAAAGAAGCCAGACAAAATATATGAAACAATGGTTTTCAAGCCACTAGACATCAGACAATGAAGTACAGTTATCCCTGAGATATGGGAAACAAATGAGATGAGTCCTCTGATGGGCCCAGCTTACTGCCTTGAGAGAGATTCCAGGCTGCAGCACAGAGAGGGGACCCCAAGTGGAGTCCAGTGGACTCCCCAAATTAAGGAGACAGAACCGAATATGGGGAGACCAAGGTGGCTAGAGTACGTAGGACTGAGTTCTGCAGGAGAGAGAGCTATATAGACAGATAACTCTAGAGATTTGCAGAGGGTACCTTTTGAGTACTCATCAGAGTGCTGATCAGCACATACATGAGGAAAGTACCTGAGACCAGGGAAGAACTATCTGAAAGGATTAGAAGGAACAGTCCCCAGTGTCCACATGGGGCCAGGAATAATGCCTTGTCCCAGCAGCCAGACTGA
Source organism: Equus asinus (assembly GCF_041296235.1). Lineage (NCBI taxonomy): Eukaryota > Metazoa > Chordata > Mammalia > Perissodactyla > Equidae > Equus > Equus asinus. The sequence goes on from NC_091790.1 coordinate 30,236,926, forward strand.
TAAGTTTCGTAATTCATGGGGGATTGGGTAGAGCACTCTGAAAGGTTTGGTCAAAATAGTGGGGAAAAATTAGTTCTAGACTAAACACTGTCTTGGTCCCGCCTAACAAAGATTAAAAGCAAGACTCAAAAGGAGCAAACTGGTTCTAAGAAACTTAACTGCAACCCAGGTCAAAGTTCAAGAATACTTATGCTATACAAAAATATCTAGCACCTAACAAATGAAAATCCAAAATGTTTGACATCTGATAAAAAATTACCAGCGTGCAAAGAAACAGGGAAACACAACTCATACTGAGGAGAAAAGTCAATCAATCGAAACCAACCCAGAAATGACAAGGATTAGAATTAGCAGACAAAGACATTAAACGATTATTATAACTGTAGCCTCTATGTTTGAAAGTTAAGTAGAGACCTGGAGTTATAAAAGACCCCAATAGAGATTTTAGATGTGAAAACTACAATATCTCAGATGAAAAATACACTGGATGGGACTGACAGCAGATTACAGATTTCAGAAGAAGAGTTTAGTGAAAAGATGGAAGACATAGAAATAGAAACCATGGAAAAGTAAACAAAGATAGAAAAAAGGATAACGACAACAACAACAATAAAAATCTAACAATAAATCAGAGTACCAGTGACCTGTGGGACAACTTTAAGCAGTATGATGTAATTAGAGTTCCCAAAGGAGGCAGGCAAAAAAAATTTTTGATGAAAAATGGTTGAAAGTTTTCCAAATAAGATGCAAACTTGCAAACTATGGACCTACAGATCCAAGAAGCTCAATGAATCCCAAGGAGAAGAAACACAAAAAGAACTATACAAAGGCACAAATCAAATTACTCAAAATTGGTGATAAAGAGAAAATGTTAAAAGCAGTCAGTGGGGGAAAATATACATTTGTACAGAGGAACAGCAGGTATCTCCAGAAACAATGCCGGCAAGAACATAGGGGAGCAACATCTTTAAAGTACTTTGAAATGAAAAAATAAAACTCTGTCAACCTAGAATTCTATACTTAGCAAAAATACCTTTCAGAAATGAAGATTAAGTAAAGGCTTTTTCAGACATACAAAGGCTGAAAGAATTTATCAGTGACTTAAATCATAAGAAATTTTAAAGAAAGTCTTCTAGGTAGAAGAAAATTATATGAGATAGAAATATGGATCTAGGGGTCCGCCCAGTAGCGTAGTGGTTAAGTTTGCATGCTCTGCTTTGGCAGCCTGGGGTTTGCTGGTTTGGATCCCAGGAGCAGACCTATGCACCACTTATCAAGCCACGCATGGGATGTGTCCCACATGTAACATAGAGGAAGATGGGCACAGATGTTAGCTCAGGGCCAATCTTCCTCAGCAAAAAGAGGAAGATTGGCAGTGGAAGTTAGCTCAGGGATAATCTTCCTAAAAAAAAAAAGAAAGAAAGAAATGCAGATCTAAACAAAGGAACGAAGAGCACTAGAAAGGGTAACTATGCAGATAAATATAAAAACATGTTTCTTACTATTTAAATCTTCTTGAAAGATAAACAAACAAAAAGAAACAATATGGTATAGAGTTTAAAACATATGTAAAAGTAAGATGTACGAAAAAGCAATACAAAGGCTAGTAGGGGAGAAATGAGTAGTATTGTAAAGTTCTTACACTATACCTGAGGTGCTATATTGCCACTTGAAGTTAAACTGTGATAAGTTAAAGATGTACACTATAAACCCTAAGAAATCATTAAAATAACAAAACAAAGAATTATAGCTAATAAGTCAACAAAAGATGAAAATGAAATCATGAAAAATGTTAAATTACTTCAAAACAACAGGGAAAAAAAGGAATGAAGAACAGATGGGACAAAAAGAAAACAAAGAGCAAGATGATAGACTTAAATCCTATCAGTAATCACATTAAATGTAAATGGCCTAAACACCTTGTTATAGGTTGAATTGTGTCCCCCTGAAAAAGATATGCTAGACTCTTAACCCCTAATTCCTTAGAGTGTGACGTTCTTGAAGATAGGGTCTTTTAGAGGTAAAAAATTAAAATAAGGTCGTTAGGATGGGGCTTAAACCAATGTGATTGGTGTCCTAGTGAAAAGGAGGAATTTGGATGCAGAGATCGACGTGGATAGGGAGACGAGGATGTGAAGAGTTGCAAGGAGAAGATGGCCTCTACCAGTTGAGGAGAGAGGCCTGGAACAGACCCTTCCCTCACAGCCTTCAGAAAGAACCAACCTTGCCTGACACCTTGAGTTTGGACTTCTAGACTCCAGAATTGTGAAATGGCAAACTTCTATTGTTTAAGGCACTCAGCTTGTGGTACTTTGCTACAGCAGCCCTAGCCAACCGACACCGACATCAATTAAATGGAAGAGGTTGCTGGATGGGATAAAAAGTGAGACCCGATTTTATGCTGTCTGCAAGAAACACACTTCAAATATGAAAGAGACAAGTAGATAAAGTAAAACTAAGGAAATGGATACACCATGCTAACACCAACCAAAAGAAATCTGGGGCGACTAAATTAATATCAGACAAATTAGATTTCAGAACAAAGTAAGTCAGCAGAGATAAAGAAAATCAATTCATAATGATAAAGGGGCCAGTTCATCAAGAGGCCATAACAATCATAAACGTTTATGCACCTAATAACAGAGCTTCAAAATTGATAATGCAAAAACTGGTAGAACTGCAAGGAGAAACAGCCAAGCCACAATCATGTCAGAGATTTAAATATCCTCTCTCAATAAAGAATAGAACAAGCAGACAGGAAAATTGGCAAAGACGTAGAAGAGGATCTGAACAACACTGACAACCAACTTGACCTAATCGACATTCACAGAACAGTCCAATTAACAACAGCAGTATCTACACTCCTTTCAAGTGCACATAGAAGATTTACCAAGGAAGACTATACACTGGGCCATAAAAATAGTCTCAATACATTGAAAATAATTCTAGTTATACAAGTACGTGATCTGATCGTAATGGTAATAAATTAGATATCAATAAATGGAAAGAGCTCCTGAAAACTCCCAGATATTTGACAATTAAACAATTAAACTTCTAAGAAACTCATGGATCAAAGAAAAACTCAAAAGATAAATTAGAAAGTGTTTTGAACTGAATTAAAATGAAAATGCAACAGATAAAAATTTGTGATGTGCCACTAAGTTAGTACTTATTGGGAAATTTAGGGCACTGAATATCTGTATTAGAAAAGAAGAGAGGACTCATATCAATGATCCCAGCTTCTTAGTCAGGAAATAAACAATAAGAAAAGAGAAAATTAAACTCAAAGTAAGCAGAAAGGAAATAATAAAGAAATTAATGAAATATAAACTTGAAAAAGAATACAGAATATTAAGACAAAACCTGCTTCTTTGAGAAAATCAATAAAATTGATAAACCTTAGGCACACTGATCAGGAAGAAAAGAGAGAAGACACAATTGCCAGTATAAACAATGAGAGAAGTAACATCATAACAGAACCCACAGATATTAAAGGATAATAAAGGACTATTCTAAACAGTTTTATTCCAATAAATTTGAAAACTTAGATGAAATGGGACACACTCCTTGAAACATAGAAGCTGCCAAAGCTGACTCAGAAAGAGAAAGATGACCTAAATAGTCCTATTTCTATTAAAGAAATTGAATTTATAGTTATAAATCATCCCATGAAGAAAACTTCAGGCTCAAATGTCTTCACTGATGAATCATACCAAACATTTAAGAAAAAAAATTATATCCTTTCTACCCAAACTCCTCTGGACAATTGAAGAAAAGGGAATACTTTTGATAAACAAATGGCAAGCAATAGGATGTATTGGAGTATGTGAAGAAGCCATTTGGTGTAAACCTAATTCAGCCCGACTTTGTTTTTCCAAAATGGCCTGACGTGGCCGTTGAGCATTCATCGTATATCTGCTTTAAGCATTTGCTGTGTCCCAAAGACAAGAACAAATGCCCTTAAGATAAAGACGCAACTTCCCCCACCTTGGCATTTCCTTAAGGATAAGCATCTCTCCCTAGGCTGGGAATTAATTGCTGCACTCACCCTATGACTACCCAGCTCGAAACAGCAGACCTGCTCCCTGCTGTGTGAATAGCTGTGCTGTGCCGGCTAGGCAATCTCGCGACTGTTGTAAAAGGGACATTCCTATCATATGTGATGTATGCTGTTTGGTCCAAGATGGTACAAAACCACTCTGTACATCCCACTTCTTTGGTGCCATTCCTTCCCCCAGGGTAGCCGTCAGATCTGGCTTGTGATAAATTCACCTCAATTTTGATTTATGGATTGATTATCGATTATTTTCATCTACACTTCAAGAGTCATTCTATGAGGCTAGCATTACCTCTTAATAAATGGTAAACAGTAATAAAACCAGACAAAGACATTATGAGGAAAGAAAGCTACAGACTAATGTCATCATGAGAATCACTGTAAAAGTTTTAACAAACTTTTAGCAAATTGTATCCAACAGTATGTAAACAGAGTAATATATTATTGATCAGGAATATATTTATCCCAGGAATGCAAAGTTGGTTTAAAATTTGAAAATCAATCTATGTAATTCACCATGTTAACAAACTGAAAAACCAAACCCAAAGCCAAACCATATTTTCATCTCAGTAGAACGAGAGAAAGTATTTGCCAAATTCAATATCCACTTACGATAAAAATCTCTGTTAACTAGGAACAGAAGGAAACTTCTTTACCTTTAAAGGCATCTATGGAAAACCTCTTCTGTTCTCATTTGCCTTGTAGTCAAGTACCACCCAGAGTGATGGATATAGTGGAAGTGGCATGAGCTTCTGGGTCAGAAACACTTGAGTTCAAACCACACCCCACTGCTATGACCACAGACATGTTAGATAGCCTCTCTGAGCCTGCGTGCTCTCATTTGCAGCACAGAAATAAAAAAACAAACAAGTTATGCTTTGTTACTGCCCAGCAATGCTTGCACACATTGGAATTAATACCCTTCCCCTTTTTCTTCACTTGGTTCCGTTGGGGGTGAGATCAGTCCAGGGTGACAGTTTTCAGCATCTTCATTAGTCACAAATATTTACTGTGGACCTGCCATGGGTAAGGCATGGTTAAGCTTGCTCTGGTAGACTGTAAGTGCTTTCATTTCCTCCTTTTTGGAAGGACCTAATAGGATGGAATGGAGAAGAGGCTGGGAGACACTCAGAGGATGATAAGGCATGCCTAAGTTTTCAAATGGGCTTTCTCTGGAAAATCTAACAAGGGTTTTGGCAATAAACTCTTGTTCTGGGCTTGTGGGGCTATAGGGGTCCAAGCTTGGGTGTCTAGCTAAGATTATAGTTCAGTGTGAAACACATGGGACACTAATCCAATGAGACAAGCATCTTATAACAGCGAGGACAACTTCCAAGTTCCAAAGTGTTCCAGTTCGAAGGCACCCCATGTTCTTCAGGGCTCAGCTGCACAAGGTCACAGTTACACCGAGATCCACTAGTCATTTACGTGTGGTTAGTTTCACCCTTGCCATAGAGCTATTATTACTGTCCTTTGTAACAGGGAACTTTTGGAAGTTGATTTCGCCAGGGCTGGTATTTACCCTTTGAATGGTCTTTATCCGTGGTCTTTAAGGATTCCCAAGGCAATGTAAGGCTTTCAAGGAGGCTCCTCAGCCATGTTAAAGTAGAAGAGATAACTAGATGACCAGGACCACCAGCGCCCTGCCTGCCAGTAAGCCCCTGTCAAGTGCTAGATTTCACAATGCCTGCCAGAACCTCAAAAACTCTGAGAACCTGGCAGTGGGGGCAGAGCATGTCAATGAGATGTCAGCATAGCATCCCTGAGGACCAGAATAAGCCTTCCCATCAACCTAACACACACGCAGACACACACAAACACACTCTCACATACACACACTCGCATATACAAACACACTCACACAGTCACTCACACACCACTTCTCACACATACCCTCACTCACACAAACACACACTCAAATACACACTCACATACACACACTTTCTCACACAAACACACACACAAATAAACTCTCATTCACACAAACACGCACACACACACACACATAGCCATGATGTCAGACCTGAGATGCCACTGGGGAGAAGGCGAGGAGAAAGAGAGAGAGGAAGGATTTGGAAAGAGGTGGTTATAATGTGAAACAGACCAAGTTTTACACCGGGAAAATCTGAGATACTGGACAAGCTCAAATGCGCACCATCAAGGACCATTGGGATTAGAAAGCCAGATGAGATCTGATATAAGAAAGAAAAAAAATGACTTTTGAAACACCTATGTAAATTTTAACCCTAGTAAAACAGTAAAGTACCCACAAATCACGTTGGACATAGTTACGATTTGAGCCCTTCTGGCCGGTGGAGGTTTCTCAATGCTCTGCTCCACGCTGGCTGCCTCGCCCTTTGCCATCTCACTGCCTCTCGAGTTGGCCCCTCCTCTCCCTCCTCCTTGCTTCCTCTTCTCTTCTCTCCTGATCGCTCCCATACCCTCCCACAAAGCTCCTGTTGGGGGCTTGGGCTCCTCCACACAGATATTTCACCAGGTTTTCCCCTTCTCCTCGAAGCAACTTGCCAGGGTATTTTCCTCCCTAAGGAGAATTCTGGCTCCTGCTATTCAGAAAGTAAAAATTTCCCTTTATTACACTAAAACTCCCTCTTCTTCGGAGCGTGGGTTAGACAGACAACACATGATGAATGGTGTCAGCCTCTGTTTGTGGTGCACTGTTTCACAGGTGTGTGAACTTGGATGACTACAACACAGTCTTACGCTCACACAGGACAAAACATTGGAGGCATACAAACAGTTACATTCGCTATCATCCCAATGTCCCCATCTATGAAATGGGGAGAGTAATAGTTATAGGAATTAATTAAGTTACTATATATTTTGACTTGACTTACCTCTGCAAAGGCTAAGTGTATCACTAATTCACGTCCAAATGGCATTGTTCATCAATTTTTTTGGTACTTGGGATTTTGGGGTCAAATTTCACATGACCAGTATTTTCCTAGAAAAATTGTTACCCCAAATATGTGGGACACCCAGTTACACTCTGTCCGTTTGAATGGACATCACTAGTATCTATCAGAGAGGTCTTTTGGATATGGGTCTCAGGGCTTGGGGAAGGACACGCAGAGGGGCAATAAAGATGTGAACCAAGGTGAAGAATCTGGGACCAGAGAGGGGAATGACCAACGCAACAACTTGGCAACACCCAGGACAAATGGGAGCAGCTGGTGGTCTGTTGAATGTTCTGATGCCATCATTCATAGACACATCGTGGGCTTGTTCTTCCGACTGATGACTGTGAGTGTGAGAGTAAGTGTGTGTGTGTGTGTGTGTAGGGGGTGTGTATTAGGAGGGGCAATCTTGCTGGAAAGGGAACTTCTCAGCAGAGGTAGCCTGCTAACCATGGGCTCCTCTTAAGCCAGAGGGATATCTCTCATTCTCCTAGCCTCCCAAAGACTGAGTGGTCTTTCTACATTTGACTGTTTCATAGAGTTATGTAACTAACATGAGGGAACTATTAATCCTGTGGGTGTATCTTGCAATTGGAAGTGAAAGGGTTATTTCTCTTTTAGCCAGGCATGATGGTCCTTCAGCTTCCCAGGCCTGTCATCCTATGCTATGTGGATGAAAACCTTCTTAGTTAGGAAGGAGGTAAAACGATTCAAAAATTGGGGGGAAGACCTCTCCAATTGCCTGGAAGAAGGGAGAAGCTAATTCCATAGCAATATATCCATCACTAGGGAGAAGATCATGGCTTGTGTTCAGGGTGAATGATATTTGGCACAAAAAGGAGAAACTCATAATGTCAAGGAGGCCAAGCTTAACTATATTTTATTTCCTGGTATAATTGAATGCAGCTTAGACATGAATTAATGGTAACCTGTGAAGAGTCCTAAATTTAGCCAACTGAACCAAGCTTGGTTAGTCTTCACCATGAGAACAGTCACCTTAGGCTTGGTTTTCACGGGGTCCTGGAGGGGAGGAGGTTGGCCTGAGGACGAAGCAAGAGCTGAGAGGATCGTGGAGCCTTTGCCAGTGTTTTCCATGAACAGTTTCATAGCTAGAAACAGATGTTCCAGGTGGCTTGCTAGCCAATAGCATAATGTAGAAAACATTAAAATATATATCCTTCAAAGCATTCTTAGCTTTACTCCTCAGTTCTCAGTAGCTTCGCTCATGCCTTAAAAATGGAGAGGAAACCAGCCTTTTCCTGGTCCACATTTTGTGGGCTTAAGTCAGCTTTGGAGCCCTGCTTCAGTGTGTGTCGGGGCTGGCCTCATTGCATCTATTTTCTTGTTTAGTCTCCTTCTATTTTTGTACAGTGAAACTGCAGAGGAGAGCTTAGTATCTTTGGCAGCTCCCGTGGAGAAACCGTGTATAACATCCACGGGAGATGAAAGGATTGAGTTATTTCCCAGTTGCCCCATGACTGGTGTGGTTTCAAAAGGGGTGTGTGGCAGAGAAGGGAAACTGGCACCCACTGATGGCCTCGGAAATCTCAGTGGCTGTTGGTCTCTCAGAATTTACTGGGGGATCTTATAAGATTGGAGACTTGGAATCTTATTCAGATGGAGTCACAGGTTTAGAAAAAAAAAAACAAAGCCGTGCTGGAAGGGAATTGAATTTGGCTATGTCCCCTCCCTGCTCCCTTTCTAATTTTTAAGCCTGATGTCTTTGACTAAGAGGCCATGAATTATGGAACTGTAGTGATTTCAGACCTTGGAGATCAGCCACTTTAACCTCATTCTTGAGGAGGCTGGATGTTAACTGAGTTTCCTAAATTCAGTTATGGAACTGGGGCTGGTGCCCCGCTCTCTCGTTCTTCCTATGGTGTCGCTCAAAGTTCCCCTTCTTTCTTGCACCAACACAAAGGGTGTGTTTTCTCCCCTTCTCTGCTCTCTTTACGGGCTCTGTCCCTGTCTTAGACATACACCAGACCCAAACGCCTCTGCCCTGGCTGAGCCTTCCTATAACCTGGTGCAACTTCCTCCAAACAAGGAGAAAACAGGGTGTAGAATCAAGGTTTAACCCGTGTTTAGAGGTTACTGATTCTGAGAAGGCTTGCCTGAAAACTGTGGTTTAGAGAGAACATTCAAACCACAGAGGCATTTTGCCTTCCGGTAATAAAATCATTTGTCTTATTTCCACAGTGTCATTTGGTACCTCCCAGTCTGGCCAATGCTTCATAACCCTTTCTGCATCTCTTTGGTCTCCCCTACCCATCCTCTGGCTCCCGTACACCTGGGGCAAATTTCTATAATTTACTAACATTCTCTTTCAAATTGAGTATTTGTATTGGAAAAGAATTCCCTGAGGAACCCGACCAGCCACCAGCCAGCTCTCAATCCATGCTTTGCTGGCACAGCCTGTGGAAAATGGTTCCATTCATTGCTCTCTTTGCAAAACAGGCGCTGGGGTCTAACTGGGGGCCCCTGGCCGGTGGGGTTCCTCTCTCCTGGATCCAGCTATGTTTGTTGCTGTTGAGGAAGATTCACCATGAGCCAACATTGGTGCCAATCTTCCCCTATTTTGTATGTGGGTCACCACCACAGCATGGCTGCTAATGAGTGGTGTAGGTCCATGCCCTGGAACTGAATCTGGGCTGCCAAAGCAGAGTGCACTGAACCCAATCATTAGGCCATGGGGCTGTCCCCTGGATCCAGCTATTCATAAGTCCTCCAAGTTGCTTTACGTCTTTCTTTTTTAAAATTTTTTTAAAGATTGGCACCTGAGCTAGCATCTGTTGTCAATCTTTTTTTTTTCCTTTATCTCCCCGAAGCCCCCCAGTACATAGTTGTATATTCTAGTTGTAAGTCCTTCCTGTTGTGCTATGTGGGACGCTGCCTCAGCGTGGCCTGATGAGTGTTGCCATATCCATGCCCAGGATCTGAACCGGTAAAACCCTGGGCCCCCGAAGCGGAGCGCCTGAACTTGACCACTTGGCCAGGGGCTGGCCCTACATCTTTCTATTTTAGTGCTAAGTGTTTCTTTCCTTTCCCAAACCATACTTTCTGATTGTTTCCTGGGTTTTGTTTTGGTCACTTTGAAGAAGCGGGATGGACTCCCAGCCAGTCCTGGATGTCAAGACTGATGATCCACACTCCCACCAAAAGGTTATGTGACAAATTTATTGCACATATAAGAAAGCTTTTGGGCAGGCTTCCCAAGCTGGTCTGAAAATCTAGAGAGAGGAAAGAAGAGAGACTGGCTGGGGGGTTATTACAGTTATGGGTTGTGGCTGGGATGAGAGTTTCATGCTTGGGAAGAGGCTCACATGCTTTGACTCTCTGGGGGGCGAAGGAGGGAGCACTGGGCTGTCTTATCAGCTCATCCAGATGTGGGTGGAGGGGGAGAGGGAGGAGTGAGGTTTAAAGCTGTCAGCAGTCAACATCAAAAAATGTAGAAATATCATATGATCCAGCTATCCCGCTACTGGATATTTATCCAAAGAACTTGAAATCAACACTTCAAAGAGATTTATGCATCCCTATGTTCATTGCAGCATCATTCACAATAACCAAGACACGGAAGCAACCCAAGTGCCCATCAACGGATGAAGGGATAAAGAAGATGTGATATACATACACAACGGAACACTAATCAGCCATAAAAAAGGCAAAATCATGCCATTTGAGACAACATGGCTGGACCATGAGGATATTATGCCAAGCGAAATAAGTCAGGCAGAGAAAGACAAATACTATATGATTTCACTCATATGTAGAAGATAAACAAACACTTAGATAAGGAGAACAGATTAGTGGTTACCAGAGGGGAAAGGGATGGGAGGAGGGCAAAAGGGATAAAGGGACATATAGGTATGGTGACAGATAAAAACTAGACTACTGGTGGTGAACATGATACAGTCTACCCAGAAACTGATATATAATAATGTACCCCTGAAATTTACACGATGTTATAAGTCAATATGACCTCAATAAAAAAAAAAAGGAGCCAGACTCTTTACTGTAGGTTTATTTTGGATTTAAGAACAATTGTTCAAAATATGGAAAAATTTTGTCATGTCAGATAAGATTTACCTATCCTTGATGGATAAATAAATTCAGGGATATTTGGAAGTCCTTGAGTAATAAAGCCAGCAGTACGTGGTCCACCTCAGTGCCTCAGATATCCGATGTAACGTACCCATCAGCAGACGACCTCATGATGTTCTGTTTAGCTGTGAAGCTTCGAGTAATGACTCTCTGGAATCACGAGATCATTAAAACAGTCTTTATTATTTATTTCCAAATTATTTCCTCATTCAAAGTCTCAACTGTCCTACTCATGACGAAATTCAAATTCAAATGAAGATTCATGTGCTGCTAATTTCCAAATTTACATGTCCAGTCCTGACCTCTCATATGAGATCCAGACACGGAGATCCAAGTGTTTTCTTGACAGTTCTAGATGCATGTCTAGAAGGCAGCTCAAATTTAATGTGTTCCCAATACAACTATGGATTTGCCCTCCAAATGTGGTCCTCCTCTTAACTTTCCCATTCAGTAAATGGTGCCACCGCCTCCCCAGTTGTCTTGTACAAAATTCTAGAAGTCACTCTCAATTGCTCTCTTGCTTTCACCCTCCACATGTCATGCGGGTAGAGTTACAAAACGTAACTCAAATCTCATCTCTTTTTTCCCTCTTCATTCCCCAAGCCGTCACCGCTGCCATTCTCCTACCTGCACACTGCAGGAGCCCGTAACAGCCCCCCGCCTTTGTTCCTGGGCCCCTGCTATGAGTTGAATGGCGTCCCCAAGAAAGACATGTTGAAGTCCTAACTCCCAGGAATTTTGAATGGGACCTACTTAGAAATAGCGTCTTTGAGGGTGCAATCAAGTAAGATGACGTCATTAGGGTGAGCCCTAATCCCAGCTGACTGATGTCCTCATAAGAAGAGGAGAAGAGACAAGGACACACAGGGAAGACAGCCATGTGAAGACAGAAGCAGAGACTGGCGTGATGCTGCCACAGCTCAGGAACGCCTGGCACCCCCAGAAGCTGAAGAGAAGCATCTTCCCCTTGAGGCTTCAGAGGGAGCATGGCTCTGCCCACACCTTGATTTTGGACATCTGGCCTCTAGAACTGCCAGACGATAAATTTCTGTGGTTTGAAGCTTCCCGGTCAGTGGTCCTTTGTTATGGCAGTCTTAGGAAGTTGACACAGGCCCTATAGTCACTTTTTCATACAATGGCTGAAAGGACCTTTTAAAACCTAATTTGGATTGTGCCCTTCCTCTGCATAAAACCTCTATTGATTTTCCTCTGAATTTAGGATAGAATCCAAACTCTGTGCCAGGGCCAGCGAGGCCTTACGCATCTGGCCCCATGATTTCTGGTCTCGTCTCTTACCTCCTCCTCCTGCTTCCTTAGGTTTGTAACTGGAATGGGACTTGCTGACGGGGGGAACATTTCATTTGCTGCTCCTGTGGTCCCCAAGGAATCAGCTGGAGTCACTAACCTTGCCCCACGTGTTTCTCTGCTTCACTTCCTCCTGTGCACCTAACCTGACCTGACCTTTCTGTACTAGCTCAGTATTTGTGCCCGCCCCTCTCTGGTAAAGCTCGCGAGATCTGAGCCCCAGTCCGTGCTTGCTGTGTCCGCAGCATCCAGAACAGGACGCGGCACCACTAGAGTGGGAACTTTGTGTTTGTTTGGTGAGTGAATGTATGATATGTGCAGATGTTTAAAAAAGTGTTTTGCTTCTATTATGGACATCAGAAAATAAAAATAAATTTTATGTTTACTGAATTCACTTACATTTTCTTGAGTATGCTTGGATCAGCGCAAATCATGCTTCTCCTCAATTCATCTCCCTTGTTTCTAAATTCAGAAAGAGCAGTCAACTCAGCCAGGGGGAGGCCCACAGACGTCTCAACAAACCTAATGACTGAGGAAACACCTGTCTGTCATGAAACAAGAGTGTCTTGATCTGAGCAAGGCTCATGTCACCTTCTCGAGGTCATACCGCGAGACTACAGGTTAAATACTGCTTGATCAAGCAAATATGACAAAGAGCTAACAGTCAGTACATCTAGGTGAAGGGTGTAAGGGTATCCACTGTAACATTCTGTCATCTTACTCTGGGTTTGAAAATTTTCAAAGTAAAAGTTGGGAAAAAATCAGCCAAAAAAAATGCCGCACAATTTCAAATTACCTTCAGAAAAACTTTCTGTTTTAAGATCGAAGGACTAACAGCAGGTTTGTATCAGAGGTTTGACTCTAAAAGGTTTGCTTAATTCAAGAATATAATGCATTTATCGGCCGATATGTCTATTTTGTATTTTTAAGTTCAGTCAGAGGTCTTTGCAACAAAACAGGGCAAAATGCGCATGCCACAGGTATGTCCTGTACCTGCTGTGGAAAACCCAAGCTGTGCTTGCCATGGGTGAAGGGCACTTGGAGGTGTCCGCCCAGGGACCCTCAGCTCCCAGGGCCTTTTGCAGAGGATCCGGCCTGTGTGGAACTTCAGGTGTGTTTCTGGTGCTCCTCCTGGAATTGTGTCAGGTGACAAGTTCACCAGTAGCTACTAGAGTCAGAGAAATACAACTGGTGGGGAACCAATGACCTTACTCTCACCAGACTTGTGACTCAGGGCTTTTCGTTTTGTGTTTAAGATCTGCCCCACTTTCAGGAACCTACTGGGCTTCTGGTTCTCCTCTCTGGGCAACTGAAACAAAGAGTGAAAGTCTAGAATTCTCTCAGGAGTGGTGAATAAAAATTAAAAAAATTTCTCTTGGAAGATATGAAATGGTCTAAAAATTAAGCAGTGCACCGATAATGGAAGGACATGAAAGATGGAGCTCAAAAAGATCAATACTCATTTTTCTTAAGGACTTTTGTTCCAAATATGATATTTGGCCTTTTGTCCTGGTAGTCTAAGTAAGAGGAGAGGCACAAAAATGGGGAAATTCTTAATGTTACGTAAATCGTGACAGGGAAAGCTGAGGTTTGACATTATGCTTGTGGGCTTTGTACATTGAATGACTTCATCATGCGTGAAAAGGATCTGATTTTGTCCATCACCTCTTAACTAGTAGGTGGTTTTTCTTACAGAGTGACAGGATGTGGCCAGTCAGGCTGAGAGATTCACTGTCTGGTGCTCTCTGGAGTGGAAAGGAACGACCAGAACCCATTGTGTTGTGTTTCTTCTTCCGTGTCTGAGAGAGAAATTGCTCTTGAGTTATGATGTGTCTCTGTGTCATAGAGCATCAATTTTTCTGTAACTGGAGGCCACCTCTGCTATAATTTGATGAAGCATGAAGCTTTACTTAAAAAATGATCCTTCTTACCAAAATGCAATAATGCCTCTCATTCCCACAAATGCTCACCCGACTCTGTTAGGAAACTTTTGCCTCTAGAAGGCCCTTATTATATGGTGAATGGGTTGGCTGGAATTCCAGAAACTCGTGGACACACGAACCAAAGGGTTTCTCTGACTCTGGTAACTACTGGTGAACTTGTTGCAACTCCAGCTCCTTTCAAAGGCTCCCCCAACTGCTTCTTGGGATGTTCAAGGGTGACTCATGTTCATGCAAGAACAAACCATCTCAGCCTTCACTGGTCATTGCAGACGCTGCAGGCAAACCCTTTGTCACAAATGGCAGAAATTCCAAGGATCTCTCTTCCCAGGACTTGGTGCATTGCTGCTGAACCACCTGGCTCCTCGGGAAGTGTTCCTTCCTAGCAGGTTCCTCATTCTCTCCAGAAAATACTATTGGGCGATTGCTCCTGGCTCTGCAGACATGTCTTGGACACTTTTCTCTAACAGAGTGAACGTACGTTAAGCACAAGTGGGGACCTCTGCTCATAAAGGTTTAGCAGGATGGGCTTTTCAGACCAGTTTTTTGGGGTTTTTTAAAAAATCTCAACTTTTTGTTTTAAGAATGCACAGAATTTCTTTGATTGTCTGGAAAAAGTCATCCTCTGGAGGCAAAGATGTTGGATTAAGCCATGTTCATCAAGTCTGGAATCCTCAGCATAAACAGGAGTCCCATTTTTCTGGAAAATTGTATCCTCGAAGAATCCAAGGCGAAGGGGCATTCATCAGAGGGAGTGAAATGCCCCGCCAAAATAGGTGACGTGACAACAGCTTCTGATGTAAAAAATAAGAAGAAAGGCACATAAGCAGTACCAAGGATGGACTTTCCTTCCCACAGTGGTAGCACTAATTGCATCTCTCTGCATCAAGGCATGTCCCCTCCTGGGTCAGGGAAATCATGTGGGCAAACCGGCTAAGTGACATTCACATCCAAATAGAGAAATGGGAGCTGAGCCGGATGACTGCTCAGGCAGCAAGGAAGACCGGGCCTCAGTGGTAGTTAGAAAAATGAGGGCTGGTGGGTGCCCGCCTGCAGAGACCTCCTGTTGGTGGTGTGACCTTGGACAAGGAAGAGTGCTCACTGACGATGAAGAATGACAGCTGGTTAATATCAGCGGGAAGGGTATAAAGCGCAAAGGTTGAAGCCCTCCAGTGTCAATGGATGACTGTGCAGGTTCAGGGGCACACAGGAAGTGCCCCTCCATCATTGCCTCCTAAGACTGCTGGACTGCATAATTCACTTGGGTTTGCCAAGCACTGTGAGGTTCACATAGGAGAACTGATAATTTACTGAAACCCGCATCCTTTCACAGGTCAGACCAGATTTGAATGTGATTGTAACGTAAATTGGGGTGGGATTGGACAGAATGTTCTGCAGGATGGGGAGATGTCTGGGGAGGGCAGGCCCTTGTGGCACGCCAGCAGGGTTGGCTTCACGGACCAGAGACCTGTCAGTCACACAGGGACTGGCACTCAGAGGACCTTGCTCTGCGGTTGCCATCTTGAAATGCTTAATTCTTTTATCTGAGTTTGTGTTTTGTAAGTGAAGTTCAATGGGACAATGCAGCGTGTGCAGGAGCCTCCCACTGCCTCCCTGGCACGTGCTCTTAGATCCTGCCTCCTGGAGCCTGGACCCTGCCCAGCTGTCTCTCCCCATCCCTGCCCTGGACCCCTGCTGCCCTCTGTCCTGGGGTGTTGGTGGGGAAGGCCCATGTTCCCATGCACCTCTGTCACCCTCCACCCCTGGAGGGGCCCTTTGGGGTCTCAGACTGGGCAAGGCAGTGGCCGTTCTGCCCTGGGTTGGCCACGCCCAACTTTGGTGGGGCCTCTCACCTGCTCCTGGTCCAGGTACTCCGCACAAAGTTTGCAATCCCTTGGGGTCACCCATTCCCTGTGGGTTGGGGCAATGGGCCCAAGGGAAAAGGAGTCTCCCTTCTCCACCCCAGTGGGGCTCTGCATTTTCATTTTGCATTGAATTCCAAAAATTCTGTATCTGGCCCTGCATGTCAGGAACCTGGGTCCCGGAAGCAACTAAGGAGGGGAGGTCGGGTAGCAGATACACTCTTCTTATTTATTTCATCGCTGGTTGACTCATATCAACCGATGAACCTTTCTTTTAAGAAGCTTTATTGACACTGTTCAGATTTTTGGCCTTTATTCACTTCATTTTCTGCCCTGGAATGTATTCTCCTAGCCTCTCTGATTTTCCAACTTCTCCTTGTTTCTTAAGTCTCGAACCAAAACTCATCTCTCCCACTAGACTTCCAGCGCACTCCAGGCAACCTTGCCGATTCTCCACGCTGAACGCAGGGCTGTATCTTTCCTAGTTCTGTTTGTGAATTAAACATCGATTTCTTATTGTACCTCCAGTGTTCATTGTTTGGCCTGGTTCTTGAACTTTGCATGTGTCTATGTTTTGTTTACATTACTCTGTTCTTGGCCCAGTCTTCTGGGGATAATGGATGTGTGCAAAACTATTTGTTGATTGAATGTCACATTGGGTGGGTTGTGGCATTTTTGGGAAAATAAGCGAAGGATTAAGGCCGTACTTCCTTTAGAAGTTACTGATTGGTTGAAATCAAACTTCCAATTTAAGTGATTTTGGGAAGAAGGAATGATAAATTAGAAGCCGACAACTGAAAAGGGAATATTTCAGGAAAAATGCGGTGGTTTCTCCGGCAATGGGGTCATTTGATTTGAACCCTGTTTTCAGCAATCACAAGGTTTTTATAGCTCTGGATAATTAAACATAATTCTCACTGTGACATGAATATGTGTCTCCTTCCAGGCCCACGAATTATGTTTTGTACCCCCAGCCATGAGGGTGAGTAAGATTCTGGGAACTCAGCAATACTGCCTCAGTCACTGCTTAGCTTTTGAAACTCCTCCCAGCCTGGTGCAAATGTCCTGGGGCAGCACTTCCCCTCCCTTTAGGCTGAATCCTCCTCCTGCCTGGTGATTTCCTGCATCTCTTGAGTTACTGCAGCTCCCACTGCAGGATCCGCACTGGAGGGCTCCCCAACACTGTGAAGCACCCAGAACTCAAAGGGTTTCATTTTATCAAAGATGCTCCTTTCCTGTTTTCCTCTAAAGACCAAGGTAGGGCACGTGGGCCATTAGCTCCATTTTCTGAGCAGTTTTCAGATCATGCTTTAAAAATCATGAATGCAGTCAACGTCTCCCTTTTACATGGAAGCTTACGTCCAGCACTGCTCTTGTTTTCTTGCTTGGGTGGGAAAGAGAGCTGTGGAGGGAGGTGCTTTCCTCCCGGGAGCTCCTGAGGAGCTTAAAAACAGAGGCTGTGTGTTGTAGGAAAAGGTCTCTATTCTTTCTCAAAATATTCGCCAAATCCCATGCCAGAAAACAAAGCAAGATTGTTCTATTAGTCACCCAACGATGAAAGAAGAAAGCCACCCACTTCTCCAGTGCTTCCGTTCAACGTCACCTCAGCGACCTTGATGGAGTCATGGAATTAATTAGAAACGATAGCAATGACTCCGTGGGATGAGCATCCCTGAAGATCCCCTGCTGTCCCAGACCCACCTCACTGCTGCTCTTGATGCAGACTCTCGTCCTTCCTGAGAGTGGCTCAGACGCCCCTTCCTCCATGTTGCCAACGTCAACTTCGGCCTTCCCAGGGCCCACAGACCCACCCAAGAGGCTGTTCATGAGCTCAGTCACACCTGGCAGCCCCCTAATCTCTTGCCCCGGACTGCAGCCCCTGCTGGGTTCAGAATGGTCGACCGCCGCAAGGCCCACTTCCCCGCAGAGGCCACCTCCTGTTAGGAAAGGAAAGAGATGGAAAACGCAGCTCTCAAGTGGCTGCTCTGGGCCAGGCACTGTGCGAGGAGGAATCTTTCCTGATGTGTAAATCTCATTTCACCACCTACGTATGACCCTGTGAGGCAGAGATGATTGTTTCAATTACATAAAAGGAGAAAGAGAGAGTCAGAAAGACGAAAAAACTTGTGGAAGGTTGTATTGCATTCCAGGGATCTCCAAAGTGGGGTGGCTTCGCTCTAAATCTTGTTGATTAACCACTAACCGCGGGAGAGCTGTCCATCCAGCCAGCTTCTGGATGGAACTGTGGCAGGTAAATTATTTGGAGAAAACAAATGGAGTCTAACTCCACATGCCCACTTTAAGCACCTGTTAATTAATGACTGAAAACAGTTCTGTGTGTTCACATAGCATTCCAGGTTGATTTCAATAATCATTCAAATATGAGACTAGTTGCAGCTCCAGAACACAAACTTTCAGCATTTGGAATATGGACATCTTATTTGGCCTACCAAAAACTCCATTGAAAACACGAATATTGGTCAAGTTCCCACCTCAATTCCTGGCTCTTTTTCTCCTGGGAAAGAGCTTCCAAAATATACTTGTATTTTGGACATGTATTTTATTTGTTGGCGTAGTTTCTCTTCCGTTGGGAAACAACCGTAACGGTAGCTAGTATTTACATAGCCCTTACACTGCCTTATGTGCTTTATATATAGTCACTCATTTAATCATCACAACAATCCGGTAAGTTGGGTACTATTATTATCTCCATCTTACAGGTAAGGAAATTGAGGCCCAGAGAGGTTAAAGGACATTCCCAAGGACACACAGCTGGCAGATGGTGGAGCCAAGCCTTGCAGCCAAGCAGTCTGGGTCAGGAGTACTCTCAGTCCCTGGATTTTCACACAGATGGTGGGATGGTTGGGTTGTAACTGGTATTATAGCATGCCAAAATGAAATGCAACTGCATCACTAAGTAAAAATAATAGTTTATTGAGAACCGACTATATGCGAGCCTCTATGGTAACAATCTCAGATCTTTCTGACTACATAGCCTGTAATTTTGACCACTATCCTACAGTATATAGCATTGGCTCAGAGTTGCTTTATTTTGAGTTTCTTAGCTCTCTGGAAGGCTTGTTATGTTTAATATCTATTAGGTGAAGTTTACAGTCAATAACAGATAAGCAATATGAATAAGTCTAACCCAATGAGGTGGAATAATTTCATTTGCTTTGAGCACTTATAAACTCCATAGCCAGAAGAGATCTTAGAGATTGTCTATCAGAGAAAAAGTCTCTCTGGGTTGAACTAGTATGCCTTTTTTTCTCACTTATTTCCAACTACGGAACCTACCATATCTCCTTTTTTGCCAAAGTTACCAAAAAGCTCATAGTGAATCTGAATACTCACTTTAAGTGTGTCGACTTAGGTTTTTAGTATATCGATATTTCTCATTTCATATGCTGTCTGTTTCTGTCTTAATGGTATTATTATATCTATACTGGATTATGTTTATCCTGGTCGTATTTACTGCAATATAATTTTCATTCCTCTTGGATAAATACCTAGGAGTGGAATTGCTGGGTCATAGAGCAGGTTTATGTTTAACTTTATAAGATACTGCCAAATACTTTTCCAACATGATTGTACCATTTCACCCTGCAACCAGAATGCAGGAGTATGAGGCTCTAGTTTTCCATGTCCTCACGAGTGCAGTCATGCGTTGCTTAACGACTGGGATATGTTCTGAGAAACGTGTTGTTAGGCAATTTTGTCGTTGTGCGAACATCATAGAGTGCACTTACACAAACCTAGATGGCACAGCCTACTACACACCCAGGCTGTATGGTACTGATCTTAAGGGACCACCGTTGGATGCACTCCGTTGTTGACTGAAATGTCGTTATGTGATGCATGACTGTGTATGCAACCCTGGCCTGGACACTTTTTCAAACAGAGAGAATGCACTTGACTGCTCTGGTAGCCCCGACAGGGAAGAGCCCTCCTTGCTTGAGAAGGTGAAGGGCGTCGCCTGGGACAGTGTGGGGCACCTCCAGGCCCGGAGCTCCAAGGCCTCTCAACCAGCTGCCCTCATCCCCAAACCCACACTGCTTCTGATTTTGGTGAGCAATTGCAATTTGATTTAACTCCAACTGAAAACAATTAGGAGAAAAGAATTTGCTGCTGTACCACCAATTAGGGGAAAATAGACCCTGCTGGAGCCATGTGTATCTTTTTTCTGAGCTGTCCATAGTCTAAAAGGTCCAGAGTCCTTTAGCTGGAGAGGAGGGGTTACCTACTTCCCACTGCTCAAGGCTCCGCCAGGCCTGGCAGCTCGCTGCCCTGAACAGCCTGGCATCTCATACTTATAAGGGCAGACTTTTGAGCGATATGAAGCCAGATGAAAAACAGCTCTACCACAGAGTTGCCTGGGGAGTTAATTCATCTCCATAAGCCACATACGCTCATCTGTGAAATGGGAACACTAATAAATCTACCCTCTAAGGGTATTGTAAAAATTAACTAGGATGATGTTTATAAAACCATTAATTAACACCGAGGAAGGCACGAATGTATTAACATCAGCAGAAGTAGATATTGTATTTTGTTACAGTGTTATTAGAAAGAAAGCAAAAAAAGCCTTTATGAACCCATATTTTTTAACAGAGATAGAAGGTCTCTCTAAGCCCCACAGCATCCCCACCATGACCCCCGAGTGGGCCACCCAATGTAACTTTCAGGCTCCAAGCACTCACGGGACATTTAAAAATAATTAGCCACATACTTGACCATAATGGAAATCTCAATATAACCAAAGAATTGATATCATCAATAATAAAAAGTCTGACCAAAATACAATAAAATTTGAGAGCAACAACTAAAAAGATATCTGCCAAAGTTCCTGTGTTAAATAGCCTTTAAAAAATTAAACCAATACTTTTAAATGATTGATAAGTCAAAGACTATATTATAATGGGGAATTTAAATATTTTGAACTGAGTAGCAATAAAAACATTATTGAAAATTGTGGGACATAGCTAAGGTAATATGTAGAGAGAAGAGTTTGTCTTTAAAGGTATATAAAAAAAGTTGAGTAAATCAGTGAGCTGAATTTCAATTTGAAAAGTAAGGAAAAGGGCAATAGAGCAAATCCCAAAAAGCTAAGGACAGAAGTAATGATGATAAGAGCAGGAATGATGAAATGACATTTAAAAAAATCCACAGGGGAATAAAACAAAACCAAATTTGAGGAAATTAAATTTTCTTATTTATAGAAAGGAGGTGCTAATATCACCTTCAGAGTAAAGTTGTAAAGGTCACGTCACGTTCTGTACAAAAGCGAACAATCCATATGTGCTTCCATCTTTATTTCATTTATTCACCATATATTTACTAATTACTTTGTCTATACCAGGGAATGCCTGGCATTGTGGGTACAACGCCTTCTTGGAACTTTCTATAGGAGTGGCAGACATTAATAATAACACAATAATAATGTCTATCCAGTATGACCCAAATCAATGTATGTGGCAAAGGAGACATACATTGTGTAATGAGAGCTTCTGATGGCGGCATAACCTACTCAAAGACGGTTCTGCTATAAAATGAGATTCAAGCAGACATCAGGAGGCAGGCTGGAGGGAGAAATGTACCAAGTGGAGGAAAGAGCATGTGGTGTCTACAAGGGACAGAAGAAGGGCCAGTGAGACTGAAGCCCAGTGGGCTTTGGGGAGATGGGGCTACAGTGTAGAAAGGAGCCACATGGGCCCTGGTAGGCCATGCCAAGAGTTTTGCTTTCTAAGAGCAATGGGAAACTGTTGCAGTGTTTTAATCAGAGGACAGAATGGATTGGAAGAAGACAGAATGAATGGAGGGGGCCACTTAGAAGCCCAGTGCACGGTCTAGGTGAGAGATGGTCTAGGCGGCTAGAATTAGGATGATAGAGGCAGAGATGGGGAGAAGGGGGTGGATTTGAGAGCTGTTTGGAAGATAAAGTCTAAGTGCATATCCTAGAGTTGAGGGCTATGGATTCGGATACCCTCCTGGCTCCCAATGAAAGGATGGTCTGAGGGGGCCTCTCTTTGTGCAGTCTTTGGATGTGGACCTACTGGTTGAGCCACCAGAAAAGGGCCCTAAGTGATATCTGTTTGTGCCTGGGGTCAAAAGATGACAAGGCTGCTGACCTGCTGGCCGCGATGTGAGCCTGTAACTTTGGTCTGGTATATTCTGACGAGGAGTGTCCTGCAGCACCCAAGTTGGCTGCTTTAACTGCTGCTATATTTGGTTTAATTTTCCTTCTTTTGAGAGGGATGCAATATGCCCAGAAGCCTATTTCCTCATCCCCTGAAGCTGCCCCCTGTCTGGACTTCGATTGGAAGCCATGATTCATCTGAGGGTTCATGCGGGGACTCTGGGTAGCCCCCAGCAAACATAAATTGCCTACTCTCTGCTCCCTTCTAGTCTCTCTTCACTTTTTCTGAGGCAGATGACTGCAGGGCTTAGTGGGTAACTGGTGCAAGGCTACTTTGGGTGTGAGGGTGTCCCGGGGGGAAGGTTGACATAAGTTCTATGTGAGTATGCGTGAGCTCTGTGGCTTGCAGAGGACAAGAGGCAACTAAATAGACGGCGGGGTCTTTCCTGCCCCTGAAGCTTGAATGTGGAAGCTTTGTCCAGGGGCCTCAGAGGAGACTGAACGCCTCTGCTTTTGTGACCTGGACCACACAGATGCGAGTGCTCTGCCTTTGAGACAGCTGCCATCAGGGTACATGAAACCAGGAGCCATCAATGAAAACAAGAGCCCCTCTAATAGCCTTGCACTAGAGACAGGAAGATGAGGCAGCACAAACAGACGTGTTGGAGGAGACACAAGACAAGTTGAATCTAAAACAAAAATTAGAGCATTGGAGGAGGTTTAAATATATTCCAAAAAGACTTTCTGGAGCTAAAGTCATGATTTCCTAGCAATATAATTCAGTAGACTAATGGAAAGAGGAAGATCGCCCTGGAGATCGGAATCAGCATCCTGGAAAATCAAAGGGAAGAAATATCTTGGCATAGAGCAAAGATGAAAAGAGATGGAAAGCAGGAGGAAAAGGAGAAAAACGTTGGAGGACAGATCCTAGAAGCTCGGACTGTGAATAGCGGAGCAGAAAGAGGAAAAGGAGGCAACAGAGAAGACGCAACTATTTTACTAACATTAAAAGAAAACTTGCTTGAACTGAAGCAAACCTGAGCTTGTCTTTCTCTCTCTTTCTTTTAATTTAATAGACTTCATTTTTTAGAGTAGTTTTAGGTTCACAGCAAAATTAAACAGGCAGCACAGAGAGGTCCCATAGACCCACTCCCCCATGCACAGCCTCCTCCATTATCAACCTGGCGCCAGAGTGGGGCATTTGTTACAATCAATGAACCTGCACTGACACCTCATTATTAGCCTAAGTCCATAGCTGACATTACAGTTCACTCTTGGTGCTGTACATTCTGTGGGTTTGGACAAATGTATAATGACATACATCCACCACGATAGTAACATACAGAGTAGTTTCATGGCTCTTAAAATCCTCTGTGCTCGTCCTCTTCATCCTTGCCTCCCCTCTAACCCCTAGCAACCACTGATATTTTCACTGTTTAACCTTTTCCAGGAGGTCAAATGGTTGAAGTCACGTGGCATGTTGCCTTTTCAGATTAGCTTCTTTCACCTAGTAATACACATTTAAGTTTCTTCCATGTCTTTTCATGGCTTGATGGTTCATTGCTTTTTAACTCTGAATCATAGTCCATCGTCTGGATGTTGTTAGTGCCGTCAAGTTCTGACTCCTAGCGACCCTGTGTCCAGCAGAGCGGAATGCTGCCTGGTCTTTCTGCACCATCCTCTCACCTTCTGGTGCTGTATCAGACAATGTCCTTCTGATATTTATAGTATTTTCATGATCAGTTTTTTTGGAAGGGGGTGGCCAGGTCTTTCTTCCTAGTCCATGTTAGTCTGGAAGCTCTGTTGAAACCTGTCCATCATAGGTGACCCTGCTGGTATTTGAAACACCAGTGGCATAGCTTTCAGCATCACAGCGACATGCAGCTGCCACAGTATGACAACAAACAGATGGGTGGTATGGTTCTTATCCTCATTTCTCAAGCCTTGGCCGGCCCGCCGCTGGGCAGGCTGTCCTTGGCCAGCATTCCCAGGTGCCGTTGGTATGTTCTGAAGTTTCACTTTTCTAAACCACAGCATTGGAAACACTTGTTCGTCATGGAAACTCATTTCTGTCTTATTGAAACATCAGCTAAGTGGGTGTGGGGTATATTTTTCCTAGGATTCAGAATTTACCAAAACCGTGGGCTCGTGGAGGTGATATTTTTTAGCAAAAGGATCCTTTGCACTACAAAGGATATCCCAGTGTGCAGGTGGAAGATTCACTCAATAGATAATTTTGCCAGGTACTACATGCCAGTCTCTGAGCCTCTCAGTTGTCAATAACTATACTCTCACTTGCCCTCTGGGGATCCTGTCCAGCTTTCTCAGGTTTAAGGATGCCCTGAGGACCAAAGCTCCTTGTGAAGCTCTATGGACTGATGCTAGAGGTGCAGCTGCCTCTGGGAACCACACCAACTCACAGTGAAGCTGACAGCTTCACTTCCATGGAAGGAAGCTTTCTGGACCGCACTGGCGAGACACTCCCAGAGTGAGGCTCTGCCAGGCTGTCTCCACTCACCACACCCACAACGGACTTTTTTTTAATTTGTATATCTTGCCCCTCAATCAAATAGTAGGCTCCTGAAGGGCAGCCGTATTAGTTTCTTTGGGTTTCAAATGATGGGAATTCCACTCCATGTAGCTTACGCAAGAGTTGGGATTTACTGATTCCTGTAACTGGGAGGGCATGGCTGTGTCAAAGAAATCAAGCTATATGTCAGGGTTTGTTCTCACTCTCCATCTCTCATCTCATCTTCTCTCTGTTGGTTTTATTCTCTCTTAGTACAGCGGTTTTCCTCTGTGTGGTAGGTATGGGGGTGGGCAGAGGGAATGAGTAGAGAGCAGGCGACCTAGTAGCAATGGCTACAAACTTTTACCATCTCAGCTGCTGTATGATGAATTTGGCTGCCGTTTGTCCCTGGTTCCCAGGAAAAAGCCTGTAAACTCTTTAGAATTTCCCTAGTGATAGGAATGTCTTTGTAATTCATCGTGGGTTGCTTGGACCACACCTTAGTTTATAATGATGAGATGACTCATGGTCCACCCCTAGAGAGTTTCAGGATAGGGGCTGGCCATGCCAAGAGACCAACCATGTGATTAGAGGGTTGGGACTGTGAACCAGGTGATATCAGCATGATCTCCTTTAAGGGGAAGGAGGGTGGACATTGAGTTCAATCACAAGGCCAATGATCGCATCAATCATACCTATAGAATGAAACCCCAATAAAAATTTTAGTAATCATATGTCAAAGTGCTGGAAAAGTGACAAATCTTGAGGACACAGGAATTTGCATTTGGAACCCTCCCAGACATCACCCTATGTGTCTTCATTTGGCTGGTCCTGATTAGTATCCTTTTGCTATAATAAAGCTGTGTAGTGTTTCCCTGAGTTCTGTGAGTCGTTCCGGTGAATTATTGAACCTGAAGAGGTGGTGGGAACTCATGAATTTGTCGCAGTGAGTCAGAAGTATGGGCGGCCTGGTGACCCCCAACTTTCAGCTGGTGTCTGAAGTGAGGGGATCTGTAGAGGACTGTGTCCTTAACCTGTGGAATTTGACCTAACTCTGGGTAGTTAGTGTCAGAATTGCATTGCACCAACTTGGCAAAGGAGGAGATATCTTTTCCTCTTGACCTTGAAATGGAAAATTCCACACTAAGACTTTGATTGGACAGACTGAGTAACACTGCCACCTTTGAGACCAGGACCACTTGGCATGAAGAGGAGCAGTTCTGCAAAGGAGGGGGATGCTGTAGTGGAGGAAGTGGGGAACAGTGTTGGGTGACAGAAACAGGAATTGTCTCCCATGGCACAGATCCTGTGTAATTTTATGACCTCTCTCAGCATGTTGCAAGCTCAATTAGTGCCCACCAAATATCCATTTCTCCCCTTATGTATGCCAGCTTTCCTTACAGTTAGGTTTGGACCACACGAGTAGTTCTGGCCAATGGACTGTGAGCAGAATTGATGTGAGTCGATTTCAGGCTAAGGTAATTAAGAGCCTGGAATCCTTCCCCATTTCTCTTCTTTCCTGGCTAAGACTTTGGCAGCCAACTGTTCCAGATGGCATAACACAAGATGGAGGAAGGCTACCTGTCCATGTTGGTCTTTACTGTGTGAAGCCAATGAAATTTGGGGGTTGTAGTAAGCAGATTAATTCCCTCCCTCCCTCAAGATATTAGGTCCTAATTCCTGGAAGGTGTAAATGGAAAAGGGGTCTTTGTAGGTATGATTCAGTTAAGAATCTTGGGACGAGGAGATTAATCAAGATTATCTCGCTGAGTCCTAAATGACATTGAAAGTGTCCTTATAAGAGGGAGGCAGAGGAAGATTAGACTATATACAGAGGAGACGATGAGACCGTGGAGGCAGAGACTGGACATAATCCAAGGAAATTTGTTCTCTCACATTCTGGAGGCCAGAAGTCTGAAATCAGTATCACTGGGACAAAATCAAGACATTTGCAGGGCCACGTTCCCTTTGAGGTCTAGGGGGAAATTCTTCCTTGACTTTTTAACTTCTTGGTGGTTCCAAGCATTCCTTACCTTGTGGCAGCACAACTCCAATCTCCACCTTCGTCTTCACTTGAGTTTCTCTTCTATGTCTTCTCTCTCGTGTCTGTGTCTTCTCTTCTCATAAAGACACATGGTTGGAGGGAGGGCTTACCCAGATAATCAAGGATTGTCTCTTCATCTCTAGATCCTAATTCAATCACATCTGCAAAGACCTTTTTTCCAAAGAAGTTCATGTTCACAGGTTCTGGGTGGACATATCTTTTGGGGGCCATCATTCAACCCACTACAGATGCCAATGTCTCTGATACAAGTCTGGGCTGGGTAGTTCTGTAAGATTTTATTCAATGAGCAGTTGGACTTTATCTAAAGAACATATTCTTTAAGAAATATGAAAGCTATCTTCCTGTTAGTATAGGTGTTGGTCAATTGTGCTTTATGGAAAACATACAAGATCCAGGACCGCCTGTGCATTGTTTAAGAATGTTCTACATTAGGTTGAACATATGTCCTTTCTAGTAACTGCTTTCTTGGCTTTGTGTTATTGGTCTAGGATCATCAGTATATTTGACATACCAATCCAATCTTTACCATGATGATTTGATTGATTCCTATTATGAGGATGATGTGCTGGGTGAATAGTTTCTAACTAAATCCTGGGCTCCAAAAACATCAAAGGAGATAACAGACATGACATGTTTCCTTATGATGCTAAACTCAAACCAGAAGTTGACTTGAAATGCCATTCTAAATATCTCAAAGTTTGAAATCCTTTGGTCTAGTTGAATAGGGTTAGCTTAGGTTTTCTTCGAATTTTGAAAGCTTAAATTCTAAAATAGTACATTATTCCCTTCAAAGAAGTTGAGAAATCCAGAAATGTACCCAGAGGTTTGAATCGTGTTTGGGTATCTCATTTAAAATGAAAATATTTTGAATCACTTTTGAAATCAGGCTCAATCCAAAACCATAGAGAGAATAGAGATTTACCAAGTTGACATAGAAAGGATCCTGCACCTTCTAGAGACCCTGCACCATTCCTGGCTCAGCAACTGGATTACTGTGTAAGCTTGGGCAAACTACTTAACTTCTTGGGGTCTCATCTTTTCATCAATAAAAGTAGAGCATTGGAGTAGTTGATTTCTAAGATTCCTTCCAGATCTAACATCCTATGATTCTCTAAAAGGGAACCTATTTTATAACAGACCACCCAGGTGAAAAGTTAACTCTCTAGTGCACATCTCGTCATTTGACCTAAGGGAATACGGAACAGTAGGTCATTGTAACAGAATCATGAGCAAGGGCAGATCACGAAGCAAAACAGGAAACAGAAACTTGGAACTGATGTTGATTTATCTCGAAGATGTGTTTTTCCATTTTCTCTGGCAAGTTTGCTCTAAAGTAGAATCAGCTGAAAAAGTATGCTGGCAGGATGCACATAGGCACTTCTGCTTGGGGAAGGTTTCAGAGTCCTGGGTCCCTCTGGAGAGCCCCTCATACTAATCACTTGGATGGGCTGGGGTTGTGGTCCCTGCTGCATCTTGTTGCACAGATGGAGGCTTCTTCATCTGGGGTCCAGTCACCTTGACACCTTTCTGCTCCAACAGGAGGTACAGCACTCCTTCCCATCCCCGCAGGAGAAGAACGTGTCTGCAGACAATGTCCAGGGCACGGAGAGCGGGGCTAAGAGGATAGCGTGCTTCTGATGAACTGGATGAGAGGAGGTATTGGATTGTTTCCTAGGGGTGAGAGCATTCAGCCTGTTGCTTTTTGCCAAAACAATATTCCATAGCTCAAGGAATGACAAGGCCTTCCAAGCCAGATGCCTAACGTGCTCAGGCCCGGATGACTTTATGTGGACAGTGACAACTGGCTTTGTTATAATAAATAGCTCTTAGCAAAAGGCCTGGTGGACTCTGTGTTTTCTCTGCTTTATGGGTTGGAGGTATGGAAACAAGAAACAGGAGGCTTTCCCTTGAGGAATGTGTGTTTCAGACTTGAGAAACTTGGGGTAATTTAAAGTTATTTTTCTTAGGTTTTTCCTTAAGATATTTGACACTCATTGGAGGGGAAGAACAAATTATCCTTATCTTACGATCTTTCCACTTTGAAGATCTCACGAGAAGATTGATGTGTCTGTCCCTTGGAGAGCTATAGTAAATCAATGACAGATCTGAAAGGGGTCTTTCATGTGGAGTGTGGCATGGGCACTTGCTCCCAAGATCACATATTCTTGGAAACCTAATACCCAAAGTTTCTAGGATACAATCAAAGACCACTCATCACACCAAGAAACAGGAAAATCTCCACTTGAATGAGAAGAGACAACCAGCAGGTGCCAATACCAAGATGACACAGATGTTGACACTATCTCAGGCCAAGGGCAGTGAGTGACTTCCACCCCAAGTCTGCACAGATCCATCTCTAAGGCATCAGCTGGGAGGGGGCAAGTGACATGGGGCCAAGGTGATGCTCAGGGATGGTGCAGACCAGACAGCTACCTGGAGAAGAGAGTTCAGTTAGGGATGAAGAGAGATCAAGAACACCAAGCACACGCAGGAGGTGACTCACTTGGACCAGAGGAGCAGCTTGACAGTTGGGTAGTTTGAGAGGTTTTCTATGAGCTAGAACACAAAAATCTTTATCCTCAGGGAGACCCAACCTGATGTGTGTGTGTGTATTCAGGTTTTATAGTAAATTAAACGAAAGTTGTCATTCCTGGTACCAGGATTGCTATATTTGGCTCCACCGATCTCTTTGTTTTGCTTCTAGGGCCTTTAGCATATACTACAAAATCTATAAGATCTGGTTACATGACCGGCTGCATGACCTGGTCATTGGAGGGGGTCTCACTTCTGTCCCAATGGTTGCTTTTTGTTTCCTCTCTTCCCCCTCAAATTCACTCAACATCCAGAAAATTCTAAGGCTGACACTGCCACCTCTTAAAAATCCTCATAGCTATCTTATTTCCAAAATAGAACTTTTCTCCAGGTGGGAGCTGATCTGCATTATGTTTATAGTTAGGATGATCACAGAATTTAAAGTCCTTCCCATGTCTGTGTCATCTTAGTGTTGGTGTCTGTTAATTGTCTTTTCTCACTCAAGTGGAGATTTTCCTGGTTCTTGGTATAACAAGTAATTTTTTATTGTATCCTGGACACTTTGGGTATTATGTTGTGAGACTACGGATCCTACTTAATCTTCCTTTTTGCACTCAGTCACCCTGTTGAAGTGCAGTATGCAGGTCTGGATGGGAGTCGACATTCAGCTCCCAGCTGGGCTCGCTGACATCACTCCACCCAAAGTGGAGTGCCAATGGGCCCCACCTTGCTCGCCTCACCCTGCCTTGTAGCTGATGGGTGGTGGTGGAAATTCAGCTCCTTGCTTGGCCTCTGATACCAGGAGTGAAATGGGGGCAGAGGGAGGGTGTTGTATATTAAATAATTTGACTGGCCTTTGTCCCTGGTTCCTGGGAGGAAACTCCAAATCGTTGGAAATTCTCCAGTAATAGGATTATCTTTGTTTATGAGCAGCCCCTGAGATCTCACCTGAGTTTATGCTACAAGATGAGATGACTCAGGATGGGGACTTTCTAAGACCCACCATATGATTAGAAGTGTGGGGCTTTGAGCCAGCTCAACCTCTGGGAGTGGAGAGGGGCTGGAGATTGAGTCGAGTCATGTGGCCAATAATTCAATCAGTGAAGTCCATGTAATGAAATCCCAATAAAAACTCTGGACACAAAGCTCAGTGGAGTTTCCTGGTCAGTGAACTTGTTGATGTGCTGGAGCTGACTCCAGGGGGAGTGGACATGGAAGCTCTGCCTTTGGGACTCTCCCAGACCTCGCCCTCTGTGTCTTTTCATTTGGCTGGTCCTGATTTGTATCCTTTATAATAAAACTGTAACCAAATGTATGGTGCCTTCCTGAGTTCTGTGAGTCATTCTAGTAATTATCCATCCTGAGAGGGTTGTGGGACCCCTTGAATTTGTAACCAGTTGGTCATGATTGCGGGTGGCCTGGGGATCTGTGAAAGTGTAGTTGGCATCTGAAGTGAGGGCAGTCTGGTTGAGGAGCGGGTCCTTTAACTTACGGAGTCTGTGCTAACTCAGCATGTTAGTGTCAGAAGTGAATTGCAATACACCAATTGGTGTCAGAATAGAAGGGAAGCAAATGTTGGCTAGCACTGCTTTGCACTGCCTCATGCGACCTTGTTGCTGCGGCGTGATGGTGAAAGTTCAATTCCCTGATGGGTCCTGCTGACACTACCCTTGCAAAAGCAGAGCACCAACGCACACCCTCCACTCTGGCTTTTTGCCACCACATGGGTGGGTGGAATTTCAGCTCCTCATTCAGCCTTGCTGACATCTTGTTGGTGCGCTTGTGGACAGCTTTCCCTTTGGTGTTTGGGTGGTTGGGTATTACCAAAAAGATTTTTGTTGTGCCCTTTTCTTATCCCTTTGGCTAGAGGGGCAAGTTTCTTTGTCTATACCTATTGATGCATTTTGCTTGCAGACTTCTCTAGTGCCTCCCCAGGATATGCATATGAGAGGCTGAAAGAAACCCAGGGAACTCACCTCTGCACCTCCTCAAGTCCTCAGGTCCCTAGCCAGCTCTCTCTTTTATTTCCACCACTTAGTCTTCCTATGTTTGTTTGTTGTATTATGTCCAGGAGTTTTGAGTTGTAAGAGGGAAGACTAGTAAGGAGTGGGGCCATTCCATCTTGACTGGAACACAGCCTGATAGTACCACTTTTGAGAGTGAAAGAGAGTGCTGTCAGGATACCTGGGTGACTGGCACAAAACAGAACATATACTCTATAGTCTTTGCTCCCGGCTAGTCTGAAATAGGAATCACTTTGTCACTTTCACTCAAGTTCCACCCATAGTTTCAGGGACCCAGCTGCACCCAGATGGTGTTGAAGGTCAGTCTCTTCTCTTGGCTTCTGCTGTGGAATTTCCATTCCATGTTTGCCCTTCTCCCCTCTGGTTGTAGCACCCAAGCAGGGCCAGGGAAGATAACATTGGAAGTGGGAACAGATGCTGTCCCAGCCTGAGCTTTCCTTCATCACTTTTGAGGGATGGTCAGTTGACCTTCTGGGAAGGCCAATAGCTCCTGTCAGGAGTTTGTGCACCAGGGTCTCCAAGATTCTCTGCCCTTGGTGCTCATTTTTAGAGGCAAAGGGTGCTTCTGGCCACAGATCTCTTGTCTCTCCAGGACTTTCCCTTAGTTATTTGGTGCTTACTGCAGAATGTGTTCCTTTCTTCGAGTCTTCTCCACATCAGATGTTCTAAGGGTTGTCCCAGGATGAATCCTGCTTAACAGTTGCCTACAAGACCCTGCAAACCCCCTGGGTTCTGATCAATGTGCTTTTGTTTCTTGGTGATTATTTATACTTTGTCTGGAATAAATACCATAGAGAAGGACCCCCTGCTTTTTCCAGATATAGTCTTGTCTCCAATGGGCAGGGAAAGGTCCTTCATGGATAAAATAGGAATATGCTCTATAACAACTTGAGGTTATCCTTCATCTCCCTTAATTTAGCCAGTATATACTAAGCACATTGGAAACCATTGCTGGTACCTGTGGGGAAAGGGCAAGACCTCATACGGTTACCTAAAGTTTGCAGCCATCTGCATGATATATATATTTAAATCAAAGCTTAAGATTTAGAGGAATAAACTTCAATCTGGACAGTTGTAGCTCGTGAGTAGAATGGCTGGAAGAACTTTGTGGGCTGGAATATCTGGATGGCATATGAATACTTTTCCTTTGGATAAATTTTTGTGCCCTTGATGTTTAGGAAGTAATCAGTCAAAAAGGTTATAAGAGGTCAATTTATATCTAATTTTGATATCAGAGAGGCAGTATAATATGATGGTTAAACTCTGGACTCTGGAACCAGAATGCTTGGGTTTTAACCTCAGCTCAGCCATTTGACCTCTTTGGGCCTCAGATTCCTTATCTGTAAACAATAGCAGCACCTACTCAACTGGGTTGTGAGGAATTTATATATATTCATGAGTAGTGCTTAGAATGAGCCCTGGGATGAAGTGTTTGATACCTACAGGTTGGCTTTCATCAGTCATTGTTATTTTTTTAATTCATATTTCACGAGCACAAAGACATCGCCTTTTGAGAATTACAGTCCAGCATTCTCTATTGATTGTGGGAATGTAAATTGGCACAAGCCTTTAGAGGGCATTTGGTAATGCTTATCAGTTTTTAAAAGAAAATGCTTATATCCTTTGGCCCACTGATTTTACTTCTAGGAGTGCATCCAAATGAAATGTCAAGGATGCAAGCCACATTTATTTACAAAGGCGGTCAGTGACGCATTACATAGAATAGCCAGAAATAAGAAGCAACAAAAATATCTAGCAACAAGGAATTGGTGAGAAAACTAAGTGACATACATATGTGGATTACTAAGCAGCCATTAAGAGTAATGTTGAAGATTATTTAATGATGAGAAAATGTCAACAATACATTTTAAGTGGAGAAAAGTTTACAAATCTGTTTAGTGTGATTTTGGTAGAATCTATCCTTGCCCACTTGTCTTCCCAGGCTTACTCAGCAGCACAAGCCACAGGATGGAGTTGTTCCTGCCACAAGAATTCGCTCACCCCACGCTCCCTCAGTCACCCCATCACAAAGAGCAGGAGGGTACGATTGCTCTGTGGCTCCCACACTGCTGGTTTCAGTAAATGTTCAGTAAATGACCCTACAGTGGTAACAAATGAACACTTGGACTATTTTAATGTGAAGTATTTTAATAGGAAGTGAAACAGTTTTGTTTTTCTGTTCATTCTTCCATGCACTAGGAGGATGGAATGCAAATAGGTCTCTCTACCTCATGGGAGATTTTAAAAATTAAATTCTTTTTGCCTTTGAGGATAAGGCAACTTGTTTTTTTGGTAGCTAATGGTTATAACTCTGGATTTAACAGGCCATTAATGTCTACTGTGGCAAGAGCAAGAGAGAGGAAAAGGGTTGAGGGGAGAAGCAGTTATTTTGGAGAAACAGGAGCAGACGTCACCCTGGAATAAAAACATGGAGAGATCTTTGAGTTCCCGACATCTCCCTAGGAAGATGGCAAGACCCCAGAAAGGCATGGTCTTGGGATGTGATGGGACAGGTATTCTGAGCCTTGTTAAAAAATTACACTCCCCCAAATATGACGCTCCAGAGCAGAGGGGCCCCGTGTAGAGGGAAAACAGATATCTTAGTGAGAACTTGTGTGGAGCAGAGGATCCCTCCAACTTTCCAATCCTCCTTGGAATTACATCGATTTGTGTTCAATTTTAGGATTTGAAACTGTCAGAAGCACTTTTACTGAAATCATTGCTGAGGGGGGACCACTGACGTAGCTACAGTTTCAAAATATTCTTTCAGATTGTTCAATAAGCACAGTATCTAAATGATCTCTTTTTTCCTTCACATATTTATTTATAATAAGCTTTTCTATCTCGCTTGGATGTCCATTCAAGTAGGAGTGGTTTGTATTTCAGATGAGTGAGCACAGTATCTTATAGTAGAACAATGTAACAGGGGAAAATGCAATAGGAAAACAAACAAACAAACAAACCCTTCCACTTGTGGTGGAGACCAGGACACAGACTAGTTTTATCTTACTTGGGACCTTCAGTCGAGTCAGTTGATCAAGACTCTTTGTTTCCT
Source organism: Equus asinus (assembly GCF_041296235.1). Lineage (NCBI taxonomy): Eukaryota > Metazoa > Chordata > Mammalia > Perissodactyla > Equidae > Equus > Equus asinus. The sequence continues at coordinate 30,271,430 of NC_091790.1, forward strand.
TCGTTAGTTGTAAACATTCAAGTTTCTTCTCAACAAAAACTAAGTCATTTTACATCGCAGTATCCAAATCAAGTACTCTTAGGTGCTGGTGACTTGCTTTCCCATTTCCCTTCAATTAAAGCTAAAGCTCACAGGCGGATGATGGAATGAGAAGGCAGCGGAGAGCAAGCACGAGCTTCCCACGCTTTCCTGGCCCCATGAAAGCCCAGCTGTAGCTGCGTATTTGGGAGTGAAGAGACTGTCAGGCTCTCCAAGAAGTCCCTCTTCCATTCACACCAGGGTTTTTATACCCTCCAGTTTCTCTCGACTGTTCTGGAGTCTGGTTCCATGCCTGCCTACCCAGCAGGGGCGAGTGACTGAAACACCGTGGTCCATTTCTGAGAGTTAACTGCAAGAAGAGGTGAAGCAGTGATCAACGCACTCTCCAGAAGTGCTACTTTCCCAGTAGACCTAGGATTTAGATCTCATTTTTGATCTTAAAGAAATTCCAGTGTTTCACCATTGAAAACGAGGCTCCGTTGGTTTTGTTTTAGATACTTTTCAGAAGAATAAGGAATTACTTTGTTCCAAGTTTGCCAAGAAATTTTTTAAATCATGAAAAGATGTTGATTATTGGCAGAAAGTTTTTGTACATTTATTAAGATACATGTATGATTTTCTTCTTTAAGCTGTTAATGTGATGAGTTACATTAATTGACGTACTAATGTTAAATGTGAATGTGAATTTCACATTAAATGTTAATGTGAATTTCTAGAATAAACACTATTATACCATGATATTGTTTACATATATCTGTTTTTCTTTTGCTAATATCTTGTTGAGGTTGTTGGTATCAATTTTCGTGATTGAGATTGATCTGTAATCTTCCTTTCTCATACAATCCTTGTCAGATTTTGATATCAATAGCTAATAATAATAATAATGATAGCAGCAATATATTATTGGATGCTTCTTTTTCTAAGTCCTTTTAACAACTCATTTAATCCTCTAAAAATATCTATGACGTATGTTGATCTCAGATACTTATTTTACACATGAGAAAACTGAGGTTCAGTAACTTGCTTTATGACTAGATTGTAAATGATCAGAGCTAGGATTCAAATTCAGTTGGTTTAACTCCAGACTCCTCATTTTTAATCATATGCTATAGGATCATCTTTCTCTCTTTCCCTTTCAGCTACCTATGTCATACTGACCTCATAAAATAAAGTGGGAGGCATTCTCTTATTGTCTGTATTCTAGAATAGTTTGTGCAAAAATGTAATTATCTGTTCAAGTTTGTCATTTATTTGTCTTTCCGAAGGACTGACTTTGTTCCTCTCTCATATGTTTCTTTTTAGTTTTGTTAACTTTTTCTTCTTATCCTACTTGTTTTCTTCTTTCTACTGAATTTGAATTTATTTTGCAATTCCTTTTCTAGCTTCTGGAGATGTATGCTTTAATCATTAATTTTTGGCCTTTCTTTTTTACTAATATAAATGTTTACGGCCATTAGTTTGCACTTAAGTTCTGCTTTAGCTGCATCCTGAAAGTTTTGATATGTAGCATTGTCATTATTACTCAGTTATTTCCAATTTTCATCTTGATTTTGTCGATCTATAAATTATTTAGAAGTGTGTCTTAATTTCAAACATGTGACAATTTTAGTGATCTCTTGGTTGTTGATTTTTACTGATAGCACCATAATAAAATGTGTTCTGTATGATACCAATTCTTTTAAATGTGTTAAAACTTGCTTTATGGCACAGCATATGGTCAGTTATTATAAATACTCTGAGTAGCTATTAGGAGCAATATTCTATCTGCTCATTAGGTCAAGCTTTTTAATTGTTTTATTTTCAAAGCTTTTATTTACTGATATTTTGAATGCTTGGACTTACAATTTCTGAGAGTGTTATATGAAAATCTATTGCAATTGTGGTAGATTTATCTATTTTTACATGTTCTTTCCATTTTTGCTTTATGTATTTTGAGGCCTTGTGATTAGATGCATAACAGTTTAGAATTATTTTAACTTGCTAGCAAATTAAACCTTTTATCATTAAGAAGTGACCCTCTTTATCTCTAGCAATTCTTTTTACTTTAAAGTCCATTTTTTCCTAAAATAAAATAACCACTATATTTTCTTTTGACTAGTATTCATCTGCATATATATTTTTATACTTTTCCTTTCAATGTTTCTGTATCTATATGATTTTGATGTGTTCCTTTAAAAAATGTCTGTTGATTATTGTCTTTTAATTGGATAAGTTAATCTGTTTACATTTTTTGCAATTATTGAAATGTTTGTGTTTATAGCTCCCATATTAGTATCTTATTTTGTGATTTCTAGTTGTTTTACCATTTCTATGTTCCTTCCTCTCTCCTTTCCTACCCTGTTTTGGATTTATTGGTTAGTTTTTCTCATTTTGCTTTTTTTCTAAAGTAGTTTAAAAGTTATTCTTTTCACAGCTACTACAGGAGTTTAATATGCATAATTTATCAAAATATAAAGTTAATCAATACTAAACCCTCTTTCCAAATAACATGAAATCCTTAAAATGCTTCAGTTTCAATCACCCTTTCTAACATTGTGCTATTGTTATTGTGTATTTTAACTCTATTTTTAACATTACTCCCCAAGAACATTATTATTATAATCTCATTCTTCTCCTTCTTATTTTATCTATCAATGTTTTTCTAGATTTACTCGCATATTTTCCCCTTTCTTTGTTTTTAATTTCTTTCTGTGTCTCATTCTTTCCATCTGGAATAATATCGTTTTTTCCTGAAATAAATACTTAAGGATTTCCTTTAGCGAGGGTCTGCTGCTAGCAAACTCTCTCAGTTTTTGTTTTTCTTAAAAAATCTTTATTTTATCCTGGTCCTTGAAAGACATGTTTGATGAATACAGTCTTTTCTTATGCCGTTATTTATCTTTCTGTTAGTTAAAGTGGTCTATAACAGGTGAGTATTTAGGATCCACCTATCAGTGTGGCTATCCTTACATGGAAACAAGCTGCACCTTTACCTGGATGGTGGGTTTAAAGAAAACTGGAACAACCCTCCCCCTTTCATTGAAAAAAATGCTCTCTTGCCCAAGTGCCGCAGAGCTGGAAATGCCTACTTTTTGACTAGAGCACATAGCTCTTAAGTCTTCTATTAAAACGCAACTTCTCAGCAGTAGGAAGGAATAATATTAGTCATTATTCACCATCAGCTTCATATGGTTAATTCATGGAGTGCTTTCCACTGCTGGGCTGGATAATGATGTCTGCTTGGAGTGGGGTCACACAGGGATGAAAAGGAAAATTAATTTTTGATAGAAGTAAGAGAAGAGGACAGATTCTTTGCGAGGAGCGCTGCCCAGGAAGTCTGTCCAGGCTGAGGAAACAAGGTGGGACAGTCTAGGCAAGAACCTGCTAGCAAGAGGGTTCCAGTTCTTGGTGGTGGTGATGGGTGGGAGCGTGCTGATCGTATGTTTCCACGTTCCTGTCAACTCCCAACTCTAAATTCCTCAGCCATGCCTCCTGTTTCTTCCTCAGCTGTGGCCTTGAGAAAATAAAATATCAGATGAGAACTTTCTCCAGTCACCTGAGTCCTTACATCCCCATTTCCCTCAGAACCTTGCTTCACAAACTGCTCCTTCTCCTTCCTCTTACCACTTACTTTTTTGTTCTTTTGCTTATAAACATGCTTGAGTCTCTTTCACTAAAAAACAAAGCTAAAACTCCTTTACATATTTATATTTACATACATTTACATACATATATTAGAAATCTAATATAATATTTACTGTAGAAAATTTAGAAAATACATAAAATTACAAAGAAGAAAAATAAAATCCATATATACACTTGCCACCACAAGATTGCCACCTTTAACATTTTAGCATATTATTTTTTTGTGTTTTTTTGTATGTGTGTTCTTTTTCAGTCTGTTTTTATCTATCCACCCTCTTTCCCACATACAAGGTTGGGATGATAATGCAGATCTATCTTCTAGTTTACTTTGTCTTCCCATTAAAATGCCTTTCCCTGTTGTCGTGTTTCTTCTGTCTTGTTGCTTTGCTTTCTTCTGTCTTCTTTTCCCTCATAGACATTGAAAGTCTACGCTCACTGTCTACGCTTCTGCTCTCATTCAGTCCTCAGACTCTTGAAGACTATCTTCTACACTCCCCAAACCTCCCAGTCCCACCCCCCACCAGAAACTGGCAAATGCTGTCAAAGACTTGGGAACTGGCAAATCTGAGACATATTTTTCTTTCCTCATTTTATTGAACTTGCAGTAACACTGATCACTATTACTGCCTCTTGGAAACTCTCTCCTTCCTTAACTTTCATGAAAATTTCACCCTGCTTTTCTCTTGTTCTTTCCTTCTCAGAGTATATCTCCAGTTTCTTGGGACAGTGTTACTTATTAAGCGCTAGTGGTCTTCATGAGTCTGTCCTTGGTCCTTTCTCATTCTCCAGTCTCTGGGCAATCACATCTCTATCAATGATTCTATCTCAAGTTCAGACATCTGTTGTGAGCTTTGAACCCACAGAGCGGGGTGTCTCATTGGCATCTCACACTCAACATAACTGAAGCAGAAGTCACCCCTGAGTGGGTGAGGGATTTATGGACCAGCCTGAAAATGGCATACATCATTCTGTCCACATTCTTCACCTAGAATTCAGCCACAGGGGTGTCCCGACAGCAAGGGAGGCTGGGAAAAAGAATAACTGGGTGCCCAGGAGGAAAAAGGACATAACTGGAAGAACAACTGGCCAGTCTCCATCCCAGCTACCTATGGGGAATATTGCATAGCAAAATTCACCTAAGGAGTGACTTCTGCAGAGTCTACTGACAAACACTGGGAACGGCAAAATGGGAGTGCCCTGGAAATAGTCTTTCAGGGAAGTTTGGAACTGAAACCACTCTAGGGGTTATGCAAAGAGAAGTCAGAAAACAAGGAGAGATATTAAAAGCAGCACATCAAACATAATTTGCTTATCCGTGAAGCCGTCCAAGATGAGCTCAGGGAAAGAGCATGAGGTCAGTGAGGGCCGTCTCCAAAGCATCCAGATGGGGCTTTTCTCTCGGCACAGAGTCTTCCAGGGCTCTTTCAGGAAGACACCCAGGACAGCTTAGGCAATGCTTTGGGCATCCTTTCTTTTATGGTTATCCTTTTTTTTTTTCCCATTTCAGTTGCAAGTTTGAAAATGTTTTATGCTTTTAGATTTCTGGTCATTTTCAAAGATAGCTGAAGCCTTTCGGATCTGTTTTTTCTCTTCACTCCTCTCCTTAATGCTTCCAATCTTTACATTCTTCTATCTTTTATTGCCAAATATCTTCTAGAAAGTATGGCCTCTCAAGATGAAGTTGCTCAGAACAAACATGGCCTGGGTGTCTGTCTTTCCTGGGTTCTCTTTGCTTGAGTCATTACTTATTTGATGTCTGTGAGGCATAAGGCATCGATCCCCCCAGACCAAATAAGGGCTCAACAGAGAGGAGGAAAATTCTTACAACACCTCTGAATGTTTCCTGACCTGCAAAATATGGATGAAGATGAAAATGAATCATTCTTGCCAACTATCCTTCTACTTATAAAGGCGATGAATGAAAGATGTCTTTGATACACCTGGCAAGTAGATTTCTACAAATACTAGATAATAGTCTTTAACAGTCTACATTTGTTTGCTCTTGCTTCTTTCTCTTCTTTTTCATTCCCACTGCTACCATCTCTTGACTGATCTGCCTGTTTTTTTGTTTCTTAGGAGGTACCAGTGAGCAGTGTTTAAGAGCTTTGCCCCTCAAGCCAGACGCCCAGCAGGTCTCAGCTCTGCCACTTTCCAGCTATGTGATCGTGGCAAGTTCTTTAAAATCACCTTGACCTGATTTCCTCATCTGTAAAATGAAGAAAATGATGCTGAAAGGGTGGGTATGAGGATTAAATGCGTTAATTCTTCTTTTTACAAGTGAGGTGTAATTGACATATAAGATTTATATTAGTTTCAGGTGTACAACATAATAATTCAATATTTGTGTGTATTGCAAAATGATCACCACTGTAAGTCTAATTAACATGCATCAGCATATATAGTTATAAAAAATTATTTTTCTTGTGATGAGAACATTTAAGGTCTAATCTCTTAGCAACTTTCAAATATGCAATATAGTATTATTAACTATAGTCATCATGCTGTACATTACATCCCTAAGACTTATTTATTTTATAACTGAAAGTTTGTACCTTTTAACCATCTTCACCCACTTCTGCTTCTCCTCTCCTCTGCCTCCAGCAACTGCCCAACTGTTCTATCTATGAACTCTTATTTTTTTGAGAAAGATTAGCCCTGAGCTAACATCTGCCTCCTCTTTTTGCTGAGGAAGATTGGCCCTGAGCTAATGTCTATGCCCATCTCCCTCTACCTTTTATGTGGGCCGCCTGCCACAGCGTGTTAAGCAGTGCATAGGTCCGTACCTGGGATCCGAACCAGTGAACCCCAGGCCGCTGAAGTGCAACATGCAAACTTGACTGCTGTGCCACTGGGCTAGCCCCTCTTTATTATTTTTGTTAATGAATTAATTCTTGTAAAGCCTTTAGGGCAGTGCCCAGCATGTGTTTTGTTATTATTATTATTATCCCCATTTTAATCTATTCCGAAAGCTGGAGCCAGAGCGTTGAAACCATCAATTTTCCTGCTAACAACCATCAATGACTCTGCATCTCCAAACAAGTGTAGATGTCATTCAGGGCCCTTCATGATCTGGCTGGGATGCTTCCTTCCAGCATATTCTCTTACTCATCAGAATCAACCATGAGCTTATTCTCCAGACGCACCTGTCTCTTTCCTGCCTCTGCATCTTAGCACGTGGCATTCTCGTCGCCAGAACTTTAATCCTTCTAGATAGAGGTTTTACTTCTGGCAAGCTGCTTTCCTTTTATCCTGAGCGGATGATGACCTAATGAATGGCTGTTCCCTGTACACCTGTGTGACTACCTGGGGACAGGGCAAATGCGCACTGATGAGTCGGTGGTCAAAGAGAGAAGAACAGGAAGGCGTTTGTTCTGGCGCGGGCATTCAGACGTGCTCAAGGCTAATCTTTATGCTTCCATGCAGTGCAATTCCCTCATCTACAAAGTGAGTAAACAAGGCATTCTCTGCCTCCTTTTTTAGAGTTATTAAGAGATTTCAGTGATGTCAACAATGTGAAAGTTTTATGGAAAGAATAATAAGCTTTGCAAATATACAAAAGATCATCATTATTATAATAGACAGGATGGAATGGAAAGAGTATGCCCAAGACTTTGATTCATTACCAGACATAATCAGGACCAGCATGAATGTCTGCTATGTACTGTGCATAGTCCCATTTAATTTTTACAACCACCCACTGAGTCAAGGCTCAGAGGTGTAGGAACTTGCCCAAGTTCCCATGGTTGGTTGGCAATAGACTCATAGACTAGGGCTGTGAATTGACTCCAGATCCATCTGGCTCTGGAACCTGGGTTCTTCACAGTGACCTCCTGCCTCCAGACCCCATGAGTGATGTCAGTAGTGTGAATGCATAGAATTTGGAGCAGCATCTTCAGGGCTGAGGCTTTCGACCATGGGCAGGATCTGAGCCATCTGAGGAGGCATCTTCAGAATGCAATTGCCCAAATGCGGCCCCAGAGGTTAGATCCATAAAGTCTTGGGAAGGGCAATGGACTCTGCATTTGGCAAAATCCCTCCAGAAGATTGAAATGTTCATTCCCATTTAAAAACCCCTACTATTAAATATTAATTAGTTGAGCACAAACAATGTCCTAGGCTTCATGCTAGGCAGTAGGGCGCAGCCACGAATAAATCTGACTTTTCACCCTTAAGGATCTTGTATTTTAGAAGAGAACTCATAATGTGGAATTTGCAACACAGAGCAATAAGCACTAATGACACTTGTGTACGGTGCGATGGGATGGTGGAGAAGCGAATGCCAGACTTTGCCTAGAGCCCAGGAAGGCTCCTCAAAGGAGGTTAGCACTTGAGCAGAGGCTTGAAGGACGAGTAAGCATTTATTAGTTGGAATAAGTGGCCAAGACGGCGTTTATTAAACATGCGACAGTTCAGTTCAGATTTTGCTCTTGGAAAGATCCCTCTGGTGAATTTAGGAAGAACAGATTGGAGAAGGAAAACTAGACTCCCAGCAATTCAGCCTTCTGGTTCCAAAGACCTTCCCCTCCAGTCGAAATTAGCTGTCTCATCCATAGCTGGACCCTTATCATTAGGATCTGCACTACACGTGAACTTGGGCCTTCCCTTCCTGAACATTCTCTCTGACACTTCTTCCCTGCGTCCTCCTTCTCTTCCTCACTCTCACAGGAATTGCTCTTCCTTCTCCATATCCTCACCATCTCTTCCCAGGCCTCAGATAATCCCAATCTTTACCATTCTCAGGCCCTTTTCTGACCTCCTCTGCCTCACCACACAGCCTGGAGCCCTTTGATAGTCATTTCAACGACACGTTGGCTAATACGTCCCCTTTGCCCAAGTACAGAGAAGAGTTTATTTTGAATACACAAATGAATCATTTTAATAGCATTATTTTGGGGAACCCCAAATATTTTATGTAAGAAACATGGCCTGAGGAAGATAAAACACTAAAATTAAATGAACAGACAATGTTCTGTCAATATATGTTTCAAAATACAGAGCTTGGGGGGCTGAGCCCGTGGCCAAGTGGGTAAAGTTACACAAGCTCCATTTTGGCGGCCTGGGATCACAGCTTTGGATCCTGAGTGCAGACCTACTTCACTCATCAGCCATGCTGTGGAGGCATCCCATACACAAAAGAGAGGAAGATTGGCAGAGATGTTAGCTCAAGGCTAATCTTCCTCAAGCGAAAAAGAGGAAGATTGGCAATAGATGTTAACTCAGGGCCAAGCTTCCTCACACACACACACACACACAAAACCCCACCCCACAAAAAAGCCAGAGCTTGGGTGTATATATTCATATTCATATTGAGTTGTATAAGAGGTGTGCTTTTGTGAAACACAAAGTCTGAGTTATTCACGGTGAACTTATCAAATGCTGTACTTTATGGATAAACTGTTTCCATGCTTGTGTTTATATTTTCTTCAGAACTATGCAATTTGGTCTGGTTAGCTGATTATGAATTAGGAAGTTGAGACTTAAGTGTTACTGCACAATCGACAGTAACACAATTGACAGATAATATATTAATTACTCTAAATGTTCTTTGAATAAGAAGTAGGGAGAATTTCTCCTGTTTTATTCTACGGTCTTGGAGGCCTAGGGACAAATTGAATTAAGTGTCCAGTGCCAAAATCCTAAAACAGATTCTGAAGCCATTCCAGCCAAATTTGAATGATTTTCCTGATGATTTCATCTGTTTGCTAAAGACACTGTATGGATTCTTAATGCAGACGTTATTGAAGCTCGCAGTCCTGTCGAATGGCCCTCGTGGCCCCGGAGCTGTGAGGTAGCTCACTGACGCCTTGCTTTGTTCTCTCTGGTCCACGCCCCTGGTTCTCTCGCCTTTGGTCCTTCTGCCTTGTCCCAGGTGGCTGAGCATCTTGGGGAGAGTCCCAATCTAGGGCTTCTTGGTTCCAATTGCTGATACTTCATGTTCCTTTTGATTTATCTTTATTTGACTCGTAAGCATATTTCTAAGTGTGCTTTTTCTAAATCTTTTCTGACTTGCCAAACCCTAATCTCCATCCCTACTTGCTCATTCTTGGCAAATGTCCTTGCTTCCTACTTTCCAAAGGAAATTGATGCGGGCATCTGAGCCCCGTTCCTCCTCTCCATCTCAACCTTCTCTGAGTCCTTGCTTTGGTCCTGCTTTGCATTCATCTCAGAGAAAGAACTGTGCCTTGCCACCAGGGTCAACATGTCCATTTGGTCTCTGCTCCTTCACTTTTTAGGGATCCATTTATTGCATCACCTGCAGTAGTTTTCATTCTGTTGACTGTTAAAATGCTTTCTCCCACCTCCTCCAGCCTTCACACAAACTCAGCTCTTCCCAACATTATACCATCTGCTTTTCTAGTAATGGCCCTGTCACGCTGGCCTCTATCGCCCTCCTCCCGTCCTCATCAAGCGACTGGTATAGATAATTGCCCTTTTCTCAGCATCCTGTCTTCATTCTGAGACGCACGAAAGCTATTTGCCTATATGTATCTCATTAGAGTTAACATGTTCTTCCTTTCATTGCTATTTACATACATCTTTTCATCAGTCTTTAATGACTTCAGTCTGTTGTCTGTCTTCTGGAAAATTTTCCATCATTAGATGACAAACTCCTTAAGCTCAGATGCTATGCCTGATTCATCTGGGTATCTACAGTGAAGTAACAGTCTTTACTCAAATGGTACCTTCTGGTAAGGTCTACACTGATCATCCTACTTAAAATTCCAGCTTGTGTCCCACCACTAGCATTCCCGATTCCCCTTGCCCCTTATTAATTGCAATGCATTTAATTGCAAATAAGATTACTTTGTAAGAATGTTTTCCCAATAATTTATAAATGTGTAACTGAGAGACTTGGGATCACACAGTCTGATCAAGGTGACTCAGGCACATATGACAGCACTAAAGTTGTGATTAATAAAGAGTCCAACCAATTGTATTGTACTTTATACATGGGACGGTTTGCATAGAGTTTATAAGTGAGAAGCCTGTAGAGCAAGAATTGTTGAGATGTCTTCCACTACTGGGGAGTAGGGGAAAGAGAGAGCATGCCGCTTGGCCTCCTGCAATATCTGGTTTGCTGGACTAGCATGGCCCTCTATGGAAGATGGTGTGGTTGCTTCAGGTTGACTCAGACCTCGATGTCAGGCCACCAGACATTAAGAGCCTGGCCAACAGTTCAGACACAGCCTCTTGGGGCAGATAATTAAGGTTATCTTCTGCCTGAGGTCTGGGTCTCAACACAATCCACAACTAATCACCTAAGGGGAGCTGACTCTCCGTGACTATACTCTCAAGAGACAGATTCAATTGAATCTTGATTAAAATTTCAATTTACAGTGAGAAATAGAGCCGCCATTTTTTCCCATAAGAAAATATGCAGGAGAAACCAATGGTAAGCAGAAAGTCGCTGGATGCGCATAGACTCCGAGGAAGAGGTGCCCTCTCTGCCTTCACTGTAGCCCCCAAGGGGATGCAGTCCTAGACATCTCATCCAAAGCCAGGCCATTGGCCCTGCTGCGTCCACGTGTTGGAAATAACATCAAAGCTAAGTTCACACATACGTACTTATTCACAGGCAGCTTTCCACCACAGCACGATTGGCAGGAAGCAGAGGAATAATCTGCAAAAGACTTTGACATTATTTCTTCCCTTTTGGTCCATCTTTACCGGGAAGTTTGCTTTCTTTTCATGCTTTATTTAGCCGAGTATCAAAAATTAACGTGCATGATATGAGGATGCACCAGTTTGATAAAAGGGATGAATAAGAAGCGAGGATGTCATTCAGGTGGAGGGAAGTGGAAACCACCCATGGATATGGAATCCCCCAGAGTGTTTGATTGTGGGCAGGCAAATTATCAAAGGCCTAACGCATGACTGGATGATATGGAGATGCCTCTTTATTTACCATGGCAAGGCCTAAGAGCCGGCTTTCCCAGCATCGATGAACTCCTGCTGAAATCCACCAGCTCGTGCCCATGGGAGGCCTCAAGCCGTCTCAGTAAATAGTAATGTAAATAATGCTTTATTGCAGCAGAGTGCTTTCATCCCAATGGAAGATGTCTTGAAGCACATGGTTCCCAGGGCAGAAGATCAGAAAGAGTGCTATAAACTGCCTAGAAATAAGAACGATAATTTCCTTGGGCTGTTTTTAATTGACAGCGCAGATGTGGACCCACACTGGGTCTATGTGGGATTTCACAGTTTGGTGTCACCACGTGAGACTGTCACCCCGGGGACACAATCAGCCCTCCATGCAGACATCCTGGAGAGATGGAGAGATTCATGTGTGTCCCACATTCAGTCCTGTTTAACATTCATTCCAAGAAGACCCCTTGCTGCGCCCTGCTCTGCCTTGGTCACACTGAGCAGAATTTTAAAATCTCAAAATCTCAGACAAATCACTGGGAACTCTCTGAGTTTCTACCACCTGCCTGGCACCCTAAAGGATAATTAATACAAATAAAAATAGTAACTTAAGGCTCATTATAAATTTATCTGCTCAGAATAAAACCACTTTCATTAACCCTTCTTACATAAAACTATACGGAATGTTAGTTCCATTAATGGAACATTTATTCTATAGATCATATAAGTAGAGAATGTATAAATATTATACTGAACTGATGACACAGACATTTCTTTTTTTGCCTCTAACCCTGGGTTATACCGTGGTTCACTTTTCTCTTCCTGAAATACTGAAGCAGAACAAAATCTACTCACTGTGGAGCTGTGAAGATTAAGCAAGATGTGTAGATGAAAATACTAGCAAGGGCCGTGCATGCAGAGGGTACTCAATAAATATGTGTTGAGTTCAAATGACTTTGAAAGTAGAGTTTCTGTTTCATAAATTGTGCCACTGCCTCTAAGTACATTTTTCACCCAAGAATTCAGCAAACTTATTTTGGGATTCCTTGAGTTTAACTGACTCAGGATCAACGGATACCAAAAATGTGTCTTATGATAAGACATGTCAGGAGAGCCGGATGAGAATCCAAGTGAGAAAACCCTCTTATCAAATTCATTTCCCGAGCAGAAGTCACATTTCTGCAGCTCAGCTGTAAAATGGTCCTCATGTGAGTTGTTGCCCTGTGACTCGGGCCAAGTGCTGTGGCCCCAGCGTAGTTCTGTACCTGAGATGACTTACAAGGGCCAGGCCCATGCCTCTTGCAGACAGGTGAGTTGTCAGGAGGGAGGCTGCAATTCATGGGAGAAGGTGAGGAGAAAGCTCTTTGACGTGAGTCATTACGAGCATTTGGATTTCCAAAGTACGTTTTAGAGGAGGCTCCGTTGAGTGTCCAAAGGGCTGGAAAAAGGAAAAAAAGAAAGAAAGAAGAGGAAGGATGTTTTATGGCAAGCATATGGAGAGACTTTGTGAAATGCAACACAAGTCAGATGGCTTGCTCAGAAAAGCGAATCAAGATTAATAGGCACTCAAGGGTGTGCTGTTTTTAGTTTAACGAAGAAGAACACCAAGCAAACATTCAAGATGGCTTTGTGGCCATTAAGAAAAAGGACAAGCTGAGAAAGGAAACTGCCTTAGGCTGTGAGGACTGTGGCACATGCTGGATGTGGGCTGGCGGGCACAGATTCTGCTGGCACGAATTTGGGAGAATAATTTATCTTTCTACGTCTCTGTTTTCTGCTGTGTTAGATGGGGCCTGTGAACATACAATTCCCAACACTATTCTAGTCCTCAGCTTCTCAGGCCCACTGTGAATAATAACAATGTGCATTGTTGGCTCACCGTGTACCAGGCACTGTGCTAAGGGAATTAATATCTATTTTCTCACTCTTTTGCAAATATCCCTCTGTGGTAAGTGAAACTATTTTCCTTATTTTAGAGGAGGAAATTGAGTCTTGACGATGTTAAGTAACTCGCTAGGCTGCACAGGCCTAGAAGATTCTAGAAGTAGAAGGTTCTGGAGGCAGCGTCGAGTCTGGATCTGCCTCTCTGAAGAGGACTGAGGCAGTGATGAAGGGCACTGGGCTTCTGTCTCCGCAGCATTCAGAGAGGAGCTAGAGACCAACCCGGTGCCAAGTCTATTCTAGTCCGGTGGTGATGAGCTGTCCAGTTCACGGGTGTCCTCTCACAAACACGTGTATGCTTTCTTTTCTCACGCCCAACTGCGAGGAGTGGGAACTAAGGTGAGAAGAAGAAAGGAGGGCTTCTTTGGGAGCCAGTGAGGAATTTTCTAGGGCTCATTGACCCCCATTCAGGGAAACCCCTCTGGGAATGTCAGTAGTTGCAGCTCTGCAGAAAAGTGACCTTGAAATCAAGGAGTCTTAAGATTTTAAAGTTGAAGGGATTTTTGCATTCAGCTAATCTAATACATCAGTCCAGGGGAAACCAGCAGCCGGCTGCCTGAAGCCAGATTCCCCGACTGCAGGAGTGTCAGGTCTCCTTGGGGCAGGCCGATACAGAAGCTCTGAGTGCTGTGTGCAGAGCTCCTTCTGGACCAAGACTCTTTGGCTGCTTTATATTGTTCAGGCCACGTGGAGTCCAGGCACTGGCGCCGTTCTCAGGTGGGACTGTGCGCTGAAAGCAGAGCCTGGGACCTCTCAGGGAGGCATCTGAGAAATGTGATTTGGATTCATGTCGAGTACGGAGACGGCAGGTGACTAGAAGTCCAGATGCCTCTTCTGGCCCTGCCATAAACACGTGGGAGACACAGCCTACTTGGCATCGCTGGATTCGATTTCACTGCCTTGACCGAATGTTCGGGAGATTCAGTTTCTTGGAAATCTGTTCTAGAAGAATGATAATTGTAGCCTATTCTTTATTTTCCAGTGTTAGATTATTCTGTTAGTGGATGATCCAGGTCCTTTCCTTCTTTATTCTCATATACTATTTTGTCTTTATGTTTTGCATTTTGGATGGTGCACTTACATTATTTGGTAGCAGAAGGAAGGAGGATGGAAGAAGGCCCAGTCAACTGATCCTGGTCCATGATGGCAGGGAGGAGATTGGTGTTGAGTTTTAGGGGTTCTATTAATGCACTGGGATTTAGGGACCACCAGTGGGTCACTAGCATGCATAGCAGTGCAATATCCATAGGGAGAGCTCCTTGCTCAGATTAGCCAGCACAGGTAAGGGCAGAGGGACTGGGACCCAGGATGGTGTTCAATGTGTAAATGGGGCAAGGCACAGGGGACAGGGTCCTGGGCGATCAGGAGAGAGCTGGGGTCCCTTGGAACCTGGTCAAAAGGAAGTAAACATCGTAAGGAGAGGTGGGGCATGAAATACCACTGTTGCCCCCTGAATCAGCCTTGCCAATGGTTAAAGCAAATATGTATGGCTTTCACTTTGTTTTTTATGAAAACAATATGGGGTGATGATGGAAAAAACATTAGACTGAGTGATGCTAGAGAATGAGGTTCTAGCCCTGATCCCATCAAGTATTTGTGTGACATTGGGTGCACCCCTTAATCCCTTTGAGACTCAGCTTTTGCCATCTGTAAAAGGAGGGAGTCAAATTGGATGGGCCCTGGGATTTCTTTCAGCTCTAAATTAGCATAATTATGATCACTGAACTCAACAAAATTTATGATGCGTCTGCTGGAGGAGCTGCTTCCTCAGGGCCTGCTGCCCGAGATGCTCCGTGTATATTCTGGGTGTGACAAGCAGGAGTGGGCGCCGTTTGAGAAAAGCATGCCATTATTACACAGCACCTCAAACAATTCTACATGCTGTTTACACGTCCTAGCTGATGCGTGTGATGCAAACCCCTGAACATCTCCGCACAGACGTTGAAGTGAATCCCAGGCGGGGTTGACTTGCAAAGCTGATCTGGAACGTCCACGAGTCCAGATGTTTCTGTGTCCTGAAAACAATCCAGGTGATGGGTACATGGATGTTTGTTATATTATTCTTTCTACTTTACATGATGAGAGTGTCTTTTATTTACTCGTTTAAGGAAGAATGTCGGGAATCAGCACCTTGGTGCGGTTCGACAGCTGACAGCATTTTGGAATCCGGCAGGCAAGCTGAACCGAGTGAAGAGTTTTTGGAGTCCCGGGACTAACGGCAGCACTGCTCTGCCCATTCCAGATAAGGACCTCCCCAACCTGCTTTCTCTTCCTTCTCTCTTCCCGTGTGACATGAGCGAGCTGTAGCCCAAGGAGGTGAAGAGAAAACACAAGCACATGGTGCCGCCCTGTCCGCATCCCATCTCCGTGCTTTGGGTTGGGACGACCCGAATGTTCCCTGCTGCAGTAGAGACGTGCTCACTTTCCTGTGGTCCCAAAGCTTCTCAGCGGGGAAGGAAATGGAGGCGATAATAAAAATGGGAAAAGAGAAAAGGCCACGGATCCCGCGTGCCTCCTAGGGAGCTGTAAGTGCTCCTTAGAGCACTTTTCCAGAACATAAATATTTACAGCAGACACAATAGCGTGATGACAATCAGCATTCCAAGCAGCACACGGAAATGGAATTTATGTTTTTTCCGTGTCTGTTGCAGGCCTTGGGGGTTATGGGGAGATTACTTTCAGACAACAGAGAGGCCCGTTGCTCCTAGTAATGTGTCTTTGAGCATCTCCTCATGGAAACTGGCAACAGTGCTGAAAGCTGAAGGTGAAAAATTAATAAAAAAAGATAAGCCAGTGACTTCAACTGCTAGGACTAAATCCACAGACACTCCTGCCTGTGGACCTCCCAGTTTTACATAAATCAATTTCTGGACAGTTTTGATCCACTTTCCACATAATAAGAATCTTCGCCATGTCCACCTAAGTTAACCTTCCTTCTTTCATTTCCTTTAAACAAAGAAGGTGCATGTTAGAAAGCAAATGTTGTTTTCCTTTCTCTTAAGTGTTGGTATTAGAGAAAGTCGGCAATTCTAGAAACAAAAGGATGAGTTTAAACAGATGTGGCTAAGCCTCCACTGGCATAATAAATACGAAGTGGGGACTTTTTATAAAGTCCAAACTTTATTTTCTATATTAAACTTACAAAATGTTTCCGCAAATTATGTATATTATTACTTCAATTCTTTTTGGTTGTATTGTGCTTGTCTAAAATTCAGGAGAGCTAAGCTTTGGATTCTGTGTCTTAGCCCTATTTTTGACCTTAATGAAACTCTTAATTCTTTTAAAATGAAATTAGGATTTAAATGCTTCTTTCTTAGGTTGGTCCTGAAAATTGGCATCCTACTCTCTTAAGGAACTTCACCTTAAAAAAAACAAACCCCAAAGCAACCTTCTAGCCTTTCCAAATTAGATAAACTACTTCCCTCACTGTCTTAATTCCATGGATCCAGAATTGCATTTTCAGGTAACTATTAAAAATTTCTAATGTATTTGTCGGAAATGTACTATTTTAAACCATAGTGGACAGATGTACTTTGAAATCGTACAAATGTGGATTTGAATGCTCACTTTAGCATGTGCTATGATCTGGGGCAAGTTTCTATCCACTCAAATCCTCAATTTTCTCATCTACAAAGTGGCGTCTACAAGCCACTCTGATGAGTTGTGACTATTAAATAAGAAAATGTACTATGTGCAGATAGGAAATGCCCAGTGAAGTGTTCCCATTTCCTTGACCCGCTCTACCTCCAGTGACCGTGTAGTCTTATAGAGATGCTCCAGTGATGCTCAGAGAAGGGAGAGGTGGGAAAAGCAGGGAGCTCCTGGGTCAGATAGTTGGAGACCTGTCAGAGAAACCAAACTGGAAGCATAAAGGAGCCAGGGCTGAAAAGGAGCCAGTTCCAAATGTACAGCATGGAGGCCAAGGCTGAGAAGTTCCCTGCAGAAGGAAACACAGGGAGAGAGAGGAAGGCGGGGGGCACACTAGGAAAGGGAGGTATCATTTCTAGAACGGGGGGATGGGAGCCACCTGGTCACACCCAAGCTGGCCCATCCCTGTAGGTTTCAGGCCCTGGGTGGGAACTTGAGGAGGAAGGTGAAGAAAATGTCAACCATCTCTTGGAGAGAGGGAAAGGGGGATTGCTTAGGAGGTTTTGAAGCAGACACAGGCAGACACTTTATCTAGGAGTAAAGCTTGTCTATTGGTTAGAGTTTTCTTATTTCTGGAGCACTGGAAAGGAGGTCAGAGGCTGCGGGGTGTTCTCAAGCACTCTGATAACTAGAGCATTGAAAAAACCTAAAAACAGGGGCCGGCCCTGTGGCCTAGTGGTTAAGTTAGCGCGCTCCGCTGCAGGCTGCCCAGTGTTTTGGTGGTTTGACTCCTGGGCACGGACATGGTACCACTCATCAAGCCACGCTGAAGCGGTGTCCCACATGCCACAACTAGAAGGATCCACAACTAAGAATATACAACTATGTACCAGGGGGGCTTTGGGGAGAAAAAGGAAAAAAAAATCTTAAAAAAACCCCAAAAACCTAAAATCATTTTGTATGTGAATAATCAAATGGTGGCATTAATAATCTGGAGGGCACTTGGTTGACTCAAAAGTTGATTGGCTAGTGCCTAAGATCAAGCCTAACGACTGCTTTTTATAATGAGCTTCAGGGGTAGAGTTTTCTGTTGGAGTCTGACCATCTTCGTGAAATCAACCCATTTGCACGGGACTTACATGAAAAGGGTCCTGGTAAAATGAGGGAGCATTCTGTTGGGTGAGAGGGTTTGATTCTTCCAGTTCACAAGAAAGAGTGGAAAATTCCATACTCTACAGGGCAAGAGAAAGTCAAAAATGGCTTAGAACAGATTTGCTTGACCAAGAAGAGCAAAGGAGACAGGGTGGGTGGATAATTCAAGGAGCAATGAAGAAATAAGATGAATTGGAGTACAGACAGCTAAAGGCAGCCAGTGGAAGGCACTGAGAAGGAATTATGTGATGGTCATAATGTTCTGTATCTACCCTCAGAGTTTACCAGGAATCTATATATCGGAATGTTGAGTTTGCCCCACCTAATTGTATTTCCTTTATCCCATCCATGGGATTTCTGAAGCTAATCTAGGTGAAATTGTAACTTTTAAAAAGTGGCATCTGTAAGGCTGTGCCCTTTTATGGAGGCTAAAGTGGAGTTCTAAGACATTTTCAGTTATGGTCGTGGTTTGTCATTTTCCTTGATAATGTTCGTGGTTCTTACATTAGGACAAGCTGGTTATGGCTGCCTGAATCACGGTAATATTATCTTTTTTACTCAGTATTATTTCTGAGCTTTTCATCACGATTTGCTTTCCACAAGGCAACATCAGCCTTTTTCTGTCTAGAAATAGAAAGAGCAATGAAGCTGGTAAGGTGATAACAACCTTGTTTTGTAAATAGAGAAATGGACGCACCAGCCTATTTCCTCAACAGGTGTACACACCCGGCACACCTGGATGTTCAGGCTTCTATGAATTTTGTTGCTAAATTTTCCCATAGAGAAGATTCATCCCTGTACTGGATATTCCATGGAAAGTTCCATTTTTAAAGAAACACAAATTTCTTAGTACTCGCCAAGCAACATGGAGCCATTTCAAACATGAAAGTAGTCCTGTGATAAATAGGGGATTTTTGAGACGAGTTTCCTGTTCTTCTAGACTTATTGGTTGGGAAACCTACATTTCCAATTGAGTCTTTGGTTCATTATCAACAAAGCAAGGAATGAAAGTCCAGGAGCTATAATAAGATTAGAGACGATGGTTCCCAGCAAGAGCTCCTTAAACGGCCTCGTCCTTGTCTGGCAGAAGGCAAGCCTAGGCAATGATCGCCTTTTGCTGAAGAAGACCACGCGCTTGAGTGAATGCTTTGAAATGAACGAGCATGTGGTACAGTGGAAATTGTCCGGAGTGAATTGTGTATTCAAGCTTGCAGAGTCCAAGATAGGGTTATTCCTACCGAGTTGGATGAAGAGCGTGGTCCAGGACTGAATGCCAAGGATGGTCTATTTCTTCTGGGAATAACGGGGCTCATGTGCTGCTGCTAAGGCACAGTAGTTACTGCAGCCATGGCATGTATTTTGGATTTTGCTTCTCCTGGTACTTGCCGGACTGGCAATACACACCATACACAAATGGCCCACCAATCCCTTCTTCACAGCCCCCTTTTCTGTAACTCCCTGTGACAGTCACGACAAATGTGCAGGCCCGTTACTACAGATCAATGCTCTGCAAATTTCCATTTCTTTACCTCTTCTGCAGCCTTATTTTTGGCATGAATGCCCCAAGAGGCTTTACCCCTTTTACTTTTTTTTGAGAGAATCAAGAGAGGGTTTTGCTACTTTAATTTTTGTCATTCATTCTTGTTCCTCAGAGAAATTTGCAGCTACTTTGACACTCTCCTCTATCGCAGCCTGAATCCTGCAGAGTGGTCCAGTTAGAACAACGTGTTTTCAGAGGGAGGCAAAAAGCAAACAAACCTGAAGGTTGTATGATGAGTATGAGGCGTTGAGCAGGCTAAGAAGTGGATGGTTTTGACCTCGTTTTGAAATGATACTGGTGACAGAACTACAAATGGTGGGACTGGTTCTTCAGTTACTGTAATAATTGGCTGAAGTGATTAGCCCAGGGGTCTTTCTTTAGCTTCTTGCATAATCCTTATGGTAGAGAAAACCACCAGAATGGCCAATACTGTACCATTAGAAGGTTCTGGGCTGTCACAAGTTTAAGGTTATTCAGCTTGCACGTATTTAATATCATTTTATCTGCATTATGCACCAATCTGCTCTGCTTTTTAAAAACAAGAAATGAACTTGCATCTAACCCTGCCCTTCTTTTTACATCTGTCATAATGTGTGGCTTACCTTTTCCTCAGCCCTCTGAGCAATAGTGGACGTAGGTCCCTGGAGGCAGGAGGTACCCAGTGTTGGGGTTCAGAGAGAAGTGGAGAAGACGGCGGGGAAACAAACCAGATTTTGCCATCTAACTGAAAACTGCTTCTGCAAAGCAAGCAGACCTTGAGTTCACTTTTGAAGTGATTGAAATGGAGAGGAGTGGCGGGGAGGACCCTCGAAGGGGGTGGTAGAGTGGAGTTATCAAAGGCATCGACTTTCAGTTATAAGATGAGGACGTTCTGGGGTTCCAAGGGACAGCATGGTGGCTACAGTTCATAATACTGTATTTTACGCTTGAAAGTCGCTAAGAGAGTAGATCTTAAGTGTTCTCACCACACCAAAAAAATGATAACTATGTGAAGTGATGGATGTGTTAATTAACTTGATTGTGGTAATCACTTCACAAAGCATACATACATTAAATCATCACATTGTACACCTTAAATATACACAGTTTTATTTGTCAATTATACCTTGATAAAGATGGAAAATAAAATAAAAGCGTCAAGCTGTAGAGTCAGGTTCAAATCTCCATCCCACCTCTCATTAGCAAAGTCACCACCAACTACTCTCTGAGGCTCATCTTCCTCATCTATAAAATGGGAATCCCCATAGACCTTGCTTCTTGTGGGGAGGATGAAATCGTCAATGTCAAGCTCATGCAGAGTAAATTCTTGATACATGTACACTATTGGTGTTATTAAAGGATCAGGATTGGACAGTGACCCCCCAGAGCCTCAAGTTTTCCGTTCCTGTCTCTCAGTCTTTGTTATGAGGAATCCTACTTCTAGCGGCGTGCCTGGGGACGCTTTTCACCTTTAATTCCAATTCCAGATCAGCCTGGTTTGAGGATTTATTCCTCTCTGTCTGGCAAGCTAGGCTGTCTGCCCACCCATTTCACCTTGAATCCTGGATTCATTTACAGCCACCCATGCAATCTGCCGAGTGTCCTCTGAAGGTACTATGCTGCTGCTACTATTATTGCCTCTATTATAAACAATATAAAGGGACTTATTTTCTGATGATGCATCTTCCTCACCAGCCTGCGTTCCAGTCCTAAGCTATATGAATTCTGACGCTGGGCAGAACTGTTGGACTGCCTCTGTTCCTATGGGTTAGTCCACCTCTCCCCACAGTCTCTGCTGTCCCACTGAACTTCCCTTGGGCCTCTCATTCACTTGGGGTCATGGTCTTGATTGCTGACCTTAGTCATTCCACTGCGTAGATCAGGCTCAGAATGGACTGTCCAGTGCCCTTCAGTCAACTCCCTTGACCCATGAGAGGCCAGTCACCTTGCCCATGCATTCTCGTGGGTGAGCGATGTGTGGGATGATGTCATTACTTCAGGTCACAACGCCTTCAAGTAGGCGCGTTGTGAGAGTGTATCTGGAGCCATGGAGAGGAAGAGATGGAATGGGAGGGGCGAGAGATAAGGGAAGACTTGGAGCTCCCACAGTGGATCACTGACTCTCCACCTTTTGTCTCTTCTGTCTTTATCTTGTGTTTCAGTATTTCTTTGGCAACTAAGCTGTGTGTGGCCATTTTCTGCCATGTTTCTTGGAAGCGTCTCTCTTCTCTCTTTCACAGAAACACCAGAGGGCTCTGCCAACTGGCTGCTCGCCAGCCTCCCCCCAGGCTGCAAGCACAAACACAGCATCCATCTGACCCCTCACAGAGCGAAGAGACGTGGGTATGTGAACACAGGTGCAAATGTGGAAGGATCACGGCAAAGTTTCATAAAGACGAGCGTCTAAATCGATATGCGACAGCTGCTGCCACGTCACGCTGAATCTGTGGTTTCTAAACTTGAAGCTTCGTCTGTCACCTGTGTCCCAGCAACAGGTGCTTTCTCTACGGTGCTGGAACTTTGCCACCAGGGGGCAGCAGCCATCAGGGCCCCCTCCCCTTCTGAACTGTAAGATGTATGCCTATTCCGAGATATGGAAATACCCTTGACTTTTGCAAACCATACTTATAAAAGGAAAGCTATATTAAAAAATCCAAACATTAAAGAGTAGGGTAGATAATCTTACGCAGTAAGCTTTTAAAAGCAATAAACTCCTAACTCTGTTAGCTTCTATATTGCTCTCACTAAAGAGCAATAATTATCTAGAACAGCTGAAACCCAAACTGGTGTAACATTTGATCTCAGGGCAAAAATTCAACCGGTCCTAGTTATAGATCTGGGATCTACAACTACCAGTGAAATTCTGCCCCCCAACTCAGTTATAGGAGGTTTATTGACTATGCTCAGATTATTCAAACTAATTTTAATTTGCATCTTTAACATAACATGTCAACCATGAGGTCCAACCCTTTCTATGACTCTCATTTGTTCTTCCCATCATGCAAATGAAAAGGGCGAGACAGGGCTGGCCATTCAGCTACTTCTCTATGCCAAGCTCCTGGCTTACTCTCTGAAATAGGAAGGAAGTGATTTTCCACTTCATGCTTAAATTGGAGGGAAGCATCTCGCTGTCATAGGCACTTCCTTAACAGCCACTGATGGAGGTCTTAATGGCAGAGAGTCCTTGTATTCTCTGGAACAGAGCCCCAAATCCCAAGTATATATGGGAATGTATATTTTCCTGGAAAGAGGGTCCAGATCTTTCATGTGGAATCCTCAGGAGTCGAACCTCCTTTCCTCTCCAAAGGTTACATTTCTGAGAACTGCAGCTGGTGACACACATGTGTAAACTATTGTTACCAGTTTTCTAGCAGCTGATAGAGCTCATTTGCAAGGTTTATAAACTTTGCAAAGTCTCCCAGAATTATTTCTGAAGGTAACTTGAATCTCTTCCCAGAGATCATTTTGAACAGTTTAGGGAATTTTTAAAGAGTTATGCTAGTTTAATAATACCAGGCAAGCCAGGTGATTCTCTAAACTTAGTTTTTAAATAGAACATTTAATTTGTAAGCTTTGATTACAAAAGCAATATGCGTTCATTGTAGATAATTCAAAAAATATAGAAAAACATAAAGGTAAACAAGTTGACTTGTTATTGCACCACCTGGACATAACCTAAAAGAAAATTTTATTGTACTCATTTTAGATCAATCTAGAAATTTGCACTATGCTGGGATTGTAGCAGAAAGCACAGATAAATATAGCATGCACCTTTTCTACTTTTTAAATCTTTTATGACATTATTTTAGTAGTTGAACAGTTACGTTATGGTATGGATATAACAATATATATTTAACTACGTACCTAATATTACTTGGTTGTTTATATAATTAAATGGACACTTACAAGAAGAGACTTGTAAGCAACTATCATGTATTAAGCACTTATTTTTTTGTGACTATGCTCAACATAGGACATACATTATTTTGATTACTTCTTCATACAATTTGTAATTTGGTAGTATTAGCTCATTTCATGGATCAGAAGATCCATTAAGCTCGGAGATATCCAGTGTCGCAGAACCATAAATAAAGGAGCGGGAATTAAGAGTCAAGCTTTGTGATAAAGTCGTACAAATGGAATTTTTGGATCAGGGATATGAATATTTTTAAGCCTTTTGAGACATATTATCAAATCACTCTCCAGATGTGAATTTACACCATTAGCGAAGCGAGTGCCTTTGTTTTTAACAGTTTCCAGAGAGGAAGGTTCTAGAACATCTCTTGATAGTCCATTTTAGGTTTTGAGAATACTTTACAGGCAACAGACTCTTCTTTGTAGCTAAGCTGAGTTCCACCTGGCTGTTGGCCTCATTAATTCTTTTAAGAAGTGAAGAACAAGTCAATATCCTTCATACTTCTTCTTTGAATATGATAAAACAGTACTTTGTAAAAATATTTTGGGATGGTCACACTAGTTTTCAAACCTTTTTGTCCTTCTATTACTTACCTTTCCTATGTAAGGTATATTTTCCATCTTCCTTCCATTTTTTTTTCTCTTTCTTGACTCTTTTTAGCTCAGTTTCTAAAAAATACAAAGACCTAAGTTAGATCTAATGCTATAGGAATTATAAGGCCAAAACTGAGGGTAATGGAAACATGATTTTCTGGCTTTTGAAAGCAGCCCTCTTCTCATAGTTGCATTTCTTCCTGCTGAGCTATACCTGTTGAGTCTTTTTCCTTTGTGCATATGTGGTGCTATTTTTTAACCTAATTTCTAGCCAACTTCATTTTCCCCCCATTTTGAACCATTTGTGTAACTCATCCAAGTGACTGAATTCTGCATCTCTCTTCCAAGATGTTAGCTCCCCTGCCTCCCTGGGCAGCATCCACCAAGCTAGATGGGTGTATCCTTTATTCCTTCTTCCAGGCCAATGACGATGAGATGACACCACATTAATTGTGGGCTGACCGCTGGCAGAAGTAGCTGGCCATGTTCTCCGGGGAGCGATCATGAGCCATGCGTGGATAACTCAGCTTTGGATGCAAAGGTGTATGATTATCAGCCAACTACAGCCCCATGAAAGCTGCCATCAGCAAATCAGATGCTTATTTTCAGGAGCATAAGAACCAGAGTTGGAACAGCAATTCTTTCCAATTGAAGGAAAAAGAGCTTTTCCTGAAAACGATGTCTTAGTTTATTTGGGCAGCTCAGATCCTTTCTATGCCTTAGCTGCACTCATCAATTGAAGGGCTTGGGCAGCTTTACTCTGAAGTTCTCCCTGGTTCTAAAGCTCCTCAGTTCCTGCTGAGAACTGACCCATTTTTCAAAAGATGTACGTTGACCAACAGGTATACAAAAAGGTGCTCGATATCACTAATCATCAGGGAAATGCAAATCAAAACCACAGTGAGATATCACCTCACACCTGTTAGGATGGCTATTATTAAAAAACCAAAAGATAACTAGCGTTGACAAGAACGTGGAGGAACTGGAACTCTTGCACACATGGTAGGGATGTACATTGGTACAGCCATTATGGAAAACAGTGTGGAGGGTCTTCAAAAAATTAAAGATAGCACCGTATGACCCAGCAATCCTTCTCTTGGGTATTCATTTAAAAGAATTGATGAGGATCTTGAAGAGATAGCTGCACTCCCACATTCACTGCAGCACTATTCACAATAGCCAAGATACAGAAACAGCCCAAGTGTCCATTGACAGGTGAATGGATAAAGAAAATGTGGTATGGGGGGCTGGCCCCATGACCAAGTGATTAAGTTTGTGTGCTCCACTTTGGCAGCCCAGGGTTTCACCGGTTCGGATCCTGGGCGTGGACATGGCACCGCTCATCAGGCCATGCTGAGGCAGCATCCCAATGACACAACTAGAAGGACCCACAACTAAAATATACAACTATGTACTGGAGGGATTTGGGGAGAAAAAGCAGGAAAAAAAAAACAAGATTGGCAACCATTGTTAGCTCAGGTGCCAGTCTCAAAAAACTAAATAAACAAAAAGAAGGAGAAATAAATTTACTCAGTTGATTAAAAAAAATGTGGTATGGGGCTGGCCCCGTGACCAGGTGGTTAAGTTTCTGTGCTCTGCTGCAGGCAGCCCAGTGTTTCGTTGGTTCAGATCCTGGGTGCAGACATGGCACTGCTCATCCAACCACGCTGAGGCAGCATCCCACATGCCACAACTAGAAGGACCCACAACAAAGAATATACAACTATGTACCGGGGGGCTTTGGGGAGAAAAAGGAAAAAAAATAAAATCTTAAAAAAAAAAAGTGGTATGTACAGACAAGGGAATATTAGTCAGCCTAGAAAAAGAAAAAAACTCTTGCTATTTGTGACAACTTGGAAAGACCTGGAGGATATTATCCTAAGTGAAATAAGTCAGACACAGAAAGTCAAACACCGTATGATCTCACTTATATGTGAAATCGAAAAAAGCTGACCTCATAGGAGCCAAAACTAGAGTGGTGGTTACCAGGACTGCGGGCAGGGGAAATGGAAGATACTGGTTAAAGGGTACAAAGTTTCAGGGATGCAGAATGAATACGCTCTGGAGATCTAACGGACAGCCTGGTGACTATAGGTTACAAGAGTGTCCCGTATACTTGAAATTTGCTAAGAGGGTAGAACCCGGGTGTTCTCGCCACACACACACACACACACACACACGGTAACTATGTGAGGTGGTGATGTGTTACTTAGGTTGACTGTAATGCTTATTCCACAGAGTACACAGATATTGAATCCGTATCATGTTGCACACTTTAAATATATGCAAAACGAAAAAGAGAAAGAAAACTGACCTGCATCACAAACGTGACGGTCTCCTCAGAGGCCTCGTGTCTTCAGGCTTCACCCTCTTTCCCTTATTTGCCCCCTTTCTCTCTCTTCTCACTGTCCCCTCTCAGGTGTAAACACGCTCCAGTCTCCATGTGGAAAGCAAACCCAAAGAAGTCTGCCTAGATTCTGCATGATCTCTAGCTACCACTCTCTCTCTTTTTGACCTCACGTTCTCCACGCGGTGTTTACACTCACTGCTGTGGTCTGAACGTTTGTGTCCCGCTCCCCCTCAACTCAAATGTTGAAACCTAACCCCCAATGTGATGGTGTTAGGAGGTGGGGCCTTTGAAAGGTGATTAGGTCGTGAGGGTGGGGCCCTCAGGAATGGGATTAGTGCCATATAAAAGAGACCCCAGAGAGCTCCCTTACCCTTTCCACCACGTGAGGACACTGAAAAGTCAGCAGTCTGCAATTGGAAATGGGCTCTCACCAGACACCGAATCTGCCAGTGCCTTGATCTTGGACTTCCAGCCTCCCGAACTGTGAGAAAGAAATTTCTATTGTTTATAAGCCACCCAGTTGGTGGTATTTTGTTGTAAATTTGTTAGTCCCAAATGGACTAAGATACTCACTGTTTCCTCTTCATTACCTTTCAAACGTTTAAAAACCCATAACCATTTTCCTTCCATCTGAATCAAGATGGTGGAACTGTTCCAGCTAAGGTAACCTGTTACTTTTCACTTGTAGAACCCAGTGATAGTTTCTAGGCCTCGTCTTACTTGACCAAATTCTTTCGCACCCTCTTGATCTTCCTTCAGCCTCCTGGATCATTTCCTCCTTCACCTCCTTCATGACCACCTCCTCGTCCCTCCACTCGTTAGATGTTGGTCTATCACAGGCTTTTGTCTCCTACCTGTCTCTACTCTCCCGCCATGTTTTCTCCTTAGATGACCTTATTTCCTGTCATCACTTGAACTGGTACCTAAATAAACGTCAATGGCATTTTCTTTCTAAATTCCTGATCACCCCACAAGCTTTGGATGCATTTTAACCATCTCTGAGCATCTTTCTCCATAGAAAACTTAAGTACAAAGAGTTTAAAGCTGAATTCACCATCTTCCCTTCAAAATGGGTTCTCCTCCTCCTGTAGTCCCTGCTTCGTTAGGTGACATGGTCATGTGACTTACTCAAGCTAGAAATCTAGGGGATCATGCCAGATTCTTCTCTTTCCCCCACTTCCCATATCCAGTCAACTTCTAAACTCTTCTACCATAACCTCCTAACGTTCCCACCCATCCCGCTGCTCTCCACCGTCCAGGCTGTGTCTGGCTTGGTGCTCGTCCTCTCGCCCCTGAATTCCCTCATAATTCTTCTCGCTGGTCTCCTGCCACCAGCCCTTCTCCCCTGGGTTCTGTTCTCCACGTTGTCGCTAGAGACATCTGAAAAAACCTAACCAGGTTGCTGTCATCCTTAAAAATCTTCCAATGGCTTCTCATCCTCTCCAGCAGTTGATTTGAAAATATTTGGGGATCACATATGTCTTTGAAAAGTTTACGACAAATATACAGACACAGACATTGCGGAAACAATCACAAGATTCCAAGGAGCTCTCTTTCTGGACCCTGGGTTAAGATGTCCTGGTCTGCAGGCTCAAGTCACTTCGCTTGGTAGGGAAAGATGGTCACGATCCAGCCTGTGTCTGCCGACCTGCCTCCTTTCCCTCCCTCCCAGCCTCAAGCATTGTGCTCCAGCCCCACCAGACCTGGGCAGTCTCCTATCACCCAGCACTGTTTCATGTTCCCACGGCTGCCCGGTGGCCTGCTTCTGTCTGGAACACCCCAGTCCCTCACTCTCTGCCTGGGGAATGCCTCCTCATTCTTCAAGACCCAACTCCCTCTGGAAGCCTTCCTGGGTCCTGTCTTTTCTCGCACCATCCTCACTCTCTTGGCCAAGTTCTTTGCACCCTCTCTAAGTCTTTAGAACAAAGAAAATGGTGCAGCTGTTGAATACCTAGCAATCCTTCCAAATAATGACAGGCTTGCTCTTATATAACTGCTTACAAAGGAAAAAGAATTCTTTCTGTCCTTCTTAATGAAGAACCTGCAGTGATTGGACCACGTTCCTTTGGATTTGTTGGCAGCGGGGCCAAACAGAAGACTTTAGATCTGCGGGTCCTCAGATCTCTCTTTGGTTGGACCGCACTTCCTTTACCCTATGATTCATCATCAGTCACTGAGGTAGAAAGTTGCATGCATCTGTGAGTGCTGGGAGAGGAATGTTCAAAAGCGTGATGCCAAGCTTCATTCGCAAGCAACTTCCCAAACTAGAAGATTCTAGTTCAACATGATTCTTAGCAAATGAGCAAGGAAGGCTAATCAAATATATGTAATCATGATTATTTTCTTCTCAACTCAGCTCCTCCCTCAAGTCGCTATGAAAGTCGATGCCATAAGCCCTCTTGACACATACTGCAGTCCAGTGGTGGCACTGTGGACTCTCTGATCACAGGATGGTTGGCGATGGAAGCTGTCAAAGACAGAAGGCACATTTAGAAATAGATGGAACTCTTGAATGATAGAATGAGAATAAAAGGCAGTAAAAAATATGCAAGGGTGAAGGAGTCACAGAAGTGGATAGAGAAACCATTCTTAGAAAGGCAGAAAACAATGGGAGGTTTTGATTAAAATTACTGAACTAAGTGTAGCCTTGTCAGAAATTTGTCTCTGGGCATACGACGTCTAGGACAGAAATAGCCATGACATTAGGTAATAGATTCTTGAGTGTTTGGGAAGTAGAAGGTACTTCCAAAAGTACAAGTTCAACCTGCAAGACAGCAGAGGTGTATTAATTCCTGCTCCACATTGGTAGACAGTCACCTTGAATTTGTCATCAAACCTCCTTGGGCGTTGGCATCGTCATCTGTGAGTTGGGGGTGTTGGCCTGAGTGATCTCAAACATCCTTTCTAACTTGGAAATTCTGCTTTCCCTGACTCTATAGATAGAATTCATAGCCCCAGGCAGGCAATCTGAGAATAAAGTAAAAAGGGGATGAAAACAAGACAAGCCACAAAATTGGAAGAATCTCAGTTGACTACAGATGGGGTTGACCTTTAGCTAAATTGGGAAAGAAGTTGTTTTATTTTTATTTTGTTTGCTCTCTACCCTTTCTGTTGGAGCCCTGCTGCCCTGAACATCCCCACCAGCTACTCCATACTCTCAAGCTGCTCCCCGCTGTGGCTCCCAAGACCCTATAGAGCCCCCCAAGAGGGAGCCGGACCCTGGGGCTCCACCTTCTTCCCGCCCAGGCTTCTCTGATTCCTGGAGACCCAGGACATCTCTGTCCATTCCCAGGAGGTAAAAGGTGGTAGATTGACAATCAGAGAGGCGTGCATCCCCTCTCACCTCTTGCCTGAGCAGGAACAACATAGAAACAAGCTCCGTGTTTGGCAGATGGCCAAGTATCCTTGGGTGCCCTCAAATAAATCCAAGCTTATGGCCTTGGTTTCCCCATTCTGTCACTATCTAGCTAAGTCGCTTCCCTTTTCTGCATTTCAAGCATCTTTATGTGCAAGTAAAGATCATCTGCTACCAATCTTAGAAGGCTGCTGGGATGTCCCAACAAGGCAGCAGGGATGGCATCGCTTAGTTGCCTGGAAATCCTTCTTCTGGTGTTGGTGATGGTCTTCATCATTATTACCACCAGGCAGCAGGTGTGCCCAGGTTTATAACAGCATGAAGAGGAAAGCCAGGTCTTCTGGAGTCCTGCTTCTAAATCGCCCCCCGCTCCCTGAAAGTGGTACACTAGAATAAAGTGACATTCTCCTTTTCCCTCAATCACATACATGACTACCATTTATTTTACTCCAACTCTGTGCTGTGACTTTATATATGAGAGCTTCCCATTTGGCAGGCTGGGAAAAGACTCAGAAAAATTAAGCAATTTGTTCAGGTTTGCATGGTTGGTATGCGGAAGAGCAAGTCTTCAGACCCAACTCTTTTGGACCACAAAGCTGTTCTGTTGCTCAAATTCTGGGATGATGTGCTCACAGGGGGAAGTCGTATGGTTCTGCAGAGCCTTCGAACATTTGGCATGTCAGATACATGCCTGCCTCAGGACCTTTGCACTTGTGGTTCCCTCTGCCTAGAATACGCTTCCCATAGTTATTTGCATGGCTCGATTCGTCCTTTACTCAAGGATCTTCTTCTCAGTGAAGCCTTTTAAGACCGTTTATAATTGCAGCCCGACCCCACCCTGCATACCCCTCACCCTTCTTTGCTTTGCATCTCTGCATAATGTTTATCATCACCAACACTCCACACCCAGGCGTTCCTCAGGATCTGAGCCTTGCTCTCTGAACCAAGGAAGTGGCTTCAGCAAGAGGTGAATTTTGCCCACTAATTTTGTTTGTTATCTCTCCTCCACCATCTTCATGAGGGCAGTTACTTCTCCTCTTTTGTTTACTGCAGTACTGCCAGCGCCTGGACCAGTGCCTGGTTAATAAATGTCTGCTGAGTGAATGCTGTGTGTCCACAGCCGCAGGTGCTGTAATTAAGAGAGTAGGTGGGGAGCAAGGGCAGGACCCAGGGCAAGATTCAGCAACAGGATGAGATGAGAAAATTCTAGTACTAAGGGAGCCAGGCCTGCAAGCTCCTCGGGAGTGGTGGGGTGGGGCTGGGGTGCAGCCTTCAATGGGGTGCAGCCTTCAATGGCATTGGTTCTAGAGGGTGTGTTCCCTCCACTGCAGCAGGAAGGGGGCTGTTCAGGCATTGAACCAACGCCCAGAGCAGCAGCCAAATCAATGCTTCTGTCCACAAAGCACACAGAGTGGAGGCCATTTATCATTCAATCACTCACAACTTTATTCCGTAAGTTGACCTTGAACCCCGGGGCACGTCTGAGACCTTGCTATGATGGTTCTGGGCTCAAAGGCCAGTAAGACAAATTGGGGATGTTGTTTCTTCAATGCAGAGGACCCCGCGTAAGGTGGCCCCACCGTGCCCCTTGGTTCCTGGAGCCCATCTCTGGGACATCACCCAGCGTGCTGTGATGTGCTAGTGATCCGTGGGCTGTTCCACTCCTGCACTGTGAGGTCTTATCACAGTGCAGTGGTGGAGAGCCTGGGCCTGTGATCAGAATTCCTGGGTCAAATCTTGGCTCCAGCACTTAAGAAAAGTGTGACATTGGTCCCATTACTTAAAGTGCTCTGTGCCTCCATTT
The DNA here is from genome assembly GCF_041296235.1 of Equus asinus. Lineage (NCBI taxonomy): Eukaryota > Metazoa > Chordata > Mammalia > Perissodactyla > Equidae > Equus > Equus asinus. The sequence continues at coordinate 30,303,177 of NC_091790.1, forward strand.
GCTCTTCTGTAAAATGGGAGCATTAATGTCTTCTCCGTGTGGTTACTGTGAGGATTAAAGAAATTAAGAAGTGTGAAGTCACTGGAGCTGAGCCTCGTATACAGTAAGAGCCTACTTCGTGCTGTTTAGGTGTCCCCAGATGCATAGCAGAGTGTCTGGCATGCAGTAGGTGCTCAATATAAGTCTATGGGAGAGATGGAGGGAGAGAGGTGATGGACGCACAGCTTGAGATAAATGTCCTTGGCTGCCGAAGGAAACAATGGCCTGCGGCAGAGGAGCAGCCCTCCTGGAGCGGCTCTCAGACAAGATTGTCCCTGGCAGCCTGATCTCGAAGCCTGCCCAGAGGTAAACCAGCAGGGTTTCTGGTGATTAACACAGAGAAGGGAGGGACGGAGTTTGTAAATATAACTGCAAACACACACTTGGTAACTAAGCAATCTGGCAAAGATCCCCATGCTGGAGAGGGAATTTTCCCTTTGAAAACGAGAATAATAGTGATGATTTCACGCAGGCCTCTGGGGCGAGGGTCCGAGGGTAGCCAGCTTTTCACTGATGTCTGCAAAGCCCTGAAAGTCAGGGCAGGTCACCTGTCCTCAGTGGGCACAGTGGAAGGTCACTCCAGACTGGGGTATTTTCACTCGGCCCTTCCATGGCGATTGCTGTTTGTCCATTGGCTCCAGTCGAGGCCATTGTCCCTGCATTTTCTGTGATGCATGCATTACCAGCTGAGCTTTTTCTCAATGAAATTTATGACCCAGGCAGTTAAACAAGGTTTTGTGCTTGCTTCTTTGCTCTTTTCCTGCATTGGAGGTTATTGGGATCGGAGGATGACTAGAAGTAGGTGGGGGAAATGCTAGTGGCTGTGCTTTTTCCATCTGGCACCAGAAGCGCGATGCTCGATTTCCTGATTTCCCAGACCAGAGGCAGGTGCCCCATGTCCCCCACTCATTCTCACAGACCAGCGTGATGGGACACCGCTCTTCTTATCCCTCTGGTCTCCAAAAGGAAAGTGTCTGCTCATAAGGAAATAAGAACTCCCCATCAAGTCATCTTGCCTCCTTTCTCTCCAGGGAAATCACTTGTTTTTTCTATTTCTTCTTCAAACCCTCATTGTCCTCTCTTTCACTTGTCATCGCTGGCCATAAATTGACTTTACAGAAATTGAATCAATTCTGGTTGGGATACCCAAGTTCAAAAACAATCACAGTCCTCTTTTTTTAGGATGAGGAAAACATCTTATTAGTTTGTCAATGGCTAGTTTGTGTTTTCTTCTAGCAAGTTGCATTTGAGATCACATTGGGCAGGGTTGATGTTAGAACATTCATCTACTCAACTTTATGACTGAGAAATTTATCGATTCCAGAATGGCTCTGTTTATAAAAATTGGTGAGGTTTGGGGCTAGGTTCTTTCAGAAAGAGCCTCCAATTCTAAGAATTTAAGATTCTAATGATCTTTGCATCGTATGTAATACAGACGGAGCCAGAGCCCTCGTGGGGTCAATGAGACTTCAATCTTTTCCTTTTTTTTTTTTTTTTTGGTGAACTGTGAACCCCGGAGTTTGGGGTCGAAACAATGAGCTTGTTGGGCTGCTCTGTCTTGTTCAGGCCAAGTACATAGTGATGTTTCTGGATACAAAGCTTCCTGGTGCAGACACACACGTGTACACACGTGCACACACACATACCCACACAGAGCCAGTTTACCCAACAGATCACTGGGAAAATAACTGTGGCAGAGCAAATGTGACCTCATAGGTGCATGTGGGGTCCTGCAACCCCTGGCTCACTAGCAGTGGTTAGTCCTGGCAGTTCGTATGTGTGAGCTCTGACCTCCGTGCATTCTGAAGAACTTTCATTGGTGAGGCATCAGAAATAGAATACATAACCCTGCAGCCCAACTCCTGAGCTTAGCAGGCCCACATTGTGAGGGGCTAGTTTATCCAGGATTGTCCCTTCCCTGGGAGGGAGTTGGACATTGCTCTGTGTTGGGATTTGACAGGTAATGCAAGGTTCCATCATCAAACAAATTTTCCCAAGCATCACTCTACCAAGTGCCTGGGGAAAGAACCACTGGAAAGGAGCAGAAGGAAGAAGTGACAGAGCTCATCCAGGGGCAGGAATAACTTGTGTTCCTTCCAGCAAGAGAGGAAGAGCTTTGGAATTCATGGGACATGGGGTAGACTACACAGAAGAGTTTTGACTCAGTAGTGGGGGGCGGAAACTAGCCCAAGACTGGAGGCTGCTCTGATCTCTCTCAACAAAGTTTAAGAGCAAGCCTCAAAGGATTGGGCTACTTCAAAGGAATGTAACTGCATCCCAGAACAAAGCTCTAGAGTATTTACAGAAATTTAAAAATATACAGCACTCAGCAAGATAAAATTCACATGATTTGTTATCTAATAAAAAAAATCAAACTACAAAGAAGCAGGAAAGCACAACACATAATGAAAAGACAGTCAGTCCACAGAAGCAAACCTGAGAATGACACAGATAATACATTTCAATTAGTAGACAAGGATATCAAAACAGTTATTGTAATTGTATTCCTTATATTTAAGAATCTAGAAGAATACTTGAGCATATTTAATAGAGACATGAAAGATATATAGAAAACCCAAACTGAACATCTAAAGATGAAAAATACATTATCTCAGATGAAAAATTCATTGGATGGGACTAACAGCAGATTAGACACCACAGGAGGAAAGATTGATGAACTTCACATAGCAAAATGAAACACACAGAGAAGGAGTCTGGCAATAAAATGAAGAGAGCATCAGCAAGCTGTGGGACAACTTTACGTGGACCTCTATATATGCACTTGGAGTTCCTGAAGGAGAGGAGAGAGAAGGGAAGACAACAAAGTAGTTAAAGAAACATGACCAAAACTTTCCCAGATTTGAGAAAACTATAAACCTACAGATCCAAGAAGCTCAAGGAACCGCAAGTGTTCAAGTGGAGGGGAACAGCTTCTGGGGACACTGCTGGTGAACCAAGTTAGTAAGACGTTCTCATAACTTCTTCCTATGCAGTAGGAGCAATATTTCTGTCAAAGGATATATTTTTTTTAACAAGAACAAATTTAGTTCTCCTTTGTAGGGTGGGAAATGACAGCCAGGATGGATCCTATTTTTCAAGGAAAGCTGACCCCATAAACCTGAATGTCTGAAATATTCTGAAGATATTGGTGAAATTGTGGATTGTTGAAGAATACCTAGAATCATGGAATAAAGAAAAATATAAGCAGAGAAGAAGCCAATAGATGAAATTTATGGATTATGAACCTTAGGCTTTGTCTGAAGTTCTGGTTCTCTTTTAGATTCTTTGAGTTTTAGATTCATGTTAAACTTTGAATTCAAAGACAATCAACATTCCCTCAAAATTGGATTCTGTTTGCTTGTTGATTGCTGAGAGAAAATGACCTAATGATAAATTCAAGGTTTGCAAATTCCTTTCCTCTAAAATAAACAAATAAACCAAATCACAACAATAGCAATAATAGCAACGAGAAAAAAAGTCAAACACTCAAAATAGGTACTTTTGACCTTTTGCTATTTCCAAGACAAAACTTCAGCTTTACAGAAATATAGCATTTCAAGAATGCCATTGATTTGGAATAAAAGCTACAGAGAGAAATCTCGGATCAAAATAGGGGAGGAGTCTCCAAATGGCTGCTCTTTTTCTCTCTCAACAAATGTTCTTCCAGGTGGCTTGGAAATGTTTAATTTGAGATGCCTTTGAGCTAATGGGGGGAGGGAACATCCAAAAAAAAAATGCAAACCAGAAAAGAGCATTGATCTTTCTCAATTGCTTTTCTCATTAGCTGTAGAAGTTCCATCAGGCTGCCGTGAACAGTGTGTGTGAAGTAGGGGAAGAAGAAGGTAGAAAGAGGATAAAGAGTCAAAACAGGAAGGTTTTGTGGACTAGAGTTTGAATTTGCTCTGAAATTGTTACAAAGGACTATTGGCAGAGGTCAGTGGCCAGTGGCATGGTCATGCATTTGATATTCTGTGTTTTGGGGGTTTCTTTCAGTCTTTTTTTCTTTACTTTTCAGTTTTGGAATTTCTTATTGATCTATTTTCCAGTTCACTGATTCTTTCCTTAGTCCTGTCCATTCTACTAATGAGCCTGTCAGAGGCATTCTTCATTTCTGTTACATTGTTTTTGATTTCTAAGCATTTCTTTTTGATTTTTTTCTTAGAATTTCCATTTCTCTGCTTACATTACCCATCTGTTCTTGCATGTTGTCTATTTTTTTCCATTAGAGCCCTAATCCTATTAGTCATAGTTATTTTAAATTCCCAGTCTGATAATTCCAACATCTCTGCCATTTCTGAGTTGGTTCTGATGCTTGCTTTGCCTGTTCAAACTATATTTTTGCCTTTAAGAGTGCCTTGTAATTTTTGTTGAAAGCTGGACATCATGTATCCAGTACCAATTCCCGCAGAGGTTTCTGTTTGTGGGTTTCTGCTCTGGAAAGTTGTAATTTTCTCAATCTTCTCATCTGTCTCTCCAATGTTGGGGGCAGCAGTTTGCTCTGTGACCTCGATTCTCGCATGAATCTGAGAAGAGTTGTTGATTTTAGTCTGTTCATCTTTTTACTTCATGTTAGGACAGAGTGATGACTTCCAGGCTCCTGACATGCCAGCCTGGCTAGGCTTGAATTTTAGAAGCTTGCTCTGTCAGTCAATGGAGGATGAGGGGCAGGGGGAGAGTGGAGGCAGGAAGACCACTCAGAACCTCTTGTGGTTGTTCTGGTGAGAAACCAAACCAGCCCTGAAATAAGGGGGTGGGGTTAGGGGGGATGGAAGACAGAGTGTGAGCTCTGAGGACAGGAGGGTTCCAAGGCTGACCGAGAAGAGGAGGCTCAGGTTTCTCCCAGGTGTCTAGCCCAGGTGAGTGGGTAGATGATGGCAGTGATGACTCAGTGGGAAACACGGGAGACTGGGGCAGGTTTTAGTAGAGGATGAAAAGTTCAGTTTTGGCACTAACGTTGAGTAGATTTGACCCGAATGGGGTCATTTCTTCTTCTCCTTCTCCTCCTTCTCCTTCTACTTCTTCTTCTTTTGCAATTTTGATACCTGCTGACTGAAGATCATCTTTAAAATGTGCTTAATTTTACTTTAATAAATCATGTGATGTGGTGGGAGGAGCCCTGGATGAAAGAGGAAGAGAAGTTCTGATTGTGGCTTGGGCCCTGACTAGCTGTGTGATCACAGGCAAATCTCAGTACATTGTTTCCCAAATCCTTTGGTGTGGGCAAGCTGCATCGGAATTACTTGGGTGCTTATTAAAAATAAAAACACCTGCTCATCCTAGGTCTGCTGAATCAAAATTTTCCAGAGGAGAGCCCAAATATCTCTATTTAAAGTTTTAAAATTTTGGCATAATTTAAAAGGCACAGAGAAGATGCAAGAATCATACAAAGAATTCCTGAATAACCTCACCTAGATGAACTCAGTGTTGGCATTTTACTATATTTGCACTCTTTTCCATTCTCTCTCTCCATGCATGCACACACACGTATATGTGTGTTTATGGTTATGTGTGTGTAAATTTTTTTCTGAACCATTTAAAGAGAAAGTTACAGACATGGGACATGATGCCCCTTTCCCCTTAAATATCCCTGTTTCTTGAAAAACAGGGCTTACCCTATAATACGCAATATAATTATCAAAATCAGGAAAGGAGCATTAATACAATACTGTTATTTAACTTAAAAGCTTTGTACAGATTTTGCCAACCTTCCAACAAGAATGTTCTCTATAGAAAAAGTAAATCCAAGGCCTTGCATTCCACTGTCATGTCTTGTTAGTTTTTCTTAATCTGGAACAGTTCCTGAGGTTTGTTTACTTTTTATGACATTGGCACTTTGAAGAGTACAGGTCAGTGATTTTGCAACATGTCCCTCAGTTTGGGTGTGTCTGATGATTCCATGATTGGATTCAGGGTATGCCCTTGGGGCCATCCATCATACCACAGGCGTGATGATGTGTCTCTGAACATCAGGTCCAGAGGCCCCCACACTTGATTAGCTCCATTCTTGGCAGTGGTAACTTTGGTCATTGGTTAAGGTGGTCCCTGCCCAGTTTCTCCACTGTAAACAGATTTTCCCCTTTGTAATTAATAAGTATCTTTTGGAGAGAGACTTTGAGACAATATTAGTTCTGGTAATCTCAACCACTAGCACCCACTGGCTTCTGAATTCATTAATAGAGACTTTCTACCTTTAGTAAGGCTTTCAGGGGATTCTGGCATGTCCTGCGTGGGCTGGTCTGAGGACCAGTGCTTGGGAACCTCTGCACTTGCTGGACAGTGAGCTCTGTGAGGGAAGAGCCTCATCTATCCCCCTGCCCAGTCCCGGCATTGGGCTTACTGTCCAGTTCATAACAGGTGTTCCATGAGTGGTGAAAAAGAAAGCCAGAGGCAACTGTGTCTTCTCGCTGGGGCTGTGTGGCACCATCAGTAAAATGAGGGAGATAACCAGTTACAACTATGATACTTTATGATTGTCTAAGTTTCCACTTCCCCCAGTGAGAAGGTAGCTCCATTATACAATGCCTTCTTCAACATGGTAGACTGTGGTTGTGTGAATCATGGGAAAAAAAAGAAACAGACATATTCTACAGCTCAATACATGCCACAGGAAATGAAGGTTGGAATTAGTTTACTCATTCAAGTTCATTCATGCAACAAATATTTATGGCACACTTTCTATGTGCCAGCCACTGCTACCGATGTTGGGAATACAGAGGTAGTAAGATGGGCATGGTTGCGGCCCATGGAGTGTGTTGCCTGGAGATGCTGAGAACTACCATTTTTCTCTGCTCTAGTTGAGCAGTTGGTGATGGGCAAAGGAAGACCTCCAGAAACAACTCTGTCCCCCTTCTCAGGTTAATCCAGACGCAACTAAGGGCCAACCAAGCACCCCTCAGGAGCACTGGGCAAGGCTGTATGATGTAGAAAAAGGGGCTCACAGTCAGGAAGAAGCCTATGCAATTCAGAGTTGCTTGTGAAATTTGTCTCTAGCATTACTCTTCTGAACTTTTCATGTGTTTGTATTGTGGAAAATTCACTTTGCATTTTTTTCAAAGGCAAGAATCTGATCAGAGTCTAGTTTATTTCTCAAACCAGCCAGTAGAGTGGAAGCCAAGATAAACTCTTGATGCTTTCTGATTCATAAGTAAAGTCAAGCCACTTACATACAGATGAACTTTCCAGAAGAAAGTTAGTGAGGTCGTGACAGTGTGTTAATTACCACAGTGGTGATGTGCACATTATAATTTAGATGAGTAAACTAATGTCTTGCAATAAATGTCTTCTAACAATTACAGTTTCCTAAAACAAAATAGCAGGGAAATGAAATTCTCCATAACAACCATACAAAGCAAGTATAGCCTAGAGATTAAGGGTTACATTCCAGAAGAGACAATAATAAGGCTTTTAGAACTTAAAAATGAAATATCGCAGGAGAATTTCTTATAAACGAATTAGCCCAGACTCAGTTTAACAAGATACAGAATAAGAATTGTCAAACCAGTTAGTATTTATATCCTTGAGTGTCTTTGAGGTGTTTGACTTATAAATATTCTCGACCTCCTGCTGTAAGTTTGTAGTAAGATGTAACAATGAGCTCAGTGTACAGCAGTTCCCCCTTATCTGCAAGGATTTGTTCCAAGACCCCCAGTAGATAGTACTGAATCTTTGACAGTCGATCTGATAACCGAGATGGCTATTAAGTGACTACTGAGCAGATAGTGTATACGGTGTGGATACATTGGACAAAGGGATGATTTACTTCCTGGGTGGGATGGAATGTGGCTGCGTGAGATTTTATCACACTACTCAGAACAGCACACAATTTAAAACTTATGTATTGTTTATTTCTGGAATTTTTCATTTAACATTTTTGAACTGCGTTAGACAACAGGTAACTGAAACCACAAAAAGTGAAACACAGATACAGGGGGGACTACTGTATTCTCATAATACTTGTGTTAATTGCTTTCTCATTCTCTCGAGATTTGCAATTTGTAGCTTCTGTCTTCAACTATATTCTTTTTTTATTGCATTAACATTGGTTTATAAAATTGTAAATAAATTTCAGATGTACATCATTATATTTCAATTCCTGTGTAGATTACATCATGTTCACCACCCAGAGACTAATTACCATCCATCACCACACACACCCCTAATCACCCCTTTCGCCCTCCTCCCTCCCCCCTTTCCCCTATGGTAACCACCAATCCAATCTCTGTCTCTGTGTGTTTGTTTGTTGTTGTTTTTATCTTCTACTTATGAGTGAGATCATATGGCATTTGACTTTCTCCCTCTGACTTAGTTCGTTTAGCATAATACCCTCAAGGTCCATCCATGTTGTCACAAATGGCCTGACTTCATCATTTCTTATGGATGAGTAGTATTTCATTGTGTATAAATACCACATCTTATTTATCCATTCATCCCTTGATGGGCACCTAGGTTGCTTCCAAGTCTTGGCTATTGTGAACAAGGCTGCAATGAACATAGGGGAGCATGTATCTTTATGCATTTGTGTTTTCAAGTTCTTTGAATAAATACCCAGCGGTGGAATAGCTGGATCATATGGTAGATCTATTCTTAATTTTTTGAGGAATCTCCATACCGTTTTCCATAGTGGCTGCACCAGTTTGCACTCCCACCAGCTGTGTAAGAGGGTTCCCTTCTCTCCACATTCTCTCCAACACTTGTTTCCTGTCTTGTTAATTATAGCCATTCTGACGAGAGTGATGATATCTCATTGTAGTTTTGATTTGCATTTCCCTGATAGTTAATGATGTTGAACATCCTTTTATGTGCCTGTTGGCCATCTGTCAACTATATTCTTTACCAAATATAAAAATGCAATGCTTCCTGTTTTCTCTTTCTGTGTATCATTTTTATTGATATGTAGATATTCTACATCCTAAGCCCCTTTCTGGATCTAACTTATTAAACTATTCATCGTAATTCCCACCAAGGTGACTTAATATAAGTCACTTCTTTCAGGGGTCTTTGCTTTTTTCTACACGCTGCCTCTGCCCCCTACTCCTTGGCCTTGTCTGATCCTATCTGACTCATTCTTCAAGGACATTTTTCTTTGACGGCTTCTTCAGCCATTCCAGGTGGCACTAACCTTTCTAACCACTATGCTCCCACAAGGGCAAATTATGCATTGACATGTCTGTCTCTCCAGCTACAATATTTGTTCCATGGCAACAAATATCCCATCTGAATCATTTTTGTGTCCATCGTCCATTGCACAATTCATGCCACATAGGAAGTACTTGGTAAAAGTTCACTGAATAAATGGAACAACCAATGAATCAGGAAAAGGGGTTCTGGGGACAAATGCTTGTCTGAATCAGTGATGATGGAGTAAGTGATTGGTGTGAATGACTGCTTGGGGGATATTTTGCTGAGTGGTGCAGGTTAGTGGGGATGGAAATGTCCCCAAGCGTCTCCATTTCCCCTGCTCCAGCATTGCCTTCTTGCCTCAGAGGTAAGATTGTCTTGATTGTGTTGCCTGAAACAGGAGTTTTCTGGAACGATCTTCCCCTGGGTGAGAGAATGCAGATGGTTCCTCAAAATTTCCTGAGATGCCTCTTACTTCCACCAGCAGAAATTCCCTGAAAATTCACAGAATAATCAAACCTGCACCATGGGATCAGAAATCAGGTGTAACAGACTCATGCAATATTTACTTAAATGTGGCAGATAAGCTACATGAATATACCCCGCTTCCTACTGAAACCCTCCTAAAAGGATAGGAAAAACCTACAAAACTTTTTTTTTTAAAGGTATGCTTTTTGGTGAGGAAGATTGGCCTTGAGCTAACATCTGTTGCCAATCTTCCTCTCCCCCCTGCACAAAGCCCCACTACATAGCTGTATATCCTAGTTGTAAGTCCTTCTAGTTCTTATATGTGGCATGCCGCCACAGCATGACTTGATGAGTGGTGTGTAGGTCCGTGCCCGGGGTCCGAACCAGTGAAAAGCTGTGGAAGTGGAGTAGGTCAACTTAAGCTCTTGGCCACGGAACCAGCCCCCAAACCTAAAAAGCTTTGAGTACAAAGAATGCCAGAGGAGAGAAAACAGTAGACAAGAGGTTTAAACACATCTTCAGAAGAAGGAGTGAGGTCACTGGCCCAGCAGAGGAGAGGAATTTATACAATAGTGCCTACAGACGGCGAGCTGGGGAGGAGCCAGTCAGTTGTGTCGCAGACCCTCAGTTAATGGCATTGAAAAACGTATGAAATACGTGCAACTATGAGCCCAGATAGCTTTTGTGTTCTCAATGATTGTCTGGATCAATTTTTCTCTTTTTAGGAAAAAGATTATCCAGTTGCCCTAAACCTACCCTGTCTAGTTAAGATGATAATTCACTGGTAGCCCGTGTTGCCTGCATTAGCATCTCAGGGTTCTCCCACACACATTTTCATCTTCCCAACATCACCATCGATGCGGTTTTTGTTTCACCCTCCAAACCTCACACTGAGGTAGGCAGGTAGGTGAGGAAACAGGTTTAGAAAGGTTGACCTTTGTGGTTAACCTGGTCTGAGAGCTCTTGTTTTCAACTCTTTGAAGGGGACGCCATATTGGCTCTCAAAGTGCCAGGACTCCTTGGACACTCATAGTCAGCATCCTCTGGCTCCGGGTGTGGGGATTTGCATCCAGAGCTTGTCTGGTGGGCACCGCAGTGGGACAGGAGCAGAAAGTGGTATGCCAACCCAACAAGACCTATATGTACAAAGAGCCGCCCTCTGATGGAACGTCCTCAGAGGTCACCAAGTAGAGGCTTCCTCTGGGAGGGGACCCTGCTGTGCTGGAGGCAAGGGATGTTAGCCTGCTTGAGACTGAGTAGGAAGCCTCAGTTAGTGGCAGAACCCCTGATTATTATTATTATTAATTTTTGCTGAGGAAGATTAGCCCTGAGCTAACATCTGTGTCAATCTTCCTCCACCTTATATATGGGTCACCGCCACAACATGGCTGATGATTGGTGTAGGTCCAAACCTGGGATCCGAACCTGTGAACCTGAAGTGGCGTGTGCCAAGCTTAGCCACTAGGCCATGGGGCCAGCCCCACCCCTGATTAGTTTTGATCCCCTGAGAACAATCTCTGTCTGGGCTCCCATCTTTGCTGGTTCTCTTGTTCACCTATGGATGGCCCTATAGACAAAGATGCTCCGTCTTGGCTGAGCATCCTCAGAAAGTTTGGATAGTGCTGACCCCCTAAATCCCACCTAGCTCTCAGGCCATGTTCCAGCAACTCCTGATCACTCATCATTCTTCCAGGGCATAGTACAAAGAACATCATCATAGAATGACCTAATCATCTTTCTCCATGCTTCAAGTTTGATTTTCTGCCTCGTCTCTGTAGAGTTGCTCTGTTGCAGCTCACACTGGGCAGCAAAAGGGAGAGACTCTCTCTGTCCTGCTTGACCAGTTCTGAGAGTTCCAGGACCAAGTGCTCAATGGGAAAGACTATGTCCTCTCAGTGTCTCCTGGCCCTGGGACACTAGGATTGACTGCTAGCTCTCTTCCCCCTTCAAGGCAGGACACTTTAGTTGTTCAGGGTCTGGGTGGGAAGAGGTTCTTGTATAAGTCAACTGGGGCAACTGGACAGAACTCTGATTGGCTGCTGCAAGGAATGTCCAAAATAATGCATACAGGCAAGTGTGTTTCTGCACCAAGCGAGCAGGTTCTTAAATGGGGGTGCTGCATCCTCCACCACCAAAACCTCATGCACATGTGGTGTGGTGATGCAGGCCGCCCAAGAGGGCAAAGTCCTTTTTCCCAGAGGTAGCGAAGATGGGTGCAAAAGAGTCCACTCATCAGCCCAGCAGTCAGATGGCAACATTCTGCTGTGCATCTCTTTAACAGCACTTGAAATGCAAACATTTCCAAACACATCCTTTTCCAACTGCTCATTTGTTTAGGAAAGTAGTTGCAATGGTTAAATTTTATATGTCAACTTAGCTAGGCTCAGGTGCCCAGCTGCTTTGCCAAACATGAGTCTAGATGTTGCTGTGAAGGTATTTTGTAGATGTGATTAACATCTATGGTACTATTGACTTTAAGTAAAGGAGATTACTCACAATGTGGGTGGGCCTCATCGGATCAATTGAAGGCCTTAAGAGTTTAAGAGCAAAAACTGAAGTTTCCCTAAGGTGAAGGAATTCTGCCTCACGGCTGCAACACCGAAACCCTGTCTGAGTTTCCAGCCTGCTGTTTGCCCTACAAATCTCAGGCTTGTCAGCCCCCACAATCGCAAAGGCCAATTCTTTAAAATAAATCTCTTAACGACTCACCGGGCAGCATGGCTGGTAGGCAAGAAAAACAGGGTGTCTGGTGAATACTTAGCAATTTCCTACATTGGTCTGCCATGCACACATAATTTCAGCAGTATCTAAAGGGAGGGCTGCCCCTGAGGATGGCAGACGCAAGGACACATCCTTATGGGCTATAAAGTCTGGGTGGGGCTATACTGCATCACCTGGGTGCCACGCGGGAAAACGTATTCAAGTCCTGGGCTCTAGGCAAAATGGTGATAACTATAGTAGCTAATATGTCAGGCACCTTGAAAATGCTTTAGGGATGTTATCTCATTTAATTTTTTAAAATTACATTTTATTTTTTAGAGCAGTTTTAGGTTTACTGAAAAGTTGAGTATAAAGTACAGAGTTCCCATATACCACCGCCCCTCCCCCCACAGTTTCCTGTGATTGACATCTTGCACTAGTGTGTTGCATTTGTTACAACTGATGAGCCTATATGGATACATTATTATTAACTGAAGTGCAGAGTTTCCATTAGGGTTCATGCTCTGTGTTGTGCACTTCCATAGATTTAGACAACGGTGTAACAGTATCATAAAGAATAGCTTCTCTGCTCTAAACATCCCCTTACTCCAGTATTCATCCCTCTTTCCATCTCATTTAATTTTCTAAACATTATGAAGCGAGATTTTATGAGCCTTGTTACAGCTGAGAATTCTGACCCCTGTCTCTTTCTCCTTGAAACAGTAATGATTCTTCTACCGTGGCAAGTAGTTGCTACGAGTCTTCAGGCGGTCAGCACACGCAAAGGCCTGAAGACGATAGCTACGATTCGAGTATAGATGGGATCCAGCGCAATCTCAGAATTATCAGACTTGTCTGCTTATGTGGCCAGAATAAAACTGTCCCTTCTAAGGATTCTGATTAGTTTTACCTCTTAGCCGGGAAGAGGAGGATTGGGAGTTCTGGAAGAAGCAGAAGATTTAGGATTAGTTTATTAATAAGGACTAGAAGGAGCAGAAAGAGGGCTCCAGGAAAAGGCCGGCCCCCAGAAGCTCCTTATCTCCTCTCAAGCCCCCATGACCTGTAGCAGCTGAGATGGAGCCGGGCCAAGGTGAAGAGCAGTCTGACTTTAGTTGGCAGGGACCATGGTGCCTGGTGCTGATGGTGGTGGTTGAGGCAGGTAATGAGGGAGAGGTCTGAGCTGGGCCAAGTGGGTGAACCTTGAGACTCCAAGGCCCCACTGCCATGTGCCTGGGATGTGTGTCACACAGGCTCCCTGCTGCCTTCACTGAAAGCAAAGTCTGGTCCTACCTGTCAACTGCTGGGATGGCCCCTGTCATCTGTCTAGCTATAACCTTTCTCCTAGAAAGCAGATGCCCCAAAACTCAGAGGCTCCCTGGGTCCCTTGTCCAACCTGAAAGAAGCCTCGTCTCCCTTGGCAACTCTGCATCACGGCTACACCTCCATCTCCTCCGGACCACACTCAGCTGTGCCATCCACCCGCCCACAGCTGGGCTAAGCCCCAGCCCCACCTTTCTCCCCCTCCCAGAAGGCTTCTGAGGAGGCCTCATTATGGGTGAGGTGGTGTGGACAGGAGGCACAAGAGGGGCTGGGAGGTCTGTGAGGGCAGAGGTGTGTCTGTTCGCATTCCACAGACGATCTACACCACAGCACAGAAGCCCTTGACCCGGAAGACAGGGGAGCTTCTAAAGTCACCTGAGGGGCTTCTAAAAAAGGTGCATGCCTTCTCCTCCACCCCTGTCACTCCCCTGAAGGTTAGGATTCAGTCCAGCTGGCAGCAGGTGACCAGGCATCTACATTATGGAAATATTCTGGGGTGCTCTGGTGCACCCAGGCAGGCACTCTCTGCTGTGGCATGTCAGGGCAGCCCTGCTGCTGTCCAGGCCAGGGCACGAGGGTGCTTAAGCCTGGAGAGCCTCTCTCTGAAGGATGGGACAGGGCACGACATCCTGGAGGGCCCCACGGGGGAGGAGAGCATACTTGAACTGGGCCCCATGTGAAGTCTTTCCAGAAACTTTGCTTCTTTCCATCCCCGCTGTGCTCACTCAGGGAGGCCCAGCCCACGGTGTTTGGGGATGAGGTAATGGTCAAGGAGTGCACTGTGGGCAATGGGCTCGGGCTGCCTGGCCAGACTCGGGAGGGTGGAGCAGGAGCTCACGTTGGCTTAGTTATTCCAGAAGAGTCTGCTTTCCTAAAGGAAAAAGGAGCACACAAATGGGTCTGGCATCCTCCTGAAAGTCTTTAGCAGGCCCTGCTCTGACTGGGAACACTGACTCCCGCCTGGGGCCAAGAAGGCCCCCAAAGAGAGGGTCCTAGACTGCGAAAGTAGCCTCATAAATGTACTCTTGGGAGCTGCCTCGCCCAGGTCAGCTTATCCAGCTCCCAACACCTTCGCACATTCCGATGTTCTGTCCACCTGGGTCATGGCTGGTGGAGTGAGCGCCCTCCATTCCCGGACGCAAGTGTTTGAAGTCTCTGTATTTGCTCACTTCACTTCTCATTCCCAGAGTTCTGAGCTGGCCGATGGCTTCAGGAGCTCATGCCCAGGTCCTGACATGGTGGGAAATTTAATCAGCTTGGCATAAGAGCTGTTTTCACTCAGGAGTCTGTGCCTGGATGGGTCTGGAGTCCAGCAAGGACAGCTCACTGAGCAACCAGGAAAAGTCCTCAGCAAAGACTCATCCTAAGAAAGGAGCGAAAGGTTTGGCGACAACAGGCCCCTCTGGAGCGATGGGCTGCATTGACCACAGCTTGTTACTCGCCTTGTGTGTGTCACGGATGCTGTGGTCCAGCCCCCGGTCCAGGCCTGAGGATGTGCCCTGAGCCCACACCCAGCCCTTTCTGCACTGGGCACCAGAGGCCTTGGCAGGGCCATTGGGCCAGCGACCAGGGAGCATGGCACTCTAGGGGACACTAGTGGCAGCAGCAGTGCCTCTGGCTGGCATCTTTGTCTCTTTTGCTGGGGAGAGGAGTGGAGAAAACAAAAATGGTGAGACTCAGACCATCTGGAGGCTCTGAAGGGCCTCCTGAAGACGTAAGGTGCAGCTGGAGAAGTGCCATGCTCCTCTGTCAACCACCATGCGTTGCTGGGGCCGGAAGCACAGGCGCATGGAGATGGCGTGAGCATGCGCAGGGTTCCCACGCATCCCCAGCTGCAGTGCGCCCTTTGGACTTGGTGCTAACAGTGAGCTGGGGCTCTAGCTCGTTTTGAGCAGGTGCAGCCCTGCGCTCTGCGTGCTTGGGAGGAATGTGCAGTAGATAGTGCCCTGTGTGGTGTGGTTTGTAGAACATCAGGAAATTCAGCCGGTACCCTTTCTCCTGTTTGTGTGACAGTATGTGGGATTCCACTGGCAGAGGTGCCTTGCCTTCACAGCCTGCTCTTTCCAAGAAGTGGCTGCTCCTGGATCATAGGTGATAAATAAATGAAAAGCAATAGGATATATTGGAGTATATGAGGAAGCCATTTGGTACAAAATCAATTTGGCCTGACCTTGTTTTTCCAAAAGGGCCAGACATAGCCTGTTGAGCATGTGTTGCGCATCTGCTTTAAATATTTACTATGTCCCAAAGACAAGAATGATGCCCTTAAAGATAGGGATATAACTTCCTCCCATATCAGCATTTCTTTAAGGATAAGCATCTCTTCCTGGAAACTGAGGATTAATTACTGACCAGCTGTGCTCTCTTTGTGACCACTGACCTGCTGACCACAGACCTGTTGTGCCAGCTAAGCATCTCGTGACTATTGTAAAAGGGGCATTCCTGTCATACGTGATGTGTGCTCTTTGTTCCA
This sequence comes from Equus asinus, assembly GCF_041296235.1. Taxonomy (NCBI): domain Eukaryota; kingdom Metazoa; phylum Chordata; class Mammalia; order Perissodactyla; family Equidae; genus Equus; species Equus asinus. Next base: position 30,319,294 of record NC_091790.1, read on the forward strand.
AGACAGTATATAACCACTCTGTACACCCCACTGCTTTGTGCCCTTCTTTCCTTGCTGTGTCCCAAAGACAAGAACAAATAGCCTTAAGATAAAGATACGACTTCCCCTACTTGGGCATTTCCTTAAGCATGAGCATCTCTCCCTAGGCTAGGAATTGATTGCTGTGCCCACCCTGTGACCAACCAGCTTGAGACAGAAGACCTGCTATCCTGCTGTGAGAATAGCTGTGCCAGCTAGGCAGTCTTGTGAGTATTGTAAAAGGGACATTCCTATCATATGTGATGTCTGCTCTTTGTTCCAAGACGGTATATAACCACTCCGTACACCCTACTTCTTTGGTGCCCTTCCTTCCTTGGGGAAGGAAGGCCACGGCTAGTTCTCAGATCTGGCTCATAATAAACTCACCCCAATTTTGATTTACAGATTGGTTATGGAATATTTTTGGCAACATTAGGCTAATACATACCTTGTCTTCTAGTGAGCTATCAGTAAATTTGGTTTCTCTTTTACAATATAGCTTTGTTAATTCTCAATTTTTTTTTCTTTTTGGTTGAGCGTCTGCAGAAGCTCCCTACCTAAAGAGAGGATTTGTTAGCCTCTCACTGACAGAGACTTGGAAAGTACCCAGTTTAGTCATGGCAACAAGACAAGGCTTTGCGAAGGACGATTGACAATAATGACGTGTAAGAAGTGCATAACACAGGTGATTGTTTTGTAACTTGCCTTTTGGGTGTGATGTTGCTTGTGGCAACTTCTTTAAAAAGGAACTGAGAGTGGACATTTGTGTTGATTCAGCTCACGAATTGAGAGTGAAGCCTCAGAATTTGTTTGGTTTCTTTTGGTTTTATTTTTACTCCATTTTTTGAAATGAAATGATTTTTGAAATGATACTCCATTGTTTGAAATGATTTCCGTGATTTGAAATGATGGAAAAGTTGCAAGAATAATACAAAGAATTTCCACATATCCTTCATCAGTTTCCCCCAAAGTTAACAGTTTACCACCTTTGCTTTCTTCCTCTTTCCCCATCTCTCTGTCTCTATCATTCTATCTTTATGCTTATACATTTCCATAGCATTGTTTATTATACAGCATTTCCATTAGATTGTTTATTGACTGGAGAGGTGGTGTGAGGTGGAGTGGGGCATTGGGGGAATGCGGATAGAAATTATGGGGGAGGTATAAATGCCCCTTGAAATTTACCGCTTTGCCTCGTTATTTACAAGTGTGTGTTTCTATTGAGGGAAGTTGCCTGACTTATAGTTTGCATGGACTTTAAGATTTCTCAGTTAAGGCACGTTTGTTTTCATTGGAATGGAAATACTGTGGTATTTTATGGGATTGAGGGCTGTTGGTTCTTTTGGAGATGTCTAAAAAGGGAGGGAGGTAGGGATTTTCTTTGGGGTTTTACTTTAACAAACTCAGTCCTGTGCATTTTGCATCTTTTTGGGTTTTTCTGAAGATGGAGGTTACAGATGCTCCTCTGTGAGAGAGGCCGGGCACATGAGGAGGTGAGGAATGGAGATGTTTACCATGCAGCACTACCTCTGTTACAATAGGGCCAGTCCTGCTTATAGAATCATAAAAATATAGACAAAGTTGAGACATGATGGTTTTCTGAGAATATATCTGTATTGAGTGTAAAGCTTAATTACTTTTACCCCGGCACTTTAAGCCTCAACAAGGAGTACATGGGTAACCTTGTTATGATTTTAAACAAGAAAAGTCTTTCTAACTGGTATTTACTCTTCTGTGTGCTTGGAGGCCCTCCCAGTTAGTGTCAGCATGACGAATCACTCATTTAACATTGTTTCTCAGAGTCGCTCTTAGCTTAATGCAATTGGACCTTTATTTTTTAGAAAAAGAAATTGAATCATTTGAATCCTTACAGGAAAAGAACAAGTTTTGATTTTCTAAGATGGAAACCATGAGAAAATGAGAAGGATTCAAAGCCATTTACGGGGTGAGTTGGTTCATGAGGGTGCAGGTAAACAGGGGAGCATTGGAGAGAGAAGGGAGCAGAGAGAAAGTGAGGGGTGACACGTGTCACTGATGAGGGACTAAGTGGTACAGAAATGGAGTGAGACCAGCGGAGGGGGACCCAAGTTGGCTGGCAGAAGCCGAATGCTTCTTTGCTAGCTTTTTATCCAATATTGAGCAAATTACTGCATTTAGCACTCTGAGTAACCACAGTCTTACAGTACACCAGACCAGCACAGCATTATTCCCTGATACTCACTTCATAGCAACAATGTAAAGATGAATAGCATTGCTTCAAAGTGTCAAAAGAGATTCTTTCTTTTGGTGATAGTGGTGGGGTAATTGAGACCAATCATCTCACTGGAAATAACCACCCCCAATTAAATGACATTTAAAAGGTTTCTCAAAAGCATAAAAGAGCTAATAAGATAATGGGGAACTACTGGGTCAAGATTCAGGAGAAGATGAAAATCCAGAGAAGTGAGGTTGGCATTTTGGACTGCTTTTGAGTAAGGGGCAGTTGAAAATCTGAAGCACATGGCTAAGAGAGTGAGGAGCACTTTTTCAGTCCTATGAGATTAGAGGGACGTGAAGTGGAACCCAGGGCCCACCAAGATAAAACTTTCTATGCTTTGGTCTCAGATTCAGCAGAGTTGCTTATCCTAGAGATAAAGATGAAATGGAAGTAACACAGCTCATGGGTCATCTTGGTGACCAAAAAGCTTATGTCCTGAAGTTGGAATAAATGCTAATGAATTGATAGTGCCCAGGACTTGGCAGAAGCAAGTGAGAATTAAATGTAAAGAAAAATAGCATCATCTTAGGCTTCAAAATATTTCTTACAAGTAATTTTTAAAATACAACATCAAGCACATAGTAAACAAAAACAAATAGCTAAGCACTCGTCTGAGGAAAAAAACAGTGAAAGCAAGAAATAGCACACACACCCATAAGAATACCAGATATGGGAATTATCAGCGAGAGAGAGAGAGAGGCTGTGTAGCAACTATACTTACTATTTTCAAGGAGAGAAAGGATAAGCTTGAGAATTTTGGCAGAATACTGGAAATCATAAAAAGTGACACAGCAGATTTAAATAAGAATGAAGTAAATTTTAGAACTTAAAAATAAATAATAACTACAGTAAAAGGTCATTGTATAGATTTAATGGCAAATTAGATATAGTTGAAGAGAAAATTAGTAACCTTTAAGATTGGTTAGAGGAAAATATACAAACTGAAGCATGTAAAGGCAAAAAGTAATTAAAAAAATGACACATAGAGGATATAGTTAGAAGGTCCAACACATGTCCAATTGGATTCTAAGAAGGAGCAGAGTCTAAGAGACATAAGCATGAACAATATATGATAAAATAACAGCTGGTAATTTTCCTAAAAGATATTAACTTATAGATTTAAAAATCCCAAGGAATCCTAGTCAGGATAAATATGAAGAATATGTCAAAGTGAAATTGTAGACAATCAAATCTTTAAAACTTCCAGAGATAAAAAGAAAGATTACTTTTAAAAGGCACAGTAGTTAGACTGATAATTGACTTATCAAGAGCAATAATGGAAGTCAGAACATAAGGGAATATCTTCAATATTCTGAAGACGCTAAAACAAACTGTCAACATAAGCTCTCAGTAAAAATATCTTTCTAGTATCAAAGTGAAATAAAGGCATTTTCAGACAAACAAAAACAGATAGAGTTGTAATCAGCAGACACTCAGTAAGAGAAACATTAAAGTGAGTTCTTTAGGCAGACAGAAAATAATCCTAAATGGAAGGTTAGGGATATAGGAGGAATCAAGAGCAAAGGACAGTATAAATATATGAGTAAATCCAAATAACACTGATTTTATAAAACAATAATAATGTTTGTGGGATACAAATGTGCATGTATGTGTGTGTTTATCTGTCTGTCTATCTATCTATCTGTCATCTGTCCATCTACCTAAAGACATAAGACAACAAAAATCTTTAAATTGGGAGGGGGATAAAAAGATGTTGAGTATTCTAAGGTCCTTATATTGTCCAGGAGAAGATAAAAGTACCCATTATCATTAGACTTTGATAAATTAAGGATTTTTGTTGTGATTTTCCAAGGTAACCATTAAAAACATAATAGGAAGTCTGAAACTTTCAAATAAAGAGGGTGATCAAATGGAATGATAAAAATAAAATAATAAAAAATAGTCAATCCAAAAGAAGACAAAAAAAGAGAGAAAAAACATTGAGTTAGTGGGACAAATAAAAGGCATATTGTAAGACAAATGATTTAAAGTCAAATGTATAAGTAATTATATTAAATATAAATAGACTAAATATTTCAGTTAAAAGACAAAGGTTTTCTGGCTTGATTACAAATTAAAGCCAAATTGTATTCTGTTTTCAAGGCATAAATTAAAATAAAGATAAAAAGAGTTTGAAAATAGAAGAGCAGAAAAAATTATACTCTGCAAACAATAGTCAAAGGAAAACTGCTAAATCTATATTGACATCAGACAAACTTGGCATTAAAGTAAAAAACAAAAAAATACTGGAGATTAAGAGTTACTTCTTATTGATCAGGGATTCAACCCATCAGGAAGACAGAATAATTTAAAATTTATATGCATCTCATTGTACGACCTTGAAATATTTGAGGCAAAAATAGACCAGAAGAAGTGGAAGGAGATGTGGATAAATTCTTATGCGTGCTACAATTTTGTAACAGAAATTGAAAGAACAAGCAGGCAAAAAATCTGTAAGGCTATCAAAGATTTTAAAAACGTTTTTAAAAACCTAACACACCAAGAGACAACATGGAAATATACGTGATTTTTAAATATACATTGAACAGTTACAAAAACTCAGTGTAGGCCAAAAAGCAAGGCTTACCAATTTCAAAGGATGAAAATGATGGAGGATGTAATATGACCACATTTCAAAAGCAAAAAGATAACTGGAAAATCACCATATGTTTAAAAATTAGGAAAAATATCTACGTAACCCACAGGTCAAAAAAAAAATCAACAAAAATACTATTTTTCAAAACATATGGGATGTAGCTAAAGCAATGCTTAAAGAGAAATCTTCACCTTAAGATGTTATATTAGGGAAGGATATAGGCTGAAAAAAACTCAATGAGCTAAGTGTTCATCTTAAGAAATTAGAAAGAGAAAAGCAAATTAAATGCAAAGAAAGTAGAAGAAAGGAAACAATAAAAACAAGAGCAGAAAGTACCAAAATAGAATAGAGGAGATCAAGAAAGCCAAAAGTTATGTTTTTGGAAAAGATGAATAGAACTGATAAACTTGAAGGAGACTGATGAATCGAAAATTGAAAGAAGACACAAATAACCAATTTTGGAGATGAAAAAGGGGATATGTAGGCTGAGGTCTAAAGGATGAGAGTGAGTTAGGATATCATGAAGGAGAAGAGGCCTCCCGGGCAGCAAGGAGAGCCTGTACGAAGGGTAGGGGCTGAGGCCAGGCTGCTCAACGCCAGGAGCAGCTGGAGTGAAGGGTGGCTGTAGGGGATGGCAGGATGGTAGACAGGATAGGTCAAGAGAGTCCAGACTGGGAAGAGTAAACTGAGGAGTTTGGTCTTCATCTTGAGAGTCAAGGGGAGCTATTGGAGGATTTTAAGACAAAGAAGAAGTGATTCAACAGATTTTCCCTTTGGGCTGGTCATCCTCACTGCAATCTGGGGGATGATTAGGAGATGGGGTGAGATGAGACCCCACCTGGAGCTGGGGAGGCTGGGGAGGAGGCAGATGCAGTATCCAGGTGAGAAGGATAAAGGCTCAAACCAAAGTGGGGATGGTGATATTGGGAATGAAGCAAGAGGAGCATGCTCAGACACACCCCAGGGGAAGAAGCTGAGGACAAAGGACATAACTCTGGGAAACATCAGTACTTAAGGGGTGAAGGGCTAATGACAGATCTGCAAATGGGGCAGAGAAGAAGACGAACCAACTGCCAGAGGAGGAGAGAATTTTGAGAGGTAGGGAGAACCCTCGTGTTATGTGCTATATGCATCTTATTTGGCCATCAGGACATCGTTGGTGACTTTAGGAAGACTTTAGGCAAAAGTCTAGTTTCTGTGGATTGCTAGTAAATGGAGCCAAGTGCCTGGGGCCGGGGTGACAATGTGGCTGGGAGGTTAGTTAGCTGTGATGGGAAGAAGGAGAGAGCACAGCATCAGAAGGCAACAAGGGACCATAGATTTTTTTCAAAAGTTGGAAGATGTAACTTTTTGCCCCTTCCCTCCTTGCATCCTCCACCTGAAAAATTAAAAAGAGTGACTCACATTATATGACTAAGATTTTCCAACTCCGTCAATCCAGGTTGTTCCATTTCCTCTATCTTATTACATATTAATAGGGAAATATTTTTGAACCTGGCCTCACAACGATTCTTTGTGTATGTATCTGCTTACTTTATTTACCACATAAGAAGATGGGGAGACAAAAGTTTTTAAGAATTGCAAAAGGCAAAGAGATAAATTTAAAGGATCATTATAACTGTTTCTGCCAAGGAAGTGTATGAAATGTTTAAATCAGAAATGGCCGGTTTACATGTCAGACTGGTATTTCTAAGTCCCAGGCTTTTTTCCCCCTGTAACATATTATTATTGAAAGATGCCCAAACAGATGTTTTCTGTTATATGGTTTCAGTTCCAAAGGTTTCTTCATATGCTCCTCACAGACAAATAATCCCTGAGGAACTATAGTGGCCAATAATCTTCATTTTTGTTATTGCCTATGAAAACATTTCAGGCTGCATATGTTAGATTAATTTTGTTTCTAAACAATATTATTATTAAAATAGATTCTATCACCTTTCCGTGCACATTTTTAACAATTAACTCTTTTGTCTTATCTGGTGGCTTAAAATTTTATTCATTCCTATTGTGGCCATCAAATCATTTATTCATTTTCTGGGGTCATTGAGAACCCCTCTTCCTTAACCAAAAGACATCCTGTTGACCTGTGGAGTCCCACAGAAGAGATAATAAGATTTCCCAAGTGTGTGTTCAGGCACACCTATTAACAAAACAAGTCTAACGTCTTCATTTTGGACTGGTGTTCCAAAAATGAAATATTTAGAGTGGAAATGGTGGAAGCATTATTTCCACAAAGAGAGCTGGAAAAAGCACTGTCTAGTTAGCCTCTATCAATATTGCTTTAAATCTGAAGTTGTTATGTCTCAAAGTCATTCTGAAGTCAGAGCTCACTGGGAATAATGGCTTGGAAAGTAAGAATAACTCTCTTCTGGGATCCGAAGCACTGACCCGAAGAACAAGGAGACGGTGCTGACCACGTGAGAGGGACTGACAGCTCGCCCGCAGTGTAAACTTCCTGGGTTCTGGTCCCAGGATGCTAGAATAGACTATCGAATAATTTCCTTTGTGACCATCCTGGGTCTTTTTGCTCATGAGCAAACCAGGGCAGGAGAGATGGGGAGATGGCTGCCAGGTTGCCTTCGGGTCCATCGTTGACGTTAACTCTAGAACACAGGGGTTGGGTTAAGAAGTTGGAGTTCCTTCTTCCAAAACATAGAGATTTCTTGCACTTTTTGCTGCAGGTGGAGGTGAGGGGCAGATTTCCTGGCTGAATGGACAGGGCTGACATAACCACAAACGCCAGTCCTGAGGATGTGAAGGAGAGGCCAGGCATGGTGCCTTGATGGGCACCCAGTGGCACTGATGGAGCAGGATGTTGAAATCCAGGCTTCACCATTTGTCCATTCATTTGTTCATTAACTCAGCAAATAATTACTGAGGCCTTTCAATATGATGGGAATTGTATGATACACAAGGTAAACCATGGTGGACAAAATAGATACAATCAATGGCCACTGAAAGCTTCCATTCTATTGAGAGAGATGGACATAGGATAACTAGGGAAATGCAGAGCTATGTCATCAAACATTGTCATAAATTCAGACACAAAACCCTGTGGGAGGGAATAGCAATGAGACCATTGGTGATGGCAGGGGACAGGGGTTAGAGGCCAGCGAAGACCTCTCTAGGCAGAGGCATTGGACAGAAGGACAGGAGGAGAGAGAAGGGTGACCAGCCCATCAGGGAGGGTGGCATGTCTGAAGCCCAGGGTTGGGAAAGGCTGAGACAGGAGGGAAGAACTGAAGGAAGCTCAGGTGGTAGGTGGTAGATGAGGGAGGGAGGCTGGGGAGAGAGGAGCTGGGAGTGGTGGCTGAGGGCCTCAGAAAAACCTTTTCTTTTATACCAAAGACCATGGAAACCAGAGGGTGGTTTTAAGCAGAAGAATAACATAATCCTACTCGCATTTAAAAAATATAATTCTGGCAGCTTGGAGAATGGATTGGGACTGGTTAGCATACTGGATGGAGAGAACATAATGACATAACCAGGGCAGGGCTGGTGCGAGGTTGCCCTTTCAGGTGATCAAAGACCTCCACCTGCGATGGCCTTGGCTTCCCCTCTCCATCGTCTCCCTCCTTTGGCAATGATCATTCTGCTACCAAAGCCACTCCCCTCAAGGGGGAGAGCCCCTCATTGGTACAATGACAACTTTGGGCAAATGACTTCTCCAAGGAGTGCTTTTCTTCGCTTCAGTGGTGGGTGAATGAACAAACTCACTGAGCAAATGCAAACTAAGAAAATATAAATTGGCACCTTCTCGTGCCTCCAAAAATCAGATTGCGTTGATTTCCTTGTTTGTGCTCCGCTGATGCAAGGTGAGTCCTGAGCATGGCAGGGGCTGCAGGCCAAGGGTAGTCCCATGTGCAGACTCTGACATACTGGTCATTAGGGACCATGTGGACACACACACTTGGACTCATACAAGACCCCAATCTCAGAGATTTGAGTCTGTGATGCTCCCACATGGGCTCCTGTTGGTCTCTGGAAAGGATCGAGGGGAATTTGGACATAAAAGCCTCTGGAGAAGAGAAAAAAAGAGTATCTTTCCTGTCAGCAACATTCAACATTCCCAGTGGCAAAGCATGGACCTCTGTGGGGTCAGGTCTTTCGCAGGATGGGAAAATCATGTGTCTCAGAAGAGCCATGTGCCAGCCAGTCTGGGAGTCCATTTACCCTGCCTATCTAAAAAGAAATGGGAGAACCATTTGAGGAAAACCCAATTTTCCTTAAAAAAACAAGGAATGGAAAAAGCTGGTCCAACATCCTTGACATAGGGAGGAAGAATTATTCAAGTCTGTGGCTGGAGCCAGGACCCTTGTGAAGTGGAAATGGGTCAGATCTTAGTGGACTAATGGGACAGGAAACACCTAAATATTCTTTGGCTTCATGTAATTCATGTTAGCACTAATTTTCCCAGTTAGCAATCTTGCACCCAAATTAAAATATTCTGTCATGCACACAGTAAACATACGTGAGGGGTCGGCAAGGAGAAGAGTCTTCTCTCAGTTTTGTGTCCCACAGCTGAAGCAAGCTATTGAAACACTGAAGATTTAAAGGAGAGAATCTAGAAGTAACAAAATGATAGTTTAAAAGAAACCTTGTGATGTTTCTGTGGAAGCTCTCAGGAAAGTCCTTACTGTCAATCTTCACATGAATGAAGAGATGCGGTTTAGAGGATGACAGGAACAGGAGTTGTCCTTCTCTACTCCTCCACCACATCTGAAAGAGCTTCCTACCCCGAAGGCTCCGGAGGTACTGGGATGCACTGCAACAGAGATGACTTTGTTTATTGAGGTTTGGAGTTCATCTTTGGGGAGCCCATTTCTTTGTTGGCTGCCACCTCCTCCTTTTCTGAACTCCTTTCCTTCTGAGCACCAAGCACATTTTATGCTGCCCCCATGAGGCACCTGGGCCACCATTGCAGCCCCTGACCCTAGTGGAACCCCTTGGGTGGTGACCCCTTTCCCTCCTACTGCAGTGGAAGCTCACAGTTCTGCAGCCCTTCCCTGCAGTGCTCACTCTGTGCTGGGTGCCACCAACTCATCAGACCTACAAACCAGGATGGTCCATGCTTTACCACTGGGAATGTTGAATGTTGCTGACAGACATCTCGTTGAGGTCAGCAGAGAACAAAACTCTACTTGTTTTCAAAGCTGTCTTTATTTTAAAATTTTCCCTTAAAAAGCAACCAGACAGAATTCATTCTTCTCAAAGCAGGCCTCTGTTCTTGAGCAGGCATGCCAAACGGTCTCCAAGGAGACACAGAAACAGTGGGATGCAAAGCTGAGGCCATTGTACAGACCTGTTAGTTCCCTTGGGGCCAGTCAGTGGGTCTGGGCAGCAGGACCTTGGCTCGATCCCTTTCAAGGATGGAGTCAAGCCTAGGTCGAGGCTCTTCATCTGTCTGTCCCCATGCCACATCCCAGATCCAGGGTCCCCTGGTTCCTGTCAGTGTTCTGTGAAAGCTGTATACACTCCAGACCAAGCAAAATAAAGGAAGGAGTTTAAACAGGAAATATTTCTCATTCTCCCCCTTCCCCCTATTCTAAATCATATTCTTCCTTTGAGCGTCTTCCATGAAGCTTCCCATGAACTCCGTCTGTCTTTTCTCCTCTCCGTCTTCTTCAAGTCGTGCTCTGCATTCAGGAACTCCATTGCCAGTTGTGCTAGATTGTTCTGGGCCAACTTGGCCAAGCTGGGCACTGTGGTTCCTGGAATCCCTTTTCCTGGGTTAGAGTTGGCCAAAAGAGATGTGCATGAGATTTGGAAGGCAAAGTGAAGCAGTGGCCATTACTCTCAGAAGATCCTTGTGGGCACATCTGGTGACAGACAGATGCAGAGCCGCTCAACAGCTCCCAGCCTGTGCTGGGTCTCCTTTGTTCTGTGTTCAGCTCATCTGCAGCTGCTGGCATGGCTACCAATAGCTACTCCAAGCCCAGCACCAGGCTGTGGATTCATAGAGGTGGAAGGCATTGAGGCACAGCTTCCCAGCCACCTCTCCATGAGCCCCCTTTGCAGTCTCATTTGGGGACTGTCCATCCTTGGTTTCTTAGATTTCCCTGCAAGCTCTGACTTTTCTACCAGATCCAGTGCTTCATTCGGTCTAGTTGGTGACTTTTGATCCTCCAACTTTGCCTTCCAAGCCTTCACCTCTTTAGTATCTCCAAAGTATATGTAAGGTCTAGTTTCCATTAAATTCCTTATCCCTGAACATGGCTTTGCTTTCCTGACTGGACTTTGACTGACACACCAACCAACACTCTCAGATAGTCTTTGACTCTGCTGAGCAAAGGCCATGTCTTATACTTCTTTGAACTTCTTTATGGTACCCAGGACAATGGTAGAGATAAGTCAGTATCTGATGGTGTTTGTTGATTGATAGACTGAAAAAGATGTCCCTACAAATGCTTTTGGATAAATGACCCTCCCATGGCTTCCCCTCTCCCAGAATTGAAAGATGGAGACCCAGACAATGTAGGAAGCTGCAGCAAGATTCCTGGGCACAAAGTGATTAGGTGTCAGCTTTTCTGTATGAAGATCCACCATCATTTCTCAGGGCTCTGTCACAGAGAGATGGAGTGCAAAGTCATGATTGAGCCCATTTGCTTTTTCCCTTTCCACTCAGCTGACCAGCTTTCAGAGGTAGTCTTTTTTCAGATGAGAGACCAAGGAAGGGAGCCTTAGGAGAAATCAATGTCCAATACTGCTCAAGGCTCTTCTTGCACAGATGGATAGTCAGAAATATTAACCACACATGAAGAAGAGTACGTAGGCTCCTGGAATTTCTAGTAATCCATGTGTTTGTGGAATGTTCTGGTCTGGAAGTCTGATGGCCCAACGAATAAGTTATATGTGGTCTTCACTTCTTGCCTCCCTTTCTCTCTCCCTTTCTTCTTTCCTTTCTGTCATAAACATGTTTTGAAGCCTTATCATCTTAAAAGATATGTGCTAGGTACTGACAAAATAGAGAGGGCAATCTGGTGATAATGTTGAAAGTCCTGCAAAAGAGTTATTATTGTTATTATTATTTTTGTGAGGAAGATTGGCCGTGAGCTATCATCTGTGCCAATCTTCCTCTATTTTATGTGGGATGCTGCCACAGCATGGTTTAATGAGTGGTGCTAGGTCTGCACCTGGGATCCGAAGCTGTGACCCCCAGGCTGCTGAAGCAGAGTGCGTGAACTTAACCACTATGCCATCAGGCTGGCCCCAAGAGAGTTATTTTTAGAGTACTATAGGGACACAGAAGAGAGATGTAGAGATGGGAACCTTCCCCAACAGGATGCATGTCAAGAGTTGTCAAAAACCAGCTCTGTCACCATGACCTTCTCTGGACAACTGAGAATACAGCATGCTCCACTAAACTTTCTGGGAAAATCTTTCTCTGTGCTCCCCCACCAACTACAAGTGACTGCCACTTGACCCTTTCACCCAATCTTTACCGGTGACCTGCTTTTGAAAGCCTATCTCCAAATCACCTGAATTCTAGCCCTACACACAGGTCCAGTGATATAAATTCCTCTGTGACTTCATGTCTCAAGATGTTGTTGAAACCCTATTCTTAGCAACTTCCCCCCTGCTTGCAAGAATATGAGTGAAGCCAGCTTGCTTGCTGGACCCAGGCTTTCCTGGTGATCTTTGTGAGAACTACCACAATTTCTTCTTTCCAACCACCGTATTTTTCATTTCCAAAGTATCTAAAATTTGTCTGGTCATTTTTAATAGTCTTTCACTGCTTTTTCATTTTTGTAATTGTATAGTCCATTTCTTCAAACATTTAATACAGAGGTGATCTATGTCTGACGATTTCATTCTCTGAAGTCTTTGGGTTGGGCTGAAATTTGTTGTTTTTGTTTCTGTGAACTCACACTCATGGTAATTCTTTCTTTGTGAATTTGGTCTTTGATTGTGAGCTTGAATTTGGTTGACCTTCATATTGGGTCATCATGAGAGCCCAAACTGGGGATGTTCCTCCAGAGAAGATTTGCATTTGCTTCTGCCAGGATCCAGGGTGCTGTAGCATCTTCATCTTGCTAGACTTAATGCAGGAAGCTCAAGTTCATCTTTCCACCTGGTTACAGGTGCCGGGCTCAGTTTTTTATTGCAGAGTTGTGTCACCATTTGCTCTCATGTCAGCTTCCTGATGCCTTTGTTTGAAGTTCATGGCTCCCTGCTCTGATTTCAGCTCGAAGACTTAAAAAAAATTTTGTCCTTGAAGATTTCCCTGCAGTCCTAGACTCCAGCCATATAAAAAGATAGTGCAAAGTCCATTTTATCCGGGATCCAGCTTTCTAGAGGGAGGGGTCTAAGTACTGTTGTGTCCCATCTCTTACTCTCTCCAGGACTGTTCACCAGATAACTCAGCTTGACTGAGCCCAGAGAATGAGTTCACCTCCTAGGCCATATTTTGAGCATCAGTACTGAACTATAATTATACGCTGAGGATGTATAAATGAATACTGTAGATGAAGAAAGACACTTTCAAAGCCTGCTCTATTAAGTATTCTTGAAACTTCTCTGTAAATGTCACAGAGTAAGACTTGAAAAGTTTTCAATGAGCTGAACCCAGAAATAGTACATACTGCCTGGTTCATTTTGTGCCTGCTTCCTTCTAGGGCAGATTTGAGACTGTTTTGAGGCCACACTTTTTTTTTTTAACTCTGAAGTGTTTCATGTTGGAACTAACTATAGAAAGTTACGTTGAGAATTAGATTTCCAACTCACTAGTCTAGCAAGAGAAAGCCTATTTAAGCATAAAAGCAGCAAGTAAGATGTGACCAGTCTACTCTTTAAAGACTTTGCAATAAAAGTACAGTAGTTCCCCTTTCTCCACGGGGGTACCCTCCAAGACCCCCAGTGGATGCCTGAAACCCAGATAGTATCATATACTATGTTTTTTCCTATACATACACGTCTATGATGAAGTTTAATTTATAAGACAGGCACAGTAAGAGATTAACAACAATAATTTCTCTTTGGCATATCTGAATTGCCAGCATCACTACTCTTGCGCTTTGGGGCCATTATTAAGTAAGATAAGGGCGACTTGAACACAAGCTCTGCAAAACCACGACAGTCATCTGATGATCGAGACGGCTACTTAGTGACTAATGGGCAGGTGGTATCTACAGCCACGTGGATAAGCTGGACAAAGGGACGATTCACATCTCAGGAGGGATAGAGCTGGATGACATGAGATGTCATCACGATACTCAGAACAGCACGCAATTTAAGACTTACGAACTGTTTATTTCTGGAATTTTCCATTTAGTATCTTCGGACCTCCAGGTAACTGAAACCATGGAAAGGGAAACCGTGGATGAGGGGGGACAACTGTAGTTAATCTCGTCCTAAAAATTTGTTTGACACTCTGAAGTGTTAGGGTGGGCAAGGTGGAGCAGATTATTAAGTTGCAATGCCTGGTATTAATACAACCAAATGAAAAAGGGAGAGCAAAGCAAGCAGAGGTGACAGACAGAGGAAATGTGATTTTTAGCACGACCATAGCATTTTTTCCTGCTCGTAAAGGGTCTTCCTTTATGTAATGATTGTTCTCAGCTTGAAAATTTGGTAAACACAAGTCTCAGTAACACAAGTAGTGTCTGGAGCAAGGAGTATCAATGTGCAGTCATTAGATCTGGAAGCCTCTAAAGATAGCTAGATAATTAGATAATACTGGTCTCAATATTATCCTTGTATAATTATCTGATGTCCATTCATCTTCCAAAATAAGATTTGTTTTGCTATTCTATCCAACAACAGTTTCACTGGCTCATTAGTTGGTGTCTACAATGACAATTCTGAATTGGTACTACAGAAGGTTCTTCCATGGGTCAAGTGGATTGTGATGAGACACAGCGCTGGGCTGTAGTCACATCTATTTTCCCTTCAAAGTCCTGCTCAAAACTGACCTTCCTTCTTGATGCCTTCCTCAGCTTCCCCAGGCCAAACCGATCACTGTTTTTTGTTCTTTCTTTCCTTTTTCAGCCTGCCTATACGTGTACCATGCATCACATGGCGGGTAAGTGCTCATTTAGCTGTCTCCCTTGCCCACTGGACTCTGAGCCACCTAACGCAGGGACCAGGAAGTCTGTATCTTTGTATCTCCCACGTGACCTAGAGTGGAGCGTAGAGTGGAGCTCAGCAACCACCGCTGGGGGCATTAAAATCCACTGAAGGTTTCCAATGCATGCAGGTCATTATCAAATGAATATTCTCAATGGCGATAAGCAACTCCCACAGGTCTCGGTCCATGTTCTGTCCACCTGACTGCCTGGTACAGCCTCTGATTTAGTTTTCAGGGTGAATTGGCTCAAAGTGTGCCTCTGCGTTACTACTTCTCAAAGATGCCTCAGATATCAATACTTTAATAACCAAGAAAAATTTTCCCTGAAATATTTTCTATGCAATAAAAGCATTCTAAATTATAAGAATATATCTATTTATAGACATTTATAATTGGACTCGATTAAGATATTTTCATTTCGTAAAAAATGTGCAATTTGATTTTTGTAAGTGTGTAAAAGCACGATGTGTAAACACTTTTGTTTTTTCCTGAGTGGCTTGCCTGCAAAACTGATTCCTTACCCCTGGCGAACACTGTTTCTGCAAGAATGTCTTTATTGTTATCTAGGACTAGGAGTGTCAGCCCACGCCTTCTCCTGGTCCTCTTGTGGTTAAGAACTTGCAGATCAGTTTTACATAGTTTTATGAACCATTTGGGGTAAAGGTCAGCACAAAATCCTTAGGTTCTGACCTATCTGAAAGAGAGGAATTAGGGTGCAGAAGGACGTAGAATTAATCCTTTTGCCCTCACACGGTGTCAGGCGTGGTTGTCGTGAGCTACATGTACCCGGATGTCTGCTCACCAGGTCATAGCACTGCCCAGGGGCCTACAATATTGTCCAAGTCGGTAAGACTGGGTTTCTTTTCCAAGTTCCTGTTCAGTCCTTAGAATTATAAGACCCAGCATTGTCACCCCCCACCAAAGCAAGTTCCATTCCACAAAGCATTTGCGAGCGGCATAAAAGTTATTTCATTACACAGGAGAGTTTCAGGGGTTGTGCTGAGTGTGTTGTTCAAACCAGAAGTCCAAGTGTGCAGACTTTACTGAGACTCTGCAAGAAGCTCAGAGAGGTTATAGCGCTTGTAATGCAGCAGAGCAGTCTAAGCCCCACTCGGGTCTTGGCTTCCCACCTTGTTTCCCATTTTCTCTTTGGCTCCCCATGGCCCCGCCTTCCTTTCTGTCCTGTCCCCGCCTGCCTGTGCAACCTCACTAGCTCAGCCTTTGCCACCTCCTGGCTGTTCCTTCTTCTCTCCACTTTTCTCCCGTTTATGACTCAGAGCACTTCTTCAGTCTTGAGTCCTCGTACCCACCACTCTGCCTGTGATCCTCCTTGGATCTGCCCTTTTTACCGGGCAATGAGGACATGAGCAACAGACACTACGCTTTCTCCCGTGTCTGGAATGTGCCTAACACAAGTCCTGGCACCCGCACAGTGCCAATAAACGGTGGCCATTATTGTTATGATGATGGCCATGTGGCTTTCCTGGCTGGACCCTTGCATCCCCTGTGGTGGCCATGAGAATACTCCTGGCAGGTGTACCACCGCAGGGAGCATAAGGTGGAGGGCCCAGCTCCTGCATTTGGAATCCGTCACTCTGGTGGTGCCAAGGCCTCTCCTCCCATAGGCTTCCCCCAGTGACTGAACATGGTGGGGACACTACGGCAGACCCTTCTCTAGGAGACGCAGACTCCTTTGTCACCTGCCTTTGACTCAAGGACTCCCCTATGACTTTGCAAACTGTCCTCAGACGCTTGCACCCAAACGTCCCTGATTCTGTCCTTCATTTGGGGTCAAGCTTGCCCTGTGGTCTGGTGGCTCTCCCAGCCTTCCCAACGCCCTCCTGTTTCTTTTCACACAGTCCCTTAGTAAAATTCTTGGGGGTTTAATCCCATCTTGGCACATGATTCTCAGAGAACGCAGACTAACACAACACCTATACTGGGCCTGGCTCCTTTCCCTCCTTATCCCTGCACCACTGGGTGTCAGTTGAATGTCTACTCTGGACCAAATACCCTTCTTAGACCCACAATGCCTCTGCCCACCTGAGTGACCTTGAGCATCTGTTTCTGCGACGTTGCAATGCCAATGCAGCCTGGATCCAACTTGCATTTGTTTCTGTCACTATTTTTCTTCTTTCCCTTTTCTCTCCCTTTCTCTCCTATTTTCTCACTTCCTTTGTCACTCTATTGCCCTTTCCCCCTTGCTTTGCTCCAGAGAGAATTGAAGCTACATGACATCCAGTAATCTACCATATGTTAAATATTGATGATAACAGACTTCCGGTTAAGCAAGGAGGTTTGAACATATTCTTCATCTTTCTCCCTTCTGCCATCCCACCAAAATGATCACAAATGAACAACACGTCATAAATCTACAAGAATTAAAGGAAAATAAGGGAAGATTTCTGTGTCTAGGAGCTAGTACTTTGGAAATCAGAGAGAAGAAGGAAGAAAAATAAATGGTTTAAATCCCAGAGATGCTGTTATCTGAGGCTCTGGATGCAAAGTTGGGGGGGGGGGTGCTGTGAAGCAAGCTCTTTCTTGTCGCAGAATCCTGGAAAAACTCAGGTGTCAGAGCATTAGATTGGGATGCGGGGCGGCGGGGGGGGTGCATGTGTGAAAACAGGAATATTGATGGAAAATCTTTAAATGGAGAATTAGGGCTTCCTATTGTGTCTTTCACCCTGAATAAACAGGTAGTCACGCTTTCCTCATCCCGGGAGAAGGTGGGAGGTTTGCATTCCATGGGTATCAAGCCAGACAGGCTGTGGATTTGGGGATGTCTAGTATAGCTGAGGGGTGAGAGTATGAAAATTACACTGAAATTTAAAAAGGGGAGAAAGTGAAAATCAGCATACTGAGTTTATAGGACCCTCATCTCCCTTCAGCTCCCAGAACCGACAATCGGGTTCATAAAACCCAGCCAGGAGGTTCGAAGATCCTCTATGAGGACACTTCCCCAACATGGAATATTTTAAATACTGGCATCTAGGGCCCCAGTGAAACAGCTAACGCTTCTATAATGAAGCCGCGCCTAGAAGCTCTGTTCTCACTTATACTGATTCCAATTCTCTTTTAGGGTCTCATGGTAAACGTGAACAGACAGTGAAGAATAACCAAGAATTTCTATAAAACCTTTAACAGTATGACAGAGATTCAAACAGAAGGAAAGGATAATGGAAGAAACAGACAATGTGGGTACAGATTAAAACAAAAAAAAAATGTAATGAATGACTTCAGAGAGATAAGAGAGGATGTTGCATACGTAAAGCAAGTGTAAGTTGCTGTAGAAAGGAATCAAGCAGGATAAGAAAAGGGAGTTAGACGTTTAAACACATGGTAGCAGAAAATAAAAAATTAGATGACGAAGTTGACAAATATCCAAAATGTAAGACAGAAAGACGAGAAGAGGAAAAGTGAGGGGTGAAAAAATAGAGGATCAGGGTAGAAAAATCCAAATAATGGCCATTTCAGAAAGGGAGAACAGATTAAACGGGAGGAAGAAATAAATCAAATAAATTTTAAGAAATCAAGAAAAAATTGCCAGAACTGAAGAACATGGGTGTGTACTGGGTGCCCACCAGGATGAGAGAAAAAAGACCTACACTTAGATGCATTTTTGTGAAAGTCCTATGGCGACAAGAGTGAGAGCATCATGGTTGCAACCGTGTTTGGACTCTCAGCCAATGCCAGTCTTGCCGTGCTAAGGACACAGAGGTATAAAGCATCCCAAATTGACTACTTGGAGTCGTTGGGATGGATGAGTTCTGTTATTTTGTTTTATTACTTCACAGGCACATTATGTAGTAAATCGGCTGCAGAGTAGATTCAGGACTGAACTCTCTTAACAGGAAAATGGATTTACGTGAGACTGGAGATGAACAGATAGGTGGCTATGTCTGATGACTATAGTGAGTGGGCGGTGTAGTAAATGTTCTGTGTGACAACTCATACTCTGTGACTTTTCTCCCTGCTGGTCTGTAGAATCCTTGAGCTCTGCAGTGGGTAAACCCAGGCAACTAGTTTGAGGCTGCGCCTCCTGGGGCAGCTCAGGAGATGCTCGAGGTTGGTTTGGTATCATGATTTGGGATGAACAATCTCTCAGAGTTAAGGTCTAAAAGGAGCGATCCTCTTCTGTCCCCATGTTCTGAAGCTCCATTCCATTCTGTCTCAGTTTATTTGGCTTTCACATTCCATAAATGTAACTGATTGTCTCAAGAAAGAATTTCAAAGTATTAGTCATAATTTCCTTTTCACAAGGGGTAGGTGAAGCAATTCATTTTCTGGAAAAAAGACATGCTGTTATGAACTGTGTTGAATTCTATTGAAAACACGGAATACTTGGAAAAGGTACTCTCTGAATGTTCCCCTTTGTGATAAAAAGGAAAGAGTTAAGTTATAAAATTCTGTTTCTCTCTAAAATTGAAAGTGTCTTAAGATTTATTTGGCAACCATATGTACAAACTGGCCCATTCTTTGGAGAAGATGAAAGCATTGATTTATATTAACATTCTTAAGAAAAACTCAGAAATTTTGTGATAAAACTGTCACATTACTAAAAATTGTGTGTGGACACACCTTCATGGCAGTCTTCTCTAAGTCGTGATGTTCTTCTGATTTGCTCATCTGACATGATGAGGGGACTAACCCTAGTTGTTTTGAAAACCTATAATATCTTGTGGTCTCTCAATCTTACATATGTTTTTAATCTTCAGTTGAATGAAATAAAAGTGAAGAGCTACATTGAAATTGGAGAGGAGGGGGCTGGCCTCATGGCCGAGTGGTTAAGTTTGTGTACTCTGCTTCGGCGGCCCAGGGTTTCACCGGTTCAGATCCTGGATGTGGACCTAGCACTGCTCATCAAGCCATGCTAAGGTGGCATCCTACATAGCACAACTAGAAGGACCTACAACTAGAATATACATCTATGTACTAGGGTGCTCTGAAGAAGAAAAAGTTTGGCAACGGATGTTAGCTCAGAGCCAATCTTAAAAAAAAAGAAATTGGAGAGGAAGACCAGTGTCCTTTTTTGAAAATCTAAATTAGACATGGAAACAACCCAAATGTCCATTGACAAAAGACTGGTTAAAGAAAACATGGCATATAAACACAATGGAATATTATTCAGCATTAAAAAAGAAGGAAATCCTGCCATTTGTGAGAACATGGATGAAATAAGCCAGCCACAGAAGGACAAACACTGTATGATGCCACTTAGATGAGGAATCTTAAACAGTCAAATTCATAGAAGCAGAGAGTAGAATGGGGGTTGCCAGGGCCTAGGAGGAGGGAGAGATGGAGAGGTGTAGTTCAATGGATATAAAGTTTTAGTTATGCTACGTGAAAAAGTTATAGAGATCTACTGTACAACATAGTGCCTGTAATTATCAATACAGTATTGTGCACTTCAAAATTTGTTAAGAGGGTAAATCTCATGTTAAGGATTCTTACCACAAACAAAAACAAAAACCACAAAAGGACACAAGGAAACTTTTGGAGGTGATGGATATGTTTATTCCCTTGATGGTGGTGATTGTTTCATGGGTATATGAGTTTGTCGAAAACATCAAACTGTATAAATTAAATGTGCAGTTTTTAATTGTATATCAATTATACCTTAATTAAGCTGTGAAAAAAGAGAAAAATCTAAATTATAGATGCCCTAGAGAAGAAAAAATTCAGCTCTTACAATTAATTGCTTTGTGAGATTTCAATAACGGGACAATAATTGATTAGATTAGTTTAGAATGGAAATAATTTTCTGCATTTTGTTTAAAGCCATGTGACTTCACATGATTTATATGAGATGATTAAAAAATCTGCATTTCTCTTTCTTTCTAGAGCTAACGCTCCTGGAGCTAAATTATTATTACTATTTTAATTTTTATTGTATGTATACGTTCTATTTTTGTATTTATTCTATGCATAATCTATATACAGTCTGACAAAACTTTTGACTTTCTCCCAGCCACTTCATTTTCCTTACAGACAAATGTATCTCACATTGTTGGGTCAATCTGTTAGGGAGTGCTCAAGGCATGTTTAGAAAATCAGCCTATATTTTTAACTTGTTTAAATTATGTTCACTTAGCAACTGTGTCTGCTGAATATTTTGCAGACCTTCTGTTACTGCAGAGATCTAAATGGAAAAGATTGAGCGTGAATAATAAGTGAAGCTGGCTGTGATCCCTGTGCTTAAAACACATATTCCAATGTAACAAAAAATTTTGAGCTACATTTTAGGAGCAAATTTGAAAAATTTTAGTTAGTCATACTGAGGCTTTCCATCAATTTTGGAAAATTCTTTGCCATTATATCTTCAGATAATGCTTCAGCTTCATTTTTTTTCTCTTTTCCTTTTAGGACTCCAAACACATGTATGTTAGACATTTTCACCATGTTCCATATAATTTGTGCTTTTTTTTTGTATTTTTCCATTCTTTTTTTTTCTCTCTGATTCAGACTGGATATTTTCTCTTGAGCTGTCTTCCAGTTCACTAATCCTCTCTTTTTCTGGGTCTAAAATGTTAAATTTCTGGGTCTAAGCTGTTAAAACCATTTATTGAGTTCTTAATTTCAGTTATTATATTTCAGTTCTAGAATATCCATTTGATTTATTTTATAGATTCCACTTTTCTGGTGAAATTTTCCATCTTGTCATCTATTTTCTGAACATAATCACAATTATCTTAAATTCTACACCTGATAACTCTAATATCTGGATCTCCTGTGAGTCTTTTTCTATAATCTCTTTTTTTTTGTCTTAGTTTTTATTAACTTGATCTTCTTTCCTAGTAAGCCTGGTAATTTTTTAATGAATGCCGGGCATTTTATATGAAAAATTACAGAGACTCTGGGTAGTGTCGTCTTTCTCCAGAGAGATACTATTTTTGCATCTGGCAAGCAGCTAGTAAGGGCAGGTCACCCAAATCCAGTCTTGGATTGAGCTGATTAGAAGCTGGTTTCGGTGCTTGTGAAGGTTGGTCTATTTGTGATCCACCTGTATCCTAAGGTAGCTGTTCAGGTGTCCCAGTTGAAAGCCAGGGTGGATCTTGACCTCCAATTTTTATCTCCACACCACCATGAGACTACTGAAAGCTCTGTGTAAATTCTAAGTCTCTTAGGCACTGCTAACCAATTGGTCGATGACTTAGGAGAAAAGCATAGCAAATGCTATGTAAGGCTCATATCCTTGTACATCCCTTTTCTCTGGGATCCTGGCCCATCCAGTGCAAGGTGCCTTGGTGACCCTGGATTTGATTTTTTAGCTCTTCAGTTTTGTGAGACTGCCATAGGTCTGCTTAGCATCTCATTCCCTTAGCTACCACTTTCGCCTTAACTTTTCAGACTTTCGGAAAACATTGTTGATAAATTAGCAATTTCTTCAAAAGAAAAGTCGTGGATAACGTCAGGCTCATCAATATGTTTTCTTTCTCTTCAAGGTCTTAGCCCCTCAGATTCTGGCCACCTTGGCAGCTCCCTAATGCCTCCAAACAGATGATTTTAGTATTTTATTCAGCTTTCTAGTCATAATTGGTGGGAAGTTTCATCTGTTACAAGTTGGTTCATCAAAACTAAAATCAGAAATCTTGTCAGCTCTGTCTTCATTCATTCATATTAGGTGCTTAGTATGTGAACTTACTTTCATTATGGATATAAAGATGATAAAGTCTTTGGCTACTAAAAATTACCATCTATGTCAGACCAGTAAACGAATAAGAACAATACAATTGGAAAAGTACTATAGAATATAAATGAATTAAGTGCATAGGGTGCAATGCAAGCACAGAAGAAAGAGTGCTTAGTTCTAAGACTTGGGTCATAGAGTGCTTCATGGAAGAAGGTATGCTGGAACTGAATCTTGAATAATTAGGATATCATTAGATGGAGGGGATGTCTTTGAGGTTCCACTACAAATTATGACTGGATTGAATTTGAGAATTGCCTGAGTACTCTGCTTAGCTAATCTGTGTCTCTTCTCGGTTGAAATGCTGATTTTCTGCTCTAGTGTGAATACCCCAGTACTAGAGAATTACAGAAATATGCTTTTGATCAATGATGGATTAATCTCTTTATTCAATGTCATATGCTGTTCTGGATTAAGAACATACACTCTCCCACAAATCTCAGGGCTCCTGAAGATGTAAATTTGAGTCTTGACCTTAGACCTCCTACTTTAATTACTCCTTTCCTAGGTAACTATTTCTGCCAATGGTCCTGCTCTTTCAATTTCTTAGGTTGGAAAACCTTGAGGTGTCTTTCACTGACCTTCATTCTCTAAATCTGTTCTTTTACCAAGATTTCTTTGCATAAGCTTTTCTGATTTCTCTTTTTGGGCTCCGGTGATCACTCATGTGTAAATAAATATGATATCTTTCCATGAGGTCTCTCTGACTCCAGTTTATCCAATATACTTGCATACAGCTTTCAGATGGATCTTCCCAAACCAGGGCTTTCATTATGTCATTTTTCTGACCCCAAATCTATATTGGCTCCTTATTGCCTCTTGTATAAAGTCTACCCTTTTGTTGGATGTTGAGGAATCACCATAATCTGGTCCATCCTATTTATCTAATCTTATTTTCTATTATTCTTAAACCTGGAATTTCCATGCTAAGCTGGGAAGACCAAAATGTGGATATTCAAGCAGGATTTGGATGAGCTGTACTGAGCACCCAGCTTAAGAGGCAAAGCATCTAAAAGATCCTGATTTACCTCTTTACTCTATATTTTCCTCCAAGTTTTAAAGCCTCAATGATTTAAAGCCTTCAACAGACTGCAGTTTCTTGTCTAGAGCCAGCGATTTCTGGCAGTATTCTGTATTTCCTATTATTAGTTTCCTCTTGTAATTAGGGTATAGTGAGATGGCTATAGATGTGATTCCTCGCCTTTCTTCTATTTGCTACTAAGTGTTAATTTGTTTGATGAGTGTATGCTGGGTTTTGGTAAGGGAACAGATTTAGGGGTCATACTTATTTCCGAGAGTTTGTGAGTACAAAGGATTGTCAGACTGCTAACTGGTAGATGCTAGCCTTCTGTAAGAAGAGATGAATATTTGAAGAAAAACGTAGAAAACTCTTCTTTCACTTCTCTTGATAAATGTTCTAACTATTGTGGGTCCTAACAACTTATAATGTGTTGCTGTGTTGATTGGAGCCATGCAGAACTGACAGGAGGATGGAATGTATGCTCAGATTTCCATATATGTTGGAAGTCACGCTCTCTGCTTTTATTATGTAGATAAGCGTAATGACATATTCTTTCTAGTATTCTGTGAGTCACATTAAACTATATTTTTTATTCTACTGTGTACCCCAAGGATGCCAAGTCTACTCAACAGATGTTTAGGAAATGAGAATCCTGGTAGCATGAACACTCGAAGCTAGTTTCCTCATTATCTTCTGCAAATGCCATGTTCAGGTCATCCAGAGTCATTGTTCATGCCATCCCCATTTTGTACCTCAAGCTTTCCTCACAGCTTATCCAACTCCTGCCCCTTCCTGAAGACCAAGCTTGATCTAGCTTTTCTGTGAAATCTTCTCAACTATTTCAGGCTCTTTTCTAAACTCCCTTTTAATTTACAACTAGTCCCTCACTGTTTAGTGTTTAGATTATCTCCAAAGATAGATACTGTGGTAGTCATCAGTGCTTTTGACCAAGTATTTCTGGTTCTATCCCATTCTGAGCACATGGTAGGATTTCACTTTCCTGTCCCCTTAGAGTGAGGTGTGGCCATATGACTTTGGCTGATGAAATGTGAGTGGAATTGACATGTGTAAGTTCTGGTTGGAAGCATTAAGGGACTGTGAGATGATCTCCACGTCTCTCCTTCCCTCTGGTACTACAATCAGTAATTGGGGATGGTGGCTGCTCTCTTAGCAACCATCTTAGGCTGCTAAGTAACTATTGTGGGTGGAGCCCCCTGCTGGTCTGTGTTAGACGTGGAACATCAACAAGAAATGAACCTTTGTTTAAGCCCCTAAGGTTTTTGGGTATTTTGTTACTGCAGCATAGCATATAACCCAGCCCTCACAGTGAGGAAACTAAAATGTCTATACTTTGAATTTGATTGCTCTGAGTCCAAAGAACTACCTTATTTACTTCTTCCATAGATTGAATTTTTTTTGTTAGGTACTCAAATTTTCTTTGGGGATCCTGGAATTACTGATGGATAATGAGATTATACGCTATGGAACGATAGGATTCTGTATAAACTTCCCTTTACTCTAAAAAAGGCCTTGAGGGAATCATTGTTCCAGCAGACAACCTCTTATATTTCTAGTGATTAATATCAGAGATCTTAGTTAAAAAGAAAGATCTGTACGAGGAAAGTTGGTGAGATCACTGTTTTATAAATTTCCCAAACGCTTATCATCAGCTCGGATCACAGGGGAAGGATCCACAAATATTTGTCTAGGTGGTTAGAAAATACAGGCTGTAGTCTAATGAGCTGTGATGTTTCTCTGGACTTGGACACATTTTTGGCTCCTATCGTCATGGCGCCCCTCCAGGACTTAACTCTCAGTTGATCAGCTTTCCCTGGATACCAGATGCTTCAGCTCCAGTCCAGGGCCTGCGGGGGAAAAGACCCTGGTGCTTCCTGTGGAACTGCAGCTACCCTTTCATTCGGAGAGAGTAAGACTTGCTGGTGAATTGGTAACTGAATTGCTTAATTTCCTTTTTGGAAAGCTTGGGTTAAGTCTTTTCTTGGGGTTAAGTTATAGCTCCCCTGAGTCTCAATTAATGCCCTTGGATTTCTGACGTGCTGTGTGGTTGAGTCCTGTCCTAGGAGCTACTGGGTTAGTATTGAGGCTGTTATACCCATCATTGCTATAAAAACATTGCAGCCAATAAAGGTGTCAGAGGAAAATGTTACTATGATAAGCACTCCAAATGCTTGGAAACTTTCTGCTCTATCATCACTTCCTACAGCTCGGTCCCGTCCAACACCGTTTGGATCTGCTCATTCCCACTGTCACAGTCATGGTCAATATTTCAGTCTCATCAAGCCTGAACTACTTGTACAAGCTTTCTGGCTAGCCTTCTTGCCAACACTGGGCTTCATCCTCTTCTTTCTCCAGGGGCTCATATGGACTGTGCTAGATAGAACCCCTTTGGCTGCAAATAATGACTACTTAACTTAGGAAGGTGGGATGCCCAAAACCTAAGGACAGGAAAATGGCTGGGTCTCAGGATTAACTGGAACCCAGAGACTTAGAAGCTACCAAAAGTCTCTCATCCCACTTCCTCCTTGTCATGCAACATTCTCCTCTGCTCAGCAAGCCACAGCGTCAACATCCACATTGTAGGAACCATGGTCACCAGGCGAAGAGTTCCGCGTCTAACAGCTGCAGCACCAGGAGAGGAGTGGGTCATGGAAACCATGTGGATGGAGTTGGGGTGGTGGGAAACAGTTCCCAGAAGAAGGGGGGTGCTTGTCTGACAAACAATAGCTGACTGTTACCCAAAGCAGCAAGAAGAATCTTCTTTCACTGCCTTCGACACCTGCTACCCATGAGTCACAAGCCCTCCCACAATCTGCCTGTTTCCACCTCTGAGTTTTACAGATATCATTTGTTCACTATCCTGAAATACCCCTCCTCTTTGAGGAGCAGTCTTCCTTTTCTCCTACAAAACTCTGCTTCTGCATAAATAATTTCAACCAACCCTACTGTAGAAACTCTTCCACTTCTTGCTTGTTGTAGACTTGGTTGAGTAAATTAAGATGTATGTACAAATATAAGTGTCAGTTGCAGTCTCACATCTCCTGGAGATCTTGGGACAAACAATTGGGACCCCCAATTCCCCTGGTTTGGGAAGCCCACAGCCCTCCCAAGCTCGTTACAAATCCTCATGCGCCTCTTACACAATCTCTATGCTACACAGAGTTGATTTGACATGAAAACCACCCACTTTGTGTTCTACCAAAGCAAACCAATATGTAACCTCTCATACAAAGTACATGTGGGCCTAGCAGAGGAGGGAGCCTGGCCCTGGTGACCAGATAGACAGCCGTCTGCCACACGGAGACTTGTTTCCATGCCCTGAGAGTCGAGACCCACACACTGCATTTCTTCTCTAAATGCCTTGAAGTGGTGAAGGCAGCCTGTTGAACTTTATTTGGAAGCTACTATGAAGCTTCAGTCTCCATACTTGCCTGTTAAAGTTCCATCTGTTTCCTTTTATACCCAAATTAATCTATGTGGGACAATGATATTAAAGACCCTCCTCAAAGCTGTGATAGACCACTGAAAATTAGGAAAATATACTCAATAATAAGAGCAACAATAGTCTTACTTCAAACCTTATGTTTCCTAAGTGTGCTTTCTATGCACAAAGTGCTTTTGGAGCATCTGTCATTGCATGGGGGCAGGCTTTTATCATTAGCATCCTCATAACTCACACTTCATTTACTTTTTTATGCATTTAGTCATACATACAGCTCCCACAACCGTAGCAACT
This sequence comes from Equus asinus, assembly GCF_041296235.1. Classification (NCBI taxonomy): domain Eukaryota; kingdom Metazoa; phylum Chordata; class Mammalia; order Perissodactyla; family Equidae; genus Equus; species Equus asinus. Next base: position 30,346,693 of record NC_091790.1, read on the forward strand.
CCCTCGAAGTAACTCGTTTATGGTGACTACATAACGAGAGCCTATATCAGTTACTGGAATAATCAACAACTCATGTAAAACAGTTCATCTGGGCCCCTTAGATATTCCTTCTCAAATTATGTAATACAAGTTTTGGAAACTATATTAAATACAACATATTCTCCCCTCCCCAAAGCCCTTCAGTCCTCATTTATTGCTTTAGATCATTCTTGGATTTTTCTCCTCAAACTGTGGGTAAGGAGAGCCACGGATACGTTCATCCTTTGCTTTAAAGTGACAGAACCAGAAATGTCTACTTTCTCTCTGCGTTCAGAAAAATTGAGCAGTCGCAGAAAAAGTTTATGACAGTGTTTACATGCGTAAGACCTAAAGGGGACTTCCTCCTGCTCTGTTTCCCTCCCTCTCTCCATCCCTCTCTCTTTTCTTTCCTTTCTTCCCTCCTTCCGCATTTACTAGATATCTGTAATATACCAGCCATTGTTCTACATTCTTTTTTTTTCTGTGTTATCTCCCCAAACCCCGCGTGTACACAGTTGTATATCTTAGTTGCACGTCCTTCTAGTTGTCCTTGTTCTAGATTCTGATTCTGACACAAAGGTGGACAAAATACAGTCACTGCTCTCAAATGTCTCAGTCTTCTGAATCTTTTCCAAAGGACCAACTGAGAAATGTATAAAATTGCCTTCGTCGATATAAACTTATCTGAAGATGTCACAGCATGCTCTAGTGGATGTCTTCTTGGTGCATAGTTCCTTTTTCTGCAAGCTCCTCTGTTCAAGGTACAGGCCTAGAAAGACATGAGACGCCTGGGTCAGAGACATAGGACTTCACTACTCACAGCAACAGCAGTAGCCAGGCTATAAGCATTTTCTTGCACTTATCCTGAGCTCCAGTTCCCATAGGGCAATGCAGAGAGGGCCAGATGACACTCATGCACGCCGTGACTTGCATTACTGCAGAGAATTCCTGAGTTTAGAGAACTCAAACTTATTACGATGGGCATTAAGCATGTCTGCCTTTTTCTTCAAAAGGAGACCTTTGTCTTCCAAGACTGTTTGATATACACAGAGAATTTTTGCTCAACGGACATAGAGGATCTCACCATTCTCTAAGTCCTAATAAAGATAAAGCTGTTGACAAAGTCAAAGTGAGATGTAAGTGAATTTTCCCCTCTAGGTTAAGGACCCAGATACTGTTCCTGCCCCACTAGCTGTCCTTCCCTACTCTATCACCTCCTTGCTTGCTCTCTATCCAGTTCCATATACCGCTCAGCCTGGGGATACAAACCTTAGCACTGACTGAGTCCTGGGCATCAGCATTAGATCCATTTATCCAGAGCTGGGGTTGATGGTCCACAAGTCAAATCTAGCTTGCAGTCTGTTTTTGTATATCTCTGGAGGTAGGAAATATTTTTTAATTTTTAAAGATTGCACAAAAGAAAAAAAAAGAAAAGGAAGAATATGAGACAGAGACAGCCCACAAAGCCTAAAACATTTCTCTCTTCACTTGTACAGGAAAAGTTTGCCAACTCCCATTCTAGAAGAAACTGAGTCATGTAGATAAAAGGTGACCATATAGAAAGATAGCAGCTACATCATCCCCAGAGAGGATGGCAGTGCTGGAGGACTGGGATAACATGCTATCTTTTCATTCTTTGAGGGGTCCTGTTTACCTGACTGGTAGAAAGTAGACCATATGACCCTCCTCATGTCTTAGAAGGTACAGATCTCTCGGATTATAAATTGTATATACATACACGATGACTATAAATATATATACACACGTATCATTGTGAATTAAATCAGAAAAAGTGAAGAAGAGATTGCAAATTACTGTTCCAATTATGGTATGTGATTTAAACATGTGAGGAGCCTTGGCTCTGGTCAACTGTGGCTGTAGCATCAATTAGGGCTAAGATGATGTTCTCAGATCTGGGGAATGAATTGCTGAGTGCCAGGAAAATAATACTAAAGTGTCTGTGCATGCATGGAGCTAGCTGGACAGCTGCTCCAACGGATTTCCTTTGTGTTGTCAACCATGTGAGCTCCGTACAAATTCTCTCTTCTCAAAGTTGTCCTGGAGTCCCTGAGTCCTCGAATTCCTGCAGTATCTTATTTTTTAAATCTCTCTATTGGCGTAAAGATCTAATATTTGTGTGTGTGTGTGTGTGTGTGTGTGAGAGAGAGAGAGAGAGAGAGAGAGAGGAAGATTGTCACTGAACTAACATCTGTGCCAATCTTCCTCTGTCTTATGTGGGATGCCGCCACAGCATGGCTTGATGAGTGGTGCTAGGTCCTCACCCAGGATCCGAACCTGTGAACCCCAGGCCGCTGAAGTGGAGCATGTGAGCTTAACCACTACACCACCGGGCCAGCCCCCATAAAGACCTAAGATTTTTGATCATACTTCATACGCATTGAAAAATGTTCTCAAAAATATTGAAAATTGTAAAATATGCTTGAGAATATTGATGCTTACTTTAAAATGACTGTGGGATACTTTCTTCTTCCAGACTCTTTCTGGGGTTGACTCCAGCCTCTAACTTTGGCCTTGAAATGTGGCAAGCAGTTTAGTAATGTGGAACACAGGAGACTTGAATTAACTAAGTCTGATTTTGACTAAATCAAGAGTGCTATTAAAGGAAGTGGAAATTTGAATGATGATCGTTTGCCCCCTTAAAGCAAAATAGCAGTTTTAAATCAGAATATTCTGTCCTCTTAGAAATAGTGTTAACAAGATGTGATGTATGAATGACATTTCAGAAGAAAGGGAATCTATTGAATATTTTCCTACTATTTCTCTAATTCTCACTAGGTGACAGCAGAGAAAAGAAAGACAACTGGCACTATTCTAAGGGCTGGATATGTATCAGCTTGTTTAATTTCCACATTCCATGAGGCAGATGCTACTGTGACCCTCATTTGACAGAGGAGGAAACTGAGGCACAGAGAGGTAAATGCTGTAGTTCAGATACAAAACCTGATGGTTTAGTTCCCGAGTTCGTAGCCTTTCTTGACTGACACGTCACATTCTCAGAACCCCTAGTTATGCACTAGAAAAGTGATTCTCAGCACTGGTCATAAATTAGAATCATCTGGGAAATGTTAAGAAAAAGTACTGTGATGTGGGTGTCAAGTGGACTTTCTTACTGGAGTTGCTGCTACGTTTGGAGGTACCTCCTAATATGTGATCAGGGTGGAGAGTCCTCTAAGGCATTGGCTTAAAGTTCAAGTACATGCAATTGATACTTTTGATTTCATTGGTCAAGGTAGGGGCCCAGGTGCTGGTCATTTTTAAAAGATCCCACATTATTTTCATGTGTACCTACAGTTGAATATTAGAAACTAATAATCACATTGCTTTTCATAGGGCAACAGTGAGTGAAAATAGTTAACTTTGCGTTTCATCCTAAAGATCCTTCAAGACCATTTAATTAGGTAGCTCTTAACTGAAAGGAGTTTTTATGGTTCATACAAGTGTTTAAAATCTGATTCAAACCAAAGACCCTTTTCAAAAGCAAATATTTTATTTCACCATATTCATAGGTAATATCACTCACCTATACAGGTTAATTTAAAAAGTCAGTGTAATGCTGGGGCTGACCCGGTGAGATAGCAGTTAAACTCATGCACTCTGCTTTAGCGGCCCGGGGTCCTCTCGTTCAAATCCCGGGTGTGGACTTACGCACCGCTTACCAGCCCTGCTGTGGCAGGTGTCCCACATACAAAATAGAGGAAGATGAGCAGATTTTAGCTAAGGGCCAATCTTCCACAGCAAAAAGAGGAGGACTGACAGCAGATGTTAGCTCAGAGCTAATCTTTCTCAAAAAAAGAAAAAAAATCAATATAATGCCCTGGATCTTAAATAAGGGAGAAATAATAAGAAAATAATCTATAAAAAATAATACAGCTTTCATTTTCAGCATGCCAGTGCTGAGGCGCAACCACGTAAAAGGACTTATTAAGGCTTACACTAATGCCATCTTGAATATGGCTGCTAGGAAGGCATGCTGACACGGGAATGTTCCATTAGGAACTGCTATGCTGTGAGCTGTGTTGCTATTGATGTTGTGACTTTTTGAAACGTGTACTAAGTTGTGCAAAAACACTTTCTAGTTGTATGCAAAAGTGGAGTTGGGTTCCAGGCTCAGAAAACTATGAACAAGTCTTTCACCTGAGTCTGGTGGGACGTTGAAAAGTTGCACAAAGTTGTTCTATGCTTTTATAGCCTTTGCCCGCTAAGTGCAGTAACACCCAAGCTTCATGGTTATCAAAAAAAAACCCTACAAATTTCCAAAATGCTCCCTAGGGGGCGGTATCCCTCCACTGAGAACTATTGCTTAGACTTTTGATGATGACTTGGAAATGACATTTTTCCAGAGTAAATCAAATGGGTGGGAGTGATCATTGGCAAGCAAGTGTCTATAGTCCTATGTGTGTGTGAGGAAGCAAGCTTGCTACAGAGGGGGTCTTCTAAGGGAAGCCAGCCTCCACCTGGACTCACGTGAGGCTGTCTCCACACAATGACACACCGAGGACATTTGAGAGGATGCTCTGCCACTTCGGCAGTCTGCGATGTTGGTGACTCAGTTATGAGGACACACGCTGATATCTGACCTGAGTGTGCTATAATCCAATAACTCAGAAGTGGATCTGCCAGCAAATACACAAGATAGGTTTTTGGAAGCTGTGATGGAAACCGTGACTGGCCAAGGTAGAGCGAGCTGTGCTTTCCAACATCTCCGTCGAGACAGACTCCTCTGGAGCCTGGTATACTGGGACGTCCTTAGACTTTCATAGTGAGCCAGACTCTCCCACTTCCTTTCATTCTCTTGCTAAATGAGAAAATCGCTGCTTCTGGCGATTAAATGCTTCCCAATGACTTGGAAATTGTGATGGTGACTTGTCGTTCATAAATCATGAGGGATTACCCTGGGACCTCACAAAGACCCGTAGACGCACACCAAAAAAACTTGTCAGAAGCATTAAGAGAAGTACTTTATTTTCCCATTTTGAACGCTCTCTTTTTAAAGCTACGGATAATGTCTCCTTCCCTTCCCAAACCATTTTCTTCTATGGAAACTTGGTATTATGACACACATGTGCGGTCATATATTTTCTTTAAATGCCATTTGCCACTGAGGAGCGTTCTTGTGGCTTCCACACATCCTGGTGAGAGGTTGGCAGTCTGGCTGCCATTTTGTGAAGGAGGTCCCAGGTCGTCCACCACCTCCCTGGTTCTCTTGGTGAAGCTACTGGCAGAGCAGAGCTTGCCACTCTGGACTCAAGAAGTTCTCACCTGTGCGTGAGGCTGCTTCATTTGCCTCCAAAGGGAGCATTTGGGGGAAGTTCCGAGTTGGGTTACAGCAGCATTTTAGACTGCTCTTGACTCATTGTTCAGAGCCAAAAGCAGAGAAAATATATTATGCTGGCTTTTACCATGTCAGAATTACCAATATTTAAAAATCTTTCGTGACTACAGTTGGTAAATGTAATTGCTAGTATAGAATGTTCTAGTTTAACCACCCACCATTAAAGGGAAAACTTGAACTGAAAATCCTGATTTCAGAAAACAGAATGTGAATTTCAAAAGATAGTGGTTTGCCGTGTTGGAAAACCCACGAGCTTCGGGATCCAGTAGGCCTGTGTTAAAATCTCAGCTCCTCTATTTCTCAGTCGAAATAGTTACTTAACTCTCTGAGTCTTAGGTTCTTTATCTGAAAAATGTGGTTGGGGCTGGCCCGCTGGCGAAGTGGTTAAGTTCACCTGCTCTGCTTCAGAGGCCTGGGGTTCGTAGGTTCAGATCCTGGGCACAGACCAAGCACTGACGGTCAAGCCAAGCGCTGGTGGCATCTCACGTAGAATAGAGGAAGACTGGCACAGATGTTAGCTCAGGGCCAATCTTCCTCACAAAAAAAAAAAAAAAAGAAAATGTGGTTCAAAGTATCTAGTTTGTAAGTGGTGTTTTGCACAAGGCTAACAGTGAGAGAGAGACAGACATGGTTAAAGACCAAGCTTATAATCTTATCACCAGCAAGGAATAACAATTGGGAAATTAATTTATTATGCTCTGTTTATGGTTAACCAAACTATATGTTTATTTAGCTAGGATATTGTGTCTTGATAATGGCACCCCCAAAAGAGAAAGTATTCATGTTGTATGTATAATTAGTTATCACAAACTTGCATTGCATACTGTGAAGTTAAATTTGTCACCTATTCAATAGGTTTTAACTTTTGACTGTGTCAAAAACCAATAGGGCTCAGTTTTTTGGGAAACATCCCTTTGAGAATCTTCTGAGAGCTCACCAAAAAAAATTGCATGTATCTTCATATATCCATGAAAGTTTGTATACAATTTTAGGGACTCACAAACCACTGAATTCCATGCAAGGATCTCTCGAGAGTCGGTGGACCTCGTATTTAAAATCCCAGTATACACATTTATTAAGAGATACCTTTTCCATTTGTGGTTCTTGATTTTGATAGTCATTGCCAGGATTTTATTTTAAGCTAACATATACAGCAGATTTCTTGTTAAAAGAGAGCAAAGATCATGGAAAAAATAAATCTGCTCCAAAATTGGGGATTGTCTGTGTTTGTTCTCTGCAAACGCTTGTAAAGGAAGAGGGAAATATATCAAAGAGGTGTTTATGACATTGGGCGTTTGTAACGAGCTGTGGTTTGCACATCCCCTAGAGCAGCTCACTTTGCGTCATTGAAATGATTTCTTCCAGCATCCAGCCACTTGCAAAGGAGAAGAGAAGATGGATCAGGATGGATTCGAGCCATTAAACAAGGTGGATTCTGGGACTTGGCTTCCTGGTGGCTTTGTTGTTGTTCATAGTCGATCCCGGGAAGGTAGGAAAGGAGAAGGTATGTCATCTGCTTGCTGCTCAGAAAAGGAGTTTCCTTCCATTGGAGATTCATCTGAAGCTTACTCCCTGGAGGAGCGATGCTTAGTCATCGTTCACACCTTTCGTCAATTGCTTTAGCTGGATCTGGACCTCCTTGAGACTGCCCTCATTGGGGGAGAGTTTTGTTTGGGCTGAGCTGGAGGACTTCAAGGCCAGTTGTGGAAGTTAGGGCACCCAGGGGAAAGAAAACCTGTAGGTGATCTTGGATAAAGTCACTTTACCTCTCAGGCTTTTGGTTTTCTCATTGTAAAAATATCCGAAGCAAGACTTAATCCTCTCCCTAGTTCACCCGTTGGATTCAACAAATATCTCTTGAGAGCTATTTGCCAGGAATGTTCTAGGCACTTGGAACAGATCAGTAAACAAGGAGGGCATAGGGTAGGATTGAGAATTTTAATTGTTCATAGGATGGTCACTGAAAAGGAGACACTTGGGGAAGGACGTGAAGCGGGAGATGGGGCAAAGCTTTCTGGGCAGAGAGAACAACCAGAGCTAAGGCCTTGAGACTGGAGTGGCCAGGTCCCTGGAGGAGCAGCAAGGGGGCCAGCGTTGGCGGAGCTGAGGGAGCAGGTCGGGAGCAGGATATGAGGTCTGAGACTTAATGGGAGGTGGATACAGCTCCTAGGTGCCCGGCTTGGCCAATGGAGCTTGGGCTGGATTTTGGGCCCCATATACTCCCTGGGCTGTGAATGACCCTCTTAGCATTGAACAGCCTCAAAATGTGCAGAGTGAGGGTTCTCTGAGGAGCCCCCACATCAATTCACCTGAAAAGGAAAAGGCCATGATAGCTTTGGTTCAACAGGATTACAATGACCTCAGTGCCTACTAGTAGAGCTTCTGAGGTCCCAGTATGTTGCTCTCCTTCCAGGAAATCCCGTGCTTCTGTACAAGGGGCTCCTGGAGTCGCATATGTGTTTGAAAATGACTGTGTCAGTCTTTTCAGCTCACCACAGTGTCCTTTTCCTTTGCCATTCCCAAGCCCACCAGTATTGATGAAAGCATAGCATTGACCAGAGATGTCCTTGGCCTCGTTGCATAGGGATCTTAGCCCAGGGTCAGCTCTCTGTCCTGGGGTTCACTAGGTGGCATAGGCTCCTTCCTGAAAGTGATTGATCCTCTTACAGACTCTCAGCTGGGACTGTTGCTGCAGAAACCTCTGGAGAGGCACGATCATTGGAGTCAGAAAAAAGCACTCTCCTTTGAACTCGTTTCACCATTAACTTTTAGCTTTACGACAAATTGGCTATATAACTTGGACTGTCACCCATGTTTTCTGCAAATGTAAAATAGGAATGATAATAGCATCTTGTTTTCTCATGGCACTTTTTAAAGGAGCAAATGACACAGTACCTAAAAAGCCCTTAGCACAGTGTCTGGAGCATAATAAGTGCTTGATAAATATAGTTTGAAAACCTTCCGAATTTTCTGGAACTGATTTCAGATATCCTCCCATGGGTACCTTCAGAAACAGGTGTTAAGTATGAGTTGGTATGATGTTTCCATTAAAAAATTTGGTGACTTACATGGAGAGATTTAAAAAGTTTTTATCCCATTCTGCAGCATTTCTCCTTCTTGGCTATGCTATGGACATTTTCAGAAGTGTGAACAAAGGTATGTGTATAAGAATGTTCATCGCAGTATTTTTAAAAATACCAAAAAAATGGATGGCAATTTGAATATTCAATAAGATGTGTAGTGGGTAAAAATAATTACGGTATATGCAAAGACAGACTATTGTATAGCCATTAAAAACAAGGTGTACACAGAATCTTTAATGACATGAGAAAGTCCTTGTGACATAGCTTTAATTGGAAAATTCAGGATGCAAAATTATGTATACAGTGTTTTACTTAACCTGATAAGAAATTATCCTATGTGATAGACAAAAACTGAAGAAAAATAGGGATCAAAATGTTAATAGTGGTTATTTCTGGGTGGCGGGATTGCAGATGTTTGCTTTCTTCTTTAAACTTTCTTTAGTCTCTAAAAGGAACATGGATTCCTTTTTTGAGCAGGAAAAAAGCAATGCACTCTATTTTTGAAGAGTGTGGTAAGTACACACATACTTATCAGACCATGTGTCTGGAATTTTATTTGGAAAATATGGTTACAGTAAATATAGGTCAGCTACTTTCCAAGATTTTTTAATTGGAAACTTTAAAAAAACTTCAAAATAAATTATTTCCGGGGCTAGATTTGGATGTGAAAGAAAAATAAAATGTTAAAGGAGATTGAATAATGCCTTCAACATCCCCGTGTACACATAACTCTCCCCTCTTGGCCTTTGGGAGGGTGTCAGGGTGGGAATGTTTCTCTTCAAGAAACTGCTCAGAGGGCCAGCGGATCGTCTGAGCCAAGGGACAAATGTTCAGCTTCAGAGAGAACAGCTTTCCTCGACTTTATCGCCATTATGTCAGTGTGACAACAGGAAATGTAAATGGAAATTGCTTTATCTGGGAGTGGCAACCGTTGGCCGGCATATTTCAAATGGTGTCCTTTATTTCGAGAGAGGCTCAGGGAGCAGAATTTGCAATATAAAAATGGCATTGGTAAGCCTGGTACAGGGCTTCTCCAACCTTCGCGTACATAAGAATCACACGGGGAGCTTCTTAAATGTGACTTTTCCTTCAGTAGGTGTGGGTGGGGCCCAAGATTCTGCATTTCTGCCCAGTTCCTGGGGGATGTAAATGCTGCTGGATGAGGACCACACTTTGCATAGCAAAGGCATAGGACATCAAAAAGGCTTTGTATTTTTCCTGGGAAGAGAGGAGGTGGTGGCTGGGATGTTGCCTTACCTCTTCACGAAGAGCATCAAAGAGTACTATAGGCGTGGTTCCGGTCCAGTGGCTCTCACTTTCACTGTGCATCAGAATTACTCCGTACATTTTTAAAAAACAGAGTGAGATATGTGGGCTCCACCTTATAGAGATTTTGATTTAGTTGGTCCTGGGTGTCCCCTTTTCAAAAGCTCTCCAGGTGATTTTGATGGGCAGTGAGAGTTGAGAACCTTCACCTGGCTCCTTCTTGACCCACATTGGCTGGTCAGCCTCGGCTAAGGGATGTTTCTGCTCTTCTTGGCGGCCTCTGTGTCCCTCTCCTTTGCTGAGGAGACCCACTCTCTTGAAGCGTATTCTCAGCCTGATGTGTCTTGATTCCAGAAGAATCTTGACTGTGAGATAGAGGGTCCTGCCCAAGCCTTCCTACCCCACTGACAAGGGGGCATGTCCTACACTCACTCCTGAGAGACCCAAGGAGCAGCCATTTAGAAAAGATTTGTAGATTAATGTGGAATCTGGCATTTTCTTGACACCCAGTCAACACTCAGGAATGGATAACATTTCTGGCTTGGAACCTTGTGACTGTGTCTATAAGAAACTCCCAAAGATTCTAAAATTGGATTTTCTTTTAGAGAAAGAAGATGATGAATGCTAAAAATTCAACTCCTTTCTCTCTTCATTAGTAAAATAAAAATACCTTGGAAAGAATAATTAGTGACTACATACAAGAAAATGGTTTAGATTCCAAAAGGATACCTTCTCTGAGTTCGAGGGAAGTATAGATTTAAAAAACCCAACAATACTAAAAATTGTCAACGAACTTTGGTGGCACAGAAGCTCAGAAAGGAGAAATACTCAGTTTCCCCATTTATAAAAAAAAAGGTAGAGTAGTATAAAAATGGGAAGTGGGAAACTGTAGAAGGTGTTTATTTTCAGATCAAGGCTAAATCAGAGCAAGATGGCTTGATAAGTTCTTATTTATTTGTTGATCTATTTAACATTAAACTTCACATCTTAACCATTTTTAAGTGTACACTTCAGTGCTGTGTATGCACACTGTTGCACAGGAGATCTCTAGGACTTTTTCCTCTTGCAAAACTGTAACTCCATCCCCATGAAACATGCGTTCTCTCTCCTCCTGCCCCTGGCAACCCCCATTCTACTTCCCGTTTCTGTGATTTTGACGACTTTACCTACTTCATATGAGTGGACTCATACAGTTTTTGTCCTTTTATGACCGGCTTATTTTGAAGTGAGTTCATTTTTTAGTGAACACTTGCAGAAATAGACTCTAGGCCAGCATGAATTAGTTAGCAGATAACTGGAAAGCTCTTGTGATTGTGTCTTCAGTCACATGCTGGCTGTGTAGGAGGGAGGGAGAGTGTTTGACACAAGGGGAGGCCTGGTCAGTGAGCTCAGCATGGGGCAGGCACAGCAATTAGAGGACCATACACCACGGGTCACGAGCAGCAGGCGGCGGAGGCCAGAGATCCTCCAGGCGTTTGTAGAAGGAAGAGACCAGATGGAAAAGTGGTGAAACACGTCTAAAGAAAAACAAATGAACGAATAAAAGCCAGACCCTGGGATTATTTTAATAATTGCACCAAGCGAGTCCTAACCCAGAGTGATTCATTTCCATTTGATGCCTCAGCCACTTAAAGGCCATTTCAAGGCTTTCTGGAACAGCCTGGCCTTTCCTCGGTGAAATTTTTCCAGTGTGATTGGTTAAGTCACAACAAAGCTATTGTAACTTCATAATAAGTCCCCTTGGCAAGGAGGGAAAATCTTGCCATTCTTTACCCTCCTTGCTTTGAGCATGAAGGTGCCATTTTTAAGCTCCATGGACATTGAGCTCCATGGAGGTGGAGCCTGGCTCTGCCATGTGACCAATGGCACAGGCTGTGGGACAGTGATGCAGGTGCGGAACAGACTGGGGATAAGGCCACACTGCTCTTTAGATGAGGACAGAAGACCTTGCCTAGGGCCCACCCGCAGTCAACAAATGGCAGATCTTTAGGGACTAATGGCCTCTCTGCTTCTCGCTCTCTTTGGCAAAGAGCAGAGATTTCAGAAGCTGAGTTCTTGGTATAAACACCAGGAAAATGTTTCCTGGCCAAGCCCACCGGCCCTGACTTGGCCAGAACAGGCGGCCTAGGTGTTGGGGCCCATCTCTTTCAGGAATCGGTGTGGGAAGGCATGACGAAGAGATGTTGCACAAGGAAGAAAATGTGAAAAACTTTACAGGGCACTAGAAACCAGAGACCGGAAGCCGAAAAGAACCAATGGATGTGCGTCATGGAAAAAAGGACAACGAATGAAAGGTGAAGGGAGAGAAAAGCAAAGGTCCTCTCAAATTTCATTCAAACTGTGGAAATGTTCCACATGATTTCCCATCATGAGGGGCACACGAATCGAGTTCAGCTTTGAACAGTTTAAAGGATCACCAGCTCATAATTAAGTAAATAAACACTCTATGCTGCTTGCCCTCTGGTTTAACACTGGGACTTGAAGAAGTCAAAGAAAAGAATAACTTTAAGGAGTCACCAGATTAGACACAGTGACCATAGAAACGTGGGGCCTAGTTTGGATCCTGATTCCAACATATTTACTGTGAAGATACGTCTGTGAGACAATTGTGGAAATCTGAAAATAAAGTGGCTACTAACTAGTAGTCAGAAATCCTTGTTAATTTTGTTAGGTGTGAGACTGTTCTGGTGGTCATGTAAAAAAAGGTGCTATCAGAGATGTCTTCTGAAGTATTTATATCAAAATGGAGTCATATCTGAGATTTGCTTTAAAATAGTCCAGAAACAAGTGTGTGTGTGTGTGTATGTGTGTGTATGAGACAGAGAGAGACAGAGAGAGAGACCAAAAGAGAGAGAGGTGCACGGGAAAAACAAAGAAAGATCAGCAAAATATTGGGATCATTGTGAAAACTGGATAATGGGTAAATGAGGGCTCAGCATCGTATTTTTCTCTACTCTTGTCTGTTCGAAATTTTCCATTGTGAAAATATTTTTCCCCTCTAAAAAGTCTGTATTGATTTAATTACACAATGGCACCAACATATTAGCTCCATGAACCTCTAGACAGAGCATCACACTTGGGAACTCTGAGCAACACATTCCATTTACTTGACTCAAGAGAATGCACAGCACACTGTAAACAGATCTGCCATTTACAGTACTGAGAGAAATTGCCATGGGCACAAGTCTGTGCAGTCAGCCTAGGAACATAAAGTCCTCTTTTCTCTGCTGGAGAGCTGTTTACTTTTGTGCAATTAACATAATTTTAAAGATTAATGTATGGTACCGTTTGCCCAGAGGTCTACGTTTACAAGCAACATAAACATGCGCCATTGGTGGCCCAGCGTGCTTGCCTATCTTGGGTCAATTATGTATGATGCATAGATTCCCTCAGTGGGAGCAAGTGGAAGAGGTGGGCAGGTCTGTCATGTGTCTGGGCAAGACTTCTTGGGAAAAGAATATCTCCTCTAACAGAGGAACAGTCTTCCTGTGGGTACAACCTCGCCATTCAGGCAGAAACCCCCTAAGGCCTTCTGGTTATCATCTTCTTTCCTTGTCTCCACTTCCTTCTGAGCCAGGAGAAAAATCCACTTGGTTCCCTCTAATCCTTAGAATTTATTCTTTAAGGCTGCTTAAAAGCCTCCTGTATGGGGCTGGCCCTGTGGCCGAGTGGTTGGATTTCCACACACTCCACTTTGGTGGCCCAGGGTTCGTGGGTTTAGATCCCAGGTGTGGACCTACTCCACTCATCAGCCATGCTGTGGAGGCGTCCCACGTACAAAATAGAGGAAGATGGCACAGATGTTAGCTCAGGGTGAATCTTGTTCACACACACACAAAAGTCTCCCGTATGTCTTTTCTCTTTCCCTGCTCTGGAAACTGTGGTCCCTTTTGCTCCCTTTAGAGTTTTAGCTGAATTGTTGGCACTTCTTTGTTCCAGAGCCCAGACCAGACAGGTCTAACTAACACTGAGACAAGTGGCTTACATCCTGGGGTCTAGTAATTTATTTCTGTGAGTAACATACCCAGGAGTACCTTGAAAACAGGCAAGGTTCTAGACAAGCATACAGTATTAATATCAAAATCTGCTTCAAGAGCCCCAGTTCATAGCAAGGTGTACATTCATATTTTGTTCTTGTTTGCAGGCTAAGGAGTTATCAGTGGATAAACCATACCAATTCCAAGTTAGTAGGAATCTTGGGGGACATTTATTCCAGTCCTCCAGCCAGTGCCCCAATCTATCCATGCATCAAATAGAACCAAATAATTAAGTCATGAACAGTTTCATGATTGGAGCATCTTTTAGGGGTAAAACAGTGATGTTTGTCTGAAGGTACCCACAGTGGGCACGAACGGCTCCTGACTTAGATTAAGGCGGCAGGTGTAGGGATCAAGCTGCCCAAATGTAGCACAGATCACATATCAAGGGAAGGGGTCAACATTTTTCCCATTCTGTTTGCATTCTAATGTGTCTTCATGATAAATCACTGCATGCACGGAACCATTCAGTTCTTTCTTATAATATTTACTTTGTTATTTCACTACATAGACAATAGCCTTTAAAGTCCTGCTGTTTGTGTACATAAAAAGCAATGGCTTCTGTCACTTCCAGTTGAACAAATTAGAAACTTTTACCAAATTCTTGGCAACGGCAATACAACGTGCTTAAAAGCTGGTGGGAAAGATCGGTTTTTAAACATATGTTTTATAAACATTATTGAATCGTTTCTCTGTAAGCTAATCCAGCAAAAGAAACCACATTTTTAAAAGTATATTTTAGAACATCAAGAGAGCAAAAATGCGTACAAGTCTTAAATTATTAAAGAACCATTTTCTTTCTTTCTTTCTTTCTTTTTTTTGCTTTGGTTAAGAAACCGTTCAGCTGTTTTGAAATAGACTTTTGTCTGAAAAAGTACATCCAAACCGACTGTTTAAGTTAAAGCTTTTCTTCACATTTTAAAAAAATTTTTATTTTCTTTGGTGAGGAAGATTGACCCTGAGCTAATATCTGTGCCAAGATTCCTCTATTTTGTATATGAGACACCGTCACAGCATGGCTTGATGAGCGGTATGTAGGTCCGTCCCTGGGCTCCGAACCTGCGAACCCTGGGCTGCCAAAGCAGAGCCTGCTAACTTAACCACTACGCCACCCAGCTGGGCCCTCACATTTATTTTTATACTGACTTTCTTTGTATTTTCTGGCCTTGACTTTGTTTCTCATACAGTCTTTGATAATAAGCTTGTATAACTAAATCAGACGTAACTGAAGCCAATTAAGTATTTTCCCTAGAGATTCATGTGTGAACAAAGAAACTAATATTCAGTTGGAGATGGAAATGTCTGTAGATTAATAAGTTGATATACACATACAGTTGTCTGGATCTAAGTTTTATCTTTGGGTCCAGTTTAAAGGAGGTGAAATTTATCCCTGTCATTGTCTTTCTTATCACCAAATGACAGTGGATGCTAAAGACAGCAAATAAATCCTGCCTATGTGTTAGTTAACCAACAGTATCACCCTCCCTATGTAACATCTTTTATCAAAGTGCAGTAGTCTGTGGGACAATGGCTCTTAACGTCTTCTTTCCCATGTCCTTCAAATCACATTATATGGGCGGGTGCCTCTGCCATCTGCATATAGGTATTTCTATGCCTCTGCTTGAGCACAGTAATTTTGGGGTTCTTTGTGCATAAGGAAAACAAGGCGGGGGGGGGAGGCATAGAGGAAAACAAGAAGGGGGTGCGGAGGAGAGAGTGTGGACCGTAAACTTAGGCTGGATTTGAACCCCATCTCCACACCAGGCAGCCTATTTAAACTCTCAGAGTTCCAGTTTCCACATCTGTAAAATGGAGAGAGCGACACCTTACTCCCCAGGGCATGTGAGGATCAGCGAGCAGCTTGTCCGTAGAGTGTTGTACATGACAGGTGCACAACAAATGGTAGCTGTCATTATCACTATGATTATTAGCTTACAAATGTTATTTGCTCAGGTGCTAGGTGATGGTGATAAAAAGATGAATCACCATACTCTAGAAGCTTCTAATCAGTTGGAGAAGACAAACAGATTCCTCAAATGCAGTGTGAGAAGTGATCTAACAGAGGACACACCCCTAGGAATGCGAGAATTGGGACGTTTGTAGTCATAAGATATTAACCAATCAAATACAAGACGCCAATGGCCGTGGCTGATGCCAGCATCTCAGGGGAGATAGAACTAAGTTAGGTGACCAGCCAATACCATCACAGTGACCACAAAGACCTAAGTTAGGTGACCAGCCAATACCATCATAGTGACCAGAAAGACCTAAGTTAGATGACCAGCCAATACCATCACAGTGACCACAAAGACCTAAGTTAGGTGACCAGCCAATACCATCACAGTGACCACAAAGACCTAAGTTAGGTGACCAGCCAATACCATCATAGTGACCACAAAGACCTAAGTTAGATGACCAGCCAATACCATCACAGTGACCACAAAGACCTAAGTTAGATGACCAGCCAATACCATCACAGTGACCACAAAGGGCCAAAAGCTCAAAGATGTGGCAGAGTGTAAGACTGCAAGGTGGGAGCACCATAACCATCCCAAGGGAGGAAGATATTTGAGGGTTGGGCTCCTTATTGGAGTGATCTCTTCCAGTGCAGGGGTCGCTAGAGGTTCTCTAAGGGAGACTAGGTTTGAGCTGAGGTTTGAGGTGTGGATTTCATTTCAAGAGTCAGGGAAGGGAAATTGTGCCTTTTACAGGTGAGATTGGCGGAATGAGTAAGTTTACAAGACCAGGATAAGGACAAATAGGTTTCTCAGAAAGGTAAGTTGGTACAGGAATTTTAAGGATATTGAATGTCTGGCTAGAGTTTTGGCTTTTACTCCACGGGTAAAGAACAGGAAGGGGAGACAGTGTAGGTGGGATCCCAGGAACAGAGCTCTAGAGCAGAGCCGCAACGCACGTTCGATGCATTAATGCCAGAGAGAGGACTGTGTCAGAAAGCAGGAAAAGGAAGGGGCAGACCAGGAGGTATTTTGAGAAAATAATCAAGAGACCTGGGCATCTGACTAGATGAGGTTCAGGGGAGGTAGGAGGTAAAGGGAACTCTAAGATCTTCCACTGGGTACTTATTTAAAGGGGTGGTGCCTTCAACAGAAAATAGGGACACTGTGGGGGACAGCGAGCTGGATTTGGTGATGGGATATTGAGGACCTTAGTTTCAGTGTTGATTTTAAAGTAATGCCAGATCATCCAAAGAACTTTGACTGAAAACTGTTTGGAGAAGCAGGAATGGAGATTAGGAAAGAGGACCAGGCTTGAAGTTCAGATCCTTGCAGGAGAGAACTTGCTATCAAGGGCCATCTCACTGTTAAGTATGTATGTACTCATTTAGTCATTCATTTATTTGCTCTCCATTCACTCATTAATTCATTTTATTTTCCTTTATCCATCTAATAGTTCATTCATTCATTCATCATATTCTTATTGGAATCCCTGCTTGGTGCTAGGCATCATAATGCCATTGAAAAAAGCGACAAGACACAGTCCTGCCCCCAAGTTGCTTAATGCTGAATGTCCCAATCTTTGCTTGTAAGTGTCTTGACTTTCACCAGCTTCTCTCCTAATTTCTGCCTCAGTTTCTCTTCCTGTAGATAAGGGCTGCCAATGCAAGATGTAGAATTAAGATGTTTCAGTTTTGCTGAAGTGGGGACCCATGGAAGGGAATATGGAGTTATATTTTCTACACATTCTAGGACATTTGTTCCTTTTAAATTTAAAACAGATAGAAAGGACATTTGCCAGGGCAGAAAAAGCTAGTTTTCCAGACAGTGATCATATTTGAGTTGCATTTCCAAGTCACTGGAGCCCAAAGGTATTGCCTTCCTGGAAGTTATCTGCTGAGGACACACTGTCTTTGGGACTGAATCCAAAGCACCCGCCCCCCAGCAGGCAGGTGCAGCCTTGTTCTTCTGCAGGCCTTGGTGGAACTGGGGCTTGGGAACTGAGTCCCACAGGGTGGATTTGTCTGTGAAAGATTTGCTGGGTTTGAAATCCTATCTTTGTTTGTTTTTGCACATGGAGCTCCTCTTCGTGCATCTGGTCAATAGTTTATTCCCAAGAATGTGAAGTCATTGTTGGCCAGGGAACTTCAGCCCTTGGAATTTGGTCTTTAACTCCTGAGTGAGTGTCTGTTGTCTGGATTCCTTGTGTCCTCGGCACCCCTGGGGTTCGCCTCCAAGCAGGCGGGTGCTGGGAGACAGGACCATGTGTAGACCAGAGGACATGAGGAAGAACTCTTCCAGTGTTTTCTGCCCTGGTGTAGTGACTCGTAAATATGATCTTCATTTGTTTCATGTCCTGCCAGAGGTGCCTGCGGTCCTGTTTTTCCTGCGTCTTTCAAGCACTTCTCCCCATTCCCCACGATTCGTCAGTCTTTGCCACCTGGGAAGGTGCTATGTGATTTCCACAGAGTGGTCAGAATAATCTCCCGAAGAGCTTTTGGAAAGCCCCAGGCCCTTTGTGGCACTTGCCAGGGACAGAGCTTTCAACCTCCAGGGGCCAAAAATCACATCGTATTCTAGGTGAATTTTGCCCCCTTGGAGCGCACCTCCCTAGAATGTGAGACCGTTAGCGCCCCCTGCTGTCTGGGGATCCGGAGGTGGTGGGAAGATGTCCCCCTGCTGTGCAGGCTGCATGACCTGCTCCTCAAACACAGCCTCCGCTTGTTCACATGCCGGAGGGAGCATCTGGCTGTGGACGAGGGTCTCTCCAATTCGATGGAAATTCCTTGGAGGCCGGAACTGGGACTTTCGCCCGCTCTTCACCACTCGCTCACACCACAGCACTCAGCACACAGAAGACACAGGCTGTTGCTGCTGTTGGTTGAACCAAAGAAGTCTCTGGGTTCTTTATGAGGGCTGGGATGAGAGAAGTGGCTTAGATTATGCTCTGGTTATCTAGTGCTGTGTAACGAACCATCCCACAGCCTGGTGAGATAAAACAAGAAGCATTTAATTATGCTTATAGATTCTGTGGGACAGAAATTTAAATATGGCACCCCCAGGGTGGCTTGTCTCTGTTCCACAGTGTCTGAGGACTCAGCTGGGAAGACTAGCGTGTCTGAGGGGGACTCAAGGAACAGGAGCTGGAGTCATCTGGAGACTTCTTCACACATGTCTGGTGCCAGACTGATGCTAGGATGCCATGACAACGGGCTCAGGGGGTTACCCACCAGAGTGCCTACCTGTGGCCCCTTCATGTGACTTGGGCTTCCTTCAAGCATGGTGGCCTCAGGGTCATCATACTTGTGACCTGGAGGCTCAGAGCTCTAAGAGCAAGTGTTCTGGTAAACAAACCCTTTTATACCCAGACTCAGAGGCCAGTTCCACCATCTTCTGTTGGTCAGAGCAGTCACAGACCCTTCCACAGTCAGGGGGAGAGATGCCTCACCTTCGGTGGAAAGAACGTCAAAGCATTTGAGGCCATGCTTTAAAACTGCCACAGATCCACCCAAATGGAGAATGTCCCTCAGTATCAGAGACAGAGCAGGTTCACAGGTGGGAAAAAATGAGAAAGTTCTCTGGCCATACAAGGCAGATGAGGACTTTAAAAAAAAAATTATTAACTTCTGGGGCATCGACCCTGAGTTCTGAGAGCTTCTTTGTTCCTTCCTCTTCCAGGGACACGTAGCAGCAAGGTCTCCAGGCGAGGCAGCCAGCAGCGCCACCCGTGGGAGCTGCTCTGGGTCTGGGCACAGGTGCTTCCATTGTAGTCTGAGCACAAGGCTCAGACCTCCAGTCACATCAACCTGAGGACTGTGAAGAACTTTCATGCCAAACTTCCTCCAAGAAGCTCTTTCTGGTCCCCAAGGGTCCATATTTCCCATGATTTCTCTGATTCAGGAAGATGATCCTTGCAAGGCCTCTCCTGGGGCAGTGTTAACCAGACTCAATGTGCTACTGCCGTTGGTGGCATTTAGTTCCGATGCTTCTCCCTTGGGCCTTGTCCTCAAAGTCCTGGACCCAGCCTGTGGCCCTGGAGGAAGCTTATCTTTGTTTGACCTTTTATCTGAACAACCATGGGGATTTCCAGTTTCCAGTTTGGGATTCTAGTGTACGTCTGTGCGGTGCATCATGGACTGACTTCACCCCCTCGAGCATTACTTTAAATGTTTAGAGATAAACTTTGTCATCTGTGCATCATTGTGACAGCTACAAAACTAGAGAAGAGAACATTGAGGCTATTTTGGGTAGCACTTTTTTTTTTCAATTCAAATAATCTTGAGTTCCTTAAGACTTACCTGCTCTTTTTGGCCATCTGGTCAGATTCGTTTGCCACTGGAAAAGCATTTTACTGTTAGAATGTTGGGTCCAGGAATGTCCTCAATGGGAGCAGCATGACTTAGAATGGAATCTTTGCCTATTACTCAGACTTGCAACTTGAATCTCCCAGGAGAAGCTGCTGATTTTGGTGCTGGAAAATATCCTACGAGGACTATTCTAAGTTATATCTCAAGCTGCTTTCCGAACTAAGGATGCTCTTATTAGCTTCTGGAACTTTAAGCAAGAGACCTACTAGGCACAAGCCTTGATGTTTCATGAGGAAATTATCTTCCTATTTATCTTTAAAAGAATTCATTTCTATTTTGAGGGTAATCCAAGATAAAAAGGGGCGATGAGATGTAGAGAGTGAGGGAAGCAAGAGATGGGAGAAGGAGATGGGAGCTTGGAGAAGACGTTAGGGAGTGATAAAGTCACCCGGATGGAAATGCATCTTCTCAGGTCAGTCAGATGCAAGACAATGCCAACTTATCATTCATTTCATTATGAATAAAATACTCAATTCTGACCCGTTCAGGTGAAACGAATCGTTGTGTAGTTACCTCCATAGCAAGCAGCCCTTACAGAAATCCTATTCAGAGTCGAAAATAATCCACCCTACGCCTCACTTCATTGGTAGGCTCCCATTCCAAGCATATGCAGTGCTGGATAATTAGACCAATGAGGCTTTGGCGAAGCCAGTTTCCTACTGTAAAGGACTCCAGCTGCAAGTGATGGGGCCCTTTGGTAAAAGCCATCAGCATCAGATAAGATCTTGAAACCCCAGTGGCTGTGAGATCTCTTCACTCCTCGCAGGCTGGTTTCCACACATCTGCAGGTGCAGGTTATTTATTTACTGTATTTTTTGGCTGCAGCACAGAGATCAGCCCCTCGGGCCTCTTTGCTGGTAATAGGCAGTGAAAGCTTGAACCTCTGAGTGTGACTGACCATCTAAAAAGACCTCTGAAGGGGCCCTGGCCGAGTGGTTAAGTTCATGCGCTCTGCTTCAGCAACCCAGGGTTTCGCTGGTTCGGATCCTGGGTGCAGACCGACACACAGCCATGCTGTGGTGGTGTCCCACATAGAAGAACTAGAAGGACCTACAACTAGGATATGCAACTATGTACTGGGGCTTTGGGGAGAGAGAAATGAAAAAAAGAAATTTACATTTCTGTTCTCTCTGCTAGGCTTGGAGCTTCCAGAGTGGGAGAACTCTGTATTTCTGTGTTTGTGGGATAGCTCAGTGCCTGGCTCATGGGAGGACCTCAGGAATGGATGGGGGGATCAATAGCAACCTGGGGGGTGAGTTGCAGGCAGGATTCACCCTGGCAAAATAGCAGGTAAGTTGAGGAAAACAGCTGGGCTTTCACGGGCACATAGGCTTATCCCAGAGGCAGAAGAAGGTCATGTGCTGGGAGCCCCTGGTCTGTGCTGGAGTCTGAGGGCTACAGGGAGGACTGGCCTCTCTGACTGTCTTAAGGAGGGATGAAGGATGGGAGGGAGCACCTTGACCCGTTCAGATGCGTGAGCTTGAATGCTTCAGCACTGTCATCAGTGGCCAGATTTAGATTCAGCCGGGTGAGGCCCTGGGGAATTTGTCATCCCTGGACTGGCTCCTACCACCTGACACTCCCTTGTGTTTCTTTGAGTTTGGGTTTTGACATCTGCCCTTGATAAACGGAACCCATCCTACAGTCTCCTGCTGCGGCTGGCTCCATATCTGTGTTTCTGGCTGTTTCCAACAGGAGAGGTGGAGAGGATTTTTTTTTTTTCTTTTCAAAATCATTTCACATTTAAAAAGAAATTATAAATTTAATAACTTCCCAGTTTAAAGTTTTATTTTCTGAGGCCTCTGAGTAGCCCAGTCTGACAGAATGCCTAGAAAAATAAGGTACTTAATAGACCCAGATTAATTGGCAGCCCACGTGCTTCCTGCTTTCAGAAGTTCTCATTATTCTCCAGGGGCACTGGACATTACTCAGTTCCTCTGAACACAAGTCCTTCTCCTCTCAGGAGACGGCAGTCTCTGGGAAGACGGGGGCCAGGTCTGACTCACATATGCCTTCTCTTTGTCTACCTCAGTGCTGGGCACACAGAGGACACCAAGCTTGTTAAACAGCTGAAGGGGAGCTGTCACCTTCAGCCCCATGCCATAGCTCGGATGCAGGCCATCGTTGGAAGAGGTCCTAATGACATCAGAAAGGCACTGGCAGCCATAAATATCCTGAGGTGTTTGGCACCGTACAAAGTGCTTGGGTTTTGGGTTCTGTGGAAGGTTGTTTCTAAAGATGGCAGCCAAAATCCTGGCAAGTCCTTATGCCCTTTTGAAATGTGGCTTTGTCTCTCCTCTCATCCTGAGGTGGAGTCCACCGCCTCTCCCGTGGAGTCTGGGATGGCCCTTTGACCTGCTTTGACCAACAGAAGTAGAAGAAGCAATGCTATTTTACATCCAAATGTAGGCTTTAGTCTACCTTGTGGTTTCCATTTTCACTCTTTGGGAGTCCTGAGCCACCACAAAAGGAAGTCCCTCTATCCTTCTGGAGAAAGCACATGAAGAAGGAGAGACCCTGGAGAGGGAAACTCGGTGAGAGAAGAGAGGCCTTGGAGGGGGAAAGACCACGGGGCGAGAGGCCCCACTGAGGGGCAGACACATGAGTGAGGCCATCTTGGATCTTCCAGACAAAAGCATAACCTCCTCGGAGAAGCCAGACAACATTCAGTGGAGCAGAGATGAGCACCCCGGCTGAGCCCTGCCCAGCCAACCCACAGGATTATGGGCAATAAAGTAGTTTTTGTTTTAAGCCATCAAGTTTTGGGCTAATTTGTTACATAGCAATAGATAACAGATACAAACTCACCTAGGTTCTAATTCCAATTCTGCATTTGTTAATTGTGTGACTGTGGGCGATTTTTTTTAAGCTTCTCCCTTCATATGTAAAATGAAAATAATAATACCTACCTGCTAAAATGAGCAGTAACATGTTCTGGAGTACCTTGCCAGCCACGCCCCTTTATTTGGATTGGACCACAAGCCAGGTGCAGGGTTGGTCTTAGGTGGCTGTGAATACACCACATAGTCTTATCACCATCTTCTTCCCTAGCGGATTGGACCAGAGGTAGGACCTGACTAATGGACTAATCCGTGGACTCAGGTGAGCTGATTCGATTCTCTCTTGAAATTAGGATCTAAGAAGCCCAGAGAGCTGAGCCCTGGAGTTTGCATGTGATGGAAAGTCAAAACCAGGATCAGACTCACTAGGAGCCAGAGTCACACATAACTGAAGCTTGGGGGAGCTGGAGCTCCAAGCGGACCAAGGAAGCTGGCCCACAGAGCAGGTGTGCGGAGAGAAGCCCAGGGTAGAGGCCTCGTGGCTGTAGCGGCCGACTTTCACACTCCCCTCGGCAGCTCGATTCCCTGTCTTTGGTGCTCCACCCTCCCTTGTGGCCTCTTCCCTCAGGCTTGTGTGTGCTGGTGTCTGTGGCTTCCCACCAGGCCATCCCTGATCAAATCTGAAAATGTATGTGAATGCCAGACACACAGTGGTGTTCAATACAGGGTAATTATTACTAATGTTCTAATCTTAAAGGTAGAATTGTGTTTCTACTTTTTTTTTTAGGTCTTGGAAGAAAGGAGTATTTATCTACTTTTCTATCAAAATCTGTATTCTGGGGCCAGCCTTGTGGAACAGTGCTTGAGTTCGCACACTGTGCTTTGGTGGCCCGGGATTTGTGCATTCAGATCCTGGGTGTGGACCTACACACCACTCATTAAGCTATGCTGTGGTGGCGTCCTGTATACAAAGTAGAGGAAAATTGACATAGATGTTAGCTCAGCAACAATCTTCCTCACCAAAAAAAAAAAAAAAAATCCACTTTCTGCCTTCTCGTTAGGTTTAATTGTATTAATTGGGTGCCCTGAGCCCCAGGACAGAAGCTAACATCTTTCTCAACTTCACATAGCAGCACAAGGGGGTTTTTCCCTTGAGGCCATAGCTCCAATGAGTTGGGGCAAGTTGTGGCCGCCCCTGCCACAGATTACGCCTCCCCGGGCTGCCCACTGAAGAAGGGCTGAACTGAGTCCAGTGTAAGTGCTCTGGTTCCTCGGTGCTTCCCATGAACGGATCACCCAGAATAGGATTTTTCCAGATTTGCAGGTTCAAATGGGATATTTTACAGGTTGGCTCCAGAGCAAGAATTCTCAAGCTCTGGAAAAGAAGGAGTCACGATCGTTGGATGTATTTTCCTAAGAGTAATAAATTGTGTGTCCCCGTTAGTGTAAACCTATTTCTACCGGCTCGTGGCAATAGCTCAGCCTTTCACTAACTAGCAGTGTGGCCCTGGGCAAACCGTTTCAGCTCTCAGCCTCCGCTTTCTTTCCTGTAAAGTCAGGATGGCAGTTGTCTATGCCTCATGGAGCTGTTGGAGAATTGAGATCAACGATACACTTGAAGCACGTGACAGGGTGCCTGGCGCTGGTGGTCGGCCCAGGTCTTCATCACCAGCTGCTTCCATTTCCCCTGGAACCACCCAGGCTGACCTGCCTCTCTTCTCCTTGCTCGCTCCATTTTCTGGATCCAACATTCGTATATGTCTTGGACTAGAATTTACTTTTACCTGCTTCACAATTCAACTCTGCTTTCCCGTTCCTCCATGGCTCCCGGGTTCTGTGATCTGCCCTCCAGGCAACGGCCCTGCAGGCTGCTTTCCCCTCCTGCCTGCTGGGTTAGGGGTAGGGAGATGGGACATGGGGTGGTGGGAACACGACGACTCAGGTCAGCCCCTCCTATTCAGTTCATCTTTGAAGTTGAGACCCAGACACCCCTCAGCAGGCACCGTCCTTTGACTTTTATTTAGGGAGAGGATTGGCCATGCAAAAATCATTCATTTCTTGCCAAAATCTTCTTTTTGTGTGTTTCTGGCCAGGGTTAAAAAGAAAAGTGCATGTCCTGGAAAAGAACCCTTCTCTATGTTCTGTACAGGCATGAACTCATTAGCTCTGTCCCTAAATTAAGTGAAATGTTCAATAAGAAGGACCTTAGATAAAACATCGAGGCTGGCGCATCCTATTTCCCAGATCCTGAGCCCTCCCCAGACTCTGCAGCACATCAGCCCATTGGCTCCACACCAGGTTCCCAATCTGCTGATGCTCTTTGCTTTCTCTCCTCTATCGAAATGTGTTCTCAGGAAAGGCTGTTAAAAATCTATGTCTACTCCACTGTAAACAACCATTCCCAATGTTACAATAATGGATATTACAATGGGGATAAAGCTTGCAGTCAAAGGAATAAATCCCTAACTGTGAAACCTTGACCACTGGTGGCAAAATGATGTTGTTGGAGGGGGGGTGGGGTGAGTCTCATCACTAGAGAGACTAGTAGGGCCTTCTCTCTTCAACACTATCACATGTGTTGACTACTAACTCTACCTTCTGCAGAAACCTACTCTAGAGCTAAACCAGCAAACTCTGAGAGCCTGCACTGTGTTTAACTGGCTGAAATACAGTGGGAGATGCAGTTTGTGACATCTTGTTTCCCTGGCTGTGCTCCTGCCTGGACCTCTGGGAACCCCTGTTCCTACCACGTGACACTTTCCATTGCCAGCTGCACAGCATGCTGCCCCATTTGCCTGCTTCTCTTTCTTGTCTCCTGTCCCCCATGAGTCTGTCTTGACTCTGAGTCCAGATACCGCTGCAGTGGCTTATGTCAGGGGGAAAGTGGAGACTGGATCCTGTATCTGGCGGGTCCTGTGCCCCTGGCTGGGAATATCCTGTGTGTCTTCTGTTGCTACCACCCACCCCCTGGGACCTCCAGCAGGATTTGCACAGTAAGAAAGGGCTGACTGTTGAGAAGTTTAGGAGACCTACTGCAAATTAGCAGAATCAAGGTAATTAAGATATTAGTATCTTGTCCATGATGGATGTAAAAAAATTCGTCTTCCATTTCTTTGCCTCTAATTTTTTTTTAAATATTGGTACCTGAGTTAACAACTGTTGCCAATCTTCTTCTTCTTCTCCCCAAAGGCCCCCACTACATAGTTGTATATTCTAGTTGCAGGTCCTTCTGGCACTGCTATGTGGGACTCTGCCTCAGCATGGCCTGATGAGCAGTGCCATGTCTGTACCTGGGATGCAAACTGGTGTAACCCTGGGTCGCCGATGCGAAGTGCACAAACCTAAGCACTCAGCCATAGGGCCTGCCCCCTGCCTCTAATTTTTGTATGTCAATCAGTCATGCATTTTTTCATATTCATTTTAAAGCTTGGTTCCATGTGCATATGATTCAATTAATCTTTATGAGTCATTCACACTTGGATTTGAAAAAGAAGTTGGAAGAATACTTAATATCTTGAAAATATTCTGAAGGTTCCATAAACCATCAGAGCTGTTTTGCTCATGGATTGGGAGCAGAATGAAGGATATCTCGGGGTCCATGTCATGTTACTCAGTTTCTGCTTGTACAGAAAATTGGGGGGTGGCAGTTATTTGGCAAAACGCACCCCTTTATTCTCACCTCCGTATTTAAAATATGGCTTCTCAGTTGTGCAGTGACTGGGACCCAGTTTGGGGAGAGTTTAACGGATTGAGGAGCTTGCTTGGATAGGAATCAACTCATCACCAAAAGGAGGGAGAGAGGGTATCATGGCTATGGATCAGAGAGAGAACTTTGATAACATGTAATAGGAAATGTTTTCTGTCTTTTGCTAAACTTTTTAAAAAAAGTATGAAGCTTGCTATCTCAGAGAAGGCAATATTTGACAAAAGGGAGATCCATCTTGAAAAATTGCAAATGAATAATAGCTCAAGATTTGAAATTTCCTGGTCAAAACAAATCTGTATAGTAGTTCTAAAAAACATATTCATTTTCAGCTGTAACTGGTGTTCCACTGGCCCTCTTGATGAGGGATCCAGGACATCTGCAAAGTCTCTCAAATGAGCCTGGGTGTGGGTCTCCAAGGAGCTCGTGAACAGGTTCACCCAATACCACTTGACCTCGCCATTTTCTCCCTCTCTTTCCATCCATCGGTCCACTTTCTTGTTCTGATGCATTTCAAAGTAAGCTTCAGACATCAGTGCTTTTCATCCTGGTGCAGACCATGGACCAGAATTCAATATTTGTTTACATACTTTTTTACACTCTCAGTTGTACTGCCCTGAATGTTGATGCTGTACGGAGTTTTAAGAGAAAGCAGCTTATTTTGGTTTTACCCACAGCCCTCTCTTCTCAGGAATCAGACATAAATCCCTGGGGTGCTGGAGCAGAGACAAATCAAAATGAAAGAATTGTGTTTTCTCTTCAGCAATCAAGATGCTGCTACTAGGTAAGCTTGTCTTTCTCTCTCTCTCTGGGTAGGATGAGTCCTTTCTTCTGTGGTTCCCCGACCTCTCAGAAAAACAGAACCTAGAAGTTCCTTCCTCACCAGCCTTCAGACTTGAGGATTCCTGGTGGCAACTGTGGTGGCTACTCCTGCTGGAGTCACTGCCACGTGCCCCAGGAGTAGAGGGGAGATTTTGAAGGTCCTCACGCACCCAGAGCTGGAGTTTATTAGGTGGATGAGTATTGCTCAAAGAAAAGGTAGAAAATTTAGTGGGGATTGGAATAAGAAATGACCTGGTCACTCAGAGGTGACTGGGACACACTCAGAAGCAGCATCTGTCATAATCATAATCAGGGCTAAGATGTGCTGAGCACTCATGACACGCCAGACCCTGGGCTGAGAGCTTGCTGTATGTGTCTACGTAACTTCACTATGTCCTAACTAGTAACAGTCAATACTATCCCCTTTACCGGGACAAGATGAGTTGATGATCATGAGCTTTACAGCTATGGTAAGGATATCTATCTATCTATCTATCTATCTAAACCTAGCCGGGGGGGCGGCTTGTCAGGAAAGATTTTTCTGGCAGCGGGGTGGGTGTTTTAAAATGTAGGTTTTATTATTATTCAGGTACAATGAGACCTACAGATCAGGAGACGATGACCATTGAAAAGATAGTTAGTTATACTCACAGATCCCAAGAGGAGGGGGGAGATGACACCATGCAGGGCCATGCAGAGAAGCACCAGCGTCAGCCAGGAGGCAGAGAGAAGGAGGGGAAAACATGGGCAAGAGCTTTTACTGTGGTTTCTGTGGGAAGGAACAGGTGAGGCAGGGCAAACAGGCTCAGGATCGCCTGGTTTAAATACTTCCAGTGGGCTCCGAGTGTAGGAGCTGTCCCTGGTTGTCTGGAACCCAGACAGGGGACAGAGGACAGGGGAATAGTGGCCCTGAGTGTGAGAGCCTGATAGAGAGGGTGGGCATGGGGGTGAGTTCTGGATTGGTCAGTTCTAACATGAAAGTTGCACTCACAGTTATTTCTAGGAATTTACTATCTCTAGGAATAGACTAACCCTGGGAGGGGCAGACCTCCAGAGCCAGCAAGGCGGCAGATGCCAAAATATCAGAGATGTGACTAAGTGGCATGGAGTGGGAAGCACCCATCAAGTGAAGGTGAATGTGAATGTTTTCTCTCGGTGATGTGACCCCCGGCTCCCTGTGGTTCCCAGGGAGCTATCAATCAGCAAGTTCCTGGCCATTTGGGGAATCTAGATTTGAGGCCTTGAACCAAACTCCAAAGCCTCATGGGACCCAAGTGAGACCGTC
Organism: Equus asinus; assembly: GCF_041296235.1. Taxonomy (NCBI): domain Eukaryota; kingdom Metazoa; phylum Chordata; class Mammalia; order Perissodactyla; family Equidae; genus Equus; species Equus asinus. The sequence goes on from NC_091790.1 coordinate 30,375,362, forward strand.
AGACTCCCTCTTACAGATCACAGGGAAGTGGACTCCCATATCTGCCACTGGCCACTACCCTTGGGTTACCAGGTGCTCCAGCTCCTGCTGGACTCGCAGTCTGCTGATCCTCAAAGGGGGTGCTGTGGACTGGGAACAGCACATGATCCCCCAGTTAGGGGCCTCCTTTGTAGCCCTGCTTCCCAGCAGCAAAGCACCTTCTGCTTTCCTGCTCCTTGATGCCTCGCAGCTCTCTCCACTGAATGTCAAGGTTTAGGGGCAGATGGAGCCAGGTCCCACATCAGTGATTCCTATCAACTTGTTGGTGTGTGTGCGTGTGTGAGTATGAGGGGGGATCTACAGCCTAGTCAGAAATTACGATTCTTTCTTGCCAGGGAGATGCAGTAGAGAGACAAAAATGTGGCCAACACTGGAGCAGAGAGGGGAGAGCATGGTTAGAAGACGACTCTGAGCCCAAGAGCAGTTTCTGTACAGTTGCAACTTCCCGATCCTTGAAGACCAAACTTGCGACTTGCCATTTGAGCCTGAAGGGGTTTCTAGTTTTCCTCCTTGTCACCTGACTTTTAGCCCTTTTCCTGTCCTTCGTCAGCCTTCTCCATAGTGTGGAAAAGGGAGATGAAAGATGAAATGTAAATTGCTCAATCCTGGTATTTTAATTGAGAAGCTTAGGAGAAATATCCAGATTTCTCGTGAAGTTCCATTTTCTGTGTTATTCATCCCCACAGAATCATGAAAGTTTTGCTAGGCTGGATGATGACAGAACTGAAGAATGATGAAGCCAGAAAGAGGCCCTGGAGATAATCTAATCCAGTTCTTCCATTTGGAAAAGGTTAGCGATCCTCTTCGAATGCTCTTGCCACATTGCGTCATATCTGTCTGTCCCTTGCACTAGACCATGAGCCCACGATCATGTGTGATGCATCCTGTTTCCTCAGAGTTGCACTGTGCCTGGCACATGGAAGATATAACAAAAGTTTGTTTGTTTGGGCCAGCCCTGGTGGCCTAATGGTTAGGTTCGGCACCACTCCACCTCGGTAGCCTGGGTTTGGTTCCTGGTTGCAGACCTACACCACTTGTCTGTCAGTGGCCATGCTGTGGAGGCAGCTCACATTCAAAAAGAGGAAGATTGGCAGTGGATGTTAGCTCAGGGCAAATCTTCCTCAGCAAAAAAAAAAAAAAAAAAGTTTGTTGAGTAAATGAGTGAATCATTGGCCAAGCTCACACATCTAATCCAAGGCAGAACACAAAGCGGAGGCCAAATCATCTCATTCCATGCATGGCTTTCTGTCCATTATGCACATGGCTTCAGTAATATTTCATTTGATTAAATTCTGAAATTGCTCTGGGGTTAAGGTTTATGAGGCCCAATCTCTGACCGCCTTCCTGAGGAGCAGAGGTGGTACTCAGAATAGGGTTAGTGAAACACCAGGAACCACTCTGACCCTCAGAATAGCTCTGGCATAATGGAGAGATCTGGGTTTGAGACCTGTCTCTGTCATTTCCTAGCTGGTTGCCTTGGGCAAATCACTTAACCTTGCTGAGCCTCCATTTTCTCACCTATAAATGGGAGAGTAGTTCTGATCCTACCAGTCTCCCAGAGCTGCTGTGAAGTCCAAACATGGCCTTGAGTAGGATAGCCTTTTGTAAGGAGAGGTGCCTGGCCTGCATGGAGGTTTAGAACCTCAAGTGGGCAGATACACAGAAGGGAGCTCAGGGCTGAGCTGCCCTCGATGTGGTGGTCACTGTGCTCTGCCCTTGTCCTGCCTTGAAAGGCTCTCCTGTGTGCAGGTGAGAGTGGAGTCTAGGTGGTCACTGTGATGTATGTGCATTATTTGGGGGAGATGGAGGAACCAGGAACCCCAAGGTGGCTGAGGAGGTCAGAGGAGAGGAGAGAAGGGAAGCTCATCTGGGTGGAGGGGGTCCCTGTAACAGCCTGAGGAGTCTGCGCACATCCCATGGCGATGGGGCAGGGAGGACAAAGCCAGCCTTTCTCACGACATTGGACAGCAAGCAGGAGAGCACAGGCCAGGCCTCAAGGTTGTGCCTTCCCTCATCCCTTGGAGGTATGTCACAGCTCTGTTGGCAAAAGCTGGTAAAATACTGCTCATAGGGGGCTGGCCTGGTGCCATAACCCTTAAGTTTGCGTGCTCCACTTCAGCGATCCAGGGTTCACTGGTTTGGATCCCAGGTGCAGGCATACATACCACTCATCAAGCCATGCTGTGGCAGGTGTCTCACATATAAAATAGAGGAAAATGGGCACAGATGTTAGCTCAGGGCCAATCTTCCTCAGCAAAAAGAGAAGATTGGTGGCAAATATTAGCTCAGAGCTAACCTTCCTCAAAAGAAAAAAGTTACTGCTTATAGGCAAAGAAGTCACACATTCAAGACTAAGTGTATCTAGCAAGAAATTAAAAATGGAAGTAGGTTTTTGAGTCCCAAAAAATCCTACATAATGTTAAAATAATAGGCCTATTAGTCAAGAGGGTTAAAAAAGAAAAAGGAATCAGGCAAGCCTGCTGTTGGAATTCATACAGACCAAACAATGGGCCATTGTCTGAACAGTGAACTTTTTAGCTGGTTCCTTGATTGGGTTGTTGGCGCAACATGCGTCTGAGTGAAGAAAGCTGTTCAGAGATCTCAGAGCCATTGCCAAACAGTGGAGCCATGGAGCAGATTCCTCAGATTGCTGAGCATCATGGTGCCGTTGGAAGTGGGCTGTGGGGGTCAGGGAGTGGAGGTGGGGAGGCATGAGCGTCTTTCTGTGCACTCGACAGCCCCCATGGCTAGTCTTGGCAGGCTGCAGATTTACGAGAGAAACACCGACTTACAATCTGCAGCCATCAACAGTGATTATCTGAAGTTGGCCATCTCTCAGGGTTAGAGGGTGGAGGGATTCTATTTTAATAAGCTTTCCAAAGCATTTATTTAGAAAGAGAAGAAAGATCACAGCAGGAATGCTCTCATTAAGCTATCAGCCAATCTGGGCGGAATGGAAGGAAATCTTTAAAACAACAGTTAGACATACACACAGTAGTTTTTACCTTCAGTTGTGAATTTTTTTTTTATTAATGTTATGATAGATTACAACCTTGTGAGATTTCAGTTGTACATTATTGTTAGTCATGTTGTGGGTACACCACTTCCCCCTCCGTGCCCTCCCCCCACCCCCCTTTTCCCTGGTAACCACCGATCAGATCTCCTTATCAATATACTAATTTCCACCTATGAGTGGAGTCATATAGAGTTCGTCTTTCTCTGACTGGCTTATTTCGCTTAACATAATACCCTCGAGGTCCATCCACGTTGCTGCGAATGGGCCAATTTTGTCTTTTTTTATGGCTGAGTAGTATTCCATTGTGTATATATACCACATCTTCTTTATCCAATCATCAGTTTCTGGGCATGTAGGTTGGTTCCACATCTTGGCTATTGTAAATAATGCTGCGATGAACATAGGGGTGCAAGGGACTCTTGGGATTTCTGATTTCAGGTTCTTAGGATAGATATCCAGTAATGGGATGGCTGGGTCATAGGGTATTTCTATTTTTAACTTTTTGAGAAATCTCCATACTGTTTTCCATAGTGGCTGTACCAGTTTGCATTCCCGCCAACAGTGTATGAGGGTTCCTTTTTCTCCACAACCTCTCCAACATTTGTCGCTCTTGGTTTTGGATGTTTTTGCCAATCTAACAGGTGTAAGGTGATATCTTAGTGTAGTTTTGATTTGCATTTCCTTGATGATTAGCGATGATGAACATCTTTTCATGTGTCTATTGGCCATATTTATATCTTCTTTTGAGAAATGTCTGTTCATGTCCTCTGCCCATTTTTTGATCGGGTTGTTTGTTTTTTTGTTGTTAAGCCGTGTGAGTTCTTTGTATATTATGGAGATTAACCCTTTGTCGGATAAGTGGCTTGTGAATATTTTTTCCCAATTAGTGAGCTGTTTTTTTGTTTCAATCCTGTTTTCCCTTGCCTTGAAGAAGCTCTTTAGTCTGATGAAGTCCCATTTGTTTATTCTTTCTATTGTTTCCCTCAACTGAGGAGTTATAGTGTCCAAAAAGATTCTTTTGAAATTGATGTCAAAGAGTGTACTGCCTATATTCTCTTCTAGAAGACTTATTGTTTCAGGCCTAATCTTTAGGTCTTTGATCCATTTGAGTTATTTTGGTGTGTGGTGAAAAAGAATGGTCAATTTTCAATCTTTTGCATGTGGCTGTCCAGTTTTCCCAGCACCATTTGTTGAAGAGACTTTCTTTTCTCCATTGTAGGCCCTCTGCTCCTTTGTGGAAGATTAGCTGTCCATAGATGAATGGTTTTTATCTCTGGGCTTTCAATTCTGTTACATTGATCTGTGGACCTGTTTTTGTACCAGTACCATGCTATTTTGATCACTGTAGCTTTGTAGTATGTTTTGAAATCGGGGATTGTGATTCCTCCGGCTTTGTTTTTCTTGCTCAGGATTGCTTTAGCAATTCGTGGTCTTTTGTTGCCCCATGTGAATTTTAGGATTCTTTGTTCAATTTCTGTAAAGAATGTTCTTGGGATTCTGATTGGGATAGCATTGAATCTGTAGATTGCTTTAGGAAGTATGGACATTTTAACTATGTTTATTCTTCCAATCCATGTGCATGGAATGTCTTTCCATCTCTTTATGTCGTCGTCAATTTCTTTCAAGAAAGTCTTGTAGTTTTCATTGTATAGATCCTTCACTTCCTTGGTTAAGTTTATCCCAAGGTATTTTATTCTTTTCATTGCGATTGTGAATGGGATTGAGTTCTTGAGTTCTTTTTCTGTTAGTTCATTGTTAGTGTATAGAAATGCTACTGATTTATGTATGTTGATTTTATACCCTGCTACTTTGCTGTAGTTGTTGATTATTTCTAATAGTTTTTCTATGGATTCTTTGGGGTTTTCTATATATAAGATCATGTCGTCTGCAAACAGCGAGAGTTTTACTTCTTCATTACCCATTTGGATTCCTTTTATTTCTTTTTCCTGCCGAATTGCTCTGGCCAACACCTCCAGTACTGTGTTGAATAGGAGTGGTGAAAGTGGGCACCCTTGTCTTGTTCCTGTCCTCAGAGGGATGGCTTTCAGTTTTTGTCCATTGAGTATGACGATGTTGGCTGTGGGTTTGTCATATATGGCCTTTATTATGTTGAGGTACTTTCCTTCTATACCTATTTTATTGAGGGTTTTTATCATAAATGGGTGTTGGATCTTGTCGAATGCTTTCTCTGCATCTATTGAGATGATCATGTGGTTTTTGTTTTTCATTTTGTTGATGTAGTGTATCACGTTGATTGACTTGCGGATGTTGAACCATCCCTGTGTCCCTGGTATAAATCCCACTTGATCATGGTGTATAATCTTTTTGATGTATTGCTGTATTCGGTTTGCCAGAATTTTGTTGAGGATTTTTGCATCTACGTTCATCAGTGATATCGGCCTGTAGTTCTCCTTCTTTGTGTTGTCCTTGTCAGGTTTGGGGATCAGAGTGATGTTGGCTTCATAGAATGCGTTAGGGAGTACTCCATCTTCCTCAATTTTCTGGAATAGTTTGAGAAGAATAGGTATTAAATCTTCTTTGAATGTTTGGTAGAATTCTCCAGAGAAGCCATCTGGTCCTGGACTCTTATTTTTGGGGAGGTTTTTGATTACCATTTCTATTTCCTTACTTGTGATTGGCCTATTCAGATTCTCATTTCTTCCTGATTCAGTTTGGGGAGGTTGTAGGAGTCTAGGAAGTTGTCCATTTCTTCTAGGTTGTTCAATTTGTTGGCATATAGTTTTTCATAGTATTCTCTTATGATCCCTTGTATTTCATTGGTATCTGTTGTGATTTCTCCTCTCTCATTCCTAATTTTATTTATTTGAGATTTCTCTCTTCTTTTCTTGGTGAGTCTGGCTAAAGGTTTGTTGATAGTGTTAATTTTTTCGATGAACCAACTCTTTGTTTCATTGATCCTTTCTACTGTCTTTTTTGTTTCAATATCGTTTATTTCTGCTCTTATTTTTATTATTTCCCTCCTTCTACTGACTCTGGGCTTTGTTTGTTCTTCTTTTTCTAGTTCTGTTAGGTATCATTTGAGGTTGCTTATGTGAGCTTTCTCTTGTTTAGTGAGGTGAGCCTGTATTGCAATGAATTTCCCTCTTAGGACTGCTTTTGCTGCATCCCAAATGATTTGGTATGTCGTGTTCTCATTTTCATTTGTCTCCAGATAATGTTTGATTTCTTCTTTAATTCCTTCAATAATCCATTGTTTGTTCAGAAGCGTGTTGTTTAGTCTCCACATTTTTGCACCTTTCTCTGCTTTTTTCTTGTAGTTGATTTCTAGTTTCATAGCATTATGATCAGAAAAGATGCTTGATATTATTTCAACTCTCTTGGATTTATTGATGCTTGCTTTGTTTCACAAAATATGGTCAATCCTTGAGAATGTTCCATGTGCACTTGAGAAGAATGTGTAACCTGCTGTTTTTGGATGAAGTGTTCTATATATATCTATTAAGTCCATCTGGTCTAATTTTTCATTTAATTCTATTATTTCCTTGTTGATTTTCTGTCTGGATGTTCTGTCCATTGGTGTTAATGGTGTGTTGAGGTTCCCTACTATTATTGTATTGTTGTTAATGTCTTCTTTTAGTTCTGTTAAGAGTTGCTTTACAAATTTTGGTGCTCCTGTGTTGGGTGCGTATATATTTATAAGTGTTATGTCTTCTTGGTGGAGAGTCCCTTTTATCATTATATACTGTCCCTCTTTGTCTTTCTTTATCTGTTTTGCTTTGAAGTCTACCTTGTCTGATATTAGTATAGCGACACCTGCTTTCTTTTGTTCATTATTAGCTTGGAGTATTTTCTCCATCCCTTCACTCTGAGTTTGTGTTTGTCTTTGGGGCTGAGGTGTGTTTCCTGGAGGCAGAATATTGTTGGGTCTTGTTCTTTGATCCATCCTGCCACTCTGTGTCTTTTGATTGGGGAGTTCAATCCATTTACATTTAGAGTGATTATTGAGATGTGGGGGCCTACCACTGCCATTTTATGTCTTGTTTTCCAGTTTTCTTCAATTTCCTTTGTTTCTCGTCCCATGGTTTAATCTGTTCTGATGAAGAGCTGCTACTCTCTGTTGTTGTCCTTCTACTTATCTCCTCTGCTCTTGGTTTTGTAGCCCCTTTCCTTTTTTTGATTTTTCAGGAATGAGGGTTTTCCTGAGGATTTCCTGAAGAGGAAGTTTTGTGGCAATGAACTCCCTTAATTTTTGTTTATCTGGGAAAGTTTTTATTTCTCCATTGTATTTGAAGGATATTTTCGCTGGGTAGAGAATTCTCGGCTGTAGGTTTTTGTCCTTCAGATTTTTGAATATATCATTCCACTCTCTTCTAGCCTGTGAAGTTTCTGCTGAGAAATCTGCTGATAGCCTGATGGGGGTTCCTTTGTAGGTTAGTTTCTTCTGCCTGGCTGTCCTTAGTATTTTCCCCTTGTCGTTGACTTTTGCTAGCTTCACTACTATATGCCGTGGGGTTGGTCTTCTTGCATTGATAAAGTTTGGAGATCTTTTGGCTTCTGTCACCTGAATATCCATCTCTCTCACCAGATTTGGGAAGTTTTCAGCCATTATTTCTTTGAATAGGCTTTCTGCCCCTTTCTCCTTCTCTTCTCCGTCTGGTATACCTATAATCCTTATGTTGCATCTCCTAATTGTGTCTGATAATTCTCGGAGAGTTTCTTCATTTCTTTTTAGTCTTACTTCTCTCTCCTCCTCTGCCTGCAGCATTTCTATATTCCCATCTTCCAAATTGCCAATTCTTTCCTCCATATTATCGGCCCTACTGTTCAGTGCATCTAGATTTTTCTTAATCTCCTCTATTGTGTTCTTCATTTCCAGTATTTCTGTTTGGTTCTTCTTTATAGTATCAAACTCTTTTGTGACATAGCTCCTGAACTCGTTGAGTTGTCTATCTGAATTCTCTCTTAACTCATTGAGTATTTTAATGATGGCTGTTTTGAAGTCATCGTCATTTAGGTTATATATTTCATTTTCTTTGGGATTGTTTTCTGTGTATTTGTTATTTTCCTTCTGTTCTGGAGATTTAATGTATTTTTTCATATTGCTTGATGTTGTAGATTTGTGCCTCCGCACAGAGATAGAGTTTAGTTGCTCCTTCCACTTGTCTCTGCTGCTGTGGTGGGGGAGCAGCTGTTTATACTGCACCAACCAGGAACCCTATCCATAGTTGCTAACTTGGCCTGGGCCCCTCCTCGTAGTCACAGTGGTCCTTTGGATTCCCTCTTCTGCCGTGGGGGCCATCACGGGGGCGCTTCAGGCTGCTGGTGCCTACTGTTGCAGCCCACCTAGATATGCTCCCTCCTTGGGGTCTGCAACGGTGTTATGAGCTTTTCCGGCAGCCAGGGGTAGGATCACTTATATTTGCCGCTCTGTCACTGTCGGCACCCACAAAATCTCACTTGTCCACTATGGGTCGCAGCAGAGATATTGGCATATTCTACAGTCTGTGGTTAGCTCACCTAGCTATGCTACTTTTGTCCCAGGGTCTTCCAGCCTTGTGGCTGCCGGATGGGTGCTCTCTACTAGTGCTGTGCAGAGGCTTTCGCTGAGGCTGCTGTGAGCCTGTAGGGTTTCCCCCTAAGCTACGGAACCAGGTCACTGGAACTCCACCCAGCCCCAGTCCTGTTCTCCAGGAACTCGGGGAGCCCTTTGCCCTGTCTGGGGGATAGCCAGAGATCCTGATTTCAGTGGTAGCTGGTTGGCTGCTGTCCTGCCTGATATTCTCCTCTCCAGGACCCTCCTGGTGTTGTGGATGCTGGGAGGAGCCCCTCCGCTAATGGCAGATGGAGAGATTTGTCTGCTGCCCCGGCAGAACTCTGGAGCTTCCCCCCTAGACTGTGGAGCTGGCCGCTGGAGCTCCACCCAGCTCCAGTCCTTACTGAGATCTCTGGCAATCCCGTGCCCTGCCAGGCCGGCAGTGGCAGTTGGGGGTCACTGCACCCTCTGGGATTCTCTCCCGGACTTTCCTGGCATTGTGAATGCTGGGCGTGGCCCCTCCGCTAATGGCAGACAGAGAGTTTTGTCTGTTGCCCGGGCGGAACTCTGGAGCTTCTCCCCCGGGTCACGGAGTCAGCCGCTGGAGCTCCACCCAGCCCCAGTCCTCTCCGAGATCTCCGGCAATCCCTTGCCCCACTGTGCAGGCAGTGGCAGCCGGGGGGGCCGCTGCGCCCTCTGTGATTCTCTCTGGGACCCTCCGGGTGCCGTGGACACCAGGTGGGATCTCCCCACCAATGGCAGGGCGAGACTCTCCCCATGGGCTCAGGTGTGTAACTCTGGAGTTTCCCTCTGCGTTTAGGAGTAATTGCGGGAGGTTTAGGTAGGGCTCTGGTCACCTGTTTCCGCCGTCGCTCCTCTGGTGTGTGCTCGCTCCTGCCCTAGGTGTGTGTTGATCTTCTGGGGGCGTCTGTTGGAAGAAAGCCACTTGCAGGTACTAGGCTGTTCGGTCGGGGTCGGAGAGTTTTCACCTATCTCCACCTCCTCCCAGAGGGAAGTCCGTCCGCCTTCTGATGTATAGTTGCGTGGGTCTCTCAGACATCCTGAGATGCTATCTGGATATCCTTTGTTAAGTGATGAGTGTCCAAACAATTGTAGACTCGAAGGGGGAGAGGCAAAGAGGACTACTCACGGCGCCATCTTGGATCTTCTCCTCAGTTGTGAATTTTTAATAATAAATTTCATACTTCTTTGGTAGATGTTTCCCTCAATTATAAACAATTTAAACCCTGACTTAAATGAGGAGAGGGTCAATGCCACTTTGGCATATGCATAAAAATGGAATTATTGACTATTTAGAGAAAAATAAGGCTTTATTTTTGACACATTTTGCCTGCATTTACTAAATTCTTACTTGAGTTTAATAATACTATAACAGGATGAGGGTAGGAAAGAAATTTTGTAATTTCAAAAGTGCTTAATGAACAGAGCCTCACAAATATTTGTAATTAGCACGTTCCCTTCCACAAGACTAAAACTGTTGGCCCATGCCCCCAAAATAGTTTATTGGCTTTCATCTTTGTGAATACCATTAATCTGTTTATAAGCAGCACAAAGAAAACTCAGCCTAATGTGTCAGATTGCTTCTAAATTGGTGGATCTAGTTAATGAGGTGTAACTCAATAATGTCTTCTTTTTAAAATTAACCTTTTGTGTTTAGCCTTTTTGTTTTTCTTGGTCTTTTTTTTTGGTGAGGAAGATTGGCCCTGAGCTAACATCTGTTGCCAATCTTCCTCTTTTTTTTTCTCCCCAAAACCCCAGTACATAGTTGTATATCCTCATTGTAGGTCCTTCTAGTTCTTCTATGGGGGTTGCCTCCACAGCATGGCTTGATGAACAATGTGTAGGATCCGAACCAGTGAACCCAAGGCTGTGAAAGTGGAGCATGCAAACTTAACTACTATGCCACCAGCATGGCCCCTTGTGTTTAGTTTTGACTAAAAATATGTTTTCTGAAAAATTTAAATAATATGATAAAGTCATTATAGAAATGTATATTAAAACAACAAAGTAGGAAGAAAACAGTTACCTCTGTTACCAGACCAAAGTGAGTCCACACCTTGGTGAGTTAAAATCAAAACCCACACCAGAAGTAGTTGCCACACAAAGCAAAATTTTATTTGCAGCTTGCAGCAACTCAAAGGAGACTACAGAGAACAATTACACAAAGTGTGGCCCCCTGAGCAAGGGGAGGTGTATAGCTTTACTTAGGGTAGGGAATAAATACTCAGAAGTGGAAGTTTCATCATTGCATGTAGAGGTGGGTACAAGCTTGAGCATGTGTAGGTTGGCAACATACCTTCACATACATCGTGTTATGCTAATAAGGCTTTAGCTGCCCCTGGGGTGGTGATTCTAGTATTATAATGAGGCAAAGGTTACTTAGGTACAGTTCTCTGCCCATCTGTGCAGGTGTCACTCCTGCAGTTTCTGTCTGGACCAGTTCTGAGATGCTGGATCCAGGGCAGTTGGCATTTAGATCTTCTTCTTGGAACACAGCTGAGACCGACAACCTTAAGACCCCAAAGACATTAGAGAAAGGAACATCTGCATCTTTTAATAAGACAAGAGAATTAGCTCAGACAAGACAAGACAGAAAAGGTCAGAGGCTGTGGCTAGTGACACCTCCTCACCTGTCCTTCAGCTCTATGCCACGCAGAAGTGAGGGATTGTTCTGTCCCTCACTGCTGTCTGTGTTCCTCTTCTCTATCAGTAACACCCAGGTTTACTTTGGGGACTGTCAACCATGGGGTTCACAGCTCAGGACTGGGTTTTGATTATATACTAAGCTCATTAGTTTATATGGCAGATTGTGTTTTCCAAAGATCGTTGTTCTAGAACCTTGTCACCCTTCCATCAAGTGGTAGAGTTTATGTACCCTCCTCTTAAACCTGGGTGGGTTTTTGTGTTTCAACCAATAGTGTAGGGCGAAGTGACACTGTGATTTTCTGAGGCTAGGCCATAAGAATGCCAAATGCTTGCACCTTGTTCTCCCAGGAGGCTGCTGTATAAGCTGTCCGCTATCCTGAGACCTCAATGATGTGGGGAAGCTCAAACTGGTCCAACTGGAAAGACCACATGGAGAGGCCCCAAGACCTCATGAAGAGGGAGATATACCCAACCAGCTCCCAGCACACACCCCCCACCCCATTCCAGCTCCCAGCATCCCCTCTTCTTCCCCCACTGTCCCAGCTCCTAGCACCCACTCTCCCTCCCTCACTGTTCCAGCTCCCAGCACCATCTAACTGCAAATCCACCAGGGGCCCCAAGCCAGAATCACCCAGCTGAGTTTAGCCAAATTCCTAACCCACAGAAACCATGAGAATAATGAGATAATTGTTGTTTTAGTCCCTAAATTTTGGAGTGATTTGCTTTGCAGCAATAGACAACAAGGACAGTATGTCTCATCTCTTTAGCCACAGTGATTGTTGTAGGGCGGGCATGGGACCCAGTCCAGTCTAATCAGTGCAAGCCTTAGCTAAGAATGCCAGAACAGAGATGGTCTCTTCTCCTCTGGGCTTGGTGGCACAAGCAACAGTCTCAGTCAGATGCTGTAGCCATCTGATTCTAGCAAGAGGAGACAGCCTAGGGTGAAACTAACACACAGAGGGAGAAGAGCAGGGAGAGAGATCATAATGACATCATTGGACCCTGAATCAAGCTGCACCTGAAGCTACAATTTGATTTATTCATTACCTACTAGAAGTCATCTACAGTCAAAAGATTTTGGAACTGCAAGTCACCATACAGATGGCAGAATTCAATCCCATTTATGATACCTGAATCTTTCTTATTTTATTCCTGATCTATGACCAGACATTAGAAAACCATCAATGACAGAGAGCTCACCATATGGAGCACCAATTCTATCCCCAAGCAGCTTTAATTGTTGAGCCAAATATGTCCCTCTACAATAGTTTCCATGAGGCAAACTGATATATCTAAGAATACTACATATAAGAAGAATATTTAAGTTTCATCAAGTTCCTTTTTTATTTTTATTTTTTCAATTTCATTGAGATATTGCCATACATCATCGTATAAGTTTAAAGTGTACAGCATAAAGGTTTTACTTACACATACTCTGAAATGATTATCACAATAAGTTTAGTTAATATCCATCATCTCACATAGACACAATAAAAAGAAAAAGAAAAAACCTTTTCCTTGCAATGAGAACTCTTAGGATTTACTTTCTTAACAGCTTTCCTATTTATCATACAACAATGTTAACTGTAGTCATCATGCTGTACTTTATAGCTCTAGTATTTATTAATCTTATAGCTGGAACTTTGTACCTTTTGACTACTCACCTCCAATTCCCCCTCCTTATACCTAGCAAGTTCCTTAAGAAAGAATTTTATGATATTCAAATTGCCAAGATGGAGAGATGTGGGCTGGATGCTGTGACAGTGAGCTGGACTGACAGCTGGTTGAATACTTTCTACTTCAGAGCAGTGATTCATTGATCAACCTAAATCAACATCAAATAGGAGGAGCTGCTAGTCCTTGGTCTGCTTCTCCTGGTATGAAACCAATGGCTTGAATAGGCCACTGAGATCATGATAAATATGTCCATGAGTGGCATGACGCCGGGAGGGAAACTGTTAGATTGGCTGAGAAATCAGTATCCTGAAATATATTGATAGGATAAACAATGAATCCAACAAGATGAAATTTACTAGAAATAAACATAACCTTTTTCCCTTTAGGTTTTCAAAATCAACTGTATCAGTGTGAGAGAAATGGAAAGTGACTCAGTTGAGAGACAACACATTTTTAGAAATTTTACTTGTCAAAAAGACTTGATGCAAGACAAAACGGTCAGGCATCTATCAAAAAAGTTCATGTGCTCTTAGGTGGTATCAGCAGAGGTAGAGTGTTGAAAATAAGGCTGAGAATTCTCTTTTCTCCAAGCTGGTGAGACTTGCCCTGGAGTACAATGCTCACTTTGTGGATGCCACATGTGAAGCGAGAGATTGACAGGCTGGCACATACTTAGAAGCAACCCGGGTATGGTGAGAAAACTGGAAGCCTTATCGTAAGAGACGTGGTTAACAGATGTGGATGTTTGCCTGGAAAGAACTGTGCGATATCTGGGCTTCTGGAAAGTCTGATAAAGTCACTATTATCCTTTGGGGGAAGGCATCCTGGGGAAAGATTCACAATGGCCTGCCAAGTAGGAACTTTAAAGCTAGAGCTTCTAAAATACATTTGCCCAGTCTGCAGTTCTTAATCTGCCCTCCTCAGCTGGGTTGGGAAATCTCTTGAGACGCTGATGGGAGCTCCCGATCCATTCCCCAGAAAAACCACAGAAACGCAATAATTTGCACATTCTTCAGGTTTATGGATCCCTCTGAGGTCCATGCATCCCATGCTGAGAAGCCCTGTTGGAAAGAATAGGCCAAATGGATTGATCCTACAAATTGTCATGTCATCAGAAGGCACACAGGCCCCTGTTATGTTATGTCATTATGTAACATTCCTTGAAATATCCATTCATTGCATTTTCTTTCATATTCTCTTCTCCACAGAAGCAGATATTATAAAGCCATTGCTTGAGATTGCTAACAGTGAAGGGATTGCTTTTTGTGGTTTTATTTCACTTTCTCACCTTCAGAGCAATGCAAAGAACTTTTAAAGCCTTTTCTTTTCGTGGCAATTTTCTTTTATCCTTTCCTCAATATTCTTCATTTTCTTCTCTCTTTCTATTCTCTTCTCTCCCACCTCTCCTTCCCCAACAGGGAAAGAAAGCAGGGATGCGGTGGCAAAGGCATCAAAGGTGGGGGGCATGACTAGAGGGAAATTGGGACTGGCCAGGGGCTCTTCATGCTTCTCTCCTGATCTCTGACCCCTCCTTCCCTTCTCCATGTGCCCTCTGCCCTCTGCTAGTCCCTGTCTTCACCCTAGAATTCTGAAGCTTCTGAGGCACTCAAATAGAAGCTTCTATGCAATAGGCACACTGACTTCATCCTGTGGGAGATTTGGGCATGTGAGGTGGTGGTTCTTCATGTTGGTCTTTTTATGACAAAATTCTGAGCTTTGATAAAATATGCTATGATTTCAATGAAGATTCTACATTAGCTTGATTGTAACAGTTTAGTTAATTGTTCGTCTTGTCTCTACCAATGGATTATAAATTTCTGATAGGCAGAGGCCTCATATACATTAACTTTGTGCCTTTCACAGGAAATTGTTAATGTGGCTGATTTTACTGCCTCTGCTGTGTGCAAACTATTGGCATGTGCTACTCATATAATACAAGATAAAACCAGGTATACATGCAAAGGAAATGCAACCAGGATCTCGAAGAGATATCGGCCCCCTCATGTTCATTGCAGCGTTATTCACAATAATCAAGCCTTGGAAACAACCCCAGTGTCCATCAACAGATGAATGGATAAGGAAGATGTTTACTGTATACATACAATGGAATATTATTCATCCATGAGACAGAAGGAAATCCTCCCATTTGTGACAACATGAATGAACTCTGAGGGCATTTTGCTCAGTGAAATAAGTCAGAGAAAGACAAATACTGTATGATATCACTTATACGTGGAATCTAAAGAAGCTGAACTCATAGAAACAGAGTAGACTGGTGGTTTCCAGGAGTTGGGAGATGGAGGAAATGAGATACTGGTCAAAGGGTACAAACTTCCAGTTATAGGATGAGTAAGTTCTGGAGATCTAATATACAGCATGCTGATTATAGTTAATAACACTGTATTATCTACTTGAAAGTTGTTAAGAGAGTAGATCTTAAATGTTCCCACCACACAAAAGAAATCGTCATTATGTGGTGTGATGGAGATGTCAGTTAATGATATAGTGGTAATCGTGTTGCGACATATAAGTGTATCAAAGCAACATGGTCCACACCTGAAATGTACACAATGTTATATGTCAGTTATATCTCAATAAAGCTGAAACAAACAAAAAAAAAGATAGCACCAGATTACCAGCTCCTGGATAACTGAGTTTTAGGTAATAATTTAGGTTATAGAGTCAACTGCCAGACTGGAGTTGAATTCCTGTGTCAACAGCTACTAGATGTGTAACCTTGGGTGAGTTCCTGGGCCTCTCCGGATCTCAGTTTTCCCATCCATAAAATGGAACTCATAACATATAAAGAGGCTGAGTTAGGGTTAAATGAGCTAATTTATGTAAACCGCTTAGCCCAGTATCTGGCCCATATTAGAAAAATGTTAGTTATTATTATTTTAATGAATGTGGTCTTCCCATACATTTTTGATAGTCTCAAAAATTTTTAGCAGGAAGCAAAATTTGCATTAGACCCGGGCATACCCAGTCCTTTCTTCTGATCGATGCCGCAATGCAAAAGGGAGTCCAATTTCAATGCAAGAAGTAAAAACTCACGGCAATCCTCCAAAATTCCAATTCCCGTGAATATCTTACAAAAAGAAAGTTGAAATGACTGACTGAGCTTATTCAGTTTATTTATTGCCGACTTCTGGATTTTCTTCGTCTTCTGTTGACTAGACGAGCATGTTCCAATTTGTATGGTTGTTTGAAACACTGTTCAGCCTTCATTTCATTTATTAATATCAGGTGCAAGGAAGCAGCCTTAAGCAAATAAAGGGCTCGCTCCTTCCAGTCTCTGAATACATTCCACATTTCAGGTTCATTTTCTTGCCGACATGAGCATGCCCAGTTCTTCTGCTGGACAAGAGCCTCAGTGAGAGAAGTCAGTGGACAGCAGCTGGTATGCCGTGGCCATCCGTCACGGGGTCCAGGGCTTTATCTGATTATAATGCGTGGTGTGTACAGAGGTTTCCAGATCTGCAGCACAGAATCCAAGACAGTCTTTCGCATGAAGGGGAACCTGTAAAACATCATTTGTCTAAGAAAAAAAGAGCGCTCTGACAAGGGTTTGGGTGGGGAAAGTGTTTTCTCTCTGTGTTTGTAACCTGCAGAAACATCCCTGGGCTCTCGGATGGGCTCAGAAAGGGCCTGTCTGGCCTGTGGCAACACTGGCTCCGTTTGGAATGAAACCCACATGGAGAAACGTACAGAGGAAACTATTTGGGAGCGGGAACTGGGTGTGCTTCAGACGTTAAGTCTGCAGAGAAGAATCTGTGCCCTTTTTTTTTTTTTAAAGAAAAACAAGCCCCTGGAAATGAACTTTTAGAGAGATGGTTTATGCAGGAAATCTTCCCAGAAGGGAAAAAAGAAATGGAGTTAAGAAGAAATTCAAATTATACTCCCCATGTACTAGGAACAAAAACGAAGACAGCCGTTGAAAACTGCAAAGTTCACTGAAGCTCAAATAAAGACCTTGGGTGCACTGAGCAGGAACCGAAGGATGGTTGTCCTTTGTGCTGGCCAACGATTTCGGTCTTTCTCTGTAGGTGTGAATTACAGCTCTGGTACAGTGGCCCCCCATTCTCCATGCGGGATATGTTCCAAGACACTCAGGGGATGCCTGAAACCACGGATGGTACCAAACCCCATATATACTGTGCTTTTTCCCATACATACATACCTATGATAAAGTTTAATTTATAAATTAGGCTCAGTAAGAGATTAACAGCAATAACTACTAATAAAATAGAACAATTATGACGATAAACTGTGATAAAAGTTACCATAGATCTTAGCAAGCTCAGCACAAGATTTTTTTTCTTTCCTTAAGGGGGGAACTTTCATTTTTTCGCTTAAAGGAAACAATTTACGGCTTCTCTTTGACATATCCAAACTGTCGCAACACTGCTCTTGCATTTTTGGAGCCATTATTATGTAAAATAAGGGCCACTTGAACACCAGCATTGCAGTGCTGACAGTCGATCTGGTAACCCAGGTGGCTACTAAGTGACTAACGGGCACATAGCGTCTGCAGCGTGGATCCGCCAGACAAAGGGACAATCCACGTCCCGGGTGGGACAGGGCGAGACACTGTGACTGAGAAAATGACATAAGTGAGTAAAGACAGGGACCACTGTGCTGTTTATCTTCCTGCTCACGGCCTCTCTCCTCTTCTCTTTCCCCACACAGACACATCTAAGAGTGAAGGAAGACTAAAATCGAAAGGTGAAGTGGGAGACTGAGCTCCGGGAACACGCAGGCCCTCAGATCCTGGAGCCACGCAGGGGGCGTTCCTGCTGTCTTGGCTGTTCCCTGTGCTGCTCACCGCCCCACCCAGGAGAGGCAGAGAGGCCCAGAGGCTGAGGGCCTGGACCAGCCGGCTGTGAGTCTGGGGTGTTTCCCTCAGTGCACGCAGGACCTTGGGTCAGTTTCTTAACTCTTAGTACCAATGTTTTCTCATTTATCAAATGAAGGTTTCAATGGTACCTCCTTCCTAGGGATGGCATGAAAATCAATTGAATTAATAAAATCAGTACTTCCAACCTTACTTTTGTTATCACCCCAACTCCTCACCCGAGGAAATGTTTTAGATTTTTTTTTGCCTCATTGCTCCGCTTACGAAAATTTCGTCCCACGGATACGCTGCCTATCTGTGCGTGCACTGTTTCTATCCCTGAGTAAGATTGCTTTTGCCATTCCTCCCACCCCGCCCACCCTCTCCAAGAATCGATCATCCTCAGGACTCTATCGAGGGAAGAGAGAAGGCTCTTGAATATTTTTGGACCCCAAAGTGACACATGCCAAGCAGAACTCACTGAGCAGGGTTATTCCCAAGGCCTGGCCGGTGCAAGATCAGCGAATAAAGGAAGTGCATGGGGCTTCGAGGGACAGTAAATGTCTTGCCCCAGGTGCCGTTCAAATGGACTGTGGTGGGAACTGTGCCTCCTGCAGTTGTCAGCCTGGTGATCCCGTGGTGATGGCTGGCACGCTATCACCCCAGCTGCTGCAACTTCCTCTAGTCGCGATCCATCCTTGCATGTCAGGAACCTGGTGTCAGACTGTCATCCCCACCAGCCTCTGGACACCATGCATGGGAGGTGGGGCTCTCCGTCTGGGGACAGATTGTCCTCTCCAGCACCATTTCCCTCACATCCTGGTTTAGTCTCCTTGCTACTCTTCCAAGAAGCTGAGTTCTCTGTGGTCTTAAGGTGAAGGTTCTAGAAATAGAATAGTGATGATGATGCATACATCACAATACTGTGCTGGAAACAAAGTACCCCACACATTTGTTTGGACACAGGGACAAAAATAACCAATTATCATCATATATGCCACATGATTTTATTTATTTATTTTTTTGGTGAGGAAGATTGGCCCAGAGCTAACATCTATTGCCAATCTTCCTCTTTTTGCTTGAGGAAGATTGTCGCTGAGCTAACATCTGTGCCAGTCTTCCTCTATTTTATGCGGGGTGCCACCACAGCATGGCTTGATGAGCGATGTGTAGGTCCACATCTGGGATCCAAACCAGTGAACCCCAGGCCACTGAAGCAGAGCGCGCAAACTTAACCACTACGGGCCAGCCCCTGTCACAAGATATTAAAAGCAGAAGTGGCCAACCAATTTAGTTAAAACTGATTGAAGAGGTATGTGTGTGTGAATGTGTGTGGGGTGTGTGTGTAAAGTCACAAATTCAAAACATGCTCGCTCTCGCCCTAGGCTGCATTTGCGTTGCTTCCTCTCAGAGCATTTGGAAGAGCCCACATCAGTCACTGGGAGGAGGGACTTGTTGAAAGGACTTCCTGGGCTCCCCCCACCCCTACTGCACTGGAATCTCTGAAGTGGGGCCCAGAAATCTGGAGTTTCAGGAACATCCTGAGGGAATCCTTTTGCAAACTCAAGTTGACGGTCATTGGCTTGAAGATGCCCAAATAATTTGGTCAATTCAGTGACAGCATCAAATCCAATTATTTGCTACGTCACACAGAGAAAACAGTTCACTTGTCCATTTGCTCTAGAAATGCTTCAGCACCCACATATGACCTTATGCACCTTCTGCGAGTTACAAAGCATTGTGAACCCTTAATGCACTCAACGTTTCAGAGACAAGATGAGACAAAATTGTCGAGCGAGTGACAGCTCTTTTCACCTCCCGGGGAGGAGTCCCCTCCACCAGGAGCAGCAGTCCCAGATGTCAACCTCCTCGTGGTTTAGGGTGGCCAAGAAAGACACAACCCATGCAGATAGATTGTGCTTTACTCACATGGAAGAGGCAAAGCAAGGCCAGCCTCAGTAGCGGGCCTTGGTCCCCATGGCTAACGGCCAATGCAGCACTGAGGGATTTCCAGAATCCCTCCTGGAATTAACTCAGGGAAGGTGGCATTTGAGTAGGTCCTTGGAGGATGGAAGGTAGAGCCTGGGATGGAAGGGAGCTCATAGGAAGGAGTCTGAGACCCTGACGCTAACTGGCTAAGCCCAGAGTGTGCGTGGGGAGCTGGGAAAGCCCGCCTGGAGGGTTAGCAGGAGTAGAATGGGGAGGGCCTTGGGATCCTGCTAAGAGCTGGGGGCAAAGCATGGAGAAGTTGAGGGCTGTTGGGACATTGTTATGAGCTGAATTGTGTCCCCCCAAGAGACACGCTGAAGTCCTAACCCCCTATACCTGTGAGGTGACCTGATTTGGAAATAGGGTCTTTGCAGGTGAAATCAAGTTAAGATGAGGTCATTAGAGTGGACTCTAATCCATGTGACTGATATCCTTTGAAGAAGAGGGGGAGACGCAGAGACAGACACGCACAGATGGAAGAACACACATGTGAAGTCACCATGTGACAACGGAGGTCGGAGGGATGCGTCAGCAAGCCAAGGACACCAAGGACTGCCAGGAGCCCCAGAATGAAGAGGAAGGCAGGAGCAGATCCTCCCTCTAGAGCCTTCAAGAGATGTGGCCTTGCTGACACCTTGATTTTGGACTTCTGGCTTCCAGAACCGTGAGAGAATACATTTCTATTGTTTCAGCTGCCCAGTACTTTGTAAATATGACCACGGGAGATGAATACAGAGATGCTGGTTAAGTTCATCCCTTTGAAACGGGCCTATTCCAATGCCATGTGTGTGTCAGGTGCCCTGGCAGAGGCTGTGTTCTGCAGCTGCAGGAGCAGATGTCGTCCACCACGTTAGTACCTCTCGTAACAGCAGAAAACCTGCTCACGAGGCAATTATGGCCGTGACGTCTACTGCTCTCTTCCCGAAGTATCTGTGAGAAGTCACATGTATGTGCATGTACAGTGAAACCTGTCGATCACACGTCCTTCAGTAGCAAATGGTGTTCTGAAGGCCTGGCCCAACGCTCAGCACCCAGTGCTCCCATTTACAGTGACTTCCCGCTTACAGTCTCTTTCGAAGTCTCTAGGAAGATGGAGTTAAAAACTCACATTGAGTACATCCTAAGGAAAACACATTCATAAAAGACCTGTGTTCAACTGAAAACAAGACTCAGAGTAACGGATCAAAACATAGCCTAAAAATGCCTCTCTAATTCGTTGCAAGTGGTTGGTGTGTTTGCGGGGAGCTCTGCATGGGGGCCTAAGCTATGAACCTATTGCAAATTCAGATATGGCTGAGCAACTCTCGCAAAGTTCAGAACAAGGAGCGGAAACCAAAATGGGCTACCTCTTGAAAAAGGGGAATTTAGTATAAGTATGTGTGTTTTTGGTGAAGAAGATTGGCCCTGAGCTAACATCTGTTGCCAATCTTCCTCTTTTTTTTTCCTCCCCAAATCCCCAGTACATAGTTGTATATCCTAGTTGTAGGTCATTCTGGTTCTTCTGTGTGAGATGCCGCCACTGCATGGCTTGATGAGCGGCGTGTAGGTCTGTGTCCAGGAGCTGAACTGGTGAACACCATGCCACTGAAGTGGAATGCACAAACTTAACCACTCAGCCACGGGGCTGGTACAAGAATTTATTATAAATATACAAGCAGTGCTAGACTCGTGCAAAAGATAGACCAAGAAGATGCTTGAGCACCAGCAAAGCAGAAACAAATTTTTTTAAAAAAAGAATCTGATCCGCAATTTTTAAAAAATAAAGTAGTTAGGCGCAAATCATAATTTACAGAGCTTCCTTTGGCTTGTAGTTGAGCACTGTTTTTATTTTTAGTGACTTATGCAGGGGTAGAGAGGACTCAGTCTTCTCTGGTTTCTCACAAGGGGTTAGTGTGGCCCAGATTCTGGGATGTGCCATAGGATTGAGGCTGGCAATGCAGCTGGGTGAAGGAGGGCTGGCAGCCAGCACCGCAGGCCTTCCAAGGAGGGCCCTTTCCCCGTGGGGTTTGTGTGTCTACGCGGCTGTCCTGGCCACCTGTCCTCAGCTGCTCGGGCAGGAGTGGGGGAAGATGCTCATCCTCATTCACACAGCACAATTCTCCCGCGTGGCTTCTCTCTCCCTCTCACACACGTAGTTCCAGTCTTAATTCTAAATAGACAGAGGAATCTTTCCCTGCTGGGTCAGGCCCACCACCGGTTTGGTGAACCCCAGCCAGAGCGGTCGGGATGTGTAATATACAGGAGCAAAGACAGCGTGGCAGATAGGACTACAGATTTGGGAGTTGGACTTCATGGGCTCTGATTCTGACTCCACCACATCCTGATTATGGATTAGCCGCGTTATTAAACCCCTCCTGCCTCAGTTTCCTCATGCTTGATGGAGAAAAGAGCAGCGCCTACCTCACAGAGTTTCTGTGAGGCTCAAATGAGCCACCGAACACTGTACCTGGCACATCGTAAGTACCCAGTAAATAGTAGCTACAATTATTCTGAAAACTCTTAGAAGACCCTTGTCACCATCTGGATCACGGAAGGAGGGCAGTTCCTGGAAAAGCGTGTAATGGCTCAAGAGCTGGGCAAGGCGTCCCCTACAGAGGGCCAAGGGCTGGGCAACATGTGAACCACTTCAGGGGAGTGGAACTGCCCACATTTGGTCTGCAAGCCGTGGTCAAAAGGGAGGCAACCGAATGCAGGACATTGCCATGAAAGCCTCAACGGTCAATGCAGATGGAGCAATAGCTCCCTGTTCACAGTGCAGCTGCATTGTCCCCAGACAACAGAATTGATGAGGAGGCTGTGAGAAGGTTACTGTAAAAATGTCTGCCAGCTTTTTGACCCATGGTCTGAGTCATTGGAAGATAGGACTGTGTGGGAGTTGATCGTGTGGGAAATGGGTTAGGAGACATTTACGTCAAGAACGAACTTGACTCTAGAGAATTGAAGAAAGCCTCCTCCTCGCTGTTGGCATCTTCTGCTTGTCTTTTTTGAAAAAGTGAATCATGAACGAGAGGCAACGCTGGTGACCGGACAGCTGTGTCACCGTGACCCCTCGGCACAGACCTCCTCGTTTGCCAGAATGCTTCAAAGCTGGCAGACACTAGAAGAAAGAGGAGCTTCCCATCTTGGAAGAGGAGTGAATCCAGACTGCCGAACTTGGCCCAGGGCGCTGAGAGGAGAAGGGTCAGCTTGAAGTTCAGCCTTGTTCTAAGCACTTTAAGTGCATTATCTCGCTACTTTTCAAATCCACCCATTTACATAAAGGGAAAATGAGGCTCAGAGAGGTTAAATTAGCTTGCCAAGGTCACATGGTAAATGGCAGAGCTGGGCGTGGCTGGCAGATGATGCTAATGCCTCACCCCAACTCCTTGGCCCACTTTTGGGTGGGTGCTGGGTGGGCCCTGTGAATGCTGACGCTTCCACCTCCCGCCTGAGTCTTTCTGCTTCCGTGCCTGGGACCGTCCTCCAGTCCCACTGGGAACTTGCTCGACCCACACACGGGGCAGATCATCCAGACTGGGACAGTCGAGGAGCCACCATCTGGGGATGTCACCAGGCTGGAGTTACATCCTGGGGCAGGAACACAGAGGTCAATCGCCCTCACTTATAAAGCCAAGTGGCAGGTTCATTAACAGGCATCCCGGGAAGTCCTGTCTCCAGGGGTCCAGCTTAGGATGAGGCCACCATGTTTCACTGCACAAGTGCCCTCACCAGTTGGCTATCATTCAAAGCCCCAAAGGCCACAGAGGGTCCCTAGAGGGACTGCATCCCAGTTGTCCACAGTGACAACCTGCTCATGAACACACTCCTTCTCGGCTTTTCTCCATTCCCTTAATAACCTTTGCCCCCACACATCTATGCTGCCTGGGATCCCCTCTCAAACAAGCCGACCACACCAAAAGAAATGACTGTTTCCTCTGAGAAGGCTTCCCTGACAGTGGACCGTAATTGTATGTGTCAACTTGGCTGGGCCGTGGTGCCCAGACGTTGGTCAAACACAGTCTAGATGCTGCTGTGAAGGTATTTCTTAGAGGAGACTGCTATTTTGCTAGCAGCAGACTTTGCGTAAAGCAGATGATCCTCCATACTGGGAGTGGGCCTCATCCAATAAGTTGAAGGCCTTAAGAGCAAAGACCGAGGTCCCAGAAGAAGAAGAAATTCTGCCTGAAGACTGTAAATAGAAATCGTGCCTGAGCTTCTAGCCTGCTGCCTGTGGAACTTGAACTCAAGACTCCAACATCAACTTCTCCGTGGGTTTCCTGCCTGCCAGCCTGCCCTACAAATTTCAGGTTTGCCAACCCCAACAACTGCTTGAGCCAATTCTTTAAAATGAATCTCTCTCTCTCTCCCTCTCTCTCTCTCTCTATTTATATACACACACATTCTATTTGTTCTGTTTCTGGAGAACACTGGCTCTTCCAAATAGTTAACTACTGCTTTCTCTGTGCTAACACCGCTCTCACACATATCTCTGTTTTATTTCTGATTAACTTAATGCGTTATTTTTACTTTATTATAATATTGAATTTCAGTTTTCCTCTTTTCTGTTATTTAAGTAATCTGCTGACAAGTGTGATTGCCCCACCACGCTGAGCCCCTTGAAGGCAGGGGTTGTGATGCTCAGCTTTGTCTCTTTGCCCTGGTGCAGGACCGAACCTGCAGGAGACGCTCTGTAAACGCCCTCGGGAATGGATGAACGACTGGAGCATGACTTCTTGGATGAAGAGAGAAGGATTGGACTACTAGACAAGGGAGTGGAATGTTCTCAAAGTGACTGCTGCCTTCTGTCCGATTTGAATCCAAGTTGATGGTCTGAATGGCTTCAGGTAGCTTTGTTCATGGGCAACGCTCCTACTTTTATTCATTTATTCATTCACACTTATGTGCTAGCCCCAGCTTTAAGACATTGCTACGGTTAACAAAGCACACGTTTCTCATGAAACCCCAACTTCAATAATTAAGCTGTTGTGTTATCCATCAGCTTAGCCAGGCGCTCCCTACAAGGATGGCAGGCTGATCAACAGGCGGGCAGAAAGGCTGATTAACACAATCGGGATTTTGTTTGGTGTCAGCTTCAACTACTTACGAATGGCTGGAGACGTGAGTGGGCCCCTACTCCTCTCATTTGACACATCCTAATTAAGATGAACAAAATAAAAAAAGCAGGCTCCATTCTGGTACTTGATGCCTGAGGCATTTTCTGGTCCCAACTTGACTGTGTCAGGATTTCTTATCTCAGGTTTCTGAATGGACTGTTTTGAAAGCCTCAAGGGAGGTTAATGTCTCCTCCTTGTCACTCACAATCCCTCAAACTTTTCTCATCCAGTAGAGAAATTATTGTGAGATTTCTTTCCCACCGAATATGTCTTGGATCCTGAAACCAGAGCTATGGCATCCTTTATTCACATTGTCCTTTCATGAACAGATCTGAGATTTTTTCGGCACAGTAGATTTCTCTTGAGGGATGGGCAACTATTCGTAGAAGAGAAAAACCAAAGTACGTAATGAGTGTGACTGAAAACTAATTTAGGTTCAATTCCTGGGCCGTCCTGCCTTTGGAAATTCTCTTCTCTTCTCTAAAGATGTTAATTAATAATAGCCATTCTTGAATATTTACTGTAAGCCAGGTCCTTTCCTAAGTATCTTCCATGATAGCTAATTTACACACTCAACATATCTGTTTCCAACTGGGAAACTGAGGCACAGGGAAGTAACTTTCATGGAGCCACTTGGCTGGAGTCTGTGCTCTTGCCCTCTACCCCTTCCTGCTTAAACACCACTGAACTCAAAATCCATAGCTCCAGCCATCGATTCTCCCTCCAGAATTCCTGACTTACATCTCCAGCTGCCTACGAGATGACTTCACCTGGATGTGCAAAGGCATCTTTAAATTGACCTTTCCCAGACTGAGCTCATCATCTCACCTCCACTCCTGCTGCTCTGCCAGTGAGTGGTTTCTCTGCCCACCAGGATGCTCAAATCAGAAACCAGAGCATCAGCTCTGCTTCCTCTCCCACCTCATTCCTCACATGCAAGCAATGCACCACTTGGTTTTCCCTTCCTCCTAAGTATCTCCAAATGCCTCTTTCTTACTAGGCTAACCATCGCTAGTCTAATCCAGGCCACTGTCTCCACAGTTTCCATCCTCCACAATGTGCCAGGGCCATTTTTTTAAACATACAAATAATAGATCACATGTATTTGTTATCTACTAATATGTCACAAATTACCCCAAAAATCTAGCAGTTGAAAACAACAGCATTTATTATCTCACAGCTCCTAAAGTTCAGAAATCTTGCAGCAGCTTTGCTGGGCGGCTCTGGTTCTGGGTCTCTCCCAAGGCTGCAATCATCTCAAGGGAAGCTCAGCTCCCGGCTCACTCATGTGGCTGAAGACATCAGTCCCTTGCCACATGGGTCTCTCCGTAGGGTTACTCACAATGTGGCAGCTTATTTCTCTCAATGAGAGAGAGACACACATACATACACACACACAGAGCATAACAGAGAGAGAGAGAGAGAAACCAAGATGGAAGCCACAGTCTTTTTATAGCCTAATCTCAGAAATGACATTCTATCACTTTTGCTGTTTTCTATTCATTAGAAGTAACTCACTAAATCCAGCCCATACTCATAGGGTGAGCATCGCACCAGGGTGTGAATATCATGGGAGATGGAGGTCACTGGAGCCAACTTGGAGCCTGTCTATCACACCACACTTTCGCTCGAAGCACTTCAGTGAGCGTCCATTGATTTTAGGACATAGTCCTAATGTGACTTCCAAGGCCCTGAGATGGGAACCCTGCGCACCTTTGCATGTGCACTCGGCTCTTCCATACATAAGCATCAGCCATGCTGACTCACCAAGCTCTGTACAGGCATGTTTCTGTGAACTCAGCGCCATGGCCATTTTTGTGATTATTTTAATCCAACTTTGCTTAATGATGGGAAAAATTCTTACAAAAAGTAAACATAATGAATTTTAAAAGCCTTGTTAACCTTAAGACATGTATAACATTTTCTTTGTAACAACTTTTACACTTAACTTCAGTTGGTAGTCATGTTCAGAAGAAGCCATTATAAAACATGTATGTTTATATGCTTATCTTCACACATTGAAATGGTACTGTTAACTTCTCAATGTTTAAAACACTTTCCCTAACAAGCTAGGGGGTGTTCACTGATGTCTCTTTACACCTTCTGACTTTTTTCTGTCACAAAGATGAACATCATCACAGGATTTCAGTGTTCTCATTCCAGGCACATTGCACTTTCCTTCTTCCTCAGGCAACAGAGAACAGGGTGAGTCAACAGCATGCGGAAAACAAAGTATACTATTTTAAGGCTCCATTCCCTGTGGTTTTTCATTTCACAAGAAATTTAGCAAGAAATAAAGTGAGATAAGGAGTGGCAATCGTCTCTTTTATTGCAAGGATCCATGGAAGTTCTCCAGGCAGCAAGACTCAGAGGCATGGCCTGTTTGTGGGGTGCTGGTCAGGCTGGTAGCCACACAGAGTCAGTAGAAAGAAGGTTGACCAGTCAGCACAAGTCACCTGTCAGCTTCTGGGTCTGAATTTCCAGAAGCTGGACTCTGGTTCCGATCTGCACGCCCTACCCTGCTGAACTGGGCTTACGTTCCTTGAGGCTCTAAGGTCAGACACGTTATTGAGACCCCACGTGGTGTCAGGTACACTGTTAGGAGGTGAAGGGAAAGTGGTGACTTAGGCCCAGTTCCTGCACTCAAGGAACATGGAGACAACAGGCAAGACTGAGAGGGAAGGGACAACCTGTATCCCTTGACGTTTGCCAGCCCTAAACAATACAAGTGGGTCCTCAAATGCAATTTCCAAGCTCGTCTTTTCCTCTTTCTTAAAGTTCCTTTAGAGTTTCCAGTGCTTCTCCAGCCTTCAATGAGTTCCTTAAAACAGTGGCTTGTGGTTTCTACCATTCCTTCCTCCCCCAGCTTCTAAAACCTCAGAGCCAGCATATTAGGTATGTCTGCTTTGGTTTAAATAGAGCATTACCAATCTTCCCCCTAATGTCTCTTGGCTTCTTGCCTTCTTTACCCTATGTACTGTTTGTTCCAACATTCACAAAACGGCTTGTCCCTTTACAAATATCATAGCTTATAATTTCCCAAGTCTTCATTTTCAGAGCAATCAGACGCCTCCGTTTGTTGAAGTCTCTTGGAAAGAGTGATCGTACTCACATTATGTGCTGTGCTGTTCTGGGGTCCCTTGAGGGTTCGGTTCACTTTTATCTATGGGAATGTGGTTCTAAAATCCATTTTATCTGATCTGAAACAAAACTGGGCACCCTCTGCATACTCCCCCAACCACACCCAATTCAGTCTTAGACTAACATGCACCTAAGTCAAACTCATTGGGGCAATAGAGCTTTTATAGTGAAATGACTGGTTTGAGACTCAGGGGAACTCAAAGAGATTGTAAGCATTACCCCCACTTTCCCCAGACCTGGCTGAAGCTAAACTGTGAAGTAGATGGTTTATGAGTCCTTGTTCTGTACTTTCTCTCCATGAGACCCCTGACCTAACTGTTTAGTGTAGCTGCTAAGATCTTGGCTCTGGAGCTATCAAGACCAGAGTTTAAATTCTGCCTCCGCCACTTGTAAACTGAGAGATCTTGAGTGAGTTATTTATTTAGCATGCATTTTCTTCATCTGTAATACAAGGGGGATAGGACTAGAATCTACTGCCAAGAGTTGTTGTGAGGAATGAGTGAGAAATGCAAGCAGAGTAGAAGAACAGAACCTGCTATGCATAAGTGCTCAATAAGTGGTGGTGACCATCCCTTCCTCCCCGGGGAGCCCCCCATCAGGCTTTTCTTCCCTAAGCAGGGACCACACTTAGAGCCTCTTCATCTTTCCTGGGTCTCATCAACATTTCATTTCCTCAACTTCCAGGTCAAGTTACTAGCAGGGAGAACGGAGCTAACAAAAACCAAAGGTGTGAATAGCAAAAAGCTGGACTCTAAGATGTCAAACCAAAGATATTTTAGGCTACAAATCATGCTTTTAACTAAAGGATTAAATTCTCTCAGTGGAAATTCAAGCAATGAGGCAATGACAGTATGGGAATTCACAGCTCTCCTCTGCAGATACCAGCTGTTGACTGAGGGAAGCTTGCTGAATTGGGGTCTCCTCTTTGGGAATGCGTCCTTTGTAGGGTTGTGGTGAGGATTCATGCAGATAAGAAAGCTTGACAACTAAAAGGTTCTTGTGAATGTTCTTCTTTTTTAACCCCTGAACCTATGGCATAAATGATAGCCTTGCTGCAGTATTGGCGAGCAGAGTACAGATGCATTCAATTTACTTTGAATTGCATCAAAAATAAGATGAATCGATAGATAAATAAAATCGTTAATAGATCAATATATCTTGATAAGACAAGTATAATAAAATGTTAACAGTAGAATCCAGATGGTAAACATACAGGTGTTCACCATAAAATTCTTTCAACTTTGCCAAATATTTGAAAATATTCATAGTAAAAAAACTTTTTAAAATAAGAACAAAATGGGACAATTTCACACAAAAACAGAGTTTTGCAATATTTCTCTAAAAGAATGTCTAAAGGAGACAATTCAGGAAGAAAGAAAGTAACACAAGGAAAAACGATAACTGAAATACAGAAAAAATAGTCTATAATTTAGGAGGAGAATGATTAGAGTTAATGAGTTTTGTTTTTTATTGTTCAGAGGGAGTTAAGCTGTTAACCTTAGACTTTGTTAATACTTTCTACCTCCCAGAGTTGCTGTGGGGATTAAATAAGTTGATACATTTAAAATATTCAGAACACAGTCTGTCACATAGTGTCTGTTTACCATATATATTAATTTACGTATATGTTTTACTACAATTATTATTGTTTTCATTGTGTAAACATTAAAAGAAAGAAAATAAAGTGCCTGACTTTTCAGCCTTGCAGAGGGAGAAAAGGGGAGTAGGAAAGACAAGACACAAAAAAAAATCTCAATTCTAAAATGGTAAAAATAGTTTTTTAAAAAAGAAGCATAGCAAAAGTGGAACAAGCAGAAAACACAAAGAAGGGAGGTAGAGACTACCTCTGAATATACATCAGTCATCACAATGAATGTAAAGGGATTAAATTCTCCTGTTAAAAAACAGAGATAAGAAGATAGGATTACAGCTGCAGTCCCCAAATCAAGTTGACTATTTGGTATTAATAAATACACAATTAAAACTTAAAGACACGGAAAGTTGGAAAAACAAAATGGAAAACTATATACCAAGCAAATGTAAACAAAACAAAACAAAAAACCTGACAGCTACATTAGCATCTGACACATAGACTTTAAGACAAAGCAATTATTAGTGATAGAAGGATCACTACATAAAAAAGATTAAATTCATTAGAAATATACAGCTCTAAATTGTAAGCGTTTGATAAAATAGTCTCAAAACGTGGTAGATTCACAGAGGGAAACAAACAAATTCATCATCATAGTGTGAGAATTTAACAGACTTCTTTCAATTATTACTAGGTAAAACAAACTAAAATATATATTTAAATATAGAAAAAAATTGAACAAAATAATTGACTTGCTAGATTTAATGGACACTTATAGAATCAGAAATTAGAGAATACATATTCATCTCTACATTCTACAAGTGGGACATTTACAAAAATTAGACCTGATGCTAAGCCATAAACAGATCTTAATAAATTCAAAGAACTGGAGTCATACACAGTGTATTCTTTGACTACTATGCAAGTAAGTTGAAATTAATAAAAAAATATAAATTTAAAAACCTATACATTTGAAAATTTAAGAAGTATACTTCTGAATAATGTGTAAAAGAAGAAATCACATTGAATTTAATGGAAATTTAAAATACTTATGACTGAATGATGACAAAAATAATATATATTAAAACTCATGGGATACTGTCAAAGCAATATTTTGAGATACAATTATGCTTTAAAAGTTTTTATTAGAAAAAAAGAAAGGCAGAAACTTGAGGAGCTGAATATCCAACTTAAGAAGTAAGAAAAATAACTCCAGAAAATTTTTTAAATGCAGAAAGAAGGAATGAGCAAAAATAAAGGAAGTAGGAAGTAAAGACATAATAGAATCAGCAACATCAAAAGCGATTTCTTAAAACGATTAATAAAATAGACAAACCTTTGCTGAGATTGATCAGTAAAAATATAGATGTCACAAATAAAAAATATTAAGAATGAAAAGGTGACATAAATACAGGTACAACAGAGATATTTCAAAAAGAAATAATACTGTGAAAATATATATAAAATGAACAAATTCTAGGAAAGGATAACTTATCAAAATATACCCAAGAAGAAATAGAAAAGGATAACTTATCAACTGTGCTCAAGATGAATTACAAAGCTCTGATAATTCTACCATTAAAGAATTTGAATCGAAGATTGTAACTTTTCCTCAGAGGCCCAGAGGGTTTTAGAGGTGAGTTTTAAACAAACTTGTAAATAATTGTTCATCCAATCTTATATAAACCATTCATAGAGTGCACAAAAGAAGAAACACTCCTCAATGTATTGTAAGAGGCCACCATAACCTTAAGACCAAAGCCAGACAAGGACTTTATAAAGGAAAGTTTTAAGACAATCTCACTCATTAACATGAATGCAAAAATCTTAAATAAAACACTAGCAAACCAAATATAGTATTGTAATGAAAGAGAAAATACACCAAGATCAAGTTGAGTTTATCTCAATAATGCATGGATGGTTTATAAATTTTTAAAAAATCTATCTATAGATGTGACACAGTACCTTTTGCCTCTTAGTAGATGGATACACAGCATTTGATAAAAGTAAAAAAAAAAAACCTTTGTAGTAAAATAGGAATGGGAGGGAACTTCCTTAATGATTGATGTATGGTGTCTACCAAAATGATAGCCAATATCATTCTCAATGGTGAATGCTAGAGGTATTAATTTTAAATTCAGGAACAAGGAAGATACCACGATCACTGTTTCTATGATAGTAGAAGTCCTAGTGAGCACAGTAAGAAAACAAAAAGTACTGAGGATAGGAAGGAAAAAAACAGAACTATCATTACTGTTAGGTGATATAGTTCAGTCAAAAACCTCAAAAAATTATAGAAAATTCATTAAAATTAAGAGCATTTTTGCAAGCTGACTGGATTTAGGATCAATATAAAAAATCAATTGCATTTCTTTATGTCAGCAGCAATTTATAAAATATAATAAAAATAAACCAGCTACTATTTGCAGTGGTACACACATGCCCCAAAAATGAGAGAGAAATATATCTAACAAAAGATGTGCAAGACCTGCATGAAGAAACATTTTAAGTGCTACTAAAAGACATCAAAGATCTAAATAAAAGGAGAGAGAACATGTCTTTGGTTTAAAAGGCTATCCAGTAAAGTCAATTGCCTTAAATTCCCAACCAGTTTTTCATGGAACACAACAGTGTTTTTCTACCACTTAAATGGAAGACAAAGGCTCCAGAATAGTCATAAAGGGGAAAAATAAGGTAAAAAAAACTTGTCCAAACAGGTGTCTATATTTCTTTTAAATTTAGGGTAACTAAAACAGTGTGGTATTGGCTCAGTGAAGACGTATTGACCCTTGGAACAGAACAGAGAACCCAAAGTAGTTCCACATCTTTTTTGAACTTGCAATATGATAGAGGTGTCAGTGTAGCTTACTAGAAAAGGCTGAACTATTCCATAAATGCTGTTGGGGCCATTCGTTATCTATACAAGAAAAAATGAAATTAGATCCCAACCTCACACCATACACAAACATCAATTCCAGATGGATTTAAAGACTTCATTATGAAAGGCAAAAGATTCAAACCTTAAGAAGAAAATACTGGGGAAAATCTTTAAGACTTTGGAGGTAGAGAAGTTTTATTTAAACAAAGTACACTAAGCATTAACTATAAAAGAAAAGATTGATATAATCAACTGCATTGAGATGAAGGATTTCTGTATATCAAAATACAGCAAAAGGAAAATGAACATGCCCCAATTTGGAAGATATTTTTAGCACATATAAGCAGCAAATTATTATTACTCGTTATATATTAAAAATTCCTTCAAGGGGACAAGAAAAAGACAAATAATGTGATCAAAAAAGAGAAATAGGCTGTGATGGGTATTTCATGGAAGAAGAAATATGAATGGTAAATAAGCATATAAAATATGGTCAATATCTTCTATAATTAGAGAAATGTAAACTAAAAACATATGAGATATACTTTGACTCAACTGTATTAACAAAAATCAATATATCTGAAAATATGAAGAGCGTGGGAAGGTTTAAATACTGTATAGTTAAAAGTGTAAATTGCTACAGTTACATTGAGGAATAATTTGGCATTATCTTGTAAAGTTGAGGACACAACAAACATACTCTCGAACCCAGCAATTCCACTCCTAGGGGTGTGCGTGTACCCTAGGGAAAATTTGTGTATGTGCACTGGAAAACAGGTACAACCACATCCTTAATAGTGTTATTCTTAAAAGCAAAAAACTGGAAACAGGCCAAATGTTCATTGTCAGGACTGGATGAATAAATGTGTTACCTACGCACACAAGGGAATATTAAGTACCAAGGACTATGAACAAACTTTAGCAACATGCAACAAACTAGATCAATCTTGGAAAAAATTCTGAGTGCAAAAAGCAAGATGAAGGAGGTTGCGTATTCACTATGGTACCACTTTTATAAAGCTTAAAAACAAGCAAAACTAAACAACGTATTGCATAAAGATATGTACATAAACCATTTTAACAAGCTGCAATGATAAACACAAGTTTAAGGTTTTGCTTATTACAGGCCAACCCATCAGAGGAAACATCTAGGTCATTTCAAAAGTACTGGTCTGGTTCTTGAGTTGAGTGATGGTTCTCAGATGTTCCTTTTATAATTTTGTTTTACAACCAACATAGAGATTAGAGACATTATTTCGTATTAATGAAGTATTTCATGAAACATTTCAGGCACAAACCAAATCATCCAGTGACTTGTTGGTTGTATTACAAGTTTTAGAGTTCATTTTTCTACTCTTATTTATCTTAATTTTTCCATTTTTATTTCCTCTGGGACTTCTCACACTTTGGACAATCACCAGCCAGATCATGAGCCAGGCCATTGTGACTTCATGAACTCTTTTGCCTGAAAAACAACCTCTCCTTCTCTTTCTTCAGCACCACTTGACCCTGCCCAGCTCCCTACAAATCAGAGACCCAAAGCTCCAGTTGACTGTTTGGAGAAACATTCTCCGAGCAGATCTCTTGCTAGTTGCTCATGTTAACACCCACAGCATCACCCCTCAGATCTCGGAAGGATGACTGACTCTCACAAGGCTTATGGCTTGGAGCTGTCCTCAGAGCCATTTTTAGGAGTGTGGGCTTCTCACGGTTTGTCTGAACCCAAAGCCTTGGCCAGGCAGGTATGTGGGGCCTGCCTGTCCCTTTGCCTCTGCCCCTTGTCAGCTTTGTGGACTCCTTAATTTTCTCTCTGCCTCCATTTTTTTTCTTTAAATGAGTTGTGACCATATTAGCTGACTGTGGAGCCATCAAGATTCATCCTTAATAAAACCCACTGGAAACATGAACCAGAAATGTCCACAGATGCATGTGGGGATGGACAGTGGAAGATTTCACGGCTGGATCCCCCGCCCTACCCCCATTGCTGGTTAAGAGTAGTTGGCATCTGCCACTGAGAGAGCTGGAGCCATGATTCATCATAGTCACTTGCAAAACTAGGATCGTCATTTTTCCCAGCTGCTGGCCAGGGCAGAAGTTAATACACTTTTCAAACAAAGTGAGTGGGACCCAGAAGTCCTTCAAAGGCTGCTGTTGTACATGTGCACAGGCCAATTTTCAGCTGTGAATAACTCAGCAATTGGCAAATGCTGAAACTCATGACTGAGTTCGTGGGAACAACTAATTATGAACATCATTTAACTAAAATCACCCTCTGTGTCCAAAGAACCATCAAAAAATCTTGAACTGGGAAAGTTGAGTTCAATGCATTGAGGAGACAGTTGGGGTCGACAATACAGATGGAGCAAGGGGACCTGACAAGGGGCCCATGGCCAAGTCCAGGCCAGGGATGGGGGATGGAGCAGGGTAGCTGTGGGCGTGGTAGTGCCCTCGCCAGGGCTGAGGCTGGGTCTTCCTCTTTCAGCTTTTCATGCTAATGTCTGGGTCCATCTTGGTTCTGCTTGTGGGTTTTGTGTATCAAGCGACATGGTTGGGTGCATGGGCTGTGGTCAACCAGGCACATCTCTCTGGTTCCCTCCAAGGGCTGACTTTGGAAAAAGTACTTAGTCTTTCTGTGCTTCCAGTTCCTCATCTGTAAAATGAGGATAATAATAGTGCCGGCCTCCCTGGGAGTTCTGAGGATTCATTGTTTTTCTTCATGAGAAAACAGTCAGTACAGGGCCTGGCACACATTGGGGACTTAATATTGGTCAGCTGATGTCTGTAGTTGCTGGACCAGGAAGCAGTTCCATGGGGATGCCCCCTAGGCCACCCCACTCAGTGCTGCTGGGAGCCAGTTCTGGTTCTGTCTTGGTTCTGTGTCTCTAGGTACCAAGCTCATCTCAACAAAGCAGGGGGCACTCGAACAGGCACACGGACCAGGGAAGGTTGATGGCCAGCTATAAGTCTTATTATTGTAGCGGATAGATGATCGTAAACAGCAGCTCATGAGATTATTTTATTTTACAACAGCTGCTTTGACAGTTTGTCTCTATAACTTAAAAACATTAAATAACTTCCTCCATGAAACTTATGAAAAAACTGTCTTCAAAGAATTAGTTATTACAAGGACTTAAAAAAAATCCAAACATTATTTGGTGAAATATGGATTTTTAAAAATGCTTTCACCAAGACTGGGCACATTTTTAGAGAACCATATCAGTGCATAGCCTCTGCGAGGTTAGGTAGTGTTCTGAGGTCCACACAGCATGGAGACCGACCTGGAGTTTAAACCACATGCTCTACTTCATTATGCACTCTCCAGTCCTGTACCCTTTGGGCTGTCCCAGTGGACCTTGCTGACTACTAATTCTGAGCTCTTTACCTCTCCCTAGATCTCTTCTTCTGGATATTTCACAGTTTTGTCTTAATCAGGAATTCAAGGATGGGTTGATTGCATAAACTCTCAATAATTTCCATTTCAATCTCAAAAACAGCATGCAAGCAGGGCATGTAGGGTTCCAGGTTGTTTTTAGTTGGGCTTGGGTTGATGAGCTTCAGTGCCTGTCTTTGTGATGTCTCAGCCCTGTCAGTTCAAAAAATGTGTTCTTTATTCTAAGTTTAACTCTCTTGATCTGTGCAGGAGAGGTTAATGAAGGATTGCCCTTGGTCGTAAGCAGTGAGCAACTTCTCCAGCCATTGATGGAGGGGGAAAGAATTCTTTAACCAGGAAAAGCACAACCCCAGGTACACATCTGCATGAATTAATTCCAATGAAATTCAAAAGAGCAACAATTCTACAAAATGCTAGAGACGTACTTTTGAACATATATTCATTCTCCTTCCTTGTAAACACTGGTATTTCTAAGCTGGAATTTCTTCTCACAGGCTCAACTGTCACTTAGTGCATTGACAGGTCTCACTAAGAAGCTTCAAGGAACAGGTGGGGACAGGTGGGTAACATGTGCTAAAGTTCACTGGCCAGAAGGCGCCATCAACAAAACTTCTCCAATGACCTTGCACCAATGACTGATGCAGTCTTCTCTCCCAGTTAGCTCCTTGGTCTACAGAGGTTGAGCAGTCCCTGGATTTCTGCTCCAAATGGTGATGGTGGTAGAATCCAGCTGACGTTTGTCACTGTCAGGTGGCTAAAGGGACAGAGAGGGAATCAGGAAATCGGACTCTGAGAAGAACCACAGAGCTCTAGCTTCCCTCTTCTCTGTCTGACACATGTAGTCACAGTCCAAATACTGTGCCGTAAATCTCCTCACCATCCCCATTCCTCGTGTGTGCACGTACGTTTCTACAGTATCACTGTCGATACCACTCATTTGAGCCCTTCCTCTCCATCTTGCATGGCTATCTGATCTCTCATGGCTATGTATTCATCTTGTCTCCTATGGCTATTTGATCTCTCATGGTTGTATACCTATTTTGTCTCCTTGGATGGCTATTTGATCTCTCATGATGTATATCCATCTCATCTCCTTGTGTGGCTGTCTGATGTCTCATGACTGTATGGCCATCTTGTCTTCTCATATGACTATTCCATCTCTCGTGGATGTATATCCATCTTGTCTCCTTGCATGACTATCTAATCTCTTGTGACCGTATATCCATTTTGTCTGCCCAAGAGAACTGTGAGCAGTAGACGGTGGTTAAGAGCAGGCCTTTGGAGTTAGACAGACATAGGTTAGAAGGTCAGCTTAGTCACTGCATTTATCAGGATAAGTTAGGGTATGCTGTTGTAACAAACAAACCCTAACATTTTAGTGGACAAACACAACAAAGGTTTATCTCTTATGATGCAAGCTGGGAGGCCCTCCTTTTTGTAGTCTACATCCTGCAGACCTCCTTCTCCTCCTAAGGCCTCCTCCTGAGGTCCCTGTAGCAGTGGAAGAGGGAATGAAGGAGGCACATCAACGTTTAACTGTCTCCACTCAGAAGTGACACACATCACTTCTACACGTGATCCATTCACCAGAATTAGTCACATGGCCCTAATCTTACTGCAAAAGAGGCTAGGAAATGCAGAGAAGCATGCATATTTGGAGAGCCCTAATTGCCTGCTACAGTTGCTTACCAGCTGTGTGACTATGGATGTTCAACTTCTCTGAACCTCAGACCTCTTAATTTACAATTAAGGTACAAAGTAAGATGCCTCATAGGTGTGCCATAGGATCAAATAAAGTGATATTATGTCAAGTTCCCAGCCTACTGTCTGGCTTAGAGTAAGTACTCAGTATATTCAGTCCATGTAGCTGTAAAGGTTACGATGATCTAAGGATAAGGCTCATATTTTCCACTTCTTCATTATTAATCCTCCCCCACCATATTATCCAGCAGGATAGACAGAAATCAAAATTAAATTTGTCATTGTTTAATTTGGGAGGATTAGGGAAGACACACACACACAGGTCTAAAAATAGATATATGTATTGTAAACTTTTTACTTACTCATTCATCCATTCATCATAAACGTTTTTTGAATATGTGCAGTAAATTATACCCTCTGTTAGGTGCTGGGAGTACAGAAATGAATGTGATATTCTGTCATCTCAAGGAGTGTATGGACTAGTGGAGGAGAAAGAGAGTAATTACGTGACACAGTGCAAATAATAAATAATATGATACACGGTAAAAGTCCACTAAAAAAGGTACCAGCAAAATGTGGTGGAGCCCTAGATGAAGGAGATATAAGTAAATCTCCAAAAGTCAGGGAAGCTTTCATAGAAGAGAAAACTACGTCTTAAAGGACAATAGAAATTCACCTAAAGAAGAAGGTAGGAATGATGTTCCAGGCACATCCCACTCACTACAAGTGGTTAATTTTGTATTGACGTTGAATAACCATGGCTAGAATATCACACCTGTATCTGGCTGGGTTAAGTTGCTGAAAATAGAACACTCCCTAGTTAATTTACACAGGAAAGAACTTACTGCAGATCTATAATTGGCTTAGAGAATCACTGGGAGTGCTGAAGAAACAGATTCTATGTGGAGTTTGCAGGAATGTGTCCCAAAGGCACATTGCATCGCTGACCCACCGAGGGAGTGGTTGATTTTTCAGTGATTAGGAAGCCACTGGCTCCAGAACCACACTCCCAAAATAAAGGGCCACCATGACGAGGAGGCAGCCACAATCAGAAAAGCTGATGTGTCTCCTGGCTCCAGTACTTGCTATGATCCGCAGGGATGACCTATTCTTTGTCAGTTGACACCCAAGATAATTACTAGACAATGAGACCTCTACTAACACTGGTGCAAAAAATCCCAAAGCACATCTTTGAGCTTGCCAGCAGAGGCAGCAGATGCGCAGCTTCAGCCTCACTTCTGCCTCCCAAATTTCACTCGAGAACATCTGATTGTTCTGATCCTTGGTCACCTAGTGGATCCTAGATGCAAAAGAGTCTGAGAGTTGTGGATTGCAGATCATCAGACTATGGAGCACAGAAAAGTGTTCTGAAGCAGGACAGAATGGAGAAAAAATTGAAAGTTAAAAGAAGAAAACACTTGTGTATACTTAACAAATAGCTTATGTGTATATTTGACCCTGTTGTTTTTATGAAATGTCCCTCTTTGTCTTTGATAATACTCCTTGTTTTAAAGTCTACTTTGTCTGATATTAATATAGTCATACTAGTTTTTGTATGTTTACCATTTGCTTGGTCTATCTTTCCATCCTCTTACTTTTGACCTATTCATGCCTTTATATTTGAAATGTGTCTCTTGCAGAAGATGGTTGGGTTTTCTTTATCATATGCCTTTTAATTAGACAATCTCTGCCTTTTAACTGGAGCACCTAGTCCTTTTCTACTCAGTGTAATCATGGATATGGTTGGGTTTAAGTTACATATTTTACTTCACATATGTCGTGAACCCCATCTTACAATGCTAGTATTTTTACTTTAACAATTATTTGTCTGTTACAGAACTTAAGAAAAAACCTGTCTTTTGTATTTACCCATGTATTTAACTTTCTTGTGTTTTTCAATCATTCCTATAGGTCTGAGTTTCTGTGTGGTATCATTTCCCTTCATACTGAATAACTTCTTTTAATATTTCCTGTAATGAAGGTCTGCTGGCAATGAATTTTCCCAGCTTTCATTTATCTGAAAATATCTTTTTTTTTAAATCTCAGCTTTAAAGCTTTCATCACATTGTCTTCTGGCCTCCCTTGTTTCTGATGACGTCAGCCATCATTTGAATTATTGTTCCTCTGAAGGTAATAGATCATTTCTTCCCACTCCATGTTTATTTTCCTCCTCATTTTAAGATTTTCTCTTTATCTTTCATTTTCAGAATTTTGACTATGATCTGCCTTGGCTTGGTTTTCTGGAATCATTGGCTCTGTAAGTTGGTGTATTTTCACCAAATCTGGGGAAACTTTGACCATACTTTCTTCAAATATCTTTTCCTGCTCTCATTCTTACTCTCCTCTTTTTCTGGGACTTTATTATGTGCATGGTAGACCACTTGCTATCCCATAGGTCACTGAGGCTCTGTTAGTTTTGGTTTGATCTTATTTCTCTCTGTTCTTCAGATTGGATAATTTGTATGGATCTTTTAGTTCACTGACCTTTTCTTCTGTCATATCTAATCTGATCATCAAATTAATTTTTTATTTTAGATTTTGTGTTTTTTATTTCTGGAATTTCTACTTGTTCCTTTTTTGCAGCTTCCATCTCTCTCCTGAGATCCTTATCTACTTGCTTCAAGACCTTGAATATATTTGTAATACCTGTTTTAAAGTTCTTGTATACTAATTCTAATGTCTGGATCATTTCAGGGTCTGTTTCTGCTCACTATTTTTATTCTTGATTATGGGTCAAAATTTTGTGCTTTTCATGTGTCTAAAAATTTTTGTTAAGATGCTGGACATTTGAGGCAATGCAGCATAAAGGACCTTTAATTTTGGAAGTTGTGCTTACACCTAAGGAGTGAAAT
The DNA here is from genome assembly GCF_041296235.1 of Equus asinus. Classification (NCBI taxonomy): domain Eukaryota; kingdom Metazoa; phylum Chordata; class Mammalia; order Perissodactyla; family Equidae; genus Equus; species Equus asinus. Next base: position 30,415,725 of record NC_091790.1, read on the forward strand.
TTCTGGTGCCCCAGCTGAATATCTGGGATGTTAATGAAGTCTCTTCATTCTGTTTGGGCTAGAGTCCACTGTCTTCCAGAACTGTGCATTTTAGGCATCTTTGTTTCTGTTTCAACCCTGTAGTAGTTGTCTCTGCTAGGCCCCTTGGAGCAACGTGCAGGCACCTTTTGACCAAGAACCCACAGAGAAGCATCACACAGACTTCTGCCCCCTCCCACTTTCACCTTCTCGCTGCAAATACAACTCTCTTTTCTCTAGTATCCTGAGCCATGAACCCCAAATTATGCTTTCTCAGCTCAGCAGGACTGCCCTACTCTGTTTGAGTCCTACCTTCTGATGCTAAAGTCAAGAAATTGTCCCCAACCAGACAGCCAGGGTGAGTCTAGGCCCCACGACATGTACTTCCCTTCTCTCAGGGATCCCAGACCTGCAGTGCCTACTGTTCAGTGCCTGAGAACAATATCCTCATATATTTGTCCAACTTTATAATTGTTTATCATGTAAGGGTAAGTCTGGCACCAGTTACTCCAATCTGGCCAGAAATAGTTCCTCTCTGTACATACTTGAAATGCATATAATAAAGAGAAAAATCAAGAAGTAATCACCTTAAGGCAACTCTACTGATTTTAAGCCAATTTGAATTGAAACACTTTGTAAGTAAATCCAGAGGATATGTAAACGTTATAATTTGAAAAGTTACCTAAATATAAGATGTATCTATTACGGTTTTTGCACTTGGGTGTGGCAGGCGTGAAAATTCTTGTGTTGCTAACTGCCCCTGGTGATTTTAGCATGAGTTGAAGGACCTTATTTTCCCACTGAGTTTCCAAGATGAGGTGCATTTTTCCTTTCATCCTGACACTAGATCATAGGTTGGCCAGACCTGAGAATCTTGGACTATCAGAAAATGAACGACTTTAAGAGAAGTGATTTAAATAGAATGAGAGTTTAAGGTGCAGATATAGAATGAGGTTGCTGTTACATTTCAGATACTAAAGGAAGTGTGACTCAAAGAGGAGACAGTGGTTAATTTTAGCTGCTTGAACTGTATGGGGCGAGAGTGTGATTGACATCCCAGAATAATATACAACCACCGTCCAACCTCTGTGAGTCACACGTGAGCCCTCCAGCAAGCTCTTTATTGAATGTTCTCTTTGCTTCTGTGGTCAAACCTGGGCTTTCCAGGGACAGGCTAATGGGCCAGCCACATTTTGAGCTGAAACCTAATAAAGGCAAGGAAATTTTAAATGAGTTCACGTTTAAAGGACTCATAAAAAAGATGTGCTTATGCCGCCAAGTACATTTAAGAAAGTCTGCATCCTCAACATAAATGAAAGGAAATGTCAGCTCTCTGACGTTAATTCAACTGCAGGTAATTTTTCAGTGTCCAGTTTAAATTATTGTTTCCTATTAAAATCAGCTAAGACTTTTGGTCCAGGCAGGATGTGTTAGAGTACCTGACCCTGAGGAGTACGTGGTAAACAGGCAAAGGCAGACCCTACTGGGCTGTGGAGACTTATTAGGGTTAGCCTGAGGCCAGGGCTGAGGCGGGAGAGTGTGCGACTGACAAAGATCATCAGAGGCTCTGTGGTGGTGGCAGTTAAGGCTCAGGCTTTGGAATCAGACTCACCTAGATTATATTCCTGACTCTGACTTTGGGTCAGTTAACTTGTCCTCTCTGAAAGTAGCTTCCTCATCTACAGAAAGTTGATCACAATTGCATCAACTTCTCAGAATCCATGTGATGCTTCAACGAGATTATATTTGTAAGATCCTGAGCACAGATCCTGAAGATCACAATGCTCAGTAAATGGTAGAGGTTATTATGAAACACTCATGTTCCATGACTTCTCTGTAAGTCTGCACATTACTGACAAAATAAAGCCAAGCTTTGTGGTTCCTGCAGTGTTAAGACACTAACAGATCATAGGGTGGGTAAAAACAAGTGTTCTTTCTCTCTCTCTCCCCACCCACATCCCCCTGGCCACCAGAAGATCCTTTCTCTCTGCAGAGCCTGGGCAGCCTCACCTTCATCCATTGATTAGTTAGGATCTGTCAGTGTCATTTCAAAATGCTTGTGTTGTGATGTTAACCACACATTTGCACACACTATTCAGGATAAGGGCCAAGCACAGTTGATTCATTTTGGAATTTGTATTGGGTGGGCAAAGCTTTGTTAGGTTTGGAGAAGGGGCCATACCTTCTAGTGGGCAGCCCCAGGAAGGCAGGAGCTGTCAGGGAGAAGGGGAGCACCCCGGTTAGCTGTTTCAGCAGACAAATGCTCACAGGATGCTATCTGAAAGTGGGATGCTGGGCAAGGTTGATTTTGTTTTTTTTTAAAGATTGGCCCTGAGTTAACATCTGTTGCCAATCTTTTTTTTCCCTTCTTCTCCCCAAAGCTCCCCAGTACATAGTTGTATATTCTAGTTGCAGATCCTTCTAGTTCTGCTATGTGGGACACTGCCTCAGCATGGCCTGATGAGCAGTGCTAGGTCCATGCCCAGGATCTGAACCGGCGAAACCCTGGGCCACCAAAGCAGAGTGTGGGAACTTAGCCACTCGGCCATGGGGCTGGCCCCAGAAAGGTTGATTTTAATGCTTGGAATTTGTTTGCATGAGTAAACATGAAATCCAGGGACACTGACTTTTATTATCTATTGATTAAATGTCTGCTTAATCAATTAATTTAGTTCATGTAAAATGGACAAAAGTAGTTGTCTCCACTGGCTGGCTGGGCAGGGCTATGAAGAATGGGGAGGGACTTCAAGGGGGCTTGATTCAAAGGTTATTAAAGGTGACCCAAAGGAAGTGAGATGGGTCAGAATCATTTTCATCTGTGGTTGAGTTTTCCCAGGGGGTCTGTAGTGAGCAAGTGTGAGGGGGGTGTTGTCCTGGGGATGTTTCTTCTATGCTCCCTCCTTCCTTTCAGGACATTCCCTGCTCCTCTTTCATTCTCCCTCCCTCCAGGTGATCAACAGTCTCATTTCCTGGAACACTCTGGTTTGGGGGTTTCCCTGCCATGGCTCCCATATTGTGTCACCCTGCTCCGTCCTCCATGTTATGGACTACCCTATCTTACTCCCCTTATCAGAATTCTGTCTGTCCTTTTGCTCCTTCTAAGCATTTTGCCAAATATCTAACTAGCTAATCTGGGATAAACGAGGTATAAGTGGTGTGGTGACTGACCTGCCCTGGCCCCCCTGAGACACATTTTGAGGGAGGACACTTAGAGAAGCTTTGCTCCAACGTAATGACTATCTTCGCTCAGATGAGTGAAGAGGGATTTTGAGTGGGAGCATGGGAGGTGGTGGGAACTTTCGTTCAAACACACTGCATATTCAGCCCCCTATGGGGGATGACGAGGGAGCAGAGTCTCTGGAGATTGGTTCACACAGCCAAGTAGGCCTCATGGTTTGGGGCCCTGGAATTTATTTATTTATTCATTTGGTGAGGAAGATTGGCCCTGAGCTAACATCTGTGCTCATCTTCCTCTAATTTTTTGTATATGGGATGTCACCACAGCACGGCTTGATGAGCGGTGCTAGGTCCCCATCTGGGATCTGAACCTGTGAACCCCAGGCCGCCGAAGCAGAGTGCGTGAACTTAGCCAGTATGCCACCATAGGCCCTGGAATTTAGAACCAGCCCTCCTCACCATGTGATCCCCATGGGGACTGCATCCATGAGCTCTGAGGTATGAGCCAGGAAGAGTCCACTCAGGGTCCAAGAGAGTCCACTCGGGGTCCAGGAGAGTCCACTTGGGGTTCAGCAAAGCCAGAGAGGGGAAGTCCCAGGAGAGATGCCGTTCCCTCCTCCGTCTCCCGCTGGCCTCAGCACCATGCTGGCCATGGCTCCCTGCCGCGTGGCTGCTGGAGTAGGACAGCACTGATGTCCCCGAGTGTGACATCGCTGTGGAAGTCATGGAGTCGACAACAGAAAGCTGCTAAACTGATTCCCCCTGCAGCTGCCTGGACTCCTCTGTTAGTCATTCCGACGCAGTGTTGGAGCAATTGCACATTCACCCATCACCTGGGGGACAGGCAGAGTGGGCCTCTCCCCTGCTCCCCACCCTTCTGAATCTCAGCAGGTGTGTCAGAGCAGTGACATGGTTCTCAAAGGCGCTGTCCCATGGTCTCCAGCCCAGAGCATTCAGAGCTCCATCAGGGGGACACAAAGAGTGGGAGGGGCTGAATGCGGTCACGCGCTGGCTGTCCAGGCCTGGAAGAACAAGGTTCCTCCTTCTCACTGGCCTCTGGAAAAAAAATCAGTGGAATATTGAGGTGCCACATAAACCCAGCAGGGTTTTATTTCCAAATTTGGTGTTTCTTTGAAAAAACAACACTGTGGTTACTCCTCAGTGGAATTGCCATTGAAGTTGGGTAAGTTCTGAGCACTCTTACTCATCTGTTCCTTTGAGTGTCATCTTATTTCCTCAGGTTGGGTCCTCAGATCATCAGGTCATGAGCTCTCTTGACCCCGCCCCGTTCTTCCCGTGGGAGGGAGGACACATTTTGTCACGTCGTGATGTTATGGTGCCCTTTGACTTTACTTTCTAAAACTACTCTCGAGTTGCCAAGAATCTGTGAAGACACTGAATGTCCACCATCTCCTCGCTCTGCTTGGGGTCCTTTTACCCATCACCACTTCACATCGTGAGTCTTGCCTGCAAGATGAGAAAATTTTAAAATATGGTATAGTGTCGTGATACAAAATTACGCCCTTCGTATTTTCGAAACTAGAAAGAAGGCCATTTCAAGATGACTTTTTATACTTCCCCATTCACCTGGAGATCTGGTGAAAGGTGAACTTGGAGCAGTGAAAATACCTGGTAAATCAAAATTCATTTGTAACAGGTTCAAAACCATCCATCAGCTCTTAGGGTGAAAGGTACTGAGCAATCAAGTCATGACAATGAGAGCCTGTCAACTTGTTGAAGAAAAACTCTGATTCAGAGACTGGAGGAAAGACAGTGCTGACCTGGCACCCCGGCACTGTTCACCTCCGAGGCCTACACATGGGCAGTCCCTGAACCATGGCGGTTTAGTGTAAATACCTTGGACATTTTTAATTCCATTTAAGAGGATCAGCCACAAATCTCTTTGTGATGTTACAAGTTTCGAAAGCGAGGGAGCCCTCTCAAGTGCATCCATCAGAAAATGTTTTTGTTGGGGCTGGAAAAACAAAGGAAAATGCATAACCATCCCCTGGGCTGTGTGTGAGCATGCCGGCCATTGCCAGCCCCACTTGACACACAGGAACTGTGAGTAGAGAGGCCAACAGTGACCTCAGCTCCACTCTTCCTGCTCCCAGCCCCGGTCTTGGGGCCTCAGGGCCTTGACTTTGACAAGACCATGCACTCTGAGCCCCCCAAACTCAGGCCCCAAATCACAGTGCTTGCCATCCCCGCCTCTGAGGAGGTCAGAGGTGGAAACTCTATTGGCTCACTGTAGGACTTTCCAGTTGGGAAGCCAGGATCTTCTCCTCGCACATTACAATAAAAATAATAATAGTTACTGCTCTGTGATTGAATTTTTATACTAACCACGCCGGGGCGAGACATCTACATTAAACTAAGCTGCAGAACCTTTAGCGGAGATTTTTCCATAGCTGCAAAGCTCTGCAAAAACTAGAAAACGTCCAACAGCTGCTGTAGCCACGAAAGTATTACAAGAATGAAGACCTTTCAAATGCAAGAGTGAAGGCTGATTATGCTTATCAAAATGGCCTTGACCAAGGTTTCTTTTGGCTAATGCTACAGAAATGAGTAATGAGCCATTAGTTAGAACTGTGAAGATAAAGACCTTTCATTAATCATGCAGGAGATTAGAGGAAGGGGGGAGAAAGGGTTGGTGTTGAGGTGGATTTAGGAGATTATATTCAAATTGAGAGGCAGTCTGAAAAGCGTGGGATAGATTAGCAACCTAGGTCCTGTTGAAGGGGAAGAATCAGCTGCAAGAACTTTCAAACGGACCTATTTCTATGCTGTTTTGAGTACACCATTTAGTACCATGGAAGCTAAGAAACGTTATCATTCCTAATACTTGTTGCAATCAAACAACATGGCGGTCCTACCTTAGAGCAGACTATTTAATTAAATGGAAAATCAATGACCTTTTTTAAAAAGAGCACAGACTTGTAGCATTTGCAAAAGTGTCTCTGACTCTCTTGTTCTGTGCACTGTTGATCACCAGGCCGGGTGCCCTGGGCAGAACAGAAAGGCTCTTAGCTGACTCAGCCACCCCTCCCCCACCGTGAACTCCTTTCATCTTTCTGGGTTATCTTTTACCTGGGTCCCGTGAGATTATTTCAGAGGTTACGAGTCAGGGTTCTCTGGAGAAACAGAAGCAATAGGGTTTATATACATATATACAAGAGAGAGATTTTAAGGAATGGACTCGTGTGATTATGGGGCTGGCAAGTCCAAAATCGGTAGGGTAGAGCAGCAGGCTGGAAATTCAGGCAGAGTCTTTATGTTGCAGCTTTGAGGTGGAATTCTTTCACTTTAGAGAAACTTCAATTTTTGCTCTTAAGGCCCTCAATTGATTGGATGAGGCCCACCCACATTATGGAGGGTAATCTATATTTAAAGTCAACTAATCACAGGTGTTGACCACATCTACAAAATGCCTTCACAGCAATGTCTAGACTAGTGTTTGGCCAAACAACTGAGCTCCATAGACCAGCCAGGTTGACACATAAAATTAACCATCGCACTTTGTGTCTGTTTCAAAAACATTCTGGAACTCTTTTGAATTTCCAAAGAAATCAGGTCCCCACAGCCACACTGAGTTTTGTGTAGAACCAGTGGGAGCCGTCAAAAAGTGTGGGTGTGTGGGATAATGTTATTAATACTATTTCCCAGAGGTGGAATAAATGTCATTCTCTTGTGTTCAAACTTTATTAAAATTTCCGAATTCTTGAACACTAAAAGGATACAGTAAGGATTGAGGGCTAAAAGGACAATTCTACTTAAAATTCAGCAACAGATTGCTATCGCCATGAAGCCAGATTGTCAAAGTGTGAAAATCTGCCTGTCATTTGCTCGCTCAGACGTCCCATTCACACTGTGCGGCACCAGGAGCAGGCTGGAGGGGCGGGCTGGTGGAAATCCCACAGCACTCTTCCCGCTAAAGGCTTTGGCACATTGAAGCCAAAGTGCCACCTGCAATGTCGCTGTCTGTCTGTGAAAGGGAGCTGTTTAAGGCTTCCCAGGACTCTGTGTTTTGCAAAGTGCCTGCCAATAACCAAGAGATGGGATACCTGGCCCCAGAGCCACAGCTCACGTGGTGCCTCTGCCCGCAGAGCACCCCCCCTCCCCACCTTGTCCCTGCTGCATGCCACTCTCCATCCTTCTCTTGCCTGCACCGCTGAGCTGCCAGCAGAGCTGGGAGCCAACAGAGACCCTGGAGCTCTCTGATGGGGACAGTCATTACTTCTCGACTTCTGGATTATTGATGGCCAATTTCAGGGGGAGAGAGGATTTCCGGGATTCCTTTTCTCTTTTTTGGAGCCCCATGATTATGACTCTGTACCTCTTTGCCTGTTGAATCTGCCTCTTCCTTCCAGGGTAGGCGCAAATTGCAAGTCTTCAGTTCAGCTCTCCTGGGTGGCTCCAGCCAGAACTGACCTCCCCCTCCTCTTGGCTCCTGGAGGGTTTATTCTTTCTGTCATTCATCTAAAAAACACCTGATCCTATTGTTGTTAATTTTTAGATCCAGATTTTATCGCTTCATCAAGGTTGGAAACTCTGAAATCTTAGCCCCAGTGTCACGTTTATTTAAAACTTTCCCTGTACTGCACCCTTGTTTCTTGCAGACACAACTGCACATCCACACACACCCATGCATGCACACACACACACACACAGAGTCCCCAGACAGGGTAGAGGTTTAATAAATACTTCTGAGTGGTGCTGATGACTCAAACTGCTTCACAAATACAATAATTTGACATTTAATAGTGACAATTTTTGCAGAAAATAAGTTTACCCTCAGGGTGTAATTTTATGTTGCTTTACTACCTTAAAATTGCATTTATTGAGCAATTACTATGTGCCAAAGACTACTCATAGCTCTTTATGCATCTTGTTAGCTGCACTAACATCTGTTGCCAATCTTGCCCCCTTTTTTTTGCTCCCCAAAGCCCCCAGTACATAGCTGTATATCGTAGTTGTAGGTCCTTCTAGTTCTGTGATGTGGGACGCTGCCTCAGCATGGCTTGATGAATAGCGCTGGGTCAGCGCCCACGATCCGTACTGGCAAACCCTGGGCCGCGGAAGCAGAAGGCGCAAACTTAACTGCTTGGCCATGGGACCGGCCCCTACATGCATATTTTTTAAATGGCCAATTGTGACTCAGAGTGATTCAATAATTTTCTCAAAGTCGTGCAGCTAACAAATGGTAGGATTGGGGTTTACGCTTATTTGCATCTACCAAACCATACCAACGTGCAAAGAACAGTGCAGGCGAGGGAAGGAAACCAGGGGAAATTCCCCATCACGGGGTACACTTCCATGTGGGACAGTAGGAAAAGCATAGGGCTGGGATCGAATGGTTTGGCCTAGGTAGCGTTTGGAAGTTATACTAACTTAGGCAAAATATTAAAGTCATCTGAGTGTCGATATTCATATTTCTTAGCCTGTAAACTGGGAGTGAAAATAATCTTCCTACCCTATATATAGCAACCAAGCTGCAAAAAAACTGACTACAGTTCTAGGGTTTATTTAGAATGGTCTTCTATTTCCTTTATGGAACATTCTTGGTTTTACAATCTATCCAAGAGGCTAAAATCTATGTAAGGTTTGAAAATTGTCTCTGAATACTTTTTGTATCAAACAAACGAACATCCCTACCTTTCAGAGACTGAAACCCCAGGACAGACAAATCACAAGGAAAGTCGATCCCTCCACTTTTCAGTTTCCTTCTCAATTCTTATTGCAACCAACTCTACATCATGCAGAGATCACTACAGGCCTGTCGTTTTCATTTTAGATTTTGGTACATGACTTTGGTTTTCATTCATATTTTTATTAGGAAATAATTTTTTTTTCATGCAATACCACTCTGAGGCAGCACATATTTGAACTGGCAAAGTCCATCACACTGACATTGACATAATAAGTAGAAAAAGTCATTCCCGTTTTATCCACTGATTTGTCCACGATAAACTGGCACACTAATGCAGACAGAGAATGAAGAAAGGGGCCCAGAGAGAGGTATTTTGGAGTTTATCAAGATATGAGTTCCAGAGTTTCTTTCTCTCTTTTGGTAACAACAAGAAAAGCCACCCCCCATTTTTTTTCATAGAATTGTTAAAGGTCTACCGCACGTACGAGAGACTTAACATTTATTTCTTCCTCTGAAAATGGACCATTAAAATCATCACGCAGTGGAGTAGAGGGTAGACCATTGCTGAGCCAGGTTGTTGAAGTGTCTGCCAAGCTGGATTCCACCCACCCAACCCTGGTTAATTCCACCCCCCAGCCACCACTGTCAGATCGTTCCCAGCCCTCCCCCTCCCATCCCCTCCCCCAGCTCTCATCCATCTGTCCATCCTGCCCCTGACCTGCCAGGATGTCACCGGCGAGCCTCAGAGGGGCCTCCTGGCAGCTACAGAAACTAAGGTTATTTTCAGAAGGATTGTGTCATCCCAGGAGAATTGTGGCTCTAGATTGCCAGCTTGTCCTGGTTTTCCCAAAACTTTCCCAGTTGTGGCACTGAAAGTCACGTGTGCAGGGGAAATTTCCCTCAGTCCTGGGCAAACTGGGACAGTTGGTCACCCTACACCAGAGTCTCTGTCCATTGAAACAGGCCCTACCCATATCCAAGAGATACACATTTTTAACTAGAACGGATTTCAAATTTGACTGTGTCGTTTCCCAGATGAAATTATGAGCTTAAAGATTTTCAGAAGTTGCTATCTATTTTTAGCCTTAAAAATCACCTATGGTCTTATTAAACCAAGATGATGTAAGAAAGTAACGTTTTGGATTGTGCCCCCCACCCCCACCCCCACCGCTATGCTTGGCTTGTCCGTAAGAACCTTCATCGGCTCTAATGATGCTTCCTCTTTCCTTCCCTTGTGCATTCTGAACGACAGGAAATGTTATGTCTCTATTGCCTCTGCTCAAAGACATTTCTTGTATTTGTTTCATGGGTAACATTTTAAAATAAAGTTCACCTTCTCTTTAGAGCGTTCCCGGTGCTACCTGATTCACATTTGTATTGACCAATGGTTCTTTTAGAGTAACTGTGAAAACTCATTCTGGAAACTTCCATCATTTTGTTTCTTTAGCCTTGCAGTGGGATAATTTCCCAGTGCCACAGACCAGCACCTGGTCAGGGCCACTCAAGATGTTTTTCTGTACTTACAGCTCACATCATGAATTATATAATTATATGACATTATTTTGTCCCGTGTTCTTGGCCTGCAAGACTTGCCCTGATGCCCTCAATGCCCAGCCTCTTGCTCTGTCCCTTCGCCATCGTACACTTGCTCTGGAGACCCAGGAATCAGTGTTGCTTCTTGGCTGATATTTGCCTCTGGTCCTTCAGAACAGTCCCCTTCCTGATCTCGTTTGCTTAGCCTCCCTGGAGAACGAAGACACACGTGGGACATTTCTCTGTGAGTCACCACACGATCCCAGGCAAGTCGCTTAATCTCTCTGGCTCTCAACTTCCCTGTTTTTAAACAGAGGAATAAAATACCCAACTCATAAAATTGCTAGTGCATTAAATGACAAAATGTTTATTATAAAAGCACCCTGTAAACTCTAAATCGTATACCAATATAATTCATGACTATGCTTACTCAATTTAGTTGCCATATAGGATAAAAATAGACAACCATCTGTTTTAGTAAGGGTTTGGTTTTGGCCTGGTGGGAGGCAGGAGCCCAATAACTTCTGGAGGGCTCTGCTCTTATATTTTGAAATAAGAGTAGAAGAGCGAGTCCATGCATTTAGGAAAAGGAAATGGGAAACAGACGCACTACTTTATAAATAGTAACAAAGATGCATTGAGTTAGCTTCCTATGGTGGGTCTTTAAGTTAGAAACAGAAGTGAATTGTGTAACAGCTCAACCATGGTGGTGCAAAGACCCCTAAAACAATAAGCCCGTGGATAGATGTTTGCTTACTTTAGCATACACGTAGCCCATGGCACAGTAAAGGTGGGAAGGGAGGGTGAGGAGATGCTGTGGGATACAAGGTAGCCCTCCCCTTTCACAGGAAACCTGAGAGACAGGCAGGAGCTCACACACCCTTCATGACAAGCTCTAAATAGGAATTTGCAGGACATCTAAAAGCAATAAGTATTTGGTGAGATCCATTCAGAATAAGGGTTCTTGCAGGTACCTTGCAAATCAGCCAGGGGTCTCCTGCAGAGTCCGGTCAGGTCTATTCAGATGCAAACGGTTGGAGGAAAAGAACGCAATAGTACTAATACTGAGGAATGGCTCACTCTGTTCGCTGTGATCTGAGCCAATTAATCACAAGTTAGAGATCGAGAAAGGAAGCTTAATTAGATTAACTGGTTAATTGGAAGATGAGTGACTAATGTCTCAAAAACCCATCTTCCAGGATTACAGAATCTTGAGGCAGTTATATAGGGAAAACGGGCAGTAAGGAGGGGGTACAGGGATGTTGGTGTCCAGGCGTGACGGGCTCCAGGCATCACATTGTTCCATTCTTCTGTCAGCTGTGATGGATTCCTTGTAGGTGTGTTTCCCGCCTGTGGTCAGCCTGTTCCTGGAGAAAAACTCATAGAACAAAGTTTTAATTTATCAAGCTATCCGGGAGTACATACATAAGTAGAGGCCATAAATCAGGAGAGCATGTGAAATTTTTAGAGTACATGCAGAGCAGCAAGTAGTCACACAGAGGAAGGGGTGGGGCCATTTAGCCCAACAAGATGGCCTCACTTATGCTCACTTGAGTACTGCTCTGTTCGGGTTTTCAATTAACTACTAAACACAGGGTCTGGTAGTGACACAACTATCTGGTAAATCACTCAAGTTTTGTTTTAAATACTATCCTACACTGGGGTTAGGTTCTCATTCTTCTGCCTTCATTGTAAAATCCTCCGTTTACCATCCAACTTTAACTAACAACTTAGTAGGACTAGTGTATTTATTAGGAATGCTTTAAGCTCCAAGCAAGCAAGCTCCTTGTTAGCAAGGAAGAAAGATGGAAATAAATATTGGTAAACAGAAGATCTGATCACAACCGAATCACACAACTGTAAGGTTTTAAATTCCAGGGGAGATGCAATCACTTTTACTTGGCTACAAGTAAACTGTCCCAAAAAGCCGATCTCTTACCCAATGACAATTGTGATGGAATTTAATATTTATGACTTAATAGAATCTGAAACAAGGGTAGTAGACATTAGATTAGTGTTATGAACCAACAGTAATTAGACAGATGGGGAATTTAGTATCCTATGTATAAAATGACTCAGAGCTGTAAACAAGATATTCCAAATTAATCCAAATGAATTACTCATAAACATTTCAACTTCAGTTATGTATTCATAGAAGACAATACAACGATCCATTTTAGTGGGATTTTTCTGAGGAACAAGATAGGTCGTGAATTCATAAGTGTGGAGATTTATAAATATTGGCACAAGACTGTGACTGACCCATGTTCATTTTGCCCACTGCACGATTAAGCCAATCATGGAGAGGCCACATTTGCAAAGAGAAAGGATTGAATCACAAGGCGGCCAAGTGAGGAGATGGGAGAATCAATCTCAGATCGGCCTCCCTGAAAATGGGGGACTCAGGGATACTCACTGGGAGGGGCCAGGTGGTCTGAAGTGTGGGAATAGACGCTTGGAGATGAGGAGAAGCGAGGTAATTGATGATCTGTGCAGGCGTAGTCAGGTTTCTTGGCTTTTCATAGGACCCGTGTGGTGACATTAGCACGATCTGAGAGTGGAGTTTTCAGCCTCCCGACATCAAAAATGTCACTTGAGCATTTCCATGGACCCAGTTGATGGGTTGGTGGTCTCAACCAGCCTGAACTGGCCACGGCGTTCTAATTCCTGAAAAACAGCTCAAACATCTGTTACCATGGTGACCCAGGCTCCAGGGAGATGTTATCTATAGGAGCCCAGTGGGAGTCAGATAGTATATTGCCTAAGCAGCACAGTTAACAATGAGTGGGTGAACAACTAAAAGCTATAACCAGTAGTTGCAAAAAAACACTTTAGTTACTAGCTACCTAATCATCAATAGCTAACTGTTAACCAGTTTCAAGACCAAAGGAACATTTGCATAAAAACAAATGCACGTAAAACCGTGCTAATGAGCAGCTGATCCCGTAGGTTACGTAGTGTAGGCAAATGCAGCCGGAAGAACCAAGATGCTGGCTCAGGTTGTAAGTTTCAGTCCCTGTATGGAGACCAGGCACCTCGAAAAATTGCATCTGCTTCTGGTTACATTGGCGAGCAGTCAAGAAAGTGAAAACCCTTAGCAAAATGCATCCCTGTTACTGAAAATATCTCTGAGCAATTCTTCATTTCCCTTTGTCTTACTTTCCTCGGTTTTCACTTTTCTTGCTATAGTGTCTGCAGCTGTTAAACCACCTCCAATCCTGTCTGATGCAGATGGCATAAACCAACACAACCAACCAACCAAACTCGAAACGTGTATTTATTCCACGTATGTTCAGTGACATTGTGAATATAAGGGAAAGTCTTTTTTGCGGGGTCCGGCCCCGTGGCCAAGGAGTTAAGTTTGCATGCTTCGCTTGGGTGTTCCAAGGTTTCACTGGTTTGGATCCCGGGCACAGACGTGGCACCACTCATCAGGCCATGCTGAAGCAGTGTCCCACATAGCACAACCAGAAGGACCTACAACTAGAATATACAACTAGGTACTGGGGGGCTTTGGGGAGAAAGAAAAAAAAAAAGAAGATTGGCAACAGATGTTAGCTCAGGTACCAATCTTTAAAAAAAAAAAAAAGTTTTTTTCCCCCTCATATGGATCACTTAAACAATCATGAAAGTTGGTTCTTTGTGTACATGCAGCATACATGCAGAAAGGAATCAGAAAGAAAAGTATATGTATGTCAGAGTTCCACTCCCAGAATGGCAATGTGAGGCGTTATACCAGCCCATTCCTCTGTACAGCAAGCATCGCTGGTGAAAACGATAACAACAAAGCCATTTAAAGTCTCTGGAAATTGTTCCAAGGGCATAAAGCAAATGGAGAAAATTACGTAAGAAAATCGACCAAGAATCTGTAAGAACAGTGAGAACCTGCTTCTTCTACGTGTCCCCAGCAGCTTGCACAGAGCCCAGCACACACCAGAAAGGTTTGTTGGTGTGAGAATAGCAGCCACGATTTTTGAGTACCTATGATGTGCCAGCCACCTGTCACGTATCTAGGACTCCTCCAGAGCCAGCTTTGTGCCTGGTGAATGCGTCTTCGTTATCGCATATTCTTATCATTGTTACCATCATACATAACTGGCTGGCTGCTTAGTTTAATCCTGGCACATGCCCTCCTTGAAGTATAATAAGGTGGGTAAAAGATGGCCTGGGATGATTCTGGGCTCAGCCCACCTCCTAGCTGTGTGAACTTGGGCGAGGTACTTAATCTCGCTGTGCCTCAGTTTCTTCTTCTGCAAAATGGGGTGAATGATAATACTACCTCTAGAATTATTAGGAGATTTAATGAATTGATACTTGCAAGGCACTTAGAGCAATGCCTGGTAGACAATAACCCTGTCTGTTTCTTAAAGATAAAACTAGTCAGTGACTTAAATCTCTCTTTCAGTATGTGAAAAAAGATTAATTTGCTTCAAACTTCACAGCCTTTTCTGCCAATAGCCACGTGCTTCTGCCAGAAGGAAAGGAAGAATGGACCTCAGGTTTCCTGATACGCCCATTTAGGCCAAAGCCTTCTGCTCGTGACCCTGTGTTCATCCTCTCTTAGCATGTTATACCCTCTCCAACATCAGCTTGGGGGCACCCCCAAAACTTCCTTCCCCCAAGAGCTGTGCTTTTTGCTGACTCAGATTTTTGATGAGTATTTTGCCAAAGCAGAAATATCCCGATGAAAACTGACAACAAAGGCGCTTCTGCCAGCATCCTGTTGCCCCCTCTAAGAGAAGGAAACCACAAGCAGGACGCACGGTTTCTGGCTCAAGCCCTCCCATGTGGTCCCTGCTTCCATGGAGCTTCCTACACTTAGCACATCCCAGGGTACGTCTGCCCAGGACCTTCCAGACCCCCAGCCCCCTATGGGTGGCGCACCATTTACATTTCTTCCGGACAGTGTTACTGTGTCAGTTACCTTGCTGGGACTCAACAAACCTTTTACATCCTTTATGCTCTGGGGGCAGGTTTGCTATAGGAACGTGAATGGAAGAGCAGCAAAGCGTGAATAAGACCCAAAGTATGTTCTGCTAAATGCCATGTTCCTTGGGATGCCAGAATTAGCAAGAAAAAAATCAACAAAGGATGCCCAGTTAAATCTTAATTTAAGATAATCAGAAAACAATTTTTTTAGTATAAGTATATCCCATGCAATATTTGAGAGATACTTATACTAAAAAATTATTTTTAGTTTATCTGCAGCTCAGATTTAACTGAGCATCTTGTATTTTATTTGGCAATCCTACACGCTTTGGAAAGGGAAACAATCCGGGGAGAAGCCTTATAAAGCTGGTTAGTATTTGGTGGGAGGACTAGCTCTCTCTACAAATGATTTTTTACTGACAGGACCATGTTCTGTCTCCCAGGGACAGGAAGGACCAGAGGAGGAGTGTGTATTTGGCAGCTCAGAAGCGACAGGAGAGGGTGACACAGGGCTTCTGTGCAAGGCATTTGGTCTTGTGCAACCCTGAGTTTGGACCTTCGTCCCACTTATGCGACAGCATTTAGTTCTTCCATTTATTTACCTCTCCCAAAGAACTGTCTAATATTTCGAAGGTCCTTTACTTCATCACAAACCCACCACTTTGGCAACCCACTCGCCGCTCTGAAAATACAGCATCCGTGCTCTCAGTGGGAAACCCAGAGGCTGGAGATTTCCTTGGCTCTGAGTCACCGGGATTGAACAAAAATAAAGTGATATTCATAAAAACACACTTATATATTCCTGCAGCATCAGAAATCGTTTATTCCCCTTTCGGTTTTGGCTTATGCAGGACTGGCCTCAGGGGCATGTGGTCTGTGCCATCACACAGGCCCTGCTCACAAAGACCTCAGGCTCACATTAATGCTCCTCTGTTGCCGGCCTGGCATTCTTAATAACTTTTATACAAGGGCCCCCCAGATTCATTTTGCACTGGATCCTGCAAATTACCTAGCCGGTCCCAGGTTTATGCATTATAACAAAAATACCGAAAATCGTAATTATGGTTTCATAGAGAACTTAGACCTTATCTCCTAAATCGTTTAAACATTTTGATATATGTAACCTCTAAATCCCTAGGAAGTCAGAAGAGAATTTTTTTTAATGGGGAAAATGAGACTTCAAGGGATATGTCTGTGTCTAGCTAAAATCCACATTTCCTAAACCTCACACTATATTCTCAAATTTATTCACTCCACTCTTGTGCTTCCAAGATCTTGCCCTGTTTTCTTCCTCATCATAGCTGAGGATGTAACTACAGAAAGTGGGACTCCGAGCTCTGTCCTTGTCACTCTTCTGTGCATGAAATCTAAATATGTAGAACCTTTGGATCCTAGATAGCAATTCACATCAAGAACCTTTCGACCATCAAATTTCACTGTGGTTCAGCCGATTATGGGCATATTTCTACCTCATTTCTGCAATTTGTAGAGAACAAGGAGAAAAACAGGATGCACAGTTTGGAGATGAAGCCAGCAAGAGAAATCAAGTCTTCCTTCCTCTGGCCTCTGGTCCAAGAGGCCAGACCAACCCTGGATGGGTCAGGAGCTGCTTGATGAAAGTCCTGGTTGCAGGCAGCTCAGGCCACCTGGCCCTGGGGCCACAGCAGGCCGGCAGTTCTTCAGCGTGATTTTGCTTGAAGAGGCCATGAATGGTTTGGTCTGGCTGCCTCTGGGTATTATTTCCTTTTTGCATCCTCTCGTACTTTGCACTTATTGCAAACTGTCCTCTCAATAAATGGTTGTTATGGAGTGAAACAAATCACAGCTTTACTTTCGCAGGGTTAGTTAAATCCACCGCTGGAGCTGGTGTTCCTCAAGGCATGGTGATCTTCCACCTTTGAGAAAATTATCAGATCTCTAGAAGTGAGTGGGAGAATAAGGAGCTCCCGTACCCGTGGAATTTAATCCATTCTATCTTGTTATTAAGCTTTCATAACCTCCATCATGTTTTCCTGCCTGTATGTGTTGTATTTATGTATGTCTCTGATACATACATATATATGCGTGTATATATACACAAATCCTATGTATGCAAATCATATATATCTAAATCATATGTATATAGATATATGGTTCTGGCACAGAAGAGGTCTCAAAAATGTTTGTTGGATTCAAATGTATATTTCGATTAATCAGAAATACATATCCACATTAACACTGTTCTTCGAAAAGTTTAGAAAAGAACTCAGCCATCTGTTTCCTGGTTTTCCAAGCTGACTTTATCTTTTGTGGATCCACTCAATGGATATTTTTCTCCTCCTACTGCAATGGTTTTGCAGAGTTATATTTGGAGAGAGTGGGGAAAGGCTTTGGTTCTAAAGTCAGCGATCTGATTAAGCTCTGGAGAGATGTAACATGGGTATGTTGTAAATACCTATTTTCTATGTTGCAGTCCTTAATATACATTTTTAGGTAAATCACAAGGATTCTTACAATAAAGTCTTTTCCCCTAACAAACATAGAGATGGAGTGATCTTCCTTTTTTTCTTTAAAATACAAAATGCACAACTTTCTCAGAGAGAAAGAAGTCTAGTGCGCAAACTCACAATAGTCTTTTAAATATACAGAAACAAGCTCTCCTCCAGCCCTAAATGCACCCCCGTCTCCCTTTTAGGAGCTCTAAACTTTTCCTCTTCCTTCTCCGACTTTGAAAGTGGTTCACCGATTTTCAGGAACAATGGCAGATTTTCAAACATCCCCTGGAAAGGGTGCAGCGCGGCATTTCTCATTTATCTGCTATCCTTACATCAGTCCATCAGCGTGACACTTGCGGCCTCAGGGATTTTTCACCACAGTTCATTCAAGGGTGACCCCGAGATGACAGCCCTCCTGGGCTCTGGAAGGGAAATCTGCGAGAATCACAGGGCAAGCAAGAAGTCGTCAAGGAAGAAAGCTTCATAAACAAGACGCTGCTCTATCCCTTCTCCAAAGCTGTTTTTTGGGTTTTTAAAAAAATCTATTCTCTTACACGTTTTGACTACTTTGGAAAAGTCTTGCTCCTTTCCTAGGAAATGTCACCAGGGAGCAAGCTTTCAAAGCCCACTGCTGAATGTGCGCCATGCCAACATGTGGAAAGCCATTTGTTTACAAAAATGGGCTAAATGCACAGATTGCTCTTCACTGGGCTCATACCCCACAGCTACTTAATCAGCATTGAGACTTGCAGGCTTCTAGGGAACATACTGTTTTGAAGCCATTTCTTCTCTGGGCTTCTTGACTCTTATTATGGCGTCATGCACACCTCTTGTTTTATCCCAGATGCATACCAATAACACAAAAGGTTGGAGGTCATGAGAGTGTTGGGCTCCTAAACCAATATTGCTTGTCTTTTCCTAACCAGTTCCCAAAAGGACTTGAACTTCTAAAGAAGGAGCTGGCACCATTTCCACCATTTACACAATTGGAGGTCCAGTGTGTATGGGGTGAGAGTGAGGATGGGGTAGGGTCACTTCTATTCACTGGGACTCTAATTATATTATAGACCCAAGAATGTGTCCAGTTCTCAAGGTAGTAGCTTATTTAATTATTATGATGGATGAATCAAAGGACCTTTGGATTGCCTTCATAAAGTTACGGAAGGGCTATTAAACACACTGATGGGATTAGTACATTTCAGAGTTGTTCGCACAGGCGTAGTGATGCCAAGTAGTAGTATGTCCTTCATGTCCACTCACCCCAAGTGAAAATAGTGTGCTTGGTATGCAAGCAGAGCTTCAGCACAAATCCCCTAGACCTTTCTTCTAATTGGATGGCAAAACCCCCTCCCCTGTATTTCATATATTGAGACTCACATGTCCTGGGAGTAAAAATAGAGTGATCTTGAGAAGTCTGTCTGTTAATTATCTGTTTGCTGAGTAACAAATGACCCCAAAACTTAGTGGCTTCAACAACAATCATCCTTTATTATTTCTTCGTTTCTGTGCATCAGGAGTTCAGCTAGGGCGCAGCAGCGATAGCCTGGCTCTGCTCTATGACTCCTGGGGTCTCAGATGGAAGACTCAAAGGCTGGGCATTGAAATCATCAGAAGGCTCATCACTCTCATATCTTACGGATGATGCTGCTTGTTAGCTGGAGGCCTAGCTGGGGCTGTGGGCCAGAGCACCCACTTGGGACCTCTCCCTGTGGCCTGGGCTCCCTCGCAACATGATGCCTGGCTCCTAAGTGAGACCATCTCAAGAAAGAGAGAGAGTCAGGCAGAGCTGCGTGCCTTTTATGACCTAGCCTTGGCGGGCATGCAGCACCACTTCCACTGTATTTTGTTGGCAGAGGCGGTCACAAAGGCCTGAGCTGGTTCAAGGGGAGGGAATATAGGCTCCACCTCTCACTGCAAATGCGTCAGATCACACTGTAAGAGTGTGTGGGCTGGGAAGTATATTGGTTCAGCCACCTTTGAAAAATACAGTCTGCCATAGGTACCACCTCAACATACACCGGCTTTCCTGCAGAAGTGGTGGATTCATTATCAAAAATCAACAGCGAAGGCACCTCCTGAATAAATACTAATGGAACTCCATGGGCCCTGCAGTGACTCTGTGGGATACAACAGCGGTCAGAAAACCCAACAGTTCAGTGCAAGCCCTAGAAGAACCTGCCAGCCGGAGAGGGAAGAGAACTGATTGCTGGACTTTTCTCCCAGCTACGCTTTTGGATAAACATCTGCAGAGCACAGGGCTCAGCAAGTCAAGAGTCAGCTAAGGCAACACCATGAAAACAGCACCCTACATTTTACTGCGCGTGATGTTTTCATAGGCGCTATCTCATCTGATTCACCAGATAGCAAGCCGAGGGAGGTGTGGACAGTCCTTCATGGAGATTCAGTGGTAGACAAGAAACACGCTTCTCCTATGTCCAAGGAATTTACACTCTGGTTGGAGGAGATGGACAATAAACAAAACAGAATAAAGTGACAAATTAACAAGAAAATACTAGCTCATGATGGGCATTTTTAACGCTAGCGCCGTGTGACGGTAGAGACTCACACAGGGCCATACCTATGCAGTGGTGCATTCTAAGTGCTCAATAATTGCTTCTCCAAGACTCCTGGGATATGTGTCAGCCCCAAGTACACTCTGTGGATGGAGGAACTAAAGTCACCGGGGAGATTCTGGGGCTTTGTGACACCAATGGCCAGTAGAAATCCCACAAGTTGGCTTAGCAACAAGGCCAAGGTGAGAACTCCAGATTCCTGTCTGCAGCCCCTTGCTCCCCGCGAGGCTGCACTGCTCCCAGTGATGACTGATCCAGTGGCTCAAGTCAACCAGCAGAGGTCTCTAGGCTGGACCAGGTGCGCTCTCCACCCGGAAGATGTGCCCAGAAGTCCTTTGAGAATGAAGAAATCAGGGAGCAACCAACTGAGAAATATAATCTTCCCCATCTATTCAGATCAGGAAACGCATTGCAACTTATCTTTCTTTACATAGTAGATTTAGTCATGAAAAGCTGGATGTAAATACAATGTTTGTGGATTAAATTGCATTTTCCAAGCTCTCTGACATCAGGGTGGGCAAAATGTTGATAATCTTGAAGTTAAACAAAGGGGGCATGGGGGCTCATTATACTATTCTATTTTGGTGCATGCTTGAAAGATTCTCAAATAACAGGTAAGTAAAGAAGTGAATAAAGAGCTGTCCTTCTAGCAGTGGATCACTCTCTCTGTCCCTCTCACCTACTCTTAAAATGAGAATGCTTACTTTTAACTAGTCTTTTTTGTAAAATTAAATTTTGCAAAAAAAAAAATTACATATAGCTATTTTGCACTTTGTGTTTTCCTGAAGCCAAGCAAAGCATATTGAAATGATTTGCAGTATTAGCCCCACCTTTAATTTCTGCGATACTTAAATAATATGAATAGGCTTGTTTCTACCTATGGGGAATACACTTATGAAGCGTCGAAAGGAAACAGTGTGGTTGGAATGGTTACTAGACAGAAGAGACGAACCTGGAAGGTATGTGACTTGGTCCTGGCCAGCCAGGTCTGTGACTCTGGGCACATCTCTTTGCATCTCAGAGTTTCAGTTTTCTCATAAGTAAAGCAAGAGTTTGCTCTGGATCACTTCAAGGATCCTTCTTTCCGACAATGGAAAGAGAATTCTGGGGGTCAAAGCATGTCCTAACAGAAAATACCAAGGGTACTTGAGACCGAGGACAGGGAAAAGAGATGAGAATTTCCATCTCTTAGGACAAGAAGTCAATGCGATCCCTCAAGGCCTTTAAGAATTTTCGTATCACCCATCACTTCTTAATTCTCTCTTCTCTATTTCTTAGGCTAACATTTTAGACATTATGAAAAGAAAACCCATGAAAAAATGAGTAACAGCTCCGGCTGCTGAGAATATTCTTACAATATTTTCAAATTTCTCAGATAACACACATATAAATGTCATTCTCTTCGTCTGGAAGAAGGTAAACAGACCGTCGGCCAAACCATGACTACTTGGTAACCTTGTTGAAAGACTGCTTGAAATCTGGCCCTAGCATCACCTTTTTCTTTCCTTTCACCTTGACTGGTGAGGTGACCTCTCAGGGGTCTCTCTCCTCTTCATCCTCCACCAGCAACCCCAACCCCAGTATCTACAAAAGACAGCAAGAGAAACACCAAATGCTCGTGGTCTGATATGCTTATAATTCTTTCTAGGTGGTGGGGTTGTGGTCTCTAATTTTTCCAAATTTTATTCGTTTTAACTTTCTTCTTAGTTTTTCTGCAGTCTCCAAGCTTTCTTCAATGAGCATGCGTTACCTTGTACTTGAAGAAAGAACAATGCACATTATTTTTCAAAAAGCAAATATTGTTACTCTCCAGCTTGAGATCTGTCCTTGGACCTTCATTGGCTTTCTGCTGCCGAAAGCTTGACTTGGGGCCTCTGCCTCTAGGACCTGGGTCCCCTGCTGATCTCACCTTCTCCCTCTTCCCTGACCTCTCCCCCTCCCCTCCTCAGACTCCTTCCCACCCATGCCCCACTCCTGGTACCCACACACCTCACTGGATCATCCTAGGACCTGCCACAGCTCTGTCACCAATGTGCCCTCCGTCTGAATCTTCTTCCTTGCCTGCCCACCCCGCTGTGTTCGCCTGGCACACTCCACTTTCTTTAGGAGACATTTCAAGTTTTGCTTCTGCTGACTCTCCTCCAGGCCCCATCTCTCACCCAGCCTCTTACTCAAGCAATCCACACACCGCATCCTATAGAGTATTTCAGGACTGTTTCTACACTAGACTGGGCATGCCCTGAGGACAGGTTCAGTGTCTCTACTTCTCTAGTTGTTTTTTTGTGTGTGTCTTTTTAGTGTTCTTTGTGCCCAGCACAACGTCAAACACACAGTAAGTGACCCATGAAATTACTCACTGAAAGTTTGCTTGAGTTTCAAGATGCCTACGCAGGAATGATGGATCACTAGAGCCTTATTTTTTCTCCCAATAAAGGCCACATAGGAATAAAACCATGAAGTGTGTTGGCTGCAAAGGGCCATCTTAAACACAGACACCTTTCTTGTGGCGCCACCTGAAGCGAGGTCCCCCAACTCGGCCTGTGCCACATTGGTATTCCAGCTAGAGTGCCTTCCCTACCTTTGGCTCGCTGTAGCCCAGAGAGTGGGCGATGTGCGGGTGGCATTGCTGGTGCATCTGTTCTCCCCAGTAGTTCCCTGGGAACTCTCTGACTGGCGTTCTACAGGCGCTCATTTAATATTTGTGGAGGGAATGAATTGCACTCTTACGTAGTCCATGTGCCAGGACGTGTTCAGTCAATATGAATGGAGGGCGTTAAATGATGGATGACTGTGGGGCTCTGCGGAGAGTTTTGCAGTTTGGTTCCTGCACAAAGGCAGCTTTCTGGTGGGGTGAGTGGGGCTTCCAACCCACGCCCAGCTCTCCCAGGCCCTCTGCCCTGGTGCGGGGCTGCCCATCTGGAGCCAGGGGCATTCTGATTCACTCCAGCAGCATGTGGGCTAACAAAGGAAGCCAAGTGTATAAAAATGCTTGCCTTTCTTCCTTCCCACGTTAAACTCCAGATTCTCCGTTATTTTAAAATTTTCCTCCTCTGTTATTTCTCCAGAGTTTTGCCAGTCCCGGGACCGAAGAGTCGCAGAGCGTCACCCTTTAGGAATGTCAAATGATTCTTGTCCCAACACAGCTTTGCTTAATAATACACTCTACAAATTCAGGGGGCTCATTTGGGGAAAATACAGTTTTTCCTTCTCGTACATTCGCTGCTTTCTTCAAACAAATTCTAAGAAAGACTGCATCCTCAGCAATTTGACAATTTGGAACTGAAATAGAGAGTCTAGAGTCTGGAATTTCATGTTTCTTCTGATTGAAGAAGTAAAAATTCTTTGAAGTGTATAAATTTGTGCTTGGCTGTGCTCTCATCTGGCATTGGTTCATTTTTCACAGACCAAGCTAAGGCAGGAAATATTATTCCTAAGCCCTTCACCCCTAAGATTCTCTGTCCTGTAAACCTTTCACACAACCAGCACAAGAGTCCCCCTGAAAAGGGTGGAGGCCGCCTTCCATCATGAAGAATCTCCCCAACTGACTCCTCTTCATCCTCCTAACCATCCTTTCCCCACCCAATGTGACACACACCACAGAACACAATACCCAAGACCAGGCAATCTGCTAAATCCTTCTGAAGTATCGAAGGATGGAAATGGGGGCAGCATCCAGCATGCAAGTCTCCCTCTCTTTCTCAGATGGCTCAAGCACGGGGCTGGAGGTGTTTGACATTCCAGTGGAGAGGACAGTTCAACCCAATGGGGAGACATGTGCTTTGCTCCTTCCATGGATTCTGGCTTCATGTCATGGTGGTGATGACAATGGCCAGTTGACATGTTGTCTCCGCATAGAACTGGGTGCACAATGATAGCTAGATTCCTTTGTTATATACGGAGCAGTAGAAGAAAGTACCACTTGAAGTTTGGAAGAAGTAAGGGTCAACTGAGCATGTTGAAGGGCTGCCTTATCCTACAGAAAACAAAGGAATAACATGGCCAGGCCTGCTGCCATCCCCTCACCCAACACCCTGGGGACTGGGAGAGAGTGCCTGGTGGGGACAGGACTTTGAATTATGTTGAAGCTGGAAAGACAGATATTTTGGATCCAAAAAGATTTTTTTCCCTTTTGAGACAGAGACTAGAATATCTTCTAATCTCTCTTCTGTCCCAGAAGGACTGCCTACTCATTGCTCTGAAGGAACCCAGAATGCAGCAAAGTAACCCAAATAGAGAGTCTCCAGGCTGAGATGCTGCGTTCAATAATATAAACTGGGCATTTTACTGGCACTGTTCCCCTTTGGGGCCAGGCCACACTGTGCCTGAATATCATCATCCTTAGGATTGTCCAAGAACTTGCTCCCAAGAGTTTGGGAGCTAAAGATGAGGGCAGCAGAGACATCCAGCTGACCTTCTCTTCCCCTGTCCCTGGAGGGAAGAATAAGGTAAGGAACAGGCTGTACACTGACCTCTGCATGGTGTTTTCTAAGGCTGAATAAGTAAGACTGAGGGAATGGACAACAGGTGATTTTGGACTTTCTTGCTTTGGAGTCTTGACTGATTGTGATTGTCTTGTTCAGGTCATGGAGCCAGACCACACATTCTCGGTGGGAGGGGGTTTTTCACTGGGAGGGAATGGATGCTTCCAACCTCAGTCACTGGAGGAAAGGTTAATCCTGGGGTGGGATGTCTAAGAGAGGTAGACCTTCCTTTCCTTGGAACTGAGAGGGGAAGAGGACGGGGTTGGGAGAGTGAGGCTCAACTGTGAACAATGGAGAGTTGCAGGGTTTCTGGTGGTGGGCGTGATCCAGGCCCTGCCACATGGATGTGGACTGGGATCCATGTGAGCAGCTCTCTAGGAGGGCACCCCTGAAGTCATGATGGGAGCTGTGCGTGGACCCTAAGAGCAGACCCCTCAGGGGCAGCTGTGCGTTACTCTGTGAGTTGTTCTTTCCTAATCCCAAGGGCTCTTGGTAAAGTGTCATTTAGGGCAGAGCCCCATCTCACTCATGCTATAAGGAGCTATGAGCATCAACATATGATCTCCCTAAGGCCACTGGCTGCCAAGACTGCCATCACAGTGGGAACCAGGCAAGTAAGCCAGGGAATCTAAGCAACCCATTCTGGTAGTGTGGTGTAGAAGGCAGCTTCTAAAATGGACCCTGAAGACCCCACCTTGGCATTCACATTCTTATGTAATCCCTTCCCTTGAGAGTGAGCAGAACTCATGACTTGCTTCTAACCAAGAGAATACAGTAAAGGTCATGGGGTGTCATTTCTCTGATTAGGTTATATAAGATGTGACTTCTGTCTTGCTTGCAGACTCAACTGCCTTCTTGCCTTGCCCTCAAGGAGCCATGTTGGAGAGGCCTGTGCATAAGGAACTGAGGGCAGTCTCAGGCCAACACCCTGCAAGGAACTGAATCTTGCCTGCAGCCACGTGGACTTGGGTGAATCCTTCCCCAGCGGAGCCTTCAGATGAGCCCTCAGCCCCAGCTGACAATTTGATCGTGGCCTGTGAGAGACCCTGAAGCAGAGGACCTGCTAAGATGCTTGGGTTCCTGACTCACAGGAACTGAAATAATAGATGTGTGTTGTTTTAAACTGCTAGTTTGGGATTATTTGTTATGGAGCAACAGATAACAACTACAAGTAGTACCTTAAAAACATGCTAAAAATACCTGGAGAGACACAAACCAGAGGTGTTATTGCTGGCAATTAGGACATTAGGGGACTCTTACTAGAAAAATATGATGTTAAAAGGAAGAGCAATTTATTTTGTAGTCATAGGTTAACGAGACTAGAAAACACTAGTTCTTTGAGAAGTTACTTGTGAATTATTTGTTTCTCAAAACTATGTGTCTCATCCTTTTGCTCAGGAAGCCCCCTCTTCCCTAGCCGTTCTCCCATTGCCTGGTTTCCTGCCTTCCTCACTGGATCAGAGACTCAGTTGGACCACGTGCCTGTCTTTGATTTTAGTTCATCCAAAAGGAGTTGACTCCCATTGGCTCCTTTCATTGCGTCTAGTGGTTAAGTGCTGCCCTCCCCACCCCCCACAGCCACCCCGTACTCAGGACTGGGTTTGGGAACATCATATCCCAAGTGGAAACAGAAGCTCAGAGCTCTTATATGTGTAGAAGGGGGATTGGATGTGGTTTGCATCGGTTCAAGAAGGACTTAGAGCAATTAATGTATTAACAACACAAAATGAGTTAGTGACAGGAGCGATATTTAAGGGAGTATTGTACAACTTTTAAATCTGAAGCCTTTGGAGAACAGCCATGCCCCCCACAGCTTGCTTGTTGGGATCACTGTTTCAAACGGAATTCAGGATAGAACATGGGACAGAATCCAGGCCAACCCATGCTGGCAATGTCACTTTGGCCTGTGGTCCTTTTACCAGATGTGATCTTTGGTATCCGTTCATGAACAGTGGCAATTCCAGGCGGGACCCACCACCACGAGAGTCTGGAGGAAGCCCAGAGAAACTGTCCTCCAGGAAGTTGCTCCCTCCTGCCACTGCATACGGCTCAGCTTTCCTCTGTCTGATTAAGACCAAGATCTAACTTCTCCATGTTTCCCTTGGCTGGAATCCAGCTGAAGTGGAGAATTGGGATATTTCACTGTTTGAAGTTGGAATTACGATATCCTGAATTCTTGGTCAACCGTTCGACTTCAGTTTTCAGTGCCCGATGGGCACTCCCTTTTGTGTAAGTTGCCTTCAGCATGTTTTAAGTTCTGCAGACATACCTTCAAGGTTTGAGGAAACAATGGAAACCATTTCTGCAATGAACAAAATGCTGTGTTTTAGGAAATGATACATGTTTTGTTGTCAAAAATAGTTTTTCTGCTTCATTTGCATTATATTACATTTGGATTAAGTTTATTTTAAACAAAAACTGTTTGGAAGATTTTCTTCAACACACTAGCCATTTGTACCTCCTGATTCTGAAAGACAAAAAAATATCTTACCACCTAGATGTGAAGAAAGATAAAGGGTATATATATGTGATCACTTTCTTATGCCTGACCTTCACCCCCAGATGCTCCTGGGCAAGGGTTAAATCAGACAATGAGGCCTGCAGAGTAAATAATCTCTTGCAAGTTTTGCACATGGCGTTCTCGGTCTTGGGAAGCTGGCTGGTTTCTAGACCAGGAGGGAGGCGAGCTGGGTGAACCCAGAGATAGCAAAGCTGGGTACCACAGGGTGCTGGGGAGGCCACAGCCTCAGGCTGAGTGTTGGGCCAGATAACTCCCAACACTTCTATCCAGATAAACTGAGTTGCCAAATCCTGTCCTCATACCACCATTGGAGTAGGTGAGCCAGGGAAATTCTGTACAGTGGGAGCTGGAGTATGGGTGTGCTCATGAAAGGGGCAACAGGAAAGTTCAGACCAAAGGGAAAAGCAGAACTGAGCTGCGTGTACCCCAATTTCTTTCCTTGGCGGTGGATATCCAGGGATCCGGCCTTGGCCTGGCTTCCAGGAGCTGGCCCGGCATGGAGGGGGGATGGGGCTGCAGACCCAGAGCCAAAAATCAACATTCAGAATCAAACAGAGTAGGAAGATTAGGAAGGACTGGGCAGAAAGGGGGCAGCAATGAGACTGCAACCAGGGACTCCGACACGGGCAAGGACAAGGGTACAAAGAGGAGGAAGAGAAGGTAGAACCCAGGAGACTCTGTGAGGTGTAGGGACTTCTGCAAGACCGTGCGATCTTGTCTCTGGTTGGAGAGGGAGCATGAAGGCAGACTCAGCATGGCAAAACCAGGGCTCCCAAGCCAGGAATGGAGTTTACAGAGTTGCCAAAATGGAAGCAAGGCCAGAAGATGGTGTCAGTGTCATAGTCTAGAGTTGGCAAGACAAAATCAAGTTGGAATAAGGACCAGTTGTGGGTGAGATAGACAGGGTTGGAGGGAAAGCTTTGCCTTGCCCAGGAAACTTGTTTTAGCTTTTGTCTGCATTAATAAATCAACCAATGCATGATTTATGGGTGGATCAGGTCTATTAGTGATATGGCCAAGGCTGGAAGGGACAATTTATGCTTAACATGGACAGTCCTTATGCAACCAGCAGTGGAAAAAAACATTGATAGCTCAGGACAACTTCATCCCTGTGGCAGGAAAAAGAAATGCAAAGCGCAAGGCCTTCAGAAGTTAGGTCTGTTCCTCTCCATCCATTTACGGGGAACAGCATCTGCCTGTGGGAGATGAGCTGTCTTCAAGGATGACAAGGCAGAGGTTGGATTTCATTATCTGGCCTGGAGCTCCAGGGGCCAGGCTGAGGTCTTGCAGGGGGAGAAGCCAGGTTCTGAATCTGGACATTTTGTTGACATTTTCTGGAAGCCTGTTTAGTGCCTGTCATCCAGACTGACTCCTGGGGATGCTATTGATTCTGGAAGGAAAATTGCTGAGCAGTGAGGATGCAAACCTATGGTCCAGAGTATTCGTTTCTCTTTGCTGAATCTTAACCATTTTCAGATTTTCCTGTTTTGAGTTACTTTGTTGGTAGGATTTTTTTTTACCTTATATTTTTTTCCCCTTTACCAGTAGAAAAACGTGGGTTTCATGTTTCTCTTGAATGTCATTCTCCAATTTCACCCTAGGGCAGAGGTGGATCTCGTTTTGTGGGGCCTGAGGCTTACACAATTTGGGAGTGGTCCTCTTTAAGAAAACGAATATAAAAATTTTAACATAGAATTAGGTACAAAAGTGAAAATATTAATTTGGAATGAGAAAAGAAGCCACAATATATTAAAAATCTTAAAAAGCTAGCAAGTATAAAACATCAGATATGGAAAAATGTCACACTATTTTTATTAATTAGCTGCCTGACTCTAATACTCTGTCCTACATTTTTGGCTGCATACTCTGATCATCTCTTCATATAGCAACCATTTCTATAATATTTTCCATAGAGAAAATCAAAAGCTTCTTCAGTCCTTCCTTGAGCATGATTGTTTCCCATTGATTGGTTAGAAAAGTTTCTTCCAGCTTTTCAACTCTTTTTTTTTTTTTGCTGAGGAAGATTTGCCCTGAGCTAACATCTGTGCCAATCTTCCTCTATTTTGAATGTGGGATGCTGCCACAGCATGGCCACAGACGAGTAGTGTAAGTCCACACCTGGGACCTGAACCTGCAAACCCAGGCTGCCAAAGGAGAGTATGCTGAACTTAACCACCACACCAAGGGGTCAGCCCCCCTCAACTCATTTTTGATGATGCTGAGTAAAGTTTTAGGATCACTATCAAACTTGAGACAATCTTCATCAATTTTCCCTCCTGCAGGAGCTGCTATGGACATATGCAACCTTTTGGAACGTGGCTGCAAGTTCCAAACACAGGAGGTCTGATAAATTCTATTTTGCATGAACAAAGCGGTATAACACACTTACAATTCCACACACTGCATTGTGCAGTATGTTCCGTAGGAGAGAAATCTGATTTTGAATAGGCATCCAGGAGAACTAAATCCCCTGCTTCAATTTTCATGCATGATGTTGGAAGAAGTTTCTATGAGGTAACTTCTGACTCTATACATTTCAAACCTTGTTTCTCTTCCACTGCCCACATGCATCCAGCGTCAGGCACGGAGGACACATTCATGCTGCAATAAGTCCTGTGTCCTTGTACCTCTGTGTCTGACCTGGATGAGTCAGCAGGTCAGTGGAAGGAAGACTCCTGGAAGCCATTCCTGTATCGGGACAGCTGGCAACGACTTAACTGCACACAGGAGTGACTAGGAGATATATAGATAGATAGATAGATAGATAGATATCTAAGCGCAACTCAACTTCTCTTTAGATCCTAAAAAATCCCTCGGACTCTTTGGTGCCACCTGACATCAAGGGGAGAGTGACAAAGGGGCAGTTGACATGCAGAGATACAACAGTCGTGACCACGAACAGCCAAAATATCCTACTTGCACACACTTTACCGAAAACATGATCCTGTGGACTCGTCACTGGGGTCCACGCAAGATTTTGCAAGGAGCTGAGCAAATTCGGAGCCCAAGGCTAATGTACCAGTGGCTGGAAAATCCCGTCTTTTCTCAAATATACTAGTTTCTCGCAAGGCATGTTTCTGAACTCCTGGACTCGTTTTCCCCTAGAGACAGCTGTCTCTTTCTCGCTCATCTTAATTTTCTGCTGGTTTTTGTGGTGGGCACTTTAGATGGCTTCCAAATGCTGACATAATGTACTTAGGATTCTTGATTTATGTTTACTGGTGTTGTTAGAAAAGTGAAAAGATCTCAGATGTAAAAATTGTTTAGGTTCGTACAGTACAGAAACACAGGGGTGAGCAGCTATCCTGTGGGACCACGTGGCAGGTGTCTTTGCTTCTGTATCAGCTCCTCCTCTCATGGATTCGGGACAGTGGACCAGGCTGCAGGGCTCAGAGAGGAAATTTAACACCCAGGGTTAAAACTTAAGTTGTTACATTTTAAATCACCAGATTAAAAAAAACTGTCTGAAGAATTTAAATGTCCAGTATTTGTAAAATGTCAAATACATTAAAAAATATGATGTTGACAAGCATATGGTTTCACACCCCCACACATTCTCCTTCGTATCTGATGACTCAGGGTACCAGGTTAGGTAGAAAATTCAGCTTTGCCTGGTCTTGAGGAGCCTGGATTGAGAGCCGGCCCCCACAAAACCTGGTCCCAGCCTGGCCACTTACAGACTGTGACACTGTCACTTCCCCCATGGATGCAGTCTGCAACCTGGGCAATGAAGAATCTGGAAGGAAAGAGTCCCAAAGCCCTTCCTGATTCTGTGGCTCCAGGTAAAATTCAGGCTTTACTTTAAAATTATGTCCCAGTATTGTAGTTTCAAGTTTGTTTGTTGGTTTGTTTGAAATTTCAGCACGAGCACAAAGAGAACTTCAGTAACTCCCTTTGCCAGCAACAGGCACATGTTCTGCAGAAGTGGTTGTTCGAAAGAGAAGGGTCTTGGGTGGTGAACAAGCTGGTTCCTCTTTCTCCCTTCAGGGCAGGACAACAGCTCAGACCCTGGAAAGAGAGGGAAGTATTTCCCATTTAAGAACCTCCAAACAAGAAGATTCCAGACGAGATTCTGGGCATGGGAAGATCTGAGACAGCCTGTCTGGGAGGCCCTTGCAGCTAGTGGGGCATAAAGCGACTTTGTGCACAGTCCTCAAGAAGATGGAGAGAGCGAAGAGTGTCATGCATGCTGGCAGCCCGTGGGCCGGGTCTGGCTCCCAACATGCTTTTTTTTTTTTTGGCTTGAACAGTATTGTGCTACGTTAGTTTTTTAAATTATGCAATAGTTGCCAACAGTTCAAAATTTGGAAAATTCATGCACACTAACGGACACTCACTCCCACGCACATTTATAGCCCAGATTTCCAAGTCTTCTCTTTAAAAACTTAAGCAATTTAGGGACAATTGGACCCACACTCCTGCCTAGCTGTGGGCACATACTTTGGTTCTCCGTGGTTCTCACCACCATCCACAGATACCCCAGAGAGGCTACTTGTGTTACCAGCCAGCCTCTGTGATTCTTTGACTTGGCGACCATGGGCTACAGCCCCACTATGTAGTGGAAATATAATTCCAGCCATGGATGAGAGCAACACATGTAATGTACATTTTCCAGCAGCCCCATTTAAAAAAGGGAGAAAGAAACAGGTAAAGTTAATTTTAAAAATATTTTTTATTTAACCCCGTGCATCAAAAATGTGATGCCATCAATATAAAAATTATTGATGAGATATGTATACGCTTTTTTCATACAAAATCTTCAAAATCCAATTTTACTCTTACAGCTCATCTCAGTTCAGGCTCGCTCCATTTCGGATGTGGCAGAGGGGTGCAGACCAGCCAGGGCAGGGTTATAGCACATTACATGGTGGAAGTGGGTGAATGATGGAAGGCTAGGTAGGAGAGAGGTTGAGGCCAGATTATAGGTGACTTGAAGAGGTGTTTTTTGGCTTTCCTTTTGTCAATAGTTAGAACCCACTGGAATCCTTTTGGGGGGCTTCTGTCCAATGTTTTTAAAGTCCTTTATTGTATCTAACATTCCTCCTCCCATACTTTAAAATCGTTTACTCTTGGACCGTCTTGAATGTATATGGAAAACAGTGCAGCAAGGGCATCTAGAAGTTTCCAAACTGTTCCCTTTAGAGTGCCAGGAGTTTAAGTAGGGACTCCAGAGAAATGGCGATGGGGGAACTGGACCTGGGGCCCCATCCCAGCATCAACACAAGCAGCTTCTTCAGTTTTATGTGTTGCCCAGATGAGCAAGATTTTATTTACAGAAAGAGTTGTACTGTTTTTTGTTTTTTGTTTACCGTTTGGAAAACTCTCCTTTGTGATATAATCTTCCAGAATATATGAAATAGTCTCTTCCGTGGTAGCTGTTTAAATACTTGGTGTGTTTCCCGTCCTCTTCACATGTCTCTTACGGGTGTCCTTTATTCACTTTAAGTCCTTTTATCCTGGATGGCCCAATATAAGTTGGGTATCAGATATGGTCATATTCTACTAAAAGAGGGCTTTTAAAAATATAGTCACATATAATGCCTTAAAAACCTAAGCAGTTTATTTAGTTACCATGTATCTTCACAAATCTCGCGTTAATGAGTAATTGTGGATCTGATTGTATAATCACAAGCTTTTAAAATAACCGTTGAACTCCATTTTTTATTAAATAAGTCAGAACAGTGGTCTTTTGTAGAAACAGATTTTCTACAAAGAGGAAATGGACTATGAAGAAAGACTTGGATCCTATGCCTTCCAACCAACTGAGCAAGCTTACCCACTGCCTTCCCAAACCCACTTGTAATTTGATCTCTTAGCAAAAGAAAAAGGGCTTTCCATTTTTGTGACTTATATGGAATAAAGAACAAGGTCTCCAACTCTGGACTGTGACCCTCTGTGACTTTATTGTGATCTGTGGCTTGTCCGCACCATGTGGTGAGAGCGTGGAATTCACAGAGGAATGTACTTCTGGGCAGCCATAGACGGGCTTCTTGGGAGAGTTTATCTGCCTACATCGCTGAATTGTCTGGTCTGCCTTCTCCTTCCTCTTCTTCTCACATGTTTTCTTTTGACTTTAGTTGATAATTGATTGTTCCTTACCTGCCAATCAACTGAAACATTTTACGATGGCTCCAAGCACAACTCCACAGCACCAGGTGGGTTTTTTTTAGCGAATTCCTTCAATGTGAATCTGACGTGTCCAGGCAAAGCCTGCGACAGAAACCCACCCAACCCAGAAGGATTTGTAAAGGAATTCCCAGGGTGTGTTCAGTTAAAGGGCTTCTGTAAACTTCCTTAGTGTCCCTCACTTTCTTCTGAAAAGCCAAAAAGAGAAACCAGATGTGTATGTGAAGCAATAATGGCTAATGTAGCAAGGGCTAGGGTGGGGAAGGCATGCCTGGGGGACTCTGGGTGGGACAGAGGCTGTGCCCCAAAACAGATGTTCAGCCACTCAGTCATTGAATATTGACTGTATTGGTTAATTAATTAATTTATTAACCCATTAATGTATTGAGTAAGGAGCACATTAATCCAAGGATGAGCACACAAGGCATCCTCTAGAAAGTGGATCCAAGGCTGGGGAATCCACTCTAGGGAGAATATTGGGAGGACACGAGATGGTGCTCCCATGTGTGTCACACCCACGAGCAAGTCCCAGCTAGACTGCTCTGATTCTGTCCCTTCACTCTGGCAAAGGAAAGTGCAGATGAATGCAGGGGAGAGTGATGCTGTTAAGGACACGTATTTGAATCAGTTCTAACTTACATAAAAAAGTAAATCACTTGCAAACTTTGGTACTTGAATATCAACCTATCGCATTCCTTAGAAATGATCCCAACATCTCATGTCTTTCAGCAGCAAGTTCAAGGGCAAAGCAGACTCCAAGCATCCCAGCAGGAAAAGATGGCACTTTAAATAGAGATAATTAAGGAAAGTTTAATGTTGTGATTATTTGCAAAAATGTGGATAAGCGTAAAAGAAACTAACATGGAACAGTGAAGCATAACAGGACCAGCTACAGCAAGGAGCCTTCATCCCCCAAACCAGGTGAGGAGGGCAGGAGTGATCATCAGATTCCTGAGAGAGAAAGAGGATCGCCTGGTGGGAGTCACAGCCTTTGGGGAAGCCACTGACAAACACCCTGCACCTCAGTTCCTTCTGTCTTCTGAGTTTCTGCTTGTAAATGTCACTGTAAGCCAGAGGCCAACGGATGATGTTGAAGCAGCCCATAGAACACAGTCTCCCTGGGCACAGAGTAAGATGCACAGTAGGTCAGAGTATCAAAGAGAAAATGTCCAGCCCAGGTACCAGTTCCAACAGGATGGGGCTGTTCATCAGCCAGAGGACCAGGGAATCAGGGCAGCCTGGTTTACAGTTTGAGTTATCAGAATCTGAAGCATCAGAGCACATTTTCTCCCAGTAGTTACTGCAAAGCAATCACTACTCTAATGAATGACTCACTCTGTTCTATGTCACATGCTAGACTGTGAGCTTCTTGAAGTAAGCGCCTGCCTCTTCAGCTGTACACAGTTTACTGCAGAACATCTGACGTAGAATAGATGTTCAACAAATGGTGGTGGATTGAATGAATGAATGTTCCAGCCCGCTACTGAATTGCAGCTCCATTCTTTTTAATTCTCTACCTTGGCCAGAATCAGTCTTCATGAATAGTGCAGATCAATGAAACCAAGACTTAGTTTTTTCAAAAGGTAAACAATTGACAAATCTTCAGCTAGGCTTACCAAGAAAAAAAGAGAGAGGACTCAAATAAATAAAATTATGTATGAAAGAGGAGGTGTTACAGATGTGACAGGAATACAAAAGATCATAAGAGACTACATGAACAGTTATACACCAACAAATCGGACAGCCTAAAGAAACAAATAAATTCCTAGAAGCATACAACCTACCAAGACTGAATCATGAAGAAATAGAAAATCTGAACAGACCAATAACAAGTAAGAAGATTTAATTAGTAACTGAAAACCTCCCAACAGAGAAAATGTCAGGAACAGATGGCTCATGGGTGAAGTCTACTAAACCTTTAAAGAATGAAAGCCAATCCTTCTCAAACTCTTCCAAAAAATGAAAGAAAAGGAACACTCTTAAACTCATTTGATGAGGCCAGCATTACCCTGATATGAAAACCAGATAAGGACACCACAAGAAAAACTGTAGGCCAACATTCCTGATGAATATAGAGGCAAAAATCCTCAACAAAATACTAGCAAACCAAATTCAACAGCACATTAAGAGGATCAGGCATCATGGTTAACAGGGATTTATCTCTGGGATGCAACATATACAAATCAATAAATGTGATATACCACATTCAAAGAATGAAAGATAAAAATCATATGATCATCTCAATAGGTGCAGAAAAAGCATCTGACAAAATTCAACATCCTTTGATGACAAAAAATCTCAACAAAGTGAGTGTAGAAGGAACATACTTCAACATAATAAAGGCCAGATACGGCAAGTCCACAGCTAACATCAAATAATGAAAGGTTGAAAGCTTTTCCTCTAAAATCTGGAACAAGGTAAGAGTGCCCATTCTCACCACTCCTATTCAACATATTACTGGAAGTCCTAGCTAGAGCAATTAGGCAAGAAAAAGAAATGACATGATCTTGTATCTAGAACATCCTAAAGTCTCCACCAAAAAACCTGTTAGAACTAACAAAAAAATTCAGTAAAGTTGCAGGATACAAAATCAATATACAAAAACCAGTTGCATTTCTATATACTAACAATGAACTATCAGAAAGAGAAATTAAGAAAACAATCCCACTGACAATTGCATCAAAAAGAATAAAATACTTACAAGTACGTTTAACTAAAGAGGTGAAAGATCTATGCACTGAAAACTATAAGACATTGATGAAAGAAATTGAAGAAGACACAAGTAAATGGAAAGATGGTCATGGATAAAAAGAATTAATATCATTAAAATGTCCATACTACCTGAAGCTATCTATAAGTTCAAGCAATCTCTACCAAAATTCCAAGGGCATTTTTCACAGAAATAGAGAAAATAATCCTACAATTTCTGTGGAACCACAAAAGACCCTGAATAGCCAAGGCATTTCTGAGAAAGAAGAACCAAGCTGGAGGTATCACACTTCCTGATTTAAAACTATGTTACAAAGCATCATAATCAAAATATAAAGGTACTGGCATAAAAATAGACACATAGACCAATAGAAGAGAATCAGGAGCCAAAATAAATCCATGCATATATGGCAAACTAATATTTGACAAGGGAGCCAAGAATACTCAGTGGGGAAAGAATAGTCTTTTCAATAAATGGAGTTGGGAAAATTGGATATTCACGTGCAAACAAATGAAACTGGACCTATATCTTACAACCACTCATGCAAATTAACTCGAAATGGATTAAGGACTTAAACATAAGACCCCAAAGAGTAAAACTCCTAGAAGTCAATACAGGGAAAAAGCTTCCTGACATTGGTCTTGGCAAACACTTTTTGGCTATCCCAACAAAAGCACAAGCAGCAAAAACAAAAGTCAACAAATGGGACTACATCAAATTTATAAGCTTTGCACAGCAAAAGAAACAATCAACAAAAAGGCAGCCTACAGAGTGGAAGAAATATTTGCAAAGCATCTATCTAATAAGGGGGCTAATATCCAACATATATAAAGAACTCACACAACTCAATAGTAAAAAAACAGATAATCCAATTAAAAAATGGTCAAAGGACCTGAATAGATATTTTTCTAAAGAAGACATAAAAATGGCCAATAAGTACATGAAAAGATGTTCCACATCACTAATAATCAAGGAAATGCAAATCAAAACCATGAGATACCACTTCACACCTGCTAGAATGGCTATCATCAAAAAGACGAGAGATAACAAGTGTTGGTGAGGATGTGGAGAAAAGGGAACCTTTGTGTACTGTTTATGAAAATGTGCATTGGTTCAGCCAGTATGGAAAACAGGATGAAGTTTCCTCAAAAAATTAAAAGTGGAACTACCATATTACCCAGAAATCCCACTTCTGGGTATATATCTGATGGAAATGAAATCACTATCCCAAAGAGATATCTGTACCCATATATTCATTTTGCAACATTATTCACAATAGCCAAGATATGGAAACAACCTAAGAGTCCACTGATGGATGAATGGATAAAGGAAATGTGATAACAAAGGATATTTTCAATGTGAATGAAGAAAATCCTGCCATTCGCAAGAACATGGATGGACCTTGAGGACATTATGCTAAATGAAATGTCAGACAGAGAGAGAAAAATACTGCGTGATCTCGCTTATATGTGGAATCTAAAACAGCCAAATTTGTAGAAACAGAGAGTAGAATGCTGATTACCAGGGGCTGAAGTGTGGGGGAAAAGAGGAGATTTTGGTCAAAGGGTACAAACTTCCAGTTATAAGATGAATAAGCTCTGGGATATAATACACAGCCTGGTGACTACAATTAACAATACTGTATTGTACACTTTAAAGTTGCTGAGAGTAGATCTTAAGTATTTTAAGCACCACCACCACGACAACAAAAATGGTAATTATGTGAGGTGATGGATATGTTAACTAATCTTATCGTGGTAAGGATTTTGTAGTATATGCACATATCAAATCATCATGTTGTGCACCTTAAACTTACACAATGTTATATGCCAATTATCTCTCAATAAATCTAGGGGAAAAAGAATGGTGGGGAACTGACTTGCAGGTTTAGTTGTCCGAGTTAGAGGAATTTAAGGAATTTGAGATTAAGATGCTTATTGCTATAATTGAATTAAGGAGGAATATTCAAGATCCTGAGACTTCAGGGGACCCAGAGGTGTGTTTAGGAGGCCAAAAAACCCAAGTGCCAGCAGGTAGGGATCTCGGTGGGATGTGGAGTGCTTCCTTACCACAGCCAGTAGGAGCATGAACAGGTCTGTCTGTAGGCTGAACTACACTCTATCCATCTTGGTAGAGGGCAAGTTGAAAGGCCTACCCTGATCTAATCCTGACAGCAGTGTAGACTATAATAAATGGGACAGACCAAGTAACAAAGGAAAATAATTGTATTCCTGAACTTGAAAAGCATATTCTGGGTATACAAACATACAAAATATACATGTTGATAGGACAGGAAAAACTACAATAACTTATCCATTTTTCCTAAGGACTTAGGAGAATAAATTGGGTCATTTTTCAGGCTCATTGCTTCTGGGAAAGTAACATACATGTGCGTAGATAAATATACAAGTATTGCAACAATTTGAGGTTTGTCACAATATGTTAACTCTGGAAAACTTACAGTGGTTCTGCCTTGAAGGCGACATATTTACCGCGGGATGATGTCTTTACAGAAATGCATTTGGGAGGGCTTATTTTTCAATAGGAGAACTGCAACAAATTTGGCAAGGCTTAGGTGCATAAGTTCTTCTAGAAGTGGGGGATGTGGACCAGTAAAGCCCTCTTCCAGGGCAATAAGACCCCCTCACACGTGATATTCTTAATAGACTTCTACAGCTACCATCTTTGGAGACTGCATCTAACATAGTTATGATCTTTCACCATATTTTGTTAAGGAAAATGTAAAAGTCATCAATGAAGTTAGCCATATAACACTTCAACTGGAAAACCTTTTAGGGAAACAAGGAATGTCTTTAACAATAGAGAAACCAGTAAGCTATCAAATGAATTCATAATACACATTCCATCAATTCTGACTCCTTTGTAGGGCTGTTGAAATTGACCATGCTATATAAAACTGACAAGTTGGAATACAAGAATGAGGACCACTGAAGCGTGCAGAGAAAATATCAATATATTGTACGTTTATGTACAACATCAACAACCACAATAGAATGTTATCCTAAGATGTAGTGGCTTGAATTGTGGCCCCCAAAAGTTATGCCAAATTCCTGATCCCAGGTACCTGTGGATGTGGCCTTATTTGGAAAGAGTATCTGCAAATATAACCAAGTTAACATGAGGCTGTACTGGATTAGGGTAGACCCTAAGTCCAATGACTGGTGTCCTAACAAGAAGAGGAGAGGGAGATTTCACGTAGAGACAGGACACACGCAGAAGGAAGAAGGACATGCAAAGGCGGAGGCAGAGAGCAGCGTGAGGCGGCTACAAGACAAGCAAGGTCAAGGAATGCAGGCAACACCGGAAACAAGGAGGGGCAGGGAAGCATCCTGCCCTAGGGCCTTCAGAGATAGCCTGGCCCTTCCCACACCTTCCTTCAGGTTTCTAGGCTCCAGAAGGAGGAAAGAATAAATTTCTGTTCTTTCAAGACACCTAGTTTGCAGTAATTTTGTTACAGCAGCTCTAGGAAACTGACACAAGTATAAACAAAAGTAATTGAAAAAACTAATGTTTTCTGTTAGGTGCATAGGAAAAACCTGGAGTCGCCCTGGCACTTCCCTCTCTAGCACTCCCCACATCCAATCTGTGACTGAGTCCTTCCGGTTTCACCCCTACATCTCTTGGCTGGTTCATTTCTCCTTGTCTCCAGTCACCCCTAGTCCAGACCCTGGGCCCTGGCAATCCCACACTGCAGTGGCCTCCCTCTAAGCTTCTGGGCTTTCTCCTGCAGCCAGGGCATCCTTAGAATGTAAATCTAATTACTCCCCTCCCCCACTGCCCTCTCAACCTCCCCATGTGCTTTTATATAGTTTTAACCATTTTGTGTGTTTCACGTCTCATGGAACAAAAACCAAAACTCTCATTGTGCCCTATGTGGTCCGGTTCCTTCCAGCCTCTCCAGTTCCAACTCATCCCTCTCTTCCCCCTGCTCCCTAATCTCAAGATGCTCCAGCCTTCTTTCTGCTCCTGGCCTCCACCAAGCTCTATCGTCTCCCAGGGACCTTCGCATATGCCCTTTGTGCCTGGAGCACTCACCCTTCTTCTGCTGACTTCACTCCACATCCCTCCCATAGGGTTGATCAATCTTGCATCCTATGTGCTCACATCATCCTGAACACTGTAATACTCAACGCCATTTATAATTGTGCATTCATTTGTGTGGTTAATTGATAAATGTCTCTCTCCCACGCTATATTATAACTCTGGGACAGTGGGTCTCTGTCCAGTTCTGTTCTCAGAGCCTAAAGCAGGGCCTACACAGAGGAGGAAATCAATAAGCTGTTACTGAGGGCCTGAGTCTTCTTGTACATCCATTCAAATGCTCCTTCCATCTATCTATTGCCTTTTTTAACAGGGAAAAGATCCATAGAAGATGTACATTTAAGTAACTTTGATCCTTTTTACCATCCCTTCTTCTCACTCTTCTTCCATTGAATGTGAAAAAAATTGTGTATGACTGACCAAAAAAAAAAAAAAATTAATCTCACTGTAGATTTCAGCACCAGGCTTGTAGGATTACTAAGCGATGAGAGCATTTATCTCAAGAAACATTTTCTCCTTAAAAAAGGGAAAGAGATCATAAAAAAGACCTTATCTTACTTCTAAAGCTCTTTGTAAACACTCAGCGTCACAGCTGCAGCTTTTTACAAATGTCTGGCCCGCCTCCACATGGGGAGCTTTTGTGACTACTATGTCAATAAGAAGGTTGGCTCTGATTAAAAGTGAACTGTTCGTGAGACCCGGTCAACAAAAGAAAAACAGAAAACTGTGTTTGAGCTCAGGAACAAGAGCGGAGTTTGTAAAAGACACGTTGCTCTCCTGCTAAATGAGCCGCCCTCCTTGGGCAGTGCCTGGCTGGGCTGTGCTCTCTCTGGTCGGTACCCATGCTCCATCTCCAAACCTGGGTGGCTTTGCCTCCTCCATACCCAAAACTCTTGCCCCTCTGGGCAGCCTTTGGGGTGCTTTCCTACCTAGAAGAGTGACCCCCAAGACATCCACTTTACCCCTCCAAGGACAATTTATAATTATTTGCAGGTGATCAAACCCACTTCGGTGGTTGTGCGTGTGTGTTGGGTGTTGCCATTTCTTTGCAGCAGCTGGAAACACTACACAAAGCAGCACTGGCCTCTTCTCCAAGCTGGACTTCCACCTCAGGGTGAAAAGATAGCTGCTGTGGGGGCCTGCTCCTTCCAGCCCTTACCTGGGCCTCCGAGGCAGCTACTTCAGTCTTCAAACATGTGCTCAGAGGTGGCGACCCTACCCCAACAAAGGCCCTGTACTCAGAAGGGAGCACAACCCTGCTGTTGGCACCGGGCCCTCCATGCTTCCCTGACCAAGACATCCTCTTCCGGTTCTGAGGAGAGATGACTTCCTGGAAGGGGCTTGCTGAGGGGTCTATGCGGTGGACAATGGATTCAGGTCCCACTGGTATGTTACATAATATGGTATCTAACAGAGAACACAACACGCATAGCTACAAAGCATCTCCTTAGTCAACCAAAACGACCTATTACTTTGATGGCAAACTGCCCAAGAACAGTTTAGTATTTTGTGTGTTGGTTTACTTGTATTTTATTGGCTGGCTTATATACTATATTTATTTGACTGATGCAAATGTATATTCACATGCTCTTTGAGGTTATATAAAAGATACAGGCCTAAATGAGAGTTGATTGCAAGAACCCAAAGCAGGCAAGGAGCCACATGGGATGTCAGCTCCTTCCAAGCTGTACAGTCACTCCAAGTCCCAGGACTTCCCACACAGGGAGTACAGGAGGCTTCATGGAGAATGGGAATGGCAGCTCAGCTTATTGAGAAACAGGTCAAGCATCTTGTGTGTGCATCCGGCCTCAGCCATACCAAGGAAGGGGGTCTGTATGGGCTACTTTGCCACTGCCCATCTTCACTCAAAGTCACCTCATGTGCTGCTTGGATCCTCGATGTCCTCAGCTTGGCACTTAAAAGTCCAGGTGGCACTGTGTGACAAGGACCACCAGGAGCACGGAACTCTGCTTAGAGAGGCTTTTCCCGGAAGGGAAATGTAGCCCGGCAGTGGCCAACATTTAATGGAAGTTTCCAGTCTAGCGCTTTACATACTTTCAAATACCTAATGCTCACAGCAAACAGAAAAGCCAAATGTCATCATGGGCATTTTAAATATGAGAGAGTAGAAGACTGTCAGGTGTTTGGTCAGTTGTGGGGCATTTGGGATTTGAACCAGGGAGGAGGTTGGTTCCAAAGCTCATGCTTTCAATCGCGGAACAGAGCTTCAGGAGAGCTTTGCAGACTGGCCCACAGCATCTTAGTCATTCACACACAAGTAACTCAATCTTGTAAATCGCCACAGATTTGATCGATTCAGTTTTGTGTAGCAGGAACTAATGTTCACAGTTGCCAACTGGATTGGGCAAAATTTAACTTTATTCTTCATAATTAGAATAATTAGATAAATTTCAACTCTTCCACTTAAATTTGGTATACAATAAAGATCCACTCTTGGTCTTACAAAATGACTCTGTTAGAGATGTGCTGGTTAGACATCTCATTGTCCCTAA
The DNA here is from genome assembly GCF_041296235.1 of Equus asinus. Lineage (NCBI taxonomy): Eukaryota > Metazoa > Chordata > Mammalia > Perissodactyla > Equidae > Equus > Equus asinus. The sequence continues at coordinate 30,458,492 of NC_091790.1, forward strand.
ATCCACCAGCATGCGAGCAGTACAGCGTGAGGCCTTGACATTTAAAGGAGGTAAGGGTTTCCTTTGTCTTCTCCTCATGACCCATCAGACGTCAGGGCCATCTTCACCTCTCCAGCACACTGTAGTGAAAGAAACTAATAGATGAATGCAGTCATAGTCTACATATTGCCACCGTCTTGAAGTATCTGAAGGATTTAAGTGTGGAGGAAGTGGCAGAAAAAAAACACATTAGGATAAAGCATAGAAGACTCTTGAGGGTGGGGGGTGGGAGAGATTGTTAGAAGTCTAGTTGGAAGTTTGAACTAGAAGTGCAAGGTCATCATTTACCATTTGTTAGCCAAATATTCTTTCCCATGCTAGAAACATCTCTAAGCCAGTATTGGTGTCAATAGGTTATCCAAGGATTATCTATCCATCCATTTCCATGGTAAATACTGTAAATATGGAAAAATAAAGCATTCCAGTTTGAATACTATGATTAATTTCTCTCTGTTGATAATATTTTGCATAGTTTTAAAGGTAATGGAACAACAGATTGACTACGCAAAAAAATGCAAACATTATGTAACTATAGTTACTAAAGATCCAAAATTTCAGACACACAAACGCTGAAGAGTAGCTAAGTATAAATGGCAGTATTTGAAAACATCAAGAAGAGTCCTTACCAAGGATGCCCTCTCTGCTGGAGTTTGGTTGAGCTGCACAAATTTCTTGATACTTCCTTTGATCTTTCCAGTTTTGAGCCTAGCGAAGATTCCCAAACTGAATCCTGCTATATTCTTGGCAACTGGCTTTTAACACCCTTTCAATCAGCAACTCCGGCTTGTCCCTTTGCTTCTGCTCTTTTAGTTAATTTTGCCTTTGACTTTCCACTACTGCTTCTCTGAATTGAGTTTTATGGTGCTTCATAATCCAGTTGTATACACTAACTAGTATGGTCTAGTGAGGGGTCATCCACGCTCCACCTGGCCACAGATTTAAAGTATTCTAAGCACATACAAACTCTCTTGTTGGCCAATATGTCTTTTGGATGGTGTGGGAATAGCCATAGAATCTGAGTAGCAAACTGAATACTCAGCATCCTTTAGGAGTCTCATTTTCAACCAAGTAAAATTGAGACCAAGGATAATATGAAGTATTTGGAGATATGTGTGATTGTTCCCATGATGTCTATGCTTTTGACATTAATGTTAACTCAAACCTGGAGGTAAAATATTAGTGACATCTTTACACCGTCTGTTGGCAGAAAGAGTGGATCTGGAACAGAGGAGGTAATTCCAGCTTCTGGCAAACATGAGCTCCCTAAACAATGGGGATGCCTGTTCAACAGGAGGGAGGAGGGGAAAGAGGAGGGAGGGCAGGGAACGGGTAGAGACCGTAGGCACAAGGACTGGAGCCCTTGGACCTGGGTCCCATAGCTCCTCAGTATCCAACTGTGTTGAGAAGGCCCTGAATGCACTTGCCGCTGTAGCTGTGCAACCAGACACATTTTCAGGAGGTGAGATGGAAGGGGCTTAAGACTGTGCAGTATTTTGAAATAACTACTCCAACTCTTCATCTTCTAAAACTTGATGTTCTCAGTCAGCTCTGATTTGATTCTGGAGGAAAGATGGAACACTTGTTGTCCTTAGCTTTCCTTCAGGGGAAGGAAGAGACATTCATGTCCCCTCTCTGCCATTAGAAGTTGTTACTCCATCTAAGGATGAGACAAGCCCTGATGTCAGCGTCTGCCCCAAAGAATCCTCAGTGCTGGAAGGTGAGTGAACAATGAGAACATAGGTGTCTGGGAAATACTGATTCATTAATTTATTAGTTCCTGAGCTCTCAGACTCAGACCTCACCACACAGATGGCTTGTCTACAATTTCAAGAGGAAAAATAAAAAGGGTTACCTAATTAGCTAGCTCCATGACTTCCAAACACCTGCTCGCTCATAAACGCTTACTGACTACTGCCAGATGTTATGCCACAGGCTTGGCTTAATTAGCCATGGGATTGCAGCTGAATATAATTAGTAATTTAATTTTGAGCTAGACTAAATGAGGGCATGACATTGAGGTTACTAATAAAAGCTAAAAATTATTGATAAAAGAAAACTAAGTGTGAGTAAGAGGCTTCATGGAATGAAATGAAATTAACTTTGAATTAAACACCAGTACAGACCTACTCCACTCAGTCTTCTTGACCTTATAATCATCAATCATACATCAGGTTGACTGCTCAGGTAAGAAATCTGATTCCAGGTGCCACTGGGTAAAAAGCATGGCTCCCCTGCATGAGGAGGCTGAGAGAGGGGGGTAGTGTGTCTCTCAAATGAGAGAAGTAGCAAAGGATAAGTTAGATCAGAAGTCTTTCAACTCTTAGAAGCTGTTCAGAGCAGCTGGAGGAAGAGAAAAGGGGCTGTTATGAGTAGAATTGCATTGGCTACAAAGTCATATGTTGAAGTCCTAACCCTCAGCACCTCAGAATGTGACCTTATTTGGAAATAGGGTCATCGCAGATGTAATTGTCAAGATGAGGTCATACCGGAGTGGAATGGGCTCCTGATCCAATGATTGGGGTCTTTACAAAAAGAATGCCCTGTGAAGAGAACGAAGTGCATACAGATGGAAGATGATACAGGGAGAACGCCATCTGCAAACCAAGGAACCCCAAAGATTGCCTGCAAACCACCAGAAGCTAGGAGAAAGGATGGAACAAAACTTTCCTCACAGCCCTCAGAAGGAACCAAGCCTGCTGACACCTTGATCTCAGATTTCCACCCTCCAAAAGCATGGGAAATAAATTTCTGTTGTTTCAGTCACCCAGGCTGTGCTACTTGTTATGGCGGCTCTAGCAAACTAATACAGGGCCAATGCGAAAAGGCAGAAAAGCAACCACATCCTTGGAAGGCTGGAACTGAACCAGATTCCTTTCCTGACATATAGCACTCAGCCTAGGGTTAGAGTTCGAGTTAGTGCTCAAAGAGGGGGAAAATAATTTGGAAATGTAGTGTATTTGAGGTATCATCTGAGGTTCTCTCTCCTGTGATTCCTCGTATTCATTACGTTCCCCACCATTGGTGGCATTGATGGTGTCCTTTATGCTGAAACCTCGGGGAAAGGGATGATTGGCCGAGAGCAGAGTCAGATTCTTGGCTCTGAGTTTCTGTAGCAGAGACAACAGCACTGAAAACGTGGCTTTGAATTACAAGAGCTGGGAGGCTTAGGGGAAAATTTTCTCTTGGGGTTTGTAAGCTTGATTTTGACTATAAGGAGGAAAAAGATCTATAAAACTTAGGGTACACTACCTATGTAAATAGAGAGGGGAAGAGTGCACGGTGATGTAAGGATGGTTTGCCCACACGCTAGAAGATAAGAATCTTTGCCAGTGATTGGAATAAAAGCACCAGATGTGATTTGATTTGAGCATAGATGCTAATGAGTTCCTGAGGAGGGAATTCTACCCTGCTGTTGGTCAAGCCTCTGGTGATGGAAGAACAAAAGCCATCTCAGAAAAACAGCTGTGTGCAGGGGCTGGCTTCGGGGCTGAGTGGTTAAGTGTGTGCACTCTGCTTTAGCAGCCCAGGGTTTCACTTGTTCAGATCCTGGGTGAGGACCTAGCACCACTCATCATGCCACGCTGAGGTGGCATCCCACATAGCACAACCAGAAGGACCTACAACTAGAATATGCGACTAAGTACTGGGGGGCTTTGAGGAAGAAGAAAAAAAGAGGCTGGCAACAAATGTTAGCTCAGGTGCCAATCTTTAAGAAAAAAAGAAAAACAGCCGTGTGGAGTACTGAGGCAGAAAGACCCCAAAGCCGTCCCACACGTCTCCCAAGCACCCCACCATGGAGAAGATGCAGAAGTGCCTTGTTCCCCTGAGAGTGGTGTGGAGATGCCCGCAGGTGGGCAGCAGCACACCTGCAGGGGTAGGTCTAGTGTCACCTGCATGACCTGTGGAGTGGGGAAGGAGATTGGTGTGCAGATGCTTTAATCAGGAAGCAGCAAGGAAAGGTGACAATGGCAGACGTCTATCAGTTGGAGGCTAGAGTGAAGGGGCTGGCTGAGGTCACCTTGTAACTCTTGAATCCATTCTATAGTGAATACGTCCAGTCAACATCTGATGTATGAAGGAAGTCTATGTATGCACGGGAGGAAAGAGGTAAGAAACAAAATGGAGACCATGAGAAGGGAAGTATAAAAGACGACCTTTCCCCTTCTCTGGGATGGGTACCACATTGTCTGGCTCCTCTTCCATGTCCTTGCCCCTCCTCATGCACAAGTACTTTGTTCTGTTGGCCTGTGTAGAGCAGTGAGGTGAGCAGGGCTGGGGAACCGCTTTATCTGAGTTCGTTCCATTGTGATGCTCATGAAGAGCCAGGCCCCAGGCTCCAATAGAAGCTATACTTTTGGCCATAATGGACACATCCTTCTCTTTCTCTCTCTTGTTTTCATCATATTTCGGCAGGCACGTGGAAGAACTCTTGTGAGACATCATGTGTAGCTAACTGGGGTCTGTGCTTTGCCAACTAGGTCTTAGGAGAAAAAATACCTACTTCTACTTTCCCAGATTGTGAGGGATTATTGATTATGAGCCTCTTATACTGCAATGGATCCATGTGAATCTAATAAATGGTGATGTGTCCTTGAAATTTTCTAAAGAATCCTTCTGATCTGTACCTCGTGTATCTATCTTTTGTGTAAGTTTCACTTTCTCTTCTTACTGCACTGAATCAGAGTATGACGTGTGTGCTCTTAAGATGAGATATAGATCTTACGTAGTTAAGTAAGCTTTGAAGGTATAGTTCACATAAATTGGATTGGAAACCCAATAAAATTTGCAGTAAATGATTATTGATGATCTCACTAAGTTGCTCCCATAGGTATGCCGTCAACTCAAAATTCAGCACAGTTAGAGAAGATTTTGCTGCTAATAGGAATTATTAGAGGCTTTATCTACCAGTTGCAATGCCTATACCCTAGACAAAGTATACCAGTAAATATAAATATATAAATATGGCTTGCCAGATATAGGTGTCACTTAAGGTTAATGCATTTTGAGTGATTTTGCAAGAAGAGGTAGATATAGTTCCCATGTTATTCTAATTAATACAATACCTGTGAAAAAACATTTGCAACTGAATTATTAATTCAGTAATTAATTAATAAATGCAGCTGTCTTTTATCTCAAAAATGTTTTGGGTGAACGCTATTAAATGTATGGTCTGCAGCACGCTTGGGTTGAGAAAAATAGTTGGTAGTTATTTCTCCCATTTGAATCGACCCCCAAATGTGGTTCATTTCCCGTTGGGGAAGTGGTTTCATTGGAGCCCAAGACTTTGAGGAGTATTCTCAGGAATGGTCATCTTTTGACTAAGACTTTAAAAGAGCTATGATCTCTTTCTTAAGTCTAACTATTCCACAGCTACAAATTATTGCACAGCTATGGTATTTGATATACACACATAAAATCCCAAATTTTTTACAACAAAAAGTACCATAGGTATCATTTTCACCACTTGCCAGATGATAAACATGTGAACAGAAGTTCACAGAGGTCAAGTAACCTGCTGCAAGAAATCTTATAACCTCTGGAGGCATGATTCAGACTTAAGTCAGTCTAACTCCACGACACTTTGCTATCTCTACAGAGCTGTCCTATTTCCAAATTTAAAATTAAGCAATTCTTGGGGAGAAATCTTCCTCTGGGATTTAGAGAAGAAAGCTCTAACAGAAGTGCTGAGTGCTTATCAATTCAATTCAATTTAGCAGATACGTGTCAAGCATTTGCCAAGTACAGTGGGAGTTACACTGATGATATGATACAGCTCCCGCCCTGTGGAATCTTATATTTTAGGCAAAAAGGGAAGGGAGATGGATGTGTGGGGCTTGGACAGAAATAATTCAAACAAAATTCAGAGTATAATTGTCAATAAAGGAGCACAAGCAAACTGCTTTCAGGGCCAGTTTGGCCATGCGTTAGTAATTGTCGAAGCCAGGTGATGGGTATGTGGCAGAAGGCGTCCATTATGCAATTCTCTTAACTTTTGAATACGGTTACTAATTGCCATAATGCAAAGTTTTAAAAAATACTATGGGATATATGGAAGAAAGCATTTGCATCTGTGTGGAAAATTTGGAAAATGGTTTCAAAGGGGAAGTGTTAATTACAGGAAAGATTTAAATGATAGGAAGGATCTCAACAGGTGGAGATGGAGACAAGGAGAAGTTAGTCTCTACAATTTCCTTGGGAATTGTCTGTCTCCTGATCTCCTAAACCAGATTGTGTCTTTATTGTTGGAATCTATGGTGGTTCTGGGGTACTTAGCTCTATCTGGCATGGTGCACTTAGCCCCATTGATACCAGTAGTCATGAATCCCCAGGGGAATCCAAGTGGTGACAGGTCTGCCCTCATGGTGCCAGAAGCGCCTCCAGATTTTGCAGAAGCTGCATCTCCTGGTGCTGCTGAATGGAAATGGAACAAATCTTCTGTTTCAATTCAGTCCATCTGGCAATGTATTGGGAATAATTCCAACTCAACTCACATGTTCAGTAGGTCATTTGTCCTGAGCAAAGGTGCAGTTGAAACTGTGTGTTCCAGCTTGACAGAAGAGGAAGTTCTCCTTACTCTGCTTTGGTGCCAGCATCCCATGCCTTGGAAGCATTCCCCACCCCTCCAGACTCTGATACTCCATGACAGGCTGTACTCCTGAGGGATGCCCTCTTTAACCCACTTGAGTTCTAAGGCCCCATGCTGGGCCATACTCTGCTTGGACATCCCTTCTTTCTTCAGGCCCTGACCCTCACTCCAGGTCACCACCATGCTGGGCCATCCCATACCCCATGTGGATACCCTCCTTGCCCTGCTCTGGATCCTAATCCCTGTGCTGGATCTCTCCCACCTTGTATGTGTGCTCTTTTCATCCTGTTTAGGTTCCAAAACTCATGCTGGGCCTTCACATACAAACACACTCTTCACCCTGCTCAAGTTGTGACATTCCATGCTGGACCACCATCACCTGTGAATGCTTTACTTACCCCAACAGGATCTGCTTCCCCACCTAGTCACCCACTTGTGTGCATGCCTTCCTCAATCTTTTTGGGCTCTGACTCCCTACACCAGGCTACTCTTACATAGTGAAATCCTTCTCATCCTGCTTGAGCTGTGACATCTCACAAAAGGCCACAGCTTGTGGGGATACCCTATACTCTTCACAGACTCTGACAGTCCACTTGGACCCAAAGTAGCTCCTCCACTCACAGCATGCATTCCTACCTTGTCAAGCCAACAAAAATGGCGCGACAACTTAATATTTTAGCAAAGAAGGGAAGAGAAAGGAAGGAGGAGAGGAACAGTCTTGGGAGATTCTTTGTTGTTGTTCTTTTTTGTCAGGGGTTCACAGTAACTAAAGTATAAGTCACATACAGTAAAATTCACTGTTTTTGGGTGTACAGTTCTAAATTGTTGTAAATTTTTACAAATGCTACAACAAAGTAAATAAAATATATCACTTGCAAAAATTTCCTCACGCCCCTTTGTAGTCAACGCTTATTAGCAGTGCTTTCTTTTCCAAAGTTTTTCAGTAGTTTCCCTAGGATTTACAATATATAACTTTAATTTATCGCATCTACCTTCAAATAATATTATACCGCTTCACATATATGTACGAACCCTACAACAATACTTCTAATCCCTCTCTTTCATCTTTTGTACAGTTGTCATATATTTTACTTTTATATATGATATAAACCCAGTCATAGATTGTTACTATTTTTGCTTTAGGAAATCAACTATGTTTAAAAGTGATTAAAATTAAGAGATAATATATTTTATATTTGCCTATGTTATTACTATGTGTAGGGTTCTTTCTTTGCATAAATCCAAGCTTCTGTCTACTATCATATTCCTTTTGCCTGAAGAACTTTCTTTAACATTTATGGTAGTGCAGGTCTGCTGGAAATGAATTCAGCTTTTCTTTGCTGAAAAGCCTTTATTTCATCTTAACTTTTGAAAGAAACATTCTCTGGGTAGAGAATTCTGATTTGATATTTTCTTTCAGTAAAGATGTCAGTCCATTATCTTAAGTCTGCTGTAATTCTTATCTTTGCTATTTCTCTGCACAGTATTGTCTTTTTCCTCTGGCTGCCTTCAAAGTCTTTTTCTTCATCTTTACTTTCCTGAAGTTTGAATATAATGTCTAGGTGTATTTATTTTGTTTTTTTACTTTTTATGTCTTATTTATTCTGGGGTTCTCTGAGCCCCTTGAATCTGTGGCTTAATATCTTTCATTATTTTTGAAAACTTTTTAGCCACTATCTCTTCAAATATTTCTTCTGCCCCTTTATCTATATCTTCCCTATCTGGAAATCCAACTAGCTATAATGTCCCACAACTCATTAGTAGTCTGTTCTCTCTCTCTCTCTTCTGTTTGTGTCTCAATTTGGATAATGTCAAACTGCTATGTCTCTGATACTCAGACTTATCTTTAAGTTTCCTGATTCTTTCCTCAGTTGGGTCTAGCCAATGAGTCCATTAAAGGAGTTCTTCCTCTCTGATACCATTTTATTATTATTATTCCTTGCATTTCCATTCAACTCTTATAGTTTACATCTCTCTACTGAAATAGCCCCTCCATTCATGAATATTGTCCAAGTTTCCCACTAGATCCTTTAACTTAATATAGTTATTTTAAAGTTTATTTCTAATTGTCCCAATGTTTGGCCATCCGATGATGAGTTAGTTTACTTTCCCCCCTTATATCTTATAATTTTCTAGTGAATGCTGGACATTGTGTGCAGAACAGTAAAGACTAAAGTAAATATTTATGTCGGGAAATATGTGTATTTCTTCTTCGTAAGGCCATTTGTATGTGAATAACTCTGGTCAGAGGTTGACCTGGGTTTGTATTTTTTTTTTTTTTTTTTTTTTGCCTTCAGTGCACCACAGGGTTCAAATTCCTCTAATGATGTCTTGTGCTTAGAGTGCAATGCTGATGTTCTGTATGGTATTTGCATCACAGAGAGTGTCTCTCTATGCTCTTACACCATCCCCAGAGGTTGACTGCTCATGCTTGTTATTCTGTGGTTGCTGCACCAGTGGGGACAAGAAGTGTTCTCTGTTGCCTTGATCAGTCTCAGCCTTAGGAAGATTCTATGTCCCTAGACCTTGTGAAAAGACTTTCTCAGTGTTCCTATCCTTCATCCACTCGTCTTGGCAGCCAAACTTTGCCTTGTTTCTATGGCAGATATTGATCAGAAGAGAGTCTCCTTAACCAGGAGTAGGAGATCTCTAATTATATTGGTATAGGATCCTGGGCCCTGAACTGTTTCTTCCTCCTCCCCGAGGACAAAGATTCTTTTTGTTGTTGTTCTATTTTTCCCATAGCAACAATGGATCTTTACCTGTGCATCGGGAGTGACAAGGCTTGTTTCCTTCCCTGAGAAGCTGAAGATGTTCATTATGTGAGATGAGACAGCCAGGCAAGGAACAAGGCTTCACACCCTTTTTTATAGTGGCAGCTGTTTACTTCCCAACATCTGGACCACTAAGGAGGGGTTCTTTCTGTCTTACTCTGCCCCTAAACTTTCTGGTGTGCACCCAGTAGAAGTCTGTGGAAAAGATCCTGTGAGTTAGTGCAAACTCTCCTCATGTCTGGGCCTTCTATGGATTCAATACTGTCATATTATCCCACTGTTGACTTTTAGAAATTCTTTAAGATCTTAGCTGATTTCTTCTTACCCACTTATGTAGCATTACCTACTTCCACCCATGCTCTTTCGTAGGTCAGCCAGTTCGTGCATCTTAACTCTTTTGGGGGAGCCTATCTCTCCTTGAATCATGGGCTACTTGATTGCCCTGTGAAGCCAGCTCTCTGATGGGTTCAAGAAATGCTGTGATACTATATTTTTTTTCTGGATTTTTCTCATCATTACAATGGAACAATACTCTTCGAGCTTTATACCTCCTAGGTGGAAGTAGAACTCCAAGGAAGATTTTTAAAACTTGAAATGTTCTCATCAGAAATGTGTTTTTGAAGGAATAGTGCAAAGTTACAATTAATTATATAACTATGTGGAAGGAATTTTTTTCAATCTATGACAGAATTACAAGATAACAAAAATGTAAGCCTGTATACTCTAGAATAAATTTTCTGGTATGGACCAATTTTGTAAAATTACATACCCACATACACACACATATGTGTGTATAAACAATGATTGGTTGATGATCTTTGGAAAGCAAGATTTTCTTGCTACGTTTATTTTTAATTGATTGTAATATATATTTAGAAATGCACATAAGTGTAGAACTCAAGACTATTTTTAAAACTCATCTAATTTCTAAATATATCCTTGTGTTATTAGAAATTGATTGTTGTTTTCCAAGTGAAGTACTCAGTTCCCACAATAATAAATAATAAGGGAGAATGGAAGTAATTACATTGTGAATTGAGCTGAATCTGTAGTTTTGCATGACATCTTCTATTTCTCAACATATTTTCCCAAGTCCCAAAGCCTTCTTGGATAAAGCTGAAACCTCTTGAGTATCTTTTGCCAAAAATTGAATGAGAGCAGGAGCTGCTATATTTGGAAGCAAGGGCTTGAATGAACCTCTCTCATCCTTGCAGACAGAGACATCATTGCCCCTTTGGTTGAAACTGGGGAACATCAACTCTTGTCTCTTGTCACCTGGCTGGTGAGTGGGTTATGGAACAATTAGGATTTTCACTCAAAATCAAAGGAAAAATAACTTCTTTTAATTTGCCCATCTTCTTCCTCTCAGAACCAAGTTTACTCTGGGAAGCCCCTACTCCAGACAAAAGATGTAGTTTCGCCTAATAATACTGTTCTTGGAAAGAGGACTCGTTCTTTTTATGGAACCTGAGCTTCTATGGCTGACTTTGTCCCTTCAAGTGTGTGGCTGACTCTGGCTGAAATAAGAGACTTCAGTCCATATTCATCATCGAGCAACTGCTCTTCTGAAACACTTCCTGAGAATCAATGTCCCCTGGAAACACATGACTTCCTGTTGGTCAGGTTTGATTTTGCAGGTCTCTGAGCTTGCCCTCCCCTTTGTGATGTAACTCCCATCAGATGACCAAGAAAACATTAGCAGAAGGTTTAATGGACCTGATTTGACCCAATTCTCCAATGGCAGAAGAATTTCTTGGGATTCATGTGATCCTTCAGATAATCAGTCTGTTTCTTTGTTAATTCACTTTTTGAGGACCCATCAAATATTTCACCTCTCACATCTTAAAGAAGTTGTCCCTGATTTTTATCCCCCATCAGTACATTCATTCTCAAATTAGGTAAACCAAGATAAAGCATTTGAGGTCAACTTCAGTCTGGAGTCTAGGGTCTGTTTGAACCAGGGGACAGAAAGGGCCAGACCTACAGGGAAGGTTTTATTTAACTGCTGATTCTTATGCTAGAAGCATCAAGCCAAGCTAGGCCTTGTCTCCCCAATGAAGTGGCTCTAGAAGGCCTTGGACTCCTACCTTGTCTCAGGGTAGACTGAGTCAAGAAGGAGGAGGTTTCCTGAATGCAGATGTGATGGACAACTTGTAATGCACCTGGCTTTCTCCAAGCCTGGAACACAAACTCTCCAGTAAGAAGGAAGCCCAGGTATCTGGGCAGGTACTCAGTTGGCTTTGGGGTGTGGTACTCTCTTCATGCACAGAAATGGAAGGTCTGACAAAGACCACTCACTTCTCTTGGGAGACCCAGAATTGCCTTGTTTGACTTCAGCCCTTTAAAAGAGCAATGCCTACAGGGATGATAGAATAGCCCTGATCTGACAAAAAAGATGCAGAATAAAGTTAACCTCAGTCAGGGATCTCTCTTAAGGCAGCTCTTCTCCTTGGCTTGCTTCTCTTTAGATTTACTGTCCTCCCTGATTCTGCCCCTGCTGGTCGGCCAGGCTGGCATCTCTATCAGTGCTCTAACATCCTCTTCCAGATGCAACGCCCTCTGTGGGCTAGCTCACCCAGGGACAGCCCTGGCCAGTCTGATGGGTGCTTCCAGATACTTTCAACATGACAGCTTCCAAGTAGGTCTATGTCCCTTCTCAACTGGCAAAGGGTCATTGAATCAACCAAAATGAAGAGCTAAAAATTCACTTCCCTTTTCTATAAGATCACTCTCAAGATTGTGAACACTGATTTCTCTATCAGTTAAAGTATAATATTTTTCTTATTACAAAGCAATTATTGCTTATTGCCCTACAAAGACGGAATTAAAGATAGCTCACACTCCGGAAAAGATATGCAAAATTGTAAGGCTTTCAATAAGGTCCTCTTCAATTACTTCTCTGGGCATCTTTGGACTCATTCTGCCGAAACTCTGAGATCATTCCCGAGAAAATGCTCATGCAGTGGATGTTAATGTCTTTTAAAACGTTACCTTCAGATTGTTCCACCACACTACAGTCACCCCACGGAGTAAAGAATTTTCTTCTAAGAAGTTTCCATCTAGTGAGGGGGAAAAATAATTTGGCATTTGATAATTACTAGTCTGATTCCCATGTGGTCTAAACCCATGTACTCAAATGTCCTTCTAGTTTAACAGGGTCTCTTTGCTCTGCATCATTATAAAATGGAGATTTGTGCCAATGAACTTCTAATCGTGGGAAAGTTCCACGAATGTAGGAATATAGATATGGCTTTGGTTCACGTGTTCTTCAGTAACCCGTAAGAGCTCTGATTTATGAAGCCCTGGCATGGTGCTGAAGAATGTGGTCCTCCCCACAACCCTATGAGGGGATATTATTACCTCTGTTCTACAGTAGAGGAAACTGAGAGGTTCAGAGGAGATCAATAAAGCCCCAAAGGTGGGATATCTGGTAAGTGGCAGCCACTGGGTTTGATTCCTAGTTGGTGTTAGATCCCACAGCTTGTGTTCTCAACCCTCTCCTTCTAGGTTTCAGCCATCACTCCCACAAGAAACCAAGAAGCACTCCCTCCAAACTTCACAGCCTGCAGTGTCTTTTGCCATTAGAACAGGGATTAACGTGGCTATTCTGGAGTTTGCCAGTCCCAAAGGCGCCTACAGCACAACTCACAAGAAGAAATAACTGCCCCAAACTAGAGGAAGAAAGTGTTAAAGGGAAACCCATCTGCCTAACTCCTAACAGAGCTTCTCTTCCCAAGTGAGCAAGGTTTTAATAGTGACTATTAAGATTCCTGTTTGAAACTCAATACGCTTGACAAATGGTCCTGGCTTCAGGCCACTCTCGAGTTTCCACATGGCTGGGGTTGCTTACACTGCAGTGACAATTTCGGGATTTGTCTTGTTCCAAGTGTGTTGTAAAGTGGAAAGTTTGTCTGCCCCTCCCACCCACACCCCGATCACCGCTGCCTCCCTTGCTTTCTCAATCCCTAGCTGAGGACACAGCTGCAGGAATCCACTGCCAGCAAAGCAAAGCATGGCATCTTGTTTGTGTTCAGCTGTGGGGCAAGTCCGGGGACTCTGTGAGAGCTGGAGTGGGGCCATGTGAATTCGCTCTGCTGGGTCCAGTGTCTCTGCTGGTTTTCTCCACACTTGGTTTGAGATCCTTGGACTCTCTTTCCCGGGGAATTTGGTTTACACAGGGCTGTCCATTGTTTAGCTTGGATGCCAAGATAAAAACAAAGCTTCCTTATGCCAACCTGGGATCTGCTTTATAGCTCGCTATGAAAATAAACATCGCTTTACTAAAGTTTGAGTCAAGAATGTGCCTTGAGGCTAAAGTGTGGATTCCCTAGGAGATGTTATAAGGATTTGCTTTTATTGCTAAACTTGGCTTTGCTTTAAAAATCGTACACTTTTTTGAAATTTGTTTTTAACATATATATATACATATATGTATGCATGTGTGTCTACATATATATATGTAAATCTCATCTCACCTTTTATCAAGGCTTAAATATCTCTACCCCAAAGTCCTGATTGCGCTACGCTAACCAGTCAAACCTCTTTTGCCTGTTTTGTACTTTGGGTAAAGTACACATTTTCTTACGCAATCCTTTCCTAATTGCTATTTTCCTGTCTGTAGTGCCCACAAGCTAAAAACACAATGGCAGAGAGAGAAGTACATGCATTAAAATCTTTAAAAGGCAAGAAAATCTGACATTTTCAAAAGTTTGAAAATGGCTTTGAATTTTATTTGTTTAATTAATTTATTATTTTTGGTGAGGAAGATTGTCCCTGAGCTTACATCTGTGGCAATCTTCCTCTATTTTGAGTGGGTTTTTTTTTTAATGGCTATTCTATTTTTGTTATTGTTGTCAAGTGAAGGTAAAAACCGAGATTCATCCATTTCCTCATCCACTAGTTCAATCAACACATTAAGCATGTTAGTCTGTGTGCTATGCCCCAAGAATACACGGATAAACACACCACGCTGCTGGCTTTGAGAAGGGAACACATATGCAAGGAGTGGAGAAAGACATGCAAAATAAACAACTGCAATAAGTGTGGCAATTGCAAAAAGAGCACCGTGGTAAATTGCAGGATGCACCCACCACCCCTGGGTGCCAACAGGGCCCTATCCTTGCGTCCATGTGCAGCCCCTCCCATCAAGAGGTGGAACTAATTCCTCCCCCCCCCTCCCAGTCTGGTCAGACCAGCAGGATGTGGCGGAAGTGACGACATCTACCTATGCCCCGGGACCTCAAGAGGCCACCCAACTTCCGTTCTCGTGCTCCTGGGAGCCAGCCGCCAAGTTGGAAGCTTGGGCTGGACTCCAGGGTGGTGAGAGATCGCGGGGTAGGAGGGAGGCCTCGTGGATGAGAGCTGAGCCACCCTGCAGCCACCACGTGAGTCCTGCAGCCCAGGGTCACAGGCTGTGGCTTTTAACCCCGAGTTCTGGTGGTTTGTCGCAAGGCAATAGATCATTAAAGCAACAGTGACAGTAACCTGTTGATGTGGAGTCAAAAGAGGTTGCCATTCATTCTCCCGGCGTCGTCAGCGGCCGTGGTGTCTGTTGTGATAAACGCCTTGTGAGAGGTACTATCACCAAGCTTCCAGCCCCGGAAGCTGGGTCACCTGAGCAACAGCCGACACTCAGGGGCTGCTTAGTCCATGCCAGGTGCTGGCCTTAGTCCTTTACACCCATGAACTCATTCAGGCCTCACAACAACCTCCTGAGGCAGGTGTGCTGTTATTATCACCTCCATTTTACCACTGGGAAAACTGAGGCTCGGAGGGGTTAAGGAACCTGTCTGCAGTCACACAGCTAGTAAGCGGCGAATCGAGGAGTCATCTGCAGGCCCGGCAGCACCAGGCTGGGCTTTTAGCCTCCATGTGGCTCTCTGCCTAAGGCCAGAGTTCAGGAAGGAGCCCCAGCTGTGTCACTTAAAACGGTTAGAGTTCCATTGGGGGAGGATTCAGCTGATGAAGACACATTTGAGAACCCCCAGTGTAGACAGTCGCCAAAGGTCTGGGATTCTGCAATTTGATTGGCTGCCCCTCCAGCACCATGGCCTGTGCTCACCTGGCTGCTGGGCACGTGGCCTCCCTTCTCCGACCCGCTTCTCCCCATCCAGTGTCCCTCTGGCCATTTCTAAAAGCTGTGGGGCCCCCTGACACGGTCTGAGCACCAGCTTTTTCTGTGGCCCTCGTGTCCAGCTCGAGGTTTAAGGGCAGATGAGGGTATTTCCCAATAACTGGATCTTCACATTATTGTACCAAACCAGAAGACAGCCTTGTCTTGAGTGCAGTCTATGATTTAGTACGTTAAAGTATGATTGAGATTTTTTCTAGGAAAAGGTTGTTATTTAAAATGTCTTCTTTTTTTTACAGTTGTGTTGCTTGCTTAAAAGTTTAATTTTTATTATTTGGGGACCATATTAATAGTGGTCTATAAAATTTGATAAAATTCACTTCTGGGGATGATGCTGATTCGGTGGAGTGAGGCCGACCCACCCACAGGCCTGTTGTTTATATTTTATACCCAGTAGATGCGCTGGCCTAGCTTAGGTGTAGGCTTCTAAAGCTTTTGTTTCCTCCTGTCTGGAGTTAAGGCACTTCCTCTCCCCCAGAGGAGGGTCCGAGAGGGGACTGCAGTCAGGCCTCACAGGGACCAGGGGTTTCGAGGTTCCGTCTTGTCTGAAGCTGATCAGGAACCCCGCAGCGTCTAGGCTGGTGACGCAGTTCTTCTGGCTGCCTGGGGTCAGTGTCAGGTCTCTTCGCACAAACGCCTGCAGACCTGCCCACTTCTCACTTGGTCCCTGTTTCCTCCTTTTCTACCCCTTTCCCCACTGTGTTCCTGCTGTCCTGTGATGTCCATCCTGTTGGCCATTATACTAAGGAGCGTTTGCCTTGCATCTTCACAGCCGCCCGTGTTGGGAACCAGCACAAACATCCTCTTGATGGGTGCTGGCGTCACTCACGTCTCACAGCTTAGCTCTGATGGGCCGTTGGCTAAACAGCTGCCTTCCCCAGGACCAGGGGGGTGAGGATGAGGAAGATCAAGGGCGCCCCGTCACGCTGGCAGGGATGGGCCAGGCGCAGGGCTGATGGAGGGGTCTCTGGCCCCACATGGACCCAATCCCGGACGAGGACTGGGGAGAACGACGCTGTTCTTTCAGCTCTGATACTGTATCATCATGTGGCTTCCAGCAAGTCACCTTTACAAGGTAGAGCTCATCATATCTGTTCTCTCAACTTCGAAGAATAATCATAAGGATTAAGTGAGAAAAGGCAAAAGTAAATGTTGTAAATATTGTGTTCAATGTCATCATCTCTTAAATGTTAATCGCGTGTTATACAGGGAGAACTCATTTCTCTCATGAAACTATGCCCTTTTTTGTTTTCCGTTACTGGCATATTTTTGGTAAGAGATGAAGCTGGATATATTTAAAAACATCAATCTCGCTCCAGCCTATTTTTTTCTAGCACACTACTCAGAAAAGCCAGTTTGAAATTGTTTTGCTGCACAGAGAGCAGCAGTGACTTTGACATCATAATCTTAAAACACGAGTTCAGTGTCCCTGATGCTCCTCTCCTCTTCAGTCCACTGCTCGTTGCCAGTTCTCAGGAGCGACCAGCACATCCGTGTCCCCAGGTGGCGAGAACGCATTCAGAGCATCAGCACGGATCCTGGAGAAGGCCTCCGGCCCAGCCGCAGTGGCTGATGGAGTGGCTGCCGTAGAATCAGACTGTGTTTTGGGGGGGAAAAGGTGGTCCCCAGCCCCATGGTGGGGGCACTAAGACCCTGACTTACCCGGCAAGTCAGAAAGCATTGGCCCTTTGTGTTTTCTGCGTGAGTTCTCTGGAGGGAAGGCCTAGGACCACAAAGCCTGTATCTGCAGAGGCAGGAATCCTGGTCTGGGAGAGGACAGAGCCAAGGAAGTTTGTGTTGGAAGCTGGAATTGGGACACGCGTTTCTTGGCTTCGAACAGTGGTTCCACTCACCAAACCCCTGCTGGAACAGCTCAAGCCGGAACCAAAGCTGTTGCTTAAAGGTTCACCTCCCACTGAAGCGTGTTTTCCTGTGGAGCAGGGAGTTCATGTGTCCTGGAGTTTGCAGGAAGCTTGTTTGTCTGCATCCATCACAGTTGACTTCAGGGACCAGTGGCAGAGGACTGGCCCTCTCCCCTAGACTCAGAGCAAGTTTCAGGCAAGGCGGGCCGTGGCTGGTGGCCCAGGAGGGGAGTCCTGAAGCACGTGGCTTCCTGCAAAGGTAGAAGTCTGTTCTCACCTGCAGAGCTGATGCTGCGCCTGGGACATAGTTCTTCCAGAACATTTTAAATCTTTTTACTGTACCCCAAAGCTTTTCTTTTTCTAGTTTGCACTCTGAAATGCTTTACCATTTTTTTTTTTTTTTTGAGGAAGATCAGCTCTGAGCTAACTACTGCCAATCCTCCTCTTTTTGCTGAGGAAGACTGGCCCTGAGCTAACATCCATGCCCATCTTCCTCTACTTTATAGGTGGGACACCTACCACAGCATGGCTTTTACCAGCTGGTGCCATGTTCACACCTGGGATCCGAACCGGTGAACCCTGCACCGCCGAGAAGCAGAACATGCAAACTTAACTGCTGCACCAGTTGGCCGGCCCCGCTTTACCATTATTTAAGGTGATGTCTGGATATGGAAAGTTCAGAATACCCCTGCCCTGTTCCCTTGGCTGCCTCTCCACCCCGAAGCTGTCCTTACTACTGCTCAGAGGGAGCTGCTGTCACAGGGAGAAATGTCCCCAGCATGGCAGGAAATGGAGAAACACAGTGTGAGGTCAGCAAATCATAACGAAGAGTGGTGACATTTTCTCTTACTTCCTGTATTTTTGCCCATTTCCTCAACACATCTTCAAGACTGGGAACTGTGTAAACATTGGCAGCTGTACAACCCCCTTAATTAAAAGTTCTAATGTTGGGGGCCTGGTCCTGTGGCCAAGTAGTTAAAGTTCTGTGCACTCCGCTGCAGTGGCCCGGGTTCGCAGGTTTGGAACCTGAGCACAGCCCTACTCTACCCACCAACCACACTGTGGAGGTCTCCCATATACAAAGAAAAAAATTGGAGGAAGATTGGCACAGATGTTAGCTCAGGGCTAATCTTCCTCAGCAAAAAAAAAAAAAAAAAAAAAAAAAAATTCTAAATTGGATAATTTGGGTTGTTGATTAGTTTAGAGACTCTCCTCTCTGAACGTGAAACATGTCATTCACTCAGGGAATACATTCCCACATGAAGCTGGCAGGCATTTGGCTTTGTGGCCATGGGGGCAGTTTCCATAAGACATGGTATGTTTCCATAAGACACATCGGCTCTGTGGAGCTTTGCAAGAGAACCAGCAGCTTAGAGGTGCTGGGGCAATTAGAACGAAGAAGGATGCTTCTGCTGGGTGTTTGCTTCAAGGCAGCTGCTAAAAGTTATGTGTTGTATTCAACAAACACCTCGGTGGGGCTTGCTCTGTGCCCAGCACTCCTGTAAGCACTTTACAAATATTAACTCAATTCTTGTAACAGCCCACGAGGCAGGTACTATTACTCTCTCACTTTAGAAGCAGAAACTCAGGCAGCAAGAGGCTGAAAACCTTGCCCACGAGCACAGAGCTCCTGAGTGGTTGAGCCAGCAGTGTGCCCAGAGGCATGCTCTTCCCCAGCACACCAGGATGTCTATGAGCAAAGCCCCAAACAGGGACTCCCGCTTCCTCCAAAGACGAACTTATGAGAAAGGCTTCTAAGAGAATGAAAGTCAGTGTTGGGCAGAGATAACCCACGTTAGGTTGTTTGTTATGCATTCTTAACTACGGCTCTCCAGGCACCATCATAGGAGGTCCAAAGGCAAAGAAGTCTCAGGAGACCACTAAGGCCAGTGGTAGGGAGAGGAATCTCTTGGAGAGAGAAACCCAAGTCTTTATCTCTTTGTGGAGTAAAAGAAGGAAGAATTGGCAAAGTAGGGCCGCTGGAGGTTTGGTTTTGTTACATTCTGAGTTCTCAGCTGAAAGGGTTTCCACCCTGTTTCCACCGTCAAACTGGATGTTATTTCACGTTGTTCTTCCTTGGGGAACTGGAGTCTACACTGGCGTCCTAGGTTCGAGCTCTGACCACATCTGTATTATCTGGTGCCCATTCCTCCCCACCTCGTAGTCCTGCTGATCCCAGACAGTGATGCTTCCTGGGCTTTTCTGAAGCAAAGAGAGCCCTGTTAAATGGAATGCTCTGGAGTGAACAATGTGCAGGCTTGAAGGGAACAAGACACCTTCAGTGCTAAAGCCACGAAAGTTCTAGGCAAACTGGGTGAGCCCTAGACTCTGCTCATATCTGCTCCTTTGCTATTGAAGGAAGATTTATAGGCTTTGGTCTCTAATCTTAGCCCACTTGGGACAGGCACTGTCCATTTGTGAGCCGCCTGGTTGACACAGGGGAAACACCCATTGGAGGGAACCCACAGCCAACCCCAGCGTCAGGCCAGATCCAACTGGGCTCTTCTTGACTTCCGTGTTGACTTCCATGAAAGTTCCTCTGTTGGAACAGGCAGGGGTTCCTGCTGGGAATGCTCTAGTCCACACACCCCCTGGTGGCACCCAGCCCTCTGAGCTGAGCAGGAGGCACTGTGTAGATGGTATGCTGTGAAAAGAGCATCTTCACCTTTGGCTTCTGACCTCTCACATCAACCTTCCTTAATTTGTGTTTCAGCCCAGTCATTCACTCTGCACTCTGTAAATAGGGCAAAGTGCACATTCACTGCTCTGCGACTCCTGTGTGATGAGAATGCTAGAAGGGAATTGCAGGGTATTTGGACTCATGTTTATAAAATTATAAAATAGACCAGTGACTATTATCTCACTAATGCTTGGGGCTATTTTCGTTTTGAAGTGGTTGCAAAGAATCAGATTTAAAGCATTGTCTTAGTACCAGTCTTTGAGCTTCAGCACAGTATTCAATTTGTAAAACAGTTGTATTGAGGTGTAATTGACATAGTATCAACTGTACACATTTGAAGGATGTAATTTCACAAGTTTTGACATATGTTTACACCCATGAAACCATCACTGCGATTAAGATAATTAAAATAGCCATCACTCCAAAAGTGTCCCCAAGGCCCATTTTGAGTCCTCTTCACTCTCCTACCCCAGGAAACTCCTGATGAGCTTTCTGTCATTTGAGTCATTTCCGGTTTTGGGTTGTTACAAATAAAGCCGCTGTGAACATTTGTGTACAAGTGTGTATGTGGACATATCCTTTTATTTCTCTTGGGTAAATGTCTAAGAGTGAAATGACTGGATCAAATTGTAGGTGTGTGTTTAACTACAATTTGTTAAGAGGTTTTAACAATTTACGTTCCCACCAGCAGTGGCTGAGCATTCCAGTTCCTCTCTACATTTGCCTATGCTTGGCATGGTCGGTTTTTTGAATTTTTGTCATTCTAATAGACATGTAGTGGTATCTCGTGTGGTTTTATTTTTTCATGTCCTTACTGATTGATGATGTTGAGCATCTTTTCATGTGCCATTCATATATCTTCTTTGGCGAAATGCCTTTTCAAATCTTTCACCCAATTTTGGGGGGCTTTTTTTTTTCTTATTTTTGAGTTTTTAGGGTTCTTCATATATTTTGGATACAAGTGTTTATCAAGTATAAACTTCGTAAAGATTTTCTCTCTGTATGTGGTTTATCTTTATTTTTGGAACAGTGTCTGTTGAAACACAAAAGTTTTACATTTTGATGAAGTCTAATTTATCAGTTTGTTGTTTTATGTGTTTGTGCTTTGGGTGTTGTAAATGAGAAGTCATTGCCTAACCCCAGGTCACAAAGATTTGTCTTCTGTGTTTCTTCGACAAGTTTTATAGTTTTTAGGTTTTACATTTAGGTCTATGATCCAGTTTGAGTTCATTTTTATATATGGTGTGAAGCATGAATTGAAGTTTATTTTTTTCCCATATGGATGTCCAGTTGTTCCAGCACCATTTGTAGAAAAGACTAGCCTTCCTCCACTGAATTGCCGTTGCACCTTTATCAAAATCAGTTCATATACGTGTGAGTCTGTTTCTGGATTTTCTATTCTCTGTTCCACCACTCTATATGTCTACCTTTTCACCAATACGACAGTCTTAATTATTCTTTTATGAGAAGTCTTGAAGTTAGAGAGTGTAAGTCCTCAACTTTGCTCTTCCTTTTTGAAGTTTTTTAGCTGTTCCAGGTCCTTTGATTTTCCATCTGAATTTTAGAGTCAGCTTGTGAAATTCTATTTTAAAATCGCTATGGGATTTCATTGGAATTGCATTGATCAAATTGGGGAGAATTGATATCTTAATTGTGTTGAGTCTTCTGACCCATGAATACAATATATCGCTCCATTTATTAAGGTCTTGTAAAATTTCTCTCAACAGTGTTTCCTAGTTTTTAGTGTATAGGTCTAGCACATCTTTTTTCAGATTTATCCTAAATGTGTAATATTTGGATGCAATTGTAAGTGATTTTTAAAATTAATTTCAATTTCCAGTGGTCCATTTCTAGTATACAGAAATACAGTTGACTTTTGTATATATTCATTTGTATCTTTGCAGCTTTGCTAAATTCATTTATTATTTCTAGTAGCTTTTTTGTGGATTTTATCTTATTTTCTACATGCATGACCATCTTTCCAATCTGGATGCTTTTCATTCTTTTTCTTGCCTTATTACACTGGCTAGGACAACATTGAATGGAAGTGGTGTCAGTGGGCATCCTTGTCTTGTTCCTGAGCATAGAGGGAAACCATTCATTCTCTCACCATTAAGTGTGATGTTAGCTGTACATTTTTCCTAGATGCCCTTTGTCAAATTGAAAGACTTCTTTTCTATTCCTAAGTTTGTTGAGCATTTTTATCATGAATAGATGTGAGATTTTTTTCCTATGTATTATTTTCTGAATTTATTCGTATTATTGTATGGTTTTTTCTTTATTAGTTTATTAATATGATGAAATGATTAGAAAGATTCTTCTTTTTGGTGAGGAAGATTCGCCCTGAGCTAACATCCATTGCCAAACTTCCTCTTTTTTAATTTTTTTTCTGCTTGAGGAAGACTAGCCCTGTGCTAACATCCATGCCAGTCTTCCTCTACTTTGTTTGTGGGATGCCTCTGCAGCACAGCTGATGAGTGGAGTAGATCCATGCCTGGGATCCAAACCCGGGAACCTGGGCTGCCCAAGTGGAACTTTAACCACTCAGCCATGGGCCAACCCCTAGAAAGATTTTTGAATGTCAAACCAATCTTGCATTCTTGTGGTGAAACCCACTTGGTCATAATAGTCATGGTCCTTTTTATATATTGTTTATATGTTACCAGGTTTGATTTGCTAAAATTTTGTTAAACATTTTTGCATTTATGTTCATGAGGAATATTTGTCTATGGTTTTCTTTTCTTGTAATGTGTTTGTCTGATTTTATTGTCAGGGTAATGTTAGCATCATCATAGTTATAATGAGTTGGAAAGTATTCCCTTCTCTACAATTTTCTGGAAGAGTTTGTAAAGAGCTAGTATTATTTCCTCCTTAAATGTTTCGTATAATTTACTAGTGAAGCCATCAGGGTCTGGAGTTTTCTTTGTGAGAAGCTTTTTAACTAAAAATTTGAATTATTTAAAAGGCATAGGGCTTTTCAGATTATCTGTTTCTTCTTCAGTGAGCTTTGGCAGTTTGCATCTTTTCCACCTCACCTAAATTGTCAAATGTATTGACAAAGTTATTCATAATATTCTCTAATAATCCTTTTAATATCTGTAGATTCTATAGTGATGTCATCTTTCTAATTCCTGATGTTAGTAATTTGTGTCTCCTGTTTCTCTCATTTCCTACCTTGCTAACTAGAATATTATCAATCTTGTTCTTGTCAAGGAACCAGCTTTTAATTTCACTGATTTTCTATAGTATTTTTCTCTTTTTCTATTTCATTGATTTCTGCTCTGATCTTAACTGTTCCTGACTTCTGCTTACTTTGGGTTTAATTTGCTCTTCTTTCTTTAGTTTATTAAGGTAGAAGCTGAGATAATTAATTTGAGACCATTCTTCTTTTCTGATCTAGGTGTTTAGTGCTATAAATTTTCCTCCAAGTACTGCTTTATCTGCATTCCCCAAATTTTGATATGCTACATTTTGTTTTTATTCAACTAAAAGTACTTTCTAACATTCTTTTTATTTCTTCTGGACCAATTTGTTATTTAGAAATGTGTTATTTATTTTCCAAATAGTTGCTGATTTTCCAAATGAATTTCCTTATTGCTTCCTAATTTAATTCCATGTGCTAAGAAAACATACTTTCTATGACTTAAATCCTTTTCATTTTGACATTTGTTTTATGGATGAGAAAATAGTCTATCTTCGTAAATATTCTGTGTTCTCTTGAAAAGAATGTGTATTCTGCTGTTTTGGGGTGTCACATTCTGTAACTGTCAAGTAGGTCAATTTGGTTGACTTATTCAAGTCTTCTAGAGCCTTCCTTTTCTCTCTGCTTGTTCTATATTGTCCATTTTTCTTGCAGTTCTATTAGTTTTTACTTTGTGTATTTTGAAGCTCTGTTATTCAGTGTATAAACATTTAGGATTTAATGTAACCTTGATTATTTGGCTGTTTACCATTATGAAATTACCCTCCTATCACTGATATTTTTCCTTCAAACCTGGATTTTGTTTGATATTATAGCCACCTAAGCTTTATTCTGATTACTGTTAGCCTGGTATATCGTCTTCCAGACTTTTACTTATAATTTATTTGTGTCTTTATAGTTAAAGTGTGTTTCTTGTAGGCAGCATATAGTTTGGCCTTGGGATTTTATCGATTCTGACAGGCTCTACCTTTTAATTGAGGCAAGATCTTTCTGAATACTCTACCCAAAGCCTGAGAATTGGGAACCTTTCTAATCTAGCTGTTGGAACAACACCATTAATTATCCTGTATCAACCCTGGGTAGTGTTTCCTCTAATCCTTTTGGATCTTTCTTTTTCTTGTATCCTGTATTTTTTCACATGCACGAGTTGATCAGTTGTCTGCTGAACAACCAAGTGAACTCTGCAGATCTCTAGGCTTCTGTGTCTGTGAAGTCCTGTCCTCTCTAGCACTCTGCACTCTGAGCTCTCGCTGCCTTGGTCTCCCTGGAGTTTAGCTGCAACCTCTTTACTCAGGCTGTTCACCAGGCTCCACCTAGGTTCCTCTGCCCTGTCCTACATCCAGAAAACTATCTCAGAGCAGTAAGTTGGGGCAATTGTGGCCCTTCCTTCTTTTGTTTCTTGTTCCTCAGGAATACTGTCTCTCACCGCCTGATGCCCAGTGCCTTGAAAACAATTGTTTCAAACATTTTGTCCATTATTTTGGTTGTTTGAGGTGGGAAGGTCAATCCTGCCCGTGTTACTCCATGTTGGTTGGAAGCAGAGGTCTCCAAGCCCTCACTCTGGAGTGAGCAGAGGCTGAGCCCAGAGGAAAGAGGTTGAAATTGGAAGGAGTTCCATGAGTCTCCCACTGTGCAATTTTGAGAAACAGTATGCTGTTATTTTTAAAGCAAGTCTAAAGCATTTATAAATTAAATTAGGCCACTTATTAGCTATTTCCATCTCTTCTTAGACTTTGCATTCTTTGTGATTGCCCTTTTCTGTGGAACTTAAAGAAGATCTACAATCATGGGAAAATAAATTTTGTTTTATACATCCCCCATCAAACAAATAAGCTAATAAACAAAACCTCAAGGGTGTTTGACAAGCATTTGGACCAATTCTGGGTGTATCTTTTTCACCTAATAATCATGAGTCAAACTCACTACAGGTAGAACTGCTGTGCCACCTCATAACAGGACAAAGTGCATCCTGTGATGCTGAAGTGAAGGAATAGAACTCTGTTGGCAATTTTCTTTATATATAAAGACTGTCTCCAAGGAGAAAAAATAGAAAGTTAAATCTTACCCGTACAGGAATACTGAAAACTAGATCTGCTCCAGGTTCTCTCCTATTCCTGTTGAAAAGAATGAGTATCTTTCATGATTTTGTAAGGACCCAGCAATCAACCCTTTACTGCAGAAGGTAGCATGGTTCCTCTTTGAGATAAACCCAGGAGGTGTCAGGTTGCAGACACTCAGCAAACGTCACTGGAGAGGCCAGGATACATCCAGCGGGAGTAAATGGTCTGCCAATAGGAAGATCAAGGAAGGAGGAGTCCAGGAAACTGGAAATGAGGAGAGGCTGTGTTGGAAGAAGTGACAGGAAACAGAAAATCAATGCCTCTGAACTGTTGAAGAATGCCCGAGCGTGTTGCTGGCGAAGAGGTCCAGACCTCCAATCTCACCTGCTCCAATTTCTGTTGTTGTTAGAAGTTAGATGTGTAAACATAGTGTCTCCAAGGGTGTTTTAACTGCTCGGAACGTTTGTTTGGTTTAACGAGGCACCCAGACCCAGCCGTCTTCCAACTCAGCCTTCTGCAGAGCATGATTTTCATTCCACTAATCTGGATCATTCATTTCAAATCCAGACAGAAGAGAAAAGATCAAACAGTGGGTGGGACCTCATGGAGGTCTTCATCTGGGAGGTGAGGAACATTATTCCAGCAGGAAAACACTTCCTGTTGTCCTGACAACCTTCCTTCCCCGACCCACAAAATGCATCTAGCACTGGACATTGATAGTGGCCAATTCTAGAAAAATATGGGGCAGAGTTGTGGAAGGATGCTTTACATTTAACTCTAAGAAGGAAGCATGAGTGGCTGGAACATTAAAATTACAAGGAATAAAAAGGAATCTATTTGGGGCAGATTTCTGATTGCATTAGACTCCTGTCTTCACATCTCCTAGGAGATCCTTCCATAGCTGCGACTGATTAGCTTGAGCTGCTCTATGCTGGGACCTTCTGAAATGATTCCAGATACACCTTGTCATGACTCAGCTCATGCCTTGTCTCCTCCATCCTGGTTTTGCTCTTGAACATCTCTGTTTGCAGAAGTGGTTCAACCTACAGGTGACCACCTGTATCAAGACTACATAATGGCAGCACCAAAGGCTCTCAGCGGAAGTGGCTCTCCAGTGGCTCATGCTGAGCTTTGGGCCAGAATCATGCCCATCAACTTAAATAATTCAGCTCATTTAATTGAGCAAAGCTGAATGGATATCATTAGGTGGAGCTATACTCTTAAGACTGCTCCTAACTAATCTTTTTCCCTGATACCAGTTGATAATCCTCATAGTTCCCAAATCAGTGCTCATTTCTTTGAATAGTCCAAAGATGACTCGAAGTAGTTGGCAGGAGAAAGCATAAATCAGCATCCATTAAAATCAGACTTAGTGGAAATTTCACTAAAAAGTCATCCTTGGAGTGAAACTGAGACAAATTGAAATATTGAATATATTCAAAAATACTCTGACAACAAGGAGGACACAATTGGGAATAAGTTCCCTCTATGTGAATCATGCCAATGGAAAGGCCCCAAAAGTTATAAAATTAGTAATAAACACCTAAAAGAATGGGTGACTTGATTTAAAGACCTGTAGTAAAAGCTTTATGCATCTGATGCCCAACTTTACAACATAAAACACATCCCAGGAAGTCACTGCCTTCCCCCCACACGTGTCCTCTGATGAATTCTTAGTATCCATTGAGTCAGAAATGGGGCAATGTCAAAAAGCAACCCTTTTAACCTAGTTTATATTTGACTCATCCTGACAGCATCTACAGACATTTGGAAAATATATGCAGTATTTATTGCCCATATGGCTTTATGGACCCCTTGCTATCTACCCATCAAAGAACCATTGCCCAGAGTTTGGGGACCACTGGTCTATTTGGTGCATTATCAATGACACTACAGGGTTAATTCTGGGAGGAAGAATTTGAGACTCACTTAGCTATTATTTCTGTAATCACTGGTCCTCTTACTTAGGTTCATAACTCCTAGAGAGGCACACTTTCCTCTTTGTCTGATTATCTTGGTTGATGTCGACCTGATAGTTTTAAAAACATCCTCTTAAAGATAGCAAGGGAATCCTGTTTTCTCAGGCTGTTAATAAGTAACAATTTGGTTTCTGGACAAAATATGAATGGAGATTTTATTACTAGAAGGAATGCACTTATTAGAAAGCTGAGTAGTTCCAAGTTTGTGTTTGTCTAGACAGTGTTAGGCCCTTTTACAAGTACTGTCATCAGCATTTTTGCATGTGAATTATCTTATGAAATAAGCTTTGTCAATTATTTAAATAGGTTTTTTTATGCTTTTTGGTGAGAAAGATTGGCCCTGAGCTAACATCAGTTGCCAATCTTCCCCCCCGGTGTTTTGTTTTCCTCCCCAAAGCCCCAGTACATAGTTATATATCCTAGTTGTAATTCCTTCTATGTCTTCCATGTGGGACCCCACCACAGCATGGCTTGAGGAGCGGTGCTTGGTCTGCACCCCAGATCTGAACCAGTGAAGTCTGGGCCGCCAAAGCAGAGCATGCAAACTTAACCACTGTGCCACTGGGCCAGCCCCTAGTTAAATATTTTTTAAAAGTTAAGACGTTTATTTTACTTATTAAATTTCTCTATCTCATATTTCAATAAAACATATTTCACATAGAGCACCATTATTCAAAGGCCTGAACGCACATATTTATGAAAAAGTCACAGTGTACCTTTTTGTTGGTTTGTTTTATGAATCTTAATAAGCTAAATAAAATGGGCCAGTATCTGCAGTCGACTGCTGTAGCCGCGGTGGACAGATCAGATACTGGCAGCTGGAGACCTTCCCATGGAGCCGAGGACAGGAGCCAGGGCTGCCTGTCTGCATTTGACAGTAAAGCTACCCACACTGCCAGGCCACCTGGGGCCACTTGCACTGAGGTCAGGAAGGCCACCAAGATGGTGTTGGACCATTTCACTGGGTGCAGCATCCTGACCTGGCCTCAGGGTGAGCTGAGGCTGGCTCATGCAGCCGCATTTGGAGGGAGCGGGGACTCTCACTGGGTATTAAATGGTCCGTGTAGACACATTCTCCTCGGGAGCACAGTGAAGAAGGTCCATTGCAGAGAAAAAATGTTTCCTCTCTTTTTAGTCATTATTTGAGAGGTGTGGGGAAGACGTAGATGACCGAAGGGGAAGAACAGAGAGAGAGAGCTTTCTAGAATGGAAGGGGCTGACAGCAGAATCAAAGAAAGCTGGGCAGAGAGGAGGGGGAGGTAGTGAGGAGAGGACAGACAGTGCCCGTTTGTGATTGCCCAGCGCCGCGCCACCTCCCTGCGGAGAGCGGGGAATGCCAGGGTCCACCTGTGTTCTGCTGGAGAGGGAGAGATGGGGACCTGGTGATGACAGGATAGCCCTTGGACCCTGGCCCCCTGAGACTAGGCCAGAGCAGATAGAATGGGCAACCCAGAAGCAGAGCAGCCTCGTCTGTCCACGCCGGCCTTCCGTGCTACACACCCCAGGGCAGAAATTCCCTGGGCCACCACCAAAGTGAGCTGCGGTGCCCAACAGAGACGTGCCTGCAAAGTCACGTCAGCGAGGCAGCTGTGCTCTGTCTCTGGGACTAAAAGGCCAGGAAGCAGAACACAATGGTGTTGTCCCTAAAGAGCTGTTGGCTGTCTCTTCGCACCCCGTCCCACTCCCGCAGCTGCCCTCAGAGGGCGCTGAGGTTCCCCAGGCCAGGAGGGAGCGAGAGGCTATGTCCCTGGATCAGGAGTTGAATAGTCTGCCCTTGTCCCACAGGCCGTGGAAACCTAGGAGACTCTGATGGGCACTGCAGACATATGCCTGTGGCTCTGGTTTTATTGTCACCTCTTCCATCCTTTTCTCTAGGGAGCATCAGGGAGGAAGCCACTCAGCCGGAATGAAAGTGGAAACCTGTTTTTGTTATTTCTGTACTGAAACATTTCATTGTTTCTACCCTTTCTTGCTGCCTTGGCCCATGGGCCCAGTGCCGCATGGAGTGTCCCCCGAGCCAGGAGCACCCGTGACGCTGGCCCCTGACTCAGTCCCCTAAGGCCGGCATCTTA
The DNA here is from genome assembly GCF_041296235.1 of Equus asinus. Classification (NCBI taxonomy): domain Eukaryota; kingdom Metazoa; phylum Chordata; class Mammalia; order Perissodactyla; family Equidae; genus Equus; species Equus asinus. The sequence goes on from NC_091790.1 coordinate 30,487,876, forward strand.
GGTCACACAGCACAACAGCGTTCTTCAGCACACACTGGGAAAACACTCCAAGTTCAGCGTGTGGCTGGTCCCTGCAAAGCGTGGCAGAGTGAGTTCCCTTCCAGTCTGTGCAAACAAGAATGGGCAGGAAGAAAGTTCTGGGCTTGGGCAGTGGCACCTGAAATGGATGAAGTCTCCAGGGGGCTGGGGTCTTTTTTATGTTATGCCAATTTATAGCTGTACTATTCCATCCATTCTTCTTCTAAACTCATAGCATTTCAGGATGTGTAGAAAAGTTAAAGCCCAGAGAGGGTGGCTGAGAGAGAGGGGGATCACACAGCTGTTTAGTGGCAGAGCTGGGTTAGAATCTGAATGTCTTGTCTGGTTGCAGGGCTCTCCAGCCTATCCTGTTCTCTAAGCCAGTTTTTCCAAACTAGGTCAGAGTCTGAAGAGGACAGCTTCCCAGCCCCCTCACGGCCTCTGTGTGGCCCGTGGGGCAGACTGTGAATGCACAGGAGTCTGGCCTTCACTGCGCCTTTATTTCATTTGCAGAATTCAGCATCTCTGCCTGCTTCTGAGTGCACAGTTCCCTGGTCCATCCTGAGTTCCTCCCAATTCTGGGATGATTTACGATAACACAGTCCTCAGCTGACTGTATTCCTCATGCAAGGGCCTGCAGCCCCACACAGACTTCACATGGACGCACAAACCCAAGCACAGGCAGGCACACAGCTGACACCACAGCCTCCAACAGTGAACCTTGAACCTACTCGGCCTTTCCAATGGGAGTGATTCAGCTGGCACATCCGAGGTGCGCTCTCCCCACCCCATCCCTGCGTTGTAGGTCCGCAGCTGGAGGATCTTCAGGATCCTGCAGCTCAGGCTGTGGCATTAGCGGGAGGGGGCAGGTAACAGGGAGGGAGAGGAGATGAATGGAGACGGGTCTGAAAAAGAAATCAATGAAAAGACGGGCTGCAGACGAGGGTCGCCGGCAGCATATCCAGCACCTTCATGGGAATGAAGAGAAGGCGCCTGCTGCAGGTAGGTGGATTGTGCCTGTGGGGACACGTGAGAAAAAGCCTGCCCAGCAGCTCCGTACCGGCGACCAGGGCTTGGCAGAGCTGGGCCGGGCCACAGCCCACAGATGCCCCTTGTCAGGCACTCTCATGCAAGATGGAATCTGCCAAAGAACGTGCAGACCCAGGCTCTCTCTTCTTTCCTCCCCAGAACATGGGGGAAGAGAAGAAAATCGAGATTTATTAGTGAAGGAAGAACCCAGTAAAACAAGAGGGATACAGAGGCAAGGATTTGAAAGGTAATGATTCAATTTTTCCAAATCATGGGACAGTTTCTACGTCTTTTCCATAAGTGTCCCCTAATCTGGTGGTCTGGTGGTCTAGTGGTAAAGATTTGCACTCTCACTGCCACAGCCCGAGTTCATTGCTGGGTCAGGGAACCACATCACCCGTCTGTCAGTTGTCATACTGTGGCAGCTGCGTGTTGCTGTGATGCTGAAAGCTATGCCACCAGGATTTCAAATACGAGCAGGGTCACCCATGGTGGACAGATTTCGGCAGAGCTTCCAGACTAAGACAGACTAGGAAGAAGGACCTGGCCACCCAATCGCAAAGACATTGGCCATGACAACCCTGTGAATCACAGCAGAGCAGTCTCTGATATAGTGGCCGGAAGGTGAGAGGATGGCACAGAACCCTGGCAGCGTTCCGCTGTGCTATGCACAGGGTTGCAGGAATCAACTTGATGGCACTAACACAGTCTGGTAGTTACAACATGGCATGAAAGAGTCAGCCCAGCTCAGGTGCCCCACATCTGTGGATGAGGGCACACACGGCCGTGTGTTTTTTCCTTCCAGAGGGGATCCTGGGAGCTGCTTTATGTGTATTTTGAGTTGCCTGCAGTCCTGGGATTGCCATTGTGTCACCCAGGAAAGCCATTTTCAAATTTGTTTTCTTCTCTATTTCTTCATCAGGCAGGGGATTGCTTCTGCTCACAAAGCCACCCGTAACCTCTGCTGCTGGAAAGTTCTCTCAGCGATTGAGGGCCTCGTTTCCTTCAGAAACTGGTCCCCACCCTGCCCGTCCCCCAAATCACACACGGTCTTCGCCTCTCCCGGCCTGAAGGATGTCCTCTCCTGGTTAATTTCCCAGCAGCCGGCCGAGGCACAGCCTCCCGCGTTTGGACACGAGCTCAGGGCTATCCTTGCCCATGCCACCGTCAGCCGGCAGCCAGCTAGGCCGTCTAGTGTACAGGGCAGTGGAAATTCAGCTGATGAGTGGAGGAGTTCCAGTATAAATTTCCCCTTTCTCGCCGCAATTTTATAGAACTTTGCAAAGCGGCACATCAGCACTTTTGCAAGTTGGGCTTTCTTCTGAAAAGAATCAAGCCTGTCAAAGCTCTAAAACTTTATGCTGTTATTTTTAATGGTTTGATCAATTACCCAGCACATTTTGTTCCTGTAACCCTATCCTATACCATGAGAAGAAAGTTAGAACTCCAAGGTTTCAGAAAGTCTGCCACGTCAGCCAGAGTTTTACGTAACCCACCTCCTGTTCAGGGATCCACTTTGTACATTTTCTCCTGCGTTCTGGGATATTGACCTCTTTATTTTATCCTGACCTCTCATACTGTTTTTCTTTTTAGTATATTGGAGTATATTTAAGTTCTGCCTATCCAAGGCAACACTTCCATAAAACATCTGTCTAGCCTTTGTTCACACGTGAATCTCCAGCAGAGAAGGCTGGCTGCTTCGGCTGACTTTAATCATACAGGATAGGACTGGAGTGAGAAAGTGTTATTAACAAAGTGACAGCTCTCGGTATGTTCTAGCAAATTCCAGAAATATTTCCTACGCTGTTGATCTCACTATGCCCTCTTTGGCAAAGGAAGCTTCCTGTGCAGTCACTTCACTTTTTTGTACTTCTCAGATGAAAACTCAGAGCTCTCAGGTGGGAAAATCAATTCCATTGCCTTGACCGTAACCTTTCAAGGTGTATCAGACAGTACTGAACGGCCAGAACACACTTCGGAATCAATACTGGGAATTTCCTTAATTTGTAGTGTTTCCACACTTATGTGCCCAAACTAAGACTTGACAAGGGGAATCATTTTGATTTAGAGTTATGGTTGGTTTTATACAATGTGAGCTTTTTGAGGGCAAAATGGATGTGTAATTGTCTTTTTATCTGGACATCTCAAAATGTAGTTTTTGTAACTGAATGGAACCTAACACCAAGGGCTCGACAATCTCCCTGATCCTGAGGTCACAGCATTCCTTGCCCCTGGCCAGCTGCCCACCTCCACACCCCATCTGTTAGGGCAACACCTGCTCATCCTTCAAGATCCATCTTTTCCATTTTTTCCTGAGCCCCTTCTGTTCCCTGCATCCTCCCTGCCCCACAACAGTAGATCCGGTCATCCCTCCATTGACTGCCCACTGCGTCCTGGACAGTCCTGATGCCATCACACAACTAACACTTTATTGCACTTACAGCTTTACGTGCAGGTCCCACTTTCTCAACTGGGGTCTCTCAGTCTCTGCACTATTGATTTGGGCCAGATAATTCTTTGCTGTGAGGGCTGTCCTGTTATTGTAAGACATTTGGCATCACCCCTGGCCTCCACCCACTAGCACGCCCCCTCCAATAGTGACAACCAAAACTTGTAAACCAAATCTCCCTTGAGGGGCAAAATTGCCCCAGTTGAGGACCACTGCTCTAGACTCTAAGGTCATGAGGGTCATGACAATGTCTTATTTGTCTTTAAATTCCTAGCACTTAGGATAATCCCTACTCTACAGTGGGCTTTTAGTAAATATTTGCTGAATTTTGAGAATCAATACATGTTAATACAGTATTAATGCTCAGTAAATGTTAACTACTCTACTACTGTTATGTGGAACTATCGCCCACTCTCGCAATAGGTAGTGAGGGCAATACCTACTTTATAACTTCATGGTGAGGACTGACAGTGTGCTGTAGACGCCAAGCACCTGTTCTGTGTAGTATTGGCTGACTCTGAACTTGGGCTGACCTCTGAGATGGGTCATGACCATTGAAACTCTGGCTGCAACTCTGGACTCCTCCTGCCTGCAGGTTTGACCCAGACCTCTGGTAATCCTGACTTCTGGGCTCTTAGTCATTGACTTTAGTTACTGGAACTTGCTTCTCACTTTTGCCAGCAGGCCTGGCCTAGGTCTCTAGGCTCCAGACCTCTCACCCATCCCGACGTCTAGAAAGGAGGAGCTCTTTACCTGTCATAAACCTAAACCACTACCTCTCCCTTCTTGTCTCAGTCGCACCTGTTGAGTTAGCCCATGTCCCAGAGTGACTTGTTTTGCCATTTTTCTGGGCCCTATAATTATGTTATTTGCAAACTGTACAAAACCTACAGGATCTCGTATAGTGACCCTGGCCCTGTGTACATCATACTAAAGAGAGTCAGTTGAAAAGTAACCAGATCTGTTCAACAGTTGAGTTTTGGGCTCTGTGTACAATAACCAGCCTGACTGACGTTTTTAGTATCTGACTGCCTCGGTGCTGTGGGAACGTGGCTCATGACAGAATTCAGTAGGTAATATATAGTCAAAAGTGGTAACTTAATTGACCATAGTCACTTTATACAATTCTTATCACCACAGGAACTCCTCAGCAGCTCTGGTCTCCTTTGAGACCCAGGGTAATGTAAGAAAGACAGCGAGCCTAGCTCACAGCTTGGGCGATGTCAGTCTCCTCATTACATCTGTTGCCCCCAGTGAGCTGGCAATGTGACCACGTCACCCCTACTCAGAAGAGTAAACTTTCACAAAAGCTTATGTAGTTTATGCCTCTCTCCACCTAGCAAATTCCACTCCTGATTCTCTCTCCTGCTTCGGCTAACCACCATAACAACACACATCCCCTAATAAGGAGTGTGATGTTAGCAGAGATCAGAAAAGCTAACGTGTAAATGGATCTCTACCACCCAACGTCATTTCCCAAACTTAGCTGCTCATTTATTCATTTCCTTGGCCATTTATTCATTCATTCCCCTGTCTACCCACTCATTTCTTTGTTCATTCAACAGGTATTTATTCAATAACTGTGATGTGCCTGGTGTGTGCTAAGACCTGGCATTCCATGGTGAGTGAGAATGACACAGTCCCTGCTCTTGTAGAGTTTTGGTTGAGTGGGGAAGCCAGATAATAACAAATAATCATGCAAATAAGTGTACAGTCAGCACGGCAGCCAATGCTATCCAAAGTTGGGGAAGGCTTTCCCGAGGCAGCATTGTTTAAGCTCCACTCCAAAGGTCAAGTAGGAGCTCGCCAGGCAAAGTGTCAGAACAGCATAGGCAGCTTTAAAAACATACTTATTTCTAGAAGCTTCCCTCAGAAATTCTCATTCAGAGGGCTTGAGATGGGCCTAGAATATGTGTTTCCTGAAAGCATGCTTGAGAATTGGCTGAAACTGTGCAACCCTTACAGGAGGAGACCCATGACCACTGAAGGCTCAGCCCATTGAGAAGGCAATGCATGCTCAGGAGAGCCGTAGGCACACCGTGGAGACCAGACGAAGAAAACGCAGGTTAGAGTAAATCTGATATACCCTCCAGCTTCAGAACCCTTCTTCCTAAGCTGGGAGCCCAACATATTCTGACCCTCTTTGACTTTTCCCCTTTCAAAGAAAATTCCCATTAAAAAAACACAAATTCTAACGGTCGTCACCTTCAGCTCAGGCGAGCATTGCTGACCCTGCCTTCCAGGCCTGTTGGATGTTGACAAAGTTTATTTATCTTTATGTTCTTTTTGCTACTTACTGGTGTCTTCGTGAGGCCCTCATGAATTGCCAGTGTTTCTTTTAGATTTTCCAGGGTCTTCCACAAGATTGAGGTGGAGTCTGAGGGGAAGATACTGGGGGTCCCAGCAGAGGCTCCAAGTCTAAGCTTCAATCAGAAACGTTGCATTTTTATCCATTATATTAGGGTGCCAAATTCAGATCCCCTGTGAGAGAGGTCCAGTTTCTTCAGGACTTTAGATCTTGGAAAATTTGTTGTGAAAGTTTATTCCAGGAGAGATGTTCCAGAGTTCTCTTTAGTTATTCACACGTGAGCAATCAAAAGGCAGGATTTGTTCAATGATTTAACTTGTCTTTTTTTTCTTATGTGATTCCAACTTCAAATCCAGCAGGACTGAATTTGTAAATAGTATGATGTTAGCGACCCAGGAAGGCTAGCCAGTGCTCCCCTAGCCAGGTCAGGGGCTAAGCGACTCGAGAACTCGGAATGTAGGAACCGGGTCAGCAGATACCTGTTCTGCCACCATCAGAGCACAGAGATTCTGCTTCTCTTTCACAATTTATTTTTTACTCTTAGTTATACTAGATTTAAAGAATGGTAGCCAAGCAGTAAGTTTCAGAGGCCCTAACTATGACTCTGATGGCTCAGTGAAATGCAAGATCTAGGGAGTCTGTTTTATGGCACTATGACAATTACTGCTATTGGAACGGCTTTTAATGTGTTTTTGAACTGGTGTCAAGAAGAAAATGTCAAAATACTGAAAACAGACTGAAGTTTAAAATCTGGCCTCCAAGTCCGTTAGAAGTTTATTCATTCCTCTCATATTATATACAGAGGGGATCTCACACCATCACATGGCAGTGGGAGCAAAGTGATATGGAGACAGTCAGAGGGGCTGCACAGAAGTTTCAAAGCCAGAACCTTGTGGGTGAGTGAGGAAGTGAGTGGCGCTAAACAGCACAGGACTGATGATCTGCTGCATGTGCTCAAATTTTCCCCCAATATCAATGGTTTACAGAGTGTGTTATTTTTATCAATGCCCAGCACAACTGTGCTGAATCAGATCTAGCTGATGTCCCTTCGTTAATGTGTGGAGAGCTGGAAGAATATTTAAAGAATATCTTGTCTAGGAGTTTTCAAAATTTAGTCCTCAAATTGCAATGTTTCTTGTAGATTTTCCAGGGGCTTCCATAGGATTGAGGTCGAGCCTGAGGGGAAGATACTGGGGTTCAGAGCCCAGGCTCCAAGTCTAAGCTTCAACCGGAAGTGTTGCATTTTTATCCATTATTTATATTAGGGTGCTAAATTCAGATCATGTTGAAAAAAATACTGAAAAACATTACTCTGTTAAGCTCCCCAACCCAATCATGCAGCTCAAATGTACAGAAGAGCTGAGTATTGCCCAAAATCACACTTAGTTAGTGGCGAAGTACAATGAAATCTCGCTTTTCTGGGTCTCAATAAAGTTTGCAGATTTTCACATTTCAATCTCAATTTCAGATTTCAAAACTCTCTGATTAATCTCTCAGATGCTTCTTTGAAGTAGTGTATAAGTTCATGTTGTGAGTCAACTGGGAAAAAAATCAGTAAAGATTCATGTTGTTTTAATTCATTCTCAACCAACAAATCCTTGTAATTATTGAGCTCCTTTATTTTCTTAAGCACGAAGACTATAGGCACAGACTTAAATGAAGTTCTCCAATTTGGAATCCATCTGAGCATTTACGTAATTTATTCCAGGGATGGGTAAGAGGCTTAGTTAACATACCAGTACTGATTGATTGGTAGTGACTGACTGAGAAAGATCCTGAGACCCCCACTGGCCACTGAGATAATGCAGCATTGATTAGCAATGTCTGCCATGGCCTGGGAGGGGAGTGTTATATGATTGCCTCATCTTTGTCATCCCTGGCCTCTCCTAAGTACTATGCTTTGGTTCACAAATTATCTTGGAATTGTTCCCTTTCCCAATTAGATGATGAGTTTTCAAATTTAGGGACCTTGACTGAAATGTCCAGCAAATTGCTATATATAAATATAGGTGCTAAGAAATATTAATAAGCTTGATGGAATTGAGCTGAGATGAACTGAATCAAATCAAATTGAATCAAATTAAATCAAATGGTTTGTCTCCAAGGGAACATCAAAGTAAATACTCAGTGAGAACACACATCTACTCAGAGGCCAAAAATATTTTCAGCAATACTTAAAGATGAAAACATTCTAGATTTCATTTGAGAATATCTCCCAACAAGTTAATTTAAATTGGTACACAGTTTCCAAAAAGTTTTTGCCCGTAGGGTATCAAAGCAAAGGGTCTTAGAACAAAATTAAATCTAAACAGAATTAAATGCATTTTGTTCTGGTGCTGTCCTTAGCTGCTGAGTTATCAGTAGTCTTGAAAAATGGGAATGTGGGTAATGGAAATTGATTCTTGAACATTTCTAAAAGAATGGTTAGAAACAGGAATGAATTGGATCACAGAAGGGAGCCAGCTCCACAGGGATTTACAGGTATCACGAGGATTGGCTGCCATCTTTCCACGATGTTATTTTTGAATTAACTATCTCTTCCCACAGAGCTTTGCTCTCAGCTCTCCTCTTCCTAGTCTCAGCACAAAGCTGAAAATAGAGTAGAACACTTGTGAGTCTGTTCAGGCTGCTGTAACAGAATACCTTAGACTGGGGGCTTAAATGACAAGCATTTATTTCTCTCAGTTCTAGAGGTGGAAGTCAGAGACCAGCATGCCAACATGGTCCGGTTCTGGTAAGAGCTCTCTTCCTGCCTTGCAGATAGCCATCTTTTGGCTGTGTCCTCACAGGGCAGGGGGAGGGAGAGAGCTCTCTGGTGTCTCTTCCTATGTGGGCTCCACTCTCATCATCTAATCACCTCCCAAAGGCCCCACCTCCTGATACCATCACACTGGGATTAAGATTTCAACATACAAATTCTGGAGGGACACAAACATTCAGTCCATTGCAGAGCTTGAGATGAGAGGTGGGTCTAAGGCTGACCTTGGGGGTGGTCTAGCATTTCCTGACTCATTTGAAGAGGAGCCATCAGCAAAGGGGCAGAAAGGTGATGCCACAGAGGTGAGAGGGAAACCGTAAGCGTGTGGTGTCACAGAGCCAGTGGAGAAACACTTGTCCCCTTCTCCTTGCAGTGGAACTAACATGCCAGATCGCCTTCCTGTGCCATCTTCGGTCTGATCAGTGACAGGCCAAGCCCTGCTGGCTTACTTTTTGTTTGCGGACGTGTTAACTTTGCTTTGCTGGTCTTCAGCTCAGATTTCAAGTAGTACGGAATGTCTCTAGAAAGAAATCTTATTTGTGCCTACTAGATATAAATCTTAGTCCGCTATGTGACCAAAACGTAACTTTGATTTTGAGCCTTGCTGCTCTGACTCCACTGGGTGGTAAAAACTGAATCTCAGTTCATTGGATTGCCCTTCCCCTTTATCTGTCATTGCACTGAAGTTCTATGGGCCGTACAATGAACCAAGCTGTTATGCATGTGTGAGGGGGACAAGGGACATGTTAGCTTCCATGTTGTCTGATCAAGCGGGCGTCTGCTGAGATCTCCCTCCTCACATCAGGTCTGTGGTTATCAGCCCATGTCGATTCCATTGACCTGGCTCCTTGCAGACCCAGGTGCTTGGCTGTTACTTCTAACCCTCATCCTGAGGTGTGGGATAATTCTGCTGCTGGCTTGGGAACCTTGATAAGACTTGCCCTGTCTGCCTGGGTTTGCTGGTCCCTCCCCAAGGTCTAGCCACTCAGGCAGGCTCTTGCGGGGCCACCACATAGACATCCCCTCAGATTCTTCCCATCTATCCCAAGCTTTGCTGCCTTGCCAGGGGGCGGGGTGCAGGGCCACTGTCCAGCGGTAGGAGAAGGAAGACCAGATATACTCTTCTTAAATGTCCTGCCATCCGACATCTTGTTGGTCTTTGAACTCTCCGCTTCCCAACAGAGATGCTGGAAATACAGGGCCAGAAGAGAGTGTGGGCTCCGTTATTCACAGCTTGCCCTTCAGAACAGAGTGCTGTCTCAGGTGTGTAGCTCGATAAGTATTTATGAAATGAATTAATACCCGAATAAATGAATGGATAGCTGTTCTTTGTACCACCGTGTCCCCCAGTGAGACAACAAGCACAGAAGCACTAGCCGTGACTGTGGAGGAGGAAAAAAGGGAAGAAAGAAATCTTGGAGAGGGGGTGGAGGGTATAGGTTAGTATTTCCTAAATATTATCCCACCACATGTACTTTGACCTAAATTTGTATGGAGTCCAAAGATAGATTTCTGCAACTGAAGCTCTACATTTAAAAAAGAAATTAGACCTTGCCTAGAAAATAGTTCTCTGTTGACTAGGATTTACAGTTAGCTGAATGGGGTGCTAATCCTCTACACATTAAATGTATTAAATATAGGAGATTGGCTGAAAAGGCATTTACTCCTAACCAGCTGTGTGAGCTTCTTGGACCTCAGATGCCTCTTTTGTAAGTGAGAGTTGAACTCTTCCTTTATTCGTTCAACAAACGTTGGTTGACTACTTAGAGATCCAGGCACTGGGCTGGGTACAGGGATGCTGCTCCCAATCTAGTGAGGACATCAGAAGGTAAGCAAACACCTACTTACAAAACATGCTGAGTGTGATACAGAAGTCCAGAGGACTACAAGGAAACCAAGGTCCCTCCTGGCTCCAACATTCCAGGATTCTGTAATGGTTTCCATTGTTCTCCACCCTGAGGTCTCCACATGCACACAGGGGGCTGTTTTAGGGGGTTGTAGGCAATTAAACGCATGAAAAGATACTGGGGCCCCGTGTCCTGCTGAGATTCCATGAAAGTCACGTCTCGTAAAGTCATTTTGTCCAGTGCTTTTCCTCAAAGCCTTAAAAGGAAGAAGAAAGTCAGCTGTATTTAAAATATTTTCTTGGATGAGAATGCAGCATTTCTAAGAAGAACTTTTCACCACTAAGTTCTTCCTTTGTCCTAATCTAAATCTTTCTTGTCACATCATAAACCCATCCACTGCTGCTTGTCCCTCTCGAGATGGAGAACACCTGGCCGGCAGCCTGTTATTATCACTCACAAGGGCCTCGAGGCCAGTCACCCCTCCGCCTTCTCCTACTAGAGAGCCACTCTCCTTTCTGTGAAACTCATTTCACAGGTGCTCTTGCCTCTTCCTTTAGGCGCTTTCCCCCCCAATTCTTTCCAAGTCTCCTCCAAAGGGACAAGAACAAAACCAGACTTTGCCAAGGCTCTCACCAAGGATAAAATGAGTATTATCTCTTCACTGTCTTTCCACCCCGCTCTTGTTCAACTTTGGGCAACAAGCATTTCTTGATCTTACTAGATCTCAGATAACGTAATGGTTAGATTGTCATTCACGTATTCGTATTTCGCCTCCTGGACACTAGCATTCTAAGTTCAAGACTTCAAAATAACAAGAAAAAGCAATAATAACCAGAATCCCATCAACCATAATGGGATTGGCTTGGTGAGCAGAGATGCTCTGGCCAGATCTATGTTAAATTTCTGAGGTGATCAGTGCATGAGGAAGTCATCATTTGTCTGCACTGTTAACTAAAATTTGGCCTCCAGAAATTTATCCAAATCAGTTAAGACAATGAAAACAAGGGACTTTTGCTCAGCATAGACTACATTATGAAGTGCAACACTTATAATGTCTAAAAGAAGTCTCTGGATAAAACAGACTCTTTTTCTTCATCCGTTTTTTTTTTTTTAACAAAATTATACTCAAAATTTGGACATTTCTACAGCCTCATATTAGTCCTTTCCTAATACTGCTTTATGCTTTTTCTAAAATCTTAATACTGGGCAAAAATAAAGTTCGTAGAGATTTTTGAAGATTTCTCAAGTCAAACAAAAGTTATAAACAGAGGAATTAGAATTGAGGAGAAAGTATTCCACTCTAAGCAGCCGTACAAACTGTGCTACAAAAATAGATGCACAAAATTTGTGATCCTGGAGTCATAGATGGTCCCGAAACAGAGTTATAGCAGGTTTAAGGAACTTGGTTTAAAAGCCAAATGCAATTAAAAAGGACTTCCATCCTTGTCCGACATCTCTTGAGGGACATTAAAGAAGATCTAAATACCTGGTATTAGACTCTAGAATCATCCACTAGAATCCTCTGCCCTCTCCCACTCACCTCCCTCACCCCTCAGCTGCCCCAGCACCTCTCCCTTAACTCATTAACTCAGCCCATGAGACTTTTGATCCATCCCATCCCATTCATGTCACTCAAGCACTTACTGTGGAAGTCTACTTGACCTCTCTTAACTCTTAAGAATTGTCTTAGGGAGAGTTCAAGAGATCAGGAAGTCTGTGAATTACATCATTATTCATGTCTCTCCCAAGTGTATTAGTCAGGATTGTTTTAGTTTCAAGTCTCAAAAACCCAACTCAAATGGACATTTGCAGAAAACCTAAGCTATCGACTCGTTTGTGATGTTATAGAGTGAGATCTTTCAGGCATAGCTGGATCCAGTGTCCAGATCATGTCTCTTGGAATCCATTTCTCTTCATCTCTTGGCTCTGTTTTCTTTTGTGGAGCCTTCACAGTCTCCAAAGCAGGAAAAAGGAGGCCGGTGTGCCCCATCCTGGCCATTCAATGATTCTGCCTGGAGGCGATACACATCACTTTTGCTGAAGGACAGGGAATTGCAATCATACCAAGTGCTTGGAAAGAGGAAAACCAGAATTTTCAGGAAGAGCCACAATGATACCCACAGTCCCTCTAAATAGACAACAATGTCCATAACAGGCAAGTGCTCTGGACGCTATGGACACCTTTCTTCAATGATCACACAAGCCTTACATCTTCTTAACAGATCCAGATCAGCTTCTGCAGGCATACACCCAACTCGGAGGGAGTGAAGACACCTCAGCGGCCACGACCCTCCTAGCTTCCCTCTTTCCTCACCTGTTTTTCATCAGCAGCCTCCCATGTCTCTACAAAGATTCTCAATGCTTTATAATATCTGAATTTTCTCCTCCTCCAAAAGAGAAAAGAAACTTTGGGCTGGATAAGTTTTAAGATTTTCCTTGCGATGCCTCCGTTTGGAAGGGCTGCTTGTCCCCCTTAGCTCTGTGGCTGAGGGGCCCCGGCATCTGGTCAGCAGAGAGGACAAAAGGAGTCAGTGGTTCTGCGGCATTTGAGGAACGTGGTACAGTTAATAAGCAAAGTACTCTGTATCTTCTAGTATAAGTGAAAGTTAACAGTTCAATTTCATTTCAAATTTGGCAAGAGGTTTTGACTTTTTGAAATATGAGGAAACTAATATAAAGCAGAGACTGAGTTCTTAAAAATCCTCTTTTGAAATTGATCTTTCCACGTCCTTGCTTAGTGTCCAGCCTATACACTGTTCCATGCATAATTATAGCAGCTCAGCCCACATGTTCTGCAATAGTTTTTAATCAGTCATCATTAACGCTAAGTACCTAGAAAATTCTCCAGTGCTCATGCCTGGCTGCGTGCCGGATTTACAATGCCACAAAAAGTTACACAAGCGATATTCACTCAGGGAGGGTTTGCCTCCAAAAAAACACTGCATGACAAACTTGATTTTTCTGTAGAAACACACATATATAACCTCATAATTCCTATCTTATGTACATATATTTTATTTCCCTACTTAAGAAATCATTTTATGATGGTGGCAAAACTCAGGTGGTTTTCGAAAGGAGGTTCTCTCAACAATATTTGATAAGACATTTGGAAAAGTCTTAGAGGATCTTGGTGGCTTTTGGGGGGATGAATGAGTCTGGCGATGTTTGCTCTGCACTGGTTATCATAACAAAACCAAGGAAGAGGAACTCTAAATATGAATCTTTTATAAACTTAGGGCTGCCCGTATTGGCCCAGATCAGATGACTGAAAATCGGTGAGGTTAGGATTTCAGACTGAATTAAAATTTTTGTTATTTCCCAGTTGCAAAAATGTGATTTTTGTTTTTTTCACAAGGAAAAGACAGACTTCTTGGCTCCAAGTGAACAGAATTTTAGTCAATGAGATATAGATGGACCATCAACATGGGAATCAAGTTTCTATTCGTAAGTGGACGGCATTCAAAATTGCAGAAAGGGGCTGTGCAAGTGCATTTGTGGTTTTAATCAAACCCAAAGCACATGAACAATGATTCTGAGTGATTAACGAGCCCATAACCACGTCAGGGTTTCAGCCACCGTAACATGACAAGACACAAAGGAAGCGGCGCGCATTTACAAACAAGTGGTTGGCTCCCAGAGAGCTGGGAACTGAGTGCAGGCTGCTCATCAGATGAGACGAGAGCAGTTTATTGAATATTGACTACACGCAAGGCGCTGTCTTAACACTGTAAACAGTTATCCCACTCAGTCTTCACAATGGTCTTCTGGGTAGTTATCCCAATTTCGCCCCTTCTGACTGCATAGTTTGGGGAAAGTTACTTAACCTCTTCTGCCTTGGGTTTAGTGCCTGCAAATGGTCCAAAAATGGAGTCTGGCATTCATTTCTTCACTATGTGCCAGACACTGTTCCAGGCACTTGAGATGCCACAGATCTCTGCCCTTTTGGAGTTCCCATTTATGGTGGTTAATTTTATGTGTCAACTTGACTGGGCTAAGGGATGCCCAGATAGGTGGTAAAACATTATTTCTGGGTGTGTCCGTGAGGGTGTTTTTGGAAAAGATTAGCATTTGAATGGGTAGACTGAGTAAAGAAGATTGCCCTCACGATGCCAGTGGGCATCATCCAATCCTTGGGCCTGAAGAGAACAAAAAGGCGCAGGAAGGGTGAATTTGCTCTCTGCTTCATTTGAGGCTTCCATCTTCTCCTGTCCCCCAGCACTGGCCCTCCTGGTTCTTGGGCCCTTGGACTCGGACTAAATTTCACCACCAGCTTTCCTGGTTTTGTAGCTTGCAGATCGTGGGACTTCTCAGCCTTCATAATCTTGTGAACCAATTCCTTTAATAAATCTTTCTATCTATCCATCTGTCTACCTATCTACCTCTCTGTTATTGGTTCTATTTCTCTGGAAAACCCTGACTAACACAGCATTCCAGTGAGTAGAGACTGACAGTTAACAATAAATAGAGTAATTCAGCTGCGTGGTGTGTCACAGGGAAAAGAGAAAAAGGAGAGCGAGCTAAAGGATATATACAGGACCAGGGAGGGGTAGAGGTGCAGATTGCAATGTTAAATAGGGTGCTAGGAATAAGGCTCACCTAGAAGGACCTTTGAGTGAGGACTTGAAGGAGGGGAGCGAGTTAGCCTCATAAATATCTGGAAGAAGATTGTTCTAGAAAAAGGGACCAGCCAGTGGAAGACAGGACTGACTGGCTAAAGCCCGTGCTTTAGAAAATCTATTGAAACAACACATGGGCACCTGGGTCCTGGGGGATATGGTGCTCAGAGCTGGCACAGCATTACCCACAACCCTTGAATATCTACTCTTACAACTTGCACCGCTTAGGCCCCAGGGAAATGCTTCTCCACAGCTCTTGCCCTGTGTCCTGGAAACACGAGTCCCCTGCATTCCAAAGCCCAAATGTTGGTGGGCTAAGCTTCAGCCTGCGTCAGGGGCCGAGAGGGCTGAGCAGCAGAAGCACAGAGGTAAGAGAAAAGACTAATCAATTATCAAATCCTCATCATGAATGTGGTGGATTATTGCGTGATGAAATTTCTTTTCTTTTCCCAAGGATGTCAAATATCTATCTTCTTCCTCCTCTTCGTAGTCTAATTCTTGATCTGGACGTTCTCACAAACTAGTGCGGTATTTACACGTGGTGGTTGAAGCAGATTTTTCAATATTAAACAATTCTTGTGACTCTTAAGTTTGAGGATACATAGGCATAAGCAAAACACATGTGAAGCGTTGTACCAGTTCTTTCCAGGGGCAACTAGATGAGCTTTGAATCGTACCTTGCAAAATAGCTGAATTTTTATTAAAATACTTAAGATGCCTCAATGAAAATTCCCAAACATTTTGGCTTTACTTACTTGATATTTATTTTAAATTGTGATATTAATAATCATGTTTTATTTTTTGCCTCATAACTTTTGGGGGAGGGATTTCACTCAAAAATGTGTCTTTATCAAAAAATTTGTAAGAAAAAAAGATGGGCCCTCTGTAAAAAGAGGGGATGAGGCCTCCAAACAGCAGGGAGGAAGGCCTTATAATTTTAAGAGCTAATTCTGAATAATTTAAAGGAAAAATAACTCCTGAAAACATGAAAAACTTTTGATTTTCAATTATTTACATTTAATTTACACTTTGATGAAAATATCTTAGGGGCTGGCCCTTGGAGTGAAGTGGCTAAGTTCATGCCCTCCACTTCGATGGCCCAGGGTTTCGCCGGTTCGGATCCTGGGCGCAAACCTAGCACCACTCATCAAGCCATGCTGAGGTGGCGCCCCCATATAGGAACTAGAGTGACTTACAATTAGAATATACAACTATGTAGTGGGGGGCTTTGGGGAGAAGAAGAAGTAAAAAAAAGAGAAAACAAAATTTTTTGTACTTTGACTATGACTGCATTTTAATTGTTAATGCTCAGATTATTACTGTCAATATGACACAAATTACGTAAAAATTGTTATAACATCATGATTTTACAGAAATGTAGGCAAGGAAAATGAACATTATGGGATAAGTACGAAACGATTTATGAATGTCTTTATTTTATTGCTCATCCAAACATCTCCAGTCCACCAACAGAACACAAAAACATCGCAATAATTATGAAACGCAGTCTTCTTTGATATTTTCCAGACTTTCAGTCACATAAAAAACATAGCTTTATTCCTAGCTTGTAATTATACATGTTTATTTTTTATGTTTATTTTACTCATTTTTACACATTATTTTTAATTATGAAGCCCTATCTGTTAAGAGAGTAGATTCTGTTTAGAGTTAGTGGTCTTGATTTGGAATTTCAAATTTAGACATGTGGTATGTGGGCCTTCATTTGCCCTTGCTCCCTGGGTCCCATGGGTGTGAGTGGAGGGCCTGGTCTAAGACACAGCCTGGAGGCTGTGCCATCAGCCCCAAAGGCCTCATGGGGAAAATTTGCCCTCCCCACACCAGACTTGGTGCAAAGCCAAAGAATCAGTCTCTGAAGTTGTAGTCAAGGACTCAGGGCCCCCTGCAGGCCATGCTCTCATGCATATCTGCATTCCTAGACCAGGCATCTCCATTCAGAGGCCTCTTCATTGAAGGCCTTTGGCAGAGGCTCTCTCCAGGCACCTCTGCCAAGGCCTCCTTATCAGGAGAGAGCGAGCCTTGAAGATACTTTTCTTCACTCTGAGTCAGTACTCAGTACTTCCCCACTCCCAGCCCTTCCCTCTCCCTTTCTCCCCATAGAAAGGCAGGTCCATAAAATGACAGGAGCCTTTTGTTCCAAGCTCCCCAGGCTTGAGGCGAGCCCACGTCTTTGCAGATCCAACTTACCCACACTGTTCCATGAGGAAAAATGGAACAGGAGTGAGTCAGCACTTTCTCCTGCCTAGCCTCGTGTTTACACTATGGCAGGAAATGATTAAAGCCTTGACTATTGCTTTCATCTTGGTTTGTTGTCTTAATCAACTACTTCAACACGTGTCAGCTCAGCTCTCTCAGCTCAGCTCAGCTCTTGACAGGCATGAGGTCCTGGAGGTCTTGCAGGTCACTGAGGGCACTTCAATCTCTGAGTGAAATGGGAAGCCAGTGAGCAAAGAAATGACATCATCTGACTTGTGTTATAAAACAATTTTGCTGGGTGCCACGTTGAGAAGAGAACATAGGGAATATGGAAAGAGAGAAGCAGGGAGATGGACTCACATTCTCCAGACTGTGAGGCCCGTATGGTATTCTATAATTCTATTTTTTAAGGAAATATTCAGAATTTAAACCACATTCTTTTCAATAATCCCTGTATCAAAGAGAAAATAAGAAGGAAATTTTGAAAATATTATGTATTAAATGAGAATGAAAGCAACAAACTTTGTGAGTTGCAGCCCAAGCAGTGCTTAGAGGGAAATTTATAGCATTAAAATGTTCATATAAAGAAAGAGAAGTTTCTCAAGCCAATGGCTTAAGATGTAAGAATAAGAATCAATTAAATCTAAAGCAAGAAGAAGAAGTAAAATAATAAAGATAAGAGCAGAAATCATTGAAGTTGAAAACCTAAAACAATACAGAAAATTTTTTAAAAAGCTGCTCCTTTAAAAAAATCAGTCAAATTGATGAGCATCTGGACAGACTAACGAAGAAAAAGAGAAAGCAAAAGGTGCTTGTGTTAATAATGAATGAGAGGACATCACTACAGACCACACGGGTATTAAAGCAATAATAAGAAAATGTTACAAAAACTTTATGTCATAAATTCCACAACTGAGATGAAATAGACCAATATTTGAAAGACATAAACCACCAAGCTTTATGAAAAAAGAAAGATAAACCAGAATAGCCCTATTATCTATTAAAGAAACTGAATACACAGTTAAAAACCGCCCAAGAAAGACAACTTCAGATCCAAATGGCATCGCTGGGGAGTTCTACCAAACATTTAAGGAAGAAATAATAATTCTGTGCAAATTCTTCAAAAAAATAGAAGAGGAGTCACCATTTTATGAGGCCAGAGTTACCCTGATACCAAATGAAAACCAGAGTTCCTTATCTCTCATGAACATAGATGCAAGAATGCTCAGCAAAAATACTAACACATTTAAATTATCAATGTGTTAAAATAATAATACAGCATGGCCAAATGGGGTTTATCCTGGGAATGCAAGATTGGTTGTATATTTGAATATCTAATGATATATCAACACACCACCATATCAACAGACTAACTAATAAAAACGCTTTAACTATCTCAATAGATGCAGAAAAGCTTTTGACAACATTCAATAACCTTTCATGGTAACAACTCAAAAGAAACTAGGAATAGAAGGGAGTATCTACGAAATAAAGGGAAACTACACGAAAAACTTATAGCTCACATGATACTTAGTGATGAAAGACCAAACGCTTCCCCCCTAAAATCAGGAACAAGGCAAAGATGTCGTCTTTCACCATTCCTATTCAGCATCATACTGGAGATCCTAGCACAGTGGTAGGCAAGAAAAAGAAATAAGATGCATACAGATTGGAAAGGAAGAAATAGAGCTGTCTCTATTCACAGATGTTTTGATTGTCTGTGTAGAAAGTCCCAAGATATCAACCAAAAAAATCTCCTAAAACTAATAAGTGAGTTTATCAAGATGGAGGGCACAAGGTCAACATACAAAATGAATGGTAAATCTATATGCTAGCAATATACAATTGGAAATAAAAAAAATTTTTAAGTACCATTTATAGTAGTGCCAAAAAACACTGTAAAATATTTATGCCTAAGTCTAACAAAATATATGAAGGATTTGTATCCTGGAAACTAAAAACATCGATAAAGAAAGCAAACTAGATCTAAATAAATCAAAAGATATACCAAATTGAAGGATTGAGACTCAATATTTTAAGATATGAATTCTTCCCAAACTTTTTCTAGATTGAATGCAATGCCAATCAAAATCCTACAAGAAAATTTTTTGTAGAAATTGATGAGCTGATTCTAAAATTTATGTGGAAAAGAAAAGAAATTTGAATAGCCAATGTTATTTTGCAAAAGAAGAACAAAGTTGGGTAGCTCATGTTCCCTGATATCAAGACTGATTATAAAGCTATGGAAAAAAAGAAGACTGTGGTATTGCATATAGATAAACCCATAGAACAATGGAATAGATTAGAGTCCATAAATAGATCCACACGTATATGGCCAATTGATTTCCAGCAAAGGCAACTGAGTGCAGGGAGGCTAGTCTTTTCAACATCACCATGCATGCAGAAAAAAAGAGCTTCAACCTATACCTCACACTTCCACAAAAATTAACTCCAAATGGATTTTAGACCTAAAATAAGAGCTAAAACTGTAAAACTTCTGGAAGAAAACGTAGGAGAAAATCTTTGTCATTTCTTAAATATTTCACCAGAATTACAATTCATAAAAGAATAAACTTGATAAATTGGCCTTTAGGAAAATTTAAAACTTCTGCTATATACAGGACGTTGTGAAGAGAATTAAAAAGTCAAGCCACACACTGGAAGAAAATATATACTAATCATATGTCTGACAAAAGACTTGTTTCCAGGCTACATAAAACACTTTTATAACTCAATAATAAGAAAACTAACAACCCGATTAAAAGAAATGGGCAAAATATTTTAAAAGACACTTCGCCAAAGGCAACATCTGGATGTCAAATAAGCACATGAAAAGATGGCCAACATCATTAGTCATTAGGGAAATGCAAATTAAAACCTCCAGATACCACTCTACATCTGATAGAATGGCTAAAATTTAAAAACAAAGTGACAGATCTGGGTGCTGGCAAAGATGTAAAGAAACTGGAACTCTCATACGCGGCTGGGAAGAAGGCAAATGGTACCACCTCTTTGGGACACAGTTGGACAGTTCCTTACAAAGTTAAACACACATGCACTTACCATGTGATGAAGTCTCCTCCTCGAGAAACAAAAACTTATGTTCACACAAAGTCCTGGACATGAACGTTTATAGCAGCTTTATAGATAAGTGCACAGAACCAGAAACTGCTCAGATGTCCTTTGCCTGGTAAGTGCATCATCCAACTGTGGCACATTTACACCGGGGAATCGTACTCAGGCATTACAAGGAGTAAACTCTTGACGTATGCAACAACACACGTGAATCTCATCTCAAATGCGTTATGCTCAGTTAGAATGAAGGCAGGCTCAAAGTCCAATCCTTTCACGTAACATTCTGGACAAGGTGAAATTACAGAGACAGAAAACAGGTCACCAAGTTGGTGACAGGGCTAGGGTGGGGGAAAGGGATTTTTGGGGTGATGGAGTTGTTCTTTATTTTAATTATAGTGGTTACATGACTTATGAATTTGTCAAAACTCATAGAAATATATGCTAAAAGGAGAGAATTCTACTATACATAAATTTTTAAAAAGTGAGTAAAAACACATGGTATATATATATATAATGGAATATTAGGCAGCCTTAAAAAAAGAAAGAAATCCTGCCATTTGTGACAACATGGATGAACCTGAAGGACATTATGGTAAGTGAAATAGGCCAGTCACAGAAGGACAAATACTGCATGATTCCACTTGTATGAGGAATCTAAAACAGTCAGACTCATAGAAGCAGAGGGTCGGATGGTGATTGCCAGGGGCTGGGGGAGGGGGAAATGGAGAGAGATTAGTCAAAGGGTACAAAGTCTCAATTATGCAAGACCAACAAGTCCTAGGGATCTACAGTACAGAATGGTCCTTATAGTTAATAATACTCTATAATATACTTAAAATTTTGCTAAGAGGGTAAATCTTATGTTAAGTATTAATGCCACACACAAAAAATAATAATAAAGAAGGTGGGAGTAGACATTTGAAGGTGATGGATATGTTTATGGCATAGATTGTGGTGATGGTTTCACAGGTGTATGCTTATTTTCAAACTCATCAAGTTATATACATTAATTATATACAGCTTTTTGTATGTCAACCATACCTCAACAAAACAGTTTAAAATTTTTTTTTAAAAAAACACAGAGAATGAATCTGTATGTGGAAGGATCCCTGCCACTTGGTAAGGACTTATTAAAATTGGCTGCTATGGAAGTATGTATGGAGCCGTCAATAATATTTACCTTGTATTTGATCTGTGAACCAGGACACAGGCTAATTTCCAACTCAATAATTACAAATTACCTCAGAAATGTCCTGACTACAGATAAAGCCCTGAAGATAGGCCAAGAAAATCTGGACTGGTCAGCAAGTTTTGTACCTCTCAGACCACCATTTGTTTCTCGTCAACGAGAGCATTTCCAAAGGAGAAACAGCATTTTTCGATTCAGCATCAAAACCAGAACACAGCCGTGGTCGCCAAATAAATATTTCATATATAAGAAAACAACCCAGAAATGTTGTAAATGGAATTTAGAGAGTCTCGAAGCAGCTGTGCGTCACATGGAACTGGAACAATAGAGATGATGGCACCCAGAGAAACAAAGAAACACAAAGTATCCATCAGTTAGGTATAATTTTCTCAATCCTTTAAAAAGTCCAGCTTTCCAAGTATTGTTTTGGGGTAGACTGTGAACTCTGGGATGGGCATGGACTATAAACGTGTTTATCATTCATTCATACTCCCTGGCACATATTGCCGCTGAAAGTTTGTTGCATTAAAGAAAAGATGGATACAGCTGAACAATGAAGAAAGGCCATCATTGTTTCTAAACATCAGCATGTGCCAAGGGCACAAGTTGGGTTGCATCCACCGTCCCAGCATCGCCCTAACTTTGAAAGTGGAGCCCACAGGTCCTGTGCCAGACTCAGCTTATCGGGCCAGGAAGCATCTCACCACACACATTCACTCCTGAATGAATCTCAGACCTTTGCTCGAGCAGGACTAACTTCCATACAGAACTTTCAAGATCCATCTTTGGAGTCCCCCACCGAATTCCCCTGTTTTTTCATCCTGAGGCAAATCCATAAATTTCCAAGCCTTCCAAGGATGTAGTAGTGGGGTGGGACTTACGAGGGTCTTGTTAGGGTGAGAGGATGGTCTGGAAGCCACCCTGTAGAGGGCCACGTGGGAGGGCTGTGGAAAGAGTGTGCGTGGCTCCAGACTGAGGCGGGGACAGAGGGAGAATATAAAGCTCTTCTGCATCAGAGGTCCCAGGAGGTGGCCGCAGAATGCGCTGGGAGTAGTAACCCCAGGGTCAGCTGGGGCATGGGAAGAGCCGCATGGATGCTTTCCCCCCAAATTTGACTAAACCTTTGAGGGCAACAAGCCCACCTTCTCTCTCTTTGGCCTCAGCTGCAGCTAGCGCAGTGCTGAGGACATAGCAAAGGCTTAACAATTCCTTGATAAATTGAACCAAATTAGAACATCATGCTGAAGTTGGCCAAATTTGTCAGCTAAACTAAAACCGGACCGCGTTGGGTGGAAAGCACTGATTTAATTCAAACTATCATTTTTCCCCTATTCTGACCACTTCTCGGGGGGGCCCTGAGAGTGGAAGAAGGTTAGTTCTTGTCAGGAATCAAAACTAAGAGACATTTACAGTGATGAGACAGTGTGGTGCGGAGATGGCAAACAGCTTAGAATCGGACTGCTGGTGTGGTTCGACTGAGAGGACTGCCCAGACATCAGTGCTGACAATGGTGCTATAGTCAAATGCAGATTCCGTGGGGAAAACACACCTTGATGGGTTAGCAATGTCTATCATGGGTCAAGGAGAGAGGCGTGATGGCCCTCACACTCATACAGTCAGTCCTGCTGGTGGGAAGAGCAGGACCTGTAGCTGGCCATGTGGCTTTGGCAGGTTACTTTGGCTTTTGGGGTCTTAACTATATAACAGTTCAAACTAAATTCCCTTTAAAGTCTCTTCCAGCTCCAAGAAGAGAAGGGAGTTTGAGGCCCTTTCTATTTAAATGAGCTCTCTAAAACTTGTCCTTAGCTCATTGTTGTTATTGAGAGGATAACATGCTAAAAGTAAGAGTGACTGTGAACAAGGCATTATCAATTTCCTGCTTGTGCTGGAAGCTTCTAATTCTGTCTGTCCAGATCTGCTCTCTTCCTTTCTTCACCCCGCTCCCTGCCCCGGGGGCCAATCTGTTTCGCTCTCATCAACCAGCCTCCTTGCCACCTGGCTTCCAGATGGGTTTGGGCAATGGGGACCTTGGCGAGAAATAGGAGAGAAGGCAGGGAAGGGAAAAGGAAGGGAGGAAAGGAAGAGGGAGAAGCTGGCTCCCTCCCTGCAGGGTTGCCATGGTCCCCCGATGAGGTCATTGCCTCTCTAAAACTGGACTTCTCTATGAGACTCTCCCTCTGGATTCTGCTAACCGCTCCTTCCTCAGGCCCTCCAGGCTAAGGGGTAGTAACAGTCCCCTGATGCAGTATTCCCGTGGTCCCCACCTGCACCTACATAAATAGTCCCTTTCTTAAATATCTTTGAATTATCCTAATTTGACAGTGACATCTGTTTGCTGTTGGGATGCTGATCCAGCATTGCAGTGCCTTATACAAATCAGTAAATAGTAAATGTTTGTTTCATTAATGAAATATATATATAAGGTCTATATCTGCTCAGATGGCTGTATCATCTTTGAAGAAGTCTGACAAAGGTTGTGGAGAGCAGGGATAGAGACGAATTGTAAGGTTTCTGAATGAGACAAACATCCTGGACCAGAGAGAAGGATGTGGTGCTTTAGACCAGCTTGGCTCTTCCAACGTGGCTGTTGCTCTCTAAGCCTCTGTTGGTATTACTGTCGAAAGCTTACCAGGTTTTACTCTCCCTGATCAATCTATACCTATCTATCTGTCTATCTATCTATCTATCCATCCGTCTATCATCTACCTGTCTATCATCTACCTCTCTATCATCATCTTTACTTACTAATCATTTCCCTAAAGGGATAATCTGACGGATGCATCTGGAGTGTCCTTACAGTCACCCTACAGTTCCAGCATCATTCTTATCCAATGAGTCTTAGATGGAGAAGCCAACTTTTCCTCCTTTAAAAGCTGCTTTTCTCAGAAAGGGACATCAGATGGAAGTGTCACATGCAGGTGTTTTGAGGAGTCCTGAACTGTCCAGTCCAAATGGATGCAAAGACATGAAAAACAGGCGAGGGGAGGAGTGGGAAGGCAAGCAGTCAATATAGCGGTCCATCCTTACAATCCTTCAGCCACCTCTTCCCTGGCCTAAGACACAACTCCCCGCCAGGCCCTCCCACTACCTAGCGTCAGCTGGCCTGGAAGACCAGGGCAAGGAGTAGACGTCTTGGGGCTCCTATTTGCATGGGTTTTTCTGCCCCTGCTCAATTTTTTGCCCCTAATTTCAAGTTCTCCTGTTTTCTGACAAAAGGGAAATGAACATAATAACTTTGAGTTACCAAACTTTTATATTCCAGGTTCTATGTTACAATGGCACACAACATATCTCGGTTATCAGGTTTCCAATTTCTAAATGGAAAAAGCACAAAACCAAAAAACATTGTCACAGAACTAGAAATAAGCTAATGGAAGACCATTGTCAGGCACTTGGGGAATTTCTCCATGCCAATAGGACTTCCTTGAGAAAATGATCCCAGCCTCAAATGCTCTGTCCTTTGAAACAAAGTAAACAGAGCCAGTAGGCTGAACCCAGCAGGACATCTGAAGAAATGCAATCAGAGGAGAGCAGCAGAGTATCCATTCAGTTATTCATCCACTCATTCATTCTTGCACTCAAGAATTATTTATTGAACACCTGCTATGGGACAGGCTCTGTGCTAGATTCCAGGATATGATGGTGAACAGAATCACAAACACGGCCTCTGCTTTCATGACACTTGTCATTCAGTAGGCAGTGGAAATTGGTATGGCAAGCTTCCAAAAAAGATGGACATCAGTTAATTTTTCTGTTGGAGAGGAGATCTCAGCTCATCTTGGGGTAGATACGCTTCGTTCTGGGAAAATCACAAAAAGGCCTTAAAGATAAACATAAAGTAAGTGCCCAGTCACTGTCTTGGAGGAGGGACGGGGCGTGCCTCAGTGACTCTGCTATCCATCTCCTCTTCCCTGTTGATGTCTGGAGCTTGAAGATGGGTGACTAGTTGGATAGGTGGAATTGGACTGAGGTCAGAAGTCCCCTGGGGAGGACAGGATCAAGACATCCTCCTTTACAGGGTCAAAGTTATAGCAACATAATGGGTCAACTAGATTAGTCCTCCTGAGTTCAAAGATCATGAAATGGGCATTGTTTTATTATTGCTTTTAAAA
Source organism: Equus asinus (assembly GCF_041296235.1). NCBI lineage: Eukaryota > Metazoa > Chordata > Mammalia > Perissodactyla > Equidae > Equus > Equus asinus. Next base: position 30,513,491 of record NC_091790.1, read on the forward strand.
GTCAAGTCTGAGATCCCATATGTCAAAGTAGAAACCACACAGTCTCAGGCATTCTTGGCTCCCTCCATGTCCACCTTCCTTATTTCCAGCCATATGGTGTCCAGGTCTGTCTGAGAACAGAGCATTTGAGGGACCTCTTCACTATCTTCAGTCCCCGCTCGCCCATGACACAGTCATCTGCTCCTTTTATGTCCAATCACTTTCACCAGCTGACATCTGGTGGACTTGTTTGCGTGTTTTCTGCCTGTTCCACTAGGATGCCATCTCCACGAAGACAGGGACCATATGTATTGTGGTCCTCCTGCAACCACAGTATCTAGAAGAGTGTTTGGCACATGTTTTGGGTTCAGTTGACTTGTGCTTTATAAATAAGATAAGGAGTGACTTGTCACTGATGCCGTGTTCACTGCCCAGGCCTCCATGGACCCTGAAGGCAATCACCCTCCTGCTCCGTGTTGTGTGAGGGGGGATCAGGCTCAGGATGGCATAAGCGTGGGCCCAGGTCCCGACTCATCTGCTCACTACGGTCATCCTCACTCCACCACATCCCAGGGGTGACAGAGAAGGGGTGGCCGCAGGGCCCTGCTCCTCCCAGAACCCCAGCTAGCATCCCCTCCACCATCTTGGGGGAAATGTCTCCTCTCAACACCACCATAGCTCCAAAATCACTCACCTCCCCCCGCCCCATACTCACGTAATCTCTTTAATGTGTTTAAGCTTTTGAAAGAAAAGCCAGGGAAGAGAGTTGCGTTCAGACCTGTCTCCATTCACCCTGAAACATTGAATCCTCTTAAACAGGAACTAGAGGGCCTGGCGACCATTTTGGACCTGGGAAGGGGAGAATCACGGAGGAGAATGGCTCAAGGAGGACAAGCTGGTAAAGACTGTCAGGTAGTGCCAAAAGATCACAACAGAGAAAGACTGGCCAGTATCCCCTGGATTTAGCCCCCAGGATAGATTGGGACCTGGGAGAGCTGAGTGTGGGAGGTAGCGGTCACAGAAACCAGGGTGTGGCAGAGAGAGAAATGTGTGGGAATGAGGAGGAGGGCAGGGAGATGGAAGGGGGGTGACTAATTCAGGAACTCAGCTCAAAGTGAAGCCAAGTGTGATGGGAATGGCAGGAGAGGGACCTGGGGGGATGGAAAAAAGATTGTTTAATTTAAATTAAAAATGAATTTTTTTTTTTTAAGATGAGAGTCCAGAGCATGTCTGAATGTTGGAGAAGAATCTATCAAGAGGGAGACACTGCAGTCGCAGGAGATCAGAGTCGAGCACTGGTCTTGAGCCTGAGGGGGCGGTTCTTGGTGAAGGTAACAGGATGGGCGTGGACGCAGGTGTGTGTGCCCATCTGCCATCTGGTGGCTCCATCTGCCTTGTAAAATGAGGCGGCGTCTCCTGAAGTGAGAGGGGAAGTGGAGGATGGTGGTGAGGGGCCACGGGCAGTAGAGTGTGAGAGCATGGACAGGCTGATAAACCATTACGGAAAACCGCAGGGAGCTGAGCACGAATCACACATGGGATGGTAGGCTGGAGGGGCGCATTTTGCTCGTTGATAATCTGGGATTAAAAACTTCTGCCTTTTTAATTCTTATCTATATTCTTAGCCATGCATTTACCTGTTTGACAAATATTTACTGTGGGCCTACTCTGTGCAGACTCTGTGACAGGCAGGAGCAGATGAGAAGAGAGTGGTGGGGAGACGGTAGGCCAGCGTGGTGGCGGGCTTGTTGGTGTGAGTTGGGGGGGGGGGGGGGGCGTGACCAGATCATGGAGGGCCTTGGAGGCTGTGGGAAGGACTTAGGATTTTACTCTGAGGAAGCTGTCTATCTCAGAGCTCCCAACGATCTACATCCCCAGGTTACTCCAAAGACACTCCACTTCCCACCATGAGCGTTCAGGGCCAGCTACTCGCCATGGCTTTCAAGAATTTTCAGTCTCTAGCTAATCTCCATTGTATCTTGTTATTCATTTCATTGTTGGTCGGATAACAGAAGGACTTTGTGTATTTAATTGCTTTCTTATTTCTGTTCAAAATTAAGAATTTTCCTGGAGCATCCCAGACAGTAAAAGGAATGCACTCATCTTTTCTTTAAAAACATAGGTGTGGTTGAGTGAAACTAGCCCATGATTTAATTATAAATATTTGGAATAGTTCTCAAACTTCTCTTAGTTTAACAAGGAAGGCGATCCCAGTGGTAGCTAGAAAGACTGGAGAATAGAAAGCATTAAGCCTTGCAGTGACCAAACATGAAATTTTTAATATATTTTGTGAAGTTATTTTAAACTTATCAGTCACCTAATAAAATGACTCATTGTTCTTATCATTTTATTTGTCATTCACCCATGGGTATTTGTCTTAGATGTGTCACTCATTATCTCTTTCCACCTACAAACAGCCTCTGCTCACAGGGCCGGCGTAGGCGGTCATGTTTCTACCAGGTGACACCCCCATGTGGGAAGAGCTGCTTGGACCAGAGTGTATATACTTGCCCCAAGATATCCAATCAGGGCCTGATCCCAGATCTTTGGATCTGGATACTGAGAGCCTTAGATAGTTGGTTGAGTTCCAATGTAGACAGACAGCTGCATACATTTGTGGCAGCTGGACACAGCACAGCCATATACAGCAGCCCTATGTGAAATCTGGGGCTGGTGGCCACTTGGGCCACATATGCCCAGAGAAAGCCCGCCTGCAAGGAGGAGAATGGAGCAATGAATGGAAAGGAGGAGAGAGAGAGAATAGACTAGAGGGAACAGGAGGCAGCCTTGCTAACATGTCGTTCCCCACACCCAGCACCACCTCCCGCACGTTATTTCCTGTCCTGAGGCTTTGTGGTCCAGCCATATATACATCATTTACTTAACAGTCAAATTATTTCTCTTCTTGGCCATCAAATAATCTCTGCCTGAGAGAATATTGCTTTCCCAATTTGGAGGAAGAATTTGTTTGTGTGTTAAATTTATTGGCTTCCAATTCTATATTAATTTTATTTCACTTTTATCATAAACCCTTATGTGCTTAGCTCTTCATGATTTTTAAATTTTAAATTTTGTACATTAATAATTTTACAACTAAGATTGAAAACCACACCTCCATTCATAACAGGTATGCTCTGTGTTTTCATATAATTTTACTGAGAATTTTGGGACATGGGATGGTTAGGAAGATATTTTACTTTTGTGTGTGTGTGTCTGTGTGTGTGTGAGGAAGACTGGCCCTGAGCTAACATCTGTTGCCAATCTTCCTCTTTTTGCTTGAGAGAGATTGTCCGTGAGCTACCATCTGTGCCAATCTTCTTCTGTTTTATGTGGGATGCCAGCGCTAGGTCCACACCTGAGATCCTAACCTGCGAACCCTAGGCAGAAGCGGAGTGCGTGAACTTAACCACTACACCCCTGGGCCAGTCCCTGTTTTGCTTTTTAAACTCACTTCTTACCTCCACTTGCAAGATAATTTCATCTCAAGGAAGATGATTTTAAGGCATCCACAACATGTAAGATGTTGCACAAGCATGCGCTGATTCTTCCAGTGGAATCGTTTTATAATTATGCACAGTGACTAAGGCTTGTGTTCCTGGCCCAGATAGGCAAACCCACCCTAACCCATTCATCATCACGTTCTCAAATTCCCCACCCTGCTGAGCTGACCCCGATATTCGGCTTGGTCAAAGGGGAAAAAAGAAGTCAGAACTCATCTGGTAAAAGCTAGAAATTATTTTAACCAAATGGTAATGTTAAATATGCATGGAGCCTCCTAAAGAGCATAATACTTCCTGAGACCACAGCACAAACAGAAGGCTTGCCAAACGGGAGACTGGGGGACTGGGGGTCCAACCACTCAATGCAGAGTCCAGGTTTTAGTCACTGGAGATGGTTAGAAAATAAATACAACTCAAGTAACAGAGAAGGAAACAAACATCTATTAAGTAGTAGGTGCTAGTTTTCAAATTACAACTTTGCTTAAACCTTCCTTAAATCTCAAGAAAACTCTAATCTGTGGGTACGCAAACTTTTTCTCATAGGGCGAGATAATAAATATTTTAGGCCTTGCAAACCACAGACGGTCTCTGTTGCGTATTATTGGTTTTTTGCTTGTCTCTTTGTTTGTTTTGTTTACAACCTTTAAATTTGAGAAACTATTCTGAGCTCACAGGCCATGTAAAAGCAGGCTGGAGTCTCCAATGGCAAGTTTAGACATTTCCAGTTATTTAAGGTTTTTCAGTGACGGACATGTCGCTATTGTCCAATGAGGCTTATTTGATAGTTGGACTCTTCTACAACTCTTTGTCATATTTAGCCAAATTTTCTTTTCCTTTAATTCCAACCCAGGTCTACTTCCAACCTCTAGAGTTGGCCAACTTGCTTCTTCCTCAGAGCCTAGGAAATAGATGAAGTCTTCTTTAGGAAAACAGCCCCATTAATTTCCTCCTAACTTGATATGAAATGGTTTTTAGATCCACGTGGTTCCTAAAACATGGCCTCCAGAATTTACACAGTAAATTAATGTGACCCCTGTGGACTCACTTGAACTATTATGTGACCTGATTTAGACAGAATATTGGAAATAATACCACCTATGCTTAGAGTCAGTGTTTTTGTTTTTGTTTTGGCTGCTTTATCATCTGGGGTTTGTAGCAATTTCCATCAAAATTGCAAACGTTGATTTTTAATGAAAGTTCAGGTTTCTATAATCAAATACAGTCTAAGGTTCCAGGCAGGGCTTGAAAATCATTGCATGAGGGAATGCCAGTGAATTCTTTGTATCTCTGTGCAGTGAGCATAAAATTCTTCTGAGGGAAATGCATCCTTTAGTATATTAAAGGAGCATAAAACCCTTTCGGGGGTGAGGCAGGAAGCATACCCTGTAGCGTATGAAGAGCGGGAACCATAAAGAAGAGGTTGTCTGCATCTCTGTTGTTCCGGGTCTCTCTCTTCCATAGGAGGCCCCAGAACCCAGCCAGGTTTGTGGCCCACACCAGACAGCTCTTGTCTTGTACCTGCTAATGAATTATTTACACCCCAGGAAATACTTTTAGGAAATGTGCGGTCTGCTGGTGCTCCCCACCCACCCCAGCCCCGCCCACAAGGGCCTCATCTTGGCATCTTTCTCTGCTCTCCGATTGCAGGCCAGTGGATGCTGAAACCAGACAGAAATTGGGAGGCGAGGTGGGAAAAATAAAGCAAGCAAACGATGTGCTTATTGGGAAAATTCACTTATATTTAAAGATCTTATCTTCCCCTTGGCATTGTGAAGTGCATTTAAATGGTAGTGTGAAAACTAAGGTGTTTTTTAAACATCCCTTTTTAAAGAATCTTTCTTTCATGTACAAGAGCCCCAAAAGCTACTTAGAGGGTCCTATCTTATTTTGTAAACTAAAAAGTGAGTAACATATGAACTGGATCTCGTCTGTCCCACTAAGGAATTCTACTATTTTCCCAGGCTGTCAGGATGCTTGCATTTTCTTCACTTTTGTTTGCTGTAGAAAGGGGATTATGGAATTTGAGGAAAATGTCAGCTATCACAGCCTCATCATGAAGACCCTGGAGAGTTACTCGTTTCCTTCCAAGTTTCACCTTCAAATCCATCAGATACATCAGGTGGACACAGTACTGGCATGAAAATAATTGACTCAAGGAGCCTGGACAACATTCCGCCGTTAACTTGTTTACCTAGAATGACAGCCTGCGGGCCCCAGAAAAGTGTCTCTCCCTCATTGCCACCACTGCATTTCTTAGGCTGAAACCTTTATGAGAGAAGACAAACCCCTCATTCCACAGAACTGCCTGAGGACAGAGGAGCCAAGCACATGGAAAGGACAACATGTCTTAAAAATAACTAGAATAAAGTGTTTTTAAAAAAACTCTCTTGTGCTGCAGCCAAGAGAGGTAAGATGCTTATATTTTTAGGAGTGAATACTGAGGTGGCAGAAAAGGGCAAAGGAGTTTTTAAAAACTGGATTTTAAAATCATTTGGGACCTAAATCTTACTCAATCTGGAAGTATACTGGATGTGTCCCCATGGAGGCAACTAGTCCATTTTTGACACAGGTTTGGAAAGATTGTCTCCTTCGGTAGAAAGCTCTCAGTCCGCGGCTAGTTCATTGCTAGATTCACAGCATCCCCATCATTTCCATAGTTCAGCAACATTCACAGGAAGAACACACACACCTTTCCATTATTGTCAGATTATGTAGAGTACATATTCTCTGGATACTTCTAAAATGTGTTCATAAACAGCACCTTTGCTCCAAAAAAGTCCCACACACATTTATTGAGTGAACAAGTACAAATTTAGCAATTTTAATCAATGTTCTTGCAGACAAGTGTGGATATGTATATGCATATATACATATATATCTCAAAATTGAGAATTTACAAATAAGATTTGATACATTTGGTCTAGCAGTGGGGAAGTCCATGGAATAAATCTTGAGTAGGATATATTTCCTTTGGTGGTGTTTTTAGTAATTCAATTCTACTGCATAGAAAGAGATCTGAAGCTTAAATTCGGCTAGTTTCAGAGGAGTCCAATGAGAAAAAAGAAAGCGTGTAGCATTCCGTGAAGCAAGCACAGCATGTTTATGCTGTCCCCTGGAATCAGTGGGCATCTGCTGTAGCTGTGTGTTTCTGCTGTCTCTGGGATGTGCTACTATAAGCAAAAAGTGTGGAGAAGCAAAGTTAACAGTAACGTCGATCCTGTGTGTAGTCCAGACCAAGAAGTAGGACTGAGTTCTAGACTGAAGATGCTCAAAACGTCCAGTGTCCATCATGTAGCCTTGCTGACATCCAGGGACAGTAGGGCTTGGGACACCGTCTTTCTTTTCCTGCTCATAACCCCAAGTGCCAGTTAGTCAAGGGGGCCAGGCAGGGTGAGCTTTCAGCGTGACGGTCCTGTGGTTACCACTTTCCCGGAATGGAGACCCCACATTCGTACCAGCCCACATAGTAGTAGGGCGTTCCAAAACCAATGCTGCCAAAGCTGACCGGCTCCTGGCGATACTGGCGATAGTAGCCTGGAAGGGGAGAAGGAAAGAGAGGGAAAGAAAATGTATCTGTGAGATTGTGATTTACAATGAGAAATACATCTATTTGGTCTTCATCCCCATTCCTGGCACAGAGCTCCTAAAACCCTTGGAATTTCCTTAGTGATAAGAGCCATAAAGGTGTCTAGATATTCATAACAAACCTCTTTGGACCACATCTGAGTTTATGTTGATAAGCTGACCTTCGGAAAGCACCTAAGGGTGGGGAATGGTCACCAGAGGAACCAACCGTGTGAGTAGAGGGTTGAGACTTTTGGTCCCGCCTCCTGATCTCCAGGGAGGGGAGAGGGGCTAGAGATTGAATTCAATCACCAGTGGCTAATGATTTAATCAATCATGCCTACGTAATGAAGCCTCCATAAAAACCCAAAAGGACGTGGTTCAGAAAGTTCCAGGTTGGAGAACACATGAAGATGCTGGGAGAATGGCATGCCCTGAGAGGGCATGGTAGCTCTGTGCCCCTTTCCCATACCTTGCCCTAGGCATCTCTTCCATCTGGCTGTTCCTGACTTATATCCTTTCATAATAAACCAGTAATCTAGTAAGTAAAGTGTTTCTTTTGAGTTCTGTGAGCTGCTGTTGCAAATTAAACCAATTAAACCACTCACTGTGGGCAGGCCCTGAGCTGGGAACAGCTGTAAGCAAGATTGCCACCTGGTCCTCACCGAACTTAGGGCCTCCCAACTCACCTAGAACCTCCAGCCTCCAAGGTTTACTTCTTGGAAGCCATAGTAGACTTTTAGACCTTTCAAGTAAATCTCTCAAAGGAAAGAATGTTGTAGCATTCTGACCATCTCTCCCCTCAAGTAGAAGTTATGGCCAACCTTCTCAAAAAGAAATTTTTGGGGGTAACTCAACAACTGCTCTCGTCCCTTTATCCCTTTTACTCTTGTGAGATGAAAGGTTACCTGTCATTCTACCTGTCAATGTAATTTGTTCATCCATATTCAGAGCCAAAACCATGACCACAGTCCCAGAAACACAGTGAAATATAAATAATACTTAGTAACTCCGGAGCACTGCAAGATCTTGAAAAAATGAAGAAATGTGATATATTTTGTGTGCTTAGCATGATGGTTAACTTTATGTATCAACTCGGCTGGGCCATGGTACCCAGATACTTGGTCAAATATTATTCTAGACGTTTCTGTGGAGGTATTTTTTAGATGAGATTAAGATTTAAATGAGCAGACTTTGAGTAAAGCAGATTACTCGATATAATGTGGGTGGGCCTCATCCAATCAGGCCCCAATAGAAAAAGACTGATCTCCCCTGAAGAGGAGGTATTCTGCCAGAAGATGGTCTTCAGACTCAAAGGGCAACATGGGCTCTTCCCGGGGTCTCCAGCCTGCTGGTCTGCCCTGCAGATTTTGAACTTTCCAGCCTCTACAATCTTATGAGTCAATTCCTTAAAGTCTCTCTCTCTCTTTTTCTCTTAGTGGTTGTTTCTCTGGATAACCCTGACTAATACACTTATTTTACTGTTTTGTGTATTTTACTGTATCTTAATTCTTTGTAAATGGGTAATTTGTGTACCAGCCTATGGTATTTGTTTTTCCAAACTAAAAAACTTCATAGATCAGAGTATCTCATGTCTTGAAAATGCCAGATCACTAAGAGTTGAGCACATAATGGAAAAAGGCTGGACCTCATTCAGCTGTTCTGTTTGTTTGTTTGGGGGGCTGGGGGAGCTACTAACAAGTTGTTAGCCTTTGAGGTTAATATACTTGTTCTCAGCTTATGATGCCATAATCAGATAGCTGATACCTTATCTCCTGAAGTATGCGAAGTAGGTATACGGTTGGTTTGCATGTTTGTTTATTTTTTTCTTCTCTGTACTTTTGTGCCAGTCTCCACCCAGCAGGCCCTCCAATCTCTGCATATCTAGTTATCTTTATGACTCTTCTGAAACCTTCCCTGAAAGCCTGCCTCCCTTGAACTAAGACAGTGACTATAATCGGCACAATTACCTGACAACAGGACAAGGATGTGACCTAACTCTTGTCATTATCTACACTTTAAGTTGTTCACTCTCAGTTACCTTTCATATATTGATTTTCTCTTCCCAGTTACGGAGCATGTTCCTGAGAGCAGGGATAAGGTCTTATGTTGCCTTGTATCCCTACCTCCCCTAGGCTCACCCCAACTCCAGCACACAGTAGGGGTATTTTGTTGATTCCTTATTTTTATGATCCAAAATGCTGCCAACATCCATCTTCAAATGGTAAACCAAAGGTAGAGATGGGGTGGATTTCTCCTCATGTTACACCTCGTCTCCCACTCCCCAGTGTAATAGAATCAAGCCTTTGCTCGCATTACCTTGAATGGCAGGGAGGGCTTCTATGTAGGATTGAGGCCCTGTTCTTCCATCAAGGTGTGAATCCACAAACTGGCAGTGGTCTTCCCCTCTTCCCCAGCTGTCCCCAATGCTGTAGAATGTATCTGCATAAAGGAACATAATGGCTCAGTGACTAGTCAAAAAATGCCACAGCTGGTTAGGAGCTTACACAAGATTTGGAGACCATTTAAATTGGGTACTTCACTTCAACTCTATGTGTCATATTTTCCATGTTTAAAAAAAATGATGATAATGGCATTGACTTCGTAAATGTTGTAAGGATTCAGTGAAATCATGTGTGCTAATTACTTCACAAGTGTTCAATAAATGGAAACTATTAATATTATAGGCAGTTTCAGCCTATAAATGGTAGGCCTTTTTACTCCTTGGTTTAAAGAAAGGAATAGAGGAAACTATGATAGTCAGAGACTATATTATGAAATAATTATGAAAGGTATGAAGATCTCTAAAAACAGAAGAACCTATTTTCATACATAACTAGAAGTAGGGGTTGTGTCTGTGGCATGAGACACTGTCCATGGTGCTGATCCACAGCTGCACAGTAGGGCAAAGTTGTTCCTCTCAACCCTGGGACGCTGGAGATGGCTATCCAACCTCTTCCACGGATTCTGAAGCAGGAGAGGAAAAGAGTGGTGGCAGAAGAGAAAAGAAAGAGTAGAGAGAAACACATAGACAGTGGATGTTGACAGAGGCACATACACTGAGGAACCGCCAGAGTGGAGGATGGTAAGGAAGACTTTGTTTTGATGCTGTCTTTAAATGATCACCACTAGCAAGAAAAAAAAAATGACCATGACAAAAGATAGACCAGCTGAGGGAGAGTTCTTTTTTGAAATGTATGTACTAAAAAATTAAAAGTTGTGAAAGTTTTGAAATAAAAAACAAGTTTGTGCAGGTGGGTGAGTCAAAGCCAGCTGGGTAGAGATGGCACTGTGAAATGTTAGTAGTTCAAGGTACTAATGGTATTCTTTGTTTTAATCTTCTACCATGATGAAGACAATGTAATTTTTATTCAGACACAGAACATGTAATACTGTTGATGTATGTTTCACTATCTGCATTTTTTCTCTGTAAAGTTGTGGCAATGGTAGGAACTAGAGCGGGGACTTTTCCTCAATACTTCCAGCTTATACTCATACCTCTTATCATCAAATTCATGGCACAGCAAATTGGCTTTTTAATTTCTAACAGAATTTTGGACTTCATTCCTAAAATGTAGTAGAACTTACATATATATATATATATATTTCTGGATGTCAATGTAAAAACTAGTAACTCCAAAGGAGAGCCTGCAGAACTGGTTTGCATTTGAGCCAGAGCGAGATATAATGGGTCCACACCTCAAATACAGTCTGATGCAGCTGCTATGTCAAGTTAGTACCTGATAAAACAAAAACTTTGCACCCCTTCTCATAGCACACCATCCTCTAAGACCTACCTTTCAGGTTGTCACTGAGGTAGATCTTATACCGCAGTGAATTACAAAGAACGACTCCCACAAACTTTCTGTACCACGTCCGCTTCACATATTGCCGGCCATGGCAGTCCGTGTAGCTGGGGTCATGTTTGAAAGAAAATGGGATCCAGATGGGCTCGCCACCTTGGTAACACAAAACACACCCTCTAAGTCATAGCATTGCACAATGTATATTCTCGCACAAGGTATCAGGAAATTTGAATTATTCACTGGGCCTTCCCCTCACTCAGGGCTTTTCTAAGCAGTTTTCCCACCTTCCCAATGGGCACCATCTTTCTTTTCCCTTCTTTCTTAGTACTTAAGTACAACTGGGGAGTTCCTTTTACGTAAACATATTTAAGCTATTTGCACTTCTATAAAGGGTTCTTTTTTTTGGCAGGGAAAGATTCGCCCTAAGCTAACATCTGTTGCCAGTCTTCCTCTTTCTTTTTTCCTCTCCCCAAAGCCCTAGTGCATGGTTGTATGTCCTAGTTGTAAGTCCTTCTAGGTCTTCTGTGTGAGCCACCACCATAGCCTGGCTACTGACAAACAGGTAGTGTGGTTTCACAACTAGGAAACAAACCTGGGCCACTGAAACAGTGAGAGCACTGAACTTTGACCTCTAGACCATCAGGGCTGGCTCTGTAAGGGATTCTTGGAGTGAGGAAAAGCCTTTAATCCTCAAGGCAAATACGCTATAATGACATATTTGATCTTTTGGGGCATGCCATCCGCCCTCTTCTCTCCTGAAGTCCCTCAGCATAGACTCCTACTGCTCTTGTCATTCACAAGACCTGTCTTGGACTCAAGCAGTAGGGCTTTCACAGTTTGAAACGCAAAGTAAAAATTTGTTGGACACAATGCATTTTGCTATCTTTTCAGCAACTTAAAATATTCAAAGAGGTTATCTAAATAAAATTATCTATTTCATAGATATTGGCCACTCCTAATGGGTTTTTTTAATGGATATTGCCTGCTATGACCCTATTTAAAAATTCCCAGATCATTCTTATGCTAGATCAGAATGAAGAGTGCAAGGAAACCAACCACAAAAGTTGTCATAAAATTATGAAAATGAAAATATGGTCCAGCATTTCTACTTGTGATTAATCATAGCAATATCATACTCAAAATCCAACTTGTTTACTACAATGTTGTTTATCAAGAACAGAAACTTACCTGGTGGCCTCACAACAAGGAGAGGGTTGTCTGTAGAATGAAAAAAATAGACTTCACTATTATATTTCACAACCATGCAATTGTTAAAATGTTTATTGTAATTGTAAGAGCTAACCAAAGAGCTATCTGAAATAGATAAGGAAAAATGTAAGGATTATTTGATAGGTGCCAATGTTCTTCCTTAGTTTTTACCTTCTAAGCATTTCTGTTTGAAAAATACTCTTTTCTAGTTATCTTGCCTTGTTATTTATATAGAAGCTGTGGGTCCCAGAATATAATGAGATTTTTAACTTTGGGTACTACAAAACAATTCAATACTTATTATTATTATCATTATTATTGTTATTATTGTTATTGGTGAGGAAGATTCACCCTGAGTTAACACCCATTGCCAATCTTCCTCTTTTTTTTTGCTTGAGGAAGATTAGCCCTGAACTAACATCTGTGCCTGTCCTCCTCTACTTTGTATGTGGGACGCCTCCACAGCATGGCTGACGAGTGGAGTAGATCCTTGCCCAGGATCCAAACCCATGAACCCGTCCGCGAAAGCAGAGTGCGAAGAACTTTAACCACTTGGCCACAGGGCTGGCCCCCAATACTCATTATTTTTAAAAATGTGCCTATCTTGGGAAAATAGTTTGGAGGTTTCTTTAAAAGATAAACACACACCTATTATATAACCTATCCATTTCACTCTTAAGTATTTATCCAAAAGAAATTAAAACATATGTCCATACAAACACTTGTACATGAATGTTCATAGCGGCTTTAGTCGTAAAAGCCAAAAAGTAGACACAACTCAAATGTCTATCAACAGGTAAATGGATAAACAAATTGTGGCACAGCCAAACAATGGAATATTGCTAACTAATAAAAGAGAATGAACTATTGATACATACAACAATACGGATCGATCTCAAAATGACTGTGCTGAGTGAAAGGAGCCAGACAAAAGAGTTCATACTGTATGGTTCCATTTATATAAAACTCTAGAAAGTGAAAACCAATCTATAGTGGCAGAAAGCAGAAGAGTGGTTGCCAGGAAACAGGAGAGACGATGAGCCCATGGTGAGGGGTGGGACAGCTAGACTGCAGAGCAGGGGGAGGCCCACATTGCAGTGATGGCGACGTTCACTTGCGTTGGCTCTGGCAATGGCTTCAAGGGTGTAAACACCCCTCAGCCCTTATTCAGTTTTACACTTTAATTATGTGCCGTTTACTGTATGCCAATTATACCTCAATAAAGCTATTTATTCAATCCGTTTATTACATGTCTATGTAACATATATATGTCTTATAACATGCCTATATCTTAGCCCAAAGAATGCCACTTAAGAAAATCTGAAACTAGCTTTTTAAGGAAGTCTGCTTTAGAAAAAGTTTATTTTTATGAAACACCATGCCCTAGGCAAACACAGCCCATTCTCTTTAAAAAATTATCATAAAATTGCTCTTTAGGGTAAACATCCTGTGAATTTCAACATGTGTACATTCCTGGAACCCCACCACAATCGGGCTACAGCATATTTTTATCACCCCAAATCTCCCTTGTGTTGCCCCTTTGTCCACACCCTTCATTTTGACCTCATCCACTATCACAACAAAAGTGACATACAATCAGCCGTAAGTGAAAATGTTTGCTTTGCTCTCCTGCTCTTAAGTTTCAATAGTCTGCTGAAAAAAATCTCAGATGCTCCAGGGTGGGGTGGAGGAAAACAACACAAAACAACAACAGAAACTTCCCCCACGGTGCAGTCTAGGTTACACACAGACACTTATTCATATACTAGCTTTTATGTCTGGCAAGTGTCATAATTCAATTACTTGATAATTTTCCTGTTGTTAATCCAACCACTTTCAGCAGGGTTGTACAAGATGAAGGAGAAATTAATAAGATTTTTATCATATTAATCCTGACAGTTGCCAAAGGTCCATTCTGTTTTTAGGAAATGTGGCCATAAATGTAGACACATTCCTCACTTTAGCAAATTAACCATTGATAATGGTTTTCTCTCACTCTCTCTTAATTACTAATGAGAGACACACTTCTTAGGTAAAATAGGTGAAAACACTTTTGAGGTCCTTTGCCCACATTTCATGGATAAAACTCATTCTCAGAAAAGATTGATTTTTTGCCACATACTTTGCGTTCAGCAGATTTCAAATCATGGCACTTAAAAATATCTACCAATGACAAATGCGCTGAGATCCAGCTACATGTAGGAAATAATCTAACCAAATAGAAGCTAGAGCTATTTCAGTGGAGAGCTGGGCTGCTGAAGGTGGCCTGGCTTAGAGACACAGGTACTGACTCCCCAGCATGGCTTCTGGCTTCCTTTAAGGAAACGTTGCTAAGCCAGGAGCTGTCACTGTGGCCAGCTCTGTAAGACTGGAGAGTACTTTAGTTAAACTTTCCATATTAAGTAAAGACATCTTCATCTCCTAGTAAAGGAAGCATCTTAGAGATCTACTAATTGGAAGAAACAACTGCCTTTCAGGCCACAAGATATTTATGCTTTTCAGCTGTTTGCAATAAAAAGAAAAATGATCTTTGCAATTAAATCTTTTACAGATAGATGCAAACTTAACTTTCCTACACATGGTTGAAAATTAGAATTTTTCCTTTCATTGGAATTTGACCTTTCTACCTTTCAGGCAGTTCCAAGGAAGACTACTTTTAATTTTTCTATCCAAGTGTTCACCTAGCACAAAGAAAATGTTTATTTTATAAAGCAGCATCCAATGTGAATTCATTCAATTGAAAAGTAAAGATTCTACTTCTTCAGTTTTTATTCTATAACAGTCATTATTCCAAATTATTTGTTTTTCAGAAAAGGAAAAAAATGAGAACGGGAAGCCATCCATACCTGATTCTGTAACAAATGAGACTGAGGAGCTGATAGGTCCAGAGCCATGAGGATTTTGGGCTTGAACTTTAAAATAATACCTGAAGTCAGAAGAAAACATTTTTTGACAGAGAAGCTTGTTTAGTTTCTGTGTCATAAGACAGATTCCCAGACCACTGAGCACCTACCCTGTGGTGGGCATTTGTTACAAAGGCACACATCACTGCTCTTTCTTCATATTTTTTCTGAATTTTCGAATAACCTTTCAAAATAACACAATTAACAGCAAAGACATGGCTAATGCGAAGAGAAGGGGCTTATTGGGCCAAGAAATCACATAGAGCGTGTGCGTTCCTTAGGACATGAAGGGTTGTACTGCCCCGTGCCTGCTCATCCCTGCATGAAATGCTCCTCTCTTGTCCTGCTCTTGTCCCAGCTGAAGTTCCACAACCTTAGAGGGAGAAGTCGGAGCAGCCAAACACTCACAGAGCAGAATTCAAATTTCAACCTCATTCTTATCACTGGACTCCATGTGAAAAAGCAGGATGTGTGACCCAGCAATGATGCAACTCACTTTTGGCAGAGAGAAGGTGAACCAGTCCAGAGGTTGGCCTCCTCAGTGGAACTAACATGACAACGATGTTTTGGGCTCATGACAAGTGCTATAGTTGGCTCTGGAGCTTTAAAAGTCACTGAGTTTTAAGCTGCTGTGCCTCAAGGAAAGAAAAGGAAATCTTGGAACAGAGAATGTGCTAGAAAGCACATTGTCTGAATCAGCTACTTCATCTAGAGGGAGACGGATAAGCCAAGTAGGTTGGGAGTCCCAAAACATCTTGCTTTGCACTCTTATGAGCTACAGGACAAAAAGTGGTGGCTAGAAAATACTACAGATCAACACCAGAGATGTGAGCCACTTACATCTATTTGTTAATCTCTGTGTTTTCCTTATCTCTGAAATTTCAGATACTAGGTGTGCTCTCTTACTCCTTGGCTACTTAACAGCTAAAGAAGGGGAGTAAAAATTCCCTGTGAGCATGGCTCTCCGCCATTTTAGAGTTCAGAACAAGCTTTTTCTTATGCCTTCTGGCCAGCAGGAGTTATGTTTCAATGTTACAAAATTCCTTATTTGATTAAGTCAGGCATACAGGTCATAAGCGCTAAATTTTTAAGAGGTGAATTATTTACATTCAGAGAGCAAAGGCATATCACTGCACCACTGTCCTGGCACCGAGCCTTCTGAGCTTGGTCGCCAAGGGAGTGTAGCGATGCAGTTACGCAGAGATAGCTGACTTCAGGCTTGATTAAACAGAGAACAAAGAAAAGATCATTCAGCAAAATTAGCCTTCTTTAAAAGTCTTGCAACTCACATCTCATTTAGGAGAGAATCCTTTTTTAATTTCATTTTTAAAAAAAAAGATATGCAGAATTGAGAACATATGAGTTTCTAAATCTCAATTCACTCAGCAGTTCGTGTTTTCCCAATGACGCATACTTTCATTCGGTGGTTGTGGAGTTATTTAAGGCAAAACTCTGCCGGCAGTTCAAGCGGTGGTTTGGCATCCGTCAATGATGCTGGTCAAACTTTACAGATGCTTTTTTTTCCCCTTAAGAAAAGGCAATTAAAACCTAAGGAATGACACAATTCAGAGGCTACATGGGACATTTCTGCTGAATGTTTCTCGAGCTATCGCTGGAGTCACCCTGATGCCACTTCCCAAGGTCCAGAGAGGGAAGCATGGCCATGCAGTTCAGGAGATGGCAAAAGGGGTGGCCAGTTGGCTAAGAGAGACCATTCTGATGTCTTTGTCGTATCAATTCTGTCTTCCTACCGAAACCCATGTATTCTCCGAGTCTACCTGCCCTCTTCACACAGGATTCTGTCCCCCACAAAGCCACATTGGCCCCGTCCCAAAGACACATTTCCACTGGAACTTCCCCTAATGTGTCAAAGCAAATTTAAATATACTGAGCAGAAAAACAACATGGAATTATGAAAAAGGTAAAGTTCCTATTTTCAAAAGCCATATTAAACTTTTTCTGTGAACTAAAATATATATTTCATACACTGAATAGTCTCTGCCTCACCCAAATAACCAGAGCAATCCATGCCTTCTCTGCTTATGTAAGCTTCTGGCATCTTCTGAATAGCCTCCAGTGGCGAAGCTTTGTACTTTAAGTATGGATTACAATATGCAGACTCCAGAAAGTGATCTGGGGCTGAGTTGGGTGAATAAGGTGGATAATGTCCATGTAAAGTCAAAAATAAGATTCAATTATAAAGAACCAAAGCTGAGTTTTATGCCCCGGCTCCTCTTGAGTCATCTGATTTCTTGTGTCTCCTACACAGACTCTGAAGATGGTTCCTGAGAAGCCCTCAGGACTGTGATGAGGATGGGGTAATGCGGCCTCCGGGAAATAAACACATGAACTCCTAAAATGAGTCCACCGGAGATTCAGGGAAACAATGAGCATCCTGACATCGTAGTCACACGTTTCCAGCTATAAAAATGCAGCAGCAGTTCAGAGGGGTTTGGAGGATATCAGTGTCAGGGACGCACCTGTGCTGTGCATCCTAGCCAGCACTCTCCATCTGAAGAACAAAGAATTGAGCAGGCATCCTGGAGAGAAGGTTCCACTAGCAGCTGCTGCTCCCAGCCTGTCTATAAGGGGGCCGAATGTGCATGGAGGGTAGGACAGAAGCCACAAGGGACTCCCAAGGCCCTCTGGGCCCAGCCTGGCCAGCCTCCCGCCTCATCTTCCCCTCCCGCCATATTGGCATCCTCTCCTTCCTCCAACACACCACTGTTTTGAACATCCTTTCTGCCTGGAACCACTTGGCCTCCCCCGTTCACCTCTTCAGGTTGACTGCTGCTTATCTTCCTTCCCTAGGGTAAGCTGCCCCTGCAGCCCCAAGCTCAGGAAAAGGTCCTCTATTTTACACTCGTAGCACAGCAGACTTCTCCCTCAGGATTCCGACAGGCGCGAGTTTATATTTATGTTGTTTATGAGCAATCTGTTTCCTTGACCAGACTGTGAGCCCCATGAGGACAGGGCCACAGTGTATTTTATGCCTGCCCACCACTCCCACGTTCTACCCCTAGTGCATGACATGGGCCTGGCCTTGAGCAAATAGTAAGTAAGAACCGAATGAATCACAGGTGCTCATTCACACTGTTGAAAGAATGAACAAACCTTCATCCTACATAACCATGTCCTGCCATTACTCAAAACTCAACATCAGCCTGGCAGCAGAAGTTGTGGAAAGACATTGGACTGTTGGGGCGGGGGCAGGGGGGTGGGTGGTGCATGAGAGACAAGGATTCAAATTCTACAGCAAGTGACTATGTGAAAACATCTCCAAGGCCTCTTTCAGCTTTCTGATACCGGCTGTGCTATGAAAGCAGTGTCACGCTGCACACAATAAAAAAGCTGGATGTTGACCTGGTTTTCTTTAGTTTTGTTGTTTTTGTTTTAATCAATTTTTCATTTCTATTAGGGGAAAATAAAGAAAAGTCTTTTCTCAGCTTCATGTTTTAGTACTTGCTTTTTAATCTTCTAAATCCTGAATTTCATAATAGTTTATGAAAGTCAGTTCAGGGGGGCCCAAATGGCACATTAAAATACCCTGAGGAAAGTTCTAGGCTAGTTGAGAAGTCTCTCAATACCCATAGCTATTGTCCAGTTTCTATCCTCTTCTTCTGTTTAAGGAGAGAATTTTGTTCCAACCTCTGTGCAGAAAATGGGAGACCTCAGGCCCACCATCACATCACCTAGAGCTCTTTGCTACATAAATATGCTGCCTTGATATGACAGCGGTGTGCTGGAGCCATTTGCACGGGCTTGAGGGAGCTGATCATTAAATATTCAGGAAATCTGCAGGCCCACTGGTAGCCTGAAATTGGCCATGGTGGGGGTATTTACATTACAGAAATTGGCAAACACTCTAAACCAGGGATTTTTTTTCCCCCAGAGCGCAGGTTTACAAGCACACCACTGCTCCACCATCACGTGTCTGGTGTTTTGCCAATGTTCATCCACCATGGAAACTTTCCTGATGACGATTACCATTCAAAAAACAGATGGCATAAAAGAGGAAATGCCCACTCATCCTCTTTGCACCCTTGAGAACAAGTTTTGCAAATTTCACACCGAAGGCCATAAACTCTGGCTCCCAGGTGGCCCTCTGGCCAGCTAGCAACTGCCCAGTTTGGGAAGATGTAGTTGGAACCTTTATTGCCATGTAAAATGCATCTTTCTTGAATGGTCTGAACTTCACCATAGAGTTTGAGGACCAGTTAATTAACATGTTTAGCAATTGTGGCGCCATTAATGTCACAAATGAAGGTTGTGCTGTCTAATGCCACCACATGGATGACTACAAATGGATCAATTCCATTTCAACACACAGAACAACCTTTCTTCACCCAATGGCAGGTAGTGTTTAGTCTTTGGAAAAGAAGGAACAAAATAGAAACACAACAGACTGACAATTACAATCCATATAGTAATTTCTTCTAAGAAAAATACATGACATATGGTCAGTGTTCATTGATATTCACTGAGAACCAAAGAGAGAATACAAAAGAAATCATAAAAACATTTTGATTGATCCTCTAAGGATATCTGTAACCATGCACACAGGTCTCATTTTTTGGTTTTAGATGACTGACACATCATACCTTGTGTTTGGCTTCAGATTCTCAATGGGCAAATGAGTTACTGAGGAAGCTTGAGTGGACCACTTGTTCCTGATGAAGTCTTCATAGGATGCACTGTAAACCAAGTAACCTACAAGTGGAAGGAAGAACCCAATGAGGATCAAGGAACCACATCACACAAGAGGCGTAACTAGTGGAGGAGGATGGGGATGAGGCAAGGGCGTAGAGGCAGCTCAGTGGGAGAGGGTCAAGAAGGGGAGCAAGCTGCGTGCTGGGTCAGGATGGGGTATGATTTTGGGACCTTCTGGTGAATCCAGATGCAGATAACAAAATTAAAGACACTTCCTGACGACTGTTGGCTCCCTACCTCTTTCCTTCTTCTTACCTTCTGCATTCCCTGGCCTTCCCCATCTCCTCAGAAGGAATCATATCTAATCTTGACTGCACAGCGAAAAAGGCAGCAGAAGAAAAGAGCCGTGACCTCCACACAAGTACTTAAGAATCTCCTGGCAGAGATAAATACAACTGACCTTCACATGAAATGAAGAAACCATTGGTGGTCAATGCCGTGTGTGTGTGTGTGTGTGTGTGTGTGTGTGTGTGAATGTGTGTGTCTGAAAGACCCTAGACTCACTGTGGTCTCCTCACCCACTGGGTGAAGGCTCTCCTTCGGTTTCTACTTGTTGAATAGCTGTGCCTGCCCTTGACCTTAATGTCTAATGACGGCAGTCAAGCAGCTCTTCTTTCTGCCTTATCTGCTATTTAATGGACCTCAGTGGGTGGGCCCTCAGTCCTGACACATGCCCAGCCTTCCAGGCTGCCTCAAAAGGCCAAGTGAAGTTCATGTCCCAACCCAGCACACTCTTTACACTAGGTCCATTATGTTATACACAAAGGAAGAAAACATTTGCCCAGCACTTCCTATGTACCAAACATTATGCTAACCACTTTCAATTGCTTTCTTTTCTTTTCTTTTCTTTTGGTGAGGAAGATTGGCCCTGAGCTAACATCTGTGCCAATCTTCTTCAATTTATGTGGGATGCCACCACAGCATAACTTGACAAGTGGTGCATAGGTCCACACCCAGGATCTGAACTAGAACCCTGGGTCACTGAAGCAGAGCATGCAAACTTAACCACTACACCACTGGGCCAGCCCCTCACTATTTTATTTTGATTAAGTCTCCTGATCCTAGTATGCAGGCATTGCCATCCCCATGCTGACACATGAGGAAACTGAGTCTTTGAGAGAGGTTAAACATCTCCTCCAAGTTCACACTCGTTAATTTATTCAACAGATATTTGTTATGTGCCCACTATTTGTCAGACACTGTACTAAGCACTGGAGATAAAATAGTGACTCGTTTTATCTAAAACTCACGGAGCAGTAGGGCAGACAGACAAACAGAACTATACAGCTGTGATTCAAACTACGAAAGAGCAGCCCATGTGCCTGGTGGGGTGGCGGTAGAGGGAGAGCTGACCTGGTCATGGAGGACATGGAGAGCTTCCCTGGGGCCAGGAAGATGTGGCTGAGAAGTGAAGGATGGGAAGCAGCTAAGGTGCATGGTGGGAGGTGGGGAGGAGTCCAGGCAGAGGGAGCACCTGAGCAGAGATGCTGACGAGGAAGGAAGCAGAGGACGAGGAGCCTTGGAGTGGCAGGGTGGGGACAGCCTGAGATGAGGCTAGAGAAGCACAGAATGGAACGATGTGCAGTGTCCTTAGGTCACACCGGCTTTTGCTTTCCAGACTGCCTTCAACGCCTCTCTGGTGCAGGGTGGAGAACAGATTGGGTGTGGGGTGTGGATGGGGCAGTCTAGCTACACGGCTATTGCAATACTCAGGTGAGAGGTGGCAACAGCTCAGCTTAATGTGGTGGTTAATGGAGAGAAACGGATGGGTTCAAGAGAAACCTGCAAGGTAAAATTGACAGGATTTCATGATGAACTGAACATAGAAGGGAAATAAAAGAAGATTTGAAGACGACCCCAAAGCTTCAGGCTGACAAAAATGGGTGGGAAATGGGGCCACTCTCTGAGACAGGAAACACAGATGAGCAGGTTTGGGGATCAGAAGGATCCTGAGTTTGATTTTGGATACACTGAGTCTGAGATGCTTTGGGGACATCTTGGTGACAATACCCAGTGGACATCTGATTTCACTGTCTGAGGCTCAGAGGAGAGGCAGGCTTGGCCTTGAGCTATAAATCAATGACTCAACTCCAAGAGGAATTAAAACCAGGTGCCTGGGTGAGATCCTGGAGGGAGAGAAGACAGAGCAAGAAGAAAAAAGGACTGAGACCAAGCCTTGAGAAATTCCAGCACTTAATGCTAAGATGAAAGAGGGTGAGTCTATAAGAGAGTCTGAGGTTGAGAGACTTGGACCACAAGCCAAGGAGGAAGAGATGAACAGCATCAAATGCATCTAAGAGGCTAACTCCTTACATTTAGCAACCTGTGATTGCTGAGTACTGCACTGCTGAGCACTGCTGAGCACTGAGTACTGCTATCTTGGGAACATAAAAAGAGTGGATTGGTTAGCATGCAGCTATGGGCGTGCCAGAACTAGACGCAGGTGCACAGGGCTCTGAAGCCCTCTCCACACTGCTCCCTGGAGAAATTCATTCTTCTCTGTTTTCTAGAAATATTGTGTGAGAACCTGTGAAGCGTTGCTGCTCTCTCCATAGGATTCTCTCTTCCTCTGACAACGGTGACATCAAGCTATTTGTGCTTACAGTGATGCTGCATGTAACAACGGCCCACCCAGTGGTGGATCTGGCTCACAACTGTTGCTCTAGGAGCCCTGGCGTTGGGTGGGCATGGCTCTTCCCCTCTGATCTCCAGCTTCCATCAGAACCCTGTGCTTCTCCCCAGGTGGTGCACAGGTTTCTCTGCTTATCCTGTGTCTGCATTGTCAGGGCCTGGGTTTCGATCATGTACTTGCTGAGCACATGTAACTCCTGGTTTCTCTCTTGTTCTTCTCAAAAGCAGTCCTGAAACACTGATGAGCTAGTCCTGAAAAACTAAGAGGCCATCACTTTGGTGACTTCCCATGGCATCACTCCGAATGGCGCAACCACTTCTTTTATTAGGAGTGATTAGGAAAAGCGCCTGGTTGCAGGCCTATTTATGCTGCAGGGGTTTCATATTGCTGGATACCACCTTGTTACACGTTGACTCGACTGCCTGCCAGTAAAAGAAAGAACAGCCGGGCAGCGCACTCGACATCTCACACAGCTACCAGAATCCAAATGCTCTGCGGTGGGTCCGAAAGTGTGATATTCTTTTTAGGTTTCGGATGTATCCATGTATCCACTTCGCTTCCTTGTCATGCAGGTAAAACGTTAGTGCTTGATTTACTAGCTGATAAAGAGCTTGCACTATTTTCTCTTTTAGCCTTTCGGGGTCTGCTGCTTCTCCTGCATGTTACAGGGCTGTCATGTGCTGAAACGTTCCATGGTCATCAGCTTGGCAGGAGTTGGCACAATTTTATATTGGGAGTGCCCAAGTCCCTATAAATAGCTCATCCATATTATTTACACTAGGGCATGAGTACTCATGACTAGGGCACCGAGGTTTGGTTTCAGGTTAGGTGTAGGGTTTGTGATGATATGATGATATCCGTGTCTCTGGAGAGCCTTGAATGACTTGGGATGTGAAGTTAACAAGAGCACGCGTTCCAGAAGCACGCCCTCTACAGGATAACACAGGAATCACGTCTGAGTGAAGATATTTATTGGGAGTCCTCAGACAGCTCCTCCTGCACCAGCCTTTGAGGCATGTTTAGTGTGGCCACGGCACTCATCCTGCAGCCACTGTTTCTCAGACGCCCCATGGCTCAGGGCACAGTGGTATATTTATGTTAAGTAACATTTGTTACACAAGAGAGCAAAAGCTAAAGAGCTTGAAATAAGATTTTCAATGATTTTTTCTGTATGCTTGCTGGCTTTTAAGAATTGCCATTCATTGGAATACTACTCAGCCATAAAAAAGACAAGATCATCCCATTTGCAATAACATGGATGGACCTGAAGGGAATTATGCTAAGCGAAATAAGCCAGACAGAGAAAGACAAACATCAGATGATTTCACTCACATGTGGAATACGAACAAACACATGGACAAAGAAAACGTTCAGCGGTTACCAGGGGAAGGTGGGCTGGGGTCAGCACAGGGGGTGAAGGGTGAAGGGTCATGTGGTGACAGTCAAGAAATAATGTACAACTGAAATTTCGCATTGATGTAAACTATTATGAACTCAATACAAAATTGCCACTCATAAAATCATATTCAATTAATAAAAGAATTTTATGGCTGTTTGACTACAAGTTTTCCTCCTTCCACTGATTTATTTGCTTTCTATTAGGAACTTACTGGACTTCGCAGAAATTGGTCTCAGCAGCCCACACAGCACACATGCTGGAGGGACCAGCTCTTTTAGTCACACCAAAGACTCAGACTCCTGGATCCCGCCCGCATCCTCACCACCCACCTGGGCCCTTCAACCTCACCTGGCACAAGATCCAGGGGCATTTTTTCCTGTGTCCTTTTTTCTGGCTTTTGGGCTTTTGGAGTACAAACTCCATAAGAAAAGTCACTCTTTGAATGTTCCTGGACATTTTTTCTCATTTTAAGAGATAATATTGGGACATAAAGCAAAAGCCTAGACATTTTGAATTCTATGAACTACACCAGCATAATAGTGACAGATAACATGTCAAGCTCTAACCTACACCACCACCGCTCCCCAGTCCCAAGAGACACACACAGACACAGACACACATTTCCTTCCTCCTATACAACTCGCAGGCCCAGAAGAAGTCATTTGCAAAGGAAGGATCTATTCAAAGAAAATATTAATTTTTTTCTGTAAGAACTTATTTCGACAGATTTATCCTCAAATATATCGTTAGCAGAGTCAAATGAACTCATGAACATCTCACAGGCCAAGACTTAGGAGGCTCAAGACTCCTGGGCATTTTCCATCACATCCAATTCCCACATATGGAATTCAGGAGCACCCAGACTATTCTGGAAGCACTTAGCAGGCATGGAAAGAAGGGGAGAGGCAGAGTCATGATCCCAGGGTTGACTCTGACATGGGGCAGCACAAAGTAGGAGTTCTTTCACCACCTGTGCTGCAGGATCTGATCTTAAAAGTGGTTATGTGGACTCCCTGGCCATTTTCAGGATTACAGAGTATTAGAGATGTAACAATATTTCACATATGAGGAAACCAAAGTCCAGGGAGATGAAGTAGCTAGCTCAAGGTCATATAAACCAATCTGGGACTAGGATTCAAGACTTCTGACTTCCATCCAGTGCTCTTCATAGTACCCCACAACCCTGCCCTTACTGCCTACACTTCATCCTTTTGAAAGAAGACATCTGTATTCATCCATCCATGCATGCATCCATCCATCCACCCATGCATCCATCCATCTGGTCCATCCATCCGGTCCATCCATCCATCTATCCATCCACTCATCCATCATCCATCCATCCTTTATTATCTGTATTTCCCACCTACAGGTTTACGGGAACTTTGAGCCTCTTCCTTAACACACCTGTTACCACATCTCCTGGGGAGGCTTTGTCCCAGTCCACAATGACAAATGAGTGGCAGCCTTCCACAGCAACCACGGTGATGTTGCGGGGGACATGCTGAGGAGGCAGGTCACTCTTCCTCAGGTCGTTTGGAATGATTTCATCCAGGCTTTCCACTTGGAAGTGGTCCAGAGCATCAGTGAGAGAGCATGGGGCTGATGGGTCTTTATTTAGGTATGTCACATAAGGAGCTGGAAAAGAACAGAGATACCCAATTGGATTGCTGAAATCTTTCCCTGGAGGCAGAAACATAACATCTGCCCCATGGAGTAGATTCACCATTCAGTCTCTCCCTGCTAGACAGAGGCTCCAAGGGCCATCAGCCCTGATGCCAAACTCAGAAGTACATCCCTACCCCTCCTTAACGGATCCACTCATTTACGTCTTTCAATCTCCTGGTTTCAAAAGATCCTATTGCCCCATCAACATTGACGACTATGCCCTCAAGTAATTGTGAATGATCCCCAAACTATAATCAGTGTAGTGTAAGTCTGCAGCATTCTGCCAGTCCTATGCCCAAACATTTGTAAAAGTGTGAATCAGGCCCAGCTGACACTTAACTAGAGCTCTCCCAACACAGTTCATTCCCTGGACTGTCTTGGGACTGGAAAAAAATATACACTGATCAAGATGGACAGCCTCTAGCCTTTAGTCCTGGGTGGTCTTCTCTGGGGCTTTAGGGCTCCCCATAACCTTCTGGAATATCTGCACAAGACCAGGCCTGAGCAGCCTTCCACAACATTACTGCTCAGTACAATAACAGATTCAAGCTTTTTCTACACATACTATCTCAGTGGATACAGGGCCTGGGAATAAGGCAGGGCATGGACTGATGCCCCATGTTCCAGCAGAGTCAATGACCCTGAGAGGGGGCCCATGAAGTAAGGAGACTACCTCTAGTCCACAGCCCTTTTTATTACATACCCTCTATAAGAAGTTAGACAAGCCAAGGAATTGGGGTTGGAGCTCTATATATGCAAGACTTCCCAGTGCTCCCAAGTAACAGTTTCTAGTACTTTCTAAATGTTCCATTGCACCTTTTGGTACCAGATTCTCATTCTCTCTCAGTGACCTTTAGAACTAAAAGCAATTTTTAACTCCTCTGTTTTCTAACAATTTGTATAAAGTTAGGCCTTTAGAGCTTGTCCATGGATCTCATTGGTAAGTTTTGGGGAGTAATATACTCTACTTCATAGAGTTACAGATTACAAAAATAGCCAGACTATAGTAAACCTTTCTGTCTTCAGAAGAGTTCTTTGGAACAGCTACTAATAAAAAGCTTTTCAATTTCTGCCATGGAACAAGGAGAGAAAAGTCAGAACATTTGGTGAATTCGGCCAGGCCGCCACATGCCATCAGCCAGCATTAGAATTGGCCTCAGGAATGCTACCTCAAATTAATATTCTTGTTCTTCAAGTACATGTGGTTCACACACTCCATACTACGTCTTGACTGGCAAGAGCTGTTCTCTGCTTATGGCAGAACATTTATTTTGGAAGCAGAAAAGTGTGATATTAGTTTAAGCTGTCGCCTGTCGCCACTCAGTAATATATTACTTTTTTCCACTTAGTAATATGTTAATCTAACTGTCTCATTAGCGAAGTTCATTAAGGACATGAGAAGAGAAAACTCCGAGGGAATGCCACACAGTTTAGTGCGATCAAATTTCCTCTTGAAACTGTTTTAGTAACTGACAAAAAAGAGTAAAATAAATTTCTAAAAACAACTTCGGCGCTGAGGTATGATAAGAAGTACCAGTAGTTCAATTCAGTAAACCGCTCATCTTTTAGCAAGAATTGAACGACCTGCAGGCAAGGCCTAAGGTAAGTCTCATCTTAGAAGAGAGAGAGACAATAAAAATACTCATGTTCCCTGGTCCTGATGATTTTTACGTGCTCCTCCCTCTTAGTCTGCACAAGGCAGCCTTTCTAAACCCTACTCTGAGGGACGCCAAGTGTTCTCTGCATGCCTCCCTCTCCTGGCTTCTGCAGAAAGCAAGTTAATGCGCATCTCAACAGGACTGACTCACTGAACCATCCCAGATGGAAACTTCATTCCGGGAAAGCTTCTGCTCCCAATGCACCGCCCTGGCCAGGCCAAGAGATTAGTTATGCTCTTCTTCAAAGAACAAAAGTTAAGAACCCCATGCTTCTCTGATTAAGCAAGTTCTATTTACCAACAAATCGTTTCTTTCCAGCCAGATCAAATTCTTCTTCAGGAAAAGAACTAATGGAGCCTTCTGGAGGGATGACCTTGGGTGTGGCAGCCGTGGTGGAGGGCGTGGTGGAGGGCGTGGTGGTGGGCGTGGTGGTGGCCTGTGGCTTCGAGGTCTCAAATTCATAATCTGAAATGATAGGAAGGTTGTGTAAGTGGGCACTTCCAGAAAAGGGGCACTGTCTGCAGTCAAAAGATGCCTTCTTAAGAGTCAACTCGACTACAGCATGCACACATATACCCTAAAATAAATGCTATGCCTAAACACAGTTTGTTTCTAATAAAACAACATTTCCCCACATTTCAGGCCCCTCCGAAGAGCAGCTGCAGATAAAAGAAAGGGATGGAAAAAGGAAACACATAGGACCAGAAAAACGAGATTTTACAATCAAAGCTGGACAGAACCTTACAATTCATCCAGTTTAGTACATTCTTTTTACTGGTCCAAGGCCATTCTTTACCTAAATAATTTTCCCTTTTAGAGTCATAGAAGATTCACATCAGAAAATAAACTAAATTTTAAAAGAATTTATCTCTGTGCATGGGCTTTTTTCTGGGGAGGAGGTGAGATTAATCCTATTATGAGAACTAATCCTTTAACATTTAAAAAAGAAAAGAAAACTCTGCTCCCTCCACAACAGCTCAAAGATCATAAGACAGGTGCTTAGTATTTTCAAAGGTGCTAAGAAACCTTCCTTCGCTTTCTGACAGCTGCTGTTTTTCTTTTAAGTCAGTTTTTGTTTGAAAACTGAGATTAAACCACTACGTCAAACTTTATGATGATTGCATCAAAGGTGATATTATTCCCACATTTGGGATTTACGGCCGTTGGAGCTACAGATAATAGCAAGCAAGATGAAGCATAAAAGGGAGGCCATCTTGAGTGTCAAAGGTGGCGCTGGGGTCGGGACAAGATGCGCCCCAAGAAGAACGTGCAGTTCTTCAACTGCAGAGGCAACTTAGAAGACACACCGAACAGTCACAAGTACAATAACAGCATTCGTTACCAGTTACCGAGTTAAGCGGTTCCAGATTGTATTCAACGCATTTTGTATTCTTAATCTTGTAAACTCACCCTTACTTGAAAAGAGTCTACGATGAAAAACTAACCCACCTAGAGCACTGCATTTTTTTATGTAACTAGAAAAGGAGAGAAAAGGAAAGAAGAAAAATGAGAAGAGCCAAGAGAGGAAGCTGAGACGTTGGTACAAAGAGTGGTGGAAGGGGGAGGCCCAGACGCAAGCAGCTCCAGAATTTCTAGAGGATGGAGGGGTGGGGAGGGGGAGAATGGGGAGCACAGGTGACTTGTCTGGCGCTACGTTGCCTCTCAAGCTCACTGTTTTCCCTTGGATCGGATACGTATTGGGGGGTAATTTATCTTAGAAGGGTGCGTAACTTCCCTACGCGTATTGCGTAACGTAATCCAATGCGTAACTTCCCTACGCATTGCCCCCCAGCGCAGAGTCCTGTAGGAAACTGCGGTTGCGCCCATTCAGTTAGCAACTAAAATAAGATCCTGCGATCGAGAAAGAAATTGTCCAACTAACGTGTTTAACGTCAGTTAGTACCTTCATCATAGATCACGTATGCCTCTTCCGTGGGTATCGCTGTGTCCGTCTCCAGGCCCGAGAACTCATCTAGGGAGGAGGGGAGAAAGGGTCATCAAACGCCCCAGGGTTTCTTCTCAGTCCGTCTCTCAGAACGGTGCCGCGACTCACTCCGCGTGAATAAGTCGCCAATACCAGGGCCTCCTCAGCTTTCTCAGAAGGAAGAGCATTAGGACACTGAGGTGGAACCCGGATTTTCTCTTCTTTGTGCTGAGAAGGGGGCACTCAAGATGCCCTCCGGAGATCAAAGGAAAGACGCCTCTGCAGCATGTCCACTCCACTCCCCAGCCCAGCGAGCTTTCTGACCTCCCTTCCTACCACCTTGGTGCCCACATGCCGGGCCTGCCCAGGCGGCCCTCAGGATGCTGTGGGAAGGTCCCCTGGCCATGGTGTCACAGGCCTGAGAACAGGCATTCTCAGAAAGCAGCAAGCAGAGTGGGCGGTTGATGCTCTGGGGGGAGACAAAAATCCCTCCACCTGTGAGCTCCTGTATTCATCCCACCTTCCTGCCCTTGATCTTACTGCTCGAATGTTCTAGAAGCAGGTTAATTTCCTGCCCCTCCGACATTCTAACTTGGCAAACCACACTCAGGTGTGTTCCCTGTGCTTCACTCTCCCTGCTAACCTCGCCCCCTCTCTAATGAAAAGCGCACAGCCACCAGAGGCCTGTGAGGTGCGCTGGCATCTGCTTCGCCCTTAATGTGGTGACCCTGAGTGCATTCTGATGAGGCCATGAACGTCAGCAAGAGAGAAGTTGTAAATTATTATCCACCCTACAGCGGTCAGGATGGTCATTGCAGGAAAAACTATTAGACATAATTTTTCCTTAGGTCATTCCAACGTCAATATGCCTGGATCCAGCAGGAATTACTTCTGGGCTGGTTCAAATCAGACAGTTTTCAAGTTCACACCACCCAGAGTTTGGGGCTATCTTGCCGTTACTTCCCAGAATACCATTTTCTTTCCCTAGTCAATCTAACTTTTCAGAACATAGTCTTATTTTTCCTCATTATTGGCTCAGATTCATTTCTTTTCATTATTATTTTTAGCCAGGTCGAAAATGAATAAATTGTACAATTTTTGCACCCCAGGGTGAGCAAGAAAAGGGAAAAGTATAGCGTTTCCTTCATGGATTCTTGGTGTTGAATGCCATTCCTTGAGGCACTGAAATACTCTGGTGCACGTAGCAGGTCACAGAAACGATGCCATCTATGTGAAAACTGGGATCACTTCTTGAATGAGTGACAGGTAAGTCTTCTGGCAAAAGTAAACATCCTACTGAGTGATTTAGCGTTCTTTTTTTCTTTTTTCAAGACCAAATAAATTCAGGCATAATTTTTCTAAAAGGGCACCATAGCACCATCTTGACTCCACGTAAAAATAACTTCCAGATGTAATGAAGCCTATTTACAATTTTTTTTAAAAGCTGACCATCAGAATTTGTCCCACCTGATCACCATTTTGAAGCAACTGGAACTATGTAAAACTGAAAGTTTTATAAATCAAGTCAGTATCGATGTCGAAAGCTTCCAACGAACTCTTCATATAATAGTTGCCAGCCACCAACCACGGTTTATTCTCTTGAGTGGTTTATCAAAATGGTCATGAAAAAATGAGTGCAAAATGTCACAAAGAGTTAAAGCCTTAGCTTCAGAGATATTTAAAAACTATGAAAACGATATTCTCAGTAGAAGTGTAGCGAGAAGGTAAATGACAGCCATTTGAAAGCCAACAATCTTTGCAAATTGTACGGTTGGTCCAACTCAAGTGAATTTTCAATTATTC
This sequence comes from Equus asinus, assembly GCF_041296235.1. Lineage (NCBI taxonomy): Eukaryota > Metazoa > Chordata > Mammalia > Perissodactyla > Equidae > Equus > Equus asinus. Next base: position 30,544,243 of record NC_091790.1, read on the forward strand.
TCCTTGTGTCTTCTGTCTGGAGAGAGAGCCGTGCCAGGGTGGAACTGTTTTCCACACTGACTGATCTTTTTCTGAAACGTGCCCCAAAGTCATGTTACAAATTGTTGAAGATGTTCAGCTGGCTCGTAACATTTCCAAACACACAGGATAGCGTCAGATTCGCCAGAGAAATGGAACCTGAAAAACAGGGATCACTGGCTTTTACTTTTCAGTTAGAAAATGGAGAATGCCTATAGCTTAAGGTATGGTTTAGATATTCAAAGATGCGTAATTAGGTACCGTGAGGAATTTGAGATAAAGCAGGAGATACTGTCTCTACCACAAGGAGCTTATTATTTCATGAGGCAGGTCAAATCAAGTAAAAAAAAAGTGTATGTGTGTTTGTGTGTGTGTGTGTGTGTGTGTGTAGAGAGAGGAGTAAAAGGAAAAACACATGAAACAAGCATGTAATATGCATCTATGCTTACAGGAATCTACATACAAGTATGGCAGCCATAATCAATGAGAAAGGGCATCAAGACTGCTTGACTCAGCTCAATGACTGCATGACATAAAGTTATTCCCAGAACGTTATTCTAAAGCAGTACCTTAAAGAAAAATGGGGACAGGATTTGACCCGAGGAGCCAAGACTTTGAGATTTGAAAAGAAGATTTTAAAATTGGAGGGCTAGAAACAAAATTTTAAGACTTTTTGCCAATGGAACGTAATGACAAATGGTTGACTGGATGGGGGTGGCAGAAAGGAGACCTTGGAAGGTCAGGTATTCACCCAGTGATCACTAATGCAGGTTCTAAGTTATAAGTGCCACAGCAACAAACATTTCAGGCTACTCGGCTGCAAAGTGCCATGGCCAAAATGTCACTTGGTCAATACTGGTTGTGGACACGTGGAGCCCCAGCATGTGTGAGTGTACATTATGGACTGAACTATACTTAATACAACAACAGAGAAGGTGCATGAGAGAAAACAAACTCGAGAGCAGAGCAAGAGGCAGGGAGCTGTGGTATGGGTGGTTCTGTAGATAATGTGTGATGGGGATCCCTGGGACAGTCCCCCAGCTGACATCAGAGCCTCTCACTGAAAGCATTTCTCTGCCCCGAGTGTCATAATAGCAATTACAGAATTCATTTTTTTCACATCACATCAAGCCCACAACAAGGTGTTCACCAAGAAATGGCAAACTCTATTGTATTTTATAGACAATGCATCGGATTTTTGAGTAATTTTGACTCTGATTTTCAAATTATAAGCCATCTTTAGAAGCTAATTCCCACCCAAGATGCTCACTTCTATGCCCTTCTCGATCATTAGCCCTGGCATGTACCACTCCAATGATGGATGAAGCAGGGACTATGCTTTGTATTCCCAAGGCAAGAACAGTGTCAGGCTCACAGGAATGTTCAAGAAATGTGTGCTGAGGTGGGCATCTGGATAGGTGGTGAGTGGAGGTTGGTGTAAGGGGGCCCAATAACGAATAATAATTTGCGGGTTGGGCCAATAGGGCCAGCCTAGAGATGGAGAGAATGGAGCAAATCTAAGAAAGGTGATGGAGGAAGAATCAGTGGGGATTGAAGAGACCTGACAATGGAGACGGAAGAGCAAAAGAAGTCAAAGAGACACTAAGGCTTCAGGCCTGGAGAACTCTCTGGGTTATTGTGAAAGGATCTTTAACCTATTTTTTGCCCTATTTTAAGGATGAACGATTTGGTTTTCTGAGGAGAGGATGAGCTGTTTCTATCTACTGTAATTTCAGTTCGATGGCAAGCCCTTCAGAGGCAGCGCCGTGCCATCTGCTTTTCTGCATCCCCCACAGAACCTGATCTGTGTGGAGTAGATTATGGAGTATGATTAATGATCATTTGCTCATTTTATTTTACAAAATTATGAATAAAGCCAGGAAAACAAAAACAGAGCTACTCCATCCTCTTTAAATGACTACATGGGTTTCCTCATAATGAAATCATTGTCCCAATGGTAAAGATAAAGAAAGATTGATCAAATGAATTTACTCAACTCTAAATCAGGGCTTATCTAGACACAAAACTTAATCACACACACTTTCACTTTCAGAACCTATAAACTAAAAGTATAAAAAATACCTACATCAACATCATCAGTTATTAGGGAGCCATAAATCAAAACCACAGTGTGATACTACTTCACACCCACTAGGATGGCTAGAATTAAAAAGACAGATCATAACAAGTGTTGGTGAAGATGGAGAGAAATTGGAAGCCTCATACATTACTGGTGGGAATGTAAGGTGGTCCAGCCACTTTAGAAAACAGTTGGTAAGCTCCTCAAAAAGTTAACATAGAGTTACTCTTGGATATAGCAACTCTACTACCAAGTATATACCCAAGATATTTGAAAACAGGTGTTAAAAAAAAAACTTGTACATAAATGTTCAAAGCAGCATTATTCATAAGAGCCAAAAGGTGGAAACAATTGAAATGTCCATCAACTGATGAATGGATAAAATTTGGCATGTCCACACAACAGAATATTAATCAGCAATGAAAGGAATGAAGTACAGATATTCTCTACAAGGTGGATAAAACTTGAAAACAAATTATGCTAAATTAAAGAAGCCACTTATTTCCGGACAGTGAAATGTCCAGAATAGACAAATACAAAGAGGCAGAAAGTAGGTAAGTGGTTTCCAGGGGCTTGGAGGAGTGGAAAATGAAGAGTGACTGCTTATGGCTATGAGTTTCTTTCAGGGATGGTGAGAATGTTCTGGAATTTGCTAGTGGTGATGGTTGCACAACTCTGTGAACACAATGAAAACCATTAAACTCTACCCTTTAAAAGGGTGAACTTTATGGTACGTGAGTTATATCTCAATAAAGCTGCCACTAAAAAAACTAAAAATAAAAATAACTATGATTAGAATTAATATAAGGAAGAAAATATTTAATAAAGTTGTCAGTGGAGCAGCAGAAATAAAAAAGCAAGATAGGCCATATAGAAATATTTTTAAAATAATAAATTATACTACATTATAATATTGTTTAAGGATGACATGCTGCCCTCCCAAAATTTAATTCCTTCACAAGACTTTGTATTCATTTATACTTATTTTCAAAATGCTTCCTAGAGGCAAATTATTATCAATACTTGGCTACTAGGAAATTAGAAAAATGGACATGAGTGAAGTAAAAACTACACATATGTATATCATGACTCACAAAGAAACAAAAATGCCAAGAAAAATATTGATTTTCATGTCAAATAGAAGTCCAAAAACACAAAGAAAAGAACAAGCTATCAGGCCTATATAAAAGCAGATGAAAGAAAATGCAAAATATTAGTAATAACAGTAGTTAAAACCAAATCTAAAATAGTCACTCTTCTGTTTACAACCAACTATTAAGCAAATATCTATTCTAATTATACTTCAATTTTTTTAAATAAACACATTAATGTATGAAGAAATAAGAGGTCAAGAAAAGTACATAACACTTTCATTCCAGAAATCCAAAGGTAAATTCCCATTTGTACTCACTGAGTACACTGATGGTGTGAGAACTTTCTTCCCAAGGATCCTCTTCTTTAGTATGTTTTCTTATTCTTTAGTGTGAATTTGTTAGACGTATCCAGTGTTTCTCTTTATTTGGAATTTTTCCATGGAAGGGCTGACTTCAAACAGAATTCCCATTTTGGACACAGCATTCTAGTTCAAATCCATTGGGCTTATCACGGTCAACAACGCTGTGCAAGAACTCAGCACATGCAGATAACTCCTGAAATGAAGGGTCTTCACTCTGCATTCGCTTAAAAAGACATAAGCTTTACAGTCGACCCTGCAATTCATTGCAACCTGAGGGAAAGAGGAGGAATTTGCCTCCTCCGAGCCTGACACAAATACAGGATGACCTCTTCCAGAGCCACTTGACAGAGACGGAGCAGAAAAGATGGTGCCATCTCAGCTCCACCAAGACCTGGCCAAAAGTGTCCTAGCTTCCATTCTTGACGGAGACTGGGCTGTTCCCAGTAGGAAGACCTGGCAGGGGTAGAGGCTAGCCCTGATTGGAGAACCCAAATCAGGGAAATGGCGCCATCCCACCCAATGGACAGCCCCTCCTGCCACAAGAGCCCAGCCAAGCAAGGATTAGCATTTTCCAAAGGAAGAGCTGATCAAAAAAGTGCTCAGCTACCCAACGTGCTTGAGAAACTCTACTTTTCTTGGAAATTCACGATGAGACTATTCAACGATCTGAAGGATCCAACAGTAAGAAATTCATTTAACCTTGTTTAAATCACATAGCCAATCACAGAACCTTCTTAAAATATATATATATAATAAGTGCTAATCTACTAATATCCAGCAGAACATACTTTGGGAAACGCTAGTCCAAGCTAAGAATGTCCCATGCTTCAGCTAAATTTTTGACTTGGGTTGTGACAACAGTTGCCAGATAAAACATAGGATGCCCACTTAGATTTGAATGTTAGATAAACAGGAAATAATTTTTCATATAAGCATGTCCCATGCAATATTTTTATTCACTCAATCTGACAACCCTAGTTGTGACACAGGACTGCGTGCCTCTGGCTGCCATTCCGCCCTGCACCCTACTTACCCCGCCCTGTAGCCTCTATGACTCTACTTGGAAATGCAGCATGCTAGTTATGTGGGCCACCATTAGGACAAAGGCGGTTACCTTCTTCAGGGTAGCACTCCGGGACCCCATTGGAGCCCATTATGAGGTTGCCATCTTCGTCATGCCGCTCCAGGGTCCCAGGGGCACAGGTGGGGATGGGGGTGGTGGGTTGAGGGGTGGTGCTGGTGGTGGTTGTCTGCGTAGTGGTTCGGATGGTGGTCGTTGGGCGTGTGGTGGTCGTCGTGGGCCTCCGGGTTGTTGTGGTGGGCCTTGGAGTTGTGGTGGGTCGAGTGGTTGTGGTGGGGACACGGGTGGTTGTTTTGATGACCTCCAAGCCCACCAGAGGCTTCCCTCCAAGACTCAAAATGGGCTTATCCTGGGCACTGGCCAGAGGTTTGCCATGCCGCCCCTGCCCAAAGAGGGGGAGGCCATCAGGGCTCACCACGGGGGTCCCTCCCAGATCTGAAATAAAATGAAACACAAGCTGTGCAGCAAGGTGAAACAACCCAGAGGAAGTAAAAAGCAAGCAAAACAGTGTCTTCTCGAAGCTTATGTATTCCTACATTTTAATCAGTAAGGGGCAAAGAAATAATTAAAAAGATATCAGCCAAGGTAGCAATATCTGTTGCTTTCCAGAAATTCCTGGGCTTATTATATAGTCCATTGCTCTGTATTACTTTACATAAATATATAAATATTTCATCAATATGCCCCATTACCCTGAAGTAACTCTCAGTCTTTCATAAGGAAAGTAATTCTTTCCTCTTCTTCATTCTTACCCCTAAGGAGTAAAATGTTACTTTGGACCAGGCGTGGCAAACCTTTTCTGTAAAGGGCCAGGGAGTAAATATTTTAAGCTTCATGGGCCACATCGTCTCTGTTGCAACCCCTCAACTCTGCCATCACAGGGCAAAAAAAGCCATAGACAGGATACAAACAAATGAGTGTTTCTATGTTTCAATAAAACTTTGTGAATGACACTGAGATGTAAATTTCATATAATTTTCACATGTCACAGATATTAGCTATTCTTTGATTTTTTCTTTGCAATCATTTAAAAATGTACAAACTATTATGAGCTCATAGGCCATACAAAAACAGGCAGTAGACGAGGTCTGGCCTGAGGGCTGTAGTTTGTCCATCTGTGCTCCCGGCTGCCCAGTTTCAAGAATGAAGTCGAAGGCTAGCACCACCTTTTCTAAATGGGGGAGTCTGTAGAAAAAATGTATAACTACAGTTGTATCAGGGAAAAAGCTAAATTCTCCCTCTTTTGAGGCATTCTTTTCCAGATGGCTAAAAGTAACTGGAGCAAGGGCCCCATCAAAAATCAGGGGGAAGAGGTAGAGAGGAGGTGTTCTTCTAGAGTAATCCAGGACACTTCTGTACCTTCAGAACCACTCTCACTTACCCACAATGGTTCGACCATCTCCTCCTAGCTTAACCCGCAGAGGGTTTCCATGCGAATCTTGGAGGTGCCTTCCTTCTGCATTCAGTACTAACCCACGATCGAGATCCACAACCTAAATCCATAATATAGATTAAAGAATATATTGGACATTTCAAAATGTTCACATTAATCCAACCACATGAATATATCCATGAAGCTTCCACAGAAGGAAACCATCACGTGAGCAAGAAACATTCTTTTTCTCAGCATCATTCATAAGATTTAATAAGAATAAAATGTAAGACAACCATATTTCATATAGTAATAGCTTACCCATAAGAAATGTAAACTGTTTTAGGTTCCTTAAATATATGAAGATGTTCAAAATACTTTTACTGGTTAGTACATTGTGTGTAATGCTGAAAAGAAGGGAACAACCTCAGTGTCCATCACTGGAAGGAAGAGATTAAGTAAATTATTCCAGACAGTGCAATACTATGCAGGCAAAGAAAAGGATTTGGAAATTCTACATATATTGATATATACTGATGTGAACTCAGATTACAGGACTATTTTGCAAAAATAAAAATATATTCATTTGTGTCTATAAGCTTAAAACTGCAGAGAAAAAAATCTGGACAGATATTATCCCAAATTATTAACAGTGGTTATCTCTGAGAAGTGGTTTGGGATGCTTATTTTTTCTTTTTTTTTCTTTTGAGGAAGATTAGCCCTGAGCTAACATCTGCCGCCAATCCTCCTCTTTTTGCTGAGGAAGACTGGCCCTGAGCTAACATCTGTGCCCATCTTCCTCTGCTTTATATGTGGGACACCTACCACAGCATGGCTTGCCACACAGTGCCATGTCCTCACCCAGGATCCGAACCCGCGAACCCCGGACCGCCAAAGTGGAATGTGCGCACTTAACTGCTGCACCACCGGGCCGGCCCCAGGATGCTTATTAACTTTTTCATTTATATCTGAATTGTTTTAACTTCTTGCAAGGAACATGTATTCCTAGTGTATTAAAAATGAGCTTTGCTGTTAATGTTAAAAATCAAAGTTGCTATAACAAAAACAATTGAATTTGTAATTAAATTTGTATGCATGCAAAAAGCTCATATTCTGAGGAATTATAAAACTTAAGGAAAGCTATTATTATCTCTGTTAAGAAACAAGCTCATGCTGTAAACTGGTGGTTCTCAAAAGTGTGGTCCAGGACCGATAGCCTCCGCATCACCTGAGCATCATATATTATCAGCAATGCAAATTACCTGGCCCTACCCCAGAGCATATTTGACAAGCCCCTCCCACCCTATGATTCGGATGCTCGCTAAAGTTTGAGGACTACACCTTTGCAAGATCAGGCCACTGGAAGAACCCCTGCAAGCAGGCCACTTGGTTGGGTGCTGTCTCAGTAATTTAAATAAAACTTATTTATATAAACCCTACTTTTGAGGTCTACTCCATACAGTTTCAATTCAAATTTGTTGATGATGATATTTTGCTTTATTAATATGCATTCTTCCTATTATAAATTTCTGTTCCTTTGAGAAATGATAAGATGTATCTTTAGATCACCTGGGCCTGAAAATTTCATGAAGTGCTTTAATATGTTTTCCTAAAACCTTATTGTTATAAATGGGAAGTTGGGTTTTTTTTTTTTCTCCCCAAAGCCGCAGTGCATGGGTGTATATCCTAGCTGTAAGTCCTTCTCATTCTTCTATGTGAGCCGCCACCACAGCATGGCTACTGACAGATGGGTGGTGTGGTTCCACAACCAGGAAACAAACCTGGGCCACCGAAGCAGTGAAAGCACCAAACTTTAACCGCTAGGCCATCAGGGCTGGCTCACAAATGGGAAGTTTTGACTTGGAATTCTACTATGAATAATGTGTTGACTCTTTGAAGAAATATTTCAAAGCCCAAACACTGTTAACTGTTCTGCCCGTTAACCTCAACCCACCAAAAATCTCTAAACATTTATCTTAACCCCAGAAAGTTAAACTCATTTAGCTTAAACATACATGAAGTAGTAATATTTATTTTTTATTTTATACAAACGACTTCCAACAACTTGGAAGATTCAAAAGGTGATCTGATAAAAATTGCCTATTTGATTCAGGGTTTTTTGATTTCTTTATTCGTTTTTACCCTGCTTCCCTTGACAAAGGATTTGGACAACTTACAGAAAACATGTGCACTATTTAATCAAACAATAAACAAAAAATAAAAATAAAATAAAGCTTTCAGGACTGGGAAAATAGAAGCTCATTGTAAAGGGCATGCATCACATTCTGTGCCATTGCTGTGGTTGGGCCATATCTTTGTGTGATCAAGGCAAATGAGAAGCAAGGGCCCATGCCTTATCCTACTAGCTAGAGAACTTACTAGAACACAAACTAGCTACTCAGGAGAATCAAAGATTTTTCTGAGTACTGAAGGACACAGTATACAAGTATGTTGCCATCTGAGTGGTTAAAGATAGAGAAGAAAAGAAAAGACCACTTCATTTATTGTTATACAATGTCTACCATTTTTCTCTTCCCAAAAGCACGAAAACAACTAGTATGTGTAAAGAAGTTTACCCTACCCACTTTGTTCCTTGAGGGCCATTGATAATTCTTTGTCCATTGGGTTTTCCATTACTACCAGGAAGTACTTTCCCTTCTCCATTTGGTCTGCCATTATAACCTACATGGGGCAAAAGAAGATAACAGAACCTGGTAAATTCAACCTTCTTGGAAAGTTGGCTTCCTACCACTCTATAAGTAGTAACACATAATTTCAAACAGAAAAGTTAAACAGAATTTTAAACCAACAGCTCATATGCAACATAATGATAGTTTTGACTTGTGACTTCTACACAACAAAGAGATGAATGTCTACTAAGAAGATGGCAAAGTCAGTTTCCTGACAATATTAGGGGAATGAGAGTGTTCAGCATTAAGTAAATTTTCCAGAGAAAGCAGTAGCTGTAGTTTTATTTTTGCCAGTTGGGAAGTGGAGGGAGGGAGAGTTGGAAGGATGGAGAAAATTATCTCTAAATGTAGTAGCTGCTGTCCTGCTTTTCTCAGCAGATTATTTCTATTTCTAGCTGACTCAGGTCCCAATCATCAATTGCCAAGCGTAACTGCACAGCGCTGACTCGAAGCTTGCTGAACTCTGTGGGGTTGCTTGAGAAGCATTTGCTCAGAGAGAAAACAGAGGGTCCAGTTAGCCGCCCTGCCAGTTTCTGTTTCTGTCTGTTGCTTCCTCTGCCCTTTCTCTTCATCTCGTGCCATTTCTGATCAGCTAGTTCGTAGGTGGCCTCCACTGGGAGCCTTCTGTGATCCAGTCTTGCCCAGGGATAAAGCGTTTGAGCTCTCTGACAACTATTTGGAGGTCAGAGACTTATTTCTCTCATTCAAATAGTTAATGAAAATCAAATACTGAGTTTCTTGCCTGTTACTCCTCTGTGTGACAACCGTCTTTAACATGCATTTTCTGGACATTTTGAACAACACTCACTGATTGCAATGTCTAAGCAATCCACACCCAAGACATTTGAGTTTGTCCCAGGGGATGTTCAGCGGAGGGTTTCATACACAGGATCAACGAGAACAAGATCCAGCCTACAAGGTATTGTATTCCTTTCTGCCACTCCTTTAAAATATGCTGGCACGTGAGCAACTAAACAGAACCTAAAATACAGGAACCTGAGTTTGCCATTGCGGCTGTGACACATTTTCACAGATTAAGAGCATCTATGTTAAGGATTCAAAGAGGCGACATGGGACAATGGAACGGCAGAGGGCTGTAGAATTACTGTTCCAGACTGGAATGGCAGCTCTGCCACTTACTTCATAGCTGTCTGACCTCGGGGGAACCACTCAGATCTCCAAGCGCCAGCTTCTTCACCTGAAAACCAGGCGAAACAACGCAAACGCTAGGAGATGGTTAAAGGATGAAATCATGTTGCATCTGCAAAGCTCTCAACACGGTGCTTAGACAGAGTGGATAGGAGATGCTCAACAAAATAAAATCCTTTCGGGCATTGCTATGGACACTACTGAGAACTGTAGAGAAAATGGTAAGCGACTGAAAACGAATTACCTTGTCTGAAAGGGGGTCTCACAGGCTGGCGTGAGAGAGGGTTCCGGAATCTCGAGTTCATCATGCGCTGGCGCAAGGAGAGCATAGGGGTGGTGGAAGAATAGACAGGAGGCGCACGGGTGGTGTACCGCGCCCAGGCGGGCGTGCCCACCGTGGGGCTTAGGGTGGCAGGGCTGCGCGGGGGCTGTCTGGGCGGCAGGTGCGGGGCTCTCGGGGAGCTGCCTGAAGGCGGAGAAAGAGGACGCTTCACTGGGGTGTCGTTGTCCTCCTGGGAGGAGCTCACTCTGGGAGGCGCAAGCACAAGGGTAGGCTCTGTCTTCTCTTTGGCCATTTTCCCATCCGCATATTTGCTGCCCCTGGGGCTGGAGGAGGGGGGCCACTTTGCAACAGAGGAAGACAGAAGGTCCTGGTCCTTTCCTCCTTTAAAAAATCCCGCGTCTTCATCATCCTCGGCTGAGACCGACTGCTGAGATTTAGACGACAGCGACTCCTTTTTGGACGGCGTGGCCTGGGGCCCTGCTCTGCCCGGGACCCTGGGGTGGGCGTAGGGGTGGGGGCTGCCGGGCCTCGGGGAGGAGCCTGGGGGTCTGCGGAGGTGACTGTCGCCCGCGCTTCCTGGCTGAGTCTCCACCTGGCGGTGCTTGGGAAGGGACAGGGTGGCCTCCTTAGCCCGGGCCGGGGGCGCGGGCGCCCGGACACCTCGGGCCTCTGCCTCTGTGCTGTCCTCCTGGTTTTCGCCATATCTGCTGTCGCCATCCCCGTTCTGATTCTGGGGAGACGTGGGGCGCACCCTTCGGGAGTTTGCTGCGTGGGGGGACTGACTGTCTCTGGACGCGTAAGGATCGGAGAAGGAGGCGCTTCCCTGCGACGTGGGGTGGGGACGCCCAGCCTGGGGGAGTGCAGGCTTGGAAGGCGCACGCCCCACTTCCTTGCCCTGGGGGCCGCGGGGCTGTTGCTGCGACACGGAGATCGCTGAAGAAGGCTGCTTTTCCGCAGCGGCAGCCCCAGCACCCATCCTTTTGGGCACGCTGGATCCGGGGTGGTGCTGTGACCGTGCCACGGGCGGCGGAGCAGGGGACAGCTGCGTTTTGCGAGACCCGCCCTCCGCGCCCACGTCGGTGCTCTGTTGAACATCCTGCGCCTTCGACTCAGCTTTGCCCTGAGGATGCGCACCTGCCCAAGTTCCCGCAGCTTTGGGGTTCTCTGCCACCGACTCCTTCCGCAGAAGGTTCGTCCCTTTCTGGGGGCCTCTTCTTAGGTGGTCCACGCCCCGGAAGGCAGGCTGCCTGGAGGAGGAAGGCACGTGGTCATTCACCACGGTGGCAGGAAGCGGCTTTTCATCTTCTGCCTCCCTCTCTTCACTGTCTTCATGGGTACTAGAGCCACGCCTATGGTTAGAAGCTGGGTGAGAACTCACCCTCGAGGGAACTCGGGGGGACACGGTGGGTGGTGGGGGGCTGGAGGGCTGAAACCGGGGTCCTCGGCCATTGCCAAACCTGTTTGGATATCTGCCGTGGGCAGCAAAAGGCCTGTTTCTGAGCAAACTGAAATGTCCAGAGACAGGAGGACCTGCTGGCAGCCGGGTTCGAAACGTGGGAGCCGTGGCCTCAGTCTGCCTCCCTTTAGCTTCTGCATCATTGTCGCCATCGCCATCGCCATCAGACGCATCCGCTCCCTCAGAGACCTGTGTCCTGGAGGAGAGACGAGAAGAGACCGAGGGAAACTTGGAAGGCCGTGATGGCGCATTGGACTTGGCGGCTGCGGCATAATGCCCATCCTTCCAGCCCCTGGAGAGCGGAGAGCGGGAGTGTGGTTCTGCGGGCAGCAGCCGAGATGACCCCCCATGGGGTGGAGAAAGTCTCGAGGGTGGGACTGGAGCACTCGAATTTTCCTCCGCATCCTCAGAATAGGGTGCCCTCCGAGCTGGCAAGGCTGGTTTTGCGCTGTGGTGCGCGGAGCTCCTGTCCCGCATGGCGTTCCAGGCCGACTGGCGGCTGGACGGCAGGGCCGGCCTCGAGTGGGCTGCGCTCTTGAGAGGCAGCTGCTGGGAGACCGCCTCCTTGGGGTGGGGGGAGCCTGCGGCTGGTTCTTCCTCCTCTTGGCCCAGGGAGTCATTGTCAAAAGAGCTGGAAGGCAGGTGGGTAGAGGGTCTCCCTGAAGGGCGGTGAGGGCTGCCCTCCGTGGGCTGGGGGACAGAAGAGGCCGAGGCCGATGGGGATGCCCCTGGACGAGGGTGGGAGGCCAGTAAGGAGCCACGCTTATCTACACTTTCCTTTCGGGGCAGTACTGGCATTCGGGCTCTCACGGGAGTCCTTCCAGGAGCAAAGACCGGGTGGACAGATCTAATTGGCGGCCTCTGCTGTGGCTTCTGGTCCTGAATCTCCGAGGGTGATGTTGGTGGGTCCGCTCGGGATTCCAGTTCCTCGTCATCAGTGAGTTCTGTGGACTGAAGATCCAACCCTTCAGGCTTCCTAGGGGGAAGTAGGGGTTTTCTGGGCACCCCACCGTTAGCCAGTATTTTGTTCTTCAAGTCAAGAAGTGGATTCTTGACATTTCTGCCTCGGGGAGAAACAGGCAAATGAGTGTGTTTTGAGGATGCTGGAGCTTTCGGAGAAGGTGCAGAAGGCTCGGGTTTTTCAGGTTTGGAATTATCCTCTGTGTTTGCTTTCCGCTGAACATCAGACGCACTGGTCGGGGCTGTAATAGATTTTAAAGAATTTGCTGTCAAAGAAGAAATTGGAACGCTGTGCAACAGAAAGTATTTAAATGGCAGTATGGAGGCATTGAAAATTAGTAGTTATAATTGATAATTTCTCATTCTCTGGACATTGCACATTTATTTCCCCAATTATAGCAATCTCCTTTTAAAGTTCTGTTTGGCTTTAAGTAACAGATATAGGCCTAGAAAATATGTGTATTGAATTTCTGTAAATTGAATCAGGTTATGTCAGCTTATTTGAAGGAATTCTGAAGTGGGTACTTTGAAGTAATTCATGGATTTTGTAAATGTAAAATCTTATGTAGGATTTTTTTAATATAACTGTCAGGACATTACAAATGCATTACAGCCATTCTTAACAATGTAGGCAAGAAGTACACATGAGACTGGTGTAAAATGCTGAATGATCTATACTCAAAATTATATGGAGATGTGTTGTGTGTGGCTTGCAAGTAACTGGAGTAACAAATTTGTAATTTTTGAGGCATTACAAAGAGTTCCCTATTGCCCCAATATGTCCTTACTTGCTTCTTCCTTCTTGATGAAAATCCCTTTAATAATGGATACATTTGTAATTCCAAAATAAGGCCTAAAATAAAAAGACTCCTAGGGTAGGTGAAGCATTATATTATGTGTACCCTACAATTTTCCCTTTCTGGAGAGCAGAATTGAATGCAGAAAGGGATGCTGTAAGGGGAGGGGAATTTATATAGCAATGGGAATCCCGAAGGAGCAAACTTCGTCAATTTCAGTTTCTTCCAGGACAGAACTGTTTCATATTGAGCTATACTGTGGATCCTCACAGTATGTAATGAAGGAGACAGCTACCAATATCTGCTGTAAATGTGGGGAAGCAGAAAAGAAACCACAGTCTACAAACACCCCACTCCAATTTTGGATTTTATTAACCTGCTTGGTTTTGATACTGATCAGATAAACAAGGTAACGGAGATTCTTCTGAGTAAAGTTGCCCTCTAAAATAATGGAATACAAACTAAAAAATTTTAATGCTATGTAGAAATTGAAGAGTTAACAATTAAAAACGTCACATTACACTTGTAAAAATGTTCTTTCCCCGTCATCATAAACCCCAAATTACACAGGGACATAACATTAACCCCATAATTAATACGTTCCTGCTGTTGTAATAGTAATGAATGTTATTAGCAATCAATATCATTTTAGTCTTTGGGGAGACTAATTTCTAAAGGGACCCCAAAAATTATCTGGGAAATCAATCTGCAAACTTAGCCCAAAAAAATCACCCGCGGAGCAGTTCTCAACCCAAGAGCACGATTCAAAGTAACACACCACAATTAGCAGTAGTAAAGAGAGCCACAAATACACAATGCTTACTTGTTGGCATAGCGACAATGAAGGCTTTGGAGTGAGGCCCCATTCCTCTCCTGTTTGCCGCCCGGATTTTGAAAAGATAGCGTTCCCCAGGCTGCAGACCATCCACTATGGCAGAAGTAGTGTCTCCAGGATAGGTGAGGGATTTTGCTCCAAACGGTTTGAGAGCCGGGGCGTATGAAAGAACGTATTCTGAAATGATTTGGCAGACGGTTGGAAGGAGGAAACTGAAAACAGTCCTGTGTCCAGCAGACAGACTGTATGGGCAGGATGAATTAGAACGTGCATTACTAAAATTAATACTCAGCCATGCACGCCAAGTCGGCAGCTGGAGCATAAAGACACAGTAGAAGGTGAGGTAGCATTCATTCAGGCCGCCAGACAGGGCTAGCGAGTGAATTAGCTGGCAATTCTCTATTTCAGCGAATTAAACATATGGACCCCAGGAGCCCCATCTTCATACAATTTACCCAAAATATTTACACTGTGTTTGGGTTTTTTCTTCACTGTATTTATTTACTAATTTACTATGACAGAATTAATACATCCTGAGTTGAAGAAACCATGGGAAAAGAAATGACAGCTGCAAGGAACTAATTCTGAGTAGCTGCTGACATCTTCAAGAGTTTCACTTGATTTATCTGGGCTATTTTTATTTGCACATTAAGCCAAATAAATTCCATCTTAGGAATATAATTTCACTTTTGTAGGAATTATAAAAGTTCTTATTGAATATATGCATGTAAGGATAGTTCACAGTGTTTAAAACTGGGGGGAAAAGTTGCTAAGTAGTAGATTTATGTGATGTTTAATGTTTCCATCTTTAATTGGCTATATCTGTAAACATATAATACTGTTGAACTTTGAAAATCATAGCAAATTCAGTCAAAGCAACTGATATATCTCTATGCCCGTATGGAAATATTGTAACATAAGGAAGCCATATTTTACAGCATAATTTTCAGCCTCAACTAAAATCTGTCATGCCTATTTTCCTCCCAATGAAGGCGAGATTTACAAGACTTATCAAGAATGGTAATTTGAGTTACAGAAAAGCCAAGCAATTATCATACTTCCTAGGGAAACATGCAAGATTTTTTCTTTTCCATAACATCTAATCCTTAAAAAGGACATTAATTAAAAAACTTTCAACCAAAAATGCTTTTGCAGCATTTGTCTGAAAAAAAAAAAACAGCATTCTTTTCTCTTTGAAAATGAACAAACTAGTCATTTGTGGTGGTCAAAAGTAAGAATTAAAAGAACCCACTGTCTATAAAATTTTGTAACTCAGATTTTTTTATGGATCCAATTCATCTGGAAAAAATTTAACCATGTCAAAGGATATTCTTCTGTTATGTTTTATATTTCTCATACATGAAAAATGCCCCAGTATAATTATAAATTTTCAATCCCACCACTAATTACCTAAGCAGGGTTAAGATATGTGAGTCCTTTTGGACATAAAAACTCAAAGTTACTATTATTTCTGGCAGTATTTACTTGACTGTCATGAGCTTCTTTCACCAAAGAGCTATAAATATAAACTAAGATGTGTGAGAAGGAAAGAAAAAAATAAGTAACATGGTAATAAAGTCACTAGAAGGGCAGTAACTAATTTTTTTAATAACTAAAAGAAGTAGTCAGCCAAAAAATGTCTTCATTAAACTTTCAGAAGCCTTTTCAGAATCACAAAAATCATACAGAAGGAGCCGATGTTCAAATCATCATAAAAAGAATGATTAAAGGCACCAACTAAAGATTTATTCTCTTCATTTGTTTCTGATTTATTTCACTGGTAAAGATGAGAACAACAGTACAATATATTCCTAAAAAAAACTTGAAAGTAAAAAAAGCATTAAATTTAATACTATTTTACGTATACCTCCCTTAACTTCTATTATTCCATGAAAAGACATCCTTATAGGCCAGCAAAGATAACTTAAGCTGAATACAAAAGAGAGCCATTCAACTTCTTCAATTAAGAAATTCCCAAAGGAGACTAGTGATAATTTTCTGGATTTCTTTAAGCTTACACAAACTTTTCAAGTTTCAGGGCATATTAAAGTTGTCTTCCAAAATCAAGTAACAGTAAAATGATTTGAGGGTCAGCCTGGTGGCCGGTGGCATGCTCCACTTTGGCAGCCCAGGGTTCGCCTGGGCTGGACCCCAGGCATGGACCTACACATCGCTAATCAAGCCATGCTGTGGCAGGCATCCCACATATAAAATAGACGAAAATGGGCACAGATGTTAGCTCAGGGCCAATCTTCCTCAGCAAAAAGAGGAGAATTGGGGCTGATGTTAGCTCGGGGCTGATCTTCTTCAAGAAAAAAAAAGAAAAGAAATGATTTGTCCTTTTATCCAATATTCTTAACAGACTATTTTTAAATTTAACTAATTGTAAACATTTCATTCTATTTTACTGTTTAAAATTTACAATATTATTTTTCTATTTCAAGGCCCCATTTTCCTCAACCAAAAAAATAATTAATTAATTTAAAAGGGTGATAAAAAGGGAAAAAAATCCATTTTCCATTTTATTTTATTACAGTACTTGATTTTTAAACCTATGAAATATTTATGGTCCCGTTTAAGACATTTATGGCCCCACAGGGCTCCTGCTCACTCCTACTTTCCATGATCTTACTGGCACAATGAAATGACCCAGAGCATGAATAACAAGGTGTCATTTACATGGGTAAAGGTTGTGATGTCACACCCACACAATTAAAAACGCCCCCCCGAGAGCAGCACCAAAATGTCTGCATATGGGGAAGATGAAAAGTCATCTTCGTGACGACCTGGATCTTCCTGACAATGAAAACCCTGCATGAAATATCCTTGTCCGTTGGGTTAGCACCCCATATATGTATGTCGCTTCCTTATTGCTTTTGCAGTCACTAAACCTGCAGTTAGAACCAGTGTTGATCAGAGTCAAGGTACTATCTCTGTTTGGGGTATTTCACTCCCGTGTGGCCCTTATACTTTACGAAATGAGGTTCTTACCTTTCACTTTCCCCTCGGTCTCCGGCAGTGCATCCCACGCGACAGTGACAGCGGTGGGTTTGCCATTGACTGGCCAGACGTTTAAGTTCTCAGGAGCTGTGGTAGGAGCTACAAAAGGACCAGGATCCAAGGTTTAAAAATGCCCTTGTGGATCTTTGCAAGTAAATGACATACGGTCTCTACATACACATTTTTTATTAAAGAGCTACTGTCTTAAGTTTTATTATACGTGAGAGAAAATTCTGCACTTGTTCTTTGTGCCACAGAATGATTTACGACAGTTCTACCAACTCGTATAGTGAATTTAGACATATCTAGGGAAATGCTTTTGGGAACTCCGAATTTCTTTCATTGATGAATAGTGAAATATACAAACAATGTGAAAATCCAGTTCACATTTCTTTTTAATAAAGCTTTTAAAGACATAGTTTAAAAGAAAGTAATTGTAGCTTTGAATACAGTGTGAAATTCTCCCCAAAATCAAACATGATGCCAGTTTTAGGAAACAAGAGGCTCTTAGGAAGACAAGCCATGCGTTACTCAGGGGCATCCATGCACATGTGCTCCACATGTCAGAACAACATGCTAAGGAAAATGGTCAGTGAAGGATAAAACTTGGACCCAAAGAAAGTGTTCTTTGTGTTCATACGTAGAAACACTTCCAAGATTTAAGGTTAATCTTGCTTTAAAAAATGCCTCTTCTGGCCTTTATCACTATTGGCTTCTTAAACTGTCTTTAAATCTTATTTCAGGGGTAATTCCCAAATGGAAAACCCAAAGGCCGTTTTAAATACAGACCCGATTCTGGCGTTCTCTGGAAGACGGAGGTGCTCCACTTTCCATCTCTTTCACCCTGTGAAATACGGACTGCAAATTCATACATGGTGTCTGGAATCAGGTTCTCGATCAACACGCGTCTGTGGGAGATCTGCTTATAATCCCACCTGGCTGATTCTCCCTTCTCGCGATAGCGCACAGTGTACTGTCTACAAGAAACGACAAGACATCAATGCACCCAGTCGACAATTCTCTGCAGCTGAACATTAGATTCCTTGCTGGTTTTCCTTCCCCATAAGTGATGGCTTTTGGAGGTAAGCAAAGTAACCAAAGAGGAGAAGAATCTAAACTTCTGACTATGTTATGGACTGAAAGAACCTACTTAAGATCCAGGGAAAGATGTCTGAAGTCGACCAGAAAAGATGGAGCTTGGTGTCTTTTCAAGACCCAAAAGTCTTACTGCTCAAAACATCAAGCAGAGACTAAGAAGGAAAGGGATAGAAGGGGGACAACCTTTATGAGACGTGTGTGTGCATGTTTGTGTAGGGATGTGTATGTATGTGGTGTAGAGAGGGCAATATTAAGAACCAGAACTGGCCCAAGATAGCTTGGCTCTCCAGAAAAGAAAGACAAGAAGACTCATTTCATGCCAAAGCAGGTATGTTTTTTATAAGTTCTCGAGGAAAGGCGACATGTGGTTTTGAGTAGACTTATCACCTTATGAGAAGAAGCAAAATGTGTAACAAACAGCAGGATAGAGTCGTTTATAAAAGGACCTCTCTAGTGTGTGATTATCTATCTAGAGTGTGATTAGAGAAACATGGTGTGAGCTAACATGGTCATATTCAACCACCCCAGGTAGAAGACATGATCAACACTCTAAGACATGCAAATGTCATGTACTGCATGTCTTTTCCAAGAAATTTTCTTTGAGGTTGCCTTGCAGTAGAAAGCACTGGATGCATTAAAATTGTACTATTCATTATGATATTTAATAAGTCAGGATAAGATTTCAGTTGCAGACACGGCACACCAATTAACACAAGAGTTCTGCTAAGAAAACTCAAATCCTCGTTTTCATCAACATGCTGGAAATCAAAGTCCAATGGGAATCAGAGACGCTTCATGTTGGGGGAGAGCATCTGGCTAGGGAGAGAATCACTGTGAACCTTCTAAAGTCTTTCAAAAGAAGCAGATGTCTTCTTTGTACTAGTGGACAGTGACAGAAACTACATCTAATGCAAATAACAGCATATATATATATATACATATAATTCCAGCATTGTATTTCATTCATTTTTTTAAAGTACATTCACTTTTCCTGATTGCATATAGGTTCAAAAATTGATATATAGTGACTAACCACCAAACCTTTGGCTTTCCCTTGACTATGTAAACTATTTAGTCACTTACATGAAATTTTGATGACTATATTAATCTCCCACTACCTGGAAATGGTGTTCATCGGTGGTCTTGTTAATGCAAAAATTATTTTACCCTTATGATTGGTTTTTCTTCTATTGCTATTGCAAATCAATATAAAAACCAGAATAATATAACGTCATGGCTTAAGAGAAAAAACGGTGCATTTTGTTATGCACAAATGAGCTGGACATGAAGCAAGTCAGTGTTTGAAGAATGTCTAAAGAGGAGCCACCATTAGAGGCATTAGACAAATGTCCACTACTCTACATAATCCTCCTTCCTCCTGTCACTCTTCCCAATAACAGGAGGAACCGTAAGACTCCTCCTGAGATGACCCACATGCTCTGCACATGAGCAGATCAGAAATGAGACAAAGCAAAACACAAATGGGCACAAAGAAAGAAACGGAATCTAAGAAATTTCCAGACACAAGATAAGACTATAAGTGAGATGTGTGGTCCTGCTGTGTGCATTACACACGAGGCCCTGGTAGCATCTGATCTGTGGGAAATGTGTGACCACACTTGGGATTAGCTGGATTGTCACAGAATGCTTTACTGGTGAGCTACAGAAGAAGCCAGCATTCATATACATCAGAAGACATGATCATTCAAATAAATATGTCTCTTTTTTTTTTTTCCACCCCAAAGCCCCAGGACGTAGTTGTATATCCTAGTTGTAGGTCATTCTAGTTCTTCTGTGTGGGACACCACCAGAGCATGGCCTGATGAGCGGTGCATAGGTCCACACCCAGGATCCAAACTGGCAAACCCTGGGCTGCTGAAGCAGAGCACGCGAACTTAACCACTCGGCCACGGGGCCGGCCCCTACATGTGTCTTCAGGGCCAGAAAAACCACATCTCATACATAAAGGCAAAGAAATAAGGAAAAGTACCTTGATGCAACAACTTTCTTCTGTTTTTCCAAAACAGGATCCACCCAGGCCACAAGCACAGATTGGGACGACATAACCCGGACATTGATGTCTTCAGGCACGTCCATTTCATCCTCTTCTGAAATGACAATGGGACGCATGGAAAGGCTGTCTCTAACAATGGTCTCTGCCCTGAATTCCTTGGGCCTCCAGAGTTTATTATTTACCCTGTATAATTTTTAAATTGCTTATGCTTAATGTAGATAAAATGAAAAGAATAGAAAGCTAAACAATTACTTGATCGGTCAATGTAGAAAAACCAAGATCTCCACCCTGGCTCTTCTTATACAGTCTAAGAAATGCACAGTTCACCTTAAAAGCTGCCCGACACAACTGACATAAAGAACAGTACACAAGTGTTGCTGAGCCTTGGCCAAAGATCCTCCAAGTAACTCAGTGTTTTGCCAGTATACACTGTAATTTTCAGGGAAATATAATTTTTACGGGAAGCAGAAGTTTAGGGGAAGAAAAGCTCCAATCAGAGCATTTCCTTGGTGATCATGGCATGAAATGAAAACTCTGATTCAAACAACTGCCCAAATCACATTGAGTTCAGCATTCTCACATTTTAGAACATGTAATTCCAAGGCAGATTCAAAGTTATATTTAGATAAAAAATAGAATTCAGTGTGTCAATTTCCAACAGAATAGATCCTCGTCACTAAGCTTGTAGTTTTTGTTCAATCTCTAACTTAAATACTCACAGGAGTCTTCAATTTTGCTTTTTAGTCTCTTGGAGTTTTTGCTTTGGTTTTTTTTTTGCGTATTTTTTTTCTTTTTACCTTTCAGGGACCATGTTTCAAAAGGATGTGGCTTTTACTACAAGTAGGGGAAGATGGAAATATTTAGCCTGTTAGAAAAGTGATATGGACTTCTGCTATAGTAGCAATTAATGAATAAAAAAGTGAAACAACATGTATGTGAGGCTTCTGTTATATAATGTAAAAAATTATAATAACTATAAATATAAAATTATAATGTATAAATATGATATGTAATAATAGAACATATTATAGAATATAAAATTATAATCCACAAATAAATTGTGAATTCATGAAAATAATTAGACTGCAGTTGCCTCTCTCAATTAAGGCACATGATCCAGAAAAGGTATACGTAATTTGTTAAAATATAAGTAGTATAAAAAATATCTGTGAAGGGATGTGGAAAAAAGTATTCCTTAGTAAGTGACCAATGATCAAGCTATCAGCAAGGCACTACTACATTCTTCTCTCTCTTCTCAATGCCATTTTTATGCAATATTAGCTGAAATAAAGTTTGAGTGCATATCTTGAAAGCCACTTCCTCCACACCCACTCTTATTTCTCTCTGTTCACAGTCGATAACTAGGCCAATTTATGCATGGATCAGATTATGCCTTTAAATGGAATAAATACTTGGCCGCTCCTATCGTGGCAAATCTGCGCAGTGAAGCCATGCAAAATATACAGAGAAATATATTTCACCAAAGAACGCTCTAACCTCTGAATATAAAAGAAACACACTTGTATCCATAATGTGCCCAAGTCTGCCCTGTTGTTTCCTTTACATTCAATAAAATCCATGTAATTCATCACCCAGTCAGCATCACTTGGAAACAACACTGCATTCACCCCTAGACCATGGCTCAACCAGATGCATCCTTAGAAACATACCTGAAATCTTCCGCTTCGTTAGGGCCGCCCTGTAGACTGGCTGACTCCTCCCCTGGGCGTTCATGGACTGCAGGGAGACCACGTACACTGACTCGGAGGCTGTGGACCAACGAGCAAGGGATGAGGCTCTGTGGTTGGTGTTCCGAGGACACACATCCCTAGTTGTCTGCGTCCCTCCCACCTTCCTCCTTCCTGTCTCATCTTTCTGGGGCGTTCCCACTTCTTCAGGACAACTAAAGGTGACAAAAAGCACTGCAGGAACTAGACAAGAACACTCCTACGTTAGAAAATGTGGAAGCGATTTGTACCTACAGTCTTGAAAATGAAATGGGTTTCCATCTCATCAGCCCCAAAGACAGAAGAACAATGTTTAAGAAATCAAAGAATAGCATATTTACCCACATAATTCCCCCAATTTCTTTTTAGTTCCAAAATAAAGAAGGGGCGACTCTGGTTTTATCTGTCATCGAAAAGAAGGGAGAGGGACAAGAAAGGCCAGTGGGCCAGGTCAGCAGCCCCGAAGGGATGCTGTGCCCTTCGAAAGTAAAAGCCTCAGAACGGAAGAACAAATGGAAGAGTTTAAACATATCCTTTATTTCTGGATTGTTCTTTCACTTAGTTACCCACTCCCACCCCCCAAATTGCACTTTGGGCCCACTAGCATTCAACTTAACCTAAACTTGAAAACTCTATTTGGAAAAAAAGTCACAACGATGAAATGAAACTTGTAACTCTTGAGTACTATGGAATCATAGAGTCTGAGACCCACGTGAAACCTCAGTTATCTTCCAATTTGACCTGCTTATTTAAGAAATAAGGACATAAAGCCATGAAAATTGATTGATTCGCCCAAGGTCACACCCCTAAGAAGGCCTCATTATCTTCCCTGACCCCAAGGTTGCCGATGCCTAACTTGTCTCTACTGACTGAGCTTCTTGTAGCAGCCCTAATCAATTCACAAATAAAAATGAGGCAACCTGATATATTTCTAATGCAGACAGTTATAGCAGCATGTAATACCCAAGTAAATTAATAGATCCTAAAGGAAACTTACAACTCTGGAGTCCTTCCTTCAGGAATTGCAAACTTTCATAAGGCAGTGGGAAAATAAACCTTTTGTTTTTACAAACAGCATGTGGAGTTACATAAAAGGAGACCCGTGTCCGAAAACCTCACACAGAGAGCCCTATTTATGTAAAGTAAACTGCTGTAGGCTATCAGATTTCAAGGGAAAGAGATAATATTGACAACCTGCTCTCTCTCTCTCTGTAGGGCAGGTGAAACTCACACTGTGCCGTGAGTAATTTATTTAGGCTAAGGCTCTCACATCTTAGTCTACCAGAGAATTTCGAAATGCAGGTTTTATACAAGGCAGGAATCAAGTTTGATACACTTGGATCCACAGAACATCAAACTAAGCTTCTAAACAGAGGAGCTGCTTCAGCTCTGTTAACTTCTTGGTGCTGTTGACAGTGGATGCATGCCCAAAGGCAACAAAGAAAAAACTGTGCCCCACTGCCGTCCAGCTTCACGATCCAGGAACATGAATAAATAACTAAATGCGAAAAGCAGTGGCCCATGATTTATCAAGAACCACCAAGAAATGAATAATTCCCCAAATCGACATTTTTATGTATTAGCAATGTAATTCTTAAAGTTCTTTGATTTTTTTTTTTATGCCCAGATTCTTGATTTGCTGAGCTCTCCAAACTAAACTTGGCTCAAGATTACCACGAAGGAAGAGCTTTGTACTGCAGTTAACTAGAATAACAGCTCACGTGTGTGCAGTCCAGTCTCTTCGCTGTGTTAAGCATTTCACGTCAATTCTTCATTTAGTCCTGAAAAAGCCCATGAGGGAGCTACTCTCCTTGTCTCCATTTCAGAAGAGGAACCAGGCTCAGAGGAGTGAGATGACCCCCGCAAGGTCATGGTCTAAGTGGCAGGGCCAATTCTCACATCCAGTTCTGTGTGGCTGCAAACCCCAGGCTCTTAATAACGCGGGCAAGGATGTTAGCAGGCCCAGGGCTGAAGGGGCACCGGGGCTGAGAAAGTGCCTGACAGCTGGATAGGAGGAGAGCACCCCGTTTCATAAAGAGATAATGCAGACTATGCAATGGTATAAAAACACGCCTCCGTCTGTGTTCCTGATTATTGAATAAAAGGTGGAAATAAAATTGCCAAAATGATCCCAGCATCACCAACCCAGTGACCCCAAGTACCCCCCCACTGTCAGAGCCAATGTATTTGCTCACTTTCCCAACCTGAAGTGGACCTCGAGTGTGTGATGCGTGAGAAACTCTGAGTGTCTGGACTTCTGAAGGTCTGTCGTAACTTTCTGAAGGACTCCAAACTGAAACGTCCTCATTCTTTTATTACTGTCCAGCTCCCACCTCACATCCTGGGGCTTGCTATCTCCTCTCCCCTCCACTTTCCCTGTGGGCCTCCTTTGACCTTGGGATTGACACTGGCGCTCCCACTGCAGCACTGCCCGCCTCCTGGGCCTGCTTTGCTGTCTCCAGGCAACTTTTACAACAAGGAGCTCTACTCACACTGTTGATTGTCTGTCTCTGTGAGCGACTGCTGGGGCCTCAGGACCTGGGGTGGTGACTGAGAGAAGATGCCCAATAAGACGTAGTTAATGAATGACTCAGAGGATGAGGTTTCTGCTGCCAGTACCTCAGGCTCGCTTTTCTCCAAATTTCCTTAATATCTGACCATTCTCTGCAGTATGACACTTTCAATGGCATCTGGGTTATAAGCAGAATTAAACTACTATCCAGGATAAAACCAGGAGACAGGTGTCCCATAATACAGCAGGCCCACTCTAACATACCCGGGGAATTGATTTCATCTTTCCTCCCAGGCACGATGGAGCAAGCATCCAGTAAGACCTCCTCCTCCTCATGGTAACCTCTCAGATTGTACAGAATGGCAAGCCCAATGCTTTTTACGTGGTGGAAATTCGAAAGCTATCATGTTGTAGTGGAAGCCCAAGAGACCAGCATTGTCTGTTCAGGTTGGGACCGGAGCCCACCCCCACCTCAGTTCCAACGTTTGCTCAAGTTCAGGCAACAAAAAAAATCCTTCTGCCACCCTCAAGTGAGCCAGGGGTTCACTACTGAGGGAACGAATAGAACCAGTCAGATGAAAAACTTGTCAACACCAAATGACATTTTAATGTGTGGTGTCTATGAAAGACCCAGAACAATGAAAACTTCCCACCGAAAAAATGCTCTCCTGCAGTATCAAAAATGCAAAAATAGTGACTCTACTCTTCTGTTGACATTCTGGGTAAAATCTGGCCCACATCACCAAAACAGAGCCATTTAACCTGCACAGCACATTCAGGAATGAATGACTCAAGAGTGTCCACATTATTCAGTGGCTTCAGTGACTGAGCCTCTAGCTCCAGGTCTCGCGGCCAGTACTGAAGCCAGGCTTCACAATGCACCGAGAGCTCAGATTTCTCCCTTGGCTTCTGCGATCCCTCGTGGTTCCGTGTGGCATTGGAGCAGAGAGGCAGCTAGTCTCTTTTGGCTGGAAAAAGTCTGCATTCTGTGCTTTGAAATGGCTTCAATGCTCTGCCTGGCTCGCTGCTGCCTGTGCCACCACGTGGAGACCATGGAGCCCACAGAGCGCCACAGCTGACCCTGTGCTGTGCATACCCAATGGACTTTTCCGAGAAAGTCTTTGGCAGGTGGCTGAAGAGAGCAGCAAATAGCCTCGGAGGCTATTTCAGGAGGGAATCCAGCCTGGCCTTGCACTGAGTGTCTCTACCAGATCAACATGTCCTGGGCAGTGTCTGCCCTGCAGCCCAGGGAGCCAGCCTTGAGTCCTGAGAACTTGGAGCTGCTTGTCCACACTTCAAGATGTTGTATGGTCATGCCTTTAGCAAAGTGGATCTTGTCCTCAGGGCACCTGAGGCCCACCAGGCCTTCGTCCCCCAAGCAGACCTATTTCCACCACCACCGTTCTCGCCTCATCGGGCTGAGCTCCAAACCAGTGTTAATCGCTGCTGTGGCCCTGGCAGCTCTCACTCCAGGGTTCTCTTCTCCCCCTTCCTTCTACCATTCCTCTGTCCTGTCTCCAGCTAATCTCAGTTCCTGCCATTTGCCCATCCCTTGCTGTATCTGAGAGAAGATCTTATCTTTTATACCCACGTAGGCGCCAATGGGCGCCACTCTGCCTTCTCATTGGTGACTCTGCTCACATCACACAGGCCTTCAGCTGTCTGCCCTTCTCTGCTACTTTGCCTTGAGCCATTCCTCCTTCTATCCCCAGCTCGTCATTGAATACGCTGGATGCTGAGCAGTGCCTCACTATATGTAAGTGAAGAGACCACTGGATCCCATTGGAGTCTCCAGAAGAGCTCAGTAAACCACTCCATCTTCCTCGCCTGTGTACTGATCCAATTAGGAAATGAAGGAAGAGTAAGCAGCAGGGGCCGAAATATTTACTGCTGGTACAAACTAAGTTGCAGAACATGGGGACGAGTGTACTTTCTAATACGGAACCTCAGAATTAGACGGCCTCTGCTGCTCAGCAGCCCTGGGCCTTACAGGACTCAGGGCACAGAGGAGCTGAGCAGAATGTGTGCTTTCTACAGGCCAGCTCCCCCTCGGGAGGAGGAGATAGGAAGGGACCAAGCCACAGTTACCCAGTGTCACTTGCCAAACTCATCAAGTAGATAAGAAGGTGTGAGGGAAGAGGGAGAAAAGCAGGAGAGTTGCAGCCCTTGGCACTGACTCCACACCAAAGAAGCACCAGGCACGAGGAGAAGCACTGGCCCTCAAGGATCATGGCCACGCCATGTCCAGGCCTGCCAAAGAATAAGGCCAGCAAAGGTCAGGCCTCGATCCAGGCTAGAATGATGCACAGAATCTCTCCCAGTCGCAGCAGAGGAGCCCTCCAGCCTTCCACAGCCAACGCTTCCTTTACCCCGTGAGGGTTTGGAAAGAGGGAAGAGGGCAGGGCTGGTGTGCAGGCTCCACTCAGCTGCCACCACATTTCATCTCAATGGGACTCAAGGTCCCGTGTCCTAGGATCTAAGATGAAGCTTAAAGAACAAAACGTTGAAAGCAGAGCAGAGATGGGAAAAGCATTAGTCCTCCCATAACATCCAGAAAAGTGGTCCAGTTCAAGAAATTGGTGCTGTCAGGTGAGGAAGCAGGTGCACTGGAAGGGTGGTCGTGTGCTGGCACCGACCAAAGGTTAAAAGGATGGAGGCATAGAGGATAGAACAAAGGGTAAAATTTTGAATAATTGTAAAACCTGGAAAATGACCATTTTAACTACAATAAAATGTTCGATCACGAATGAGCATCTAAATATTGAAAGGATGGGAGAGATCATCAAACACTGAATACTGCTTAACGTAACACTCACCTAGCTTTTTAATTTCATGTGTTCGCTCATCTCTTGTCAGTGGGATGTAATTCATCTTCCGGCCACTTTCCCCGTAGCCCAGAAGAAAACCCCGTGATCTTCTTGGACTCTTGGCTCCAGACAGCCGTGGCGCCTTCCACGCAACGGACAGCCGGTCGTCTGAGGATCGCACCCGGACACGCAACGGCTTGTTTGGCACGTCCTTTTCTTAAAGAGGACATGACACAGAAACCATTAAACAGCACATCCCTTAGAGTTTACCATTGGGTATATAAAGTCTTTCCGAAGACTGAGCCACAACAATTAGCAGTTGGGCTTAAAACATCCATTTTTGGTAAACAATTCTAGTAAGAACATTTTTTCCCCAAGGGTATCTACACTCTGTGCATTTGTTCCTCCCCACATTTCAGACCAAGAGATCTCGATAACTTGAAGTGAAAACCTACCGTGTGTGAAACTGCCAGCCAGTAATCTTGGATATTTTATAATGTTCTTTTTCATCTATTTCCTGTTGCCCTCTTAAGGCCAAAACTGTATATTCTCTGCTGAGAGCTAAAGGTCAGAATACAGCAAACAGTCTTATGTGCTATTTATAACTGTCCTCCAGGAAGCTTTGCACTGTCAGGTTGAAAAGATGGGCTTTCCTGGCCTTTACGGTGAATCACTGAGAGCTAAATATAAACTGATTTGTGGTTTTGATCTTAATTTTTCTTGCATGTCTGTCTTGCCCTTCCAAACGAACCCTGCCGCTATCTTCAGTCTCTGTTATTTCTTTCCCACTAAATCAATCAATTTCGAGAAATCCTCTTGTGAAACTGATTAAATTCAAGAAATGCTCCACTATGAGCTTTCTCAAAGCAATGCATTTTGGTGGCCGACACCTAGTACTCAAAGTTTTGCTTTTACATCAATTAAGAGCTGATAAGTTTGGGAACAAGGGACTTGTGTGCTGACTACCTTATGCATTTATAATAGTGGGCCACATTATAGCCCTTACTTGGGGATCCACTTAGGCTAAGGAGTGTCTCTGTGGTTATATAAGCCCGTTACTTCCCAGACATTCTTCCTCACCATCTAAATTAACCCCTTCCTCAATTCTAATTAATTTTATTAGACTAGAAAATTCCCAGCTAAGCTAAAGCAAAAACAAAAACTAATGTCATGAGTTAGTGCGAGCCTCAATAACACAATAGATACAGTCATGCATCACTCAATAACAGGGATACGTCCCAAGAAATGTGTCATTGGGTGATTTCATCGTTGTGCAAACATCATAGAGTGTACTCACACAAACCTAGACGGTACAGCCAACACACAAAGGCTACATGGTACCAATCTTATGGGACCACCATCCTATATAAGGTTCGTTGTTGACGGAAACGTCATTATGCAGCTCATGACTATAAACAGCCATCGGAGATGGTTGCTCTGA
This sequence comes from Equus asinus, assembly GCF_041296235.1. Taxonomy (NCBI): domain Eukaryota; kingdom Metazoa; phylum Chordata; class Mammalia; order Perissodactyla; family Equidae; genus Equus; species Equus asinus. Next base: position 30,573,019 of record NC_091790.1, read on the forward strand.
ACAGCAGACACCTGGCTGCAATGTTCTAAATCTAACCAAAAAGAATATGCATTTGTACACTAGCTGGAATTAACTAATCAGTCACTGGGCACCCCATTGCTAAAGGCTACTAAGAGAATACTGCGTAATGGTTCAACAAATATTTTCCCCAGTATATAAAGTAGTAATTATTAAGATTTTTTGCTTTTAATCCAATAGTGGCAAATGGACTAACTATATACAACTTCGCCTCGCACCCTGGTGTTGTGAGTGTAACCACTTCCACTGGGTCATACTGAATTGATCTCAGTTTTGGTCCAAGTTAAGAGGTGGGCTCTCAATTTCAAGGTCTAGCTTCTATAAAAATCAGGGACCACCAAGCGCCTATGGAAATGACAATTATGCTCATTATCGAGTTCAAGAGAAAGTAATTCTCTGAAAGTGTTCGGTACGAATAGTCCAACGCATTAACGGCACAGCATTGATTGATCCTATGAGTTCCTATATCAATCCTATGACTTGATTATTCCTATGAGTTCCCGTTGGGGATCTCTTGCTTGATGCTCATAACAATGTGACATCCGATGTTTCTAGAAAGATCCAGGCTGCCAAATCTTGTTAAGCGTTTGAGTTGTCCATGGGTGACTATATCACAGAAGCAGACGTGAACTTCCTTCATCAGCGTGTGTCGCTGCTGAATAGACCTTGTGTGGGGCTAGGGTAAGAATAATTTTTTGAAAAATACTCAGGAAAAAAATCTTGTAAAAACTACCTAGAAAAGCAAAATCTGGACAGGGACCAGCATGTTGACTCTCATTTATCAACAATGACGTTTTCGTTTGTTTTTTAAAGTTAGTTAGCAGATTTTTGGAAGACATTTATCAGAATAAAATACACAACCGAGTTAATTTTTCAAGACTAGTGTTTGTGTCATTTTCAGATTTATGCAAAGTTAGGAAATAAATTTTCCATGAGCCATGAGCATGGGAATAGAGGTCAAGAGAGAAAATTTTAAAGGAAGCAGAGAACTTTTCTTCAGTCTCTTTTTACATCCTCTAAGGCATTCTTTTCCTCTGTAAGCCTCCAATTCAAACTATCACCACACACAAAAACTTCAGCTGGAACAGAAGACCTGCTCATGAATGACGTCACAGACTCTCTGAGGTGAACCACCTGAAGTCAGGGTTTGATTTCATGGAGTACCCAGCTTTGGGAGGGGTCAGGGCTGTGTTTAAAAAAAAGTCTGTAAGATGAAAATGATCTCTGCCAACAACATATGATGTTTATTTTACTGTTATCAAAAGCTCATACTTCCTCCAGGGAACCTCAGTGATGTGGGGGTAAGAGATGACTCCTGCTCAAGTGGCCACAGGCCATTTGCATGGCTTGATTTCTCAGGTAGTGCTGGCAGGGTGACCACCCAACCAACACAATCTATTTCCCAAGAGACAGCAGTAAACAGGATTATGTCCATGCTGCTATCATCGACCTGACTGGCCTCAGTGCTACCCTCCACAGCTCTTGTTCTAAAGCCCTTTGTGGCCCACAACACCTCTCCCTTCCATGGCAGAAAGCACCACTCAGCATGGGAGTTCTGGGATGATGCCCAGCAAAATGGGCAAATCTACTGGAAACACATACACGAGTCTGAAAGAGACAGCTGAAAATAAATTATGGAACAGAAATGGCATTCCCTGCCCCGTGGTCCTGCGACAGGCCTGGGACCCTTCCAGCCACACATCCCACAGTGGGTACAGTGCTGGTGGAGAGCGCACTGTCACTGCCGGGCCTTGGGGAGCACTGCAGGTCTCCGCTCCAGGACACACCACCTCTGACGCTCCACAGTAGGATACTGAAAAAACAGTCATGAGGACAAAGGTCACCGGAATTTCCTAAAGTGACGAGGTCCCTGAAGGAGGAAGCAGGGAGTTTCTCGGGACGAAGAGCTTGGTCCCAGTGGCACAAGTTTGTCGCCCGAGGTGCCCAGCCCGTGGCTCTGTCCTGACCCACACCAGGCCCACTAAACATCAGTCACGCTGCCCAGTGGCAGCGCCAGTAGCTGCCCCCTAGGACTGCACAGGCTTTCACCCCAGGCTCCGACCTGCTGCCTAACCACCCCACACCAGGGTTCAAGAAGGAGGCCAGGCCTGCCGAGCAAGTTACGGGAGCAGGGCTGAGGCCAGCCCTTATAACCAACCTCACTGCCTACTTGACATAGAACTTTACAGTTTGTCACAAGCTCTCATATGGTTTCTTTTAACTGTCCTTACACAAGCTCTTAAGTAAGTAGGATAGATGTCGTAATCCCCATGAGAAAACTGAGGTTCAGAGAGGTGAAGTAACTGACTCAAGGTCACACAGGCTGCTAAGTGCCAAGCAGGGACCTGAATTCAACCATTCTGATGCCAAGTTCCGTTCTCATCTGACCAGATCCCTTCCATTTACGCTCTCCCCTCATCCCATGTGCCATCCCACCAACCATCTAACTCTTCTGCTCACGAATGCAAAACAGGCCTTCTGAGCTACAGAGGCACCCTTCAGACTGGGAGCATAAATGCCTTGCACAACAGGCATTAAATTTATGTATGTGTGTATCTTTTTAAAAATGGACCAGACAGGTACACTCAGCAAGTAGCAAAGGAACAAGAGAAGGCCTCTCGCCAAAGATCGCCCCAGAGAACTGTTTCCGGGCGGCACAGAGGCTACTGACTCTGAAAACCGCAGAGCGAAGGGAGAATGCCAAGTCTCTCAACACCGCCCTCTATTTTTCAAATCTTTGGGTTTAGAAAAGCCAACCACAATTTTTTTGTCAAGTACTTTGAAAATGTCCTTTCTTTAATATTCTGGGTTACGTATACTGTCAAACATCTTTTATAGCTCTTTTATAGATCATCTGGTCATCCCCTTCTAAGATGAGATGCACATTACAAAACCTCTCCATATGGTTCAAATTCACTTGCAATGAAATTAAGTGTTTTCTTTCAGCCGTGTGTGATAGCATCCCAGAAGCCTTCTGGACATCATCTAACAAATCTCTGTAAGTTTTTATCTTGAAAACAGGAAGTCCAATTGCCAAGAGTAATCACATTCATGTCCACCAGTGCTGGGCATAGTCTACACTTGGCAAGACACATTCCCCTCATTGCTCTTGGTACAACACAGTCAGGTAGATCTTACGCAGGGATAGTCAATAACAGAAGACCCACACCAATTAATTACACACCATCCACTTGGCAGGTCAGTTGGGTGAAAGAATTACCATCTAGATCATAGTGGACATCAGAAAGCTAGATAGGATGAGAACATCTCTCCTGATTCATATCGCCAGCTATGCAAATTGGCAAATATTCCGAAATTGTAAGGAATCAGAGTCTGTCCTTTTCACACAGAAAAAAAATTCAAAACTTAACATGACGCTTTGCCCACTTACAATTCAATGCTAATTAAAGATGGTAGCTTTCAAACTGGGCTTCCACAGGCCCCAGGGTCAGGATCTGAATCTAACAGGCACTGGCTATGTGACTTTGAGAGTCCTCTCTGAGCCTCAGTTTCCTTCTCTGTAAGGTAGTGCACATGTGTTGGGTTTTGTAATATAATCCAGGTAAACTTTACTACGGTACATGGCATATGTTAAGCACGCATTAATGGCCAGTTGTATTTGTGGTCATGATAAAAACGAAATCTCTCATTTATCACATTCATTGGACGGGTGGGTGGCCCCCTCCAGCACACGAGCTGGGATCGCCTCTCAGAGCCTCCTAGGATGACTTGCACACACCAAGGGCACTAAAAAAATGTGTTTCAAAGAACCAGACAGGAGCAAAAGAGACGGACGCATTGTCAAAGACTCTTTACACTGAAAATCTTCTCAAAATGAGGTTGTCTACATCCAGTTGACGTTTTTTGCACCATAAACTGAAAGCACTATTCATTGTCTTCATCGTCGTCTAACAGTTATCAATTACTCTGAGCAGGTCTCTACTCTTCATTGGCAGAAAAGTACACAGTCACTGTGTCTGGTGACCACTTTCCTTGGCCCCATCTCACCTAGCAGGACATCCTTGTTTACCAGCAGAACGTGAGGTATCACTGAGTCTACAGCTCCTAAGAGTAAGCAGTTTGTTCTGCTGGCCAATCTGTTGCCTCTCTGCACTGACCTCCAAGCTTCGCAAGATGGCCCTTGCCCTCAACCCCGCGGCCTGACAGAGCAGGTCTGTGTGCTCACTGGCCTCCACTCGCCCATCCTCCGCCCCAGGGAGCCACGCCATCATCCGCAAACATCAGTCCTCAAGGCAACCAGGGACAGTGGTCTGTAGGTTGAGAGGGAGTCCAGCCATGAGGCTAGAGTGGTGGTCCTCAAGTGCGGGGTGCATGAGAACCACCTGGAGGGCTTGGGAAAACGTGCCCTTGTCTCCCACCTCTATGGGGCCAGCTGAGACTCCAGAGTTTCCATGCACGTTTGATGAATAAGCCTGATAAGGAAGAGGAGAGAAGGGCCAGAAAAGGGAAGGAAATATGCATTAGAGAGGGTGAAGGTGGATGTGGACAGCCAAACAGAGGACATGTGCTTTGCTGTCCCCATTCTGCTCCCGACACAGGTCCAGGCACAGCACTGATGGTCGTCTGCCACGGGAGGTTAGCGAGTGCCTCATCAGCCTCTACCTACCAAGGGCTCCTTTTTTCTGGGCAAGTTCTGACACATAATCCTCCTGAAACACCTCCGTGTGTTTCACAAAACTCTTCTCCAACACACTCAGTATTTGCAATACTTACTTTGAAGTCTCTGTTTAATACCCCATTCTCCTCTCCAATAAGCAACTTCCAAAATTTTAATCACTTATTGAGTTTTTGTGTGATATTTGGGTCGGCCCAGCTATTTAACAATAAGGAGAAAGAGAATCTCATTTCTTCATTTTGGAAGAGTGTCTGTCAGTGTCACCAACCTTCATAATTTATTGGAGACCTACTGGGGGAAGGCATTTGACAAACATCCTCACGTTAACCCAGCAACACCCCATTCACAGGCAAGGAAAAGGAGGCTTAGAATTTTGAAGCCAGACAGCAGTAGGCACTAAGCTAAGTAGGCAACCCCAAAAGTGTCTCTCTGGCTTGATTATTTTTAAGAACAAAAGACTCAGAAAGAATCTTTGACCTTCTCCCTAACTGCCTACAAATTTGAGATAGAAGGTCTGTTCCAGGGAGAAGCTCTCAGCACAGATAACAATAGTATAATATGAACTAGGTGTGGTAGACAGGAGTACCCTGGCAAGGCCCATTTGATCAAAGTCCTCTCCACCTCTGATTGTCTTTGCAAGGCATGGCAAACTTTTGTTTACCATTATTTCCTTTCCCATCTCCATGTGAACTGCCTTCCTCCCCTTTGAATTTCAAACCACTACCCCCAACATCCTCCTTTGTTTTTAGCTGAAGATGGTATTCAAGTGGTGGCTTCAGCCATTTTAAAAAGTTACTCAGTTTTCCTGGGTTTCTCCCATGTATACATGTTATTAAATTTGTTTGATTTTCTCCTGTTATTCCACCTCATGTCAATTTAATTTTTAGACCAGCCAGAAGAACCTAGAGGATAGAGGAGTATTTCTTCCTCCTCGACTGCTGGAACTGGAACCTGGGTCTATAGCATCTACAGCCCTATTCTTTCCACTTCACTCTTGTTCAGAAGCTCATGGTGGCTGCAGAGTTGGTGTCACCAGCAGCCACATGATGGCATAAGCACTGTGCCTGCTCTGGGAGAAGGTCCCCTTGGTGCCTCACAGACACCTCTGGTGAAGACTCTGGTCTCCAGCATCTGGTTTCACTATCCAAGATGTTCATGCCATGAGTACATCTGCTTACATAAAATGTCAGCTAAGTTCCCAAGGGCCTCATTGCTTTTCAGGGGAAGTCAGTCCATTTGTCCCTTCAGGATCCACTCATCACACTATTCCCCTTACATTCACACACGTTTCAGTGTCCAAGCAAAGATCATCTGATGAAGAGCCAAGGACCTGGTCAGCCACAACAATGGCCTGGCTGCCTGACTGGGAAGCAGATGGGACACTGAGGAGAGAATTAGTGGGACAGGCACACATCTCATCATCCTTCAGAGACACTAGAACAGCACTCCTAAGCCAGTGCCTGGAGTCAGTAAACCCTTGCTGCCTTTTCAGGGGCTGGAAGAAGAGAGAAGGTCTTAAAAGAAAAACAACAACAAAAAAGAACCTTGATCTCCCCAAAGCTAATCAATGTCAATTACTAATAATGTTACAGATTGTGGAAGCCTGTATAAAGCATTTAAAGCTAAATTTTAAAACAAACAAACCTAAGTGCCTTCAGTTCTAAGATTTCTGCTGCCCACTGGACCTGTCCAGCTCTTCACAGAGACTCCGCTTTCCTGCTTTCTAGGATGATGAGGTGACATCCAGGCTGTCACCACGTGAGGAAGCCATGGGGAATCCTACTTGAATGGAGTATAGAAAAGGACAGTGTGGTCAGAGGCCAATCTGTAAGGCTGCCAGCATTTGTGCCCCAAAATGTGGTTCTCAAAATCCAGCAGGACTGTCTCAGAAACCAAGCAAATACCTCCAGCCATCCTGCGACCACTCGATTTCAACCATTTTGTTTTGTTTGTTTCACAAAAGCGCTGGACCGCTTTATCACCTAACAGAGTTCCTCAGACTTTTCACCAAAGTCTACATAACAGCAAAGAAAACAAACTCAACACCCAGAAGCCTGGAGCATGGCAATTTATTCACAGTCTTGGTTTTCTCTCAAAATTGCATTTGAATTCGGTAGATGACCCCATAATATTTTGGTGCTTGTTTTAACATAAAAAGTAACATTTTAAATGACTGACTGCCAAGAAAATGCTTCCCATTGGATGTGGCCAGTGTATCTTACGCCTTCATGGACTCCTGGCAGTGTCAGGTTCTCCCAAGTTCTGAAAACCGCAGTTTGAGAAGCCCTGAGAATCACTGGTATGTCAGCAGCTTCAGGATGTCATCCAAAATGTCAATCAGTGGCTGACTTTGACCCCAATGTGCTATGAATATCAGTGAAAACTACTTCATGCCATCAGTTTCACCACAGAAGACTGAGGCTGCAAAATGCCAAGTCATCCCAAGATGGCAGCCAGCTCTAGATTAATGACACTAGAGAACAAGCTGGCAACGAAGCCCTGCTACCAGCGCAAGAATGAAGAGGTCCTACAATGGCTTGCATGGACATATCCCTCAGTTTTTACAGATCATAAGCCTTTTGAGGGGAATCTCTCCCTACGTTAAGCCAATAGTCTTACTCCACCACTGTGTAGGGAGAGCAGGAGTCTGCATCCTACTCATGCCAGTGCATGCTACTGCATCCTACTCATCCATGAGCCTGGAAGGCAACAGGAGTCACTGACGTCCTCAGTCACCTGCAACAGGAGATTGGGGTGAGCCCTTCCATGGTCCAGCCCCTACTGACACAGCACGGAAGGATCAAGGAGCTTCTCTAGGTAACCAGCTGTGAAGGTTCCCTCTGCTAGTGACGTGAAGGTGTGGTCGTTAGAGGCATTGGCTCCAGATCCATCTGGTGGTGCTGTAGTTTTCAGTTGAACTTCCCGAAGACTCGCGGGGGCCACAGAAAGCAAAAGAAGCAATAATCCTTTTCTGATCTCTTTAACAGCTGAAATGCAGACATCGGTGTGTCTTCATCCCATAGTGTAACACAGAGACAGCCTCATGGACCATGGAAGCTAAGAGGAAGGAAGGTTAAATGTTCTAAGGAAAATTATGGCTCAATTCAAAGGTTCATTTGGTTTGGTTTGTTTTAGTCTAAAACTCTCTACATTTGTTTCATTTGGGAGTAGAACAGTAAGTAATGCAGCCATTTTCTGGCAATGAAAGACCTTGTTTTGTTGAAGGGCTATTGGTTATTTCAATTTTTTTTTTTCTAAAGATTGGCACCTGAACTAACATCTGTTGCCAATCTTCTTTTTTATTCTTCTTCTTCTTCTTCTTCTCCCCAAAGCCCCCCAGTACATAGTTCTATATTCTAGCTGTGGGTCCTTCCGGTTGTGCTACGTAGGATGCAGCCTCAGCATGGCGCGATGAGCCACGCTAGGTCTGCACCCAGGATCCAAACCAGCAAAACCCTGGGCCGCTGGAAGCGGAATGCATGAACTTAACCACTTCGCCATGGGGCCGGTCCCTGGTTATTTCAATTTTTTACTGTTACCCAACATACCATGTGCAAATGAAAGATCCAGTTACAATATATGAATAGGTTGATAAGTTAAAAAAGGTGTTTTCTTTCGAGCCGGATAGCTGCATTTGCAGGGATCCTGGACAGGAAGCTGCATGCCTCTTCAGTGACGTTACAGCCCCGTGCCTGCCCTCTTCTTCACTCAGACCTCAAAAGAAAAGCCCGTGATGGATAGGCAGCGGGAAAGTGGCATCCGGCCCCCAGGATGCCGACCTCATCGGAAGCACCAGTTTTATTAACTACCGCAGGTTCTCCCAGGACGTGAAGGCAGAGACAGCTAACATTTCATTTCATTCAAGGCCACACATGGGCACCGCTCATCTCTCCAGCTTTCAACAGGCCCTCACCCTCCCACTCGGGACAGCCACTCATCACCCTCTGAAATAAGTGTCCACCCTGAGCAAAGGGCCTCTCTTCCAGTTGCTTGCTTCCTAAGAATTCACTGAAGGGAAACTCTAGGAGCAGATAGTTACATTCATCAAGGTAGAGGAAACCCCGCAGAAAGCTGCTTTAAGCCCTGGTGCCCGAGAAGCCTGCCCTCAACTGTTGCCTCTTCCAGTTGGCTGATGGTTCTGAGTCCCTTCTGTGGCTTTTTTATTCGGGCTGGAACTCCTGACTTCTTTGCTCTTACCCAAGAGCATCTGGCTAAATGAAGTTAAAAAGCTCTGCTCACGAGCCTCTATGGCCTGCTTTGTATTACTAAAGAATGGGCTCTAAGACTGGTGAAGTCTAAATATATTCTAATATGAGAGGCGGCTTTGAAACGGGCACTCGGACAAAGAGATCTGAGCCCCCCGAAGGCAGGTGCCTGTTAGTGCCTCCAAGGGAGAGAGGCAACCTCACAGCAAACGGATCTGACTGCATAAAAGCCTCCTCCTCACAGACCAGCCAGCCTCGAGGAATTCCAATCGCCAAATGCATTCAACGCCACTCTTCACCCAGGCCCCTCCAAGAAACAGGAGGCAAGAATGAGGATCTCTGCTTAATGACAGCACCACTCTGTGGTCAACCGACTGGCCTGCCCAGGACCACCCTCAGAATCAGCAGCTGAACCAGATCGAGGTGACCATGACCTTCTGACAGATAGCTCTGCAACATCCAGAGCCCCAGCTCCTCTCAATGCTCATTTCCTCCACCAGGGCGCAGACACAGAGCAGAAGCAGGCTCCAAGCGCAACTCACTTAACAGACATTTATTGAGGACCTACTATGTGCTTGTCCCAGGCTCTGGGGATACGAAGATAAGCAAATCAGGGGGCCTTGCCTTGAGGAGCCCACCATCCAGGCCATGAACCAGAAACTGAGCTTTGCCCTGCAAATAGCCCACTTAAAAAAATGAATAATTGCATGAGAAAGCTACTGAGAAAATAATGCCACAGACATTATTAATTTCCCATTGGCCAAAGACTTTAATTGAAACTAGTATGTGAAAAGAGGACAGTCTTTGATTCATAATTAATTTAAAACTTTGGAATTGGGGTACACTTTACGCACTAGTCTGGCACACAGCAGCCCCATGACCTGGCTCCAGCATCGTCTGATGGCACCGAGGCAGCAGTACTGTAGTATGTGATTTGCCTATTGGTGTACTGGGCTGCCTGGCACCTTTTCCCAGAGCGACATTGACACGTGTCAGTTTAAACACGTTGACATGGCCATCTCCTTGGCTCATTTGGCAGAATTCCTGCCACTGCACATAGAGAAGGGGAGGGCAGCACGGACTAAGTGGCCGTTGGGAGAGGTACTTGCAGGCATCATTGGAGACAATTCTTTATTCTTGCACCTCTGTGTGTTCAGTTTCAAACACATCACGCAGCAACTATAATTCAGTGTTTCCTCCTTCACTAATATGATTTTTGGATATGCTGACCTAAAACATTCAAAGTAGGGTGGAGAAAATGGCAAATAGCAATTTCTCAGGAATATATACGGTTCCCAATGCTCACAAAACTTAGGATCGCTCATTAAAAGTGGTGGAAGTGGTCCACTCAGTGTCACAAATTCATGACATTTCTGAAAGCAATCCTAGAACCTTAGAACCTGAGAAGGTCCCTAGAAAGGAGTCTAGAACCTTTTTGTCAAGTCCCAGCATTTTACAGCTGAGAAATCTAAGGCGCTGAGAAGACTGCCTCTTGCTGGTGTTAGTGCCTGTTGGGGCCTGACCTGGAGCCCGAGCCAGGCATGCAGGCATGAACAGTGAGGATGGTTATGGCTTCATGGATTAATTACACTGCTCAATCAACAGATGAGGGAAGAAGCCCATCTCAAGACCCTAGGGTCAGAGTTTTAAAATTCCACATCAGTCATATTTAAATAAACAAACCGCCAAAAAAATATATCTGAAGATTGGTGCTCATTTTGATGAACTACTCATAGAAAAGGATGAAATGCATGCTTGAGGTATCCCTTTCTCATATGTCCACAGATATTTCCTATGAAAGGAGTGCCAGGTAAGAAAGTAAAGATGCCAACTTTGCTTTACATGGTTTCAGATTCACTGCTTCAGTGTCAAATAATGTGACACCTGTTCAACAGCAGGCATCAGCTTTCCGAGCCAGGTACTATGGGGGAGGGGGCTCCAAAGATGGATTCAACCCAGACCTGCCCTGGGGCCTAAACCTGCTTGCAAAGAATCTTTATGTACCTGAAGTCATCTTCAAGAGAAGTGGTGACAGCAACCTTTCCTCAGAGGAAGGAAGGGGGAGATGAAGGTTTAGAAGTTAAAAGAGGGAAGATGAGGGATGTCATCCTGATGACCTTCATTTCCCAGGGACGCAGGAAGCAAGGTCACCTGCTAGAGGTGAGAGGAAGCAGGCGGAGGAAGGAACCTGAGCACAGTGGCAAAATTCTGGACTTGCCATTGTGGAAGAAACAAAGGAAACTGAGTAAGGACAAATAGAATAATTGCCGGGCAGCACCAAGGACCCAGATGAAGTGAGAAAAACAGCTATAAGGAGTTATAACAATGCAGATCAGATCAGGTCTTTATTTCTCTCACAAGGCCCCCCAATTAGCATCCAGGATGGAAAAAATGATTGCGGTTGAAAAGCTGGGACCTGGATAAAATCAGGAAGAGAAGAGCCAAGAGACAGCTTCTGGACTCTGGAAGTGGGAAGACTCTAGAGACTCAAAGCCTGGTTGGGTCTGAAAGCAAAGTTATGACAACGAGGGCACTGAAGAAGTGAGAAGATTGGGAATTTCATAATTCTAGATTTTGGAGAGGAACAACTCTATCATAAGTGACAGGAGGCGGCAGTTGGAAACCACGAGGTGAGACTACCATGAGGGTCATCATCATGGAGGCTGATGTGGTCCAGGACGCCAGGGTTGAGAGGCACATTATGAGCCAAGGGCCCGAATGCTATTTGGATTGAGGGAGCAAACTAGAGGTCAAGGAATGACCTTGATAAAGAAGGGAATGGCTGGACCACAGGTATCATGCCAGTGTTGGCTGAAAATGGCCTAAGAGAACTGTGAACGCTATGCTGAACTTGAGTCTGAGCCATAATTTAACTGTCAAAAAACGACCAAGCTTCATAAATATAAAGAAAATCTAATAAAAATGAGGCATGAATCAGGTTTTATTTCATGGCTATCTCTAGTTTGGGCTCCATGGCTTAAGAAAAGCCAATAGGACTAGATTTTTAGAAAATTATATTATTGTTAAAATACATATGAACCTATTGAGAGCTAAAATGAAGAGCTTGGCAAAAGCAGATTAAGTGCCTGCTGAGTCCCTGGGCTGGCTGGAAGCTGAGCTGAGCCATGGTCTTTGTCCTGACCCCCAGTGCCTGGCTCTGCGCACACCAGAATATCCCAGATCCAGTCACAGCAAAAAGCTAGAAAAACTTCAGAAAAGAAGTGTGCAGGAAAGCCAAGTAATAGGATGCCAATATGTGAAGGGACTTGGGACATCTATTCCCTGAGGACAAAATGAAAGGATGTGGGTTTACATCTCAAAGGGAGGGACTTTACACTTAAACACAAAGAACAACTTTCTGACTAGGAGACCTGAGATGAGCTACGCAAAGAGGAAGCCAAAACTTCTGCCCTGGAATTTCCTTTTTGCTTAGTCCTGTGATTTTCTGAGTCCTAAGAGTTTCCCTATTTGGACAATTGACAGGTCTGAGAATCACTGAAGTCCTGCCCGCCTCCAGGACTCCCTGGCAGGTTCTTCCTCCTCCTCATGTGTCTTCACCCATATGGTCCCCATATGGTCTCAGCCTGGTACCATCATCTTATCAGTGCCTCCCAGGCTCCCCACCCTGCCTGTTCTACATCACAGTGCTGCTTGTTTTTCAAAGAATTCGTGTTTAACTTACAGGGTGAATTCTCACCCCCTCACAACTCATATGTTGAAGTCTTAACCCCCAGTTACCAAAGACTGTGACTGTATTTGAAGATCGGGCCTTTGAAGAGGTGATTAAGTTAATGGGGCCATTAGCGTGTGCCCTAATCCAATATGGCTGCTGACCTTATAAGGAGAGGAAATTTGGACGCATAAAGAGACACCAAGGATGTGCGCCCACAGAGGGAAGAAAAGCCAAAGCGAGAGGCCTCGGGAGAAATCAAATCTGCTGACATCTTGATCTTGGACTTCTAGCCTCCAGAACTGTGAGAAAATAAATTTCCATTGTTTAGGTTGCCTAATTTGTGGTATTTTGTTACAGCAGCACCAGAGACTAATACAGATTATATGCATTATTTTTTGCTTACTTGTTTATTGTCTTTCCCTCCCATTAGAATATAATCTTCATGAAGGCAAGCCCTTGTCTGTCTTTTTTTTTCTTTCTTTCTTTCTTTTGTCCTTGTCTGTCTTACTCCCCACTGCATCTTAAGCACCTAGACCTGTGCCTGGGAAACCACAGGCACTGAATGAATGAATTAAATAATGAAAGTCCGATTGAAGCAAAGATAATGAGGTCAAGACAGGTCTTAGCCAGCAAAAGGCCTTCTGGAATTTGAACTGAAACTACTGTTTCCAGCAGAATGAAAGAATGGATTTTCCTCTGGTTTCAGATAAAACACTGGAAGAACATGAGGTGCTACCAGTCAAAGCATTAGAGCGAGTCCTTGGGGCCTTACACTAGAAGCTGATGCTAATGTCTGCATCCTGAGGACAAATCCCTTCCCTTGAATGAAGATACTAGATCTCAGAACACTTCTATTGTTTCACAGAATTATCATATATTAACCATTCCTCAGAACAATAGCATAGTATATTTTCCAAGCCTCACAAAAAGGTATGGATGTTGATTACTTATTGATAATTTCTCATAAATTATTCTCATTATTTTTACTAATGATGAAACGTAATTTTTTTCCCAGAGCACTGTAATCAAGTCTCTGCATTCTGCATACAGATGTTTTTAGTTTTTTGTTTTAAGTTCTGCTTTATATCATATGCTGCAAACGGGTTTGTTTAGCAATTTCTTCCAGTTCTTTTTTATCATAATGTTTGACAAATGTAGCATTGTGTACTATGGCAGAGGGCTGTTTGGCAACCAGGGTCTACCAAGGCTCCTGCAGAGAAGGGTTCAATGATCTTACAGTACATGAAACCAACAAATATGAGATGGGGTGTGATCGTCTCTGACTCTGATTTTCACGGTTTCTGCAACATGTGCTTACTCAGAAAGGTCACATGCACACACGCACACACGTTTCTATCAAAGAAAGCATAAGAAATTAATTACTTAAGAAATGCAAGAAAATTACTTGTTCTAAAACTACTATCATTCAGAAAACCTTATCAGGAAGATTACAAAAATAAATAAAATGGTCATTTAAAACACAAAATATAGGATTCAAATGTAAGGCACAGTACATCTGTCAGGAAAGGGTTTATGCATACCTGCGAATGTTGAGATGCGTGTCTTCAGGGGTAGACAACCTCCAAAATAAACACCTTTTCCTATTTTGCACATTCTCTAGGTGTACTACCTTCTTGACTGTTTTATTGTCAATGTCTTCCAAAGTCTGATCCTTGGCCTTCTGCTCTTATTTCTCCTAATTCTTGCTCACTCTCTACTTCTGTTCTCACCCTACAGCATGACTCCTAAATCCACGTATACCTCTTACTTCTCTCTTCCAGAGTTCACTGCCTCATCTCCAATCACCTCTAAGACATCTCCATGACAATGCTTCACGGTCATCTCAAGTCCAACATATTTGAACAAGAACATATCACCTTTCCTTGAAAGCCAGTTTCCTTTTCTGGTTGTTTTGTTTCTCCACTCCCTTTACACATAAAACGGAATTTGAAAACTGCCTACATCCATGAAATCTGATCTGAGAAGCAGATTATAATCATTGGTCTCAACATACTCACCTTCCTCTCAACTATACCAGACTGATGTATTTAGAAAACATGCTTCATGAAAAAAACCACAGCTCCTTGCCATATTGCCTTTGGGTTATTACCCAACCACATTCTGAAATAACTGCATTCATTATTTTTTCACCATTAATTACATATGTTCAAGAAACACACAAGAAATGTCAACACTTCTCTCAACAAGCAAAACAATATGACCAGACAACATCAACATCCAAATGATAAAACATACATATGTACAAATATGGAGCAGAGATGGAAGGCAGGTTATCTAACATATCACAAAATATCCCACGGTTAGAAGAAAAGAAAGAAGGACTTGATGCTGCATTTTAGCCAATAAAAGCCACTGTTTGGTGGCTCCCATTCATTTATGCCATCCACAGGTAAGAGAGCTGTAAATATCCTCATCAGGCCAGGACTGCCATCTCGACCACCATATTTGCCTGTTAATAGTGCAACAGTATCCCCAGATGTAGACACAGACACTTCCCCACACCAGAACACGAAAGAACAGTGAGAAATGAACAACAGTGGCTGCAGTCTGGTCCATTAAGTGCAGAGCAGATTGACCAAAACTGTGGCATGTGTGTTAGTTTAGCGATGGGAACTAAATGAAGGTTTGTGAGCACATGTGTGTGACAGAAGCACAACCCTCTTGCGAGATGGTGCTTCAGTGAGGACATGAACCAAATGAGCAAATAGTACCTGTGACGGTTTCATTAAATGATCCTGGACCCTTAATGGGAAAACCATCAATCTTGATCCATTCACCTCCTAAATTAGGAAAATGCAACTTGATAGTTAGAAAGGAGGACCACTGGATTTTCCACATTTCAGTGCATCCCTAACATATACTTAAAACGTCTTTTCAACAGTCTTCAAAAGGATCTACTCAGGCTATCTTAGGTGACTAGGCTTTATGGACAATACATATTTTGGGTCTTTTGTACATGGTTTACGCTAGTGAGTACTCAAAAAGGACAAAGTGCTAATAACCTACATTAAAATTACTTTAAAAGAAGGGATAAATCTCTCCTACTTTTCAATCTTTCAGCTTGTTATGCAAGTCTAAAACTTTCTTGTTCAGGCACTCTTTAATGCTGCTAGATTTGTATTGACCTGAAGAAGCAAGGAGAGATGTTTCTCCCAATCTAAGTCATGAAAACACAGCCTCCAATTCTAGGTAAGACTTACCAGGTGGGCTTTCAGCTCTGTAAACTGGACGGCTCACTCCATTGTGGTTTTCTGCAGTAACCAGCACAAAGTACACTACCCCCGGCTCTGAAACATATGGTTTATATCAAGCCACCGTTTCAAATCTCCGAGAATGACAGTTTGATTCACTAACCATGTTCCTTATACCAGTTATAACCAAATATGAAAATCTGAATTAAGCGACAAGTCTAACTATAGCTTTCTCTTTTTTTTAATCAAAATCACTAACATTCCTCTCATGTCACTAAAATGCACTTGATCAAAAGAACACAAAATTTACTTAGTACAAAGTATTATGGCATGTGCAATAAACCTGGATTCAAGAGTAGTCAACAAAAAACACTTTTGAGGTTTTTAAAGTGAAATCAATGTAGGAAATAGGAAGGCACTATGCACTAAACAGGTGTTTTAACCTACTGTAACTAGAAATAATATTTTCCCATGGACGGTCCAAGTGGAAATCTCCAAAAATATTAAGAAAGTGTCAAAATAACTGATAAAGGTAGCACATGGGAAATCTTCATGAAATGTTCTACTTTTCACAACAAAATATTCCCTTTACTATGCCTGCATATTGTCTTTGACTATTTCAACAAAATTCTAGAAAAATAGCTCCTAGAATCTTAGAAAAGCTAATCTTGAAATAACTGGGCTTCACTTTTTGATTCAAGGTCAAGGTCAAGGTCAAGTAGCAGCAGTCTCTTTGACTGAGCTCCTGAAGTTGTTGGGATGCAAGAGGAAACCAAGATGCCATGTTACAAAGTGAGTGTACCCTGAACTTGCAGCTTCCAAAAGCAAAACTCTAGTAGTGCTGCTTTTCCTCAAAATGAATTATTATCTCACGAAAGGTAAGTAAAGGTGTCGATTCCTTGAAGAGATGAAAGTCTGAGGGCATTTCAGGGGACGAAGGGTTGGAGAGGTTAGAGTTAGTTCTGTCAAAGGCAATAACTGCAATTACATTTCTCCAAGTGAGGAGCATTCCTTTAACAAAACTTCAGTTCTCAAGCCAGAGGCCCAAGAACAGCGACACAGCCGATACCATCTGGGACGCCTGCTGTGCTCAAAGCTGATATCACTTCTGTCTGACTAGGGCAGGGCCTGGTGGCATTCAGGGTCTGGCATGACCTGCCGACTAATGGGGAAATGCTCTAGATCCAGACAGAATGCAAAATCATGCTTGGCCGGGCACTTTCTCTCTTCGTTCTGAGTTTATTCATATTTCAAAGAAATTTAATCCACATGTCTCTGATTCCCGCTCGTTAACTCATCAGAAAGTTGCTTGGGAGACACTATTTGTTTTTCAGTGAGGTCTAGGGCTCTCTTTCTCCATGTTTTTCTTCTCTGCAGTAACAACCCAAGGTTTGAACAAGCAAATATGACCTTGCTCATGCCTTTGGTACAATGGAATCTCCACTTAACCTCACAGTCAGACTTTGCGGGGCCACACTGATGTGGAAGAGATTCAGAGAAATGTATGTTTAGCTGGAACCATGAGGAAGGGAATCTGGCCCCCTTTATCTCCCTTCTATACACTTTCTGCTCCGTTACCCAGAAAGTCAAACATTACAGTGCAGGGTGTGGAAAGGAATAAGTGTGGCGGACTGACGCCAAGAATCTGAGGAGCCATGAGTTGATTTTGATGCACTAAAGGAAGACAGCAAAATGGTAACCTGGCTCAGGGAGACCTAGATGTGACAGAGGCTGACTTCTGTTACTTCTTTATGATCCATCTTAAGGTTGGACCATGAGATGATTGCAGAATAAATGGCGTTTCAGGCTACTGGGATCAAAAAAGCAGAAGAGAGAAGATCCTTAGGAAGCAGCTCAAAGCCTGAATTAAAACCCCTACAACTGCACTTATAAAACAATCTATTAGGAAAAATTTCAAATACTCCAAACTTCCAGAGTCAAATTTAATGGGGAGAAATGTTACATCTTTGAACCAGATGTGGCTAAGCAGGACATATCACACACACCTTTACAAGAACATAGTCCTTGTATTATAAAATGGTTTATAAATTAGAAATGAAAATTAGGCTATAAAGTTGTCCAGTAGTCAAGCTTTTACGAGACAAAAGACGATCAACATATTTCCCAAAAGCACATTCAGAAACTAAAAATTGTTTCCTATATCAATTTGGAGAGATATCCGGGAATATTGGAGTTCAAATGCATGATGGGGAAGCCCAGGAGAGGGAGGAAGGCTGCTAAGCAACAGCCTCATGACCTTGGCTACCTGTTCCCAAAGAACCACTAGGTACCTTGAGCCTGGCCACGCTTTGTCTCACAAATAGTCATCCTAAGAATGAAACTGAGAATATTGGTGTACAGTTAGTTCTGACGGGGAACAAGACCAGAGTGTCACTTACCCACGTCCTCAATAAGGAAGGAGTGTGTCTCCGCATTCACCTTGATGTATTTAAGACTTTTCAGTGACTTCCCATAGGCAATGTTGTAATGCTCCACGGGTCTACTGGTAGCATCTTTGGGTGGGTCCCACGTGACTTTCAGGCCCATTTTAGTGGACAGCAGTTTCACGTGCCTTGGCTTCAGTGGGTGATCAGCTATGCAAACAGCGCAACTATGAACTTATGGGAACGGCAGATGGGGAAAACGAATTTTTTTCCATTGTTCTCTGATATGGTTAGCAAAAGAACAAATGACTTTTAATCTGTCTGATCCCCAAGACTTTAAGTACAGTCATGTTTGGACATTGTTACAGGATGACAGCAAAAGAAACATACCAAACCCACAAGCTTTTATGTATTCTGGATAACTATGGGTGGTAAATTTAAACCAAAGTGAAACAAATCAAAGTTTATGCATTCTCTGGCTTGATTATGTTACCTTGCTAGTGCAAGAATAACTTATTAGTAATTTGACATATTCTCCAGAAGCATTCATATACTAAATAAGCGCTTAGTATTTTGCTCAGTGAAGTTGGACAATCTTTAAAACACAATGAGACGAATAACATAAAACTCTCATGATCAGGAAGAACAGCCACTGAATCCAAAGCATTCATTTCCACAAAGAAAACAAACCAAGATCATCAACACCTTAAAAGGGAGGTAAACCTCTGGTTGATCTGCATATAGCTGATTTAAACGTTTCCATATTTTGTCCCAGAAGAAGAAAAACAAGTTATTAAGAAGCACAGTTACATTTTTATCTTCAGTTACGAGGCTCCAAAAAAGTATTCTTGATTTTCAAAAATAACCAAAATGAAACATAACATTTTGTCAAACAAAATCTCTCAGCTCACGAGGTAACTGATACTGCAATGTAATACAATATAAATATATGTTAAATATTCACACAACAGTCAAATGCATTTGAGGCAAACTTGGATCTGAAACTGATTATTCAATGATGCAAGGCACTCTCACGAAAGAGAAAAGTAACCTAAAAAACCCCCAAAACCTTAAAACTTAATAACAGTATGAAAAATGAATTTGGAATTTCATGGAAGAAGAAAGAGAAGGAAGAGTGTTTCGTGATGACATATAGATTGGTTAGTACGTGATTTTAATACCGAACGAAAATTCTGAACAGAATAAGTACAGACGATTCTAACAGACATCACTTATTCCTCCCAAAGTTGCCCCACTGCCTCTGGAGTAAAATGATTTAGCAAAGGAGGGAACTCCTGGAACTCTGCTTAGAGAAACTCAAAGAATGAAAAAAAAAAAGAGCATGAAGACAATGACTTTCAAGCATTAGCAATGAACGCCCTCGTGGAGACAAAAGCACCATGTTGGACCAGAGGCACAGACCGAAATCCACAAAGCCTTCCATCCTCAGCCTCAGAGGAGAGGTTCCTGTGATCTCGCGATGCGAGAAATCACAGACAAGGAACCCAGTGCTCTCCAGGAAGTTGTGGGCTAGGGAGACCATAAAGACAGCAATGACTTTCCGAGCCTTCCCAATGAGCAATCATGGCTGCTCTTCAATAATTCCCATCTGCCCTTCCTCGCCAATGAGAAACTTCTCAGGATTTTCTTTGCCAGAAGACTGAGGTTCCCTTCCCTCAGTTTCCTTTATTTCTCCTGAGGCTTCACTACAAAAAGCTCTCCTTCTCTGCCATCTATTTGACAAGCTTTTGTCAGCTGCGATCCCTATTTCGGGCAACAGCAGAAATCATTGCCAGAATCCAATATTTCACTCTGACCAAACGGCGGTGGATGAAAAGCAAGGTCTCGAAACTGCAAAGGGAAGTTTGTGGTTGGATGATTCTCCCAAGGAAGAAAACAAAAGAATGATTGAATATGCGAATAACACTTTTCTTTACAGTTGAATTCCAAATCTCCCTCAAGAAAAGTTAGATCCTGGACAGATAGACTGAAACGCGAGTCCTGCAAAACCCAAACACCGTCCCATTTACTGCCAGGCACTGGTGAATTCAACTAGGACACAACTGCCTAGGCCTGAAAATGATTTACTGACGTGAAAAGAGGAACAACTCATAAAGAAGAACTCATTGTTCTTCCCTGCTCTGCCTTGCATCTATCCTTGGACACACATGGAATAATTCCCAACTCACATGAGAATCCACATCCAAATGGTTGCATGAGCCCAGACTAAGAGGAGAAACTCAGAACCTTCAAGGAGCTCTAATCAGATGAACAAAGTAAAGAAGGGCAAGGGGCAAGTGCCCTTGGTTGCCCAAACCTAGTGAATGCCGTTGCCTTCTTCTTACGCAATCGGTTTCCCAGCGTGTCCATGCATGGGTTTGTTTGTTCTCCGCTTGCCAATGAGCAAGTACCATCACACAATGTGTCTCAACTCCATAATTGCCTGTGTCAGCATTTGTATGTTAAGGAAAAGGCCATATCGTGTAGATCTACTCTAAAATATATAAAAATGCAAGGGTGAAATAGACAGGAAAAGGGGGCTTATTGAATCTACCCTCTTCCCCCTCTGCTCTAAACACTTAAACTTAAGTTGCATGATGCTCATAACACACACAAGCTGGGAGGTGTTATTCACTCCCTCTCCACGTTATTCACTCCCACTTCCTCCAGATGAGGAAGACAAGGCCTGGAGCAGAGAGGTTAGGAGAAGTGCCCAGAGTCACACAGCTGCACCAGGACTGGAGGCAAATGCAAACCCCACTTTGTCCAACTCTAAAACCCAGCTCTTCCCACAGCGTACGGACCCTCAGGGTCCATCCCTGTTCATAAATGACCCCTGACCACATCCATTGAAAACTAATTAATTTAGGAGCCACCACTCTCCTAAAACAAATTATGAGCCCTCCATGGCTGTGTTTACTGTTTCCGCCAGATCTACCCCCAATTCCCACGCCATTCTCCTCTCTGGGGGCCACTCCTGCCCCCACCCACAGTCGCATCACCTCGTGCTGGTGTCCTCATCCTCCCCGCTCTCTGGAAGGAAGGATAAGTGAATGACGTGTTCTCTCAGGGATATTTGCATTCTTACAACAAAACCTTAGACCAGAGGAATGACTTTCCAATAGAGACATTTTCAGCCTTAGAGTTACCTAATGGAGATCGTTTTTGAACACAAAGGCCTTTTGGGGACCATGAAATCATACCTTCAAGGCAGCCTCAGGGTCAATCTCCTTGTAAGATCAGTCCTGAATTCAAGGTTCCCCAAAGGCCTTAGGCCAATATATGACAAGCCCCTCCTCCCACCCAACCCCCCAACACACACAAATTGGGCCAGTTAAACAGAACACTACAGTGACTTGATTAGGAGATATTTAAAACTGATGCCATTTTTGATGCTTCCTAGTGAACATCATCCAGGCCTCGCTCAGAAAGAATTGGATGCAAAGAACAGGAAGCCTGAATGAAAGGCAATCTCGGCTGTCATTCCAGCCCCACTCCGACCCCTCAGTGCCTGAACTCCAAGTGAATTCATGAAACCAGCATTTAAGCAACAGCCGCTCCAGGCAAACACATGTCAGCATGCACAAACTCGCATTACTTGACCAAAAGCCGGTTCTTGGGTCTAGAAACATGCCTGTTTGTTCTATTCCTGATCATTGCTTTGTAGGTCTTGTGACTTCATTCTTTAAATGAGAAGTGAAAGCATCAAGAGCGTGAAATTCATTTCAGCCTCTGCAGACTGCATTCTGGGTTTTCTGTAGGCTAAAGATGAAGTATGACAAAGTGGTTTTTAATTTATTTCTAAGTGTTCTTAACTTAGGACAGGCCATCCTTTCTGCTGGATAAACGAAACACGTAATCTTGTGTAATAGTTTCAGTATTTTCATCTAATAAGGATGATACTGGGGACATTCTTTAAAGCTAATTAGTCCATGAACTGTCTCTCTAAAGACGAAAAGGACAAACCCAAAGTCAATACAACAGGAATGATACAGCCTAACAGAGGGAATACCGGGATGTAAACACACAGAGCATGCATGACAGGCTATGACCGCAACAAGCTGTTTTTTCATCTCCACAGGATGCAAAACGAGCCTAAGCTGCAGCCTACGGGACTTCAGTTTAAGCAAAAAGAATTTCCTGTCTGTGTCCTTCCCCATCTCTCCCCATTCAATGCTATCTTTGGATGGAGACAGATGGTAAGGTGCTCCAGACACAGAAGGAAGCCAGCAGAGTCTGCTATGACTCAAAGTCATTCCATAGTTCATACCAGTAAACTTTATCCAGATTCAAGAATGTTTTGCCAGGTACTGAGTGGCAAAATATTTTGGTGACCTTTCAGATACCTGGCAACTGCCAGGCTAGACATTTTCACAGCATGGCTCCCATGAGACCTCTATTGGTCTGTCTGGGAATGGAAAATAAGGGCACAGTCAGTACCTAGAGTTGTTCCTTTGGTCTAGCTCCAAGTTCCAGGTCTTTCCAAGAGAGTTCTAGGAGGCCAGTTTGGTTCAAGGGTCCAAGTATGGATTCATGTCGGCTCAAGGATGGATACCGAGATTCCAACAGTTCTGCGATGTCTGTCCTTGGAGGGTCTTCAGCTTCTGCAGAGAGGCCTCAAGGGATCCTCCAGGGCTGATGAATGTCCTGGGGAAGCCTGAATCCAGAGCCAGGTCCCCAGAGCCAGCCTGGTCTGACCAACATGTGTGGAGCCCGCTCATCATCATGGACAAGGGTACCACACCTCACCTGCCTCTTCCCCACCTTCCACTCTGTCATCTCTCTTGGCCCTGGGCACCAGCCACACACTCAGTGCTCACTTAAATGGCTAACAGATTGAAGAAAAATATGCGAGGAGGGTTTAGACAAATGAGGTCCACCAAGATCTCGAACCCAAACACCTCCAAGGACCAGGAAGATCAAGCAAATAAGTGAAGACATATTAACGAGTGCACATTCCATCTAAAGGCACAATTTAGTTTTAGGCACCTGTTGACAAAAAGGAATTCAGGCCCCATATTGTCTGACATTCTGGGGGGAGGGGAGGTTCTAAAAAGCTACAGATCCTGATTTTTGTGTGAAATCTCCCAATTTTATACCAGTTGGTAATGCAACTTTTTAAAAACACTGTGTGAGGAAACACACACCACCACCCCCAACTGGCTGGATTCAGTCCATTGGTGGCCAGTCGGTGACTTCTACTTTAACTCCAGGAGAAACCCTTCAGTTGCTGATCTGGACAACTTCCCAATGTCCTATTTCAGCTCTAAGACTCCTGTGGGAGTCTGGGTCCAGAGACAAGGTCTGCAGGTCCAGATGGATGCTCAAGTCTGGAGAAGAAGTGGAACAAGAGTTACCCCAGGCGCTGAAGGCGCCAGGCATAGATCTGTGCAAGGACTCATATCCCACCTCTAGATCTCTCTCCCTCCCCGAGAGACCTAAAGGCTCTGAATAAAGTGGCCTGGGCTCCAAAGAAGTCAGGAAGATGCATCCCAGGATGCCTTTGCGGAGGGATGTGTGTGATGCTACACAGGCTTCAACGGCTAGCAAAACTGATGACGTCCACACATCTCACTCTGGCCTAATGATTCCAGACCAACAGTCCCCACTGCCTGCTTGACAGTCTCATGTGAGTTCCACACTAGCTCACTGCTCGCGATCTTGGTTCAAATATCACCACCCACCCTTAAGCACGCAGGCATACCCACAATGGACGAAAATAAATATGTTCCTAGAAAAGGAATTCTGTCAAAGGATATTTCTCAGAAGAAAAGTAAGGCAAGTTCAGAATCAGTTAATAAAATGAATCAAGGGTAAAAGTAATCCAAAAATGACACAATTCATGGGGAAATCATGCTTAGAAGACGGTGACTCAAGATAATAACTGAATCTTTCTGGATCCAAAGTGTTGCTTCTGCTTGTTTGTTTTACTTTTTAAAAATAACATATAGTTACTTCATTATATTCTCCAGATAGGCAAAAAGGGAAAGGACGATGGATGGATGGTTGATGTGAGAGAGAGGGGTTATAAGAGCATCATTAACCCAGGAAGAAACAAAGAAAGAAATGCCTCCTCTTTGGCACGATTCCTTCATGTTTGCTCCATTATAACTTTTGAAGTTGACTGATTTAGCCAAACATGCTATACCACTGAAAGTGTTGGCACATATTCAGAATCCAATAAATATTAGATGAATGAATGCATACTTTGTTTGACTTACCATCTAGAAACAAAGCAGCAGCTTATAAACGTGCTTCAATCTTGTAACTTCTGTGATTGCACTGAACAGAGCTGTCGTTCACATCATCACTGCGCACAGGGAAGCTAAAACCCAGAGCTGGGGTAGGAAAATCCACTAAGAAAATGTTGGCTACGTAGAACCAACTGTTTTCTGAGGCCCTAACCAAGACAACAGTTGCAAGAAAAATAAATATTACTTCTTGGATTTTTATACTGTGTACTTGCTGAAGAAAATTACTCAAGTAATTAAATATCAGTTTGATTTGATTTGAAAATCAAATTTGAAACATAGATTTGGATCTCAAAATTCATGGTCAAGAAGAACTAGAAGGACTTACAACTTGGATATACAACTATGTACTGGGGCTTTGGGGAGAGAAAAAAAAGAGGAAGATTGGCAACAGATGTTAGCTCCGGGCCAATCTTCCTTACTAAAAAGGATAGCCTATAAACAAAAAGACAAACAAAAAATGCATGGTTATACTGTGCTACACAATTCATAGATTCTTAGAACTTAAGTGCTATATCTTAAATAGCAAATGGGATCTACTTGGGCAAGCAATAAGGAAGGGCCTATGTGCTTCTACTGAGCTATAGATAACAAATCACGTAGCAATTTTATTTCACCTCACTAAATGTATGAAGCAGCTTTTCCTGAATTGGAAGCATGCGGCACAGAAGTGCTCATTCGGAACATCTGAGCTCAAAACTAATTTGAGAAAATAGATAAAGGAGTCAGAAATCACACTATCAGTTTTATTACTGATAAGGCTGAGTTGGAGAAGGTGGAGCTCATGTGACCCCCATCATGCTTCCTGTCCCTCCCCCCCCCTCCAATTCTGGACCCTTGAGTGAACACAGAAGGGAGAGCTAAGCCTGCAGCACAGGCTGGGTGGGGTGAGAGCCTGGGTCTAGTGCCCTCCCACATGGAAGCAGAAGTGGAGTCCAGTGCAAGAGGAGACTTGCATACCTGTGTCTTTTAATCCATTGATCCCACTGGGTAGAGAAGTAGACTAATGGAGACTGGGCTCTTTCATTCACCCCTCTGGTACAGCTTGCCTCATGGTGGTGAGGGAGTATGGGATGAGACCAGAGGCCAGAAGTGAAACATGAGAAGAAAGTGGAAGTCCCCTTAATGTCCCCAGCAGGTTGTTCCCTGACCCCATTGGGCTTGACCAACAACCGAGGTCAAGCTATGGCTGCCTCTTCAGGGTGAGGATCAGGACCATTGCCCCACCTTCAGGAACCTCCTCCAGGACACTCATTGGCCCACCTGTATCCTCCTGGGGTTAAGGTAGGGATTCCCCACCCAGCTCCATAAGGCTCTGAAATGCGAAAAGCTCATTCTTGAGCCAACTCAAAGCCATGTTGGCCACCAGGCTGAAAACCTACTCCTGGCCTGTCCTATTCCAGTCCCAGATTTTGCCCCACTCACACTGTCCAAAATAGCCCACCAGAGTTTAAGCAATGAGATGAAATGATAACGTGAAGACACTCCGATAATACACCACCAGCAATATAAAAATGTCCAATGTCAGTATAGGTCCCTCCCATTACAGAATTCCCAGGGAAAATTTAAAGTTGAAGAGTGAAGCCCTCTTGGTTTAATAGCTTAAGATCTAACAAAATGAAAGCCCTCCTTCCTTTCCTCTCTTCCTTCTTACCCTGTTTAGCCTCAGCTAGAGCAGATTCACTCAAACGCCCAGACGGGGTCAGGGTTCCCTCAGCAACTGCAGTCTCTGCCATCTTTCACTGGGATAGGTGTAGATTCTTCAAGATTCCCTGAAGTAAAAATAATTGAATGCACAGTCTCCCAGAGCCTAAATTCTTAGAGTCCTAAGACCCTAAAATCTCCATAAGGCAGAGAATCCAAAATGTGCTGTGCAAAGGACACATTATTTTGTCTACCCCGTGAAGCCTCCTCCAATTCTTCCAGTAGCCTCTGATCATATGACCCTGGCCAGACCAGGAGACTTCACTGGAATTGTTTTAACTGGAGCTGGACCCTGGGCACTGCCTTTGCTTTCCAGTTTTGAGGCTGTGATGGGTGAATCCTGGAAGTGCTGGTGACCAGCTCTTGTTGTCACACGGAGAAGAGAGGAGAGAGGGAGAGAGAGTCTGGGGGCAGTGAGAGACCTGGTTTTAGGCATCCCCAGGGCCAGCTCAGTTCCTGTCCTTCCCAACGTACGGCTGCACAAGCCAATGAATTCTGGGATTTAAATTAGTTCAAGTTGGGTTTTTGCCACTTGTAGTCAGACCCTGATGGATTAAGAGACTATTAATCAAGATCTTCTATGAAAGTCAAAAATAACTTTTTGAAGCTCCTCCAGCAGCCAGTACATTTGGTCACAAAAGGCTGCCAGTGCAGACACGCCCAAAAAAATTAAGGCAAATACCAGCCGAGGAATGGCTGCCATTCCCAGCTGAGCACTCCGTGCAGCCCACCCAGTCTGGCAGTCGATGCTGAGCAGCAAGAACGGACAACGTTGGTTCAGAAGAAAACCCCCAAAAGAATGTTAAGGGCTTTTGAAATAAACCAGTGCCTTAAAACCCCAAAAATGCTAAAATTACTTCTTAAGTATACCAAGGATCGCTCTTTAATGCAACAAAACCTTCATGTTTATGTAAGTCTGCCTGCTTCATCTTTGTTTGAAATTCAAGTTTTACTTTCCACTGGAAACCGCCAAATATTTCCCAGACTCTGAAATGAAGAAAACACAGATCTCAGTGTAACCACGGGTGTCTGACCAAAAATCCAGTCGATAAGCCAGAAAAGGTTAGGATGTGCTAAAATGGCAGGAGAGCTTGGGAGCAGGAATCAAGGTGATATACAACTTTGAGACTATGATTCCAAGGAAAGGTGGCAAAATGCAGCTATTGTCCCTAAGACACCAGACAGCACAGGAATATAGAGAAATGTAGAAACACCCAGACGGTTGGCAACATGTGGGCAAAACACTGAGTTTTAAATAATTTTTCAAATGGATGTTGGAATTGTATTTGCAAATAATTACAACCTTGCCTCCAGAAAAACAAAAGACGAAGAAAGTACAGATTGTTTCGCAACTGTGTAAAGTAAAACTGATACATACTAGTAAAATTTACAGATGGTTGCTTGCATTTTCCACCTGGAAGGCTGGGTTGGGTGGACACCATCTGAGTATTAAAATAATGGCCTGGCTGCTCTTCTGACATTTCACAATATGCACGGGGTTCAATAAATGTGTTTTCCACCATTGGCATATTTCTCCAGGAATAATTGTACAAAAAGTGAAACCAAAGTCTAGGTATCTGAAGTCTTTAAACTTAAAAAACATTCCAGGGAGTGAAAGAGCTTTGCAAACAGAAACTCTGACCCCACCACAGGGAAGCCACACAGTGCTGTCCTCACAGTAGAAACTCCAAGGCAAGCAGATGTCCCCGTCCCTCGGGAGAGTGAGGACAGACAGGGCTCCCCAGACTTGACCCCTGGTTCCCATTCCTCAAAACGCCGCCAGCTTCCCAATGTCATAGTGACTTACTGGATTCTATCCCCAAGTCCAAAGGGTCCTGTCATATTTACCTGGTGAGGGTACACACGAGTAGAGTGAGATGCTAGAAGACTTGAAATGCCCCAGGATGCTCTTGTGTGTGGCTGGAGCACCTGTGACTCTCAGCGAATCTGCCCTCAGCGTTTCCCAAAGAACAGAGGGGCCAGCTGGACCGCTGGGCTCCCAGTGTGCTCCTGCTCACCTCACCTTCGTCCTCAGCTAAACCTGAGTTCCCTGCGGTTGTCCCCAGCCCTTCCAGCATTTTCCAGTATTTTCATAACAACAAAGCATCATTTTATTCAGACTAAAAGGCCAAAATCGCAGGCATACATGCCAATGTGCTTATAAGGGCGCTAGATGGTCAGTGAACACAATTGTGAATCACATTTTTTCTCCATCAGCTCAAAGAAGCCAACGGTGAAGCCATCCAAATCTCAAAACTCGAGCCACTGGCTAATCTTTAAGTAGAGTTTGACTGAGTTCATTTCTATCCTCTTCAGATTGTCAGCACCACCTACACCCTCATCCGTCTCTGGGAGAATATTCTCCACCTTGGGTGAGTTTTAGGCAGCCACGTATCATGAAAAGAGGTGACTCTCATACTTGGCTTCAGCAAACGGTTCCCCCTGGGTGCTGCACATAAACTGGTCATACCCAAGGCCACCTGCTTCCAGCTGGCACATGGGACCTTCCCAAGGAAAGAGCCCCGTGCCTCATGGGCAGTGATTTCTCTCCCTTGCCCCCGTCCCCTCAGAAGCTGGTCCCAATCTCCTGCCTAAGGCCACTTGCATTCTCAACGCAGCCACAATTCTGTGATGCTGGTAAACAAAGGCTGTCACTCAAATGCTCTCGCATCACTTCAAGGATTAACAGCTCCCTCTGGACAAATTTACCTAGAAGGTTCTAGATTCTAGGTTGTTTATTTATGTTTGGGAGGAAACTGGAGTGAAGAGAGAAAGACAGAATATTTGTTAATATAGTTTACCTCACAGTATTCTCTTCATTGTCTTCCTTCTTTCCCCACTCCCCCCTCCCCAACTTGTGAAAGATCGGCAAAAATGGACAATAAAATGAAGCAGCAAGGAATACTGTTTCAAAACAAACACCAAGTGGCAAAACTAAAATCAAGTTCTCAAGCCCAAAGGACACCCTTAAAATGAATCTGCCTTCTCCCTCAAGGTGTTTGCCGAGGCATTTTAAGTTGAATTTTTATTAATCCCACTCAAGTCAAGTTTCCC
The DNA here is from genome assembly GCF_041296235.1 of Equus asinus. NCBI lineage: Eukaryota > Metazoa > Chordata > Mammalia > Perissodactyla > Equidae > Equus > Equus asinus. The sequence goes on from NC_091790.1 coordinate 30,602,156, forward strand.
AGCTAATTTACAACGGTTCAACAGCTTGCATTCAATTTAGAACCGCCGTGGCAGAGACTGTGGGTTGGGGACCCAAGAGCCATTCCCAGCTCTTCTTCCTCCCTTGTTTTCTTCTACAATGGAGGCTGGCACACTAAATATTCATGACCCTTCAACATCTCTTGTAGCTAGGGGTGGTCATGTGGTCAATTCTAGCCAATGAGACATATAAGTAAGTTACTGCTGCCACTTCCAGGAAAGCATTATAAAGGGGTCAGGATCCACTGTCATGTGCTTTTGTATTTTTGTATCCTCCTCCTTTCCCCTCCCCCCCCCACACCTGCCCCCTCTGCTCGGGAATGTCAACACCATATCTAGAGATACGGCAGCCATCTTGGAACATGAAGCAACAAGGCTGAGAATGATGACCTGGCCAGGGATGGCAGAGGGGAAAAATAAAAAGATCATGGGTCCCTGATAGGCAATCTGCTCTTGGCCAAGTTCATGGGTAAGTGAGATGAACAATTCCCTTACCTGTTCAGCCATCGTTCATCAGACACTGTGTTATTAGCAGCCCCATCCCTTGTTACCTGATATCATCACTTCTGGATCCATAAAATCAAGTCACTTTTTCTCTTGATTTCTAAATGAGAGTTGCTTTGTTTTAACTTGAATTTCTTTCCGTTTGTTGTTCTTACGGGATCCGCTCTGGGAATTTAATTTTGACAATGTCAATGCTTTATTTGTCAGAATGCCATAGACTTGAGTAAGTACATCTGTCTAGAAAATGATGCAGCCAGAAATTACAGTGAACTTAACCAGCAGAGCTGGCAGAATTTGATCATTAGAACTTGAGGTTTTAAAGCTCTTGGCCATTTTATTCGGGAACCTATGTAAGCAAAAGCTACTATTTACTGTTCCAGAGAAAAAACAAGAATTTTTCCCCATCTAAACCACTTTCCAGAATGGTTTAGGGAAATGGAATTGGAAGGATTCCATAGATATATTTATTTATAACAACAATAAGAAAACAAGGAACCCTACAGCGAAAATGCTTAAGGACGGGAAGGGAATACAGGATTTATGGCTGCTGTTGACCAGCATCAGAGACCCTACGAAAAACCAGTACTTTCCAGGTTTTTGTGGGATCTCTTGCACATTCTTCAAATTCAATTCGCAACTGAGAAATAGTTTCTTAAAGAATTACCATTGTTTGCTGGCCCAGCTTAAACTCAGCCTACTATAAACTGCTTGACATGCCAGCCAAAAAAACTCCCTGAAAATTCATTCTTTTTCCCAAAATGTGAAAGTCATTGTCTAGCTATGTTAAATACTTGGGCATTACTGTCACTGAAATCACCATTCATCTTACTCAGAAAGCTCCCAGAAAAATACCCTTAGAAGCCAGGCCAAGGAAATGTTGTGGAGAGGTAGGTATCAAACAGAGTAAATGAGACAGACACAACCAGAAGCCAGCCACTACATGGACCCACCAACAAGCCAGACTGCTAATGATAACCACTTTTTAAAACATTTTTTAATATTTAATATTTCAGATAATCACTTAATGGTTATAAATGGGCATTGGCAAATAACCTTTCAACGAAGAGAAAAAAATGCACAACACACCTAATAAGCAAAGAATTTAAGTTTTGCCATGGGGCCATTTGTGATAAAGAAAATATAGAGAGACATAAAGAAGAAGAAAGGAACAAAGATTTCTTGTATACCTACTAAGTGTCAGCCATCATTTACTTCTGCAACACATATTTATTGAGTACCTACTATGCATCAGATTCCGAGCTAGGCATTGGGGATCTAGAGGTGATTAAAAAGAGTTCTACATCATCATAACTACTAGCCCTCGAATCTCCCTAACAACCCTGAGAACTGTGCTTTGGTATCCCCACTTTTATAAATGAGGAAAGTGAGTCTTAGAGAATTAAGTGACTCGCCAAGGGCTCACAGCTAGTAAGTGACATTGGTCCAACTCAGACCTTCCTAAACCATAGACCATGCTCTTTCTACTAAACTTTGTTCCCTCTCTGCTGTAATCATAACTGAAGGGGATAGATGTGGGCCTGGAGAGGTATCAGAACCAAAGGTAGAAAACTGAAAGTCATCAGTGGAAGCTGAATCCACAAGGATGCATGAGCTCATTGCACTGAATGAGTTCTTGTCAATGTCAAGAAGACTCCATGTTGCCACATCCTCATCTCTTGGTCCTCGACTTTCTTTATTTCCACATCAGCTGAGTGCTTCTCCTCCTGGAAGCACCTCTTCTTCTGTCTTCCTTGACCCCACAGTCTCCTCCTTCCAGAACACCATACTCCCTGGTTTGTCTTCCATATCATTGGTCTCCTTTGCCAGCTCCTCCCCGTTTGCCAGAACTCCAAAGGTTATTGTGTTTCAGAGCCCAGCCTCCAGCCCTCTCTCTTCCCTGCGTGCACTCCCTCTGTCTTCTTTCCCTCAGTTACCACATCTAGTCCTAGGATTGCAGATATCACCATATGCTGCTGGCTCCCCAATTCATAACTCCAGCCCTGGCCTTTCCTCTGAGCTCCAGCGGGTCCCACTGTCTCCACGACATCTCCAGCGGGACCCAAAGAACACAGGTGTCTGAAGGATGACTGGAGAGAAGACATTTTAAATATAAAATATTAGTGATAAAGAGGAGAGCCAGGAAACAAGCAGCATCAGGGAACACACGAGTAGAGAGATTTTCAGGAAGAAGGCAATGTCCATCGGGGTCAAGTCAAGCCAAAGTTGAGAAAAGCCCATTTTTATTTGCTTGTAATTAGGAGACGTCCACTCCCATTCAAGGCCCCCAAACAAAGCAAACAGGTCAGCAAAGTTTCTCTCTGCAATTATCAAACTTAATCAGTTCCTTTTCTACAGCTACTCTTACAGGATTGACATAAGGATAAAATACGAAAGGAAATCCCAAAGCACTCAACGAATGTGAGATACAGGAGGAGGAGGAGGAGCCACAGAAGGGGTGTGGCTAACACCCTAACACCCAACAGAAATGACCCGGCAGGATGCCCAAACCTGGGCTCTCATCCAGTTCTCCCTCCTGACACAGCAGGAGGGGGCTTTCGGTCCTCATTTTCCTCAGTCTTGGGAAATATACTGTAAATGAGAATTTTTAAATCTTGAGAGTTGAAAAGAAGCCTAGGTAATCAGGCCCAACTTCCCCTCTTCAATCTGCCTATCACCTGTGTGTCTAAAATGGTCTTCAGGACTTTCCATGACTGAGTAGTTCTACCAGAAACCAACACGTTTCCCCACCTCCAGAGGTAAACTTCTATAAATGTGTCATGCAACTGGGTGATGGTGGAGTTACCAAGCCAGGCGCTGCCCTGGGAATACAAGTGAATTAATTCACAGATACCTAAGAAAGGCAGTGGTCTTCAGTCCCCTGAGGGAAGCACTATGTTGACACATGGAAAGAGGAGTAAGGGTACTGCACATTTCACATCAACTGAGTCCTACCAATAATAAACATCGTCAGGGCTCAGAAGGGTGAGGAAAGGAAGTCCTCCTCTGGCTAGGATGATCAGAGCACAAAGAATGGCACGGTGGGATTCATGGAGGGCCTTTGCTAGAGATTTCTGCCATGTGTGGAAGCACTGGCCACGGCTTTCCACGGCTTGAATTCTAAGAGGCCATTTGATCAAGCCCTCTCTGCGACTCTACCCCAGCCTACCGTTCACCCCTCAGAATGCTCTGAACAGCTTCCTGTAATGAAAGCTCATTACAATTTCAGAGCATCAGTGGACCCTATGGAACTCATCCCAGAGACCCCAAGTCAAAACGTTTAGGTTCTATAAGAGAGACATGCAATCTGGTCAGACCATAGCCAGTGTCTTCTCTCCCAGACCTCTTTCTCCCTAGGTGTTAGAAGTATCAAAATGTCGTCATTTACACTGAAATCAGATCAGCCTGTAAAATAGGACCAGCCCAGGTCACAGGAGGTCAAGCAGCTTAGAATTCCCTGCCCCTCTTTTCTCTTCCCTTTGGCTGCGGTTTGCTTGGACATCTGTAGATACATATGTGGATTCTGAGAGTCATTAACCACAAGGAGATGCTTCAATTCTCCCAGTCTATCAGGAAGTAATAAAGGGACATTGCTGAGTGGGGTAGAAAATGGTATTAGAAACAGAGCAGGGCCAGGCCATGCGCTACAGCAGACAGAGAACATGGCGGCTTTCCATAACCCAAAGGATGTCAAAGAGAGTCTGACACTCTGTGGAAGAGCAAGCCTGCTTTATCCCATCACTGGAAGTCCAGACTAGACAATACAATCTAGATAAAAGAAGGAAGGGGGTGCATCCCAGCTTTCACTGACTAGGGAAAAAACATAGATTGGGTCAACATCAAAGTCACTCGCCAGGCAAAGTCCTCAAACAAATGTGGTGATTTCTCTCACTGATCTCACAGTTCTATGCGCATCAGAGTAAAAACATTCAGAACTTAACACCATCTCTGGCACGTAGAAGTTGATTAGAAAGTACTAGATGATCCTGTATGGCTACACTTTTCACATTCGATGCCATTATTTATTGCAATATCAATCCCAAATTCCTTATTGTTGATCCCAAAGATCTGAGTTAACTACTTACTTTATGAATGAAGGACCTAGCTGGGCTTGAGCTATGAATTAGGCCCGCTGAAAATGCCTAGGTCTTTGGGCTGACAGTTCAGCACAGACAATGCAACGCGGTGACTCACATCTTCCCACGCCTCAACTACGGCCCAGTGTTGGAAGCTGCACGAATTCCTTCACCTACTGAAAAGGAATCGTGTTGGTAGGCATACCATATATTGTGGGTTGAATTGTGTCCCCTAAAAAGATGTGTTGAGTCCTAAGTCCCAGGACCTGTGAACGTGATGTGGAAATAGGGTCTTTGCAGATGTATCAAGCTCAGATGAGGTCATGCTTGATTAGGGTCAGCCTTAACCCAATATGACCAGTATCCTTATAAGAAGACACACAGGGAGAATATCACATGACAACAGAGACAGAGACTGGAGTGACGTGTCTATAAGCCAAGGAACACCAAGGATTGCCGGAAACCACCAGAAACCAAGAAGAAACAAGGAAGGAGTCTTCTCTAGAGCCTTTACAGAGAGGATGACCCTGCTGGACACATTCCAAACTTCTAGCCTCCAGAACTATGAGAGTATAAATTTCTGTTGTTTAAAACCACCAAGTTTGTGGTCCTTTGTTACAGCAGCCCTGGGGACCACGTACACCTCGTTCACTCCAGCTGCAGACTGAACTTCCGACAAGAGCCAACACTCTTCAAAACTCGTGTGCTGACCCCACAGGGCCAGGGGGAGAGGGATGCAGGTGACTGTCCCCCACCTCGACCCCTACATATCCTGCTGGTCAACACACATAAATATATTTAATGTATATCATATATAACGAATGCCAAAGAAAGCACAGCCAATCATTCAGCAAATATTTAGTGAGCATCTACTATCTGCAGGCAGCATTCTAGGCAATGGGGAGACTTCAGCGAAGAAAACCCACAAAATGCCCCGTCCTCATGGGGCTTACATTCCAGAGGAGGAAGACGAACAATTATCAAACACAAAAGTGAAATACACAAACTATCAGGTGGTGATAAAGGTTGTGGGGAAAAATAAAGCCGGGATAAGATGTACTGGGGGGGGGGGGGGGGACAGGATTACGCTGTTAAGTGGGGGGGAGTGGTCTGCTAAGGCCTCATGTGAAGATGACGCTCCATAAAGAACCTAAAGATGGTGAGGGATAAACACACAGATGTTTATGGAAAGTTGTTCAGGCAAAGGGAACAGTAAGTGCAAAGGCACTGAGGCGGATGGTGCCAACACATTAGAGAACCGGCAAGGAGGCCAGGCGGCTGGGGCTGATACTTCAGAGGATGTGGTGTAGAAGATGACCATGTGCAGCCTCGAAAAATTGTTAGGACTTTGGTTTTTTTCTGAGAGAGATAGGGAGCTGCTGAAGGTTCTATGACTTCATGCATCATGAGAATCATTGTGGCTGCTGTTTTGAGAATAGAGCGTAGCCCCAGAGGACCCGCGGCCTTAACTGAAGTCTACACCAACCTACCCGCATGTGAATGCATGAGACTCGCGGTGCCCTGGAACTCATTCCAAAATGGGATTGTTCTAGAACACATGAGCCATGTCAGATAGGACTGAAGGTAAAGACAGTAGTTAGGAGCTGTCGGCTTGCTCTGCATTATAATGAAGAAACCCCCAAAGCCCCAGATAAACGAGCAGATGTATCAGAACCCCCGACACGATGAACAGAAGCATCTACCGCCCCTGGGGCCTGACTGCAGTGCCGTCCTCCACTCGGCTGCCCGTGCAACCTCCCACCGATCCAGTGACGTGCCACACTGCGGAGGCTCCTTCAATGGCCATAGTCGCTCTGGGTTATGGTCAACCTCCAGGATCTTCCTGAGCTGGCTGCTGCTGACCCCCCAACCCTGAATGCCACCATTCCCCCAGGGGACCACTTTGCAAGAACCACCCAGAACACTCAGTTTCCTCAAATGTGCCACAGTGCTTCTTGCCTCTGTGCCTTCACACGTCTGTTCCTCCACCTGAATTGTCCTTCCTCGCCTTCCTTCTCTAACATACACTCATCCCCTCTTCAGAACCCAGCTCAGATATGGTTGTCCTGGCCCTTCCAGGCTGGTGGCCCCAGGGCCACACTGTCCATACCCCCCACCCCTGCCTGTGCATCTTCTCTCAGAGGGACTGTGTTTATGAGCCTCTGCGTCTCTGCATCTGACACGTATTAACGCTGGATGAGTGACTGACTAACTGAATGAATGAATGAGTGGACAGCCTTCAAACAGAGACTCGCACAAAGTTTGAGCTGGAAGGGGCCCTTGGCCATGTCTGCAGTCCAGGCCCCTCATTTTTCAGAAGAGGAAATTGAGGCCTCAGAGTTGTGACCTGCCCAACCAAGGTCACGCAGCGCAAATTAGCCACTGGGTCAGGATGAGTGAAGTGGGGAAAGAGATGTGACACTACAAAGTAGCCCTAAACACCAAATCCTGGCGTTTCCATGACAAGTCCCTTCTGAGAAGTTCAAACCACTGTAACTCTGTTCGTGTTACAGTCTCAGCACCTCGATGCGAGGGAGGGACCTGTCAACCCCGTAGGTGAGCGACTAACATTTCTCAGCATTGACCCTTGACTTAAATGGTCCGCTGTGAACAAACTGGAATTCTGGGGGCCTTCTGCTTAAAGGACAAGGCTGACAGGTTTGAGGTTGTGAATTCCACAGTAAGGATGGAACATTCAGGGGCCGGCCCGGTGGCGCAGCGGTTAAGTTCGCACGTTCCGCTTCTCAGCGGCCCGGGGTTCGCTGGTTCGGATCCCAGGTGCGGACATGGCACTGCTTGGCAGCCATGCTGTGGTAGGCGTCCCACGTATAAACTGGAGGAAGATGGGCACAGATGTTAGCTCAGAGCCAGGCTTCCTCAGCAAAAAGAGGAGGACTGGCAGTAGTTAGCTGAGGGCTAATCTTCCTCCAAAAAAACAAAAAAAAAACAAAAAAAAAAAAACAAAAAAAAAGGATGGAACATTCACCAAGAACCACTGTATTAAACACCGAACGGTTTATGGAACGAACCAGACACAGAGCACCAGCCTCAACGGCAAGTCTTAACAGGACCCACTGATAAAGGCCACTTCCCACAATGGGGATCTTGCTTATACCCAATGCCAAGTATATTTCCCAACACGGAGTAAGATTCGCTGCAACTTCATCTTAAGTGAAGCCCTACTGGAGTTGAACACAGTTCCCTGTGTGACAGAATCATTTCTCAACAGCCATGGCGATGTTCCTGGAGTGTAGACAGAGAAAGGCGCCCTGGGCCAACCAGAAATGGCAGTGCTGGCTCCCACCCTGGCCTAAAGAACAAAACTAAAGAAATACAGAAAAGCCCCAAACCAACGGGAGCGAGGACAGGCTGTAGGAAGAGCGTGGGGTTTGGATCCAGAAGATTGGGGTCCAAATCCTGGGATTACCACGTACTAGCTTACCAGGGAACCCCTCTAAATCCAGGTCCCTCATAGTAAGATGGGGGTATCACCAATTTCACAAGGTGCTGTGAAAATAAGTGAAATGACACACGGGGAAACGGTTAGCTCTGTGGCACTCGTAACTGCCGGTCATCATTAAAAGGAAAGGAAAATGCACACCTAAGAACTCACAAAGATGAAAATAGGAGGATGTAGGTTGCACTTTATAGATTATGACGGTATTGTCATCTAATCACTTCCTCCACACATAGGGACCACAGTAGACAATGTGAGCCATCACTATTAACAGCTCCCAGTTATTTTGTTGCACCTGCAAAGCGCCTTAGAAGCAGCCTTACTCTGCCTGGATACAGAAAGAATCCACTGACGGTGGAGGGGAGATGCTGGGAGACACAAGTACCACCCTGCGGCGTCCCCTGTCCCTGCCCGCCTTCCTGCTTTGGCGGCGGCCTGCAGAGACACCGGAGAAGCCCCGCAGCTATAGGGCTGCCGACCCCCCCTTAGGCTGCAGCTTCCTTTTTTACCCAATGATCAGCTGAAAATTACTAACACGGAGTCACTTCCACTCTTAATGAGTGATTTGTCCCTCCTGACTTCACATCTGAAGGAAGCTCCAAAGAGCAGCAAAATTGCAAAAAGGCAAACACCAAGGAAAAACCAAAGTAGCTAAGGGAACATTTGTCCTAGTTTTCTGGTCTCCGGGAAGCCGCAGCTCCTGGGGCGGGGAGGCGAGGCGCCGCGGGAAGGCCGGGAGCGCCCTCTACCGGCCGCGGCGCGGAAAAGGAACTGGGCGAAAAGCGTGTCTTCCACGGGACGTCACAAACGCTCAGAGGCACAAACATTCCTTACTGAAAACTTCTAAATTTTAACCATCTGCTCCATACTGGGGAGTATTCCTTATAAAAGAATAACACGATTCCCCCAAGTTGGATTAAATTCATATTCTTTGTCATGAAGACAAGGATAACTTCTAGAAGCAAGGAAAAGACGATGTTCGCTCCTGTATGTAACTTATACCTCCCTCGTTCCAAGTGCTCTAATTTATGTCTACTAAAGTTAGTAAAAGAACTAATGAAACAATATCCATCCCGGACCCCAGGGACCCAGTTGTCCCCAAAGGCACCCAAGGTTTCCGTTTCGGATGTATCCCAACATAAATATTCTACGGATCAACAAGTAAATACATATACATATGTATTCTCTCTCCTTTATTTTTATACCTTTAAGTACTCATCTCTGTATTTCATGACTGAACTAAACGCTCCTGAGAAGAGGTTTAATTATAACCCAAGTAATCCCTAAGTTCCACAGAGAATGATGAAGAGTTCTCCTTAATGGGTGAAGGGTGATGGGGCCCTTCCTGAAATGACTGCATCTAGGCTCCCCCTACCCCGACCGTGACCCCTTGCAGGAGCAGCATAGCGATCCCCAAAGATGTGCACATCCTAATCCCAGAACCTGTGAATATGTGACCTCACACGGGAAAAGGGACTTTGCAGACGTGATTAAGGATCTAGGGTTGGGGACATTATCCTGGATTATTCCGGGGGTCCTTACAAGTGAAAGAGGGAGACAGGAAGGTCAGAAGCAGGGCAGGTGATGTGCGGATGGAAGCAGTGTGATGCAATGGCTGGGAGGGGCCATGAGCCAAGGAACACAGGCACCCCTGGAAGCTGAAAAGGACAAGGACTGGCTTCCCCCCGAGAGCCTGCAGAAGGAGCACAGCCCTTGATTTTAGCCCAGCGAGACCCATTGTGGACTTCTGACCTCCACAACTATAAGATAATAAATTGGTGTTGTTTTAAGCCACTACATGTGTTACACCAGCAACAGGAAACCAATACACCCCTTCACGCCTCACCCCTCCTCTGCCTGTCTTCAGGGAATGGGCCTTTATGACTAAAACAGAGATAGGAATGGTCTTTGTGAGACACACTGATAATGCTCTGGACCTGTCTGGTGACAACCTTCCAGAGACAGGAATTGTCACACTGCCATTATGTTACAACCTTGGATTCCATGGTAATGAACTGCATGCTCAACTGATGAATAAAACAGGGTTTTCATCTGGGTGCACCCCAACACACAAGATGAAAGAGAAGGGTATATTCACCTCATCCTCTCAAAGAGGACTTAAGTAGGAGGGAAACCCCACAAAGCTGGAGGTAGACTGGGCCACAGGAAAGCCTGTGGGATGGAAGGAATCTTCGCTCGGTCTAGTGGAGACTGACTAACTGGCACAAGGCCACACAGTGGGTGAATGACAGTGCTGAGACTCAAACCCAGGCATCCTGATGTTGAACCCTTCTACATACAGGTGGTCATCACACTTTCTGTTCTCTGAGTCCCTTCTACTCTTAAGTTAATGAGGATCTCACAGAGGTTATGTTTGTGTGGGGTTTATCTATCCATATCTCCTGACCAGAAATTAAAACTAGGAAGAGGTTAAACTATGTATTTATTAATTCATTTTAAAATAGCAATAGTAAACTATGACACATGGACATAAAAAACTGGATTTTATGAAAAATAATTTTTCCCAAACAATAGCAAGAAGAATTGCATCGTTTTGCATTTCAGCAAATCTCTTTGATAGAAGACAGCGGGATCTCCCACCCACTGTGCCTTCAATCTACTGCAGTGTGTTGTTTTGGTTGAAGTAGCTGAAAAAAATCCAGCCTCACATGGGCATGTAGTTGAAAAAGTATTTTAATAGCCTTATGGAAAGTTTTGGAAAATCTTTGATACTACACCAAAACTCATCAAGTAGGAGTTTCTTGAAGGTTGGTTACAATGTAGAATCTGAAGCCACATAAAGAATTCGTCACATTTTGTTACGTTAAAAATCCATTGGGCTATCCTACACTTTGGATGGATCATTTAGCCAGGCAAGATTTTGTAACACTCTCCATTGATCGCTTGAATTTCGTGGTTCGCCAGGTTATGCAGATTATCTATATGTTGACATGTTTTATACACAATATTTCAAAATCACATTCATGTGTATCACCACCAATCTTGTGAGAAAAATGTTTAAGTACTGGACCCTTCCAAGCTTACGCTGTTGGAGATGACTTGGCACAATTCTCATTTTCCCTTGAAAGCTCAAATTTTGTCACCAGCAAGACATCCTAGCAGCTATTTTACAAAGGGTGGGCCCTATTTGTTCGTTTTTGAGACGATGTCTGCCAAATACTCACGTCAGAATAACTAGTTTGTCTATGCAGTCATTCTTTCTGGTGAAGATGGTGTTCCAAGAAAAAAGCAGCCAGTTCAGGTCACAACTCAAGCTATCACACAAGTGCTTTTCCCAGGATTGCCTTGAACTTGGGTAGGCTTTATGTACCTCTCCCTTGTCTTCCCACAGAATATTAAAAAGATATGCATTCGAGAACACAGATTTGGTAAAATTAACAATTCCTCCTATTGCCCCAAGGGCATTCTTAATTGAAAATGGCATATCTTTTCTTAACTTCAAAAGTCTGAAAAACTCAATGACCGCTAGTCCATTATGGTGCCAGCGCCTGGATTCACACCACAGTACCAACAATTCTACCCACCGAGCTTTCGTACCCTTCCTATAAAAATGTCAACACAGTGACAAAGGCAAATAATATCTTAGTATTACACTGAAAATAGTTTTGACCTTGTGGATTCCCTGAAAGGCTCTTTAAGCTTTAAAGAAAGAAATCAAAATCACGTATAACCACCCTAAGATAATTGCTATAAATGTATGCAAGAGTGCGTGTCCCCATACATTTTTAGAAAAATGTATCCTATCAGACTGGCAAGCGCCGTCTTAATTTTAATTGCATAGTAGTTCATTGCAGGAATGGATGGCAGAGGGGCACCACTTGCTTATTTTGTTTCATGTTTTAATTGACCACCAAGTTGGAGGGTTTATTTAGAGCTTCAGCCCGCCCTGCCAAGTACCTCTGTGTTAAGGAAAGCCCCTCTGAGCTGTGGTGGTCTGCCATTATGACTGTGGCTCTGGGTGATTCCAATACACGGATCCTGGCTCCAAAGGTTTAGAGTGGAGGGGAGGACCTGACTCAAGCAGCTTGCTGGGCGCATGCATTAATTCAGCCAGAGAGGGAGCAGTGTGCCCATGGCCTTGCCATTAGACCCAGAATGCAAGTCTGGAGCAGCGACTGTAGCTATGTACAGCAAGACAGACAGGAAGCCTCTGGAGGAGCAGATGAAACAAATCGCATGCCCCACCATTTCTTTCACAGCATGGGGAGCTATATGCAGGTTACGTCTGTCTCTTTCCTTCTATTATTTCATTTAAATGCAGTAGATATTCATTTCAAAATATGCTTGACCTCCTTTGTCCATTTCCAGTCTGGTCATCATTTTACTGCAAATCCCACGTCACCACTGTAGAGGGAATTGCCAGCAAGCGTTCCAGCTCCAACATTCCACAGCTGAGTGATTTACAGAGCAGAAGGCAAGAGAAGGAAGAGTGCGGAACCCGGCAGGATTCCGGGAGCTATCACAAACATCCCTAACTCCAGATGGGCTCGAATTAACCCATCGGGCAGGTGGTGGTGGGATCTAACAGGAATAAGGCTGTAATCACCACAAAGCCAGTTTAGCACTGCTTCCAGTGTCAGTCCATCTTTGGAACAAAACCTCTTTCAACATTCAGAAAATTTTAATTTAGAAGAAAAAAAAAAGCCATGAGTTGTAGGTGGGGGAGTTGAAAGCCTTGAAAATAGTTTTATTCTTGTTAAGTACTGTAAAAATATTCCGTGAATGCTTTCCTAGAGATTGCTAACAGAGAGGAAAACAAAACCCACAACTGGCACTGCCTCTTAGGAAAAAGTGGCATTTGGCATCCCACCGTTTGGCGTAAACCTGAAGGAAGCGTTATGTATGATGTACCCACAAAAAAAGGGCCACATGGCAATGTGACACCCAACTCCCTACCCCTTCCCTGTAGTAAGCAGGCAGTAGAGACACTAAACAGCATGATAAAGCAAGTAGCCCTCATTGGAATCCCATCTGAATTTTTATAACCCAGCTGGGAGTGAACAGTATCAAGAAAAATGTGGACTTCTTGGACTCCTACAAATCGACGACAAACAAAAGCTTCAGTTTCAAGTGTGAAAATGCCTGCACGGGAGGTGGGAACAAGGACCACCAAAGGCTTAGGGAGGAAGAAACCCACCGCAAACTCGTCTCTCTCTGCGGGAAACATAGAAGAAATCTGACAACAGCACGCTGGCATTTTCTGAAAAGTGTTGCTCACATTTCAACCCCCAAAGAAAGGATCCTCCAGCCACAGCCTTGGGGGATGGGTGAGCTTCGCTCTCGAACCGACTGTCCCATTCACTTTCCTCTCCCTCCTCTCAAGACAAATGTCTTGCCCCAGCGCCAAAGTTCCCGCCGGATGCACCGGCCCCCGAGAGAGCGCGGCTTCTCCTTGGGCCCCCAGGTACCCGAGTGCCCCGGGGCAGCTCGCAGCTTTTCCCTGTGCGCTTCTAGAACAGTCTTGCCTCTCTGCGCCCCTCCTGGTCTCCGGAGGGCTGCTCTCTAACAGGCATCTATGCCTCGGGGCAGGTGAACTGGAGGAAAGAAGGATGCCCACGGGGAAATTCTGGGCATAAAAAAGCATCACCCCACCCCCGCCGCAACACCTAGAGCTCGCTTTTCTTTGGCTTTCTTTTTTTTTTTTTTTTTTTTCTTCTTTGCCTGAATCTCCCCGGGAAGTTAGACTGCTCGAATCTCCCGACTCCGGGGTGTCCGACGGCAAAGTTGAAACCGAGGGCGCTGAGGTCCCCTGGCGCCGACGGTGTCCCCTCGCCTGCCTCGCGCGCGCTCGCGGGAGCCAAGCGCCCAGACCCCGCGTCCCCAGCCGCCCCTCCGCGTCCCCAGCCGCCCCTCCGCGCCCCGACCTGCGAGCGATGAGGACGCACAGGTTAGTGACACGACACGCAGCCAACACAGAGCGGGGCGACGGTCCCCGGGGCGACAGGCGGGGTGGGTGGTGCACGGAGGGTGGACAGAGAAGCGGCGAGGAGGCGCGGAGAGCCGGGCGGCCAAGCCCCGCGCTGCGCGTACCTGGAGCCCCCGCCGAGGAGACGACGGGCAGCAGCGCGGCCAGGAGCAGCAGCGCCGCCCAGGGCAGCGGGCGCCGCGCGCGCGGGGGAGTCCCGGCCTCGGGCGCCATCGGGAGCCCGCGGTGCGCGGCGGGCTGGGCGCGGCGGCTGGCCAGTGGGCGCTGGGCCGGAGTCGGGGGGCGCGGAAGCGCCGCCGTCGGGTGCCCGCCGTCCGTGTGGGTTTGCGCGCTCTGCGCCGTGCCCGCCGCGCCCCGGCCCCGCGCCGATCGCTCCCGGCCCGCGCACCCGCCGCCGCGCTCCGCACTGAGGCCGCCGGCCCCCGGCCGCGCCTTTTAGCCGCGCGCGGGCGCCCCCTGCCGGCGCCGGGATGGCGGGGGCGGCGGGGGCGGCGGGGGCGACGGGGGCGCCAGGGGCCTAGGCGGGGCCCGGGCTCCGGGTGCCGCAGCGCCCTGGAACCCCGCTTGGCGGTTCTGAAAATTCGGTATCCCGTGCGGGGCAAAGCGGCCTGGGATGTTTCTCCTCGCGTCTAACGTCTCTCATTTTCTGGCTGCAGAAATGGCCCATCGCGTCCAATCGTTGCCAAGTCCAGGAATGCCCTATGTCCCCTTAGATAAATCCCTTTGGTTGCAACGTCGGGGACAGCAGCCAGGCCCCTTCACTTCTGTCTGCACTTGTTCCTGCGGCTCACCCCGGCCTTTCCCACGCCCCGCGCGCCCTGGAGAGGAGCTTTAATGTCCTTGGGCACTGCTGCTCCTGGCTGGCATTTCTGTGGAGCGCAGGGACTAGATTCAAAGGAAGCCGTCTTGAAGGACGCGGAGAGGCCAGACCGACGACTGGACCGGCCTTGCTTCCTCCAATTTCTGTGATGTTAATACGGCCTAGGGTCTCGCTATTCCCGATTCCCACCGTGACCGCCTCGCCGCCCCTCCGGGCCGGCTGGGGGCGCCCCTGGAGGCGACAAGGACGCCTGCGCCGCCAGGCCCGCGTTCCAGGTCCGCGCGCTGCTGTCGGCGATGCAGTTTCCTCGAGTACCTGCTCTGGCTGAGGTTCACAAGCTAGTGTGAGCTTCCGTCGTGATAACCCAAAACTTGACCAGATTTGTGTCATTCTGCAGCGAGGAAAAGATTATTAAATAAATTGTAGACTGATGAAAAAGAGAAATACAGTATCTCTTTGCTGAAATAAAACGACAGCACCACCTCCACGCCGCCGTAAGCCCTGGCTGACGCCTCTTGCTCAATGAGCATCCGGGAGTGGCGTAACCCTCCAGCCTTCCTTTCGGGAAAACTTCCTCCTGGTTCCCAATGAGGGTCGGTCCTTCATTCACCCTGAAGCTCTCTGAGCTCCCAGAGCTCTTGTAGTTTGCAAGTACTGTCAGATTTAAGTACAGACTTTCCTGCATCACTCCGAATGTTACAATGTTTCCCCACGTGCCATTTAATGAGCTATGACTTTCGTCTGTCCAGCAGCCTCTCTGCCTTGCCCCTCTTTAGGGATAGTAGCCCCTTCCCTCACTCCAACCGAATGGCTCCAGTGGGGCCTGTCCCCTCCCAACCACCATCTTGCCTACTCCCATCCTTTCAAGGATCCCCAGTGGTCCAAGCCCGGTGGGTCAGAGTCAGGACTTTTCTAAATGGAGCTGCTGAAAAAGTCTTTTCTTTCTCGGATGGTTTGTGGATGTTGAAGGATAGGAGCTGTGATAGGCTGAAATACAGCCCCCCAAAAGATGCCCATGCCCTCATCCCTGGAACCTCAGAATGTTACATTTTGGGGAAAGGGGAGAAAAGTCTCTGCAGATGCAATTAAATTAAGCACCTTGAGATGGAGAGTTTATCCTGGATTATCTGGGGAGGCCCTAAATGCCATCACGTGCATCCTGAGAAGAAGGAAAAGATGTGACACACACAGAAGACAATGTGCACGCAGAGGCAGAGATGAGAACGATGTGGCCACAAGCCAAGGCATGCCAGCAGCCACGAGAAGCTAGAAGAAGGAACAGATTCTCCCTTAGAGTGTCTGCAGGAAGCATAACCCTGCCAGCACCTTGATTTCCATCCAGTAGAACCAATTTCAGGCTTTTGGCCTCCAGAACTGTAAGGAACAAATTTCTGTTGGTTTAAGCCCCTAGTTTATGGTGATTTGTTACAGCAGCCACAGGAAACTGATACAGTAGCCAAGAGGGGCCTGTGTTCTCTGGCTCCAGCCTCAAGAGACACCATCTGGAGAGAATGAAGCCAACACATGGAGAACAAAGGAACAGGGAGAGAGGCGTGCAGGTGTGCATGTCCTGGGCACTAGCTCCAGCCCTGTGCTGCCTGAAGATTGATTCCAGGAGACAAGAAATTCCCTCTTGCTAAGTTGGAGTGGGATTTCTAGCCCACGTAACCAGACTCCTGACCAGCGTGTTTCCCTGTCCTTATGAGAAGGAGAATTAAGAGTTACCTTTATTTCCAATCTACCACCCAAAAGACTGTACCAGGCACACGGTAACTTCCAGGAAATGCTGATCTGTTAATTGCCATTCACTTGTTCATTCAACAAATATTTATCGTGCATCCACTCCATGCTTGACGCTGCTCTGGGCACTGGGGGTCAAAAACTGACAAAAAGCAGCAGTGATTAAACTTAGCAGCAGATGAGTTAAGAAAAATGAGGAAAAGCGAGGGTAAGGACTTGGCGGGCCACAGGAAGGATTTAGCCTTTTATTCGGAGCAGGATGTGGGGGCACGTTGGAGGATTCTGCTCAGGTGAGTGA
Source organism: Equus asinus (assembly GCF_041296235.1). NCBI lineage: Eukaryota > Metazoa > Chordata > Mammalia > Perissodactyla > Equidae > Equus > Equus asinus. The sequence goes on from NC_091790.1 coordinate 30,619,013, forward strand.
GCCAACAAGACCTGCATGCCGCGCTCGTGGAAGCAGAGATACCAGGTAGCAGGCTCTTCGGATCCAGGTGAGAGAAGATGATACATGGACCACAAGGATAGCCATAGAGGGGATGAGAGCTGATGAGACTGGGCACAGCGAGAAGGCAGAGGTAGAATGATTTTCTGACTAATTGGATGCAGGGGGGAAAGAGAAAGAAAATTGGCAATATACAAAGTCACGCTGTTCTTACCCTGGTGGTGAACTCTCCATCAGGACTTGTAATTTCAGGATTCCACTCTTCAGTTTAGTTTTAGTAAATTTATCCCATGACAGAATCTGTAGAAGCTCATGGAGAAAGCTCATCCGAGGGAGGTTTCCTTCCTTCCTCAGGAAATGCACATGCGGGCACCTGTCTCCCCTGTGTGTTACTTATTAGAGCAACTTTCTTATGTGGACCTTTCAGAGTGAAGTACAATGCAAAATACCTCCAAGTCTAGAGTTTTGATGACTAGATCAGGATGATTGGCCATGGGCTGTTAGATATTAAATAAAGTTACTAACATTTACAAGTCCGGATTCTGATTTGATTACAAATTTGAGAGTGTGTTTAATTTAAAAAGTCCTAAAAGAAATTTCAAAGGCATCGCTAACTTTTAGGTTTAAAAGACCTCAAAAAAACCCAGTCCTAGTCCTCTGTCCTGAGTGTGATCATCTCAAAAAATACACGACTTGGAAGTTTTCTTCCTTCTAGCCAGTTTTTAGTCCTTTCTATCGTTACTATTGTCCTGATAGACTTTACTATTTTTTAACATTTTAAATTTCTCAAGTTCCTGGTTGCTACTTCTATTTTGTTTATCAAAACAAAACAGAGTGTGACTGGCCCCATGGCCTTGTGGTTACATTTGGCACACTCTGCCTTGGTGACCCAGGTTCGGTTCCCGTGTGCAGACCTATACCACTCATTGGTGGCCATGCTGTAATGATAACCCACATACAAAATATAGGAGGATTGGCACAGATGTTAGCTTGGAGTGAATCTTCCTCAAGCAAAAAGAGGAAGATTGGCAACAGATGTTAGCTCAGGGTGAATCTTCCTCAGCAAAAAAAAAAAAAAGCAAAGTGGATGTCACTCTTGGGCTAGACAGGCCATCAGCTATTTAAATGTGACCGCTTACTAGCCTGCCTCCAACTTATTTCTATGGTTTATTTCTAGCTTTATGAATCAGTCTGTGTTCACATCCACTCTCTCTGGTTCTTGTTATTTTTTAAATAACCATACATTCAAAGAGTTTAGTATGCGCCGTACACATTGTCATGGCATTCCTACGTGGTGGAGTGGATTAAAGTGCTATTCTCATGTTTCATGTGGGTAAATGGAAACCGAGTTCAAACGACCATCCATGACAAACTCCAGTAGAGTTTTGAGGGCGCATATCTCATGCCATCATCTGACATCAAATCTTGTTCAGGCTTTGGTTTGGCTCACATGGCTCTTTAACTCCTTCTTAGGCATCACAGTTGAATATATCTCTATAGCGTGGCAGCAGCAGGACCTTGTACAATACCCATTACACAATGGTGATGTGCATACAACTTTTTAAAGAACTTATGGAAGGAGAATAGAAGCGAGAGAGAGGACCCACAGTTCTTGGAGTGACTGACGAGATCCTTAATTCAGTCGCAACAGATGTGGAGGAAAACACGATCTCTAGGATTCCCTAAAGAGAGGGGAAAGGGAAAAGGAAAAAAATAGAGGTAGGCAAGTAGACTTCATCTCGACGTGAGGAAAAGATAGAGATTCCTTTTAACCAGCAATAGTATAAAATAATGTTTTACCAAACTTTTCTCGAGCAGTATCCATTTGGTTCTGATTCCCGCAACAACCTTAGAGGCACTATGATTTTACAGAGAGAAAGCCAAGCCTTTGAGAGGTTGTGTGGCTTCTCCAACCCACACCAGTGACTAGTGAGGGGGAGGGTCCTACCCAAGCCGTTTGACTCCAAGTGAACATCTTTTTCTACAGCACCATGCCATCCCCAAACGTCCCCTATCAGATTTTCAATAAAAGCTTCAGGATCCAGGCAGAAGGTATGAATAAAAGTTTGTTTTACATGCCCCATGTCCAGTACAGAATTCTAAGAAGCTCCCCCTTATCATCCGAATGGTGAACGAGCTTTCTTAGCAAGCAGTTCCGCAAGCCCTCACTACTGCATTGTTCATCTTCTCAGGGTGTGGAAGGTTCGGGAAAGAAATGGCACTCCTTAAAAAAACTGCCGTAAATCCATCATTGCCTGAAACATGTTCCTCTGCCCAGACATTCTAACTTGTTTCCATGGCAAGGCAGTGCCAAGGCAAGTTCTCTTTTGTATAAATATCCTGGGAATTAGGAAACAGAAAGATGGCAGACACCCAACCTAGCCTAGGAATTGTTAAGGATTGTAATTGAGAATGTTTCTATTGCCGTTACATAAAAGCACTCAGAACTTGGTCCTCAGTTTCTGTCTAGTGGTCCATGTCATAAGGCAGTCACGCTGCAAATGGAAGCAGCTGGAGGGTCCAATTCTAGCATCTACCACTTGTCAATGGACATAGGGCTTGGGTTATATCGAGAGAAATCATTCATTAATCTATTCCTTTATATGATCATTGTTGAACACCTATTTTTCTGTTAAGTAATGTGTTAGGATCTGGAGATTCAAATGTGACTGAGTCTCAGCCAGCCGCTGCTTCAAAGAGCTCATAATCAAAGTAAGAGAGAAACAAACCAAAAAGAAAAAATTTACAATCCAGAGTGTTGTGATATTTAGGCCATGAAACTTACAGGAATTGTTATAAATGTTGCCTATCTCATCACTTATTTTCTGTTTTCCCCCAAGGGGCTTTTAACCCCATGTGTACTTTCTGTGGGCAGACATTGGGGTGCATTCACTCTAATCCTGTGGGATTAAAAAGAGGCCAGTTTGGGGAGGCGGGGTGGTAAACCACGGTGGAACAAGAGCACAAACTGTGCAGTCTTCAAGTTGCAGTTGGCAGTTTTAGAACTTGGCCCAGGCATCGTGCTAGGAAAACACATGTCTGGAAGGCTTCCAGCCTGCGTTTGCCTGACCCCATCTCCTGTCGAGAGCAGAACATGGCTACAGGTCAGCGGGTACCACAGAGGCACCAGGCACAGAGCTGTGGTACACGGAGCGTGTCACACCAGCCACACACACCTCAGACCCCATGCGGGTGCACAGACACTCACTCTCAAAATGGGGAAACTAATTATTTATTCAGCAAGCCTTTAATGAGCTCCTACTTCGTACCTGGCCTATATTCAGGGGCACAGACCTGTGGTCATCTATGAAATGGCATCTGGACCAGCTAACAGCTGACAGGGGCTTCTGCCACTACTAGCCCAGTGGACTACCCCCAGGCAAGCCACCAAAAGGCCCAGCAAAATCCTGGTGCCCAGCAGAATCCTTCTCTCCTAAAGAACACCCACCTCTGGCTGGTAGCAACGTGCTGCCCAGCGTGACCAGCCCCAGAGAAGGTGATGAAGAGGACGATATGTCAGTGGTGACCTCCAGCCCATTGCCTGCTGGTGGCATCCCCCTCTCGTACCACTTGCCCACTGTGCTGTGTATACCCTGTGGCACCCTACCTCCCCCATCCATCAAAGCTTCTTACAAGGAGGGACCCGATCACCTCCTTCCGGCTGAGATGTAAGCAATTGATGAGGCTTCAGGTACTCTTATGTGTAAGTAAGTGGGGCTCTTCCATTCACAAAGCATGATCTCATTCATCTTAAGGAAGCACGAAGGAAGGAGACACATTATTATGCCCATTTTACAGAGGGAGCAACTGAGGTTATGTGCCCAGCCCACGTCTATCAGAGCCCGGAGACAAATGCTGATACTCTGTATGTGAACTCAGTGCTCTTGGCATTACAAGCCAGTCGAAAGAATAATTCTTCAATGAATTAGCAGCAAGAAAATATTGGCAAATATTAGGACTAGGGCTCCTTTTATTTATGGCTAGATTTTCCTGACTTTAGAAAGTCACCATTTTCTGCATCAGCATTTTAGCTAACTCTCTCAGACCACACTTGAGAAGCAAAGCGAGTCAATTTTCCTTGCAGCCTTTGGAATCAGCACAAAAACTGGCATCCAGGGAAAAACATTCTGTGCACCATTCAAATCCATGTGCTTCTCGAACGGAACTCACAAATTCTACTCAGTAATTACTTGTATGATGCTCTTGAAATGAAAAAGTATACTTGAGCTGTTTTCGAGGTTACCTCCATTCTGGGGAGCCATCTTGCTTCTCTGTTCCTGCTTCAGCCATAATTTTGTGACTGCTCTGCGGCCTTCAGCCCCACAACCTCTTCCGTGTTTTGGAAGCACTCTTTCCTTCGCTCTCCTCTTCTGCTTCTCCCACCATTCCTCCTCCATCTCCTTTGCAGCTGGAGCCCGTTTTTATCTCCCTCTCTTCTCTCAGTAGGAAACCATCCACACTCCTGGATGTGCTAACCACATGCTCCACTGCCCTCGCCCTGTTTCAGTACGAGTCACCATGCCACCTCCTCCCACGGGGCTTTTGCACCAGCTGATCCCCTCCCCTGTTTCTTTCTGCCTTCCTTCCTATCCTTCATAGCTCAGCTTCTATCAGAATCTCCCCTGACCTCTGAACTGGTAAACCACCCCCTCCCCATCCCCACTCAGAGCACCATACGACTTTCCTTTGCGTCTTTCTCATGGCTGCGTTTTTGCACCCATCTGTGTGCTCCTTCATCCTGCATCACCACAGCTTGATGTAAGCTCCAGACACAGAGACCATGTCTGTTTTTCCTCGCCCTGTAGCCCAAGACCAGGCATAGGACCTGACCCATACAGGCACACAGCAAACGTTTGTTGAGTGCATGTAGGCATGCACAAGTGACTGAAGGATATTCTGTATGCAGTAGGACAAGCTTGGTAGAATTGGCCTTTTCAAGAAGGCATGTAAGCTTGGAGTTCTTCCCTGCTGCCACTCCACTCCCACCCAAACCCTGGCTGTGTTGAACACCCTCCGTGCATAACCAGCGAGTCAATGAACCAGGTGGCAGATGTCCTCAGACCAAGAGATACTCCTGCAAACACAATTTAGAAATGCTAGATTTCCCATTCGGGACCACCCGTGCTGTGAGTCTAGTAATTTGCAGCAAGATTCTCATTTATTGTTTCCAAGTTGGGGAAGGAATGATTTTCTGGTACCTTTGTAACAAACGGCGTTTTTTCATTAATTGGTGATGCTCAGCTTGTGTATTGTTTCTTTCATTGATTCAACAGCTAGGTATTAAGTGCGCTAGGATTTGCAGACACTGTAATTTCTCTAATCAGATCATGCAACTGGTTTGGTAAATGTAATATTAACCACTGCTGCCAGGAAGGAGTCCACGGACTCATATAACATCAGTGATCACCTTGACCAACACTGTCATATTAGAAAGGCACAGACTGAGGGACACTTTCCAGATGATCTCCTTCTCTTCTAGTCCATGACTGAACGATTACCCAAGGATATGACAGGTTTGCTTTTTGTTTTTTTTCAGAAGGATTGGGTTCCAGTTATTCCAAATATTAGTGGCTTAAAGCAATTCTCATAGATTATCCTTCACATTTTCTACGGGTCAAGAATTCGGAAGCATCTTGGTTGGGCAGATCTATTGGAGGTCTCTCATGAGTTGCAGTCAGAAGGTTGGCTGGGGTTGCCATTGTCTGAAGGTTTGGCTGGGGCTGGAGGACCCACTTTCAAGGGGACTCGCTCGTGTGGCTGGAAAGTTCGAGCTGGCTGTTGGATGGGGGCCTCAGTTCCTCTCTGTCTGGGCCTCCCACAGAGCTGAGTGTCCTCAGAGCACAACAGTTGGCAATCCCTGAGCAAGCAATGCAGGAGCCCAAGGCAGAGGCAGCAATGCCCTTCATGATCAGCCTCAGAGGTCATCCACAGCCACTTCCATTGTCTTCTGCTGTTGGCACAGACCAACCTTGATTCAACGTGGGAGGGGACTACACAAAGGTGGAAGTGCCAGGAGGTGGCAATCCTTGAATCTTTACTCTAAGCTCACTCACCTTTGTTCCAGCTGAGGCCATGCTGCCCCAGAATGCCTGCTCTTTAGAGTCACAGAACATGACATCATCCTACCCTACACTGCCTCCCCATCTTATTTATGCCATTGCCTCTGGTGCCTTTTGTGTCCCACTATCCTGTGTCCCTGAGTATGTTTTTTAACTAGATTACAACCTTCTGGTTTGCTTTTATGGCAAGTATCCTTCTTGTGTGCTCATAGTATGCCATATGTTGCAGCTCCTAAATTCTATGCAGCAGCCCATCCAGGATGGATTCCATTTGCAGCTCCATTGCATTTAATGGGGCCCCTGTACAGCATCCTGTGGATGGAAATGATGCAGGGTTTCCCTCTTCACTGCCTCACTGGGCCACCCGTCCTCTGCACTCTCTCACACACCTCCCTTAACTTGGAAGGCTCCCACCCATTTTCCCTTTACCTAATCAGTTCACTTCAACAAATGTTTTTTGCAGTGCATATTCAAATCTTTGGCCACCTCCTCCTGGAAGCCTTTGCCGACTAGACCCTCAAGGAATTTTTCCCTACAAATTCCTTTAATGCTTATGGTCTGCATTATGTGATTTGTAATATCTGCTATGTGTGAAACACTATAATAAACACCAGAGGCACAATATGAGTGAGACGTAGTGTCTAGAATGGTCTTTCAGGAGAATAGTATTTTGGTAACAGCAAAGCACCAGTTGTGTGATGGACCTGTATGGTTTAATAAACTTGATATGAAATAGAGATTCAAACGTAGCAATCAAAATGTGATCACTTTGCATATTGCAATAGCAAACTGCTAAACAAAGCTAATTAATCAAGCTGGATATTGTCTGTAAGCACTTGTTAGCTTAGGTTGAAGAGCCTAACGTGAAAATGTCACTGGAGTGTCTTTTTAAAAGCAAGATGTCTTGGTATAACCGTTGGCAAGAAAGAAAAGTTGCAAAGTTTCAAATATCACAAGGAAAACTTGAAACTGCTGAGCCACCAAATCAGGTGTCTGTGACAGGTTCTCCAAGAAGAGAGCCTGCCACGGCTCTCACACCAGGGCAGGCAAGGTCCTCTGTCAGATGGACTGTGGGCCCACTCTCCTCACCATCTACCCCCTGCCTTTGCTGTATGCCCCTCTGAGCACGGATGCTGCTACCAGCCCCAGGATCCACTCATTCATTCAAGATTGAATCATTCATTCAAGATCATATCTCTGATCCCCCCCCCCACATAAAATACAAATCAGTAGAAAGCCTTTTTAGCCTTTTAACTCTTCAGAATTAAGTCCCCTGAAATCGACCACTGACTACCTCCCTCTTCCAGGCCCACCCTCCATCGAGAAAGCCTTCAGGGAGCCCCTGGTGTCATCGTGGGGTTCTGACCACCATAGTCTTCTCAGGGATGTTGCCACTGTGCTGCCTTTAAAATACGTAGGATCCTGCAGAGACTTTTCACCTTTATGTTGAAAAATCATTAAAGATGGGGTTGGAGTGGATGAAACTGGGGATTGGCTGCAAAGATGAAACAGAACCTGACCTAAAAAGGCAACTTCAGGGGCCGGCCCAGTGGCACAGCGGTTAAGTTCACACGTTCCGCTTCAGTGGCCCAGAGTTTACCAGTTCCGATCCTGGGTGTGGGCCTATGCACTGCTTGTCAAGCCATGCTGTGGCAGGCATCCCACATATAAAGTAGAGGAAGATGGGCATGGATGTTAACTCAGAGCCAATCATTCTCAGCAAAAAAAGAGGAGGATTGGTGGCAGATGTTACCTCAGGGTTAATCCTCCTCAAAAAAAAATTTTAAAAAATAAAAAGGAGCTTCAGAATGGTAGAAAAGAGAGGGAAAGGGACTCTGAGACAAAGCAAGAAGTGATTAATTCCTGTGTGTGTGTCTGTGTGTCTGTGTGTGTATCTATGCATGAGTATCTCTGTGTTTATCTATGTGTGTCTATACACATGCATCTGTGTGTGAGGGGGTCCGTGTGTCTGTGTCTGTATGCTTCTGTCTCCATGTATCTGTGTGTGTGTGTCTCTGTCTCTGTGGATCTGTGTCTAGTGTGTCTGTGTATGTTTCTGTCTCCACATATGTGTACATGTGTATGTCTGTGTGTCTCTGTGAGTACTGCTTAATGCGCAGGAGACAAAGAGCGTGTTCAGCTAAGGAGGCCAATGAAAGGTGTCTTGGAAGAGTCAGCAGTGGAGCCAGATTTGGAAGGAGAGATAACTCCGGTGGAAACAGCGATGACAGGACATTCTCACCTGAGGGACTGACGTGAGGAAGGAAAAGGAGAGCTTTGAGAAGGTCAGGTTGGCTGGACTGCAGGATTAGCAGGTGATACGGTTTTACAGGTACGACAGAGCTAGTACTAGAAGGACTTACAGGCAGCACTCGGGAGCTTGGGTTTACTCTGGAGGGAAGAGGAAGCCACTGAGCAGAAAAAGCATACTGACTGTCTTTCACAGAGTTACTGTGTGAGGTGAAAGCAGGGTAACCTAGTGGCAGTATTTTCCAAAAAGTGACAACCTATACAAACCTCAGAGTTTGACACTATAAAAATCAGAATTGTGCTCTAGAAAGGTTAACCAGGGAGCCAGCTGCAGAATTGATTGGATGGGGAAGGAAGGGAGGCAGAGAGGCAGTCAGCAGGCCACTGAAATAATCTAGGTGGAAGGCTGGAAGGGGCTGTGAGGGCTTTAGCAGAGAAATGAATTCATAGACAGGATACTGTAAGGTGGAATCAACAGAATGTGGTATATGTGTGATGGGAAGGAGACTTTTAGGGGCCCCATGATTAATCTCTGGGCTTACCACAAGGCAGAGACTGAATCTGAGAGCCCCCACCCCGACATCAGCCTGGACTCCTGAGGGTCCCAGGCCAGAGACGTCTTCTCTCCCTGGAAGAACAAATACAAAACCTCTCCAGGTGAAAGCATCCTCAGGTTAGGCCCTCAGGATTTCTGCCATTTGAGAGCAATCAAACAGGAGATCATAAATGCCCAAAGAAACAAACACCATGAGAAGAGCCAGGAGAAACAAGATTTGGGCTCCCAGCTACTTTAGATATTAGAATTACTAGATTCAAAATAAAAAATAATTATACACAATATGTTTAAAAAAATAAAAATAGAATAAAAACAAATAGTGATTTGAACAATAGCCAAAATAACTTATAAATGAGAAATATTACCGTGGATAATAAAAGTTGAGTGGATGGTTAAATAGTAGATTAGACGTGGAAGAAGAGAAAATTAGAGAACTGGAACATTGGTCAGAAAAAATTATGAAGACTACAGCACAGAGATACAAGGAGATGGAAAATACAAAGAAAGTAAAAGACATGAAAAAAAGAGTCCCAGAAGGAAAGAATAGACAGAATAGAGAAGAAGCAATGTTTAAAGACGTGATGGCAGAGAATTGATGAATGATATAAATCCACTGTATAGGAAACACAGTAAATACCAAGTTGGATAAATACAAAGAAAGCCACTCCTAAGTACATTGTAGTGATGTTGAGAACACAGACTGTAAAGAGATGATTAAAAGCAGCCAGAAAGGGGATGTCCCGGTGGTATAGTGGTTAAGTTCACACTCCGTTTTGGTGGCCCAGGGTTCACAGCTTCAGATCCTGGGCACGGACCTAGCACTGTTCATCAAGCCACTGTGTGGCAGCATCCCACATAAAATAGAGGAGAATTGGCACAGGTGTTAACTCAGTGACAATCTTCCTCAAGCAAAAAGAGAAAGAATGGCAACAGATGTTAGCTAAGGGCCAGTCTTCCTCACAACAACGACAAAAAAGCAGCCAGAAAAAATGGGAGAACACCTACAAAAAGACTAAGCAGTTTTCTCAACAACAGGAGGTTGAAGATGGTGAAATAATATCTTCAGACTTTGAGAGAAAATAACTGCAAATCTAGAATTGTGTGCCTAGCAAAATTATCTTTCAAGAATTAAATAAAGACGTTTTCAGATAAATAGAATTTGAGAGTATTCACTTCTTTCGACCTTTACCGTGACAACTTCTAAAAGTATTTTAGGAAGAAAAGAATGACCTCAGAATAAAGATCTGAGATGCAAAGAGGAATGGCGAGCAAAGAAATTTGGAAATACGTAGGTAAGTCTAAAGAAACACCAGTTGTATACTATAATAAAAATAACGTCTAATCATGGAGTTAAAAGAGAAAACAACTGAAATACTGGATCAGAAAAGAATGAAATCTAATTGTGGTAATCATTGTTAAGAGTGTTAAAATGAATTGTATTGTTCAAGAAGGAGGTTGGGAAATTAAATTTGGATTTTTTTAAATTAAGTATGGTAAAATTTTAAGAGTAACAACTAAAAAATATAGAGTATATAGCTTCTAAACCCACAGAAGGAGAGATTTCAAAATTCTTTCCTTTCCTTATTTATGAGTAGATAAATCAGATGAAGTAGTAAAGTTGTAGAAAATTTGAACCACTCAATTACCAAGCTTGATTTAATGGTTATATACAGAATTCTTGAGCACACATGGAACATGTATAAAAATTGACCATAAAAAAATCATTATCAAATTTAATAATAAGTATCATACAGACTCTGTTCTCTTACCATAATGCAATGAAGTCAGAAATCAAAATCAAAAAACAATTTTAATATATTTTTGAAAATTAAACATAGAGAAAATCATAATCAAAATTTTAAAATGCTCAGAACTGAACAATAATGTACAATCATGTACATATCATAACTTGTAGGATGTGGAAAATATATAGCCTTAAATATTTATATGTGAGAAAAATATATAACCTTAAACACTGGTATTTAAAATTATAACATTGAAAATAAGCTGATGTCCAACTAAGAAGTCAGGAGAAGAACAAGAGAATAAACTCTTTAAAGGAAAAGGGAAGAGATAATAAAGACATGAACACACATTAATGAAAAGGAGCAGAGGTACAACAGAGTAAATGCAAATAAAAAGGAATTGGTTCTTAGAAAAGACTAATATAATAATCAAATCTTTTGTGAGATTTATTGAGAAAAAAGGAAAGAAGGCACAAATCAAGAGTAGTAGAAAATTTTTTAAGAGACACAACGACAAAACCAACAGATATTAAAAGGAAAAGAAAATATAAATTATCATAATTGTTTTATATGCTCATTATAATTACTTGATGTGCTCATAACTATTATGTTAATAAATTTGAGAACTTAAATAAAAGAATTCATGAAAGATTGTAACTTGCTAAACTTGACTAAAGAAGAAAGAGAATGCCTGAATAGTCCTATCATGATTTAAGAAATTTAATCAGTAGTTAAAAATATTCTCATAAAGAAAATAGCAGGCTCAGCCAATTTTGTGAGCAAATCCACATAACTTTTAAAGAAAAATTGTTCCAATTTCCTAAAAGATGGAAAATAAGGAATTTCTCCCTCAGTAGCATTCTATGAGCTCAATATAGCCTTGATGCCAAAACTAGACAAATATGATACGATGAAAGAAAATTACAGACAATCTAACTGGTAAACATTGATAGAAAAATCCTAAATAGCATTAACAAACCAAATCTAGCCAAGAATAAAAACAAAAATGTATCTTGTCCAAATTTGCTGTATCCCAGGAATTCAGGAGAGGTTTAACGTTAGAATAAATGTAATTTACCACATTAATAGAGTAGAGAGGAAAAACCATATGGTCTTCTCATTTGATTCAGAAAAAGTATTAGATAAAATTCAACACCTTTTCATCTTAAAAAAAAAAAAAATCCTAAGAAAGTCAAAACAGAAAGGAGATTCCAAAAACTGCTGAATGGTATTTATAAAGAACTCACATACAGTGAGCACCATCCTTCATTGTGAAATATGAGAAGGATGGGACATCCATTCTCAACAGCCCACCGTGCTGGAGGCTCTGGCAACTAGCCTTTATCTATTTCAGGCACTTGGCAATTTCTCCTGCTGTCTGTTGCACAGCTTGGCACGTGAAAGGCAATCTTTTCCACGTATCTTAGTAACAAAACAACACAACTTTACTTAAGTGATCTTCCTTTCTAAGATCCTATGAAACACATGATGGTAATTGATTTAATTTTGCTTCATATATTAATTTACATTAACTTATATTACCTTGCTGGCTGTCAAATATTTTGGAGAGCCTCCTGCCCTTACCCAAAACCTTGTGAAGCCCCTCTTCCAGCATTATAATTCTCTCTCTTCTGGACATTTTTCATTCTTCTTTAAGTTTCAGCAAAAATGGGTGGAGTGAGAAGAGGTGAGAAAAGTCAAATGTGTACATTTTTTCCTACCTTGTGCTGTAGGAAAAGTTTCAAAATGTTGGTAAGAGACGTGATTTCATTTCTCTGTACTCTCCCTGGTACACACAATTCTTGGTGATTGAATTCTCACAATCAGTTATCCTTTTCCTTAAATCACCTGGACATTTTTCTTTACACAGGGCAACGACCCGACGTGGATTCCTTTTAGTAATCATATTTGCCCAGTGGGAGAATCTGAATTTTTTTTCATATGCCTTTAATTCAAATCACGAATTGTTCTGCTTCTACAGCTGGTTTTTCTAATATACATTTAAAGTAAGAATAAAGTAATTGGCAAACATGATGTTAATTAGAGGAACTTTTTGTAGCAGGCTTGACCTACCGTACTTTTTGCTGGTATTTGATGATTACATCATTGTTTGTAGTTGCTAAGGTGATCGTTTGAGAATACTCAGTTTTGGAATACTTGGAGTCCAAGTTCGCGGCTCATATCCTTGTGAATCACTCACTTATACATAAAATTAGTTTGACACTGGGCCATTTCATCAACTATACCTCTGGCAAGTTAATACAAGCCAGTTGTATTCTAGCAATAAGAACTTAGTTATTTGTTGGTCAAGCCACTGTCGCAAATGACATTTCACTCATTTAGAAATAGAGTCACTCTATCAGGAAACCGGGGTGGCATTGTATTAGACAAATGGAATAAAAGGAGACTCTGTGCATAACACCACAGAATCATTTAAAGCAAATCGAAATAAAAAGAAGCCCAGAAGCTTCCAACTGTTGGTGGAAATTTAAACTGCTACCTCCGATTAGAGGGCAGCCAGAGGTATTTGTCAAAATATTAAATGCATTATTCTTTATCTCATTGAGAAACAATAGAGACACACTCAGCCTAGATTCATTTAAAAAAAAAAAAACACAGAGTTAGAAAGATAAGTGGTTCATGGGATTGAAGAAAAGCGTGACTAACAGGGTCTCAGGAAAAATAGGACTCAGGAGAGCTCTAGGGCAGAAACAGTTGGCCAGCTTCTTGAAGGCACTCTTTTCAGGACAAATCATCTCCAACCATTTTCCATTTTGGGGTCACTCTCTTCAAGATTCAAGTTCCTGGGAGGGAGCATCTGCTTGGCTTAGTTGGGTCACATGACATCCACTCATAAGGATGGGGATGCGCAGTTCTCTTCTCTGGCAGGGCCAGCACTGGCTCCACTGTATTTGTTTTACAAAATAACAGCAGAAGACAACAATTAGAGATGTTTTCTTATTATAGCTCCATTTCCCCAAAGGAAAATGGAGATGCCATTATCAGAAAGAAGGAGCATGGAGGATAGGAGATGATGACAACATATGGTCCATCTCTTTGCAACAGCAGTTCTATGTCAGCAAATCTATCCAAAGAATCTATTCATCTGTGTCAATTAGATGGTGAACAGTGTTTTTGCAATATTATTCTTAATGGTAAATAATAAGAATAATAGTCATGCCCATCAATAAGGGAGTAGTTAAATAAAGTACTGTATATCCATACTGTGGAAATCTAGGCAGCCACTAAAATCAATGGAGTGAAGCTGTCCTGACACAGGAAGATGTCTGATATAGAGCAATAAGTAAAAAAAAGGAAGTTTCAGGGGTGTGTAAAGTATAATAATGGTCATGTACAAATTTAGAAGGTGTTTGTCAGACAGGAAAGACTTATAAGATCTAATAAGAAAACTTCTTTATTTTTGTCTTCCACCATTCCTTTAAGATATATACGGTGGGAAATTTCCTCTGCTGCCTCAGGGAGGAAATTCAGACCGTGTCATGACTTCTGTGAACTCATAGGTAATAGACAAATCCTGTGGTTGCTTTAAGTCCTAAGCATGGCGTCAATTCAGTACTAAAGATGTCTAATCCCGTATAATAATAAAAATTCCGAACTTGATTTAAATTAAAGTCACCCTCCTCACCTACCATCTCTACACGCATAACTAGTTCCATCGCGTCCAGTTCATTCTATGCAGCTGCCTTGGGCTGGGAGGAAAAACCTCTTCTTCACGTTCTTAGCTGTGGGTCAGATGCCAGTCCCCCCATTTGGAACAGCCCATTAAAGCTCCTGTGGACTGGAGATAAAGGGGGACCCTCCCTACGCTCCCACTCCTAGCAGATAGGATTGGGGCCCAGAGCAAATGGATTTGCATTTTTTCAAAGTAATTATCCTGATAAATACTCTTTAAACTGCAACAACCTAGCCCTTATCGTACCCTTCATGTAAGTGAGTCATTCAACTCGTTCTTGACCATCTATTTAAAAATATCTGCAAGGTGGTAAATCTCCTATCTCTCTCCCCGTCTCTCTTCTGACACACTGACAGACACAGCCTAATCGACGCATCCAGTTTATCATCTTATTACTCATGCATGTGGGCGTGTGTGTGCATAAAAAGTTATAGAAAAAATGTGGAAGGACTCGCTCTGTATCCATCACCATCCTGGCATTGGAACTGGACAATCTGAAGAGAATTTGATAAAGGGACTCCTTTCAAAGGTGCGAGGAAACTGCTGATTAAACTATAAAACAACGTCCATTGTAAATAAGTCCTAATTTTGGAGATGTTACAATAGGGAAAAATTTAGCGTCAATGAAATATATTATGTTCTGAGATATGGAGACAGAATAGGATAAAGATATTGATTCTTCCCAAATTAACGTATGGGTTTAATATATTTCTGATGGGACTGTAAATTGTTGTAACCTATCCAGATATTCTAAACATATTTCTACATATTATTAACTTATATCAAGAGACTTAAAATGTTGACTGTTATTCAGTTTCTATTAATCCATTTTAGGAAATAATCAGATTCATGCAAAAAGATGTCCATCCTATCATTATTTACATCATTTGCAATAGTGGAAAATTACAAACTATCTAAAAATCCAACAGTAAGGAGATGATGGATGATAGTATAAAATTTGGTACATGTGCACAATTAAATATTTAGCTATTAAAATTCAGTTTACAAATAAGTTTTTGAAAGATGAGAAAATGCTTAAATATAAGGATATAAAATTGTATCTAAGGAAATAAAATTGCATATGCAGAATGATTGCATCTATTTTTAAATATACATAAGAAGAAATAGAAATATATGTTCTAAAATATTATCACTAGTTATGTTCTGCAAATACAAAATGTATTTGCCAAAAGAAATCAACAGACATGCTATTAAAACAAAATGAAAGTTAATTTTGAAAAATCTTGAAAGTGGCTTAAGAACTCTGGGAGTCCTGAGACGAAAGTGTCATTCAGAGGCACCGTGACTTAGTAAGGTGTCCCGTGGCTAGGCTGGACTCATTCCCAGAATTCTCTTGCCCGGAAGTTTCTGGTTAGCCTGCGAGAGATGTGGAGGGAGGAAATGAAGTAGCAGCCATTGTGTAGCTCACACGTTGTCCATTAAATGCTGGCTCCCCTCAGTGGTGTGAGGCAGCAACCAGGTCTGCAACTGCTTCTTCCTCCCTGGATCCCCTCTAGCTTCTCTGACTCCTGCGCCAGTTGTGTGTGTCTAGCTGAGTAACAAAGGGCCCCAGCTTTTGTGGGACCCCCCACCCCATCAAGGTCAGAGGCAGTGAAAACGGACATCGCTTCCAGTGTTTTGCGCTTGGCTTCCAGCTTGCTCTTGGTTTCCAAGACTTTACATCCATCTTTGATTCCCTGCTGCCTGCCTTTGAGACTTCAAGCTCCAGCATCCCACAAAGGCAGCAGCTCACAGAGAGACCACCTCACCAACTCCCAGAATTGCCTAGGGTCAAATCTCTGTAACTACACCCTTAAGATTTATCTGTATCTATATTTACATCTATATCTATATGTCTATATGTATGTATGTGTGTATGTGTATATAGGTATGTATCTATAGATGAATGGCAGATAAATAGCCAGATAGGGAGATATATAGACAGATAGGGAGATATATTTATCTCCCCTGGTGGTTCTGCTTCTCTGATCAAATCCTGACTGATACAAGGGGCTTGCCAACATTATCATTGTCACTATCATTGTCACCATTATCTATCATAAAAACATTGGTTTTCTCAGGTCATCCTCTGTGCAAGCTAAAGTCTTTAAAAGGGTTCATGTATTTTTTATTGCCTTGATAACTAGCAAAGCAAATATCCTCCCCACATCACAAATAGGAAGAGAAACTGGTACCCAGAATTCCCATAAGGAGCAAGGATCTGACATACCCATCTTTCATTCCAAGAGTTACCATGAAGGAAAGACAAGGAGGTGTAACTAGTTGGAATAAACAACCACCCTTGTTTATCTTGAAGAGGTCAAGGGGCCACCTCAGCTCAGGGCTGGATTAGGGACTCAGTAAATATGAAGCATTTGCGTTCGCAAAAATGAAATCCCTTGAATGTTTTCTTTTTAAAGGGCTGACCTCCCTCTGCTTTGTTGAATAAAACTCATCTGATTGGCTCTAACCAGCCTTGAATTGGAGATTACTTGGCCTTGGGCAAGCTTAGAAGTAAAGCAAGTCAAAGCAATGCATAAAACAAGGGTGTGATTTTTGCAAAGGGTTTTTCTTATTTATTGGTTTAACCAACTTTCTTACTCCCCTGAAGGTCTTAGATGTTAGAGACTTGGTACAAGAAGATACACACATTGCAGAGCTTCTGTGAACCCATGAAAGTTTCAGGTGCTCAATGCCATGGGGCTGCCTTCTGCACCTCCGACTTGGCTCCTGTCCCTGTGTTTGCAGTGGGTATGGACTCTGTCCTTGTTTTCTGTACCTCAGCTGGATTTCTCTTTCGACACTCAATCTGCCAAGGGAAGGAGAGATGTAATTCAGTCAACTCAGGGTCTCCCTCTCCTGTCCGTGGAGTTACATCTAAGTTCTAGGAAGCTCAGCAGGTACAGAGCCTTTGGTCCCTGTGTCATCTGTTCACGCGAGTCCTCACTGAGACATCTCATGTTCCTGACCACGCTATCCTTCGTACTGGCGGATCTTCCTGTGACTTCTGTGTCACACCTAGGACAGAGAGACCATTTGGCTGCTCCAGCTCCCCACTGATGAGAGGAGAAGGATGGCAAAGAACCTGAAGATGAAATGTGGGCTAACATGTCTCCAATAATATCCTGCCCCCAGGTGTTATTAAACTTTATTCTATATGTTTTACACCTCCCAAAGAAGATTTGGATTCCCTCCAGGACATCAAAACTCTGCCTTATATCTCTGTATGTCCTTGCTGGTCAGCAGAGTATCCAGTGGTACATTTTTATTGTTGGTAACAATCCCGTGTAGATTGCATATATTTAGGTATGTCTGATGGCTTTCGCCATACATGGGACCCATGCCTTAAGTCAGAATTGCCCAGAAACAGCCATATGACGGAGATTCATGTGGAGATGGTGTGTTGATTCTGAAAGCTGTGCTCCCAGGGCTGACCGGGAAGCGAGGAAGGCAAGAACAAGGAGCCCAGCAAAGGCCAGTCTCAAGCTGAAGCCCCACAGAGGGTAGCTGCAATCTGATGGCACAGAGGAACCTGGAGGATAAGTTACTCCTCGGGAGTAACTCCAGGGAGCCGGGGAACTAGGTGTTGGAGCTAAGCTGCTCCCACAGGCCAAGAGCAGTCCGTTAAAAGGGATCAAGGAGCACACAGATGTGGTGAGAAGGGCTCGCAGGGAATCCAAGCAGAGCCTGGGCACTGACCAGCACAGCGCCCCCCTACTGACCCAACAGATGAGGCAAGTCCTGCAGGGAAGGGATGCTGTTGCATCCACAACACAGTGGCTGTCCATGCAAGACCAACAGAGCCAAGAGAAGAAAATGTTTTAAAAAACTTCAAACGAGGGTGTGCACCCCGTGGTTCACTGAGATTTTTCAACATGTAATGTGAGCAATAGTGTAACTTTTTTTTTTTTTTAAGATTTTATTTTTTCCTTTTTTTTCTCCCCAAAGCCCCCTGGTACATAGTTGTATATTCTTCATTGTGGGTCCTTCTAGCTGTGGCATGTGAGACACCGCCTCAGCGTGGTCCGACGAGCAGTGCCATGTCCGCGCCCAGGATTCGAACCAACGAAACACTGGGCCGCCTGCAGCGGAGCGCGCGAACTCAACCACTCGGCCACGGGGCCAGCCCCGCAATAGTGTAACTTTTTGAGCAATGGCTTCAGGCCAAGAATTTGTCATATAGAACTGCAGAAAGGTCGCACAATGCAAATAGTGGTTGTCCAGATACACAAAATGCCAGTTGGCGTGTACCAGGACACACAGTAGAGAACTGGTTTTATCTGAAATTCAATTTACGGGTATTTGGAGATATTATGTATATAATATTTATTCATACAGATGTGTTATATAGTTTAAGAAAAAAGGTCCCATAAAAATTCAAGAGTTCTTTTGCAGTATTTTGTGTATGGTATTTTTAAAGGAGCACTTATTCTAGAAAACCTGGAAAAGTTGCAAAGGAGATCATAACTTCTAACTTTGGAGTGGCTTTTTCCTTATTTAGAACAATGGTTCTCAGAGTGTAGGTGAGGTTTGGGACCAGCGCATGAGCCCCACCTGAAGCTTGTTAGAAATGCAAGTCCTCAGGCCCCGCCCAGGACCAACTGAGTGAGAAACTCAGGGGGTGGCCCAGCAAGCTGCGTTCACAAGCTTCCAGGGGATTCTGGTGCACACTGAAGTTTCA
The DNA here is from genome assembly GCF_041296235.1 of Equus asinus. Lineage (NCBI taxonomy): Eukaryota > Metazoa > Chordata > Mammalia > Perissodactyla > Equidae > Equus > Equus asinus. The sequence goes on from NC_091790.1 coordinate 30,638,016, forward strand.
GAACCGTTGATTTAGAAAACCAAGTACATGAGTTCAAGCTTATGATCTAGAAAAGGAAAAGTGCCCAGGAAAAAGTTCTAATTACTAACTTAGAATTAACTGTTTCAGAAAACTTAGCCTTATCAAGGCAACACACAAGATGAATTTTATTTTCAAAATGATAAAATGATAAAATTTAATACTTTTCTGATTCCAATAATTTTCGAGTTCATTACTTTAAAACATCAGACAATACAGAAAGGAATGTATAAAGAAGAATGTAGCATGCCCTCAACTCCTACCACTGAGAAAAAATCACAGTTAACATTTTAGCAAATGCCTGTTGTTTCAGATTTTTTGGCATCCAGAGATACATTTTGCATCCATAGATAAAAAGAATCCACAGATTCTTTTTTACAAAGAAATATTGTACTAGAGATATTGTTTTGTAAAGTTTTGCAAAGTTCTTTTTTAATTTAAAAACACATCATGGGGGAGCTGGCCAGGTGGTGTAGCAGTTAAGTTCGCACGTTCCGCTTTGGCAGCTCAGGGTTCACCAGTTCGGATCCCAGGTGTGGACCTACACACCATTTATCAAGCCATGCTGTGGCAGGTGTCCCACATATAAAGTAGAGGAAGATGGACACAGATGTTAGCTCAGGGCCAATCTTCCTCTAAAATTAAATTAAATTAAATTAAATTAAATTAAATTAAATTAAATTAAATTAAAATAAAATAAATACATCATGGATATCTTTAATGTCAATAGGTAGAGGTCTACTTACATTGTTTTAATGTCTGCATAGTATTCCATTGGAAGAAAAACCATAATGTTTAACTACTGCCTTATTATTGAATATTTAAGTGTTTCCAATATTTCAGTTATAAACAATGCTGCAATGAACATCCTGGTACTAATGCCTCTGTGTGCTTAGTTGAGTGGATACTTTGTAAATCTCCCTCCCAAATTATGTAGTCCTAGTTCCATGTGTAAACTGCCATGCTAGAGCACAAAATATCAGAACCTCTTACTCCTACCAAAGCGTCTTCTCCCCCTAACTTCCCTCCTTCTCTCTCCCCTTCCTTTCCTCTGTTCTCCCCTCATTCTCCCTCTGTCTCTCTCCTCCCCTTTCTCTCCTCCCCCCATCTCCATCCAACAGAAGCTTCAAGAAGGAGAGGGGACTGCCTTGCCTCCGGTTTCTTTCTCCCTCTTCCTCTCACTCAATGCCAAACCCTAGATTAGACACCTAGGTGCGGGGTGCCTTGGGCGGGAAGGGAATGCAAAAATGAAAAAGACTACAGTAAAAACTCCCATTTCTGATGCATCTTCTTGCATTTTCTCTTTGTCTCCTGAAGGGAGATCTGCTTGCCCATCTGGACAAGTAGCCCAGGATTTTTCCCATCCCACCTGAGCCGCAAGGCAGCTCTCATCACTATTCTATCCAGAGCTTAGGGACAGGACTTACAAGGACGCAGACACAGCTACTTCCTCTTTTAGCGTAAATCAAGAAAGAAGAGCGGGAAGTTGAAGAGAGTGGAAGGAGAGGGGAATGAACGGGAGGGGTAAGGAGCGGGAGCTGTTCACAGGGGCCCATGTCATTTAGGGGCAGAGAGCAAAACACAGCTGCTGCCCCGGCGCCGCTCATCACCTGGAGCCCCGACTATCCTTACTAGCGCTTTATGGAGATACCTGGGCAATTTGCGCTTCCATAAATCCTCAAGGCTTTTTTCTTTACAACCGCAGACAAAATTCTCTTTCTGCTACAGAGGCTACAGGCCGTAATAAATACATCTCCCGCAATTTCAGCTCTTAATGTTGCCAGAATCTTTGTGCCAAATTTAATCCAAAAAGATGAAGTTGCAACCGCCTCAGCTACAGATTGTTAAATGTGTTTTCCCTTTGACCGTATCATTGAGATGAGAAAGGTAACTCACACAGAAATGTCAACACGCACCTGAAATTGGAAAAGGGTTAAGTAAATCACCCTTAAAACAGTGATAAAGGGGCCAGCCCAGTGGCACAGCGGTTAAGTGCATACGTTCTGCTTTGGCGGCCTGGGGTTCACGGGTTCAGATCCCAGGTGTGGACATGGCACCGCTTGGCAAGCCATGCTGTGGTAGGTGTCCCACGTATAAAGTAGAGGAAGACGGGCACAGATGTGAGATCAGAGCCAGTCTTCCTCAGCAAAAAGAGAAGGATTGGCAGCAGTTAGCTCAGGGTTAACCTTCCTCAAAAAAAAAAAAAGTCCAAAAAAAGTGATAAAAATTATCCACGTATTTTCCATTCTGCTGTGTCACTTGCACTAATAAATACCAAAAAAAAAAAAAGAGAGAGAAAAGAATTGTACAACTTTCCAGTAAACTTGCTAGGGCACGTATAAGTAAAATTTCAAGTCACCTGAGAAGGAATGTGAGACTGACTAAAAATACTAATAATGTGGTCCCATGCTTTCTGTAATAATGTCAGATTAGCTAATTGGTGGCCTCATCTGCCACCTCTCCTCCTTGCAACCCACCAGGCACCATGTCAGCCCCCGTCCCGCATGCCAGACGCCTGGTGCTCTGTGCGGCTGCTCAGGACAGCAGACCTGTCCTCACCTCTTCGGTCACTGGCACCAGCTTGCAGAGTCACCTTGCCTGTGCGGCCTGCTGATGGCCTCTGTCCACCGCAGGGGCCCACTGCATGCCACCCTTGGCTTTACTCAACTCTGACACTGACTCATGGGGGCTGTATAATCCCCTGCCTGGGCATCCAGACTCTGAATCCTGTGAGGCTGGGGACAGTGTCTTCATCCTTGCTCTTTGGGTGTGGAGGAGATTCTCGAAAAATCCTCAAGCCCTTGGCACATGCCCTTCACGATGTGACTTTGCGGCTCATCCCTGCCCCACTACAGAGGTGGAATCTCCTCCCCATCCCCCTTGAAGCTAGGCTCAGCCATGTGACATGTCTTGGCCAATGGGACATCAGCAACGGTGACTGGTCTTGCGAGAAGGAGCCCAGGCCAGGCTTGAATCAGCATGAAAAGGAGTAACACACCCCAATGTCTATTATTTTTGAATGATTATTGATCAGGTCTCCACTGACAGAGTGGAGCAAAGAGCAGAGTTTATATCGAAACAGACTTTTTAGCTCCAGGTGCTGCGTGTGGCACAGTGGAGAGAAGACAGGGCTGCGAGTCTGAAAGCTCAGGCTCCTGTGGGCATATCTGGCTCTGCCACCAGCTACCACGTGATGCTGAGTGAATGAGGTCACTCCTCTGGGCCTCAGTTGCATCATCTCAACGTGCGCAACATCTGGACCACTTTTAAAGGGAAAATTTGCAGGCCTCCACGGTTGGATTACTTCATTGGTACTGTAATGACACATGTATACACAATTATGAAATAAGGTGTAAACTATTTAGACTCATAGCTCTTAATAGCACCAAAGCACATTTTAAAACATTTTTTAAATAAACAATAACGCTACACGTCAACAGAACTCCACTGGCAAAACTAACGTGAGAGAATGTCACGTTTCTGGACTACACTGCCTCTCACCTCCACGAGTGGTACTGAGACCACAGGACTTTTGCACAGGGTTTGCTGATACTGTAGTATGCTGCTCGTGGTTCTCAAACTGCAAATCCTGTATTGGTACAGGGACCCTGAACCTCCTGAGGCTCCCTTGGCAATTGAAATAGTAACCCTTCGCACCAGCCTGACTGTAAACACAACATAAACGAGAAAACAGAATTGGAGGGTGGTGCGTGGATAGAAAATGGGCATCTGCGTAACCCAGAATATGCTTGTATTTTAGATTATCACCGAAACTTACACTAATTTTTAATCTTGTAGAGAATTCAGAGGCTTTTCAGAATCCATCACAATCCCTCCAGCTGGAGAAATACTGGAATCAAAAACCTCTAAGGACCCTGCAGGCTTTAACAGTCTGTTCTATTCAAATCTAACCTCAGTGGAACCTCAGAAATATCAAGTGCAGTGCACAGATCCGCCACCAGAGAGAAATAGAGAGCCATCACGGTGAAGATGGGCATGCGAACAGCCTCCCCTCTCCGTTAGCAGAGCAGAGCGTTTGTTGCAGACGCCATATGTTCCCTTGTTTTCTTCCCGTGGGTCCTAAAGATAAAAGAGTTCAATCCAGCTATGCATGTGGTAGATGTGCAACTAACACGAATTCACTCTTTTATTTAAATAAGAGGGGTTTTCTCTTTATTTATTGAACGAAGTTTAATTGAGTGCCTACTATGTGCAAGAAAAAGACATGCTCCCAAGACTCAAGTTGTCCACAGAATTCGGAATAGACTTCTACCCAAAGTTGAGTTACAGTTCTCAGAGATTCTCTTTCCAAAATTCACTAGTCAGGATCTTCACAGGGCATGTGGCTCTACAGTAGGAGGATAAAAGGATGCGCCTCTGAGAATAGCAAAGAGCTGTCGCACCATGGTGGCTATACTGGGACAGAAGGAAACACTTCCAGGGGTCATCTCCGTAGAAAGGCACTCTGTTTTCCAAGCCACTCGTTCGACTAACAAACAATCCTCGAATACCAGCGGTGCACCTAGAATTTGGTAGATTTCTGGTATTGAAAAAAAAAAGTCGGGGCCGGCCCCGTGGTCGAGTGGTTAACTTCGCGCGTTCCGCTACGGTGGCCCAGGGTTTCGCTGGTTCGGATCCTGGGTGCAGACATGGCACCGCTCATCAGGCCACATTGAGGCCGCGTCCCACATGCCACAACTAGAAGGCCCCACAACTAAAATATACAACTATGTACTGGGGGAATTGGGGGAGAAAAAGCAGAAAGAAAAAAAAAATAGATTGGCAACCGTTATTAGCTCAGGTGCCAATCTTAAAAAAAAAAAGTGAGAGCAGATCCCATTCTCAAAGAACTCTCTAGAAGCTAGGTGAGTAAGCAAAACTGATAGGTGAGAAATGAGAGAAGTAAGTACCAAACAGTGGTGGGGAAAATAAATGAAATAGGAGCCGAGAGGAAGGGAAAGACAGTGCTGTTAATGACGAGTGAAGGGGCCCCTGGGGAAGGTGTGGGAGGAAATGGAGAAAATAATATCTAATACACTCACCTCATAATGGTATAATGCGGCTTTATCAGATATACTTCTCCAACGACTTGAGTTTCCTGAAAAACAGAATCACATCCTCCATGGAAGGGAATTGTCTCCAAGGCCTCATCACACAAAGGTGAAAGACAATAGCTCCTGGGCATTGGGACATCAGGACCCATGCTTCCAGAGCCGTCCCTCTGCCCTGCCTCACGGCCTCTCCTGCTGTGGCTGGAACTCCAGGGGTGTCCGCGTGGACTGTTGGTGAACCCACTAATGTTTGTCCTGCCCAAGAAGTGCATGATGGTATTATCACCACGGCCACCACCCTCCCCCGTACTCCCGCACCACATGCCCTGTGCTCCCTGCTGCTCAGCTGAGCACAGCGTAAAAAGTGAAAAGAATGGCCTCCCCCAATTCTTTGGGGGATTGCACTGTCTGCCCCCAAAGCAGCCTCCCCTGGGTCCCAGGTCTCACGAAGCAGCTCCTCTGACCCACCAGCTTCAGCCTGGAACATCTCTGTCTAGAATGGTTCCCGGAGCCATTCTGCTGTTGCCTGCATCCCCCCTCCACCAAGTGCCTCTGCCCAAACCTGTCTCCTCTCCCTCAGCCACAGAATAAAACCTCATCTCCATTTAAGCACGCAGGGAGTCACAAAGTATCTTGTTCCTCTCTACAACCCTGGGAGAAATAGTTGATCCTGGATACTATAAATGAATCTGACCTTGATGGGAGTTTGTGCACTGGGAAAGGAGCCAAGCAAAGAGACTAGGATGAAAAATCAAAATCAATGTTGCGTTCACAATCAACGTGTATAGAGTCAGCCTGCTGCAAGAGCGACTTCCAGTGACCTAGTTTATTTTCAAAGTTTTGCATCAAGAGATAAGTCCTGCCCTTTGGGTAGGAAAGTTTGGTAACGTTGAAATGATCAGAAATTATGGTTTTGCTTCTGTAAGCTTGGAATTTTCATTCCCTCATGATCATCCATCCATCCATCCTTTGGAAAAAAGAATGATTGCACACCTACTAAAGATCAGGCGTCCTGCTAGGGCTGGAGCAACAGAGAGAAATACAATGCAGTCGCCATCCTAGAAAAACTCCACACGTCGTGGATTGGAGGCAGGCATGTCCACACAAATCATAATTCGACCAAAAGGCTTCACACGTATATGCTTGTGTGTGTGTGTGTGTGTGCATGTTTGTGTGCATGAAATAGGCCACCATCAGAGACTCTCAGCTCTCTGTTTTCAGGGTACTGGATATTTTTATTTCACACCACAAGATTAAAGATAACTAGGGGACCTCTAGAGATGGAGATACCTCTCCGTGGGCTCAGATAAGAAGCTTGTAAAGAAAAATAAGAGACAGAAGGACCACACACGAATAGATCATAAATAACAGCATATGGTGCCCAAGGAAGGCCCGAGCAGGGGGTGAGACAAAGGGGTGACAGGGGCTGCCTGTCAAACCTGTCACTTCTTTATTTAGCATTTAGGGGAAGGGGCAAAGGTCATGCTTATCCAAACAGCAAAGGATGCCAAGGAGGAGCTGCTATAAATACCAAAGAAGACAGGGCTCATAAATCAGACCTGGGGAGAGGCAGATTACCCACGGAAACCAGAATGGCCAACCGCCTGGTTCTCCTGTAGAAAGACGGCCGGGAGTCGATCAGATGGGATGGTGGGGTAGCCAGTTCGGGCTCCTGTAACAAAGTATCACACACTGGGTGACTTAAACAACAGACATTTATTTTCTCGTGATTCAGGAGGCTGGAAGTCTGAGATCAAGGTGTTGACAGGTTTGGTTTCTCCTGACGTTTCTCCTTGGCTTGTAGACTGCCACCAGTGTTGCAAGCAACAGGATATATTGGAGTATATGGTGTTTCCTTTGTGTGTCCTGATCTCTTCTTGCAAGGACTTCAGTCTTATTGGGTTAGGGCCCACTCCATGACCTCATTTTAAGTTAACTCTTGAAAGACCCTCTCTCCAAATACAGCCACATCCTGCAGTACTAGGGGTTAGGACTTCAGCATACAAATTTAGGAGGGGACACAATTCGGCTCATAACAGATGGCAACTGTGACCAACCCCTTTTCCTAGTAAACAAGTATCTCCCTCGGAAGAGCAAGATGCCACCAACGAGACAGTTCGCTTGATAATTGGAAAAAACTGGATAAAGCAACCATCTGACCTATGGAGTTCGGCTCCCAGCAAGGCACAGATTATGGCAGGGAATTCCAGACTCGGTGTCCAGACTAAATAAACGATACCTTTCTTATATCATCCAGGGTGATTTGAATTAATGTAGATGCTGTTATAATTAAGAAAATACGAAATATAAGGGTTATTTTAATTCATAGTAGTTTTGTTATGCGGTACTTTTTTAGCACTTAAACAGCTAAATGTATTTGAATTATCATTCCTGATTTATAACTTTGGGTACATAATGAAAAATCCATCTTTTGTGCTAAAAACATATATATCCTGTTTATTTTATCTACAGATAGCAAAAGGATTACCATTGCCTTATTAGGGAGCCTTAAAAAATTACTTATTTTTAAATGGTGTCTGAATCTCCATGACTGGCCTTAGCATTATTATGCAAAAGCAAAATTCCCATCTCAGAAGCAGAGAGATATTGACTCAAATAATCCATAACCACTCTATAAATCAAAACTGGAGTGAGTTTATTACGAGCCAGATCTGAGCCCGGGGCCTTCCTTCCCCAAGTGGGGTGCACAGAGTGATTATATACCATCTTTGAACAAAGAGCAGACATCACATATGATAGGAATGTCCCTTTTACAACAGTCACGAGATTGCTCTGTCGACACAGCACAGCTATCCATACAGCAGGGTAGCAGGTCTGCTGTCCTGAGCTGGGTGGTCACAGGGTGGGCGCAGCAATCAATTCCTAGCAGAGGGAGAGATGCTCATCCTTAAGGAAATGCCAACGTGGGGGAAGTTGCGTCTTTATCGTAAGGGCATTTGTTCTTGTCTTTGGGACACAGCAAATGCTAAAGCAGATATACAATGCATGCTCAACAGCCATGTCAGGCTCCTTTGGAAAAAGAAGGTCAGGCTGAGTTAGGTTTACACCACATGGCTTTCTCATATACTCCAATATATCCTGTTGCTTGCCATTCATTTATCAGAATAATCTCCAGTGCTGGGGAGAGAGAGTGGGACTCCGAGTTCCTTTTGCAGTTCTCGCTCAGGGAGAACTGACACGGAGAGGATGAAGGTCAATGGAATGCGCCAGTGTGAATGGTTGATCTTTCTTACCTGGCTATCCACACACTGAGCTTGACTTCTGATCCTTGGGGGAATTCCTGCCTGGGGAGAGGCTTTTCCAGAGGAACTTCCTGCATCCAATTCCAGGCAATCCAGCTGCAGAAAGAACAATTCATAATGAATCACCAACTCTCCCTTCTTGTGATGCTGTAGGGAAAGGAGGCCGGGCCCCTCCCGGCATGGAGGGCCCGATGGAGCCCCATCAGTTAGGTGTGGATGGCTCATCGGCTCAGGTGGCCTCTTAGGACACCTGTGACAAGGTTGGGACTCAGTTCTGTGACTCTCCGACATTCGCCGCATCACAGTCCCCTGGAAGGCCTGCTGAGACAGACTGCAGGGCTCACCCCAGTGTCTGATTCAGTACATTCCTAGAAAGTTTTCGGGGGATGCTGCGGGTCTGCTGACCCACCCTGAGAATCACTGGCCTCTTGGTAGTCCCATGGCCAAGTTATATCATCCTCTTCCCATTCTCAGTTCATCTTTCAGATGGATGCAGACCATCTTCAAGCAAGTTTGTCAAGAAGAGCGATGGGAACACCACTGCCTCTGGACCCAGCAAGAGGGGCCTCTGCTCCGGCTTCTGTTCTGGAGGGTGACCCTTCTGGACTCTCTCTGGCTACATCTCTCCCCATGGGCGAAAGGTTCAGGAGGCTAAAGGGATGTGGCTACCCTGAGCTCATGTCCCCTCCTAGTTTCCCAACACCCAGGGCCTGGAATTCCCAGCCCAGAGGCTCTAGTCTGCTTTCACAGCCTGCTTGGGCCTCCCCCAGGCCCGTCGCTTGGGGCCTAATGAAGACTTGTCCTCCCCAACCATGGATGGGGCAGTTTCATATGAGACACATGTAATGGTTTGGGGAAGGAGAAAACTGAGCGGTGTCTGTGTTCTGTTAAAATTGGGCTGTTGGTGGGGGTGGGGGGGTGAGGGTGAAGCAAGGAGAGAAGGCTGGGTGCCCCTTTCTCCATGCAAGCTCCCCAGTGGGTGGGAAGAGCAGGGGGCTGGCTTGGGACAACTGTCAAAGGCTGGCTGCCGTCACTGTGTTCTAGTGCACAGCTCCAACCAGGTCCTCCGAGTCATGATGAAGAGTCAGGAAGATAGGACATATTTTACTGAAGAGTTTTTTTACCTTGATTTATAATTTTTAAATACCACATAAATAGGGGTATGTAGACCACTATTTGTTGTCTTGTCCCTGGACCCAGAAATAATAGAGGTGGCCCCCAGGCATCTGTTTCTGAAGCTTTTATATCTGAAAAAGTCTCTCTAAGCTCTTTACTCATGAAAGGCACCTTGGCTGGGCATATTGTTCTTCATCCATAACATGAAAGCTCCTTAGACAGCATTTCCCATGATTCAGTGGAACCTGGGTACCACAAGTGCTCCAAGATAATAGAGTTCTACAACCAAATGAGCTTGGAAAATGAAACACCATCACTGAATTAAGGCACAGGCTTGGCCCCTCAAACAGCAGCACCTGTGAGGTGGAACTTTCTTCTATGTTTTGGCACTAATTTTTGGTGGCACTATGAGTTTTCATCATTTTCCGTGTCATCATGGGTATTTTCATGTCACAAAGGGATGACTGTGTCAGGGGTGATTGTCAGAAGCCACTTCAGGACCCCTCTCCTCGACTGTCCTTCTTTTAAATGTTTGCAATAGAACCATGAATAGAAATCATTAAAGAGGATATACATTTGGTTAAAAAACATTTGAAAAATGTTCAGTCTTATGATAATCCTTCGGAAACTAATTACAAGAAAAAAATTATTCCTCTATCAAATTAACAAAGATTTTAAACTATGAGCACACCGTATGCTAGTGAGAATGGGGAAAAGGGAGCACTCCTGAATACTAGATGGAGAATAAATTGGTGCAATCCTTTTGGAGTGGAATGGTAATGTGTGTACAAATAGTTTTAAAATAATCAGAACTTGGGGCCGGCCAGATGGTGCAGTGGTTAAGTTCTCACGTTCCACTTCTCGGCGGCCCGGGGTTCGCCGGTTCGGATCCTAGGTGCGGACATGGCACCACTTGGCAAGCCATGCTGTGGCAGGTGTCCCACGTATAAAGTAGAGGAAGATGGGCGCGGATGTTAGCTCAGGACCAGGCTTCCCCAGGAAAAAAAAAGAGGAGGACCGGCAGTAGTTAGCTCAGGGCTAATCTTCCTCAAAAAAAATAAAATAAAATAGAACCTTTAAGACAAAAATACACTTGTAGGAATTTGTTCTAAGCAAATAATCCTAAATACTAGATATAGTATTTATTATAGTCCTAAATACCGTAAAAATAGTTTACAAGTGTAGACAAAGGCGTTCACCATAATGTTGTTTAAAGTTGAATTTTGAAACCATCTAATTCCTTAAAATTATGGGGACATAATAAATAAACGACAGTGTATCTATAATATTAAATAATATATGACCACAAAAACATAAAAAGCTTATAGAGGCCAGCTCTGTGGTGCAGTGGTTAAGTTCACACATTCTGCTTTGGTGGCCAGGGATTCACCGGTTCAGACCCCAGGTATGGACATGGCACCACTTGGCAAGCCATGCTGTGGCAAGTGTCCCACATATAAAGTAGAGGAAGATGGGCATGGATGTTAGCTCAGGGCCAGTCTTCCTCAGCAAAAAGAGGAGGATTGGCAGCAGATGTTAGCTCAGGGTTAATCTTCCTCAAAAAAAAAAAAAAACATACAAAGCTTATAATATACATGGAAATGTGCGTGCTGTAATGGTAACTGGAAAAAATAGGAAACAAAATTATGTCTATAGAAGGATCACAACTATGCAAAATGCATTGAAAAGAATCAGGCGAGAAATTTACCAAAGTATTACCAGCATTTATTTCTTTCTACTTTTTCAATAATTTCTAAATTCTTTCCAGTAATCATATATAACTGTTATGATGTAAAAATAAAACATGTTCTATTTGTTAATATAAATATATCATGTAGTATATCCTACTTTAGATTGTATAAACTTCTGCTTACTATCTATAATAGTGTTTATTCAAAGTAGCAATATGTAAGACTAATGCTAGACTTAACAATTGGAATATCATAAGAAATAAGGGTAATCCTCCAGGAAATATGAAACTCAAGAAAAAACCTCCAACGACGAGATTCTTTTCCAGCTTTATTGAGATATAGTTGACATATGAGGTGTACAACATGATGATTTGGTGCACTTGTATATTGCAAAATGATGACCACAGTAGAGTTAGTTAACACCTCCATCATCTCACATAATTACCTTCTTTGTGTACCCGATGAGAACATTTAAGATCTACTCTCTTAGCAACTTCCAAGTATACAGTACGGTATTGACTGACATCTCCTCTTTTCCCCCAGCCCCACCTCCCTCAGGCCCTAGCAACCATTCTACTCTCTGTTTCTATGAATTCAGCTTTTTATTCTCCGACCTTCTATGGATGCGCCTGTTCCACATTCCTTGCTTCGTCTTAGGGCAGCTTGTATGCCTTTTCTCAATCCTGCCACGCGCCAAGCTGAGTGCTGACCGCCTCCCTTTTGCTTTCCCAAAGGCAGTGATTTATCAAGTGAGGTTTATCTAGTTTGTGGTTTCTCCCTGGCCTGCAGATTCAGGCTGACTTTCTGCACATGCTCACTAGCCATCTGCCAAAGCTCGCTCTTGCCAGCACCAGGAGCATGTGCAGTTGTTGACCATGGGGTGGGGGTGTGCGTGAGTGAGACATGCAGAGCTCTGGGGTGCCCATGGGCCAGGTGGGGGGCTCCAGGGGTGAGAGGTCCCCAGCAGTTCATGCACAGGCCTCCTGATGGAGTCCATGACATGCTTAGTAGGATCCACATCCATTTAGTACATTCCCTTCTGAGCCCTGGCTGCTGTTTTGCCAGACGCTCACACCCGGCATCATGCAGCTCATGACTCAGTACCCTGGATGGGGCGAGAGAGAAATGGCCCTCTTTAGCAGCATCCCACACAGCTGGGGAAGCCAGGCATTCACTCCCACACTCTCGCTTTCCCTGTGGGAGAAATCACAGGCAGGGAAGGGCTCGCTCTCTTGGCCCTGAGCTGTGCTGCTGCAGGGGAGGATGGATGTAGGTGAAGTCAACCTGTTCCTCTTACTCCCTCAAATGTGTGCAGTCTCAGATTTTTTTGCTCCAGCGGTGTGCTGGAACTTTTCTGCAGGACTTCTGGGCTTCCACAAAAGCTCTCTTGCCCATGGCTGATGGATTCAGTGTTCTCCAGCGACTCCTGCTTCACTTGTAATGAATCAATTTTTAGGAGTTAGAGATGTGAATTTGCCATGAGGACTCTGGAAAGACTCACAAAACTCAAAATTAGAAAATATGCGAACCCACAGAACCCCATGGCTGCCATGAGGGTCCCTCAGCCCCTCACTTTGCTCTGCTCCATCAGCTTCACCCTGCTCCTCGCTTTGCAGACTGGCTCTCTCCTCTTACCCAGAATGCACTGGGGGTGTATGGCCCCCTGATGGATCCCTAACTTTTCCTCCTGCCACCCCAATGCCCAAGTAATGGTTTCTTCTCATCATTTCACTTGCAAAATTCCCAAGAAAGAAGCATATCCTAATTTGGATATGATGATTATTCTTGGAGCACGGTTGACTGTAGTCAGGAGCCGTGTGGAAAAACTGTTGGCCTAGCCAGAACCAGACCAGCCATGGCCAGTGGTGGCAGCCAAGTCATAGCACGGCTGGTCCCCACAACCATGAACATTGGCTCCAAAGAAAGGGGTGGATATGATATAGCAGAATAGACTCCTACTCAGACTAACTGGCTAAAGGCTACATTTATTTCAGATGCCTTGCCTTGAAATTGATAAGCTAGTAAATTCCTCAGTGCAGAAAAAGTCTGGACTAGAACTGAGACTCTGTCCCAGTCCACTTCAGCTTCCCTCTTCATGCACTGAAGTCATTCTTCTCCTTCCACATTGTTTAAAGAAAGTTGGAGCTTCATAAGGCATGATTTTCTCAACGTGCAACCTTAAGACGGGAGCTTCATTTTTGAATTTTTAACAGATTGTCTGTATTCGCTGAAACTATGCCAACGAGTTTAAGTCCACACAAAGATCAGCAAAGAAAGTCATTCTATTCCTGCTACATCCATTGCTTACATGCAGCACACAGACTAGTGACATCTAGAACATGCACCTTGGTCTGGAATGCCATCTTTATACCCAATGCAAATGATGAGTCTAGTAGCAGAGACTAAATTGCAATATTTTAGAAAATGCTGGAAGGCAATCCAAAATTGGGCTACTTGGAGATCTTGAAGAAATTACTGATTTTGAATTTATAAAATGGGGCATTTGGGCCAGATTACCTTTCAAGCTGCAGCTAAATCTAAAATTCTGAAGGGTCTTATGAATGACTATAAGAGCTCTGATAGAAAATTCTTGAGAAATAGATGTTTTCTGTTTATTACCAGTTGGAATCAATTCAAACAGCTGACACTAAGAAAAAGTTTGAAAATATCAATGATTCAAATTCCCAGAAAAAAGCAAGTCACTTAGCAATGCTTCTCTTCTCTCTTAAAAGGCTTCTCTTAGCAAGGGCAAGGAGCAGAGCCCTCTGCCTTCCTGAGAGGGGCTGGTAGTACAACCACCTGTGTGCGCTATAAAAAGCAATCGCTCATGGAAACACTTTTTATTCGACATGAAGGGAAACAGTGCGCAGCTTTTCAATCACTGTCCCACACTGTACCCTTGGGTAAGCGCGTCCGACAGTTGACAGAAGCTTCTGCAAAGAGAGGTGCTTGACTGACCTGTTTTGTGCAAGGATGACCCTGTAAGTCACATTGGCTGAAAAGAGACCCTTGTGGTATGAAGTTCTTAAGAATTTGGCAAGTCGATTCAAGTTTAGGGTGAGAGAGATAAAGAGAGAGAAAGAAGGAAGGAGAACTTGCTACTTTCTAGCCAGTTGGCAGATAGAGAGAGAGAGAGAGAGAGAGAGCCAACAAGAGAATGCTAGGGCGCATGCGTGCAGTGCTTGGGCATTCTGCATGGAATAGCGCCTTCTCATAGCGCCTCTGCCTGGAACGGCCAGCGTATGTGCTGACGACTCAGGTCCAGTTGGGTCAGGAGACTCTAAGCTCAGCTCTTTGCCGTCCTGGAGCAGCACCACCATGCCTGGTCCCCAGTCTCTGAGAGCACCCGCAGGGAGAAGCCGTCACGGTGTCCCTGCCACAAAGGGCACGGTAAGTAGGGGCCATTTCAGTGTGAAGTCAATTGGGCACTGACACATAAGGGGGGTTGAATATAGCAAATGTCCCCCTGAGCAGGACTAAAAATAGTCTCCAACTTAAAGACCATTGTTCAAAACACTACATATCGATCAACCCAATTTTGGTATACGTAGATATCTAGAAGAATATGTTCCTATGACAGTCCGGAAAACTCTGTGCTGGAATGTTAACCACGATTGGCTTCGATGTAGGAATTTTTGTAGATTTTTCTTTTTGCCTGTTTATTATCCATATTTTGTATTTTTCTACAGTGAAATACATTTTTTAAAGTTTTTAAAGAAATATTTATTTAGACATCTCAAACTGAAGCTATATTGGAAGAGGGGGAATGTTTGTTGAGCCTAAGAGTTAAGATTTTATATTCTAACCAAAAATCTAAACCTCGCCTCTCTACTCCAGTGTCCTCTGTCCTCTTTTAGTTTATAGTTTTGTACCTTCCTCTAAGTGCTGGGAGTAGAAAATACAGGATATTTTGATACAGTGCTCTCAAAGTGATTTTTAAAGTTTAATTAAAAAGAAACATTAACTCGAAAGAGAAATGGCAATTCTTTATATTTTCAGGCAGATAAGTCTCTAAATTTAGTCTAAGATCAAGAATAATCATATTCTGTGTCCAGAGCAACAGCCCAGACAATACTTGTGGGTGTTAAACGATTTGTTGATTTATTCACAAATGATGTTAACTTGAAATCAACAGCACTCCTTGATGTTAAGTGAATTTAACACGTTAAATGAAATGAAACTTCAGTACATTTAAGCAGCGGCCTTCTTTCTTAAGAGCTCCCTGTAGTGTCTTATGTGAAATGATACATCTTGGAGCAAAGGGGAAGGAGAAGGAATGAGAGGTTTAAATTTAGACCATCTCAGCCACACTTAAAGGGACCACAGGAGCGTTTGATCCAGATTCAAGGCAGAAGCTCTAACGCAGAACCCAGTGGCTCTGCAGGAGTTAAGAAGGCAAGGGTTTGTGTAACCATGAGGAAGAGAAAAGCATAATGCTGCTTACGCAGACACCGCAGACACCGTAGGAGTCCTCCATCTTGGCTGGCCGTCCTGTGTTCTCAGAAACAAATGCTTTATGGGTTGTTTTCTCTTTGTAGTTACGTTAGCAACTGCCCTATCAATTCAGATACTTGTTCACAGGACAAGCATTGATCAAATATATGCTGCGTGTGGGATCCTGGGCTGACCAAACAGAGGACCTCATGGCTGGTGGAGGAGCCCAGGGCAATGTGATCAGGGCCACCATGGAGGGATACACAGGTGTAAGGAGAGCACAGAGAAGGAGGCTTCCCGCCTGGGGAAACAGGGAAGCTTCTAGAAGAGATGACCCTTGGCCAGGTCTTACAGGATGTGTAGGAGTTTGCCAGGCAGAGAAGGGACTTGCAGGTGGAGAAACATCCCACCACAGCCCTTGGTCATGAAAGGAAGGTGTGCTCAGGAACAGCGAGCTATTGGAACGGAAGTCCTGGGCTCCTAGGGGACGAAAAACCATTGCCCTGGAGGAAAGTGACACAGTGACACAATCGGATTTGTGTTTTTAATGACAATCTAGCAACCACTGAGAGTGTGGGTTGGGGGGAGTAGAGAGCAAAGGCAAGAACATCTACTGGTCTTGATGTTATTGCAATAAAGTGAGCAGGAACACTGCGGGCCTGGATTGTAGCCAAGAGATATGGACCTCTGGGAGATATTTTGGAGGTGGAAATCAACAAGCTGGCTCTCAGATCAGACAGAGTGGGTGAGAGAAACAGGCTAGGATCCACGCACAAGCCTTTTTGGAAAAAAAGGTAGATAAGTTGACTAGTAACTGATAACTAACTGCACCTTGGCAAAAAAAATTATTTGTTAAAGTTCAACTTTTTAATTATCTAATAAAAGCAAGGGTAGAGTATGGCCTATAATATCAGAAGCATTCAGTTCAAACGGGCTTTTTTTTAGAATCTTCTGGACACTGTGTTCCCAATATTTGAGAGGGAGCAAAAGTGACTTAAAATTTTGCTTTTCCCTCTTGGTTTCTTTAGATAATTTCTATGCTAAAGGCAATGACTTCAAAGTTGTGACAGTATCAGATTTGGGGAAAAATGATACGGTGGATGCGAGGGGACTCCTGAAAGCCGGTCTAGTTTTGAAAGAAAGGAGCTCATTGGCCTTTAGCAGTGGCTTCATGGACTCGCCGCTCGCCTGTACCCTCTTTCGCTCCTAGATGCTGGGGGAGAGAGCTTTGCTCTTTCTTGCTGTTTCTCTGTAATTATAAACTCCTATCTCCAGCTTTTCCCTTTAGTGGTTAAGTTTCTTTCCGTTATGTGTAGCCTATAATGCTTATAAGAAACAAAGGCCGTGGCAGCCACAGGGAAAGCCACTGGGAGCCACGGAGGAAAAGGGCTGATGCTCTGTGATTTCCTGAGCTGCAGAAGGCCGTGTGCGGGGCATCCTCAACACTCAGGGAGGAAGACAGGGAGAAACCGAGAGAAATACAGAAGGGGGAGAGGGCTGCGGACGCTAAGAATACAGCCCCAGTCTCTGCTAGGGCCAGCACACAGAATTATTCTGTAATGAGTTCTGTTCTTTTTAATGCTGATGAATGAAAAATAAGGGTTATGCTCGGATCAGGTGGGAGACAGAGACGCCTAAGGGGGAAGACAGAATTGTCTTCTTCGAGGGTTCCACAGGGATGTTTTGTTCATTTATAATGTGGGAGGGATTTGGAGCCAGGGGGGCCTGGAAGATTAGGATTGGGGTTGTTCTAGACCCCTCTGTGCAGTCTGTTTCCTCCGGGGAGATCTCTGGAGAAGTGGATGTAGCTCCCTCGGAGGAAGGAGCTGAACTGAAACTATGGACGTGATCGTAAGGTTTGCTATTAAGGCTGAACTCACAACAGAGCGAGTGTGGGCTCTCAGGCGACCCAAGGGCACTGGCCTGGCCCAGGAGAAGGTGTGAAGAGTGGAATGTTGGACTGCCTGTCCCACGGCCAGGGCAAGGAAGGCCATCATGGAGCGATGAACTCTTGTGACCCATAGTTGAGAAACCAGCTGCCCTTGTGTCTGTCTTCTTACCCCATGGGCCACGGCAACACTCCTCCACAGTCTTCCACCCACTGTCCTGCAGTCACCCTGTCGTGACTGCCTTGACTTTTGCCATTATTCACAAGAGAACTGTCCACAGAGAGTTATGAGAATAAAAACAGTAAGATCTCAAACTCTTTGAGCACTTGCTCTGTGCCAGGACCTGGGCTAACACTGTGCGCACATGATCTCATTTAACCTTCCCAACGACCTTCTGATTCAGATCCTAACATCTCCATTAGCAAGTGAAGGAGCCCGAATGTGACCCGGTCCATCGAATCCACAGCCGGGCTCTTCGCATCAGATGCAACGATGCCGCGCTGCAGGAAGCTTCACTCAGCATGGCTGGGGGGTCAGGGTCAACCACTTTGACCGTCTTTGCAGTTCAGGGGAGATGGTGACAGAACTAGGTGACAAGCCAGAGGCCAGGTGGACAGCCAAGCCTTTCACACAAGGTGAAGAAGAAATTCCTGAGGGGTGACCAGGACAGGTGCCACACCTCCCAGCAGCCACACAGCGCCACCCAGGGCTCCCCATCCCCAGGCTGGATGGCACAGTGAAGACGGGCTTTTGTGTGTTGGACACCTAAGGGGGATGCGAGCGCTCCATGACACTCGGGGATGCACAGCAAACTGGGATGGGAATAGGGACTTAGTGTCCCCCCTGGTCTATCCCAGTGACAGTGACAAGAGATTAGTCCTCTGGAAATTCCCCTGGGAAGCCAAAGAGACAACAGGAGAAAAGCGAGTTTTCATGAGCTAGTTGTCATCTGAGCCATGGATGTTGAAGAAGGATGGAATGAAGTACACGCACACAGAACCAACAGGGGGCGTCCTCAGGGAGAGCTCGAATGTCATCCCAACACGGCCTGGGGTCCTCTGTAGGCCCTCCCTACAACCTCATGGTTGTAGCTAATCACTCTGGGTTAGATTATGACACACCCCTTGGTCTTTATAACAAGCTGAGGCCACTATCCCAAGGCCAGGTCTGGAGTTACACTTGGTCCTTGACCCTGTTTCTGGCTTGGCCAGTCAACGCACCATCCAACGAGAGCCTGATATCAACGATACTTTCCCAATTTTCATAACCACTCAGCTCCCTCGATTCCAGGAATTTACAAGCTCATACCCTTGAGTATATATACAGACATTTGGGGCACAGAGAGTCAGTCCACAGTGACACCCTGATCTAGCATGTCCATCTCCATCTCTGACATTTTGGGGAACACTACCAACCCAGTGACCCCTAACTGTATATGTCAGTGAAGATGGCCTACGGATTTACAGTGGTTGTCGTGTTGTGGCCTGACTCATTGTTAGCACACATTGTATCTGCTGACATATAAACATCATGTGAAGTAAAGGCCTGAAATCAAGACAAGCATTTGCTAGGAGGTGATCCGAAACTCAAGGATCACTGATTGAAACTCCAAACCAGCATACGATGCTTCAGAAGGATCACTCTGCAAATCCTTCAGGCTGTGTCTTCATGAAAAGAAGCCATATTTTGTCAAAGGCTTTCTGACTTGTGATCCCAATCAATTTCATGGCCATGCCAAGTGCCATCAGGGAAGAGGTGCCAAGTGACAGCCCAGGAACATCTCTGCTCCCGTCTCATCGCCATTTCTCCAGACGTATGGCGCTCTGGAATCCTGTTGAGGGGACTCCAGCTGGCAGGGCACCTGTAAGCCATGGGATATGCTCTTGCACAGCAACAATCCTACAAAGTTGGTGACACACCCAGGCCTGAGGACCTGCCAGGTCACAGGCTGAAACCCCCCACTCTTCCACCTCCTCTGCAGGGAACTGGTCTACAGGCACTGATTTCGAATTACCTGCTCAAAAAGGGTCAACCTGATTCCCATGCCAAAACTATAACTTAATAGAAATAGGTTATGGATGTGAATCGCAGCCTTGTCTGGCAAAATTACCCATCTCTGTACCCTCTACCCAGATAAATGATTTCCTTAAAATGTGTTAACAATTACGCAGCGTTTGCTCATTTAGAAACTTTGTTTCCAGTGGGGCACAGGACTAGGATGTAATTTAAAGTATAACATTCTTTTTGTCGTAACAAAGTTGCTCAGTCCCTTCCTAACAAATAGATGAGTGTGGGAAATGAGAAGCTATGTAAAAGAAAGCAGAGAATGTAATTCTTTCCATCAGTCAGCTTTTCAAAAGATAAACGTACTGTTCAGAGTCTCTAGAAAATCTCAAGTATGTATCCAGCCCTCCCCAAGTACCGGGTGCTGTTCTAACCACTTTAGTTACAGAAACTCGTCAGAGGCCCCGAACAGCTCTGTAGGGAAATTACTATTATTACTGCCGTTGTACAGATAGGAAACCGAGGCACAGAGGTTAAGTAACTTGCCCACGGTCATGGCTAGTCCATGGCAGAGCTGGATACAAACCTCTCAAGGCACAGGTTGTACTATGCTATCCTGGCCCTCTTTTAATGGTAAAGAACAAAAGAATGGTCCGTTGTGAATCACTCTGTGACTTTGCAGGGGAAAAGCAGACGCAGCTCAACACAGCTAGGCAATGTCTTCTAGAATGACCCCTGACCCTTCATTCGTCATGACCCCGGCCAAGGGTGCCCTGACCATTCGCTCCACTCACAACCCAGACCCCGGCCCCCAGGCCACCGGCCTGCCTCAAGATTTCCATGGTAGCCAAATCTACGCCTACCTCCTTCAGAGTTGTGTTTCCAGTGCTCTGACTCCTTTTCCAAGAAGTCCTTCTCTCAGTGTTGACCCAAGTCGTGGAGAGGTTGGGAGGGACGGAACCTCATTAAACTGACTCTCTCTAAGATGCAACTGACCGATGGCATTTGTAAAGTGTTTGCCTTTTTTTTTTTTTTTTTTTGCTGAGGAAGATTCACCCTGAGCTAACATCTGTTGCCAAACTTCCTCTATTTTTGTATGTGAGCTGTTGTCACAGCATATCAGCTACTGATAGACCAGTGGTGTAGGTCCGCACCCAGGAACCGAACCTGGGCTGCCGGAGCAGAGCACTCAAGACCAAACTTAACCACGAGGCCACTAGGGCTGGCCCACGTGTTTGCCTTTTTAAAAAGGTGTTTCTCAACTCAAACACTTCTCTGATGGGTAGAAATACAGACAATATGCCAGAGAGAATAATAAATTCAATGTCATGTGAGAGACATAGTTTTAAAGCATACAGATTTATTTTTTTAGTTGAGATAAAATTCACATGACAGCAAGCCATGCAACCATCACCACTATCCAATTCCAAACATTTTCATCACCCCAGAAAGAATCCCCATGCCCATTAGCAGCAAATCCCCGTTTCCATTCCCCTCCCCAGCAACCACTAACCTACTTTCTGCTTTTGCCTGATCTGGACATTTCACGTAAGTGGAATTGTACACTCTGTGGTCTTTGTGACTGGCTTCTTTCACTCAGCGTCATGTTCTCAAGATTCATCCATATTGTAGACCTGTCAGAGCTTCATTCCTTTTTATGGCTGAACATTATTTCATTCTATGGACACACCAGATTTTGTTTATCCATTCATCAGTTGGTGGACATTTAGGTGGTTTCCATTTTTTAGCTATTGTGAATAATGCTGCTGTGAACATTCATGCAGAAGTTTTTGTGTAGACATATATTTTCTTTTCTCTTGGGCATATACTGAGGAGAACTTCTGGGTCACAGGGTAATGGGATGTAGAATTTAAAATGGGAAATTTAGAAGAGCTTATTAAATCATAGGACATAGGAGACTGCCTATAGCCATCCCATTACTTACAGCCATGTGACCTCAGGCAAACCAAGGACCTCTCTGAATTTCAGGTTGGTTTCTATTGTATTGTTGTTTTGTATGTTAAATGAATGCTAGTTAATTTGACCTCCAATATGTTTCCTTATAAATCTGCATGTCCGTTAGCTGAACCAACACAATAAGACATTTAGAAGGAAAAAAATGTGTCCCTGCCAACTAGATTTTTAAAATATATATATAATTGCAGATTGAGCTAGACCAAATAAAACATAAATCCAGAACGTGTGGATCAGAGAAAGGCACTGAGGACGCAAAAAGGACCCATACAGCCGTGGCTCTCTGCTCTGGAGTTCATAGTCTAGGAGGCTCGTGACCTTGGCCTAAGCTTTCCTACCCACCCTGCTGCACACACACTGCACAGGATCAGATGGTCCGGGGCTTCTGCCACCCCCTGGTGTCCTCCGGGACCTTCTCTCCCTTCACAGAGCCATCCTGCTCTGGGCTTTCTGTCCATGTTCTTTGGGAATGTTCCTGCCTGCGTCCCTCACCTCAGGGCCCTGCTTCCATTGCTAGCCTATAGTTATAGCTATGTAGTCTGATAAACTGGTACAGTGGTTAAACCCACAGGATGTGGGAGACAGTGGGCCCGGGACTGAATTCCAGCTTTACCACTTACGAGTTGTGTGGACTCTCTGGGCTCAATTTCCCCTCAGTACAATGGGATCCTAATGGTACCTACTGCAAAGGATTATGGCGAAGATGAAATGAGATGGGCTATGGAACACACCAAGAACAGTGCCCCAC
Source organism: Equus asinus (assembly GCF_041296235.1). NCBI lineage: Eukaryota > Metazoa > Chordata > Mammalia > Perissodactyla > Equidae > Equus > Equus asinus. The sequence continues at coordinate 30,660,204 of NC_091790.1, forward strand.
ACAGAGGAAGTGATTAAGAAACATTAGCTCATATGAGTATCATTATTAATGTGTTCGTGGCTCCCATCTTCTCTGCCATCTATGAGCAACTATGTGCAATTCAACTGGGGTTTCTTAATAGCCCAACCTTTGTCTCACCAGGTGCTCCAGGTAGAAACCCAGCTACGGTGCCAGGTGGGCGGATTTGGAGAGAGGTGTGCTGTTCGGTGCTGGTCCAGCGCAGGCACGTATGTGGATGCTGTGTTTGTAGCATCCTCTGAAGGTCTTTGCAAATGTGACCTGCTGTTTAGGTGCATTCTGCCTTCCCCTAAAGCGAGTCCTACTCACAATTTTGTTTGCACCAACAAACATGTATTGCTTTCGTCACTCTCCTGATCCAAAACTTTCCATGTTTATAATATAGTTTGAAATCCTTAACCCCTGAGTGACCTGGCCCACCCTTACTTTCCAGTCTTACCTAATTTCTCTCACTTCAGCTCCAAGCAGCCTCACTCATCAATGGGCCTTCCAAGCGCCCTCTGCTTTCCTGCCCCACTGACTTTGCTGGTATGACTCCCCCCACCAACACATGCTTTCCTCTCTCCCTTCACCATCTTCATCATCTGCTCCATCACCAGCCCAGCTCAGAGGTCACCCTTCCAGAAAGTTCTATCAGCTCTGCATTGCTGCTTCCACCAGTCCTCACTCCATGCCAGAAATCATGTCTCTTCCCTGTGTTCCCATAGCATTCATAGCATTCTTCTAGAACATTCTTTCTGCATTATAACTATTTGAACACATCTTATCATTGATACAATAACACTGTGGGTTATTGTAACTTTGTAATTATAACATTGTCTTTCATTTTGTAGCATCTCAGCCGGGGCTTGCACAGAGTAGGTATTTAAAGCTTGTTGGGTTGAACAATTTGCACCCTTCAGAACAATTCAGTTTTAACATTAACTCCTTAAATAACTGGCATCACCATGTTACAACTTTCTATCAGTAATAGGTCCTGTAAGTCCTGCCTTATTGTTAATAGTCAGCTCCGTGTCAGCTGGCACACCTTGGTGGATTCCTGGCTGTGTGAACTTGGACACACTCTGAACTTCTCTGTTCCTCAGTTTCCTCGTGGATAAAATGGGCATGGTAACAGTGCTGACCTTGTAGGGTTGCTGTGAGGAGAAAATGAGCCAGTCCATATAAGGCCCTAGAAAAGGGCCTGGTACTCAGTAAATATTAGCAGTTACTCATCTCAGGGTCCATTTCCACCTGGCTCTTTCCCTGGAGAAGTCGGGAAAATGGCCATTTAGATGCTGTAGTTACCAACGCTCACCAGTAGGAGGCGTCCAACCTCCAGGGCCGTGATGATTTTCCTTCCAGATGGAGTCCAGGAATAGACTTCAGTTTGTGGGCGAGGGCGGAGGTGTGTCTATAAACATCAAGAAAGCCTCAAGTTTTAAAGGTGACCACAAGGCCCTCTGCAAGAGGTTGCCTGGGAGGACAATGGCAATTCCCCTCCACCTCCTTCTCTACCCACCACCTACTTAGAAAGGGCAGTGGTGCCGAGGAGCTGGAAGGAAGAGCAGAGCGCGGACCCAGGGACACGGGAGGAAGGAAGCTGGGTCTGTAGCTGGGGACCCATATGTTGATTCTGATTCTGTGATTTCTTCCAGGATTAGCTAAAATGTATCCATGCAGCCTGGCTCGTGTGGTCACGTGGGATACAGTCCACACGAAATCGCCTGGCTGTCACTTTATTCTTCCATTTCCTCCTCCAGCCGGGTTGTTAATCTAGTGCCTGGACCTGAGCACGCCTGGCCCATTCCCAAGTCACGCTGTGGCCCGCCTGCCCCAATCCTGCTGGTGTTTTTAGGTCCAGCGCATAATCCACCTCCTCCAGGAAGCCTTCCCTGACCTCTCTAACCCAACAAGTTCCTCTTCCATTCAGCATCTCACCCTGGCCTTTCCATAGTCAGGTACTTTCCCCACTGCTGCCTGTCAGGTACCTACCTTTTTCTGTAGCTCCCCGAGGTCAGGGACACTCCTTGTTTGTCCCCCATCAGTAGTCAGTGCAGGCTCCTGCATGGAGCTCCATAGGTGTTGACTCCAGAATGATTGGAGAAGGGCCTGGTGTTTTGTAGGTGTGCAAGAATGGATGGCTCCTTACTCTCCACCCTGGACAGGGAAAAACTCCCATGTGAAATAAGTTCCCTTGCCCGTGGGTTTGGCTGGATGAGCCATTCTCTCCAATGCTGTCATCAAAATATGACGAGTGAAAGCTGTTATGTCCTCTGTAGGTACTGTGCATCATCTGGGTCTCGGGTCCCTGCCACTCTCTCTGGCAGTGTGTATCCGATTTTTTCCCTCCTGGCTGACTTTATTTTTGAGTGTATGGTGAGTGAACTCATTAGGAGTTAAATTGCTGGCCACCCACTCTGTAGTTGGCTGTGTGCTGGGCACCACAGTGTGGGAGAGATGTGTCCCCTATCCTCGGGGGACTTACCATCCTGTCATTCACCTCATCTGTCCATTCAACAACTTCTTGCACTTACGAAATGCCTGGCCTGTACCGGTAGGCTCTGGGGATAGAAAACAGAAAAAGAGGACGTAGTCCCTGCTTTGGGGACATGACATCCGAAGGGGGAGACAGCTAAACCACTTCAAGTCAGTCAGGTCAACAGCTTCTTAGAGGGCGTGATGCAGGTGCTGGATATACAGACTTACCAGCTGCTATTTCTGAGACAAGAACACTATCCATTCTAAAGAGCAAAGTAGTAGGAACATTTTGAGGGCAAAGAAAGCAACATCCCACCGTCACAAAAATCTCCCGCCTGGTCTCTGATTTTTTCATTTCCTTTCATAAGAAAACGAAGTATTTCATTCCAAAAGAGACAAGGCTTAGAGAATGGACTTAAACTGATATCCTATTCCTGATGGGAGCAAGAAAAAGCAGGAGAAAACAGGGCATGCCCATTTCACAGAGGAGGAGACTGAGGCTCCACACAGACGCTTCAGCCATTTGGCCCGACTCACAGGGCGAGTTGCAGGAGGTGGTGCGGCTCCAGCCCAAAGCTCCTGGTTCTCAGGCATCGCTCTCCTTTCTCCCCTCCATTTCACGCTGCACGCCATCCCAGGGCACAAGTTATAGGGTATTGTGGGCCCTCGGATGCCCCGTGGGACACCAGCAGGATTAACTGTCATGAAGCCATGTCCAGAGAGGCCAAGGTGGAAGACACATGAGGCCGCCTCCAGGCGGACACCAATCCCGGCTGGTGCAGGGCGCAAACCTGCCCCACCCCCACCCCCCCTGCAAACACAGCTGCTGGAAGCCACACCAACGTGATCGTCCAAATCCAGAGCGCTCAGCCCACGCTTCAGGGGAGCTGTGCCAGTGACAAAAGAACGCGCTCTATATCTGGCTGCTGGTTCAGAAGTCTGACCCACCCGCGGAGGGCAGTGGCTGGCACAGTGGTGGCGTGTGTGTGCCCATCCTACGGCAGGAGCTGCCAACCCGTGACAGACCCGCTGCATTCCGCTTGCTCCCGGCTTCCCCAACAAGCCACGTCTCCCTCAACTACTGCTTTGCCTTTTTGGAAAGGGCTGCAAAAAGAGGGTGGATGAGATAATGGTGAATCTTCCGGAAACCCTCAACGGAACCCCAGAGCCAAGCTGACTGCACAAAGACGTGAAGTAGGACTCTCTCGGCTCTCAGAGCACTTTTCCAGGCATCGTCAAAGTCACCCCTGTCCCCTTCATATGAAAACCTGCTCTGAAGAAGGGAATAATTCAAGTCATGAGCCTGGAGGAATAAAGGAGTGAGAGCGCTCTGCTGTGTTGGCTTTCATCAGCATCAAGAAACCTTGTGAAAAAGAATGACTCTGTCAGGATGGTGTTAAGGCGTAGCTGGGACACCGACGAACACCTTGGAGAGAAGAGCTCAGTCTTCACTCCTAAAAACCAGGCTGGTTAGAAGCCATTTCCTTTGTCCTTTTTCTGGTTCAATCACACGGATTCTCCGGTACCCGGCACACGGTGCTATAGGGAGAGCTGGCCCGGACCCGCAGCACAGCCTTCCACGGGGACCTCTGCTGTCAAACCCCCTCGCCACCACTGGATGTTTGCAGCCCAATTCTACCATCCACCTCCTTTTGTTCATACACGTCCTCACTCCTCCTTTTCCCTGGAAACCACACTCCTTCCTTGCCGTCCTTTAGCCTGCGGGGTCTACGTGATGGTTGACCATGAACGTGATTTCTCTTTGACCTTGGAATGACTTTCTGCATTTGATTCTCAGACAGCCTGACACGTAGGGATTTCTACTTGTGGTGAAAGCTAATGCCACACCTGGAGAGAATCGGGCCCTTTCGAGAACTAGATGACTAAATTACGACGCATCCAGACTCAGGAAGGCCTGATTTACCAGCTCGGTTCTCCCTGCTCCCGCGTGTAGCTGCCTCCAGTCTGGGAACAGGAGCCTCTCCCACTACCTGATGGGGATTCCCAATTGCCTACAAAGTGGGAGTAAACCGAGGGTGTGAGATGTCAACACAGCACAATGGAACAGGATAGATGGTCTTCCATTAAAGCAGAACGTACAGCCGAGGTCTGTGACCTTCCTCAGTAAAATTAAAAACAAGACCCGTTAAATAAACACAGCTGGACACAATTGAGAAAACACTGGTGATCTGTCCTTTGCAGAAATAAAGCCGAAGGGCTACTTACTGTTGTCAAATGGCCACACATGAGAGGGGCTGGAAATGCAGCTGTGGTCCAGCGTGAGGGTCGCTACATGGCAGACCCAGAAATCAAGGCTTCTGATTGTACTGAATAGGCCAAGAGAGGCCTGGAGAGCGAGCTCTCTGCTCTGGTCTCTCCAGCCCGCGTGGTTTCTCAGTTAGTATGAGAACAATGGTTTGCACAACCCCTGCTTTCACTTAGTGCAAAAATGGGCTTATTTTCTAAGCTAAATGTAGTTCAACCACTGGGGCCTTCAAAGCGTCCACGGCCCACCCCTTTTGACTGCAACCATCTGACATGTCGTCTAAGCAGGGCCCAGGCCACTCACCGTGGGTCTGAGTGTTGGGGCCTCATCAATAATATATTTATTCTGAGTTTAAGTGTAACGCCCTTCCATGCAGCGTAGCGGTGCAGAAAATAGCAAGGAGAGAGCTTGCCTTTGTAGGTTTTGTTTGTGAACACACTTCATGTTGGTGACCTCCTCCTCCAGGGCTCCCTGAACACCTGCAATGGCTCATGACAACCCGGGGGCACTCACTCTTAGGTTTCTGCAGCCCGAATGAGGCAAAACAACGTTAAATCTGGCCATGTCACTCTTCTGCTTCAACCTTCCATTGTTTCCCACTGCCCTTAGGATAAAAACCTGACAACTCATGTGCCTTCATAGCTGGCCTCTCCTCCTCATTTTGCGCCATGTCTCCCCTACCCTCTTCAGGCTCCAGCCAAACTGGTCTTGCCTCAGTTCCACCATCTTGTATGCTGGCTCCCACCCCAGGGCCTTTGCATGTGCTGTTCCCTCTGCCCCTGCTTTTCCATTCACTGACTTCACTTCTACTCCTTCTTCAGGATTCTGCCCAAATGTCACTTCCTCTCAGAAGGCCTCTGTGACCTCCCAGACCGGAGCAGGTCCTTTATCTCATGCTTTCCCAGCCCCTGCTCCTTTGTGGCACTTGGCCTCTGGGCGATGAGATCCTGGTGGGGCCAGTTGTTTTTATCTGCACCCCTCACTGGAATATAAACTCCACAAGGCAAGATGGCATCTATTTGTCTGTCTTGTAATCCTAACTCCTTGTGTTCAGTACCGGGGCACATAGTTGAATGCATGTTTGTTGAATGACTGAATGAAAGAATAGGGTATGCCATGTTGGGAAACAACAATGGATTTCCTGTCAAAACTCATACTGAACTACAAGACAGGAAACATCCTATGAAGCACAAAACATGTTACCTTCATGCTGAGAAGCCCAGCAGTGGCCTCATATAGCTGTCACCTGCAGATGGCCAAGAGGCCAAAAACTTGCCCAAAACTTTGCTCCATCTGTTCTGCCCCACTGTCCCCTCTTGGAAAAGTTATCCATTTATGGATCTTTGTGGGGAGCGAGAGGAGAGCTAATAGGCTTAGGAATCATGGAATCACAGAACGAGCCCCAGGCAGGAACTCAGAGACCCGACCCAGCCACACTGAGTGGGGGAGGCCACTGGCGAGAAGCCGCTCTCCCTGCCCCCCCAGATGAGAGGGCGCTAGGGCGTGGAGGACGTGCCCCCTTGATGCTCAGCCTACTGCACTGGGAACAACGCTGCATTTCCTGAGAACAATGTTCCCCACAAAGGGAGAGACCAAAACCAACCCCGCTCTGCTCTGTTTCCGCAGCTCAGAATCCTGGCTCAGCCTCGCTCCTCAGCACCAGCGTGTGGACTGGGCAAGATTTTAAGCAAGGCGTGGCCACCCACCAGGTAGGTGAAACCCCATCGCATGAACCCGCTGCTGGGGCCCCACTAAGCCAAGGAGCGCCCTCAGCTCCTGGTTCTTTTCTCATTTCCCCACTGCCTGGTGGTCTCCTCTCTCTAGGGTGCTTTCCGTCGCACAGCAGAATGCAATGGTGCTGTGAAGATGGACCATGCAGAAGAAGCCTCGGCTTATTCTTAGGCACATGGCATCACTAGGACAAAGTGTCAGGTTGTCACTGGATCACCCAGGTGTTCTGGGCATCATGTGGGTGCACTCCAAAAAGAACCAAAGAGAAGGAAAAAAAACCCACTTCACAAAAGTGAAAAGTAGTCCATCTAAGAGTGTTGTTTTGATTTCATCTTTTCTTTTTTTTTTTTTATTTCATCTTTTCTTTACTGAATTGGTCCAAATTGATGAGCATCACTATCCCTCTCAAAGGATCTCATACACCCCAAGAGGTAAGTCGGGCCGAATGAGCTTGGAATGGCCACCAGTTATTGGCATTTCCCGTAGGCCAGACACCGCTCACCATCACCGCATTGCATCCTTTACCCTCAAACCGACCTTCAGAAGTGGACAAAGTTATTATCCCAATGATGCTCTGGGAGGTTGGATGACTTGCCGAACAGATGATGAGGACTAGGATCCCAGTTCAGATGCGGTGACACCACAGTCTCAGGCCTTACCTAAAACTCTTGCAGGCAGTGGGGTTAGAGGAAACTAAAACAGTGTTGCCAAGGGTCCTGGGAGAATGGCCAAAGAGAGGCCACTCCAGGCAGTGGACAGCACATGGCAAAGCCCAGTGGGACCCACAGAAAAGGAGGACGTCTCTGTGATTACCCTGCGGTCTCTCCTTTACCCCCAGACCCCACTCTTGGGCACAAAGCCCCCACTCCAGGCTGCCGCAGACACACGCAACTCAAGTCCACTCAGGGACATGCAAGCGGGTCCCCGACTCATGCTGGAGGCTCTGCTGCAGTGTGCAGAGCCCATGGACTCCCCGTAGAGTGCTCCTTCTCTCCCATGGAGCCAGCAGACCACCTTCCTGAATGTGAAAGCTCAGTGGATATAGGCAAGTAGCTTCTGCCTTTACGCACCTGCTGGAAGCATTTTGAAGGAAGCCGGAGCAGTCAATGGTAGACAGGATTTACCCTCCGGTCATTTGAGAATGCAGGTTATATGCCGACACTCAGAAGGGAGCCCTGGCAACTGAGATGGGTGTGCTGTGATGAGGATCCTGCAAGAGCGGAGGATGGGAGGGGCGGGGGGTGCAGAGAAGCGGGTCAGAGCAGAGCAGAGCTTATACATTTTGGGTGCTTGCTTGAGCATCACCGAGCCGGGACCTTAACTGTGGTCAGTGACCCTCAGTCACAAACGCGTGGGCACATGAAGCGAGGAGCTACGAGGAGACGTGAGAAGTGATGGCAGCGTCTCTCAGAAAGTGATGGGAACGTCTTTTCTTCATCAGGCGGATGAAGAGCACTTTCCCAAGCTCTCCAAACATAAGATAAACTTGACAGAAAGCCTGGGTAATGCACTTGGCCTACAGGAGGGCAAGCGTGCTGGTGGCCGTCCCCACCCAGTATTTGTTACCTGGAAGGCCACTCCTTGCCCTCAACTCCATACATCACAGGAGGATGGGAGGTCAGCAGAAGCCCTTTGAGAGATGTGCTTGGAGATGGTTTCAATTTGCTAGCTGGGAACCAAATACCTGAATCCACATACCACGATTTTTACAAGCATCTTTAGCAGTTAAAACTTCAAGTAAAAGTTTCAAGTATCTATGACACTAACAGTCTATTGTAAGCTAATATACACAATAGAAAGGCTGAGAAAAATCACAAATGGGAGTCTGGTTTATAGAAGTCAAATGATGGCCTTGAGTAAGACTGCTGCCAAAGTTAACGATATTCCAGATGGTAAACGAAAGTAAAGTGTGTCTGACATCTGCTAAAGCTGGTGGATTTCATCCCTCTGCCTCCATATTAGCGCCCTGATTGACCTGGCACGTTCAAGAGCTACTATTTGTAATTGACAAATGGTCTGACTCATACGATCAAATGGTTCTCCTTCCAAAGACGAATCAGAGCCACCTGGTTATCTTCCCAACTGATCTCTTTTACTAGATGTTTAGTCTTAGATATACAGTGTGCCTGTGAGAGCATCTAAGCACGATACACATCAGATGCACGCGGCTTGGTATCGCGGTGGGACCAAGACTCAAGTCCTTAAACTTTCTATGACCGAATCAAGCAGAATTTACACATCTCCTTAGAAGGGAATCCAATAAAGTGCTTTGGCTACAGGAGGTGCTCAATAAGCGGCAGACATCTCTGCCCTGGTTGTCATGGTAACTACATCATCCAAATGCAAGCGACAATTTTCATATGACATTTAAAGAGTCCTGTGTGAATCAGGCTAACCACATCTTTTGACCTGATTAGGCCCAGAATTGGCTTCATGTCTGCTCTTCATAGTCTGGCTTCAAGACCGTCAATCAAACACAGATATCCTGAGCGCCTTCTGTGTACCTGGCACAGAACTGGACCCTAGGGATGCAAAGATGCTACAACAAAGGCCATGCTGTCAAGGTATCCCTAACAGAGTGACAGGTGGACAGGTAACCACAGGACAGCAAGATGAGTGTCAGGGCCAGAGCAGGTGCTGGAGGCTTAGAGGAAGGTGTCCGAGGGCTTCCCTGGGAGTCCAAGACGGGTTGAACAGAGCTGGGTTCTGATGGACAAGTGGGAGTTGGCCAGGCTGGTGGGGCCATTGCAAGTAGAGATCAGCACATCCCATGGACAGCATTCTGAACGGCACAGCAGCATGTCTGGAGGGCAGGAGGGGACACTGCCTGACTTGGTGAGCACAGCAGTATGTCATCACCATGCATTGGGGATAATATAGGACACCTCCACTTTGGTTGTAGGACGTTATTTATATATTCATGAAATTCCTGTAGAATAATGAATGTTAAACATTTGGGGGACATGGAGCCCTTTGAGAAGCTGATTAAAAAGAAGAGCAACTATGTGCCCTCTCCCCGTGACTCCTGGTTAAGAAGTCCTCGTGTGGAATATGAAGTGCTTCAAAGCCAGCTGAAACGATGCTGACCTACAGCCACAGCCACAGGTACCCGGGGGCTGGGCTTCCCTGCCTCTGCCTCTTAGGACCACCCACGTCTCTTACACAGCCCACCGAGAGAAGCATTGTGACTGGTGGAACTTCCTGGCACTGAGCCCACCGCTGCCCTGAGGGTGTGCTGGCCCAGAGCGAGGCTGGGCAGCCAGCCGTAGGCCCAGCTCAGGTGAGCTAACATGCAGGCAGCACAGTGCTGCTTCCTGCCCCTCACCCCGCTGTGGGTGTCTCCAGGCAACTCTCCAGGCGGGTGTTTCCCCTGAGCCCACAGTCAACCCATCAGCTAACAGTGTCTCCACAGAGAACATTCCATCCATGGCCTTCGTGCTAGTGGGAGGCTCTCTAAATGGCCTACGAAGGATCAACAAAGTAAACAAACATAATGGAGAAAGCTGAAGTTCACAGGTAAAATTTAGAGTCTGCAGACCTGGGCCTGCATCGTCCTCCGGCCATCTATCCCTTCTGTTCCTCATCTTCTCTGAGCCTCGGGTTCCCCATCTGTAAATAGGGCTCCAGGATTCCCACCTGATTCACAAGGCAGAGGGAGTAAAATCAAGTGAGATAATGTCGGGGAAGTGCTTTGAACTCTCAACCTTCTGAAAAGCCATTAATTATTATTAGAGAAAATATTAGAGAGTTAATGATAAACATCACAGAAAAAAAACACAGCGTTTTACTAAAACCCCAAAACAAAATTTCAACATCAAAAAAAAGCCAGATACCCTATAGAGAGAGAATGGATAGTGTCTCTCATTTGTGATAAGGTATCATAAATATTTTTATTTGTTTATTATACAATTTTAGAAAGGACAAGTAAGAAAAGGCGCCTTGATGTGATTCCAGGTGAGAGTTAAGAACTTCCTGCCTGGTTGGAGCAGATGCTCCTCGAACACTGGCTGGGACACAGGTGTCCAGCCAATGTTTGTTTTTATTCTAGAAGGAGGTGCTGAACCAGGAGAAACCCTGCTGATGGAGAGGCTGTGTGCCATGAGCCTGGCCAGGCCACTCTGTAACCGAGGCCTCCCTCGCTCCATGATTTCTTTCTTCCCTACACTGGTATCTGTGTAAGAGCAGGGCCCGCGATGGATTCCGGCTCCCCTGTGGTTCCATTACCTGCTGCTTTTTCCCATTGGTCCCCAATTGTGTCCCCTTGCTTCAAACTGCTTATGGGTGATGAGCCAGGAAAGGGCAAGAGAAATCCAGACCACCTCAGTGGAAAGCAAATTAAACAAAGCACATAAAAGTTCAAAGGTGGTTCAACACATTGCTGCAGGCTTCGTTCATTCATTCATTTGTTCATCATGCATTTTCCTTATTCAGGCGCTATGCTGGGGTGTAGAAATGAATCTGCATTACAATAGAGAAGACAGACAGATGGACACGAAGCAATTCGATGACAGAGGTTGGCAGAGAGACACCCAATCCAGACTACACGTGGTCCCTGCATTGATATGTGGAGGGGGCACCTCAGCAAACACCAAGGGCCAGGGCCAATGACACAGAGCCCTGAGAACCCCAAAGGCCGTGCGAGCAGGGCAGGATTGTAAGCCTGGGTGTGGCTTAAGCTCATACGCTTGTTAAAATTTCCCAGAGAGTTATGTGGAGGTTAGAGGGGGACAGAGAATTGCGAGTGTTAAGATCTGAAGCAAGAAAACTGTCAGAGGATCTGGTCCTGTGGCATAGTGGTTGGAGTCAGCTCACTCTGTTTTGGCAGCCCAGGTTCACGGGTTCGGATCCTGGACACAGACCCACACCACTCATCAGCCATGTTGTGGCAGCAACCCACACACAAAATAGAGGAAGACTGGCACAGATGTTAGCTCAGGGCAAATCTTCCTCAGCAAAAAAGAAAGAAAGGAGGAAAGAAAACTGTCAGAAACTATCAAAGCCATATAGGCAAAGTGCTACGAGAGCTTGGGACTTCAGTGATGACACCTAAGATGAAAAAGAAGGGGTAAATGAGAAATACTCAGGAGGTAGAGTTTGGACACATGGAAAAGTCCTGATTCCAGCTCCCAGCTCTGCCACTTGGTAGCTCCATGATCTGCAGACGATGTTGCATCCCTGAACTTCAGTTTCTTCATCTGTAAAACCAGCCTCACTGAAAAAGGATTGAAAAACAGAGTAAAGAGATTCACCTGGCACGTCGCAGGCACTCAGTTAACGTTAGCCCCATGGAAGAAGGTGGTAACTAGAGCCATAGGCTGGAGTCAACTTTGAAAATAAATAGTAAGAGAAAGGGGAAGGGCAGAGAGCAGCTGCTGTGGAACCCTAGTGTAGGGTAACAAGTCTCACATGTGGACTTGGGGAAGAACCACACGAAAATAACGTGACTGTCAAGAGAGGGATGTGCCCCGTGACTTCACTCGGAGTGACTCCAAATGCCAGGATCCCCAAGTCATGGGGACTAAGGACCAACATCCCTGGTACCTCTAAACCCCAGCCCCTATGAAAGGATGGGTTCAAACTCAGCTTCTAATGCTGAAATCAGTTGAACAACACTTTTTTCCTTTTACAAAATCACCAGAAAAAACTCAGAGAACCCCCAGCTATTTCATCACTCCCCATTCCTCTCTGCAAACCCACAGCCAAGTGAAAGGACCAGAGTAAATATTCCCCTACCCCTTTCCAGAATCACACATCTGCTCATGCCTGCTTCACTTCCACGGTCCACCAACCATTCTTTCCTTGCCCCTTTCCAAACACGCCCCCAAAGCTTCTTCAGGCAGGAGCTGACCTGAACTCTGTGGGGACCTCAGTCCACTAGAGCATTTCCCACGTTGAGTTCTGGGGGAGTAGAGTAGGTCACAGTGGAACGCAGGCAGCCAGCACTTTCACTGTGAGAAGCCGCCATCGGCCCCACTCTCCGCTGGAAATTCATCACCACGCGGAAAGGCCAAGAGCAAAGTTATTTCCGTCCATCAGGTATTTGCTACATCACTTGTTTCCTATTTCAGTGCGTTTCTAAAATTTCCCCTAGGGTGCGAGCCCCGAGGCGCCTTTGTTGTGAAACCTGGTTAACACGAGGTGTTTTTTTTTTGTGACATCACTCAGATTAGGACCCCGAGCGTGTGTAGGAAAATTAACCCCAGACAGTGTACAGGTTCTTCTGGGATCGCAAAGAAATGCAAAAAAAAAGGAGGAGAGGGCAATTAGGGGGCCAGCAAGGAAGGAGAGGGGAAAGAAAAGAAATCAAGATTAAAATGTGGGAAAACACTTGGCAAAGCAGCATTCTTAAAAAAGAAACTTTACCTACTTCCTTTTACTGGTCGTGGGTTATCTGTGGGTTCATATTTTTTTAAAGCTCAAATGAATAATTATCTGACAGATTTAGATCTGTTCCTCTCAATATGGCTTAGAACATATTAAAAATATTCAAATATTTTGCTCAGATCACCAGAGGTTCTGGATCATCTGAGTGTTTTCATGGGCTCTAAATCTGCAGGCGACTAGGATGAATTGGGCCAGAGGTCCAAGCCTTGTGTGGTTAAATAAATGCTTAGAATCAGTTGACATTTAATAGAATTTTGGCTTATTGGCCTTTTAAATAATTGGCAGGAACACCAGGCCCACATTCCTACGTGATACCAATGTGCTGCCCCTTTTGGACATAGCATGGCTTCTGCCATTTTCCACAGTCCTCACCGCTCCCTATCACTCACCTCACCCCTTCATTGTCCCCACCTGGCTCCTCAGGCATTTGAGGGTGCAACCTCTGGGTTAGGCAGTGAGGCAGACTCTGAAACCAGACAGACAAAGTTGTGCTCCATGCTAGTGAGTTATAATCTCTCAAATATATGGAAATCATCAGGCAGTTTCCCAAATAAACTCAGAGAGAACCAAAAGACCTTTATAAATGGAGCAGAGAGTTCTAGTCCCAGTTGCTATGGCTTGAGTCCCAACTTCTCTATCCTGCCCACCCCCCCACCGACCCCCCGCAAATAGTTAATTCGCCATCAGAAAGAGTTGAAAACCCCCTACCTCTGAAGTGCCCAGGCTTTACTTGGGGCTGTATCATTTCAGGACACCACCTTGTGCTGAGAGAAACCAGGCGAGGGCAGTGGGAGGTGTGTGGGGGTGAGAAGGTCAGAGAGCAGAGTGGCAGGAACGGGCGGGAGCTGTTCATCAGGGACTCGTGCCACATCATCGATTTCTGGAAAATACTGAGAATTGAAAATGGTCATGTTTGCTTTAAAAAACAGAAATGTGTCCTGAAGCCCCAACACGGCTTTATTCAAAGACCACATTGGAATTAAACAGAAGGTTCCCTCTGTAAAAGCTTTGCCTCCCAGAGGTAGCATCGCTGTCTTGAGAGCAGAAGGAGGTGGATGTGAGCAGAAGTTAAAATAATCAGAAAAGCAGGTCAAGCAGGGAGCCATGTTTATGGCTCAATGTCAGAGCTGCTGAGGAGTGTCACCCACCATCCCTTCTCTCCTTCCACACACACTCTTGCATGCACGCACGCACGCTACCTGCTGAGGTCATCTGTCTCTGCCAGAAACAGGGTAAATGACCAGGAAGTGAGCAAGTGGCAATGGCAACAGGAACTGAGTGATTCTAGCATCGTAAGAATCACAAGAAGATACTGGAGTCAAGTCATGAATCACGACGACTTGAAACTCCCGGGTGATGTTCGTTCTGCTTTCCCGCTCAGTCCCCATACGGAAGAAAACCATTTAATTTAGAGTCATTCGTTTAGATTTCTCAGCCGGCTAAACCTGACTGTTCCAACTTTTAGGGACAACTTTTCCTCATTACTCATTACGTGAATCAGTCAGAGCTTCCCACTCAGGTGGCACAAAAGAGTTATGGCAATGCCATCATTCTGCTCCCCTCAGCTCTGGGCATAGCTGCACAAGGACTGGGTGGGCCGCTCAGCCTTCCCTGCCTCTGTTTACCTCCTGGTGTTATACAAATATTGTCATTTATTGTGTGTGCTGTGGAGTGTGAAAGTCTGGGAAGCATTGTTAAAATTCTCACAGAGATCCTTCACATTTGCGTGACAAGCGGTGATCAGCTATTCACTGAAGCAGGATCAACAATACCCGGTGTCCTGTGCTTTATTATAAACCCATTCTTCAAAGTTCGGGTTTTAGAAAAACAACCTGCAATGTGCCTCTTCGTTGTTTTCTCTGCTAATTCCCGTCCCGCCGCCCCCCCCCCCCCCCCCCCCCCCCCCCCCCCGCCACCCAGTTAAGCCAAACTCGCGGTGACTTGCTGTCTGGGGACACGGCTCTCATATACTCTCTGCCTCTCCATCACTCTTCCCTCACCATTAACGCCTACTCTCCCCCCCAGGAAAAGCCTAGCCTCGAGAGCATCCCTCCAACAGCCGGACCTGCCGGAGCAGCAGGGCGAGCCCATCCTCCAGAGCCCGGTGGTGCTGACCCAGGGCCCCGAGACCAAGCAGAGGCATCTCTTCCTCTTCAGGGACTGGCTGGTCATCGCCAAGCGGAGGTAAGTCACAAAACTGTCACTGCCTCCCTCTCTGTTAAAAGGCAATTTCTTTCAAAGTCTCCACTGCCTGGCAACATTGCAAGGGACTCCCCTTCATCTGACAATCGAGGCCCCCAGAGGCTGCATCCCTCCGGCAGCATCACATCTGCAGTGGGTAGAGAACTAGGACAAGACGAGTATAGGAAGTCCATCACAAAGAAGTCCTGGGTGAAATTGACCTTGGGGTTACTAAAAAGTGTTGAATGTATTCACAGCAGCAGATTTAAAATCGGAAATTTAGAAACTCAATAAATCATTAATGTTAACAATCATGATAATCATTTTTCTCCCTGGGAAAATATGCAACTATACTTCCTCAATATTTGCATGAGATTAGGGGCGGAGACGTCAACAGAGTACAATATTAATTGTCTTGCCTGTAGAACAACTATCTACTCGCAACACCTCCCCGTGACTTCTTTCCCACTTCCGAGAACACACATGCACGCGGGTCTATCGGTGTAAAAGCTACGTGTGCTCTGGATACTTGTCTGATCTAAATTCATCGTGGTTCTCTGAACCGAGTTCCCATCCAGCACGTCTTTACAACTGCCCAGGGAATTACTTGTTAAGTTCACTGATGGGGCCCAAATAAATTCCTCACTTCCAGGAGCTCAGGTTGTTAACTCGCCCCAGAGCCCAGACCTTCCCCAGGGGGCCACCTCGAACTGCTCTGGGCAGAGAGGGAAGGAGAAAGACCAAGTCGTCTCTCCCACACTCCCCACTTTATGCCCTCCCCCTCCTTGGCTCCCTGCTTACAATTTTTGATATATTAGCTCCACCCAGGAGTCACCCATCAACTAGGTAACCCCCTCATCGCCTCAGGGAAGATGGGAGAGGAGGCTGAAGGGGCAGGTAGAGTATAAAGAATATTCTCCCTTGTGAGGCAGCAGAGTGGGGAGGATGACCCACTGGGCCAATGGCGGGTAAGCCACCCAGTGGGCAGCACCGGGCCCTTGTCACCTCGCTGCCCCACACTCCTCTCCCCTTAGTTTCGGGGGCTCCTCTTCTCCATGAAGCTTAAAAGGAATGAAGAGCAACCTCTCCCCAGGAGGGGGCCCCTGGTCCTGCAGCTTCTAAGGTGGTAGATAAACAAGGAGCAGTGGCGGGACCCATCTGGCCAGGCCACCAGCTAGCTTTGGGTGCAAGAGACTATCTGAGCCTGAGTGAGGGACACAGTGGCCCTGAGGACAGGACATGGCCAGGGACCAAGGGGTATGACCCCTGACCTCGAACAAACCCAAGCTCCAGTTAGAATCCCAGAGCAATGACCTCGGGGGCTGGTCACCGTTCATCCTCTGGAAATGAGTCGTGCCTGCCGGCTTCTGAGCCCTTTATTGCCACAACAAAATCCAGAGAGCACTAACTAGGGCGTATCACCAAGCCCAGGTGCCTGGGGAATACCCTCCCCCCACCACCCCCAGGCCTGTGCCCTCTCAGAACGGAGCATCTGCCAGGCTCATCACGTGCATGCACTCGCTTTATCCTCACAACCCATTCCACAGAGGAGGAAGGTAAAGCTCAGAGAGGTTGAGGGCTTGCCCGGAGTCCCACCAAGAGGAAATGGCAGAAGCAAGCCTTAAACTTGCATCTTCTTTCTCCAAGGACAGCATTCCACCAGGGCGTGCCCCCTCTGATCCTGGGGGGGAAGCTGTCTGACTTGAGCCACACTCCCCAGGGCCAGGTGCACCTCAGATAGGATTCCGTGTATTTTTCAGAAAGAAACAGACAAGCACAGGGAATGTGTGACAGCCTCCCAAAAATTCCACACTGGCAAAGAAAAGGGGTGGAGGCGATGAATGCGAACATTGGGCTTGTAGGATTCATCAGGGAAATAGTGGGTCCCCTGGGGGAAAGCTCTGATGCTCACGGTTGGCAGCAGGGTCTGCATACAGAGCGTGGGAAAGATTTAAGGGAAGACTGGGGTAGCTGCTTTTGCATGGATGATGATGACTGGGGGTGGGGGGTGGAGCTGTAACATTTAGCTTCTGTTTTGTAAGAAGAAGAACATCTACACATTTTTTATACTTTCATTTAATTTCCCTTGAAAAGTTCTATTTTAAGCTTTGGGGGGAAAATGTGCCATATTTTAAAGACCTACTCACACCTACCCACCATGATTATTTTTTTTAGATGCTTAGACATTTCAAAGAATTCAAAACACATCAGGCATCCTCCCCCCATATTCCTCCCAGCCAGGGAAATATTGTTTTCAGAGCCCTGAGAAATCCCCCGAGACACAAACAGCGGCGGGGAAACCCTGTTTCCCGAGAAAGTGAAACGGTGCCTTCCTGCCCGGGCTGCACAGAGCGCTCTGCAGCAGGGAGCGGAACCACCCCTCTCGTTCATTCAAACGAACACACTGATTCCTGCCTCAAAAAAAAAGCTCATGCTTCCCCGCAGTGAGGGATGAAACCGGAAAGATGAGCGCGGGGTTTGGGGCATCTCTTGAAACAGACAGGCAGCTGCGGGCGCACCGCCATGCCTCCAGGGGGCGCTGTGGGCCGGCTGGAGGCACATGCTGGCCGCAGCCCGGAGACCCGGCCAGACCTAGCCACGTGGCCTCCCCCTGGCTGCAGTGCACCAGCAGGGACGCTTCTGCGCCCAGGACTGAGCCTTCAGGCTACTGCTTTAAAAGGATGACAATACAGCAATCCTCTTTGACTTCCCCAACGGAGAGTCAGGGTGATGGCACTTTCCAAGAAGGGGTATTAGATGTCCACACGCTCTCCGGGGCCCAGCAGTATGACCCACCTTCACCCCCTCTGAGGGACCTTGCTCCTGCTGTCCCTGCTGCCTGGGCCACCTGGGAGGGTACACTCCCTCTTCCTGTGGCCAGCTCTACCCCATGCTTGGGGACATGGCTCCATGCGCAGTCGGAGCACACACTCTGGGACTCTCCGCTGGGGCTGAATCTTAGCCCTGCCATCTCCTAACTGTGACTGAAGTTCTGTGTGCCTCAAGTTTCCTCATCTGTAAAATGGGGATGAAAATAGCACCTACCTTCTAGGATGGCTAGGGGTGAGGATGAAAAGGACCGCTCCACGTAGGGAGCTTAGAACGGGGCTGGCACGTGGGTTAAGTGTTTGCTATGAAGAGGAGTCACTTTCTGAAGGGCTTTCCAGGAAGAGTTCTGACACCTCACCCTGGGCCCAAAAAGAGAAGAGAGAGAGTCTCAATTTCCTCCACTAGCCTGAAAGTTCATTGTTAATAACCTATTTGCTAATTGCTGCTGTCATGGGTTGAGGTCTGCTCCGCGCAAGGCATTCCGCCATCCTCTGGTGTTGTAAGCTTGAGTCCAAGCTCTCAAGGAATTTGTAATATAGCAGGAAAATTTAAAACCCGCCAGCCTTGATGCACCAAAGGGAAGGAACGATGACTAACTCTAGTTTTCTTTAGTTTTGGGCTTTTTTTTAATTCAAAGAGTGAAACTCCTATGTGTCTGGGAAATGTGTTCAAGTTATCTAAAGTAAATTTACTTTAGAATCTTCCACTATATGTTTTTAGGATGTACTTGGTACCATATTCAAATATGTATAAATGAGGAATTATTTTAAAGACGTTTTACTGGCTTCTATCAATAGCTGACTTTTAAAGCATTATGGAGCCATGAGCCACGTGGTTATTTTCACATCCTTGTGATTAGCATCAGTGAGTGAAAATCCATAATGACCTCAGCAATCTGTGGACGAGTACACACCCTTTGCATCCATGGCCAAAGGGAAATGTTTTCAGTTGCGTTTTACTATAAATAGTATGAGACACAAAGAAGTTAAGTGTATTTCATAACATGCTCAGATGTTTTGAAATGTCCTTTTACCCCTGAGGCAACATCAGTTCACGATTGATAATAATCAGCCCCAGGGCTAGCTACATAATTTATAGACCCCAGGCTGAAGTGAAAATACAATTTTCATTTGTATTTGTTCAAAGAGCTGAACATGAAACCAAGCACAAGGCCCTTCTGAGCTTGGGAACCCGCGTCACCACACAGGTCATGTGTCCATGAGGCTGGCTCTAGCTGTTATAATGTATTTTAATGTGAACATTAATGTATTAACATACTTCAGAAACTACCAAACTTAAGGCCTTGATTTGACATATTTACTAACATTTACCAATATTCAAGAGCATTCATTTTGTTCCACAAAAGGTCTAATTTCTTTTCCAAAAATCACGTTTTAGAACAAGACACAACGTCAACATTACTTTTTTAAAAAATAGAAGTTATGTAAGTGCATTTCTCACGTTTCTGTGAATTTCAATGTGGCTTTAACTGTTTTAGGCTGAAATATGAATTCTGTGTAGATTTCACGACGTGCTCTCATTCACAAGTTGACACAGCCTGTCCTGACATTCATTTTACAAAGACCACACTATCAAACAACAGGAGTTGGAAGAATTTAGATTGCCTGTTCCTATTGACTGAAATAACAGATATCTCTTTATTTCCCACACCTTGGGAAAACTTCCCATCAAGACTTACCCAAAGCAGCCCATTGGAAAGAGAAATCTTAGGGGAGCAAATCTGCTGAATGTTGAACAATATGTGCTTACTTTGTGCCACCCACTGTTCTAGGCCCTTCTCTTGTGGTAGCTCACTTAGTTCTTGAAAAAATTCCCATCAGGTGGGGAATGACATCCGATCACTTGTGCCGTAGCCTATTCTTAGAAGCAAGTCAACAGGTCCAGCCCACAGTCAGAGGAGGATAACTAAGCTTCACCTCTTGGGGGAAGATACACCAAAGGATTCATGAGCGTATTTTTTAAACCATCACATTGGCATACAGACTACATTTACAACCACAAGACTGGATAAGGGCACCAAAAGATTGAGTGTGAAGGAAAAAAGAGACGGGGTCCAAGGATTGAGCCCTAGGATGCAACCATATTAAAAGGTGATTTTTCTATTTTATAGATAGACACCACAAAAGCACAAGTTCAGCAAATAAGCAGACTAATGGAGGTGTATAAATTGATACTTGCCATTTGGTCTGGTGTGTAAGATTCTTGAAAATAATTACTTTTTCTTGGGTTCTTGGCCTTGATGTTTCTGCCACCAGATGATGGTGCTAGTCTTGTAAGCATTTGTTCTCTTATTCAACAAGTTTTCATTGAGCATGTCTATATATCAGGCACGATTCTAGGCACTTGGGATAAAATAGACAAAGAATCCTGCTCTTATGGAGCTTCTATTCCAGCAAGGGGAGATGGAAAATAGACAAGAAACAAGACATGATCTAGTATGTTGGAAAGTTGCACATGCTATTGGGTGGAAAGTAGAATTGAGTGAAAGGAATTGAAAATTCATAGCAAGAGACAAGTCAGTTCCAATAGTGAATAGAATGGACAATATAAGCCTTGTTGCAAAAGGGAGTTTTGAGCAAACATATAAGGAATTGAAAGAGTCAGCCAAGTAGATATCAGGAAGAAGAGCACCCCTGGCAGAGAAGACAGCAAAAGCAAAGGCCCAGAGGCTAGAGCATGCCTGGCATGTTGAAGGAACAGCAAAGCAGCCAGTGGGGCAGGAGGGGAGAGGGTGAGGACAGGAAGATGGGAGGTGTGGTCAGCAGCTGACAGGTGCCAGCCCAAACAGGGCCTTGTGGGCCCTTCTGAGGACTCTGCTTTTCTTTTTGCAGAGTGAGATGGGAAGGCATTGAAAGGATTGTAGCAGAGTAGTACTGTGATCTCACTTATGTTTTAAAAGGATCACACTAGCTGCTTTGCTGAAAATAGCCTAGGGTCAGGGGAGATGCCAACGGCAGAAAGAAGGAGGTGAATTAGAAGACTACTGCAGTAATCCAGGCAAGAAGGGATGGTGGTGGCTGAGATCGGAGAAGCGACAATCAACATGGTAAGAGGTTATGGGATTCTGAATAAATTTTGAAGATAAGGCCAATTTTCCAAATTCAAGAGGGGAAGTTAGAGAAAGGGAGAAATCAAGGAGGACTAAAATCTCTTGGCCCAAGTAACCAGAAGGATGGAGTGGCCTTCAAATGAGATGGGAAAGGTTAAGGTGGAGTAGATTCTGGACAAGTGAAAATGGCAGTTCGGTTTGGAACATGTTGAATTTGAGATGCTTGTTTAGAAATCTGAAAGAAAATGTCGGGAGACAGATGCATATGAGAGTCAACTATATTAATTATCTATTGCTAGGTCACAAATTACTCAAAACTTAGCAGCTCACAAACATAGTCGTTACCCCACGGTGTCTTTGGGTCAAAAATTTGGGAGGTGCTTAGCTGGGAAGTTCTGGCTTAGAGACTGCAATCAAGGTGTTAGATAGGGCTGCAGTCTCATTTGAAGGCTAGTTTGGGGAAAGACCAGCTAGCGAATTCACTCACATAGTTGTTGGCAGACTCAGAGGATCACTCACGTGGCTATTGGTAGCCTCGGATCCTCACCACATGGGAACCTCCACAGGGCTGCCTCACAGCATGGCTTCTGGCTTACCTCAGGATGAGTGACCAAGAGAGAGTGAGGGATTACCCAAAATGAAGCCACAGTCTTTTTATAGCTAATTTTAGAAATGACATTTGCTTACTTCTGCTATAATCTATTCAGTAGACACCAGTCAACTAGCCGGTCACACTCAAGAGGAGAAGTGAAATTAAGCTTCACTTCTTGAGGAAAGATATACCAAAGGATTCATGGGTGTATTTTCGAAACCATCACATTAGCATACACCCCATATTTAAAGCCATGAGACTGGATAAGATCACCAAAAGATTGAGTGTGAAGGAAAAAGAGAAGGGAACTGAAGACTGAGCCCTAAGATGCATCAACATTAAAAGGTTTGGGAGAAGATGAAGAACGACCAAAGTAAATCAGGAATAACAGCCTTGTAAAGCAGGAAGAAAACCAAAAGAGTGTGGTGTTTTGGAATTAAGTGAAGAAACGGCATCAAAGAGGAGAGAGTGGTCAAGTCTGTCAACTCTGAGATTTGGGAATTGGGTTGGGCAATGGAGAAGTCTGGTGACCAGAGGAGATCATACAATTAGCGATTTTCTTGAGACATATATCCTTTTCATTCAAAATATTTGTTCTATGAAATGTTATTAAAGAGCGGAATAAAATATCAACTAGCATTAGCATAAATATAACATGAAATAACATCCTAAATTGAAGTAAGATTTTAAAACTCGCGAATGCTGAGTTCTCGAAGTTTTAACTCTTTTCAGTCACTGTTTGATGTAATCACAGATTACGCTAAAGTTTGAGTGTGGCTTTAATCCAAACTCGCTTTGAGAACTAGCAATCTTGAAAAAACTGACTATTATAGTGCTGCAGAATTGAAGGGCTCTTCTTGTTGAGACAAAATATTTTGAGAAACTGGCAAAAAGAGCATCTTCAACGTGACCCAAGTAGATAAGATAGAGACAGACATCCCAGGATGCATATTTATGCATAATTACTCATGAAATGCTTTTCATTTGATAAAACATGGAGAAGCTCTAGCTATGGCTTGTTCCCAAACTCTGACGGCTGCCCCTTCTCTTACCATCCCTGCCGGTTACTTAGGAGAGGATGACCCCCATTGCACCCATCTCCACTTAGCCTGTGCCAAATTTAAACACTGTCTGTCATCCACTTGGCCCTTACTATGGCCCAGACACTGTGTTTACCACGTGCGCATCTTAATATATTTAGTCACCTGTGACAGCTTTGTGAAGTTCCATAGTCCCTGCGCCTTATGTGCTTGCTCAAGTCACAGAGCTACAGGACTATCTCACAGGGTGTCGCCATTTCTCAAGTGAAAAATTATGTAGGCGAATTATTAGCTTTTGTTGAAAAATAAACTCTGGCTCATTTTTGGCACTTTGGAGAAATGGAAAGCTGACATTAAGTTTCATTTTACTTGTCCGATCTTAAATGATTTTTTTCTTGGGGTCATTGGCTTCATTGAAAAAGAAATCTCCATCCGTAGTAGGAGATTATCTTGACTGCTCACCTGAATGCTGATGAGAGAAGAGATGGTAGACATGAAAATTTTTGATAAAATCTTTCTAAGTGTTTCTGATATGAGTAACGTTCTCATTTTAACTATCGGAAACTGTGAAATGATTATATCCGTAGAAAATCCTATCTTGTAAGTATCGGCCTCTGACTGTGGGGCTCTATGTGAGGAATCGGCCTGGGGTCATCACCACTGCAGGTGCATCTGGGTGCCTTTCACAAGAGAGTCTCAAGCTGGAAAATCCGCTCAGTGGGAGGAGGCAGTTAGGGAACCAGGGTATGACACAAAGGGTTGGAAACACCAAAAACCCAACACTCACTGAGTGGTTACTGTGTGATAAATTCTGAAGTGCTTCACATACAGTGCTTAACTTTTTCTTTACAATCACTCTGTACATCAGGTACTATATTAGTCAGCTAATGTCACAAAAATGACACAGAACAGATCATCTCAAAACACAGTAGCTCACAAAACAAGCACTTACTTCTCCCTCATGCATCTCCGGGTCTTCCAGCATTTGGGTGACCTAGCTGGGCTCATCTGGGCTGGGGTGCCTGCCACAGGTTAAGTTCATGTTCCCCAGTGTCTCATTCTTCTGGGACCTGCAGGACACTCAGAGCGTGTGCTTCTAACGGTGATGGCAGAAGTGCAAGAGGGCACACCCAACCTCACAAGCATGCTCCAGGCCTTTGCTTGCTTAATGTACGCTGGCATCCTGTGGTCCAAACAAGTCCTATGCCCAAGCTCAAAGTGAAGAGTGAGGGACGTAGGCTCTGCCCACCAGGAGGCCATGTGAGGGGTGTGGATGTGTAACGCTACTACAGGGGAGTGAAGATTGGGACCAATAACTGAATCCAGCCTGGGTGCTGTGATCATACTCATCTTAAAGATGAGGAAGCCAGGAGAGGTCAGAAGACTTGCCCAGTGTCCCACTCATGTTAAGTGGAGATGCTGACATTTAAACCCAAGAAGACTAGCCCCTGAGCCCAAGTTCTTATGCAGGGCACCTTGATGGGAAGCAGGCAAAGGCTCCTGTGGGCCAGGAAAGATACATTAAAGGTCAGACATGGAGTGGAGGAAGACCAGGGGAAAGAGCAGGCTAGTATCAGCCTAAGAGGAATCCTGCCCAGGCTGACTTCACTGCTCCATAGATCATTTACCTCCAGGCTTATAAGTGAGCCTGCTCTAGACCAAGGGTGGGATCATGAATTGGCAAATTTATACCCCCAAATAGGGAAATTACTCCCCAAATCTTTTCAAAATTCCACTAGTTATCCAAAAGTTTATTCTCTTTATGTTTTTCTATAGTTTCGATTTGTCTGCAATGAGTAAAACAAAAGTACAACTTTATAAATAAAGAAATAATAGTTTTAAAATATAACTGTAGAATGTTCCCACTATTTGAGAATTGGTTCATGGGAAGTTTTTCTGTTATGCTTTGAATATGTTTTAATATATTTTGAAGTATATGTATTTTTTTAATTCATGGAATTCCACAGATTTTTCCCTGTACAAGTATTGAGTTTAAGTTTTGAGAATTGTTATCAGAACCTAAAAACCAACTCCATTTGCATGTCTAAGACAGGAATAAATTTCAGTTACTTCTGAAACTGTTTTCTAAGTCTTGCAATGAATTTTGTATGCAATGGATAAAAAAGTAATAAAATCAATATAATTTATTTTTTAAATTTTAATAACTGTACTTTAAGTGCTTATAACAAAAATAAGATGAGTATAATTAAGATTGATGAGAAAAGTTTTTACATTTTAAAACTTTAACATTTTAATTTTTACTATAGCAAAATGGTTCCCATTTGGCCAATATTTCTTAAAATTTCAGTGAAATTTAATCAGTTGTCTTCTTCTATAAATCGATGTTCTTATTCCTAACCAAATCAAAATAGGCTAGAAAATTATGAAACAATAATGCAAAGAAAATGCCATCAAAGAGAAATGACAATCTTGTTTTAACACCAAAATAGATGAAGTTGTAATTACTTAATATATAGGTGATGCAACACTAGTACTTTCATAGAAACTAAAGTGATTCTCATGACTAATGTCATTGCACAATTGATATATACCACCCGGGTTCATTGCAAAACTTCCACCTTAATTTCTATTCAGCTGCAGGTAATTGCATGTATAGATTTTATCTTTGTTTTCAAAAGTCTTTAAATAGAGCTGTGGTAAAACTTCCAGCCATATTATTAAAATAAATTTACTATTTAAAAATGAAATCTCTTATTTTACTATTTAGATATGAAATTTTAAAGCTAGCCCATGCTGCATAATATTTTGCACCTTAAGTGCAATTATTAGAAAATGTGTCACAATACATCAATCGAAAATTTAAATCATTTAACTCAAAAAAATATAGAAAAGCAAAATTAAGATACAGCTAGATGAATAAAAGACAGTAAAAAGAAATTTAAAAGTTGGAAATAAACCAGTGTTTTAAAATGTAAAAATAAGAAAATATCTAGTTTGCAGTAGCGAACAAAGTCATTAAAATATAGGAGTAAATCTAAGAAGAATGTTCAAGACCTTTATAGAGAAAGTTTTAGTTCAATAGGAAATATAAGAAGACTTGAATAGTGGGGAGCTATACAATATTCATGGATGGGGAAACTCAATTGAGAAGCTACCATTTCCCCCCCCCCCAAATTACTGTATACTTGTTGTGCCAGTCAAAATCCCCAGGGGATTTTGTCTGTGTGTGTTTGTGTGTGTGTGAGGACGATTGGCCCCGAGCTAACATCTGTATCAGTCCTCCTCCACTTGGCACATGGGATGCCACCACAGCGTGGCTTGATGTGTGGTGTGTAGGTCCACACCCAGGATCCAAACCCACAAACCCCAGGTCACTGAAGTACAGTGTGTGAACTTAACCACTATGCCACTGGGCTGGCCCCCCAGGGGATTTTTTTTTTTAATAGAACTGACTCTTAAATGTGCAAAAACAGCCAAGGCAAGTAAGTGAAGAAAACCAAGAAGGAAAACAGGCTCCACCATCTACCAAAACAAAACATAAAGCCACAGAAATCAGAACAGATGTGTTTGGATAACAGCGTCATAGATGATTGCTTTTTTCTTTCTTGTATTTTTTTGGGCATTTTAAAAAATCACATGTAAACGTATCTAGTTACTGCAGGAACAAAGCAGAGGTGGAATAGGAACTGGGGAACACTTCAAGTGATTTTCAAACACGCTTGGAAACATCAGCACGGTGGCTGGCAGAGCTGACAGGTGGCCCATATTGTGATATGATTCAGTAAGCTGAATCTGCAGTTCTCTGTCTACTCACTGAGGTTACATTTCTGCAAGTCACCTAGCAGGGGTTTGCATCATCAAAGGCTCTATTGCCAGATGTAGATATTTATGCATAAACTTGCCATCAGTAGATCCCAGTTCTATCATTTTCATAGCAATAAAGTTTTACTAAATCGTATTAGTTAACAATAAGTCCAAAGGAAATCCACTTTACTAAAAATCCTATCCTTTTTAAGTCTTGTTTTCTGCTGTTCATCGAAATGTCA
The DNA here is from genome assembly GCF_041296235.1 of Equus asinus. Classification (NCBI taxonomy): domain Eukaryota; kingdom Metazoa; phylum Chordata; class Mammalia; order Perissodactyla; family Equidae; genus Equus; species Equus asinus. The sequence continues at coordinate 30,686,782 of NC_091790.1, forward strand.
GAATCTTTTTGTAAAGCGTATAACTAGGACAGTATAAGTGGGATGTTTATTTTCTGCCACTTGGCAGTGTCGTTCTTCCGTGTGTCACCACCTGCAGGAGCTCCGTCACTTTCCAGCCCGGCTCTAGGAGACAATGGGGTCATTATCACCAGCAATTTGCTCCATCCTCTTCTTGGGAGCTGGGTGCTGACTAAGTGGTACTGGGGCATCTCCCCGAGTTGAGGCTGTTAGGTGTAGCGGTGGGAAGTGCAGAGTTTTGGAGTGTAAACTTTGGAGACAGACAGACAGTTTCACTTCCTCTCCTCTTATTTCTTGAGCTCTGTACGCTTGGGCACGTGTCCCCTCACCCATAAAATGAGGTAAACGAACTCCCAGGAGGCTGTTGGTAAAGATTTAATGTTCATGTGGCAAGTCCTTGGTACTCAGCAGATACTAGTCATTTTCCTGGAATTTTTAGGATAGCGCGGCATGTAAGTACTTCTAAATTCCTGTGAGTTCTTTTTTTTTTTCTTTTTCAGTCATGAATTCGCTTGTTCCAGGTCTGTTTTTTACAGGAATTCTTGTAGGGGAAGTTGACTGTAGGGTGGCCACCCCAGTCACAGAGTGTGGACAAGGCGAGGGGCCAGGGCTGGGTCAGCGCTGAGGGCTGTCCGTCTTCCTCTTTCTCTCCACTCGCTGGTGTTTCTGTGGTACTGTTGGTGACACACTTATGGAGGACTGACAGGAATGAGGGTTATGCTAAAAGAAAGAAAGAAAGAGAAACAAGACCCTTGAGACTATTTCTTCCCTTCCATGGAGATTCTCAGACTAACTCATAGAGCAAGAAGAGAAGAAAAGAAGGGACTTTTCCTTTCTCAGGAGCTCACTGTGTGCATCCCACAGCCCTCTCCGCCAAGGGGACTCCCCCGTGACCAGTCCCCTGCAGGCCACTTTCCCACTAGCGGATGTGGGCAGTTACGTAGTCCAGCATCAACAAAGGGACTACCTCCTGCCGGTGTACAAGGTGGGACAGACCCAGAGTCGAGATGGGGTGGGGGGTGGGGGGGGGGCGCTTTGGGTTATTTTAAGCTCTGAAAGATTCTTGTAATGTGCTGTTAAAGCATGATCTGGATGGACCCTGCTGGGTGTCCCGTTCTACTTCGAAGACCCGTGCTGCATGGGACACAGTCCAGTCTCTGTTTCCTTAACGCAGTGGACACTGGCTTCTCACCTCTGTCTCCGGGAAGAAACTAAGTCAGGCAACTCTACTGGGCCATGAAAGCTTTCACCTGCCCCCCAGTGTGCCCAAATGCCACTGTACATGAGTTTGGTCGCTTGGATTAAATGACACAGTAAGAGCTAACATTTTATTCTACGTTGATTCTGTGCCAGGCACTGTGCTAACATTTTCATATTATTTATATAGCTTGATCCGCATAGTGACCCATCGCTGGTATATTTATCCTCAGTTTGAAGATGGGGAAAGCAATGCTTGGGTTACTTCCTTGCCTAGAATCAGCACCAGGAAACAGTGGAGTTGGAATTTGAACCCAGGCTTGATTTGGACTGCTCTGGGAGGCCTTGTAGGTCTGGGTCCCGATGCATCAGTAGTTAATTTGGACCAGGCTTTCTTGATATAGCTGGTGAAAAAAATTTGCAAAACAAAATTTAGGGAAAAATGATAAAATAAACAATTGGTCCCAGGAGGCTATAAACCACTCTAACCAAGGTGCTCTAACTAAAGAGGTCATTGAAACTTGCTTGCCCCCTCGTCCTGATTTTACAGCCCATGTGTTCTCTAAAAGCATCATTTCGCTCCTGGTGATTCAAATGTCCTAGAAGGGTTTGTTTTTTTGTAAAGATTGGCATCTGAGATAACAACTGTTGCCAATCTTCTTTTTCTTTTTCTGCTTTCTCTCCCCAAATCCCCCCAGTACATAGTTGTATATTTTAGTTGTGGGTCCTTCTAGTTGTGGCATGTGGGACGCCACCTCAGCATGGCCTGATGAGCGGTGCCATGTCTGAACCAGCGAAACCCTGGGCTGCCAAAATGGAGCGCGTGAACTTAACCACTTGACCACGGGCTGACCCCCATAGAAGAAATTTTATCCTTGAATTGTCCCGGATTAATATTTCCTCACTGCAAGTCTTTATTTATTTATTTTTTGCTATATTTTATTTATTTATTTTGAGGAATATTAGCCCTGAGCTAACATCTGCTGCCAATCCTCCTCTTTTTTTTTTTTTTTTTTCTGCTGAGGAAGACTGGCCCTGAGCTAACATCCATGCCCATCTTCCTCTACTTTATATGTGGGGTGTCTGCGCCGGGGATCCGAACACAGTGAACCCCAGAACGCCAAAGCAGAACGTGCACACTTAACCACTGTACAGTGGGCCGGCCCCTCTGTTTATTTTCACTAAGTGCCAAGTGTTTTTATTTTCTGTCAAACCATGAGTCCCAGAATTCTGTTCTCTGTAACTGGGGGAGACCCAGAGCAAAGCAGGGAGCAGGGAAGGGACGAAAGGGAGAGGCTATACCATCTTTGCCAGTTGAATCCCAGGGTCTCTCCAACAACCTCCGCCCTCCTCCACCGCGGCTTTCACGAGGGCTTGACGAGCAGCTCTATCCCAGAGAGACAGAAGATAGAAATGAGCAAACGAGATACAGGAACTTAAGACCCGTTGCCCTCTGCTTAGACAACTCCTACCCCAAAAACTCACTTAGAGGATCTTACACATAAAGTCAAGAGAGGCTCCCCTTTACTGAGAGACTGAATCCGTGTGGCCAGGCAGAAGCCAAAATGCCCTCCTTCCCCTCTTTTCCCCCAAAATCCATTCTGTCGGAGACCATGTCACTAACCCATGCCCTGAGCCTCGCTCCAGGTGTCGTCCTCTCTCGTCTGGACATCTGTGCTGGTCTCCCTTCCTGCCTAGGCCCATTTCGTCTTCCAGACCATCGCTCTAAGATTCTTCTCCCATCAAGTCGCCCCACCGCCCCTCTCTCCCATCACTTCGAATTCTCAATGTCACAGATCAGCTCAATTAAACCGCCAGTCACATCTCACGCCTTCTTCACAGAACCCAACAACTTTGTATGGCATTGAGAACCCTTGACTCCCCGGTCTGATGCACATCTCCTGTCCTCTCCCCACGTCGTGCACAGGAATGCCTACAGCTTCCAAAACAGCCTGTGCGCTCCCGTTTCTGGGCCTTCACCCTTGCTGACTCCTCCACGAGGAATTCCTGTCTCCTTATAATTGCCCTAGTTCACGGGCACATCTTGGATGGGGTGAGCCTTCTTCATCTTGGACTCCCACAGAGCAGAAGCTTGACAAACCTTCACAGGATAAACAAAGAAATGCTAACCCGGTAGGAGTATTTCGTTCCCATGAAATAGCCTATTTCAGCCAGAAAATCGCAAAATGGTCATACAGGGCAGCCCCGTGGTAAAGAGCAGAAGCACAGGACTTAGCTGGCCCTGAATTCGGAGTTTCCTCCTCTGCAGAATGTGAATAGCAACAGCACCCCACATAGTGACCGTGGGAATGTTAGGGGAGGTAATGACTGGAAAATGTTTATCACAGTGCCGGGGGACCAGGCCCCCTAAATACCAACTTTAAAAAAGAATGCCTGGATCTATGAAGCTCTAGTTTTATTTATTTATTTTTCCTTAATCTGTCACAAATCAAATCCACCTTGAGAAGGGCTCTCCCTTTCCAGTGAGCAGGGGCCAGATGCCCACTTCCTCGGTGAAATAGGGTGACGGTAGAGAGAGCTGTGTTGGTTCAGGTGGGTTGGAGGGTGGGCGGCCACAGTGGGGTGGGCCCTGGAATCTGAAGGCCTGGAAACCCCATGGTTTACCACGGAAACCATGACAGGCCCTTCACGCTAACACCCAACCTTCTCTTCCTCCCCCGGGCCTCTGAGCCCCCTCGAGTGAAAGGACAGAGGCCACTGCACCAGCAGCTGAGGAGCCCACTCTGTGGTTTGACTTTTCCTGTCCTCCCACTTGCTACAGAGCAGGCCGCCCTGCTATTACTCAGGGCCACTTCCCTTGAAGCTTGGAGACAGCGGAAATCACAGACCTGAGCCCCTCTGATGGGTCCCCTGAGGTCCTGGCATTAGCGTTAACTGGGGGCCCAAATGTTTCCCACCAACGCCGCTCCTTCTCTTCAGAACACAGGGATCTCTCCTGCAACTGCCCTTGAGAAAAATGTCCCTGTGGCAGCACCATTTCCCCCTAATGACCATGTCCTTGAAGAAGCTCTAATTGCTATCCTTTTGAAGAGCTTTGAAAAGTGCTATGATCTCTGTTGCACAGTGATTCCTGACCAGTTTTCAGCATTAGAATCCTATTCATTTACCTGCCTCAGCTCTTCTGGAAACTGGCTCCTCACGCAGTTCCCTGCCTCCCAAACGCTGCCCCAGAAGGGACCGTCTCTAGAGGTCAGTGGTTCTACAGGCCAGACAGGATCTCATCTGTCTTAAGCAGGAGGCATGAAGTACCTAATTCGATTCCCAAAGCAAGACATTGATATCGCAGATAAATAAATGAATCATTCACATGGGTGGGTATGGAGGGGCCACGGATGGGTTAAAGGCTTTTGTTATTGACAAGCTTTTGTGGAACGTACCCTGTTTCAGACCCTATGCTAGTCCCTAGGTGGACACTGAGGGGCTTTCAATCTAATTGGAGAAACATGACCAACCATTTATCCATTTGTTTTCTTTGGAACAGCAGTCCAAGCCCCAGTAGATGCCTCAGTTAAGAAAGTGTTGGGTATTAATACTGCAAAAATCAGTAGACCTCATCTCCGTCTGGGAGATTCACACAAGCACAATCACCTTGCAGAGGGTCTGAGACGTCCTGCAATAAAGAATTTGTTTAACTTTCTGTATCAGTCAGGATAGGCTCACTTATGCTGTGGGAAACAGACAACTCAAATATCTCAGTGGCTGAGGACCACGAAAGTCTATTTCTTGCTCATGCTCCATGCCCACTGTGAGTCAGCTATGACTCAGCTACAGCTCCTTCATCCTAGGACCCAGGCTCATGGAATAGGCTCCATCTCTATGGGGCTGGTCATCGTGTTAAGGAAGAAGAGATGTGGTGAGCACACATGTGGTGTGGCTCTTGAGACTTGAATGGATGATGGGATGTGCTTTATGGCAGCCTAGGAGCAAAGTGAATATTTCTCCTGAATGCAAACAGCCCACAGGACAGAACTGGTCTAGATGCCAGACCCAGGACTCCCTGACTCAGGAAGGACCTGGCATCCAGACCACAGGCAGCTGTTTCTTTAGGAAGGGGCAAGTAGGTACCATCGGTCTAGAGAAAAACAAATCCAGATCTCTTCAAAGGAGGGAGGAGAAAGCAAATAAAATCGGTCCATGTCAAATCTAGAGGCACAGAAGGTTGACTAAGTCAGAGAGGAAGGAGCTGTTTCAACAGATGCTTTCCAGAAGACTCTCTACTAAGGACTTGGGAGTCCTTAAGCATAGGTGCCAGGAGACTCTGATTTCAACAAGGAGCATGGGATTAACTTTTGTGCTTACAGCAAGCAATAAATTCTCCCAACGTCTGCAGGGACAAGCCTCTACAAACAGAGGGAGGGCTGCCCAGTCCAGGTGCTCACTGACTCCAGTGGGATATTTTATAGTTTATAGCATGGGAGGATAGAAAAGCATCATAATACGTCAGCTCCAAACAAGCTGGACAGAGCAGGCCCTCTGCAGAGAACCAGAAGGTGATTCCATATAAAGGCAGCTTCGGCTTCCCCCAGTGTGGAATCTCTGAGATTGGTTCACTGGCAGCATGGCCAGCTGCCCCTGGAAAATCAAGAAGGCCTGGTTCACCTACACAGGGAAGCTGGTACTTTTCAGTTCAGATGGTCTGAAGGTTATTCTTGTGAACTATATAAAAAGGGGGATAGGCAGGCCTGTCATATCAGATCACAGACTTATTCAATCCTGATTAAAAAATAACTAGAAAGCTAAAAATAGGAGAAAACTTCCTTACATTGATAATGGATCTCTTGTATTGTAATCATACTTAAAAGTGAAACATTAGCAGCATTCCTATTAAAGACAAACAAGATAAAGGTGCTTACTATTCAGTGTTATATTAGCAATAATACAAATGAAATTCAACTACAAAACAAAGTAAGAGGTATGTGGCAGGAACAGATTTTTCCCAATATCTGATTTTCCTTTCTTTCATAGGAACAGAATTTTGAGCCAGGCATGTGATCATTCAGAATAAAAATTGTATTTCATGGACTCTCTTGCAGCTAAACCAGTGGTCATGTGACTAAGTCTGGCCAATGGGATGAAAGAGGGAGTGTCATGTGACAGCTTCCGGGAAATTTCCTTAAGGGTCAGTCATCATGTGCCTTTCTCCCACCTCCTCTTTCTTCCATCCTACTGGAACTTGATGCCGCCACCTCAGACCTAAGAATGAGGCCACACCCTAGGGATGTTGACTGGTGAGCTGGAAGGCCACTGGACCAGTGAGGACTTCCCAGAACAGAGCTGTCATACCAGCCCTGGACTGCCCATCTCTGGGCATTTTATGAGAGGGAAATGAACATCCCTCTTGTTTAGACCACTGTTATTTGAGTGTCTCTGTTACTCAAAGTCGAAAAAAGGTCCTAAATGCTATGAGGAATAAATATCTAGATCATTTATCTTAAATGAGTGTCAGCAAACTACCACTTGGGTGCCAAATCCAGTCAGCTTCTTGTGTTTATAAATAAAACTTTATTAAAACACAGCCCCACTCATTTAGTTACACATTGTCTTTTGAGCAGTTGCACAAAGCCAAAAATATTTATTCTCTGGCCCTTTACATAAAAAGTTTGTCAACCCCTGATCTAGAAAATCCAGAGAATCAACTGAACAAAAAGCCATTTGAAGAGATAGAAATGATCCTAGTTCTATGGGAGAGGGGATAAAAATGTGCTGTATAATCTGTTCTGTCCATACCATCTAGAAAGGTAATTGATCTAAATTTTAAAAAGAGTTCCAATCTCAAAAATCAATGGAAATTGAGTCCTATTCAACATAAGCTTTGCTTAAGCTGTCCTATGGTTACTAAAATCATGTTGGCAGTCTTTATTCAGGGGAATGGTATTATCTGTAGAAAAGGCGAAGAAGCAACTTGGAATCAGAAGACCTAGGTTCCAGTCTCAGCTCTACTATTTATTAGCCTTTAGATTTTAGCAAAGTCCTTCTTGCAGCCTTGGTCTCCTCGTGAGTACACCTTCTTGACAAGTTGGGCTGGGATTAAATGAAATAGCATGTGAAAGCCAGCCATGCAAACTCTACAGGATGAACAAATGCTGATTCTTTCATAGGGTTTGTATATCAGATTGTTACAAGTTTACATTATGGTGTTTAAAAGTTGGTTTACAGGAAAACCAGAAATGATTCCAAGCATGTTCACAGACTCAATGGATTTCAAAGTTTAAACAATAACATTATGGCCAGAAAACAGCAGACTTAAAGCTCAAGGATAAAATGATAAGAAGATAGAAAAGATGTGAGGTGAAGGGACACGGGAAAGGATGTGAGGGGAGAAAACAATAAAAAAGATTGGGCACAAGCAGGAGAAAGATCAAGGAGAAAGCCAAACTCCCCAAGTAGAAGACAGAAATGCTGGAGGGAGCTAAGGGACATGGAGGCTGGGGTACGCCATTGCTTTCATACAAGAAGGGAATAAGCTCTTTCCCACCTCAGATTCTTTGCATATGCCATTCCCTTTTTCTGGAACATTCTTCTTCAGCCAACCCCTACCCTCACTCCCGCCAGTACCACCATTCTTCCACTAACTCTTTAGGTTTCAGCTTCATTGTTGCCTTTGTAGTGAGGTCTTCTCTGCCATCTTATCTAACATCAGTTGAATAAATGAATGAGTGAATGGAAGGAAGACAGTGCACACGCAGAGAGCCTAAATGTCTAGAATGTTGAATTTCTGGTATTTTAGTACCTACTACTATGATCAGTATTGCTTTTACTTTTCAACAAAGTGGCAGATATCTCCATGAATAATAAAGAATTCAAATAACCATACATTTAAAACATAAGTAAAGTCTGATACAATGTTTTTATCTCCAGTAAGCTCCAATGAAAGTAGAGACTTTGTTTCCTAACGTATCAACACATAGCATAGTTCCTGATACACAGGCACTCATCAAATATTGATTGAACACGGGGAAATAGACCAGTCTTAGCAAAACTTCATAGAGCCTTTGGCCTACCCAGTTGCTTCTGTTACTGCTATCCAACTCTGCCTCCCAAATCACGGAAGAGCTCATGCCAAAGTTGTGGAGCTGGTGATAGTTTTAGAACCAGGAGCCAGACACTCTGTTCTCTATTATGTTACTGAACTACTATGCGTGTGACCAGGGGCAAGACATGGCTGCGCATCAATCCTGTGAATATAGCCTTTCCTTTCTGCAAATGACTTTGAACCCTTCAGAGGATCACAGTGTTCTCAAAGATTAATTCAAATTCTTGTTAATACTAAATTTTTGTTTTGTCAGATCTGAAATTGAGAGATCACTTTATTTACATTTTCTTTGTTGAATTCTTTTATACTGGTTTTTCTCCTACAAATAGGAGGAAAAAAGACAAAAGAAAAGCATACAGTGGAATGCACAGTGCTACTCCATACCCAGCAACAAAAACTCAAGTTGCCTTTCGCAAAAACACGAGGCATTTCTGGAGAAGGTCATAAATCATACTCCACCAAAATACGTCTCACCCAGATTTACCCTTACAGTGTTTGTTTTTTTTTCAGTTATTCTTTTTCTCTCTTCCCCCTCCACAGCCCTTGAAGAATTTCTCTACTCAATTGTTATCTCTTAAGTTATTCTTTGCAAATTTGAAATCTCTGGGAGCATTACAGTTTTGAGTGAACATACCCCATTTCTTCCTTTCTAATAGAACCTTGATTTCATTCAGGTACCCTCTCCTCTCCTTCAGCCTCTTCTCTCTTCAGTGTTTCGAAGAGGAAGCTGAACCACCATCAGTTTGATTGGGGTGGACTTTATGGATCTAAGTGTATTCTCTCCTCCTTGCAACTGACTGGCCCAGAAACAGACATAGAGACATGTGACTCCATTCTGGTTAATGAGATGCTCTAGGTGCTTTACTAGAAGCTTCTGGGAAGTATTCCACAGGCATATTCCCATAAACAGTAGCTTCCCATGGAAAACAACCCTTTTAAAAAATGAATTCAGAATCTAGATCACATTAGGAAACAAACTACCAAAAGGGGCAGTTAACAAATATAAATGGGAATATTTTCAAGCTGGAGATAACAAAACAATCTGGAGAGATTCTAAATATATTTAAAACATAAGGAAAGAATATGAGGGGGAAAGATGGATTAACTTCTTCTAAAAAAACTCAAGCAGAAACTACACAAATTAAACAAAAAGCACGAAAGTGAAGTCTTGACAGGTAGGTTTAATGGAAAGTTACATAGAGTTGAAGAGAACATTAGTGGATTAGAATATAGAACTAAGGAAATCACCTAGAATGTAGTTCAGAAAGATAAAGTGTGAAGTATCAAAGACATAAGGATAGACAGACAAAGGCCAACATGTGTCAGTTTAGAGTTCTAAAACAAGATGATAAAAGATAAAGATGGAGAGGCAATTTTCAAGAGATAGTGTCTGAAATTTTTCCAGAAGACAGGAAAAACATGTCTTCAAATTGTATAAGTAGGCTGGAGCTGGGACAGTATTATTAAGCACCTAGACACATGGTGGTAAAACTGTAGAATATCAAAGGAAAAGGTAAAAAGAAAAATCTGAAATTTATCTAAAAGGAAAATAAAACAGACAAGCTACAAAGGAACAATAATTAAACTGATGGTGGATTTCTAAGAAGCAATGATAGATGCCAGAGACCATGAATAATGCCTTTTAAATACTCATGGGAAAATAATAGTCATCACCAAAATCTAAATTCTAACAAAATTATCATTCCAAGTTTAAAGCAAAATAAAGACAATTTCAGACAAAGATTAACAGAGTTGAGTGCCCACAGAGTTATGCTGGAAAAAATTACTAAAAGGTATATTTCTGCAAGAACGAAATTGAATCCAAAAGCAAAGATGAAGATTCAAAAAAACAATGGTGGCCAAAAAAATCAGTAAATGCACTGCTGAGTCCAAATAGTTATTGACTAGTACAGGCTACAGCAACAGCTAATTGAGTATTGCTTAAAATCAGGACAAAGCTGATATAGTAGATGACAATATCATAAAAGATGGAAGAGAAGACTTCAGAAAGAAGTTAAACCATTCTTGATTTGTTCAAGAAGAGAATAGAAACATAAATCACCTCTAGATCTTGTTAGAAAAACATAAGGTCAAGTTATGCATGTTAAAAGTTATTGGATGGCTTCTAAATAAAAATAGAATGTATGCTTTCCAAACAATTAGATGAGAAAATAAGGAGGTAAAAGAAAATTTGATCAGTGCACCACAAAGAAGGAAGGGAGAAAAAAAGAAACAAAGCTAAAAGATGTTGACAAGAGATGGGTAATTATTCCTCAAATTCAATCACAGTCTTGCCCAAATATTGTGTTACCTAGAGACTAAATTGTAAATTAATTAACAGTACTTATTCAAAGTCATAAAGAGAAGGAGCAAAGAGAAGAAGAAATATGCTATTATATATGCACACACTCATACACACACAAAGAGCATGTGAGAAAATATCCATAGCTTCTACAATCCTCTTCTACCCAATTGGTTGATATGTATGACTTCCTTCCTCCACAACCCATTCTATACTTCCTTTGTTCTCAATCAAGCCTTCAGCTTGTTGAGTTCTCTATCTGATGTAGTGACTCAACTCTTCTTTCCAAAGAGGTCTGAATCCTCAGTGGCCTTCCCTTCTTTTGATGCCATAGTTTTCCAGTAGATATGGAGGTACTAAGGGACAATTCAGAGAATGCTCTGGGTTCCAGACATAGTCCTCCCTGCCCCCATTGTGTCGAACAACCAATTTCCTCTCAGAGACTGGATCATCCACCCAGCCTGTGGAATAATGGCGGGGAAAACTCCGTTTCTCCTTTACTCTCACACTGCTACCACACAATACTTCTGGCATTAGATGTGTGAATTTTCCCACACACCACGCAATTCTCTGTGACACCACCTGGGTAGCCTACAATTCAGTTCAATCCTGACACTAAGTGGAGTTAGTCTAGACCCCACAGGATAAGGGCTCAGTCCCACAAGACTGCTTCAGATGCCAGTCGCAAGTCCTCGGTTGTCACCTGTGCTATAAATCAGAGTTCCAACAACCTCTCTCCTTAGGTTCGATCATTTGCTAGAATAACTTAGAGAACTCAGGGAAACACTTACTTACATTTTCTAGTTTATTATATAATAAAGGATATGATAAAGGATATAGATGAACAGCCAGATGGAGCGGTACATAGGGTGAGGTCCAGAAGGGTACCAAGCACAGGAGCTACTGTCTCTGTGGAGTTGAGGTGCACCAACCTCCCAGCCCATGGATGTGTTAACCAACCTATAAACTCTCCAAGCTCCAAACTTTTGAGATTTTTATAGAGGCTTCATCAAATAGGCATGATCAATTATTAACTCAATCTTCAGCCCCTCTCCGCTTCCCAGAGGATGAGGGACAGGCCTGAAAGTTCAAGGTTCTAATCATGGATTGGTATTTCTAGTGACCAGCCCCCATGAAGGAGCCCACCAAGACTTGCTTCATTAGAACAAAAGATTCTCCTATCACCCAGGAAATTCCAAGGGATTTAGGAGCTCTGTGTCAGGAACCAAGACCAAAGACCAAATCTTAGAACAAAAGATGCTCCTAGTGCTCTTACCACTTAGGAAATTACAAAGATTTTAGAAGCTCTGTGCCAGGAATGGGGTCAGAGACCAACACATATATTTTCTATTATTTCACAAGTAATCCCCTTCTTTTCCTTTTGGTTCAGTGGCGTGAGGATCCCCAACTGGTCAGATGACAGTCTCAACTGCCAATTCAATGGAACCACTGTTGGGCCCCTGGGGAAGCATTCCTCCCTTACAAAACAAAATCTCCTAGAAGAGCTTCAATTCGGAACAACAGGAAGAAAAACTCCTACAAGTGTGTTATTAGATGCAATCATGAGATTCCTGAACTATGAATACTGGCTAAGGCAGAAACAGCACTATTTGGTGAAACAAAGTGGACTAGCAAGATCACGTCCATTAACTGGGGAAGTGCATCCAATTCACTTTTATCTATTTTTCTGCCCAGATTCATAGGCATCCCCTCAGTTGTTTAATCAACTTCACCTAGTGAAAGCCTGTGAATAATCTGCCTTTTTAACTATAACCCCCCAGCCTGAGGCAATACCAGTCTTTGCCTCTCTGGATTTCTTAACCCCTTCCAAGACAGTGTAGCCATCCGGTTACCATCTTCTCTTGGCAGAGAGAATGCATCTCCATTGCACAATCCCCTTCTCCTGGGGATAAGAGTGTCTCCTCGGAAGAGCAATGCAGTACTTTCCATGAGCATGTGGAAGTTCACTCCTGATGTCTTGGGTTGCCTATCAGTTGAAGACACAACACATCATATTGCGTCAACTCTGTATGTTTTCATAACCCTCTCTGAGTGAGGCAAGATGTCAGACACTTCAGAGAGCTTCACCACTCCACACATCACATGGACCCCTCTCCCCAGGGATGGCTCCATGCTGCGCCTTCCCCTGCCCCAGCCCATCAAGTTCCTCCCGTTTGACTCCATGTTTTAATGATCACATTGGAAGTGTAGCTGCAGAAGAAGGTGACAGTTTCCTTGTCACTTCTGGCTCCCATGTCACTACTTTATAATCGTGTTTCACAGCTTACGTTTTCATCTTCTGTCTTGGTGAAGACCAAATCAAAGTCCAAAGAAACCCAAGAGCTGATATGAGGGGATAAACACCCCACCCCATCTCCCAGGAGAGAAAACATTGACCATTTCTTGATTTTCTCTTTCCTTCGCGTGAACAAAAAACATGACATCTTGCTGGGTTGAAGTGTCCTTTTGTCTTGCTGTCAACTGAGTTTGTAGAAAAGGGAGGAATTGGGTATTTGGCTTGTAGTTGGCACAGCCACCTAGAGACAAACCAAAATAACACAAACACAAAATAACCCAGGCTGCCACTCCCTTGAGAAGGCAGTGGGTAAAAATCTGTCATGAAGATCATAAAATGCAGCAGGCTGGTTAGGGCAGGGGGTGGAGGAGGAGAAGGGAGAGCAACTGTTGAGTGTCAAGGACATATTTTTTTTAAATTTCAAATTATAGAAAGATGAGGTTGTCTCTGGAATTCGAGTTAAAAAAAAAAAACAGCATCTCTTGTTGCTCTCGACAGGCCACATGTCTAAAGGAGAGATGTGTTACTTGCAAAGGGTAAGCGTGCCAAAACACATCTCCCATGGCAACAAAAATTGCCAGAGGAGAAAGCTCCAGAGACAGTCATCCTAGTCTGGGTCCTTGATGTACTCCAACTCTCACAAAAATAAGATTTGGAGGAAGACTTAGATGTCTGTTGACTTCCAAAGAACACTCTGTGATCGCACAGCATGGGTGACATCTTTAAGGAGAATGAATTTACACAAAGATAAGAACCATAAAAAATGCATGGCATCTTTCACATTGGTACCTAAATTGAAGATGTCACCTAAATTGAAGATGTCACTGGCCATTTGCCCTAAGTCTCGGCAGTTTAAGTAACCTGAGGTGCCCTGGTGGCAATGCAGGAGAGGAAAACTAAATGCAACCATAGTTCTAGTTTATTATTTCAAGTAGAAAGTTGTCGTTGCAAATATATATATGAGGACTGGCGGGTCAGCCTGCCCTACAGAGGAACTGGACTTTTTCCAGATGGCCAGCAGAATCCCCTTTGTTAATCTTTGGGAAAATGAGAGAACGGCTATGATGACCTGTCCCTACCATCTCTTCTGCCCTCAATTTCTTCCTCTCCGCCAAGCCGAAGTCCTTCAAATTTCGCTGCTACGCCTTAGGGCTGCCATGGGCGTCTGGGATGGTTGAAATGTTTTGAAAATATGCTGAGGCTAAATAATATTTATGGGTCCCTTGTTTTGCACTCACTATTTATTCCATTCCTCTTATTCAGCTCAGATCTAGTCGTCAAGATAATGCGATCCTCGCCTCCTAAATCAGGGGACAATGAGCACCCCCACACCCTTGGCTCTAGACGTCTTCACTCCCTGCCAAAGCCACAGTTGTTCCTTCCCACAGTTCTCATGTTAAATTAAAGTTAGGTGCCTCATAGAAAAAAGAGCTTGATAAGAGTCCAGAAGTCAAGAAATATCTTGGTTCTAGGGTGAATATTTCCTGCACGTTCAGAATATGTTTTTTCCTTGCCTTACAATAATTACATTATGGCACATGGTGGGGGCCGCTAAGATTAAAAGGGAAACTTTCAAGTTTGTTCTTGTCAAGAAGGAACGTTTCATGCATACTCATGAGTCTTTAGTCATCCTTCAAAGGGCCTGATAATTTCCGATTCTTCCGTAAATTTTTCTTTTCATTATTAAGTGCCTACTATCTGCCTGGTCGTATGCTTTTCTTCTGATCTAACATACTATGTTTTTTATTTATACGTACAACAAAGCTTGGAATCTCCTAAATATGAGGTGGGAGGAAATGCCCTTTTGCTAACTTTTGATGCTTTGCAAAAAAATTAATGGAGAAGACAATAACCTTCATCTATTATTATTATCTTTTATTATCAAAACACTTGGCTGCTGAGTACATCGTTGCATAAGGTGGGGGCTGGGTGGGGACGATCCTCATTCAGCTCTATTAAGGATGGCACATTCCTGGTGTTATGCCAAATCTCAAACACAGGTCTGTTCTCCACTTGCAACTGGGGACCTGGTGGATATGTCAAGTCATTTGTGCCAGTGGGCGCCATGTTCAATCAAACCCACTGCACGGCCTCACACTTGCAGATCCAGAAATATTTGCTGGTGCTTATCCTTTCCTTCTGAACACTGTCTGGATACTGAATAGATGGCTAATCAAATGACAGCTATGGATAGAAGAGAAGACAAGAGGACCAAGCTTCTAAATTGGGGCTGCTCAGGGATCTCAGGAGGTGACTAGCTTAACTCAGAGCGTTTCTTCTGTCCTTCAGAGTCAAACAGAGAACACAAACCAAATTCTCATTTTCTTTTATCCAGATCTTCCAAGAGCTATGGACTCAAACAGAAGCTGCCTCTCTCTGACTTGGGGGTAGTCTCCTGTGACACAGGGGAAGAGCAGGAGGAGGACAAAGATGGTGATCTCATCACCCGTGGAGGAAACGCTATCTTCTTCATCATGGCCTCCGACCCGTGTGTCACCGAGTTCCCGTGAGTGCCAGCAAATTCAGTTGCAGGTTTACAACCCTGAGATCCTCCGGAGGGTCCCAGGGCTTTAATTAACACATGACTGTTAGAACAAACAGAGTGTGAAAATGTCCTCTCGAAGATCCACAGGGAGGGTCTGCGTTATCATTAGAAGAGGGCTCCCTCAGAGCCGATTTTTGCTTTTTCCTGCATTTCATCCAAATGAATTGCTTTTAAAGAAATAAAAGAAGTAAGCTGTGGGCAAAGATAAGAAAGAAGAAGAACAGTTGATTTTGGTAATTTAACTACCGATTCTAGGATTCAGGCTAACTATTACCTTTATTTCCCTGTGAAAGGTTTAGTACATAAACGATGCCATTTCTTTTCCTTAAAGGAGATTTGTGAGCATGTAACCCAGTGAGAGAGCCTGTCACATAGGAAGTTGAGCACAGGAACGAGACCTGCTCCCTCTCCCAATCTTTCATGAGATGATTCAGAGTGACCTCTGGGGAGGGTTCCCCTCCCCAAAGAATCAAAATGGGGATGTTCCTTTCTTTAGTACAGATCATACCTCTAGAAGCCCCCTTACGGATCACAGGATTCTGATGTGCGTAGAAGTGCCATAAGGATGATGATACACATTCAAGCATTGTTGTAATTACTCCTCCTTTGCTTTGGGAATGTTGTCCATGTCAGCTGTGTCAAAGGGACAAAAACCTCAAAAAGGGCAGCGCTTGTTCCTTCATCGTGGGACCGGAAGGTAACGTAAATATAGGTCCATTTTGTCTTCAACGTTCTTTGCCCCCTTGACCCTCATAAGCAACACATAGTGCCGAGTCTCCTTCCATCTTCATCTGCACAGAACCGGGGAGCTCCCATCCACAACTTGCTGTTGGCCCACCAGAGCCTGGCAGATAATAGCACTCATTTGTGCAATTCTGGAGATTTCTCTGAAGCCTTCTTTGTCCCCCCCCCCCCCACCATGCAAACCCACCCATGCTCTTGGTCGGCAGGAGGAGCCATCTGACTTTGAGACCCCTGAACAGTGCTCCTGTGTTGCTCACACATTAGGGACTTACAGTCTGCTGGTCACCCTTTGTTAACATGCTTTAACTTTAAACAGAGCTTCAGATTAAGGAATTCCAGACACCTCTGGAGAGACCTTGTATACAGGACTCTCTCAGCGCATTTCATCAGCTGTGTCCTTCCCTGTCTGGACAGTCCACCCTGACTCATGTTCTCCCAGGCTGAGAAGGTGTGAGGATTTTGAAAGGGCCTAGAACTTGAAGCCAAAAAGTTCTACATTGGAATCCAGGATCTGTCTTTTCCTGCCTATTTTCCATGGGCAAATTTCAAACTCTGAGCCTCAGTTTCCTCACCTGTTAAGGAAATAACTCTATCTGCTGTACAGGATTTTGAGGAGGGGGGGCTGGCCCCATGGCTGAGTGGTTAAGTTTGCGTGCTCCGCCTTAGCAGCCTAGGGTTCACTGGTTCGGGTCCTGGGCGCTGACCTATGCACCACTCATTAAGCCATGCTGTGGCAGCATGCCACATACAAGAACTAGAATGACTTGCAACTAGGATATACAACTACATGCTGGGGCTGTGGGGAGAAAAAATAAAAAGAGGAAGGTTGGCAGCAGAGGTTAGCTCAGGGTCAATCTTCCTCATCAAAAAGTATACCTTAAAAAAAAACAGAAGAAGGAGGAAAAAGAATTTTGACGAGGAATAAATGAGCCGCTGCCCCTCAGTTTTGAGGATTGAGAAATAAGGCAGTTTAACTGAAATTCCGAGCACTTAGCAGGTGCGTGATGCAAATGCTTTGTTTTTTCTTGGAGGGCAAAATCCGGGTCAGTGAAGATGGGGTTCATTGCCAAGATGCTTGATAAGATTAGAATTGTCCCCCAAAGTTTCTGATCTCAGTCTTTTAGGGGTGACTTCAGAAGCTTTCCAACAACCTCCCTCCTTGCTTCAGATTGTTCTGGCAAACCACTGCATGGCAAAGTATGGAGAACAGTTTTGTAGTGTAGAGCAGATACACACACCTGCAAAAGAAGGGACCAAGGGGAGGGTCCCCTCAGCAGCCATAAAGAGGTGTGATTTATACCTGAGAGGTTTGGAGTCACATGGAAGAACTGAGATATCCCTGAGCATCACTATGGGAGAAGCCGGTGCTGCAAAGTTGGTAGCCACAGATTTGGGGCTTGGGCAGGAAATGGCTGGTGTTGTGTCACCTTCCTTTACTTGCTGCAATATTCTAGAAAAACTGTTTATATTTTATCCTGGCAGTAGATAACTGTGATCCTGTAAACTTCATAAGAGCAGCTCACATACACAGGGTAGGAGCCAAAATTAATGTTTGTGACACGCTCCCCGGGCAGAGAAGTCTTAGAAGTATTCTAATAATAACAGCCAAGAGTTACACAGTGCCCGCTACGTGCTCAACACCATTCTAAGTAATTGACATACAATGAATCATCCACTTTCCTCCCGACACAGATGCCCTCATCTCACGTGAGAGCCTTTCAAACTGAGTGACACAAATGGATTTTCTTTTCCCAGAATGGCTTCCACTAAGTCACAAAAAAATTATTTCTCTTACTAATGTTGGAAACCCCATGCCATCCAATATCAGGTGACCAAGAGATCCTCTGGTGTGATGCTGGACCAGGGTACAGTGCCCAAGAATGGCCATGCCCTTCGACCAGGTCCTTCAGTGCAGTCACTGGGGTATCATGAAATCATGTCATTGCTCTTTTTGGGCCACTCAGATTAATTCCATCTGTAATGTTTGTACAGACCAACCAGCATATGCAACGCTTCTTTTCATGAAAAGGAACTTGCAGATACCATGTTGTTACGAGAGTGAAATGAGGTAACGCATGTAAGCTTCCTAGCACAGAGCCTGCCACACAGCAGTGCTCAACAGAAGTTGAGTTTTTCACACCAGTAACATGGAAGGATAGTCCAGGCAAAGGAAAACAGAATATGCAAAGGCTTGAAGGAGAGGCTGAGTGATCTGAGAACTACAATGGTATATTAGTCACCTCAGGCCACCATAACAAAGTACCACAGAATGGGTGACTCAAGCAACAGAGATTTAGCGTCTCAGTTCTGGAGGCTCAAAGTCCAAGATCAAGTTGTCGGCAGGGTTGGTTTCTTCTGAAGGCTGAGGAAGACTGTTCCAGACCTCTCTCCTCGGCTTGTAGATGGCCATCTTCCCCGTGTCTTCGCATCGCCTTTCTTCTATGCGTATCTCTGCATCCAAATTTCCCCTTTTCATAAGGATAATGGTCATGTTAGATTAGGGCCCACCCTAACGACCTCACTTTAACTTATTACCCCTGTAAGTATATTATCTCCAGAAAAGGCCACAATCTGAGGTACTGGGGGTTAGGACCCCAACATGTGGATTTGAGGGGACTTGGAGGGGGAGCAATTCAACGCATAACCGTGAGGTTGGTATCACCAGATTGCAATTGGGTGGGTGTTGGGAGGAGGGGGTAGGAGGGCAGGCAGAATGAACAGATGAAACAAAATGATCCTGAAAAGCTAGCTGGAGACCAAATGCTTAAGAGCTTTAAATGGCATTCACTGAACATCAATACATCATCAGTCCCAGGCTTAGGAAATTCAAAGACAGATAAGACATGGCATCTGACCTTAAGGGGCTACAATTCTGGTAAAGATGGCCGTGGGAAGATCATTCTAATGGCGGGCAAAGTGTGCTAATGAGGACGATGGGGAGCACAGAGAAAGGAACCCATCCCCATGCTGCCTGGAGTGTACCAGACAGGAGGGGTGAGTGCAAATATGTGAGAGCACCAACAGTGCCGAAGCCGTCATGAGAGACCTGAAGGGTAATCCAGCTGAATCTGGTAGGATAAGTAAAACATGGAGCCAAAATTGATGGGTGTTAAGAGAAAATCAGATGGGATGTTAGACGAGTCCAGCGAAAGGCAGTGTGTTCATTTCCTGAGGCTGCAGTAACAAATCACCACAAACTCAGTGGCTGGAAACAACAGATATTTATTCTCTCATCCATCTGGAGGCCAGAAGTCCAAAACTGCAG
The DNA here is from genome assembly GCF_041296235.1 of Equus asinus. Lineage (NCBI taxonomy): Eukaryota > Metazoa > Chordata > Mammalia > Perissodactyla > Equidae > Equus > Equus asinus. The sequence goes on from NC_091790.1 coordinate 30,706,203, forward strand.
TGTCAGCAGGGTTGATTCCCCTGGAGGCTCTGAGGAAGAAGCTTTACCAGGCTGCTCTCCTAACTTCTGGTGCTATCGGCAATACTTGGTGTTCCCTGGCTGGTGGATTCATTGATTCAGCCTCTGTCTCCGTCCTCACGTCCTCCTCTCTGTGTCTCTGTGTGTCTTCTGTGTCTTACAAGGACCTCCTTCACTGGATTTAGGGCCCACACTGATCTGGGATGACCTTATCTCAAAATCCTTACCTTAATTACATTTGCAAAGACTCTCTCCGTATCAGGTCACTTTCACAGGTCCTGGGGGTTAGAACTTAGACATATCTTTTTGGGGGACACAATTCAACCCACCACAGGCAGTTAACCTCAAGTTGGGAGAAACAGGAGAATTTGGGGGTGTGGAGCAGGAAGAATCTGAACTGGGCCTTGCAGGCAGAGGCAGGATGGGACCTTTGGAGAGGAGTGGAAAGGGCATTTCAGCAGAGGGACAAGAGGGGTGAAGCTCAGAGAGCCACAAAAGCACCAGGCACACACAGAAGACACAAACCACGTCAGAGGGAGGGGGTGAGCTGGCTTCTGCATCTGACTGTCCCTTCCTCTCTATTCCATAAGTTACCTCCACCACGACTGCTGTCACCATCACGACCCAATGCTGAGTTCAGCCGTGGGACAGAAACATTGAGCAAGGATCATCTCTCTCCTCCATTCCTACAGAGCGAATCCAGCTTGGCCTAGTCCTGAGTTGCTTTGCTCCAATTCCTTATAAACATTTGTGCTCAGTCAAAAGTCTCCAAAGAAACCAGCGTGACCCAGGGAATTGGCATCGCCATGCACCTCAACTTTAGTAGGCGCTTTGAGAGAGAAAAGGTATTCCTGATTCCTGAAGGAGGAAACTACAATGGTTCCATGAGGTTTCAAGGAAAAAGAGGATAATAATTCCCACCCGTTAGGTTTGTGGTAAGGAACTTATTTGATAAAGTCTGTAAAATGCTCAACAGAGAGCTCAGCCTACAGGAAGAGCTGGGCAATGTTAGAAAAGCAAAATTCAGAAGAGTTTGGAAGACTCTCTTGGACTCTCATTGGTCACTAAAAAAGTTTTGCGAACACTGGCCCGATAACAGGCACAGTGAGGTGCAAGGATGGAAACGAGGCATGGTGTGACCTCATCATGAACGGGCTTCCGTGTCAGCCTGAGGGGTTTCTACTTTATCCTACAGTTAATGAGAAGCTTTGCCTTCAAAATCACTGAGGTCAAGATTTTGTGCCAGATTAGAGTAAAGCAGAGAGTCACAATTACTTGATGCCCTGGGGCAGAGTCAATAACCGATATGTTGCAGACCACTTTTTTGCTATTTTCAGAGTAGTTCAGGACTATACAGAATTCGGTATCATCTAACCAATTGGAGACACATATTTCTTTTGCCACGGAAAGACAGGGTTGATACAGTCTTTAGAAAGTTGTGTTTGCAGAATGAGCCATCAGGCCCAGCTGTCAAGATAATCCTTTTCAACTAGTCATTTAGCTGCTAGTCATTTAGTTACTTGTGCTCTTACTGTTAAAAATTTGTTAATTTCTTCTTTAAAACCCACATTGAGTCAGACTGAGTTAACTCTGCCGTGGGCATTTCCATCACTTGACACTGAGCTTCTTAGCAACAGCTGAAGGTGGGACTTTTTGGCAAATGCTGTTTATCCATCTTTGATATGAGACATTCACTGCCTGCAGGTTGAAAAGGAAATTCTTGTAAAAGTATTTTTTCAATGATAGTCTTTGCTTTTTCTCACTTGCCCATAACTTTCTGGAAAATTCTACTTTGGGCTGAATTTTCTCATTATTGTTTTCAGTACAAATTTGTTTTGTTTTTTATTAATGGAAAGTTCAAGGGGGGGTAAAATCCCTTTACCAGCTTTTGAGTTATGAGAATAAGAAAAAAATAGACTTTTTCCAATTAAAGGAAATCTTTGGGCTTTCTTCTCTCTTTTTTTTATCAAAACCTTTGCATTTGAGGACTATCGTAGACTCTAAACAGTGGTTCTCAGTATTGGCTTCACATTGAAAGTCCTTGATGGGCTTTGAAAAATACTGATGTCTGAGTCCAAAGATTCCAGAGGAATTGGCCTGGGTCCAGCCAGGGCCCTGGGAACATTAAAAGCCCCCCAGGGAGTTCTAATGTTCAGGCAACATTTAGTACCACTGTCCCAGGACACAACCATCCTGATCTCCAAACTTGAAAAAGGATGCCAAGGTCTGGAGATTTCAGAAGGGAAAATTAACTCTTACTAGGGATGGTTTTCCTCCTGTTAAGAGAAAAATAGTTATACTTGTTCCTATGTGAAACATACCGCTCTGAGAGAGACATAAAGGAAATTTAACGCAAAAATCTTCATATCCCCACACACAACTAGTCAATTATCACTAGTGATCAAGGGCACATCACTTCTCGTCCCTCGAGAGAGATTGGCTTCTCACGATCGCTAACAGTGAGGAATCTCCCTGCGCAGCTTTGGACAAGGTTCTTGTGGCCATCAGAGAACGAGAGAGATACTCCAGAGACCATCCATTTGCCTGGCTCTGTGGCTACCTTCTCCCATGGGTCAGGACCTTTTCCTGAGCTCTTGTATAAGTTTTCTAAACAGGTTCTCTACAGGGGCAGCTGGGGTAGACTTCTCTCCTCTGGTCACACTGAGAAGTGTGACTTCCAAGATGGAGCACAGAGAAAACCAGACTCATTACCACGTAGGACGTATCTTCTCCCTTCCCATAAAGTCCCCAAACTAGAACATGACCCTGTATCCTCCTCCTTCTGACTCTGGGCTGATACCTGGGTTAGCCCAACTCGTGAATCTGCTGCCATTGGACGACACTCCATCAGCACTATCTGCAAAGTCATGGCCAAGCGTGCTCTCTGCTCACAGATGGTCCCCACGGGAATTCATTTCCTCAACAAGCCTTAACTGGATGCCTCCTACGTGCCAGGCAATGTGGAGAGAACATCAATTTTAATAAGACGCAGTGCCGGCACTCATAGAGAGAGAAGCAAACCACTGCACAAGACATCCCGGGGCCTCGTTTTCAGCCTTGTCTGAGCATCAGGGCGCCTGTAAGTCACAGGAGAGTACTTTGATCCCCATGAGATGTTAATATGTTGACTGTAGAATAACTACGTAATTTTGTACCAAAGCAAATTGCCTCACAGAATTGATTCCAATATAGACAATTATTAGTGGCAAATTTGTTATAAATATGGGGTGACAACTTAAAACTAAGCAAGTTATGCCCCAACTTCAATTGGTGTGTGAATCAGGAAAAGACCTCCATTCTTCTGTTTAGCAACGGAACCCTGGAGACCAGCTAAGGAACGCCAGGCAGGCTCCCTGGGAAGACATGGGAAGACTTTCTGCTCTTAGAGAGTCACGCCCATGCCTTGAAGAACCCTTGATTGTCTCAGAAGAGACTCGGGCTCCTTTGGGATGGCACATCCCAGATATGGCTCCTTTTTCAGGAGAAAAAGTAGTTTATTGAGAAAAAGGAGTACAGGAAACATTTACACATTTTACTCATTTAATAAGCTCAGAGTAAAATTTATAAATCTTTATGTCCAAGGTTCGTTGCTGAAACATTGTGCAAGCTCTGAGTCCACCTTCTTTAACTCCATAACCACTCTTTTTTCAACCCCATCATGACGAAAACAAAACAAACAAGTATGCAGGGTGGCAAACTAACTAAAAATTAAAACCCACAGGAAGAAGATGTCCCATTTGGGACTCCTGTGGGACACGAGCCACATTCACCCAGTCTCCTTGTGTTGACTTCTGTCTGTGGGATTCAATGTCTGCAGGATTTGATCTTTTCATCTGGCCATTTTTGTTGACAATCTCAATTTTGGGATCATGATGTAACATTGTCTCACCGTTTGTTCCTGGGTAGGCTTTTCATACTTTCTCTTTCAAAACCTGTCTTCCCTCCTCCCACAGCCTGCAGGAAGGCGACACCTCCGCCATGATGGCTGCCGCCCTTCTTGGGCAAGACAGTCTTTCTGTCTGGCTTCAACAGTGCTCCACTGTGGAAGTTGAGCAAAGGTCTGTTAGACTCCTCTGAGAAAATGTCCTTCAGACATAGTATTGAATGGATTCTATAGTAACCTGTTGTTTGTAAATTAATACCTGTTGTTGGACTTAGGCAAACACCCTCAATTCCTGCTCTCAGATTTCCAAGTTATCTGCAGAATCCCCTTTCAGAGAAGAAATTATATACATGTCTGGCAACCTGGCTTTTTATTTGAAATGCCTCCAATTAGAGAAAACAGGAACTAGGTGAATTTCATTTAAGGAAGTGCTATCTGCCTATCACGTTAAGGAGAGTTTAAAAATGAGAAGGAAGAAAAGAGCCACCAAAAATGTAATTTCCTCTTTGACAATTATTTTTGAATAGGAACTTGAGCAATCTCACACAAGAAAGTGGGGTTTTCTTCCCAATTAACTTGCTCAGAAGCCTATGAACAGATGCTCCTCCTGACAGCGTCCCCCACTTATGCTTATGCTTATTCTGCGCACCCATGAGCCCTCGAGAAATTCCTGCAGCTTTCCTTGTATTGACCTCCAGAGATTCAGACTCAAGTATCTGCTGCTTCAAAACCATCTACTTTCCTCTTCCCTGTGTCTTTATCTGTAGGTTTTAACATACAGCAGAGAGCTGGTACTAACCCCTTGACAGAGAAACAAAAGCAGGCATACTTCCGGGAAATGAAAAAAATATATATATATTTGTGGCTCAATTGTGTCCCCCGCCACATTCCTATGTTGAAACCCTAACTCAAAGTACCTTAGAATGTGACGGTATTTTGAAAGGCCATGTATGAAGTGATTAACTTAAAATGAGGCCATTAGGGTGGACTCCAATAGGACTGGTGCCCTTATAAGAACAGGAGATTAGGACCCGGAGGAAAGACCACGGGGGGGACACTGAGAGAGGTGGCCGTCTGCCAGCCAAGGAGAGAGGCCTCAGGAGAAATCAAATCTGCAGACACCTTGATCTTGGACTTGCAGCCTCCAGGACCATGAAAAATAGATTTCTGTTGTGTAAGCCACCCAATGTGTGCTATTTTGTGATGGTAGCCCCAGCAAAATAATGTGTGTATGTGTGTGGGTAATATGAGGAGGTGATTAAATCTGAGTGGTTAGTTGCAAGGCAGAATCTTCTTGTTTAATTAATTCTTGATGCTGAGTCACGTGAATATGTTGCCCAGCAGACGCCCCTTTCCAGGTTGTTCAGTGAAATGTCCCACCCGTCCCAGGTCCATTCTTCCATCCATAGAACCCTTTTGGGAAGGCCGGCTCCCCTCTTTTGCACTGAAGAACCATGAGACGTTTCCACAAGAGCTGGATTTGAATTCCAACCATGAGCATTGAGATATGCATGTTGTCAGCAGCTAGTAACTTGGAAAACTGAAATGATGGGACGGGAACAAGATACTCGCTCCTCGAGTTTGGAGACCATGTCCTTTTTCCAATCTCCTCAACACCGAGGAAAGCCTCTTCCCCGTTGTAGAGACTCAAAAAACATTCATTGACTGAGCGAGTGCAAGTAATATCAGAACTAATTTACAGAAGTGTCCCAGCTTAACTCTTTGAGTCCTCAGAGAAAGTCTTTTTTTTTTTTTTTTTTTGGAATTTGTAAACGTACTTCTCAAAGTTTTGGGTACTCTACCCTTCACTTTTGCATCTGAATATTCCCTTATATATAATTTGTGCCTATGGGTATTTACTTATTTTTTTAGCATCTACATTGATTGATCTTTATTATACGTCTCTACAGTCTGCTTTAAACTTTATTATCAGGAACACACTGAAAAATATGCACCCGGTGCTCGCTGTGAGAAATACGCTATCAACAGCTCATGAAGCTGCTTTAAAGTAGACTCCCACTGAGAAAGAGATTAAATCAGTGCTTTTTAAAATCGGTACTGGCAGTACAATGCAAGGCCATCCATGTTGCGCATGTGCAAAAGTCGTGAGAACAATTTCTGGAGTCACTCTGTGTTTCAAGCGTCTATTCCTGAGTCACAACCAGCCCAAAACTGAGTGTCTTAAAACAATGGCAATTTCTGGTTTCCTCGACTCTATTGGCTGGGCAGCTCCTCTGCTGGTTTCACACGGAGTCACTCAGATGACGTCACTCAGCTGGAGAGTCCCTGAGGGCTCGGAATAGGCACTGGCTGGACAGGAGTGCCTGGCGTCTCCTCCATGTGGCCTCTCATCCTCCAGGCAGCTAGACTGGCTTCCTGCAAGGCCATCTCAGCGCTGCACTCAGGAGAGCCAGGAAGCTTCCAGGCCACTGGAGGCCCGGGCTCCAGATCTCTCACCACATCCCTTTTGCTACAGTCTGCTGGTCAATGCAAGTCATGAAACCAGCCCACCTTCTAGGACTGGGGAAGTAGACTTCATCTCTTGATGGGAGAAGCTGCACAGAATTTATGGCCACATTTAATCAACCACAAGATTGCAGCAGATCCAAAGTCACCCCAACTTTCTTACTTCCTGAGCAGAAATGGGTGAGTCCAGGAAGTGGTTCTCCTGAGCTGGTGCTCCTCTGAGGAGGAAAACATCCCCAGGCTCCCACCCTGATGGAGAATCCACCTGCTGCTTCTGAGATTGTCCAGCGCCTACATTCTTTGCAGCCAAGGGTCCAGTTGCAGAATTAACAGATCACTCTACCCCAAAAGCTGTTGCTGGAATCTCTGGGTCTCAAATTTGGCTGCATATTGGAATTCTCTGCAGAGTTTTTTAAAACACTGATGTCTGGATCCCATCTCCAGAAATCACAGTTTCACTGGTATAGGATGTGGCCTGGGTATGGGGGATTTTCAAAAGCTCCCCAGGGCCGCTAAGTGGGCAGAGCACTGAAGTTTAAACCTGAAACTGCCTTTTCTCATTCGGCAAGAAAGATTTAACTAACACCTGTTTATTGTACCTACCTGGTCATTTGTGATTTGTAAGTGAAAAGATAGTGTTATACACATATATACACACACACACACACTCACAGAATGTTCTGGTAGATGATAATATAGGAGACAACTTCAAGTGTTTAGGGTTTTGCAACAAAGTGTTTTGCAGAGAGCTGTGCTCTCTTAACTATGAAGAGACACCCTATGGGCAAACAGCCGACTCTCAAGTTCAGAACAAGCTGGTGTAACTTGTGGTCCATTTGATTTCCTTAACCCAGGGCCACTGGAAGTGAGTCACCAACAGGGGAATACCACATTTATTTGAAAAAAAAAATAAAATTAGCCAAGCTTCTGTTTCCTTAGATCTTGGGACTCTAAGTGAGTCAGGCAGTAGACTCCTTCTCTTTCTGTGGCTACCTAGGAAAGGTTCTTGGGATTATTCTGAACACAAAAGTTTGCACAATTCCTTTGGTGTAGCCCCCAACTTTGTATCTGGGAAAATAGCATTGAGCATAGCGATCAGGAGCAGAGATGTGTCCCAATATCTGATAAAAGCAGAAGTACAACTTCTGGGCGTGGGGAAGCTGTCATTTTACTCATTCTTAATAACGAACATTTCTGCACTTCCTACTGGGCTCCTGAGGCTTGTCATGGTGTCAGAATGAACTTCTCCATTGTAATGGCCTGCAGGCTAATTTCAGGGCAAAACAAATGTGTGAAAGACAGCGAAGTGCTAGAATTGTCGAATAACCTAGTGATTATAAAAATGTCATTAGGTAAACCACTCCAATGCCTGGAAAGCAGGAATAAAATGCATTGACTTTTTGCTTTTTCATGACACTTCAACGGTAGTCTTTCCAAGTGTGGTCCCCAACCAGCTACATCAGCATCGACTGGAAACTTGCTAGGAACGCACTTTTTAAAAAATTATTTTATTGAGACCATATTGGTTTATAACATTGTGTAAATTTCAGGTGTATATTGTTATATGTCAGTTTCTGTATAGATTGCATCATGTTCACCACCAATAGTGTAGTTTCCATCCATCACCGTATGTATGTACCCCTTTCACCCTCCCCTCACCTCCTTCCCTTCTGGTAATCATCAATCTGTTCTCCTTATCTACATGTTTGTTTATCTTCCACATATGAGTGAAATCATATGGTATTTGTCTTTCTCTGTCTGACTTACTTTGCTTAACATAATACTCTCAAGGTCCATTCGTGTTGCTGTAAATGGGACACTTTTGTCTTTTGTATGGCTAAGTAGTATTCCATTGTGTATATATACCACTTCTTCTTTACCCATTCATCCCTTGATGGGCACTTGAGTTGCTTCCAAGTCTTGGCTATTGTGAATAGTGCTGCAATGAACATAGGGGTGCATGTATCTTTACGTATTTCTGTTTTCCTATGCTTTGGATAGGAATGCACATTTCAGGCCTCTCCCCAGCCTGGCTGAATCAGAAGCTCAGGGGGTGAGGCCCATAATCTGTGTTTTAATGAGCCCTCTGGAGAAAGCTAATACATGCTCAAGTTTGAGCAGCCCTGTGCTGCAAATTTGAAAAATGGTTGCCCTTTAAGATTCACTGAAGATCTCACAAAGGATCCATCTCAGAGAAATGGCATTTGGACTCAGTTGTGCAGACAACAGGTGTAAAAATTAGGAAAGATACAAGCATTTTTACAAATATTCTTGCGATTCCAGCATTTTGCATAATGTTTTATGACCCAAAGCCAGGAGGGAAAATCTTGTGATTCTTTTTTCTGTGGGAATTCCCCAGGAGTAGTGGGCTACAAACAATACCACAAGGGCCTGGTCCCTTTCATCCACCCAAGAAGGGGACAGCTGAGCAATTATGACTATCAGCTGTGTATAATGATGACAAGACCTTCTTCCACGGCCCCGCGTATGTTTGTTCTCACCCTCTCGGTTCATCTTCATTTCTCTGCCTTTCTCCATGGGAGGCTGTATCAGGCTTACCAGAATCATCCTGGCTTTACCTTGCTCCCTCTGTGCAAAGTCTTTTCACATCAACAATCACACAAGCTTTACACAGTCCCCCAGAATTGGTCCTAGGGTCTAAATCAGAACCGACCGGTGCATCAGAAAAGCTCCCATTATCAAGAGAAGAAAGCACTCAACAGTTCTAGCCTCTAAGGAGTGAGTGGTTGGTAGCTGAACCTGAAATAGAAGGAGAAGATGAGAAGATGAAGCCACACAATGAGCACAGTACAGACCCCCTGGCCCCTTCTCCCCGGGTGGGAGCTGCGTGGATGCTGACCACATTGCCTTGTCTACACCATACCACCCTGAACGCCAAGACCCCTAGGAGCCCGAGCCACCTTCAAAGGCCATTCCCAGGAGATTTTCTCAGCAGACACCAAATAAGGCACAGTATCGGAGAAAGGGACCACACACATTCAAAATGACAAATACTTTTCTTTTTTAAAATTTAAACAGGAAAGTAAAAGCCCTGGATAATTTTTTTCATATGACAAATGAAAGAAGTGCTAAGTAAAAAATAAAAAATTCCAGGGAAACTAGAGTAAATATCTCTTTTAAAGGCTTTTTGAAAGCATGGGGATAACTAAACATTTTTCCATAGTTTCTGCTTTTTTAATTCAAATTTTTTACCACTGCTGTATGTGAAATTTGTAGACTGCTAACAAAGAACCTCGGTTTTCATAATATTCCCTCTTTTTAAAAAAAAGAAATCTGCTGAATTCTGTTGTAATTAACTGATGTTTGCGGTTGCTGACATACCCTTTTTGATATCGTGTTTTCTTTGTACAATTTTTTGGGCCAAAATATCATCAGAAAGAAAGGCATTTTTAGCTCTTAAAGTGATGTATGCAGCTAAGTTGGAGCATTGCCTATGGCACTGAGGTAGTTGTAGCATCAGCAATTTACAGATTCTAATCACCTCATCTCAGGATGTTTTATTTCTAATTCTTCATCTTGATCTCGGTAAGTGGGGAAGGCAGTTTAAAAAGAACATTTTGTTCTGGCCTTTCTTATTTTCAAGCCAGCTTTCTGAAAACACAGGATTCTTCAAATATTATTTTATGCTGGGGCTTTTTTGGATCCCAATACAAAGATAAATTAAATATTGCAAAGATCTGAGAGGAAAATTTAATACAAAGATGTGCATCCACCACAGTAATACAGGCATTTGTGGGTACAGAGAATAGTTCTGCAAGATGCAGTGACACTCTGTAGTATTTTGGGGATGCTGCGGTCCCAGCAAACCTCGGAGATGTCCAGGTAATGCTTGTCCATGTGTTAAAATTTGGCTGGAGGGTAGCCCTTTTCCTGCCAGGAAAATAAAATGACCTTAAAGGACATGGACTGGATTTACTCAAGCCCAGAATCAGTCCCCACCTGCCCTCTGCGAGCCCCAGGGCTGGGAGAGGTCGGAAAATTCTTCCAGCCCTGTCCCACACACCCACAGACTTTCCTCGAAGTTCCTTAGAAGAGAGGCAAGTGAGAGGTTTTCCTGTTATTTCACCAAAACCAGTCACCGTAGAAAAGGAACTTAGCAGACCCGGGTACTTCGTAGATTATGAAATCGCATGCCCACATTTAAAGGTGAAAATTAAGGCCCAGTCTGGCTGGAGGACTTGTTGGAACAGAAGCAAGTTCCCAGCAGAGAGAGTCTCAACCTTGGGCCATGGTTGACTCCCCCGCCCATTGGTCCTTTATTCTAAGCCTTGGTTTCCAGGGCTCCCCAGCCTGCACACAGTAAGGAACATGGCCCTGGGACAGTCAGGGGTCCCAACCCCCAGGCCAGATGGATCTGGAGCATCCAGGATGGGACCATCAGGGATTTCCTCCTCCATGCAGAAGCTGAGGCTTAGGTCTGCGAAGGGCAGGAGATGAAGAGACAGTCAGTCGTGGTTGTGCCCTCCAAGTTCACTGACAAAAGTCACCATTCAGGGCTCCTGACGCTAAGACTTGTCATCTCAAGCCATCTCAGGTGAGGCCACCTTACTTGGGGCAAAACTGGAAAGTCCAAGGGGCTAATTCTAAAGCACTGGTATTAACATAAGGCTGCTGATCACGACTAAGGCAAGGCTTGCCAGCACAGGAGGTCCCCCTCAACATCAACAGCATCTCGCAAGGACAGTCACTATTACGTTGTGACAAAGACAAGAAAGACAGTCAAAAAGACTAAGAAACCCATTGCAATACCAATAAACCTACAGTGAGATTTAAATGTTCTCATTTAATCACACAATTTTAATGTGGAAAATAATTAAAGCCTAGTAAACGCATACTCTGTGCAAAGTACTTTGCAAGATGCTTGTAAAGATAAAAGGCGAAAATAGGCACCTGCTTCTGGAGGCTCAGGGCCAGCTGCCTTTGGAGATCCAGGGTAGGGAGTGTCATTCCATCTGGAAGAGTCTGTGGGACCCTTCTTATAGGAAATCGGACTTAAGGTGGACTCAGAGGGAAGGGAGAGCAGGATTCCAAAAGGCAGATGTTGTGGTGAACAGCATTCCAGGAGGAAGGAACAGCTTGAACAAAGGCCTGGAGATGCAGGGGTACTCTTTAGGGAATGACAATAAACTCTGTGGCTAAAACGTATGCCAAGTGGGAGAAGGGAGAGGAGACATAATCAGAGAAAAGGCTGGATTCCTTTTTAATTTTTTTTATTTGTAACTTGGAGAACTTTCTAGATCTCCAAGATCAATGTATGAATCAATCATTAGATGGCCAGGAACTGGGTTTATGTAGACATTCTCAAGGATATTGTGACCTATTTGGGAAAGCAATCCTCTATGCGGGAAACAGTTGATATCACTCTCATTAAGGAAAGTGGGGTTCTGAGTCACTGGGTGGTCCAAGCGAGAAAAAGGAACAGTGAGCTTAGAATGAAGAGACGGTTCTTGGTTCTTGAGTTGATGTTCCCACAGGCAAGCTAGGTAACACTACATGGTCCATCTGGAAAATATGGGGTGAATGACTTTTAAGTCTTGTTCACAACAGTCAGGAACGAGGTAGGAACTGAGACTTCGTGAAAGGGGTGTCGTGGGGGCAGCCTGGAAGTAGGGGAAGAAACATAAGTCCTCCCAAGGACAATGTGAAAAATGCAGGATCAGTACAGAAACCCCAGTCCCTGTCACAGAGTTTACTGTCTTTAGACACTTGTCACAGTAAAACCAAAGGCAGTTCTTGGGAGAAAAATCAGCGGGGACCAGGAGTTAAGTAAGTCATGTCCTGGCATAAGAAGGATCTTTATGATGCGTTTCTTCAATCTGGCCATCTGTCTTGTCTCTTTCTGCTGGCTAACAAAAGCCATTCAAGTTCTTTTCCACGTTCTGAAAACTCCTGTCATGCAGGGTAAGAACCTGCTTTTCAAAAGAAATTGTAGGAGGCAAGATTATAGAGAGAGTGAAACGAATCATTCCACATTTTTGTTTTTTGTTTTTGATGTGGCGACTTCATACCGTATTTACAATTGTTCCTACTATTGTTCAGAAAACTGCAATCCAACTTACTCTGACATTTTCAGAATCAGTGAGGCAGGACCTGCCCCCTACCAGTCTGTTTCCACGGTGGGAACCACACACGGGACGGGGCAGCACTGATGATGGGAGAACAGCTCCTCAGTTAGCCACCAGGACCAGCTGCTGATGGTGGCTGTCCATCAGTTACAAAACTGACCTTCGAATTAGAGGGTGACTGTTGGAATCTTCCAGAGACACCAAAGAATGGTTATCCCTCTTGGTTCTCCCATCAATGGTGCAGTCTATAAGAAGAGCCAAAAGATATTCCCACTTTAAAAAAAATGCCAAGGCCCTAACCTACTCTTTTCTATTGCTGTATTTACTACTAACTTCCAGTCCCAGATAGGTCAGCATGTCTCTTCATCACTAAACTGGGACGTGAGACATCAGTGGAAGAATTATAAACAAGAGGAAAATGGTAATCTGTCCATGTAACAGTTTCTGCAGGTGACTGAAACTTCAGTGCTATGTATTTTTTAAAGATGATGTAAATTGTATTCTATTTATTATTATTATTTATGAAACTGACAGAAGGGGATTTTGCAGTTTCAAGGCGATGCTCTAAATCTGACTGTCTGCTACATGAGGATCCATCCACAAGGATCCACGTGGACTCATCTGGCATAAATTGATACAGCAAGTCTGGACATCTTGTTTCCATTTATAAATGAATCACTTGAAGGGTTATCCTTGAGAGAACTCATGGAAGCAGCACTGGACCCAGTATCAAAAGAGCAAAGTTTCAAACCCAGCGGAGTGAGCTTGGCCAAGTTAACTGACCCGTGGAGCCCCAGCTGCCTCATTTATAAGACAGGAGAATGACATACTCAGAGGGTTGTTTTAATAATTATGTGAGATGAGGTGTTTGAAATGCCTAGCAGAGTATATGAGGCATGGCAGGTGTTAAATAAGTAAGTCTCACCACTCCTCTCGTTAGCCTTGGAATCTTAGAATGCAGAGCTAAAGATGGATACCAAGAAGCGATATGATGCTTAAAAGAACATTACCTGATGATGATGAAGGCACTGACATCATTTCATTTCAAAAAGAGAAATGTTTTCGTTCGTTTGGGGGCGAGGGAATGGTGTTGGCAGGGGTTGTGTAGAGGAAGCTGAAAGCTCTATCTCCCCAAATAGAATGGGATTTAAGACAGGAAAGTTTCTGGAAGGTGGGCTTCACTTTGGCAGAGCCAGGAGCTTTCTGCTGGATTGGGGAATGGCTTACTTTGGAGTAGCAATGCCCTCAGCACAAGAGGACTTGAAGAACTGTCTTAGACAGACAATTGGGTGGAAGACGCCGCAGGGACAAAAACATCACAAGAGGGATAAGACGTTAAATTAGTTGCTCATTTAAAACCCATTCTGCCCTGAAATTCAATGTCAATGAGTGGCCATGTCTAGTCCCATAATTCGGTCTCAAGAAAAGGAGGAGGAGAAGAAGAGGAAGAAGAAAAAGAAACTAGAAGAGAGGGAATTTTTTGTTCAATATAATTTATAGTATTTGCATTTTAATCATTTTTCCTTTTATTTTTTATTGAAGTAACCTTGGTTTATAACATTATGTAAATTTCAGGTGTCCATCATTATATTTTGATTTCTGTGTAGACTGCATTGTGTTTACCACCCAAAGACTCATCACCATCCATCACCATACACGCGGGCCCTATTACCCCTTTCACCCTCCCCTCTTCCCCTCTGGTAACCACTAATCTAACCTCTGTATCTATGTATTTCTTTGTTGTTGTTGTTATTTTTATCTTCCACATATGAGTGAAATCTTATGGTATTTGGCTTTTTCAGTCTGACATTTCACTTGGCAAGATATCCTCAAGGTCCGTTCACGTTGTCACAAAAATACATAAAGAACTCATACAACTCAGTAACAATAAAACAAACAACCCAACTAAAAAATGGGCAAAGAATCTGAACAGACATTTTTCCAAAGAAGACATACAGATGGCCGACAGGCACATGAAAAGATGTTCAGCATCACTAATTATCAGGGAAATGCTACAGTGAGATCAAAACTATAATAAGATATCACCTCACACCTGTCAGAAGGCTGTAATTAAAAAAACAAGAAATAACAAATGTTGGAGAGGATGTGGAGAAAAGGGAACCCTCATACACTGGTGGTGGGAATGTAAACTGGTGCAGACGCTATGGAAAACAGTATGGAGATTTCTCAAAAAATTAAGAATGGAACTACCAGATGATCCAGCTAGTCCACTTCTGAGTATTTATCCAAAGAACATGAAAACACTAATTCGAAAAGATATTTGTGCTCCTATATTCATTGCAGCATTATTCCAAAAATCCAAGAATTGCGGGGCTGGCCCCGTGGCCAAGTGGTTAAGTTCGCGCGCTCCACTGCAGGCAGCCCAGTGTTTCATCGGTTCGAATCCTGGGCGCGGACATGGCACTGCTCGTCAGACCACGCTGAGGCAGCGTCCCACATGCCACAACTAGAGGAACCCACAACAAAGAATACACAACTATGTACCGGGGGGCTTTGGGGAGAAAAAGGAAAAAATAAAATCTTTAAAAAAAAAATTAAAAAAAAAAAATCCAAGAATTGGAAACAACCTAAGTGCCCATCAGTGGATGAATGGATAAAGAAGATGTGGTATATATATATATATATATATATATATACAATGGAATACTACTCAGCCACAAAAAAGATGAAATCTTGCCATTTGCGACAGCATAGACGGACCTTGAGGGTATTATGCAAAGTGAAGTAAGTCAGAGGGAGAAAGCCAAATACCATGTGATTTCACTCAAATATGCAAGATAAAAAGAAGAGCAACAAACAAACACATAGATAGAGAGATTAGATTGGTGGTTACCAGAGGGGAAGTGGAGAGTGGGGAGGGAGAAAGGGTGACAGGGCACATGTGTACAGTGATGGATTGTAATGAGTCTTTGGATGGTAAACATGGTGTGATCTACACGGAAATCTGAATATAATGATATATACCTGAAACTTAGACAATGTTATAAACCAATGTTACCTCAATAAAAAAACATTTTTTTGAAGTTAAAAAAGAAAAGTGAAAATAGATGTATAACCCCCAATAACAATCAAATCTCACCGAAAAGTTCAAAAAATTTTAGATTTACATATCCAAATGGAAATGGCACTCTTCTTCTATCTGACTAACTTCCTCATTTTCCCCATTGCCATATGTGGATGGCTGAGTTGATAGTGAGGGATATCTGTGTCATTAGAAGAACTGAGAAGAAGTGAAGAAGTGAAGAAGTGAAGTGACCCCCATAAAGAACACAGACTCAGATGGGAGCTGCAGGCACAGAGCTGGCTGTCGTGGAAGACATGGAAAATCACAGTGCAGTGGATTTAAATGAGTGGGAAAGAATCCTTCCTTCACTCTAAGACTTGTCAAAACTGTTAATAAACAATACGCATGTGGAGTGACAGATTGTCAGACAACACACCTTCAAAAGAATTTTCATTGAACACGGCTATGGCTGTGAGGGTGAAAATAATAGGTAAACGACACCCTCCAAGTACATAGAATTTCCTGACATGCAAAGATAGGGTGTAGATCAGCAGTTCTCAAACTTCTTAGTTTGAGGAACCCTTTTGACGTAATTACTAGCAACCTTAAAGAGCTTTAATGTGTGTAAGTTATGTCTCCTGATATGTGCCTCAGGAGAAATTAAAACTGAGAAAATTTTAAAACACAAGAACGCACAAGCCTGCATTTCCATGGTATCAAAACATCCCACATCATGTAGCTTCTGGAAATCCACTGTAGACTCTTGAGAGAAGAGAGTTTAAAAAGGCAAATAGCACCTTAGTATTATTACAAAAGTAGTTTTCACCTCTTGCATCCCCCTGAAAGGGTCTCAAGGACCCCCCAGGCTCTGGAACACACATTGAGAATGGCTAATGTAGACCAAACCTGTGAGTTTATTGTTCTTTTACTTTTTTGTGTGTGAGGAAGATTGGCCCTGAGCTTACTTCTCTTGCCAAGCTTCCTCTCTTTTTTTCTCCCCAAAGCCCCAGTACATAGTTGTATATCCTAGTTGTAGGTCATTCTCATTTTTCTATGTGGGGCACCACCACAGCATGGCTTGATGAGCAGTGTGGTTCCACACCCAGGATCCCAACTGATGAACCCTGGGCCGCCAAAGCAGAGCATGCAAACTTGACCACTTGGCCCCAGGGCCGGCCCCAAACCTATGAGTTTTTGAGTTTCCTCCAGGAACCCCCAACTTGGGCTTGTCAGAAGAGGCAAAATGGATGGGCTGGTGATTTCCCCATCCTTCTCTCACAAAAGAAATACATTTTTTTACATTTTTTTTTTACGTTTTATTTATCAGGATTCTAGCTTCATCTTCCTTTGAATATAGAATTCCATGGCAAAAAAAAATCCCAGTTTTTAAACCACTGGTAGAATATGTTTTGTGAGGTATAATACATAATAGAGAGAAGAAACCCCAAGGATTTGAGAAAATATGGTCTTCATTTTTTAAAAAAAGGGAAATATTTCTATTGAGGACTGACACTTCAGTTGTAAGAACAGTGCAAACATTGTTTCTTAGAAGAACCCAAAAAGTATGTCAAATGGAAAAAAGATCATAAAATACGTATTAGCAAAGAATACCCATTATAGTAATATTTATAAGTAAATGTATTTATCCAGAAATTATTCATTGAATACTACTGTGAGACTGGCACTAGGTTAGCTACAGCATAAATGACCTTTTCAATTAAAAAAAGATCAGTGAGTTCATTTTGGAGGCTTGTAAAGGCAGGAGAAAGACAATGACAGGGTGGTGACATCTACAGATGCCGTGGGGACACTGGATGAAGTCCAGCATGGGGGAAGTTTTGAGGGAGGAAGCCTCCAGCTAGAAGCCTGGAAGCCAGGATCTGTCCTCAGGTCACCCCTGAACACTGAGTTACGGGGCAAGTTTTCACCACTCTGTGCTTCGCTTTCCAGAATCAAGCCTAATCATGACCTCCTTTCAGTATAAAGACAATAGAGCTATCAATATGAAAAAGTCTTAGAATTAAATGCGCTGACAATGAATTAAGTCATGCTGTTTTGAAACTGTTTGTTGAAGAATTACCTACAGACAGAAATATGCACATCAGACTAGCAGCATCCTAATCGAGAGATGGACCATTATAATGCCCCTCTCGGATCCCTCGTAGTACTACCCTCGTGCCCCAGGGAAACTGCTCTTCTGGCTTCTTATAGCACAAATTGCCTTTGCTGTTTTTGCGCTTCGCATGCAAAATATGCTCTTTTGTGTCTGGCTTCTTTCGCTCAACATTATTCTGTGAGATGCAACCTTATTGTTGAATGGAGTCATAGACTGCGCCTCCTCGGCGCTATGCAACCCTTCACTGTGTGAATTCTAGAAGACAGCAGGAGTGGGGAAAAATCCTGGCAAGAGTCACCAGGCAAGCCTTCAGGATTTCTGAAGCCCTCAGGTGAGGAGCTCATGTACCTCTTTGACTAGGGGGAAGGCGGAGGTGCTCGGCTTAGGGGATCCCCAAAGGACCATAGGACTCCCGTGGAACTTGGGATTTACTGGTCCCCCAGCAATGTACAGTCTGTGCTGGTATTGGTAGATACTGGAGCTGATTACAGTCTGATTTACGGCAACTCGGTTAAGTTTCCAGAGAAGCTGGCATATGTTGATGGCAATAGAGACAGTAGGTGAAAGTAAAGCCAGTGTCTCTGTCCTTTGGCATTGGCCGTTTACCACCCCGAGTGTATGTCACAATGTATGTATCCACTCTACTCTTGAGGTATGTGAGTCATTTCGTATCTAGCCTTTTAACCATAGAAAAGACCAGACATTCTCTCTTATCCACAAGGATCCACAGGTGAAATTCACCATTTCCTTTCTACTTTAAATGAGTCTGATCAAAGGAATTTCTCGTTTGTTTTCCTTCCATGTCAGGATTAGAGCTATATGAATTAAGTATTATTAATTTTGACTGCGAGTTTGGGAAAGGAGAAGAGGTTAACACGTTGACAACTGGCTCTCGTGTTTCTCCAAAGGGGCAGCGTGTCTGCGGCTTCTGGGAGGGACAACATGCCGCCCCCAGATGGTCCTAATCAATCTATGGTGACTGAGGAACAGAGTGGTGGGTGGGTGGGTGGGCGGGAGAAGAGACAGCACCCAAACAGGATACCAAAAAAAAAAGGGCGCCTGAAATTACCACTTTAGAAAATAAAATGATGTTTACGTAGAGACTAACACAATTTCTTATTCACACATCCCACCTATGACATTAATCAGAGCCTTCACCTGTGGCCATATGTCATGTTTTCCACTCCTAGTAGTTGACAGATCTTTTACTTTGAAGTGGCAGAAGAAGAAGAAGAAAAAAAAAGAACCAGAGCTGCCCTAAAAGGAATGAGGAAGTGAGAGCTCTCCAGTGTCTGGCTGGCGATGGCTGTGTGACAGCCCGTGATGCTCTTTCCGGTCTCAGTAATATTCTGAATTTCCACCTGCCCGCCCCCTCTGCCTTATAATGCAGAACACGTGAAGTTAAAGCAGTTCGCTCTCCTTCTCTCTGCCAGTGGATTAGTAGGAGCAGAGAGTCATGCTGTTTCTCCCATTTTCCACAGTTCACCGGAGGTAAAAGAACTCTGGCTGGAGGCCCTCCGAGGGTAAGTACCATAAATGAACATGACAAGAAAACAAGGTGCTGACAGGTCTCTGGTCTTTAAGATCATATCCAACAGAAAACAGCTAGATCGTGGAATATGCAACAAATAGTTTAGAGAGACACTGAAGGCAAAAAGCTTTGTCACAACATGAAGCCTGTGCTTTTGGGGTATGAGAATTCTGTAAATGTTATCTTTGTTTTATGTCTGCTGCAAGCAGCGTCCTAGGAATAAGTTTTTTCCTTTTTGAGTTAGATGAGAAAATCCACGCAAACCACTTAGTATAGTACCGGCCACATAGCTCTCCAAAAACCTGTTAGTTGTTATTGTAATTGTTATTTGGATGATCTCTTGATGAGAATGTAATAAATGAATAACAAAGTTTGGCATGGTGACGATATCAGGTTTAAATAATTTAGAAATAAGTGTGTTCAGCTGCTGTTCTTAACAGCGTGACAGCTGGTGACATCTAACTGACTTTAAATGAAAACCTTTCTACCTAATAAGTCCAAACTTTGTGTTTTGCCAAAGTGGCGATGAAATTGGCCAACTCGTTGTATGTGTCCCTCTTAACTCTTTCCCGTGTGACTTCTCGTAGACAGAGCCGAGGCCACACGGGAGCGAAATTCATCACTGGACAGTCAGCCCAATCGCTCATGAAGCTGATAAGCAGCTGCAATGTGGTAAGTGTCCTTCTTACATTTATTAATTCAAATTTTCTAGAGTCAAGAGTCAAAAGATGTTTACCTAATTTGACTTTTTTCTCTTTTAGTCAAAAACACTAAATGCCAATAATATGGAGACATTAATTGAATGTCAATCAGAGGTAAGAAAGCAATTTTTAAAACTGCACTGGGAGAAGAGGGGAACTTTCTGTTTTACTTGAATGTTGTTTGGATTGGTTAATCATCAGAGTAGAAACTTAACATCATTAATGCAGTAAATTAAACACATTAATGGGGTTCTTATATGATGACAATCTAGACTTTAAAGTTGATTCCAGAAGCTAGAAAAAAAATCAGTGGACTCTATTAAGTAATTTTAATACAAATAAAATGTTGCATGTGTATTTTGTGGGGAAAGACTGGGTAAGTTTCTTCAGTCACTATTTTTAACTAAAATAAATATATTTTTAGGGTGATATCAAGGAACATCCTCTGTTGGTATCATGTGAGAGTGAAGAGAGTATTTGCCAGCTAATTGGTGAGTTTTGAAAGCATACTGGTCTTTTATGTAAGTGCTAACAACAAATGATCTCGGTTTGCAAAACCACAGTTCTTTTCTCTACTAGGAATTTTTTTTTATATCTTTCTTCTAAAGACCGCAGAACATTAACACTTAAATGACAGGCTTGCTCCAGCTCACTTGAGCATCAGAGTGCTCTGATGGAAAAGATCCTCTCCGTAGCCGACATCTCAGCTCTCCAAGGGCTTTCAGTGGGGTTAACTGATCTTCCGGCCATTTATATTTTGACAAGCAGAGCATGCATACATATGAAAAATACACAGTAGCCTTTCCATTTTCTTCCTTAATGGAGAATAAATCTAAGAGCCCATCGTTACTAATCTCAAATCCCAAAGAACCCCACCATTGACTCTTAATTTTTTTCATGATGCATTTCCTTATAACATAACCCTGATTCAGTTCTCCTGAACAATATATGAGGACAAGCCACTGCTCTCGCCATCCTCTTCCACTTGTCGGTATACAATGTATAGAAACATACGCCAATGCCTTCAGAAAACAGAGCTTTTATGATTAGAGAAAAAAGAAGGAAGGAAAGAGAGAGAAAGAAGGAAATGTGTGAGATGCAATACCCTTTGCACATGTCTGCAGGATTTTGCAAGGATCGAATATCTTGGCAAAGTTTTGCTGATAATTCCCAATTGCCGGGTCTCGGGGCAAGCCTTCCTGCAGCGATTTGTGCCTGCCCTGCCTTAAAGCAGCCACCGGGATCCCCTGAGGGTGACGGCAGACAGACTGAAGGATGTAGCTCCCTCTAGTGGCTGATGGGCGCCAGCGTGGCTGCAAGGGTTTAATGGCCAGCCCAGATAAGAGCCTTCAAAATGATCTTAGCAAGTCACTTCCTCTCCTCATAAGTTTCGTTTTCTTCACTAGTCAAAGGAGGAAACTAAAATAATCTACTTCACATCAGAAATGCCCACCATAGTTATTAAGGTCAATATGTTAAGGTGGTTGTTTATGACCTACACAGTTAGATTTTGCTAATTTTCTGTAGCAAACAGCTGGGGAAGGGGAAAAACAGGAAAGGTGGAGCCTTTGAGGAACCTTGGTGTTGATGTATAGAGACTGGTTGCCCTGGTAACAATGTGGTTGTTTTCGGATTGATTCTTCTAGATTAGGATCCACGCCCTTTGCTTTCTCAGTTTTTCAAAATTATTTCCCCTACATGGCACACCATCGATGACATTACATGGCTGACAATATCCATCATCTTCTATGGATCTTTGTTTATTAATATTTTAATCTAATTTTTCTCTTTGCCTTGTTTTCTTGGCTGTAGAAATTAAGAAGACAAAGAAGGTGCTGTCCTGGCCCTTTCTCATGAAAAGATTTTCTCCATCATCAGATTTTTCTGGGGCTTCAGAGCCAGAATTGAAAGTGTCGCTGTTTGATCAGCCCTTGTCAATTATCTGCGGTGATGATGACACACTCCCGAGACCCATTCAGGTAGGTGTGCATTTCCTCGTAAACCTACTTTGGTTTTCTGCCAAAGGTGAAAAATCCTTGGGAAATTTAAATGTCGTTCTCATGCTAAACTTGTTGGGGTCGATCTTTCATTTTCTTCCACTTTTAGAAATGGTGTTTCCACACATGAGTACAGTCAGGAGAACACCTGGCCGCTTCCGGTCTAGAAATTAGTTGTATTTGCCAATGAGCTCAGATCGATGGTCCCTCCTCCATCCTTCTGACTTCATGGAATCAAGAATGCTGAAAACGTGTAGCTTCTGAAAAATCAACAGACAGAGATGTGGTATAGAGTATATGATCAGAAATCCAATGTTTATATGGAATGACTTGAAAGGAGGGAGACCTGAAATAATTTTAGAATGTGCAGAATCAGAGCTTTCACAATTTACTTCCTTTTGGAAAAATGGCCCAGTTGAGGGAGGCAGTTGATAGCAACTGGACTGAAAGGAAAAACTGTCATCAATAGTCTCTTGTTCAGTCCATCTTAGTGTCACAAAGAGCTAACTTTTATGGAGAGGATATTTTCTGATAGGTGAATTTAGCTACTGTTCATGTGCACAATTTTAATTCTCCTTCTCCCACCTAGACGTAGATTTTCTTATGTTGGTAGTAGCAAAGTGTGTCTTCAAGCCAAGGGTAACCATTTTCTATTCCTATACCTCCTTCCTATTATAGGATATTCTCACTATCCTGTGCGTAAAAGGTCCTTCCACGGAAGGGATATTCAGGAAAGGAGCCAACGAGAAGGCCCGCAAAGAGCTAAAGGAAGAGCTCAACTCAGGAGGCGTGGTGGATCTGCAAAGTCTCCCTGTGAACCTGCTGGCGGCGGTCTTTAAGGTGAGTTCATGGCGTTGGTGCCAAAGAACCTGCCCAGAGGCTCTGGCACGTTAACTCTCAGGAAGTAAGAAATGGGCTCCTCTCCCTACAAATCAAAGTAAACTGATCTTGGAGTTTTATGGGGTTTTGTTGAGCCTTTTATTTACTTATATAAGCATCTCTGTTTCTAAGAACTTTGACTGTCCTGTGGCCAAGTCAGTACCTCTAAACTGGGTGGCCCCTCTGATGATAGCCTTACTGTGCCTGTTGTTAGGAAGTTGCTGAGAGAGATTTCCCCAAACTAATAAAAGGCAGGGAGGAAGGGGGCACAGCCTGTGTTAGGATAAGCATAGGGTCCTTGAGATGGAACAAATAAGGTGAGGACGAAGACGCCAGCACATGATATAATACAAAGAGGCCAAATCGTCCCCCTTTCATCCTCCAGGACTTCCTCCGGAGTATCCCCCTGAAGCTCCTTTCCTGTGACCTGTTTGAGGAGTGGATGGGCGCCCTGGAGAAGCTGAATGAGGAGGACAGGATTGAGGCCCTGAAACAGTAAGTCACCAGAATCATTCCCAGAGGTCAGGCTGTCATGGGCTCCATCTTTTTGTTCTTTATATAACTATTTCACAAAAATTGTAAATGTTTAGGAAATCAGAGTGGAATTGCTCATCCACTCTCAGAATAAAAATCAGGAGGGACCCCGGAAATTTTTTAAAAGTAGTTTTAGCCAAATGAGAGGAAGCACTTCTTCAAAAGGTAGAAAATGAACTTCAATACTCACAAATCTCAAGATGTGGGGGAGCCTAAAAATAGAAGTAGTTCAAGAAGGTGTGAGGCCAATTCGTAGATGAAAACCAGTTAACCAGCCAAGCGTAGGAATTTGGGTTTTTCCTTAACCTACATAGATTGGTGTTGTGCGAGACCGCAATCCTCCGGTAAAACATCCCCTAAAGCATAGTAGAGCAATGTGGAAGTGATTGTTCTGTTCATAAAATTCCATAGCTTATTTTGTAGTCTTATAATTAACCCAAATGAAAACTATATAAAAACAAATCCCGTGACAAAGAAAATAATTACATTTGTAAATGGAAGTGTGACCTGTTAGTGACTACAGGATCTTAAACGCCTAACTTTAAAATGTCAGCACTTTTGCCAAATCCTGTGAAAGTCTGCCTACATATTATGATTGGCCCACATGGCTACATATTTTCAGTGAAAAATTTATTGAATTGAAGACATTGGAGACTGTTCCAAATTCCAAATTGAAAATGCTACATTTATCACAATAAGTTTCTACTTAAAGATATAAAGCACTTTCATAACAATAACTTCTTATGAGAAAGGAAAATGATCCCTACATTAGAGTCACCATTTCATTTTTTGAAAAAGTGCAGCTTTATAAATCTAGTTTATTATTGTTAGTACCAATGTTGCTGTTTAAATGCTGTCTTGGTCATCTTTATGAACATGCTCTTATAAACTGATTTATTCTCCATAATAGTTTCTCGGAATCGGATAAAAATGTGTCATCTTCGTTTGATGATCGAAGTTCAAAAAAAGGCAAATGCTTATATTTCAAAAAAAAACAGTCTTGCAGTATTAGAAACAGAAAGACATGCTACATGGCTAAATGATTACTCGACAAAATGATTGTCAAAATGTATTAAACTATGGAGTCTATTTCAGGAGTTAAGGCTTCATAATTTAAGATCTATGTAGATAACAAAGGGCTGTGTTATTGGTGTCCTAATTACAAAGGCGGGTTTCTGAGGTCTTCAGGATCTCGTGGTTAACCAGTTTCATTCCCTGTTAGTTGCCGCTGGAAGTGTCTGAATGAACATTTCACCATATTACTTGTGAAATGCATCTTCCTCATTTTAAAGGAAGTCTGGGTTAGACAGAAACTTTCAACTTGCTACACTGAAGCTAGAGAGACCATGAGCCGCTTCCTCTGATACTAGCTCCCCTGAACTTTATTCCAGGGTTGCCGAAAAGCTGCCCCAGCCCAATCTCCTGCTACTGAAGCACCTGGTGTCCGTGCTCTATCTGATCAGCAAGAACGCGGAGGTCACCAAGATGGACGCTAGCAATCTAGCCATCTGCGTGGGACCCAACATGCTGAGCCGAGAGAATGACCAAAACCTGTCATTGGAAGCCCAGAAAGACTTGAACAATAAGGTTTGTTCCGGTCTATTTCTGAGAAACCCCCAATTTATGATCTCACCATCTGTTTGCAAAAGCCGAGCAATGAAATGCCTCTGAATTTCTCTGACTGACTCAAGACCACGGTGAAAATCTGAAATGCAGAATGCTTTAGTCATCGTTCTGCTCCCTTAGATGTGTGCATTTGATGACACTGAATAAACCCAGGGCCGTGTCCTCCGTCATCCTACCAGACAGGCAATAAGTGCTACAGATTTTTACGTCACTGTCTCCCAGGACCGAAAAGCCCTTTCGTTTTTTTTTTTTTTTTCCTTTTGTGCATCACACTCTGTCAGTCCAACTATCAATTTGGGCAACTCCTTACTTAAATGAAAAATTTAGTCACTTTAAAGTAAAAGATTTTTTTTAATTCTCAAATTAAAAGTACACGTCTCAAAAATAACTTTAACGTAGATGATTGCTACCAATGTTCTAGATGGTCTTTCCAGAGACATAAAGATCTCTTATGCTCATTTTGGCACCTCCCTGACAGCTGACCCCCACCAGGTCCCCATTCTTTCCCCACTCCCTTTAAAAATAAATGAATAAGGATATCTTTAAGCTGACAACCTGCTAATTTTTCCTCACAGGTTAAGACGTTGGTGGAATTCCTCATCGATAACTGCCTTGAAATATTTGGGGAGAACATTCCGGTGCATTCCAGCATTGCTTCCGATGACTCCCTGGAACACACCGACAGTTCAGGTACAGAATGTAACTGCTGATTGACTATGATTTGTGGGGAAAAGTTCATGCCAGTCTGCCAGTCCATGCCAGTAACGAAAAATATCTCTGGTATTTGAAGCAGAAATTACCTTCACAAATCACCAAATCAGAGTAGACTCAAGTCCGTAGGGAAGTCTTTAAACATGAAACCCTTGCTCTTGAATTTTCCTGCAATATCTCCTCTGGCTTACGCTCTCATCGAGCTTCAGCCTGGAACTTTCCAGTTCCTGTTTTAAATCACGAAGAACTGCCAATTTTATTTACTAAGTAAATAACCAGAGGGTTGAGGTGAGAAATTTTTATTTCCACATAATGAAATGTGGGTCCGTTAAAATGGAAAACTTCCATAACAGACCTACCAAAGGGTCAATTTTTAAATTGAAGATCAATAAATTTTCAGTGAGATGCTCTTTTCTCTCTTTTCTCTCTCTCTCTCATTTCCTTTTCCTGTTTCTCTTCTCCACCTCCAAATAATAGATTTGGAAAGAAACAAAATTTTAATGTGGCAAATTCCTTTCATATCAAGCCCCAAAGTAGCTTCACCAATTACCTAGGGCCATTCTTGATATCAGTAGGGTGAACTGTCCTGAAGTTTATTTCCAGAAGTAATTGAACAAAAAATCAACTGTCCCTTCACTTCCCCCAGACATGTCGACCCTGCAGAATGACTCAGCCTATGACAGCAACGATCCTGATGTGGAATCCAGCAGTGCCATCGACTCTCCAAGCAGGCGGCCCCAGGTGCCCTCGGAGACGGCCGCTAGCTTGGAGCCCAGAGGCCCCGAGCGCACTTGGGAGTTAAGCCGGGAGCCCATCGTCAGTACTGTAGCCAGGCTGAAAAGCTCCCTGAGTCAACTCGACAGGCGGTACTCAGAACCCAACATGCCCTCCTCACAAGAATGCCTTGAGAGCCGGAAAACAACCCAAAAACTAACGCGAAGTGAGGATGACTTCACCATGGCCCGCAACAGCTCTCATTTTGAAAGTGAGGAAGCTGAGGACCCATTTCCAGAGGAGGTGTTTCCTGCAGTTGAAAGCAAAACCCAGAGGCCACAGGACCTGAAGGTGAAGTACTGGACTCAGGGTTCGGGGTTACCATCGGGGCTGGTGCCCAAAGCTTTCTCCAGTGGCTCTCTGGATGCTTCCTCTGACAGCTCCCCCATGGCATCTCCTTCCAGTCCTCAAAGAAGTTTCTTCACCAGACATCAGTCTTTCACAAAGACTGAGAAAAGCAAGCCCAACAGAGAAATTAAAAAGCATTCTATGTCATTTTCCTTTGCCTCTCACAAAAAAGTACTGAGCAAAACCTCCAGCTTTGGGTCTGGGAAACCCAAAGGGTTTCCCAGAGACCAAGCAAGGAAAGATTTGAAGAAAGAGAGCCAGCTTGCTGGCCGAATCGTCCAGGAAGACTTGTCTGAAATCCACGGCCAAACTAATCTAGACATTAGCTCAAGATGCTACGCTCTCTCGGTGGAGAATGTGTTCCAACTCGTTGATCAGAGATGCCCTGGAAGTCCGCCATCTTACGAAGAGTCCATTCGGTGCCAGGCATTGGAACTCGCGGCCTACGGGAGCCAAACAGTTGGCAGCGTGAGGGCCAAAATGCTCAGCCAGGACAGTGGACTCTCAGCCCTTCTGCCTTTTCGCCATGGAGGGGATTCCAGAAATATATGCCATCGAGAGCCACTTGATGGACACGGGACTGAGAGCTGGAAACAAAGAAGGACTGTCTGTGCTTCTGTGGAAACAATAGGGCAAGTGACTGTCCCAAGGAGGCCTGAGCTGCCCCGGCTGAGAACCGTGTCCGAGTCGAAACAGAAGACGAAATGGGACTACCTGGTGCGGCGATGTAGTCAGCCGATCTTTGAGGCCGACCAGCTCCAATTTGCTAGAGAATCCTACATTTAGGAAAGCGGGCTGGACACCATGACACAGCTGGCAGTGTCTCTGTAAATGCACGACTGTAGAGAGAACTGCTTTTAGACTCTGTTTTCAAGAAAAGTCGAGAATAAGCTCCTTTAGAAAAGTTGTGTAGGGCCCAGTTCAGAGAGCAGAGTCCCAGGGGCCACTCAGGTGGTGTCTGTGTGTACTTGAGTCTGGGTGACAGGCAGCAGATGTATAAAATATTTTCTAGACAGGGCGTCCGGTGCAAAGATGTCCACAGAAATATGTGTATATATTTGTTTGTGAACTTGCTGTCAGCTACATTGCTGTTCTCTTCCTCCTGGGGTGCTTTTCTATTGAATAGTGTTTAAAAATAATTGTTGCCTTTTTTAATGTTGCCTTAAATGTCATGACAATTTTCCCATTTTCTGGAAACTCTATGGAAGGGAAAATGTTAAAACCGCTGTTAGAAGTTTACTCGAATTAGCAGCTTTGTGATAACTGATGGCCACAGTAAAAAGACAAAGGTGGCAAGGCATAGAGTTCCGTGTTTGCAGTTATCAATGGCGTTGCAGACTCCAGTAAAAGAAAAGTATGGAAAATACTTCGATATGTCCTTTTAATCATTGAATTTTAAATTTGGGTAGATTAGTGAAAATGCATCGTGTCATTATTAACTGATTTATAGCACTTTGAGATTTTTTGTTGTTCAGTGATGTCTTCTCCGATAGTGTGGAGGAAATTACTTTGTGTGTGTTGGAGGTCACGTGTAAAACTTCAACGTAATTTCACTACAATAAATTGCCTTCCTTATTTCAAAGTGAAAATGTTCATTCTTTGCTGACAGGTTGCCTCTTCTCCCTCAGTTCACAGAAACCCACCAAGAAAACCATTCACATGTTGGTCATTCAACCAACGGTGACTGAATATACGTTCGTTATTCTAGATTAATGGGCAGGCTGGGGATCTTGTGTTTAGGAAAAAGAGACGATCCCTATTCTCTAGAAGTTTGCAAAACCATAAAGTAGAACCTGCTTTAAGCTGTTTTTTCAGCAAACAGTCACTCAGAGGCCAGAAAATGTGGTATGCAAATAAAAAGTGACATAGCAAATATAATATTTCTTGTTTTTAGTAAATTAAATTTTTCAGTACTTTTACAAATCTTATTTTTATGATGCTCAGTTTGCTTGATTATTAGCAAACCTCATGGTAAAATATTTGTCATATGTTGAAACTTTAACGTTCAATGATTAAGGTATTTATCCAGTATCTTGGAGATACTGGACTTTTATTTTCCTTATTTTATCAACCTCTTTCATAAACCACTGAGCATGTTTTCGATTTGCTAAAGAAATATTTTTGCTGGCTAGCTACCAGATGGTGGAGAGCTATTCTTTTCAGAGGTGATTTATTAATAATGTGATACAAAGTTAAAAATGTTGTAACCCAGATTGCTCAAAGCAGCATGTTCAGACCTGATAATATCATTAAAAACACTTTATTGAGCACAGCAATAATGTATAAATTTCAAGGGGCAGATACTCCTCTCCTGACTGCCAACTTAAGAAAAGCAATCTTTTTCCAGAATTGGACACTAATAGTTATAGCTACAAATTTTAGCATCTAACACACGCCAAGCACTATGCTAAGTATTTCAGGATTGAACAAAAAATCCTCTATCAAGTTTTTAGCAACTTGTTCTTGAGAATCAGAGAATTTTCTCAATAGATGACTAAGACCATAAGTTAGGAAGACTCAAATCTATTCCACTTTACTACTGACCCGACCTTCAGTGACCCTACTCAGGTCATGAAAACCCTACCCCAAATTTCTTTATTTTAAAAAAATAGGAGTGATCCCGGGAGGTAGAAACCTGTCACGTGGAAGTAGCACAGTTTGTTGACAAACATTCAGGACCTTCTCGTAGTCAAGCAAATGTCATTATTGTCATTGTCTTTGCACAGTGGAGAAAAGGCCTAGTGACTATTTCAAATATTGTACCGTGTGGTGTTCCCACTTCTAGCCACGAAGTCCTCTGGCCTTTTAAAATAGGACTGCCCAACCTGGTCACCAAGGGAATACATCAGCGAGGGCTGCCATGACAGAGCACCACCAACAAGTGGCTTCAGCAACAGAAATGTACTGTCTCACAGTTGGAAAGACGAGACAGAAATCAAGGCGTCAGCAGAGGGCCCAAGCTTGCAGTGACATTTGCATGATACTAAGATGATACAGTAGACAAGGCCCCAGGAACACCAGAGTTCCATCCTCCAGGGAACTCCTAAGGACCACGCAATCACAAATGTGCCTGACACCCCAGTGCAA
Organism: Equus asinus; assembly: GCF_041296235.1. Lineage (NCBI taxonomy): Eukaryota > Metazoa > Chordata > Mammalia > Perissodactyla > Equidae > Equus > Equus asinus. Next base: position 30,735,985 of record NC_091790.1, read on the forward strand.
AGTATGGTAAAAACAGGTTGGAAGTCAACGCCTAAGCTGGGTCTTCGACCTAAATCCAGGTCTGATCCCCAGCCTCCGAGCCACTGGGCACCCCAAGCAGCTGTGCGTCATCCCGCCTGAGCCTAGCTTATGAGGGCCCTTGGCCCTCTTATCAACTGAGAGGTGGGGAAGCACATACAGTTAACGTGCACACTAGTGAAATTCCAGCATTCACTGTCCTGGGACCTGGCTGAGCACACTAGAATGTCTTCCTCTTGGGGAAAGTAGGAAATTTTCTCTCCTCCTTTAAAGAGGGGGAGGGTAGGTTGCCACATGCTTTTGCTAGCATCCCACATGATGCACTGTGATTACCTGTGAGGACCTGCTGTGCCCACCCCACCCCTGCACCACCCAGGACTTGGTTCAGAAATGCTGACTTGTGAATGTTAATCAAGGTTGGGTTCTTGTGCTGGAATTGAGCAAATTGCCATCACCTCAGAGCTCAAGCCCAGCAAACACAATGCCTGTGTTACACTGGGGTCTCTGAGCAGTTGAAGTGGCAATGACGGGCTCGTAGTGCTAATAAAACAGATAATAGTTCATGGCCACAGTGTTTCCGTGGCCGTAGATGAGAATGTCTAAAGGACGATAAGCACCATTTATTCTAACGCACTATTAAGAATATAAATTCTAGCTGAATTTCCCTCGTTGTGATCTCACTGGAGGACCGCCAGTACATGCCTTCCTCCTGAAGGGTCAAGTAGAGGCAACCCACATCAAATGGGATCTCACATATTTCGAGTTTCTTTCTTAGTTGAATTATCTAAGATCTTAATTCTGTATCTGCAAAGGGAGAATTACTGAGCCATCAGAGCATAAACATTTTGCCACAGATGGAAGTGAATCACTTTTTGGCAATATTTTAAATGTGGACTGAGACCCTGCATTTTGTCCACTCCAGAGTACAAATGAAATGTGACTGAGCAAAAACCCATGGGACGAAGGGCTACCCTCCTCCTATGACAGGCTGTGAGACCAGCAAACCTGCGGAAGGCAAAATCTTGCCAGAACAAGGCAAAGCAGAGTGATAACATCTTTGTAGGAAAAGAAAGACGATGGGTTGGCACAAGAAAGAGTACATGACCCTAATTCACAGGGCCTAAGTCCACACCCTAAATGTCCTACCATGGACCAGGTACTAAACACATCTAAGCATCAGGTTCTCCATCTATAAAGTAAGTTTCTCCATCTGTAAAACAGGGATGATAACATCACATCCGTTGTGGAATGCATGTAACAGAAAACCCAAATAACAGAGGCTTAAACAAGAAGAGGATTGTGCTGTCTATTCAAAAAAGAACAGACAGGCAGTTCAGGGCTGGCATGAGGGCTCCATGACAACCTCGGGCCCCAGGGTCCTTCACCCCAGGTCCAGCCTCATGGGTGTGTAACTCGTGCAGTTACATAAGGCCCACACTTAGAAGGCCCAGCATTGGGTTTAATGCTCTGCTGTTGGCATTTTCATTTTGTGCTGGATCCTGCAAATTATGTACCTAGTCTGGTTCATGCTTTGTAGTTTTCTAGTCCACCATCTTTCCTGTGAGCATGGTTCTCCTCCTCCAGCCTTGCCTTCCAAATTCCAGGCAGGAACTTTCTTGTTCAGTAACTTCTACCTACACCCCGGTGACAAGAACTTAGTCAGATAGCTAGTCTCAGCTGCAGAGGAGTCCAGGAAATACGGTTTTTCATGGGCGCATTGCCTTCTCCAACAAAATCAGTTAGAAAGAAGAGGACAATGGTTATTGTGTAGGAACTATTAGCCCTTGACGCAAAAATCAAATCAAAGAGATCACAGATGCGGTACAAGACATACTAATTTAGTTGTTCTAATAAAGGAAAGAGGGATAAAGCACAGATTATCTATTTAGTACAATAAGACAACTGAAAATGTTGAATATGACTAGAGATAATAAAACGATAAGGCAGATAAACTTGGAGTATTTCAATTATTCATATGTACATTGTGAGAATTTTATAACTAGACAAGAGTAGTTTTAAGTAAAATAAATTACTAACAAATATGAATGGACCTCCTACAATATAAAAGATACTGTATTTGTGTAAGGAATTTACAATATAGTAGAGAAAGAGGACACCTTGAAGGCAAAGATACTTTCCAAATGAGCGACAACAGCATAAACTGCTGTACTAGACACGAACGATTGCTTCACGATCCAATTAATTGTAGAGTATACTTCAAATTTATTTGACTTATTCCAAAGTCAGTAATGAAACAACAAATGGACAACATTTGAAACAATCATGAAATGTTCCATGGAGGCAATCATTTATGTGATTAGACTGTATCATCTTTAAGAAAGAGATTAGACTTCTTTTTTCCATCTTTGCTGAAAAAGGCATTTCCTATCCAAAATTGTTTTGGAAAAGACAAAGCACTAGAGAAGATAACTGTAATTTATGGGCTATGCTAATATGTTCAACTTTTCAAAACGACACTTATATCTTCTTACTTTCCTAACCAGAGATCTCCAATGGCTTCTTAATACTATTTTTATCACGTCTAAAAATCCTCTACCTACCACCTACTAGTCAAGGCCGACCTTAATCTAGCTGCATTCTAGGAAACCAAACATTTCTTTTCTTAACTCTCCAGTGGCTTTCTACCATAAATAATAATAGTAACAACAGCTAATATGAAATATATATGGGTACACAATCTTTCAGTTCCTAAGACATAGATAAAGCAGCGTTCAGATGAAAATTCTTCATGCCCTTATATAATTATATTAATAAACAAAAATAAAAGTGAATGCATTCAGCATACCACTCATGAAGTTAGAAAAAGAATAATAAAATTAAAGTTGAAATTAATAATTTAGGAAACAGGAAATGAGCAGAACTGATAAATAAAACCAAAGCTAGCTCTCTGAAAACAAACTTCTGCTTAATCAAAGCCAGGAAAAGAGACAAATCACAACTACACGACATAAGAAATGATAATGGGAAATAACAACAGAGACCGAAAATGAAAAGAATTAAAGAACTCTTTTGCTCAACTCCACGCAAATGCATTTGAAAATGTGAATAAGATGATCATCTTTCTAGAAAAACATAATTTACCAACCTAACTCCAGAAGAGAGAGAAAATCTAGACAGATGTATTTCATATAAGAAACAGAGAAAGTGATAAATCAATCTTGTGAATATCGATGCAGAAATCCCAGATAAACTATTAGCAGATAAAATGTACAAAGACTGAGTGGAGTTAGTACAGGAATGCAAGTGTGATTCGATGGAGCAAAATTGCTATCCCATCATTTTAGTAAGTTACAGGGAAAATATAATCCGCTCCATAGAAACTGATAAGGCACCTGTCAAAATTCAATCTCCATTACTGAATTTTTAAAAAATCGTTAATGAAATAAAAATCAATGAATATGATTGTTTTAAAGATGTCAATCTCAGACCAAAAGGCAGTGTTAAGCTTGATGTGGAAACACCAGAAGCTCCCATGAAGTCAGGAAATAGTCAGGTTGGCACTATTTGCATTTATCCAACACTTCTGGGTACCTCCTAAAGCAACGAGACAAGGCAAAGAAATCAGAAGAACAAAAATTTTGAAGGAGAATGTAAGGCTATTACTATTGGTAGATTATATGGTTAGATTCCTGGAAAATTCAAGAGAATCAACTAAAAACAAAAACAACTAGAAATAATAAAAAAAAAACAATAAGCTAGCAAGTTGTAAAATTAACATACAGAAATCAAAAGCCTCCATATGTACGAACAATAGTTAGAAAATATAGTGAAAGAAAAGACTCCTTGTACATTAGCAACAAACAGGTAAAACACCTGGGAATAAACTTAACAAAACAGAATTGACAAAAACTTTAAAATATTCCTGCAGGACAAGGAAGTGGAGTTGAACAAAAATAGAAGAACTTCCTAGGTTCTTGGAGAGTAAGATTCAAAACTCATAAAATATGACATTTTCCTAGGTTAATTTATAAACTTAAGGTGATGGGGATAAAAGAATCAACAAGAGGTTTTCGGCGGGGGGGGGGGGGGGGTTGGGTTGTTTTTGTTGCAGACTGGAACTAAACAAACGGAATCTGAAGACCATTTAAAAAATCAGTAAATGCTAATAGGAAAGAGAATTCTGTAAAACAGGAGCAATGAGGGAAAACTAGCCTTAGGGATTTTAACCCATATTCAATACGTGTCTAGGCGGCTCCTCAGCAAACCAACAGAATAGAACAGCCCAAGAACAGAGGCAAAAGCACACAGGCCTTTAGTATGTAAAGGTGGCAGTTCCAAGTAGTGGGGACTATAAGGATAATTCAATAAATGGTATTGATATAAATGAGTGACCAAATGGAAAAAAAAAAAAAAAGATGGTGCCATATTTCGTAATATATACCAGGATAAATTCTAGATGGATCAAAGATTTAAATGTGGGGAATGAAAGAATCAAGGTTATAGAAGAAATAAGGAAAAATTCTTATACAATCTCAGAGTGGGAAAACACTTTATAACATGACTTAAAATCCAGAAGGCGTGAAGGAAAATGACAAGTTAAAAATATCAAAATCGAAAATGTCTGTATGAATAAAACATCGTAAGCAAAGTCAAAAGACAAACAACAGATGTGGGAAAATATTTGCATCTCATAGAACAGAAGAAGCGCTAATTCCCATAATATGTACAGCCCCTGTAAATTGATTAGGAAAAGAGCAAAACTCCATTTAAAAATGTGCAAAGCCTGGGGCTGGCCTGGTGGTGTAGTGACTAAGTTTGCACACTCCACTTCGGCAGCCCAGGGTTCACTGGTTTGGATCCCAGGTGTGGACCTACGCACAGCTCATCAAGCCATGCTGTGATGGCATCCCACATACAAAATAGAGGAAGACGAGCACAGATGTTAGCTCAGGGCTAATCTTCCTCAGCAAAAAAAAACAAAAAAAGAAATGAGAAAGCACTTCAGCTATTGATACAAAAACATCTCCAAGATATATTAAGTGGAAAAAAAGCAATGTGTAGGTCAATATGTACAGTATACTATAATTTATCTTTAATAAAAAGAAATTCATAACAAGAGTTTGTGTTGCAGGCGAGGAATGGGAACTGAGGTGATGGGGCCGAGAAGAAGTAGAAGACATTTCAATAATGCATTTCTATATTTTTGTTGTTTGAACTATGTATTACCTATTCAAATATTAAACATAAAACAATAATAACTAACATTAAGTGCTTATTATATGCCAAGCACACTTAAATGACCTGAGAAATACCTGTGTGGGGTTGGTGTTTCAGCCTCTGGATAAAGTTGGAAAAGTGAGTCAAAGACCGATTTTGGAGGACCTTGAATATTCTCCAAACTGGGATTCACAGAAGAACAGTGGGAGCCACCCAAGTCTTCTGATGAAAGTGTATTTAAGGTGATTGCCAGGATCACGTAGAATGGTTCGGAGCAAGAGCAATTTGCCAGTTCTGAGGTTATTACCCAAACATTAGGAAGCAATTATGCTTAGTCAATAGGAAATCAGGCAGGGCAGCAGCAGTGAGAACAGAGAAGGACAAAGAGCCAGGTGACACAGTGCGGACAGTGTATGATCAATGGAGAGGGGCGGGGGGCACTCCAGGAGGACAGAACAGGATGAGTGAGGGCAGGAACAAGCGTGGTGTTCTCACGGAACGGTGAGGACTCTGGTCCTCAGAGTATGGCCAGGAGTCCAAGGGTGCAGGCTCCACAGACAGGCTGCCTGGGCTAAAATCTTTCGCCTACCACTTGCCTTGGATAAATCTAACCTTGGACGAATTACTTAACCTCTCTGTGCCTGCATTTTCCCCTCTGCGAAATGGGGACAATATACTACCTATTCCATAGGGCTGATGGAAAGACAAAATGAGATCTTACGCACAGGGATCTTCTCCATCCCCAAAAGACATCCGGCGTTCAATGAGTGCTAGTCTTCCTTGTGGACATCAAATTAGACTATTTCCCAGAAACTCAAGGAAAGTACCCTCTAGAAATTCAGAGTCAGATTCACAGAGAAAATTTTTAAATTTCTCAAGCCATGTGATCCTTCGCCGTTTGAACACAAATGCCCTTCAGAAATGCGACACTCAGTTCAAGCCCTTAATGAACGCAGTGAGGATTAGGAACCGGAAAGACGACATGATTTAACTCCGTTTGGACAACAAAGGCTGGTTAAATAAGGGCTCTTGCCTTGAATTACCTTTCGCTTTTTCTCACAGTGGAATCTCAACACTAACGTCGGATATAGTATGACAACTTAGCACATCAATAATTTCAAGATCATAAAATGTCCTCTTAGGGAAAAATACCAAATTTCAATGAAACTATTTTTAAGCCCAAGAAAAACGTAGAAGAAATAAATGTAAAATATATAGGAAATAAAAGTATTTAAAATAATAAGCTGAAAAGAAATGTTGACAAATCTACATATTAATTCTAAAAGATGTCAACACATTCTCGGCATTTTCTGATTCTCCCTAAATTCTTTACGTACTTTTAATCTATCTACATAATTTAAGTAATTTTCAGAGAACCTTCACTCATGGTCTCAGAAACCAACAGGAAGCCATGTGTCCAAATTCCTTTACTCACATCCCTCAACGGTATACAGCGTAAGTTGCCTGAACTATTTTGACATATGTCTATATAATTCAAACTGACTCTCTTATAATTAGGGAAGAGAAAGGAAAATGAGGAATCTATTTTAAAAGACTAAAAAATTTCTCAGTTAAGAGCAGGACATCTTTTGTACTGTGGGGAAGTGTTTTGACGTCACTGCTTGGGACAAGACAAGGGTCTGGATTACGAGAAGTAAATTCTCAGGCCACTTCTTTCTCTTCTTAGTTCTTTCTCTCCTTCATTCCTGCTTTCTATGGAAGGCAGCATGATCGCACTGGAAGAGACAATAGTCTGGGTTGAGAACAAAAGTGTGACCCTAGCAACACTCACTACCTGAACATCATGTTTAGCAAGTACCTAAGCATCTTTATATCTTTGGTTCTTCATCAGGATAACAAACAATGTCATTCTTCCATTGGCTTACTTTTTTAAATCAACTTCATTGAGGTAAAATTTACATACAATAAACTGCATCCATTAAAAATGTACACTTTGGGGCTGGCCCGGTGGCTGAGTGGTTAAGTTCCAGTGCTCCACTTCAGGGGCCCAGGGTTTGCTGGGTTTGGATCCTGGGCGTGGACCAACACACCACTCCTCAAGCCATGCTGTGGTGGCATCCCACATAGAAGAGCTAGAATGACCTACAACTAGGATATACAGCTATGTACGGGGACTTTAGGGAGAAAAAAGGAAAAATAGGAAGCTTAGGGCCAATCTCTCTCACCAAAAAATATATATATACATATACATTTTGATGAATTTTGCCCAGCATATATACTCATGGAAAAACTACCACCATCAAAAAATGGAACATGTTGATAATATTTGATATTGTCAAATTTTCTTGTTTGTTTTGTCTTTTAATCCATTCTAGAGGGTATGTGGTACTATCTCACTCTGGTTTTAATTTGCATTTTCCATTGACTAGTGATGTTGAGCATCTTTTCATGTGTTTACTGACCATTTGTAAAATATCCAATCTTATGCCCATTTTTTAAAAATTGAGTTGTCTTTCTTTTAAGTATACGTGTTTTGCAATTGTTTTCTCCCAATCTGTGGTGTGTCTTTTTGTTTTTGCTTTCTTACCTATATCTTTTGGAGAGCAAATGCTTTTTATTTTGATGAAGTTCATTCTAATGTTTCTTTTCTTTGTGATTTTCATCTTCTGTTTAATACATCTTTTCCCCACTCAGTGTCACAAAAACTTTTTCCTCTGTTTTCTGCTAGAAATTTTACAGTTTGAGATTTTACGTTTAGGTTTATGACCAATTACAATTTAATTTCTGTGTGTGATATGAGGTAAGAATCAATTTACATTTTTTTCCATATGGAAAAGACCACTTCTTCTTTTTTATTGATATACAATTGACATATAACATTATATTAGTTTCAAGTGCATAACATAATGATTCAATATTTGTATATATTGTAAAATGATCACCACAATAATTCTAGTTAACATCCATCACCAAACATATTTACAAAAACTTTTCTTCTCGTGACGAGAACTTTTAAGATCTACTCTCTTGGCAACTTTCAAATAAATGTAAAGACTTTCCTTCCCCCGTTAAATCTCCCTGGTGTCTTTATCAAAGATCAATTGATTGTACATGTCTAGACCTATTTTTGGGCTCTCCATTCTGTTTGATTGATCTATCAATATACTCATCCTTTTGTTTATAGTACACTGTCTAGATTATTGTAACTTTATAATAAGCTTTGAAATTAAGTAGTGTAAGTTGTGCAACTTTGTTCTTCTTTTTGAAAATTATTTGGGCCATTCCAAGTCCTTTGCATCCATATAAATTTTAACATCCATATGTAAATTTCCAGGAATTTTGATTGGGATTGAATTGAATGTGTAGATCAATTTAGGAAGATGTATTTAAGATTTGATATCTTAAAATTATTGAATCTTCCAATCTATGAAGATATTATATCTTTTCACCCCTGTAGGCCTTTTAGAACTTTTCTTAGCCATGTCTTGTGGTTTTCAGTGTACATCTGTTATTAAATTTATTCCTAAATATTTTGATTTTTGGACTCATTATAAATGGAATTGTTTTTAAATGTCATCTCATGATTGTTTGCTGCTAAAATATAACAATAGAATTGATTTTTTTAAATTTTACCCTTATACACTATGACCTTCCATATTCACTTACTACTTCTAGTTGTTTTGTAGATTCTCAGAATTTTTGACATAGACAATCAGATTAGCTGCTGTTTAAGAAAAACCCAATCTTCCTCTTGTGTTTCTCCTTTACTCTCATACGCCTACTGTACTCAGAGAGCTTCTGACACCAGATGTTTGGGGGTTTTTCTCCATGACAAGCACCAGCTGGATGTCCTACATTTGTTTTGGGGGTTTTTTTAGGTATGCTTTTTGGTGAGAAAGATTGGCCCTGGGCTAACATCTGTTGCTAATCTTCCTCTTTCTTTTTCTCCCCAACGCCCCAGTGCATAGTTGTACATTCTAGTTCTAAGTCCTTCTAGTTCTGCTATGTGAGATGCCGCCTCAGCATGGCTTGATGAGTGGTGCATAGGTCCATGCCCAGGATCTGAACTGGTGAACCCTGGGCCACTGAAGCAGAGCGCACAAACTTAACCACTACGCCACCGGCCGGCCCCGGGATGTCCTACATTTTCATTCAGTTCTGACACTGTCTACGTGGAGATAGTGTCAGATCCCACAGATTAAGGGTTCAGTCCCATGAGACTGCTCCCCTTCCGCATTTCAGATGTCAATCACAAGTGGTAGGTCCCCAGGTTACCCCAATTCTGTCTGACTTGGCTACAAATTGGGGGTTCCCGGGACCTCTCCCCATTGGATTCGATCATTTGCTAGAACAGCTCACAGAACTCAGGGAAACACTTACTTACGTTGACCAGTATGTTAACGGATGTAATGAAGGACCCATGAACAGCCAGATGAAGGGATACACAGGGCGAGGTCTGGGAGGGTCCCCAGTGCAGGGGATTCTGTCCATGTGGAGCTGGGATGTGTTACCCTCCCAGTACATGGTGTCTTCACCACCTGAAGCTCCCTGAACCCCATACTATTGGGATGTTTAGGGGGGCTTCATCACATGGGCATCGTTGGTCATTAACTCCATTTCCAGCCCCTTTCCCTTCTCAAGAGAAGGGGGGTCAGAGCTGAAAATCCCAAGCTTCTCATCACGGCTCGGTCTTTCCCATGACCAGCCCTCACCCAGGAGCCATCGAGGAGCCCACCCGGAGTCGCCTCATTAGAACAAAGGACACTCCTATCACCCGGGACATTAAGAGGGTCTCAGGAGCTCCGTGCCAGGAACCTCAACCTCCTCCTCTCTCTCTCTCGCCCCTTCCCCATCCCCCTCCTCCCGGTTGAATACCAGAAACTCACACCCTCCCCCAAGATTCAACTCCACTCTTCCTGCTGTTGTTCACTCTCCAGGTTCCTTAGACAGTTGTTTTTTGGAGTTTGTCCAGAATTTATAATTGCAACTTGTGGGAGGGTTGGTCTGTTAGGAGCTTTCTCCATCGTACCCTGGGAATGTATCTCTTTCAACACTGTATATGCAACACCCAGTAAAGAGCTCTCAGCCATGGACTGGTGCCCCTGGTCCCCTGAAGCTTTATTAAAAGGATAAAATGTGATCACATCTTGGAAAATTCTTTTGGCATGTTAAGAATGCTGTTAAGTTTAAGGAGGCATTTAGATATACATAGAAACTGATCGATTTCCAAAGATGCAAATATGGCCCAAACAAATGTTAACGAAAACATATTAAAGCCTTAAGGAACCAGAAACATGTCAAGTGGGGGGCCCTCACTATATAGGGTGACAGGGAAGCCATCTGGTCATTTCATTCATGACCCCAATTTATTTATTTATTTTTTTGGTGAGGAAGATTTACTCTGAGCTAACATCCATTGCCAATCTTCCTCTTCTTTTTTTGCTTGAGGAAGATTAGCCCTGAGCTAACATCTGTGCCAATCTTCCTCTAGCTTGTATGTGGGTCACTGCCACAATATGGCTTGATGAGTGGTGTAGGTCCACGCCCAGGATCCAAACCTGCGAACCTGGGCTGCCAAAGCAGAGTGCACCGGACTTAACCACTATGCCACGGGGCTGGCCCCTGACCCAAATTATTTTTATCTGTAAATCGGTAGCAAAAAGTGGTGAGGTTTTCATCGTGATTGGAAATGAGAAAACGTGTAGTTTGCTTTCTGGCCAATTCGTAGGTGGGATGACGCTTGAATTGTATGCACTTACTTCCTAAGAAAAACTTCACATGGCAAGACTTAGCTGTCTAAATCTAAAGTTTTAAGGGATGGCAAACATCCACAGGCCTCAACACACATTGAGATGTGTAAATCTAAATTCATTCCTTTAAGGATTTTTAATTATAGAAAAAGTTCAATAACTCCTTTAAAGATGGGGATTGTTTGTCTATTCAACAAACTTTACAGTAGGTCCAAGTAGCAAAACAGTCTGTAAAATTGGGCATTTAGCCCCAAAGGAGATCCCCTCTCAAACTGCTAAACTGGTATTGCTAAATCTAGCAGTTCTTGCCAAGAATTTTTACAGGTGTTCATTTGCATGTGTGAAATTCCTCCTGTTACATCAGTCTTTAAACAAGTCTAGTTAGCTTTCAAGTCTAGTTTGTGGACAGTGGCATCTGACTATCCATCCCCATGGTGCAGATAGTAATTCTTCAAAATTTCCAGCCACTCCTGGAGATTAAAGAGTTAGAAAATAGAAAGGCAAATTTTAAACTACAATCTACTGGTCCAAGATCATATCATCAAACGCCCAGGTTTAGCGTATGTCTTCTTATTTAATATCCTGGCCTTGATTGTCTTCCCCCTGCAATTTAGACAGCATACAATAATTGGAAGCCTCACCTTCCAACCCCACTTCATCTTGTTTACCAAGCCCTTCAAATCCCACCCTGTTGCCTGGCCCACTAGAAGATGTGTATCTGCTCCTGGAGTCCACTCCATAGCCACTGTCATCGCTCCTGGATGTGGCCCCCCACAGCCTTGCCTCAGAAACATGGCAGGCCAGGCCCTCCATCATCTGACCCCGCCTACTTCTCCAGTTCACCATTCCAGGTGCCCCCTGCACCACATGCCCTTACCCTACCTGTGGCTCCCACATGCAGGCAAAGCTGAGCACACCTGTGCCTTTCTTCATTCCAGCTCCCCTACCTGGACCAGCTACACAGTCCCCACTCCCCCACCTCTGCTCCATGAAGACACCTGACCTCTTCCGTGAAGCACGCACTGAGACCACCTCCTCTCTTACGTAAAACTGATCCTTTCTCTTCTGTGTCCCATATTTTAATATCCTTACGTTTTTCACATTTCTCTCCCCCTAGCAGACTTATAACTTCTTTGAGGGCAAAAGTGGGTCACATTTCTCTTTGTATTCCCTCGTCCTAAAAAAACCTCCTGACATGCTTAAAATTCCTTATGTGTTTGTTGAGTTAACGAAAGAACAAACAAAGGAACATGTACCCCATAACTCGATCAGGAAAATCCGACAGTGGTTCCCTACACATCATTCATCTGCTTACAGCTCAGCTTTATATAAGACTTTCTCATACAGAATTTCTGCAAATGACAGTCACTCATCTTTCTACCACTTCCGTCAATATTCGTCAACCTCAAAGGCTCCATGATTTAATCCTTTCCCTTTGATCCTTCTTTTATGCTATATTCTAGATCCCAAACTCCTTGGGAGGAGATGTAAGGCATTATCTTTCTTCTACTTCAAACTTGGCTCCTTCTTGGTGCCAAGTATTATAACTAGATGGGGAGTTTCTTAAAAGATTTACCACTATCTCATTTAATTAATATCCATGTTCTTATAGATTAATAATTAATATCCGTGTTTTTATAGATGAGAAAATTAAGAAACTTTCCCAAGGTCACACAGCTAATGAGAGATGAAGTTGGCATTTAAACAAAGATCTATCCTATTCTGAAGACACACTCTTTTTGTTTGTTTGTTTGTTTGGAGGTGTTTTTTTTTTTTTAGGAAGATCAGCCCTGAGCTAATATTGCTGCCAATCCTCCTCTTTTTCCTGAGGAAGACTGGTCCTGAGCTAACATCCATGCCCACATTCCTCTACTTTATATGTGGGATGCATGGCTTGCCAAGCCGTGCTATGTCCGCACCCAGGATCCGAACCAGCGAACCCTGGGCCTCCGAAGCAGAACGTGCAAACTTAACCGCTGTGCCACTGGGCGGCCCCAGACACGCTCTTTTTCTCCATCCCAGAAAGGGGGAGAAGGAGCAAATATTCCAGGCTGGATACTCGTTTTATGTGCTTTCTGTAATAAATCTTTTATGTTTCACAGATGACATATTTCTAAAACCACAGAGTAGTTCCATCAACATGGGTGAAGCTTATCTTTGATCAGAGATAAAAGAAAAGAAACTCCTGGCTTTAAATTAAAACCACATATATGTGAAAGTAATCTTATTACCCAAATCTATTTTTCCTGTGTTTTTAAACGTTAAGACACCCAAACACAGTGTGTGTAGAACAAGGCCAGTTGAGGGGCTGCCCCAAGGAATGAAGTCATAGACTCACGCACATTACCACAATTTGCCAAATTCATTTCCAAAAATGTCTGCAGGTCTCAGATCCTTTGACAAAAATAACTCATTTTTAGGAACCGGAAGAGTTAGGGGGTTTTTGTATCTTCTTACAAGAAGTTTCCATCCACTGGCTTTAAATTTTACTTTTCATTCAAAAGCACAGCACGTTTTTATACTGAAACCTCCTAGGAAGCTGAGCGCCATTCTCTCACATTCTGAGTCACGGCTGTGCTCAGAATAGGTAAACAGCTCGCATCCTCAGACTCTTACTAGAGAGAGCCGCTGAGACCTTTCGGATCAAAAGGAAATGATCGGTAAAGATGCCTCTGATTCTGAGACCTTCTGTAGGAAATGGAAAAACAGAAGCTACAATTCTAAATATTAGCATCAGATTCAAATAACAACTTCGAAAAAGGACTGAGTTGAAACTTGGGCTGCTTCAAGTCAGATTCAAGTTTTTGGGGGCCTGATGCTTATATAATTTTGGAGGTCCTCCAAAAGAAAAAGAATGCAAAAATAGAAATACAGATTTAAGAATGAACACAAATATTTATATAGAATGAGAAACTCACAAATTATAAATTTAATGAAGCTGTGGTTTGACAACAAATTCCCCATTCAAAATTACACAATATTTTTATTAATCTTCTGACACATTTCACTCATGCTTCCTTTTCTATAGTTTTTGGCTGCGTACACTTTTTAATCACTTCTTCCTGTTAAGAAAGATTTTGTAATATTTTCTATAGAGAGAATAAAAGTTAATTTTTTCAGCTTACTTGATTAAAATTTGGGGTTCTCTAATACTAATAGTTTAGAATAATTTATTTCAGCTTCTCAATTCATTATTGGTAATGTCATGTGAATTTTTAAGATTGTTGTCAAATCTGGTGAAATCTCTATCAAGTTTCTTTCATATAAGGGTTGTAAAATCTGGAAAAATTTTCCACTGACTACCTTTGGCTCCACACACTTCAAATCTTGTTTCTCCTCCACTACCCACATACTTTGAGTGTTAGGCTCCGTAAAAAGCGTTCTTGTAGTGTTCTACGAGTTGAAAGCTGGGTGAGTAGGCACAGCGGTCAGTGGGACCATCTCTAGGAGCCCTTCCTCCCCAGGACAGCTATTAACAGCTTACCTATTCAAAGAAGTGATGGCAAACCACATAAATAAATCTCAGTGAACCCAAACTAAAAATATTTGTAAGTCAACTTTCTCTAAGTCCAGTCCGAAAACCCCCATGGCCACTCCAAGGAAATCCGAGTGGGGAAGGGGATGGTGGGCGTGGGGAGGAGGGCAGGGATCAGAGCAGAAAGAGACAGGAGTCTTAACTAACTGCTATCTTTTGCAAATTTTACAAAGCCACATGACCACGTGAACTCATGTTTTACCTTGACCCCTCCTGAAGTCTCAGGAGGGACCAGGGTCAGTGAGCAGCCCTTCACTGGAGTTGCCTTTGCTTCATAACAAAAGCCACCTCTGGGCTCCCTAGATTTTTATCCCCTTAGTCTCCCACTAAAATCAGTGAAATTCGTCGGTGAACTCATACATTACTTCAGTCTTCCACCCACTCTCCATAATGACAGTCATGGAGACTCAAATAAATTGTGGAGGGCGGAGGGGGAATGCTCTTTATTAGGGACAGACCTCAGGCACCGGGTTAGGTGGTTTGCATATATTCATTCACTTATTTCTCACAGCAACACTGAGAAATATTCCTCCCACGTTCAGATTAGGAAGCAGGCTCAGAGTCACCATGCAGCAGAGCAGGACCCAGGACCCGCTTCCTGAAGCTCTTACTCTCTACTTTCAGTGACCACTTCCTACAGTCTTTGTTCCCTATCATGATAAAGTAACCCACAAATTCACTATAGAAAACATCTTAAGTATAGATAAGTAGAAGGAATTGTTAAAAAGTCACCTAGAGTCCCATTACCTAGGCACAACCATAGTAAGATTTTGGTCTATTTCCATGTTAAATGGAACATAAAAACATTCCCAAAACACCAGGAGTTTATTGTCTCATAATTGTGAAGGCTAGAAGTCCAAGACCACAGTGTTAGCCAGGTTGGTTCCTTCTGAGGCTGTGAGGGAGAATCTGTTTCAGGCCTCTCTCCTAGCTTCTGGTGGTTTGCTGGCAGTCTTGGGCATCCTTTGGCTTCCAGAAGCATCACAGTGATCTCTGTCTTTACCTTCATAGGTGTTCTCCCTGTGTGTGTGGGGGGGGGGGGGGGCGGGGGGGTGAGGTCTGTTTCCAAATTTCCCCTTCTTAATAGGACACCAATCATATTGGGTTAGAGACCCACCCCACTCCAGTATGACTTCATTCTAATTTAACTAATTACATCTGCAAAGACAGTATTTCCAAACAAGGTCACATTTTGAGATACTGAGGGTTAGGACTTCAACACATGGACGGAAGGAGGAAACACAATTCAACCCATAACATCATCCCCAAATCCATGAGCCAAAGAAAACTAATGTTAGCAACTTATTATTAGGTAGCTTTTTAAAATACAGCCACAAATCCTTTGACACTCTTCCCATTGAAAGTGGGGTCTATGGCCCCTTCCCTCAGTCTGGACAAGTTGGCAACTGCTCCGTTCAGTGGTCCTAGTATTCAAGTCATCACAGCCCAGGCACCAGACAGGGGAGTGGAAGGGCTTCCAGACGTTTCAAGCCCCTAGCTATCAAGTCATCCCCAGTTTGAGTCATTCCCCAGTTTGAGCCCCAGGCCTCAGGGAGCAGACAAACCATCCCCACTGTGCCCTGTTCCAACTCCTGACCCACAGAACCTGGGAGCAGAAGAAAATGGTTATTGTCTAAGCCACCATTTCTGGGGGAGCTAGCTACACAGCAATAGTAACTAGAAATGTTATGATTCTTCGTCTTTTCTTCTGTGCCTTTAAGAACCTCTCTCTCACTGAAGTGAGTCACTAACTTCTTAGATCAAAAGGAAATGATAAATCGTTTATCTGATTCTGAGATTTTCTTTGACAGATAGAAAAATGGAGAAGCAACATCTCTAAACGTGAGCATCCTGCGTACGGAACGGATACGCTGATCCCACCATAGGAAACGCAAGGACATTCACATGTCCCAGGTGGAAGACGAGACAAAGTGAAGCTTAAGGACTCAATGGCTGCTAATACATGGTTTACTAGTTGCCCAGTTAAAAGCACCACAAATCAGGCAAACATCAGAGTTTTAAAGATGCGGAAAATATGTGAGGCTCTTGGAGATGAAAATGATCAATTTGCTGCACTATTCAGCTCTTGCTCTGAGTAAGGGGGAGTGTTTAGGTCTTCTGGTCATTGAATCTCAAGCAGGTAAACAGCCAGTATTAACAGATGCTGGACCCAAAGCAGTTTTAAGTTTTAAGGGACATTTCTTCTGAAACATGAGGTAAAACACGTGGTGGAGAAAATACATTTTCTGGATCATGCAAGTAGCCCCAAGAGAAACAGCTCAGGGAAGTTCTGCAGGCCAAGCTTCACCCCTAGGCTGGAGAACTGACCAGAACACACAAAGGCAAATCAATGCCTGCATTTTGATCCAAAGTGAATAACGTTGGTCTTATAAGTCCTTGTAGATCATAATTTCCTCATTACCAAATTTTTCATCGTGGCTGCTCTTTCGGGTAGCAGAAGTCTTCGAATATTTTTAATGAGGCACAGGATGGTCTATGGTGCTAGACTTTGCAAATCTGGAAGTATTTGCTATTGCCTTGAAAGACAACAGTCTTAGCTGGGTATGAGGTTGTTCCCAACATTTTCCCCTGAAAACTCTATTAGATTTAGTTTAACTGTCTTCTTTTTTTAAAGGTATGCTTTTTGGTGAGGAAGATTGGCCCTGAGCTAACATCTGTTGCCAATCTTCCTCTTTTTAATTTTTTTCTCCCCAAAGCCCCAGTGCATGATTGCATATCCTAGTTGTAGGTCATTCTAGTCCTTCTATGTGGGACGCCACCACAGCATGGCTTGCTCAGTGGTGTGTAGGTCCATGCCCAGGCTCCAAACCAGCGGACCCTGGGCAGCTGAAGCAGAGCGTGGGAACTTAACTGCTATGCCAGGGGGCCAGCCCCTAATTATCTTCTGATCTTGGGTGTTGCAGGAAAGCCTAAGGCCAGTGAGATTCTTATGCTTGCATAGTAACTTGCTCCTTTTTGCCTGAATGCTCATAAGATCTGTTTCTATATCCTCGTTACACAAAAATGTTGCCATTAGTTTTTATTGGAATGTGGTGTATTCAAGTACTTTTTCAACTCAGGAAACACTTGTTAAATTAAGTCTTTAGTTGTGGCTTCTATTTCCCCATAGGAACATGAGTCTTAGGTTGAATTGCTATCCCCACTCCTAGGTATCTATCATCTCCCATGCTGGGACAGTATTTTTAATCCTTCCTTCTAGATTCTGGGAACATTTCTCAGGAGGGTTCATTCCACAACTTTCCCAGAATGTGGATTTGAATTCTGTAACTGAATTCTTAATCTCCTTTTAATCACTTATTCCTTGATACGCCCTTCCCCATTCTCAGATTCAGACACATTGAGCTCTCAATTCTTCAAAGTTCTAGGCATTCTCTCACCTCTAGGGCTTCACACACAGTATTTTTCCCTCCAGAACACTTTCCCCCCTCACTCCTTGGGCAAACTCTTACAATTTCATCCAGTCTGGGTCTCAGAATCCTTTCACACAGGGAGGATGCCATGACTCCACAATATGGGTTAGGGGTCCTTGGGCTCCTAGTGTACCCTGCCCCACCTTACTGTCACACATATCACACTGGATTGTGAGTGTCTGCTCCCCTGTCTGGCACCCCACTAGACTTTCAAGGGCAAGAATCATGGTAATTTTATTTATCATTCTATTCTCAGCCCCTAGCACAATTCCTGACACTCAGGAAGTATTTTTTGTCTAGAATATCACCCCGTTTCAATCACATCTAATTGTCTTGTTTACTCTCAAGAATTCTTCTCCTTGTGGCTTTCTGCTCTAATTCATGGCTGGTGTGTGTTTTTAGGGATGACGAACAGTCTCACTTCTAGACATCTGTCTTCCACTGACTATTCAAATGCATGTTCCCTTTCTCCTGTTTGACAGCATTTGTTCATAGACATCATGTTTCTCCTCTTCCTCCCCCTGCTCCCCTTCTCTCTCCCTCATACTCAAATAAGGGAAATAGATCCAGACCTGGTATTTGCCAACAAACACAGCCTCGTAACTGCCCCTGGCCTAATTCTTTGTCTACCTGGGTGCATTTTAAATCTCCTTCTCAAGCCAGAACACAGACTGCTCTGCATAACTCTTGTTTCTCTCTCCCCTTGTTTATATCTACTGTGCTTTTCTAGACAGAAAGGGGACAGACCCTGTCCCAGCTTCCATGAGTATGTAGTCAGAACTTGGAAGAAATTCCCACTTCAGTCAATGCCATTTTAAACCAGGAGTCTCCAACTCTGTCCTTTTTAAACAAATGTCAAGGACAGGGACATTATTAGATAATTTCAGGAAGTATACTTGAACACACTTTAGAAGCCCTAGTCATGTCCTATATCTTGTGTTAGAGTTTTTTATTGAAGAGACCTAAATACTTTAGAATATTCACAAACAGTTGAGGCATATATGCAACAAAGCACAGTTCTACCAATGTTATCAGTGTTTCTAGATGCCAGGGAAGCTGTATGGAGAGGAGGGAGACACCAGCCTCCCAGGAAAGGGAATGGTCTCTGCTTTCGAGATGTTTCCTTGTGGGTAGGCAGGCAAGTTAACCCTCAGGGTCTCCATCTCCAGGATTTCAAGATAATCTCAGGGCTGGGAAGAGAGACTCCATTCATTCAACATAAGAAAGTTTATAAAAACTTGCTTCTGCTTCCTGCTAAGGGAATTCAGGTCAGGAGAATTTCTTTTCAGATAAAATCTCACTGACAACCAAAGTGACCTGTGATCGATCAATGCATATGCAGAAAAAAAAAATTCAGTAGTGGTTACATTTAAGTTTTTTGTTAAAAGCAATTAGCATACTTGTTGGGATTTAAAAGAAGTTAAATATATCATATATAACTAGCCAGTACACCTCATAATATTGTGATAAATATGTTCCTGGAGAATTATGTAAAGATAGGTTTAAAATTAACATATATTCCAGATCAGAATGGCTTTTAAAAGAATGCTATTGTGAAATGTTTTAAATGAAGACTCCTTCTGTAAAAAAAAAATTATACCTATCTTTTTTATGGTGAATTTCCATTTTTATTTAATCTTTCATTTCTTTAAATTAGGTACATCTATCCCTTTATCTTAACCCTTTATAATATCAATTTATTGAAGAAAAGGATGATAACGCAATCCTGTCTAATTTAAAAAGATAAGCACATGCAGACCCAAGGATATTCGGCTGTTTCAGAACATTTGGGTTTTACTTTTCAAAATTTGAAGGTTAGTATTAATGGACAATGGCTTACATAAATTCAAAATGCATATTCTCTTCACCAAAATCAATGTAATTCTACAGCATTTACTTCTCCAGCTCTGGCTTCCCACCTGCTCACCCTACAGGACGTTGTCATGTGGATGTCCTACAACCTTCATAACATCAAAATGTTCCCTACTAGGTGGAGGAAGCAAGTTGGAGCCAAAGAGAATAAAGACACCAGACAGAAGCAAAGAGAAAAGAAGGAGGTGAACACACTTTGCCATCATTCAGACCCCTGATTCCAGCAACGCCTGAAGCCCCCCTCTGCCATCCTGGCATTGCCACCATCCCTGAAATCACATGAACTACCCTCACCCACTTCAAAACCTTTTCTGCTTCCCAAGCAAGTTCAGACTGGGTTTCTACTATTTGCAACGAAGAGTCTTCACTAATACTTAAACTGCTTAATGTAATATCATATTGCTATAAAATGGGCATAAAGAATTTTTATAAAAATTGGGAGTTTATTTATTTCGTTATTTATTTTGCAGGGGTAAGAGTCACCCTTCACTAACATCTGTCACCAATCGTCCTCCTTGTTTCTCCCCTCGAAGCCCTGGTACATAGTTGTGTATAGTTGTAAGTTCTTCTGGTTCCTCTCTGCGAGCTGCCGCCAGAGCATGGCTACTGACAGACCAGTGGTGTGGTTCCGCGACCTGGAACAGAACCCTGGGGCCACCGAAGCAGAGCGTGCCAAACGTTAACCACTAGGCCATCAGGGCTGGCTCTAAAAATTATTTTAAACCTTGTATTTACAGAGCACTTCACAATCTTCTAAACACTGTGATACACATTATCTCTTTTGTTACGTAAAAATAATTGAGTGAGACAAGTAAAGTAGCAACTATCCCTGTTTTTTTTTAAATAACAACAAAGGACAAAGAAGCAACGAGACAAAGAATCATTTAGATGTTTGCGTGAGGTCACACAGTTAGTAACTGCAAAAATGGAGTTGAAGCAAGTCTTCTTGCTTCAACTCCAGGGCTCTGAATACAGAATTTTGGTCTGCTGATTCCCAGCCTAGTACAAAATGTGTCCATTTAGATCTATGCGCGTATGTAAAATATTCTAGGGAGGTTGGTTCTTGAAAGGAAACCTTTCCGCAATGTAAATAACTACCTTCTAATTGGTCTATTTTGAATCTGTGATTTTTTTGGATCACATATTATTTTGAATATGTGATGAAGAAAATAGCATTTTCTTCATGCAAAGTATACTTGTGCTGCCATTAGTTTACTTACTAAAAGCTAATAAGGAATTAGTGACACCTTGTGGCAGAAACTTATTAATTCACGTGCTACTACCACCCATTTTTAGTTGAGAGTCTTGTTGAAAGGCCGTATGCACTTCGCTAAGTAGTTACGACAACAGCAAAACTTCTGCAAAGAATAATCTATGGTTATAGACTACTTCTCATAACTAGATCTCTCCTCGAATTAACCTACTTGGGCTTCAGTCCCCACCACGCCACAGAAACTGCTATTATTGTCAAGTTCACAGATGACTTCCATGTTGGTAAACCTGATGGTTCCTTCTCAGTTCTCATCTTACTTAACTTCTCGTAATATTTGACCAGGTTGGCCCCACGGCTCCTGAAACCCTTGGTTTCAACAAGACCACACTGTTTCCCATTGATCTTTCAAGTCTTTCAAGACTTCTAAACGCTCATGAGTACCACATTTATATCACCAGCCCCAACCTTTCCACTGAGCTCCAGACTCGACACTCACCTCCAACTTGGCACATTCATTCCATGTCCAATAGCATCTCGAAATTAACGTGCTCAAAACAGAACTCTCGACTTCCCCCTCCTTCTACTCAGTTGACTGCATCTCAGTAAACGACACAGTTATCAGGTCATTTTGTTCAAGTCACAAACTTAGCGGTCATCCTTTATCCCTTCAGTCCTCCCCCTCCATCTAATCAATCAGTTAGTGATCAAAATTCATTCTCCAAAATATCCCAAATGCACCCCTTCTCTCCATTGTCCCTATTATCACCAAACTCAAGCCACATCATCTAACCTATAACAGCTTCCTGACTAGTTTCTTACTCTTCACTTCCTACAGTCCATTCTGCACATAAGAATTAATGATCTGGGGCCAGCCCAGTGGTGTAGTTGTTAAGTTCATGCACTCTGCTTCAGCAGCCTGGGGTTCGCCCATTTGGATCCTGGGCATGGACCTACACACCACTCAGCAAGCCATGCTGTGGCAGCATCCCACACAGAGGAACTAGAAGGACTTATACAACTGTGCACTGGGGATTTGGGGAGAAAAAAAAAGAGGAAGGTTGGCAACAGATGTTAGCTCAGGGCCAATCTTCCTCACCAAAAAAAGCATACCTTAAAAAAAAAAAAAAGAATTGGTGATCTTTTTAAAGATATCTCAGATCAAATCACCCCCCAATCTTAAAACCCTTGAATGACTCCCCATAATCCAAACTCCTCTCCATCCTACAAGGCCCTACATGATTTGACTCCTAGCTACCTCTAAAAATTCACCTCCAACCACTCCCTCTTGCTCTCCATGTCCTAGTCACACTGGCCTTCCTTCCTTCCTTTGCTTAAACATGATGACCTTGCCCCTGCCTTTGGCAAAGGGCACTAGCTCCTCCCTCTGCCTGTGCTGCGCTCCCCCAGCACCTGCTGTGGTTGGTTCCTCCTTACATCACACACGTCTCAAGTTAAGTACTACCTTCTCAGGCCTTTTCCATGACCGGATCGAAAGCAGCCTGCTCAGTCACTCCCTATCAGAATACTCTGCTTTGTTTTCATCATAGTTTTTACCATTCCCTGAAATTTTCTTTTCTTTCTTTCTTATTTGCCTATTATCTCCCCCCTCCACTAGGATGAACGCTCCCTCTCTCCCTAGCTCCTACAATAGTGCCTGGTACAAGGAAAGTGCCTAATGTTTGTTGAGTAATAAACTGTCCTAAGTTCTCTCTTGCAATCTCTCACCTAAGCTTAGAAATATTTCTGATAAGGGGAAAGCACAAATCATAGATACGGAGGTAGAAAACACCATAGTTTGTGCAGTAAGACTGTAAGGGTATGGCTTTGCTGGGGAAAAAAGTACAAGGAGAAACTAACAAGATTTGAGACCAGAAAAATAAGCAGTAACCATAGAGTGAAGGGCTTATAGCATGTTTAAGGGCAAAGTGGTTGTAGAAATATTTGAGAAGGGAACCAGCAGGGTCAGAGGTGCAGTTCAGTTAGACCATTCTGTGGTTGCACAGAAAATCCAACTTACGCTGTGTGGATCAGGTCAGAGACTGGTAAGAACAGCAAGGATGCAAAGAAGAGGACTCAGAATCAAGAAACATTTAGGAGGCAAAATGGGCAGGACTTGGTGATTCTTTGTGATATGGAGAATGAGAGAAACACAGCAAAAAGAGGTTTCGGGGTGGGAAGATAATGAGCACCACAGGCTGGTTCTTTAATGCAGAGTTTCTAGAATCAGACAGACAAGGATTTAAATCTTCCTTGCTGCATGTCTTTGGTAAATTACATTAACTCTAAGCTTCAGTTCCTTTGCAAGTTAAACAGAAAGAATCTAAGAACTGACTTTACAGGGTCACAGGAAGAACTAAATGAAATCACACATGTAAAGTGCTTAGCATAGTGTCTGCTATATCAGAAACAACCAGTAGTTACTAAGGAATTTAAAAATTATTATCAATCTGCCTGCATCTGTAGTCATATAGCTACCTTTTCTCCTGTTACTATGGACAACCTGTCCATGCTTCTAGGCAAGGCCAACCCCTCTACTTGTGTACAAGAGCCCATTCTTTCTTGTCTAGATCATTCCATCAATTCTTCGCTCTCTGTCTACTGAATCACTCCTATAAGCACATACACATACAGTCAATTCTCCCATTCAAAAATATAAAACCTTCTCTTGACCCAACTTCCCTCTAGCCACCACCCTTTCTTTCTTTTCCTTTGCAGCAAACCTCCTTGAGTCACAAATTTCTCTCCTTCCGTTCTCTTCTGAATCCATTATAGCTGATCTTTCTCCTCCATAACTCCACTGAAGGTGTCCTTTTCTAGATCACCAATGATCCAATGTTGCTAGATCCAATGGTCACATCTTGCTTGACCCATGAATAGTATTAGACACTGTTGATTAATCCCTTTGCCTTGAAACACTTTCATCACTTGACTCCCAGGGACCAGACTTTATGCATTTTCTTCCATCTCTCTGATCATTCTTCTTCAGTCTCCTTCACTGGTTATTCTTCATCTTTCCAACCTATAAATATTATGCTCAAGGGCTCATCTCTCTTCTGTCTACACTCCCTCGATAACCTCATCAAGTCTCATGGCTTTAAATACCATCTATATGCTGTTGACTCAAAAATTGCTATCTCTACCTTGAGCCAATCCCCTGAAACCCTCAACTCCCATATCCAGCTATCTACTCAGCATCTCCACTTGGATGACTAACGTGCCTCTCAAGCTTAATGTGCCCCAAACTGAGCTCTAATGCTCCCCCCAAAACCCGCTCCTCCCTAGTGGTCCCTATATCAGTAAGTGGAAACTCCATTCTTGGCATAGCTTCTAGCTTTGACTGAGCAGCTTGAATCAGACCAACCTTCCCTCAAGAATAACTACAAAAGCTGAAAAGAAAAATAAAAACAAAACAAAACAAAAACCACACAAGCTATTTGAAGGCAATGGAGAGCAACCAAACCAGTGGGGACATGAGGAATTGGGATCCCAGGGAGAAGGAAAATACACAGTGATACAGAACTTCTCCAGTGCTTCTTCTCCTGGGGCATTTGCCTAGTTTCTGAGCTGGGCATTTAGGGGCAAGCGGAAAGCAGCGACCTAGAGGTGTCAGGAGTCTTTCAGATCCAGGGAGACAAAATTAGAGTTGAGAACTGCAGACTGGACTTGAACGGACAAAGCCCCAGATAACGGGGGATCCCAGAGAAGTAACCCTGACAATTTGCTTGGCTTTTATCCTTAAGGCACTTGCTGAATTCTAAGCGGCAAGAGCACTAGAAATCAAGAAACCAAGCAGCTGCTAAGGGACTAAAAGGCTGAGTAGTCCTTTCAACGTCTCACAGAGCTGGGAATGCAAAAATTGGAGTTCAAGGTTCCCCAAAGATGGGGACCTGTTAAACACCCCAGAATTTCTGTTGAGATTTTTTTTTTTTTTGAGGAACATTAGCCCTGAGCTAACATCTGCCACCAACCCTCCTCTTTTTGCTGAGGAAGACTGGCCCTGAGCTCACATCTGTGCCCATCTTCCTCTACTTTACTTGCCAAGAGGTGCCATGTCCACACCCAGGATCCTAACCAGCAAACGCGGGGCTGCCGAAGCGGAACGTGCGCACTTAACCACCGCTCCACCGGGCCGGCCCCTCTGTTGAGATTCTTAAAGGCCTATGCTCTGGAATAAGGGCAAGCCAGAAAGCAATCAGCCCTCCCAAAGTCTGAATCCTTGATTACAGGTCATCTGCTCCCACTCTAATGCCAGCCAGAATCAAATTAATCCTCCAGAGAAAGAGAACACCAGCCAGAGCCCCTCTGTAGTTTTCCTACACAATGTCCAACATTTAATCAAAAACCTTAGAGTGATCTTTGACTCCTTTCTTTCTCTAGTGCCCCACTTCTAATCCGTTTCTACCTTCAAAATAGACCCAGGATCATCTCTCTGATCCCTCTCACCCCTCCACTGCCTGATTCCTGATCCAAGCAACTCTCAGCCAAACTTACCAAGTAAGAGCCTTCTATTTGGTCTCTCTGCTCCCGCCTGTGCCCACCTCAGTCTATTCTCAACCCAACCAGAATAGAAATGTTTTTTAAAAAGTAAAATTATGTTAAGCTTCTATTCAAAACCCTCAGGAGCTTTTTCTTTTTTCTTTTGGTGAGGAAGATTGGCCCTGAGCTAACACCTGTTGCCAATCTTCCTTTTTTTTTTTTCTCCCCAAAGCCCCAGTACATAGTTGTAGGTCCTTCCAGTTCTTCTATGTGGGATGCTGCTACAGCATGGCTTGATGAGCCATGTGTAGGTCCACGCCCAGGATCCGAATCTGTGAACCTTAGGCCACCAAAGCAGAACATGCGAACTTAACCACTGCACCACCAGGCCAGCCCTCCCTCAGGGCCTTTTAATCTCAGAGTAAAAGTTAGTTTTGGGGCTGCCCAGTGGCATAGTGGTTAAGTTCATGTGCTCTGCTTTAGCAGCCTGGGGTGTGTGGGTTCCCATCCTGGCTGTAGACCTACACACCACTCATCAAGCCATGCTGTGGCAGCATCCCACATACAAAATAGAGGAAAACTGGCACCGATATTAGCTCGGGGACAATCTTCCTCACCAAAAAAAAAGAAAAAAAAAGAAGAAGAAAGAAAAAGCAAGTCTTTACACTTACCTACAAGGCACAGTGATCTGAACTCATTACCCCCGACTTCATTTCCTAACACTCTCCTCTTTGTTCACTCGGCTCCACTCACCCTAGCCCCCTTACTCTGATCCTTGAACACACCTGGTTTGTACCTGCCTTAGTACTCTGCTCCCACCACTTCCTGGAATGTTAGTCTCAAGCTTCCTTGCTCCACTTGCTCAGGGCTTTACAAATGTCACCTTCTCAGTGAAGCCTTCCTGACCAATCTAAAATTCCTCTGTCCCCCTCGGACCTCCGAGACTTCCTACCCTTCTTCCCTGCTTTATTTTTCTCCTTAGCTCTTATAATTATCTAAATATACATTTTACCCAGTTAGACTTCTCCAAGGCTCAAAACACCTTGGGTTTTTGAGAATTTGATCAAGCCATTCTGAATGCACCTCCTCCAAGATCCTCCCCAGTCAAAACACTTTCACACATCAAACACAATTTAAATGTCACTTTCTCCTCTAGCCCTTTCATAAATTACCTCAATATTAAGTGATCAGACCTAAACCCTTCCCGCAGTGTTTTCACCTCTAGCACTGACCATACATCTGTATTTAGTGTTCTTTATACAATGCCTATGCCCGCTTTAGGCCACAAGATTCAATGCACAGAAGGGGTCTAGATCTTAATCTAATGGGTTATCATCTACCAGACACATTCAAGGTATTTTACATTTGTTAATGCTTTTCAGCCTCATGACAAACCCTAAGACATAAATCTTACTACCTTCATTTTGCAGATTAGGAAAATAAGCACAAAAGCATTAATTCGCCAGAGGTTATGGGGCGAGCAGACGGCAGCACCTGGATTCAAATCCAGACACCACTTATCTGAATTGAAAGAGAAAATGAAAATCCAAATGCAAATAATTAATGACACAGGGATACACACACTTCACGCCCACAAACTACAAAATTTTTTACATTGCTAATAACAAAACCAAATGGGGAGGGAGTGTCTGAGCGCCCCATGATGCTTCACTCTTCAGAGCCTGTGGCCTGACAGATTAAGGTCTAGGGTGCCCAGAATAAAGACTCAACTAAACGGCCCACCCCTCTCCCCAGATGAGCTGTCTGTGGGGCAGTCCTTGTCGCTCCGTGCGCCCCAGGGTCCTCTGAGGTCAGGAAACAGAGCTTTGCACACAAGGCAGGCGGGAAATGCAGACTAGGCCGCCGAGCGCGCCCGGGGCGGAAGAGGTGGCGGCGCCGGGAGACCCCAGGGAGCCCCTGCCCGGCCCTGCACGTAACAGAGCTGGGAGCCCGGGGGCCAGAGGTGAGCGATCAGAGGCGGGCAGCCCGGGGCAGCGGCGCGGCGGCAGGAGAAACAGCGCAGGACGCCCCTGAAGAGCGGGAGGACGTAGGCCTGGGAGGATGGCGCCCACACCAACCCCGCAAAGCCACGCTCCACAGTGTGGCCGGAGAACGCCGCCACGCCCTGCTGGGCCTTCCACCGAGACCGCCATGCCGGCCTCCCTGGACGGGGAGCTGCCAACGCGCAGGCGCAACGGCATGAGAGGCGCGGGTGGGTGGAGTCAAGAGCCGGAAGTGCCCCTGCGAGCTGCATTTCCCGCGAACTCCCCCCGCCGGAACTGCCCAGAGGCCACGCCCCCGGGCGGAAGTCGGGGTTGCTGGGCAACCGGCACCAGCGTCGCCGGCGGGCTCTGTGCGGCCGGCAGGGAGCATGGCGTAGCTCCCACCTCCCGTCCTGGCAACTTCGCGTCCCGCCCGCCTCCCTCCTTGCCGCCTCTCCTCGCGTCGCAGAGTCGCTGCCCTTGGCACTACGCGCACCTCCCCCGCTCCCACGACGCCTTAGCGCCCACCTGCTTCAAAGCCAAGCTCCATCGAAGGCGAGGCGGCGCGACCCCGGGCGTGGCCCCCACGTGGACGGACCGCACCTCTCCGGCCATGGGCACCTACACCTACACCTACACCAGCCGGCCGCGGCCCCCGCCCTGCCAGCGCCGCCGTTACCGAGACAGCCTGCTGCAGCCGTGAGTGAGCAGACCAGCGCCCCGTGGTCTCCCCTTGCCCCCCAGGCCCGGGCCACGGGATCTTGCCCCACCCTCCCCAGGCAAAATCTGCCTGTGCTGCTTTCCCTCCTCTACACGCCGCCGAGGTGAAATTTCTTCCCCAGAGAACTCTCCCGGGCTCTGGAGGAATGAAGCAAGAAGGGGCATGGGTGGCCTCCCTTCGTTAACCTTAGTGATCTTGAGTTGTTGGTATGGTTGATTGCATGTACGTGGAACTGGCTTATTTCACGAAGTTTGAGCCAACTCATGTTTACTGTTGGGCAGCTCTGTGCCGAGCACCTTACTAGGGGCATTCGCATACATTTTCTTACTTAGTCCGCAGTGCTGTGAAGTTGGTTTTATGACTCTTTTATGCAAATGAGGAAACAAGTACAGAGGTATCACACACAATAGCATGTCCAGAATGGGAGCCAAGTACAGCTCTTTCCACACCAGGAATGGGTTCTCCTTGGTCAGGCATCAGGTTATCCTTCCATGCTGGACCCCAAATTGCATTTTTACTTTAATGAGTATTTGCAAATATTGAAATATCCATATTTAGAAAGGACCGTAAATGTCATGGTTCTCGTGAAGTTCTTTCCATAAGCCACAGATTTAGGAATTAGCAGAACTTCCCAAGAATGCGGGCCCTAGGGAAGCAGGAACCTTTGTGTATTTTGTCCACCTAGGACCATGCCTGACACGTAGTAGGCACTCGACACAAATTGTTGAATTAATGATTGAACATCAACAATGTAACTCTTGATGGTTATTTCAGACACTGAGTCTAAATTCATAATTATCTGATTCTGACAAGACTTTTTCCTATCAGAAATGTCTGTCACTTTAAGAGAACCAAAATAGGAAATTTACATTTGAAGAGGGATTATATATATTAGGAAAGGACTAATTTAAAAAAGGGACTCCTTTCAAAAACACTTGCTGGTACCTCTAAGTGGTTGGTTACAAATCATCAGTATGAAATCAGAACAACAGAGGAAGTAAGAATCAGTGGTGCTTCATTAGGAAGGTTTACTTTTTTCGTAGAATTAGTTGATTGGTGTATTGCAGTAATCCGTTGATCCAAGCCATTAGAAGGAATGTATGTGTATGTATTTGATTTTTCAGTTTAAAATTATCCTTATTGGTGGTTTTCAATTTACAAAACTACTGTCTGCTTGTCAAAGCAAATGAAAAATACAAAATAAGGACGAATAAATGCAAAGTTAATTCTCTCCCACCTACCTCTACCCCCAACTTCCCTGTTGCACCAAATTGAGCAGTCTTAATCATTCTTCTGTACCTCCTTGCACGCACATACGTATATGGGCATATGTACATATATATGAGATGTTTATTTCCCAAATAGAATTATACTACACAGATTCATCTGCATTTGGCTTTTCCCCCCTATTTTACAAGCTCTAATTCCTTTTTTTCCTCTAATTTCTTTATGTATGCTTACACATGCATATTTAATTTTATGTAAATGGACTCACATCATTCACACTTGGGGACATTCTTAGTGCAGCCTTAGTCCCACCCCCTTCCCTCACACACCTCTCTCCTACCCTCAGGTAAACCATGTTAACGACCTCACAAGAATGCTTCTGTGCTGTTCTCCACGCTCCCATGTTTATGCACAGATGTGTGAATATATACACACATGCTAGGGCTTTGTCTACTTCATAAGAATGGTAATGCGTTATATACAATTCTCAACATCTTGCTTTTCTCACTTAATACTTTGTGGAAATTCCTCCAATTATTTTATTTATTTATTTATTTATTTATTTTGAGGAAGATTAGCCCTGAGCTAACATCTGCTGCCAATCCTCTTTTTGCTGAGGAAGATTGTCCCTAAGCTAATATCTGTGCCCATCTTCCTCTTCTTTATATGTGGGACGCCTGTCACAGCATGGCTTGAGGAGTGGTGCGTAGGTCTGAGCCTGGGAGCCGAACTGGCGAACCCCAGGTCGCCAAAGTGGAGCATGCAAACTTAACCGCTGCACTACCAGGCCCGCCCCTCCTCCAGTTATTTTTAATAGCAGCGTGATATCCTCTGGTATGGATGTACCATAATTTATTAAAATTTTCTACTATTGGTAGATATTCAGTTTGCTTCAGTTTTTACCACAAAGAAGGAGCTTTCAGTAAACAGCCTCGTGTACTGGCTTTTTCACTTCTATAAGGCAGATTCCCAGGGTGGGACTCCCAGGGCGAGGGCCTGTGTACTTTTAATACAAACAGATGGAACGACATACCTTTCCTCCAAGAGTGTTTAAACATATCTTTTCCCCCCATCCTCACCGGCAAAAGGTGTTAGAGATTTTTTTTTTCTTTTTGGATTTTGATAGTATAAAAACAAAACCAAAAATTTTCATCATTATTCGTTTAATTAGCACTAACTTTAATCAAGCAAACAGATTTTTCCATTCTAACAGATCACTGGCTACAACATATAGAACACATTGAGGGAGAAATGTTGTTCCAGACAGTCAAGGGACTTTCACAGTGGTCCAGGTAGAAGACAGTGGCGGCCGTGAGCCATGGGTGGATGTGGCAAAGATTTAGGGGGTGGCATCAATAGGACTTGCTGGCTCTAGGGATTGGGGAAGAGGCAGGAGTCATGAATGACTCCCAGGCTTCTAGACGAAGGCACTTGGGTGGCTAGTGGTAACATTAATGAATAGAGAACACTAAGGAACAAGTTGGAGAGGGAGAATGATCGTTCAATTCTGAGGTTGCCGTTCAGACATCTTAGTGAGATGTCATTGAGCATATCAATCAGACTTATATGCCTGGAGCTCAGAAGAGAGTTCTGAGCTAAAGATAAAATAAAATTGGGAGTTTTAAGTCTGTGGATCATAAGTGAAGCCTTGAGATGGGATGAGGTCAACTAAGGACAAGAGAACGCTGCGCCCTGAGGAAATGCTCCAGCACGGGAGGAGGCTGAGAATACGCAGTCAGAGAAGTCGCAGGAAAACAATCAGAACAATACGGTAGTGTCACAGAGGCCTAGAGAGCTTCAGTGAAGGAGCGACCAGCTGAGCTGAACACTGCCCCGAGGTCAAGAAAGATGAGCAGTGCAGCATCTCTGGGTTTTAAGTAATATGAGATCAGGTTATCCAATAACGATTTCAATATATGATAAATAAGCAACTTACTACCCCTCTGAAAATCATTTCTGTTAGAGTACTGTTATTGGCATAGGTCGATGTTTGGTTTCATAGCCATGAATAGGATAGCAATGAAAGAACTTAGAATGGAAATATCAACTGTGTATTTTTCACTATTGATCATGCTTATTCCCAAAATTAAAATTTTCTTAACATTTGAGACAGTATCATTTAAAAATATCTTTGAGGTTAAGGAACAATGAGAAATTTGACTGATTTTATTTTTTAAGCCTGATCCTATTAATGTAACTTTTCAATCCTTGAATCAAACTTTTGTCCATCCCTTAGGGCAGGCCCCTTTTCAACAGCCAAAATCCTTCATAAACAGATTTACAGCCAAAATCCAGCTCTGCCACTTACTAGCCAGGTGACCTGGGGCACATTCCTTTCTGAGTCTTACTTCCTCTTCTGTCAAATGGGAATCATAGTTCTCAACTTGAAGCTTATTGTGAGCAATAAATAAAATATTATGTGAAAGGCCTGGCATGTAATAAGCCTTCCATAAATGGGAGCCCTTTGGCTCCTTATATTATGGACTGTGCTAAAACAAAAATCTGTTTTCTTAAAATTCTTTTCATCTTAGCCTAAATCCTATTAAAAATGAGTTGGCTTCATAGATACCAACACTCTTAGATTGTAGTTATTTAGAATTTGCTGTCTTACAGAGCCGAAGAACCTATTCGTTACGGAAACATAATGTACGACAGAAGGGTGATCCGAGGCAACACTTATGCTCTGCAAATGGCCCCGCTGGTAAGTGTCATCTGAATGGTCTAACAGAGCTTTCAAGGTACCTGTGGTGAAGGACCAGTTGGTTCGTTTGTCTTAATTTCTAATCTGTTGCATACTAAAACATTTATAAAATGAAATCAAGATAGATTACAAGAAAAATGAAATGAAAAAAAAAGACATCCAAATACAAGCTTAACTGTAGCTGCCAGGGGCTAGGGGATAGGAGAATAGGGAGTTATTATTTAATGGAGACAGAGTTTCAGTTTTGCAAGAGGAAAAAAGTTCTGGAATTGGATGGCAGTGATGGTCATGTAACAGTGTGAATGTACTTAATGCCACTGAACTGTACGTTTAAAAATGGTTAAGATGGTAAATTTTATGTGTATTTGGCCACAATTAAAAATAATAATTAAAAAAATACAAGCCCTAATTTTTTATTAGATTAGCAGAACTCTGGAAAACTGCTCTAGAAGTTTCTAAACTTTTACTGTCAATTTCCATAATTAAATTGTTACAGACCAGTTCAAACAATTTATAGACAGCACTAGTCTGAGGACCACACTTTGAGTAGCACTGGTCTAATATATTTAGGTTTGTTTAAATTATCTCATACTCTAATACTATTATCATTATTTAGTCAAAAATTCTGAATTATGCTTCTTTTCTTTAATTCATTCAACAACTCTTTATTGAGTTTTAGGTCCTGTCCTGGGTACCTAGGATGCAGAGATGAGTAAGAGGTGGCATGATATTAAGAGTGATGATTTCTTGGTGCAGAAATGAAATACAGTTAAGATAACCTGTAAACACCATATGACAGATGAGTGCCTAACCCCACGTGGTGCTGTATGGAATAGTAGACATTCTGAAGCAGTGTAGGTAGAAACCACCTGGAAGACTCATTAAAAATATATATGCTTCAGCCGTACCCTGGATCTATTGCATGGGAACATCCAAGGGTCGGACACAGGAATACGCATTATTAATAAACTTCTCTAGGCAACTCTGGTACAGCCAGTTCAGGAGCCAGCATTTGGAAACCACAGCTCAATTGTTTGCTGTAGGCGTGTGTTTTGGCGTTTTCTGTGGCAGTAGCAGTGCACACTGGCTGTAGGCATGTGTTTCGGCGTTTTCTGTGACAAAATTGTCTACATAGAAAATCCCAGTGAATCTACCAAAAAGTACTAGAACTCTAGTGAGTTGAGCACCGTCGCAGGATGCAAGATCAACACACTAAGACCAGTCATATTTCTGTGTACTAAAAAGGAACATGTGGAAAACAAAATTTAAAACATCATACTGTCTACAATCATTCCCAAAAGACTGGAGTACCTAGGTGTAAATCTAACAAAACATATACAAGATCTGTAAGATAAAAATTACAAAATGCTGATAAAGGAAGTCAAAGACTCTGCACAGCAAGGGAAACCATCAACAAAATGAAAAGGTAGCCTGCTGAATGGGAGAAAATACTTGCAAATCGTGTATCAGAGGCTAATATCCAAAATATATAGAGAACTCATGCAACTCGATTGCAGAAAACAAATAATTCAATTAAAAAATGCACAGAAGATCTGAATAGATATTTTTCCAAAGAAGACATACAGATGACCAACAGGTACATGAAAAGATGTTCTACATCTTTAGTCATCAGGGAAATGCAAATCTAAACCATAATAAGATATCGCCTCACACCTGTTAGAATGGCTATTATCAAAAAGACAAGAAATAACAAGTGTTGTCGAGGTTGTGGAGAAAAGGGACCCCTTGTGCATTGTTGATGGGAATGTAAATTGGTGCAGCCACTATGGAAAACAGTATGGAGGTTCCTAAAAAAATTAAAATTAGAAATACCATATGATCCAGCAATTCCATGTCTGGATATATATCCAAAGAAAATGAAAACACTAATTCAAAAAGATGTATGCACTCCCATGTTCATTGCAGCATTATTTACAATAGGCAAATTATGGAAACAATCTAAGGGTCCATCAATGGATGGATGGATAAAGAAATTGTGGTGTATATATATACATGGAATATTATTCAGCCACTAAAAAGAAAGAAATCTTGCTATTTGCAACAACATGGATGGACCCTGAGTGAGTTATGCTAAGTAAAATAAGTCAGACAGATAAAGACAAATGCCATATGATCTCTTTTCTATGTGTAATCAAAAAATATATAGTAAAAAAAAAAAGCAAGTTCATAGATACAGGGAACAAAGTGGTAGTTGCCAGAGGCAAGAGGATGGGGAGTGGGAGAAAGGGATGAACTGTTTTTGTTTTTGTTTAAATAAATTGATTTTTTAAATTATATGATGGCTATTTTTAAAAAGGAAGAAATCAAAGACCATCTAAAGAAATGGGGAGACATACCATGTGCATGTATTGGAAGACTCACCATAGTAAAGATGTTAATTTTCCCCAAGTTGACCTATAAGTATAGCACAATTCCTACCAAAATTCCAGCAAGTTTATGTAGATCTAGACAAGCTTATTCTAAAATTTACATGGAAAGGCAAAAGAATAAAATAGCTAAAGCCACTTTGAAAGAGAAGAGTAAAGTGAGAGGAATTGCTATACCCAACATTAAGACTTACTATGTATGATATTAGTAATTGTGTCAAGACAGGGTGATATTGGTGGAGGAATAGATACATGGACCAATGGAACAAAATAGAGAACTCGGAAATAAACCAACACAAATACACCCAACTAATTTTTGACAAAGGGACAAAAGCAGGTCAATGAAGGAGAGATAGTGTTTTCAACAAATGGTGCTGGAGCGATTGGACATCCATAGACAAAAAAATTGAATGAACCATGACCTAAACCTTACACCATATACAAAATTTAGTTCAAATGGATCACGGGTTTAAATATGAAATGTAAAGCTATAAACTTTTAGGAGAAAACCTTCAGAATCTAGGGCTAAGCAGAGAGTTGATCCAGAGAAGAAAACATGATCAAGTGGACTTCAAAACTTAAAACTTTTGTGGTGTGAAAAACCCTTGTAAAAGGACAAAAAGACAAGCTAAGACCAGAAGAAAATATTTGCAAACCACGTATCCAACGAAGGTCTTATATTTGGAATATATAAAGAACTCTTAAAACTCAGGAGAAAAAAGTCCAGTTAGAAAATGGTCAAGGGTTAGCCCGGTGGCATAGCGGTTAAGTTTGCATGCTCCGTTTTGGCAGACTGGGGTTTACAGGTTCGGATCCTGGGTGTGGACCTACACACTGCTCATCAAGCCATGCTGTGGAGGTGTCCCACATACAAAATCAAAAAAGATTGGCACAGATGTTAGCTCAGGGCCAATCTCCCTCACCAAAAAAAAAAAAAAGAAAGAAAAAATGGTCAAAAAACATGAGCAAATATTTCACCAAAGAAAAGAAAGGGATGGCAAATAAGCACATTAAAAAAAAAAATCAACATGATTAGCCATTAGGGAAATACATACTAAAACCACAATGATATAACTATGCACCTGTTAGAAAAGCTAAAATTTTTAAATAGTGATAATAGGAAATGCTTCTGAGGATATGGAGCAACTGGAACTCTCATATTTTGCTGATAGAAGTGTAAAATGGTACATCCACCCTAGAAAATTGTTCAGTGTTATCAAAACTAACTAGCACTTACCATTCAATTCCACAGTTGTACTTGTAGACATTTATCCCAGAGAAATGGGAACTTATATTCACATATGAACCTGCACACAAGTGAACATTCATAGCAGCTTTATCATGACAGCTAAAAACTGAAAACACATCCTAAGTGTCTTTCAATAGGTAAGTGGTTAAACAAACCTGGTACATCCACACAATTAAGAACTGCTCAGGAACAAAAAAGAATGAACTATCGATACATGTAACAACGTGGATGGACTTCAAGGGCATTATACTTAGTGAAAAAAGCCAATCTCAAAAGGTTACGTACTATTGTATTCCTTGTATGTAACATTCTCGAAAAGACAAAACTATCCAGATGGAGAACAGATTAGTGGTTGCCAGGGGACAGGGATGAAGGAGAGACTTGGGAGAAATAGAAAGGAATACCCAGGGAGCTCCTTTGTTGTGATGAAACAGGTCTTACCTTCATCATAGTGGTGGTTACACGAATCTGTATATGGGGTAAAATCATGTGGAACTATATACACAGATACAAACACAAATCAATGCACGTAAAATTGTGAAAACTGAGCAACATCTGTTACAGATCACTGTCATATCATATTTTGCCAGTGTTCATTTCCTGATTTTGATATTGTGCCACAATTATATAAAATGTCACCATTGGAAGAAGCTTCCTGAGGGGTACAACAGGACTCTATCTACTATTTTTGCAACCTATTATGAATTATTTCAAAATAAACTTTCTAAAAAATAGATTTTTAACTAGACCCTGAAACAGTTAAATTGGGCAATGCGTTTTTTAACTAGACCCTGAAACAGTTAAGTTGGGCAATGCGTTTCTAAAATGAACTTGTTGTATTCATGTTACTCCAAATCTTTCAAGAGCTGACATTTGTAATTCTGTTACCTTGAGAAAATGGAGGGGCCGGGCCATGGCATAATGGTTAAGTTTGGCACACTGCTCCACATAGGTGGCCCAGGGTTTGCAAGTTTGGATCCCAGGTGCCAGACCTACACCATCCATCAGCCATGCTGTGGTGGCAACCCACATACAAAAAATAGAGGCATATTGGCATAGATGTTAGCTCAGGGCTAATCTTCCTCAGAAGAAAAAGAAAATGGAAATAAATCAAGGATGATATTTATAATAATGTAGAATATATACACAAAGAAAAAAAGCCTTCACTAAATGATCCCAAAATGACAATAGTACTTGTATTAGAAAATGGAGTGAGTTATAGGCGATTCTTTCTCTTTTTTTTTTTGTAATGTGGTTATATTATTTTGTAATAAAAGGAAATGATAACTATGTATCAGAAGAGCTATTCTGTGTCAGAGATTGTGTTAGGCTTGTTACATTATCCTCTGACCTGTTCCTTACAATCAAAACCTGAGGTAGGTGTTGTTA
Source organism: Equus asinus (assembly GCF_041296235.1). NCBI lineage: Eukaryota > Metazoa > Chordata > Mammalia > Perissodactyla > Equidae > Equus > Equus asinus. The sequence goes on from NC_091790.1 coordinate 30,773,075, forward strand.
GTATTCCCACTGTACAGACAAGAAAGCTGAATATCTGAAAACTTAGGTTAGTAGTCCAAGCTTTACTAATCTTAGTGATTAATAAATTGAAGAGTTGGAATTTGAGCTTCAGAGCCAATGCTCTTCTTTCCATATTTAGTGCAAATATGGGGAAAGTTTATGATAGATAGTGTTAAGTTAGAAAAACTATAAAATGTATGGTACCATCACAACTTCAAAAAAAACTGCATTTATTTTTTGGGGGTTTTTTTCACTTGTTAAAAGAGTTATTGTTATTTTTTTCTTGAGGTTACTGGTTTATAATGTTATATAAATTTCATGTGTACATCATTATATTTCAATTTCTGTCTAGATTACATCATGTTCCCCACCCAAAGACTGATAAAATACTGTGTATTTAAATGACAGTAGCCCTTGTATTAGGATATGGGATTATAGGTAGTTTTCTTTTTCTTTTTGAAAAACTTTAATGTTATTACATTGTCATTTCAGTTAAAGTGTTTTTAGAAATCTAGTTTTAAATATTATAATTTTTTTCATGCAAAGTGCTTTTATATTTTCCCTTCCTTTTCGTATTTACCTTGATATAAGGCAGGTTAGCTATAGAGAATGACCATGAAGGGAGATACAGATACGAAATCGAGGACCTCCAGATGTTGCAGAACTACTGTGAATAGTTATATTTTTAATCCCTTAGCTATCATCTTGTGCACTTGGACAGACTTCATTTGGACTGAGGTGGTTTTCTTTGTGAGTTAATGTATTTTTTAAGGAAATTCCATCTGAGTGAAATTCAGATTTTTAAAAATCATAGTGCTTTGCACTTTCTTAACTACACATTAAAATTTATTGTTACTGGATGATTACATCAGTCTGCTGGGTTACTAGGCACCCGAGGAATTCATGGTGAAAATGCTGGGATAAGGAAGGACAAGGTCCTAGATAGGATTCTGCACCCGTTCCTTCCAGTTAGCCAGACGTTGAAGTTACTTTTCTGCTTTGTCAGACATCTTTATAATTGTCTAAGTTCAAATGGAATTTTCTTCAAGTCACTGATAATCAGGAAGCCTTGTATGACAGGCGCTTTTAGACTCTCCGGGAATCACTTTCGGAGTGGTAGTTCTGCATGCTGTGAGAAATATTTTCTGAATTTTAGAAGCCTTTTCTGTCACCCTTAGTCTGGGCAGCCTGATCCTCTAGAGATTCAGAGACAGCACCAGGCTAAGAGGAGGGCTCTTGCCAGAAAACGAGCCCAAGAACAGCTCCGACCACACACGCCCGAACCCGTGGAAGGCAGGCAGCACGTGGACGTGCAGACAGGTACGTGACCATGCTGTGGCAGCTCCCTGGTTTGCTCAGTTTCCTAAGTCAGTTCATTTTTATTGGGCCTTTGTATTATTTACATATCTGTTACTCTACCCGGGACTTCCCAACAAATTCATAGACTATATATTATTATTATATTGGGTATGCCTGGAACTATGAGGTGGGGTTTTTTTAAACAGTATTTATGACCAAATTCATTCACGCTCAGCCCTTTTCACATACTCTATTCTCAAACGGAGATTTTTTTCTCACTTTTTCCTTTCATAGCCCAGCGTGAGTCACTGTTGGAATTGCAGGGCAGAAGAGCAATGTAGTTCTGTTTGGGCATTTTGTGTGTCTTTTAAGAGGAGTGGGCCCATTCAGATCTGAGTCCTCCTCTCTCAGCACGGCCTCTTCTGTTCTCTGCTTTGGTTCTCCTCTCACTTTGCATGTTCCCCAGGGCCACACAGGCTGTCCCACCACAGGCCAGTGCCAGGCTTTTCCTACCTGTCCTCAGCTACAGAGGCTTACCTGGACCTGGAGGGTCTAGCTGTGTGGTTGACAGGATCTCGATAATCAGACAATACTTGGGGTTTTCCTTGGACTGATGTCACTAGTCGAGATCCACTTTGCACGCTGCCAAGATGGTGAGTGGATCCATCAGAGTTATTTCTGAGTACTAAGGGTCAATGGCAGAGAAGCATGCCACGCTTTTTCCCCTACCTTGAGGCCAAGTCTAGAGCATATGTCTGTGATTAGCCAATATAGTTATAATTCTGTGAGAGCTAAACTTTAGTGTTTATTTATGCCATCAGAATATCACGTGATACAATAGCAGCCACCTTTGGTTGAGTATTTCCTATATCTCAGACTACACCAGGTCCTTTACCTGTGTATCACCTTTATTATTACAAAGACTCCATGTGACAGATAATTATGATCCCTTTTACAGGTGAAGAAACTGAGGCCCGAACAGGGTGTAACTTGGCTAAGTCCACATCTGACTCCACTTCTCATGTTCTTTGCATGATACCACATTTCCCTTGCTTCATATAAATTATTCCTAAGATGAAATTTGTTTTCGTATATCTGTTTATAATCTAAAGGCTAGAGGGAACATCAAATAACATAGTGACATGGTGCATAATTATTTTAAATATCCAGAATTTTCAAATCTTTATCCATTTACTATCTTAGGACTCACTTATGCAGATGGATTATTAACTTTCTATGCCCTGTTATGCTTTGAATCTTATATACATCTGTGATTTCATGTTCTCCTCTAGTTCCATTTTCATATACAACGCTCAGTGCTTTCTTGACATTCAATAAATGCTCTAGCCTGACTGACTCCGTGGTCTTCCAAATATATAAAAGCACTTAGTTCAGTATGTGACCTGAGCTCACATTTGTGCGTGTTCATTCTATTTTGAAGGAGTCGAAGTTTCAAATACACATATATGCTTGAAATAGACCAGAGTTTCAAATCAATGTATATGGTGTTCTCTTAGAATTATACCTTGAAGAAATTGCCGACCGCACCATAGAAGTTGATATGGAATGCCAAACAGATGCATTTTTGGACAGACCACCAACACCACTCTTTATTCCTGCCAAAACCGGCAAAGATGTGGCCACCCAAATACTAGAAGGAGAGGTATAGTACATTATTTGGACTTCCCTCTATCTTCTTTATAAATAGATTGTTTAGTTAAAAGCTTAACGTAAGTACAAACCACAATCAGAAAGATTCTAGTTACTGGATTTCTTTCCAAATTTTTCTGTAATAGTAGTTTTATCCTGATGTACCCAGAAATGTTTTCAAATTCCATTCTCTGATTTCTCCTCTTTGCTGATCAGAAATGAACATCATTAGAAATGTTCTTAGAATATTCACAGATTTTATTTTTGTGTGTTTGCATACTTGCTTAATGTATGAATATAAGGTAGATTTGTAGCAAATAAGGAAAAATAGGATCTCTAGTATAAAAGATTCCACTATTAGTTGCTTGTAGATTATATAACTTTTATGAAGATAATCTCTCTGTTAAAAAAAAAAATCCTAAAATAACTACATTTTCCTATCAATGTGGAATGCATAGATAGGCCAGTTTATGAAATTGAAGAAAAGTCAATGCGTATGTGCATAATAACTTAAATGAGATTTAAAACTTGAAGGAACTTGAAAGAAGCATCGTTGGAACTGGGAAATAAGTCTTCATCAGCTACACAGAAGAACATGTTTGCCTCTAAATCCTGGAGATGAATCACCAGAATACCCATTGTTCTTGTTCCTTAGTTCTTTATCAAAAACAAACAGTAAAAATCGAGCAGAAAAGGCAGAGAATAGGAAAAACAAGGATATTTCTTGGGTTTCAGAGTTTGATCTTAAAGTTGTTAAGTATCAGGGTTCATTTTGATGATGCCTGGGTCTTTTTAATAACTTTGACTTAACCAATTTTTGCCTGTAAACAAAATGCTATTCTCTGTGCCTTGCAGGGCGATTTTGAGGATTGGGAACATAAATCCAGCACCCACACAGTGTCTGGCACCCAGAAGACATGAATAGTGTCTTGTTATTGCTGCTCTTCTGGCTATTTTTTCATTGAGCATTTGGTTCGTGATTAAAGTTTTAAATTTGCTTTGTTTTGTGTGTTCAAGCTCTTTGACTTTGATCTTGAAGTTAAACCAATGTTAGAAGTGTTGGTGGGAAAGACCATTGAGCAGTCTCTTCTGGAAGTAATGGAGGAGGAGGAGCTGGCTAACCTGCAGGCCAGTCAGTATGCATATGAAGAGTTACGCAACGTTGAGCTGGCTGAAGTTCAGAGACTTGAAGAGCAAGAGAGACGCCACCAAGAGGAAAAAGTATAGAGTTCTGTTTTTCTTTCTTAGACAGTCTTTTGCTTATTTAACAGATTATGCTCAAATTTACATGTGTTATGTCATAGAGCTAAAGATCTTTGGAAACATGTTAGAAAAGACCTATAGTATTTGTTGTTAGGGTCTCTCCTGTTCTCTAGATCATACATCTTTCATGGACTGAATTACTTTTTTTTACATTTGAACATATATAAATGTACCTAAATAGAGTTCCCGAAAGTTCCTAAATGCAGTAAATTGCATATGTCCCAACTGAAAGGCCTTCTTAAATATCAAGAGTCTTAGAGAAAGAAATACATCAATTTGCCATAAGTCAGTAGCAGAAGAGGTGGAAAGAAAAAGTGGAGTGTGTTGGGGATAGATGGGGGATAAGAAGCAGAGGGTCTAGATAGACTTTTGAGTCTTTTTCTCAGTGGCCAGGTCCTTCTCTGCACCCTTAGGGATATACCAGAACTACCTGGGTCATTAGAGAATATTTCTTAGATTATAGGTTTTTAGAACCTTTAATAAAAGTTTTAGAATCCAGTTTTTAAAATTTGCCAATAACCTCCAGTTAGGAAACAGTAGGCTCAGGAATCTTTAGGGTCCTTCTGAGTCTGGCAATAACTGTCACCCTATGTTGTACACTGAATGAAGAAATTATAAAGGAGTGCCTGAATACGTAAAAGAGTTAACTTCCCAAAGAGGCCAACTTACTGCACAGAATAGCTTAGTTGTTGGTATATTCTACTCAATACCTAATCAAATGGCCTTTCAATTTCCCTCCAAAATGACTAATTAATTGTGTAAAGAGCATAGGGCTTATGGTAAAGATTGTGCAAATGCACGACTATTTGTTTACAAATATAAAATGAACAATGACAAAATTAGCTTTGCTGAAATAATCAGTGAAATCTTTATCAAGGAATATTTATTTATTTACTATTTGCAAATATATTATGAAAAAATGAAGAATACAAATCATCTAGATTTATATTTGCTTAAAACTTTGAAAACAGACTTAATTAGAAAATATATTAATGCTCCCACTTCTCTACGGGAGAAGACAGTTCTTTAGCATTACAGATATGTGCTCTACAAGAAGCAACAAGAAAAGAGAGGTTTTATAATTTTCAGAACTTTATGAATTCAAAGAATCATTACAAATGAGGTAATTCATTGGCCCAAGTTCTTTAACTGAAGATGTCTGAGCACTATAATTTTCGTATCAGCAATACTTTATGATAATACTCATTAAAAATATAAGTAACTATTATTATCCTTTGATATCATCCATATAGTCAAGCACGTATATATGGAAATTATTTTCCTTGAAATGTTTTACTTTCAGGAGATGACTTTTACTTTAAGCTCCATCTCTTTTATGAGGTCAGTACCTACTAGCTGTTGAAATTCATTAAAGTCTCGATGAAAAATATGAACCTTTAATAGGTACCTTGCAGTCCATTTTTTTGATGCAAATCTAAGTCGAAATTCTTCCACTCACTGGATTCAGTATCTGGGGAGGACGGAGCGGCTAAGTAACCACCGGCGCTGGCGTCTTTCTCTGGGCAGGAGCGGCGGAAGCAGCAGCAGTGGGAAGTGGTCCACAAGCATAACGAGACTGCGCAGAAGATCGCAGCGCAGGTGTTTGCACAGCGTTACCTGGCCGACCTCCTCCCTTCTGTGTTTGACAGCCTCAGGGATGGTGGCTACTTCTATGATCCCGTTCAAAGAGGTTGGTGGAGGGTTGTATTAGCTCAACTCTGTTACAATAAGCATCCTCTTAATGGTCCACATTTATCACAAGTATCATATTTATCACATGCCCATTTTTCTTTTGAATTAGAATCTTTCCATCTCTAAAGCAAATAAAAAAGTCAGTCATAGTTGTTTTAAGTAAGTACTGTTACTAGGAAGAAGTGAATTGTAAAGATCTTGATTTTAGGACGTTACTTTGTCTTGATTAAGAAGCAACATTGAATAGTAGGAAGAAATAGGGACTTGATGTAAAAAACTTGAGTTTGGGTCCCAGCTTCCTCATTAACTTGCTTTTTGACCTTCAGTTTCCTTAGGTGTAAAATGACAATTTTTTAGGAGTTAAATGTCATCACATATATATGAAAGGTTTACGGGCTGGAAAGCACTTGTGCTTGTATATATAAATAGTTCGTAACTTTTTCTCAGCTGACTTCCAATTCTAGTCAAAAGCCCTTTGGGGGGCCGCTATTGAGGTCATTTATTCATTTAATTAGGTGTTTACACTATTCTAGGCACCATGTTAGGTGTTAGAGAGAAAAAAGAGGCAGGGACCTCGTCTCTGCGTGTCTAGAACCCGTATCTGTTAGCCAGCTGTTAGGAGCCTCTCAGAGCCACCTCTCCTTAGCTGGCCTGGCCAAGTGAAGGGTATGGGTTGCTGTGTCCTCACTGCCACCCTCCTTCTGCGGGTGCAAAAGCAGTTAAATCCACCGTGCTTTGTATACAGGCCCCATTCCAAATGCCTGATAGTATTTTGGGGCAGATGTTAGTAATATTAATTTTCACTGTTTACGTATTCAATTCAATAAACAGAGGTCAGAGTACAAACAAATATTGTTCGTTTACATTTATATTGTACTTTCCAGTAGATGTAGTGTTTTCCATACATGCTACCATTTGACCCTCCCAAGAACCCCCTGAGGTGGATAGGGCACATTAATTCCCATTCTTCAAAAGTGGAAACTGAAGCTCAGAGAGGTTAAATGCCTTGCTCACCAGCACTCAGACAGGGAGGCATTTAGGCCTCAGACTCCAGGTCCAGAGCTCTGTCCATGCTGCCTCGCCGCCTTCCTGGGGGCTAGCGAGGCCTCTTGCTGTTACTCACAGAGGCTGGGAATCTTTTCTCTCTCATGAATTGCTGAAAAAGTCAGTTATAGACCATTTAAAAGCTTGCAAATGAGATTCATGCCTCAGATAAAAGTTGTTTTTAGTAGTGAATGTAATATTCTTTCACACTCTATTGTCACCCCATTCAAAAATAACAATTAGGTGCCTGCCTGCCAGGAAAAGCCATTCTCAAACATTAAAACGTATATTGTAATGGACCATATTTTTTCAGTGCTTGCACCGTAGATTCCCATTTTAGTTTGAACAAATTTATCACTAATGGCAACACCTAGTTTCTGACCCATTTCTAGATGGCCTTCTCAGATGTCCTCTGACCTCTATCCTCAGAGTCTTGATCAGCTGTTAGACCCCAGCTTCAGGTGGGGGCATTCTATTGCTCAATCCCGGATTCGCATTGCATTTCAATTGGAGTTCAGCTCCAGATCCACCCCCACTCCCTGCCTCCTTGATCCGTCTCCTTGATCAGATTGCACCTATAAAGTCAGCTCTGAAGGCTTTGACTTCAAGGAAGCGTCAGCATTTTGAAAATACTGTTTCTACTGCAATAGAAAGGAAATGGACCAGAACGTGTATGAAAAATATGGCAAAAGTAATGCTGTATGAGTCTGTTTAACATTTTGTGTTAAGAAGACAATGTTGATGAATCTAACATTAGGGGAAAAGCACAGATTCTCCCTATATATAATGATTCATAAAAATCACTTAATGAAATGAACTTTCTTTATGACAGATATTGAGATAGGATTCCTTCCATGGCTAATGAATGAAGTTGATAAAACCATGGAATACAGCATGGTGGGAAGAGCAGTGCTTGACAGTAAGTTCTTTTATTTAAAAGTTATCTCTGAAATTTTCCAGTAGAAAGAATAAATAGGAAAAAGATTTTAATTTTACTTTTCTTCAATTTTCAGTATATCAATTATATTAACAAAGGTGCAAATTTTTACCCTCAGTATTGTTTCTATATTCTTCTATAATTTGATCAAAATTAGTCTTCTGTCTTTACTTTATAAATGATATTCTGTTAAAACAGGCATTGAATATAATTCATATTCCATACATTAAGTGGCATAGAAGTTAAGTGTACTAACTCTATATAAAATGTTATGCTACTGGGAATGGATGAGGCCTGGTAAATGTTATATGCCTTGTCCTCATCTATACATCAGCATTGTAACTACTGAGACATGAAAACATCACAGTGATTTCTGTACATGTAATTTTTCAGTGTTGATTCGCGAGGTGGTTGATAAGAGACTGATGATGTATGAGCACAAGGAGGACGAGCGCCTGTCGTTCAGACCCGGGGACAGGCTCAGTGGTCCTGGAGCAGTGAGGGATCCGCTGGTGGGTCCCGAAATCCAGGGACAAAGCACATCACAGTCACAGGGGCCACCTCCAGACAGAGAGTCCCTACCACCACTTGACGGAAGGTATTTGGAGAAACTGTCATCCCAAGAGAGGAGGCTTCTGGAGGAAGAAGAGGATGAACAAAGAGAAATGAGGAAGTCCTCAGGGAAGGAAGAACCGTCACAATAGAGGGGAACCACGAAACCAATCAGCCACGGGTCAGCATCACAAGCAATCAGGTAATGATGCGTGAGTCCCCTCAGATGATGGAAATTATGTTGTATTTAGTCAACATGTCTTTTTGTATAATGGTCTGGGCAAATCAAATATGTTGGAATAATAAAACTAATAAAAAAGGAAACAAATGCTTAATTCATTTATTTAATAGTAACATCTAGAAGCTATATTAACTCTAATGAGAATTATGCTTAATTCCGAGCTTCCCATTATCAGTATATATAACTAACAAAGATATTTTTCCTTAATCTTTCTAATTTTGTGGGTTAGTTCCTTTTTTAGTAAGTGTGATGTTTAATGTTAAATATCAGTGCTGTCAGCCATCGAGCTTTTCTTCTCAATAGGAAAATCATTTAACTTACTCTACGAAAGGATGCCTAAATGTTGTTACTGGAAGCTATAGTGTTGCCTCCTGGGCAAGACCAAGAAACATACCCTTATTTGTATAAAATTGAACAGATAGTTACCCTTTCAGCTTCAATGTTCGGGTAAGGCTCGAGGGATTCCGGGAATTAATAATACGCTCTCGTCTATTTTTTTCAGATTCCTACTGTCAAGCAATTTCAGGCAATGCCAATAACACTAAAGTCCCTCCTTGCCCTCATGCAGTTCCCTTCCCCTCCTCAGAGATAACGGCTGTTATCAGTTAGGTGTGTACCTTCTAGGCCTTTCTCGAAATACTCACATACATACGTATTTGAACACCTAGAAATATATGGGTTGATCTTTTTTATATAAATATAAATGTGTTGTTTGCATTTTTCACCTAACAATGTATCTTAGACTTTTCAACATTAGTTCATGTAAATCTCTTATCTTTTTAAAATAAGGTAAGATATTACGTAATATGATTGTGTTATATATAGGGAATTCACATTCGATCTTTTTCTTTTTTCTTTCTTCTTCTTCTCCCCAAAGCTCCCACGTACATAGTTGTCTATTCTAGTTGCAGGTCCTTCTGGTTGTGCTGTGTGGGACGCCACCTCAGCATGGCCTGATGAGCAGTGCTAGGTCCATGCCAAGGATCTGAACCGGTAAAACCCCAGGTCACTGAAGCGGAGCACACTAACTCAACCACTCAGCCACAGGGCTGACCCCAGCACCTTTGATTTTTTAATCTGAACTTGTTTGGAGATTTTACCTGCACTATTGAAAATCACAGATATTTTATCTCTAATCATGTTAATCTTAAAGAATCACTGAAGTCTGAGGCTTCAGGTAGATATAGCCTATTTTTCTCAGAATATTTATAGATATATAAGCTGTGGTGATTTGAAATAACTTGCAGTTATTAACACATTTACTTTAATTTCTTTTTAAGTTAAGTATCAAAAATATATCTGCATTTTAAAAATGGAGAAAGAACATCTTTCTCTATTTGTACAAAGAACTGGACTGTATGTCTAGATGGCATCATATGGTTCTCAAACCATTTTCCTACGTATTTTATCACTATATCATTTTAACCTCATTGCAACCCTTCTGAAGTACGCGCGGTGGTGCTTTTATTCTCGTTTTCAATCAGTCGTCAGTTGGATCAGCCCGCAAACACTGGGGGCCTGCTGTGTGTCGGGCAGCCTGCGGGAGGCTGCAGATACAGCCTAGCGGTGGCGCTGAGCAAAGTCGGGGTGCAAACGAGGCAGCACAGCCCAGGGATTCTAAGTGGTTTCCCATAGGCGATAAGCCTCGTAAGGAATGGGACGACAGCTGGAACCCAGACCTTCTTACTTCTAATCCACTGCACTTTCTTCTGAACAACGTTGAGCTCTTACGAGGTACAAAGAATAACTTTAAATAAATTATTGCATCAACAGCATTTTAAAAATTAGAATCACACCTGATTCCATTGCTGGGTTTGTTCCATCCTAGTTAAACTTATGTAGTTAAAGTTTTTATGATCATCCTAAAATTTATGTTACTAATTTTGGCAAGAAAACCAAAAACTTTTTTAACTGGGGTTGTTGTAGATCATTATTATTAGGGCTTTTCAAATACCTGCAATTTTAAGTATTCTTCCAAAATGGATTTGAGGTCGCTTGCCTTCCATTCTGACCCTCCTTTACAATAATTCAATCCTGTTACACGCTAAACATCCCCACCTGTGCTCTGTAATTCCATAAATTAATTCAATGTATTAAAATAAATGGAAACTATAGAGCCCACGCTGAAATTGGTTAAGCTTTACTCCCATCCCATTCCATCCTAGAGAGAAACAAAAACAATTGAGAGTTAGGTGTTGTCCCTGTGAGAAAACTTAGAGAAACGGGTTATATGTTATCTGGAGAAAAAACATTGCACGGAAACTTAAAATTTTCTTAAAATTTTCTTAAAGTTTATGAAGAATTTCTTTAAGCATATAAAGGATTTTATGGTAAGTCATAAGGCAATATGCTTAGCTTCCGTGTGTCTAGAAGATTTTTTGTTACTGTAAGCAACTTTGTAAATGGGTTAGATGCATACAAATAATCAAATTTGCATTGATTTTGCCCAGTTTTGCTAATACTCTTCCTAGGAGTTCTATTCCTTTCTGTTATTTCAACTAACACTAAGCTAGCACAAACTAAATAGTAATAAAATGGATGATAAATTTATAGATTGCCATCTCTGACATAAATTCTCATGTCACTAAAATAGATCAGAAAAGTGGAAGTCATTTTCTCTAGCGCCGGCGTCATGGTGGTGAAGCCCTCCTGGCTCGTGTTGGGCTGGGGGCTATTGGCACAACCCGGGAAGTCACTCAGGGCAGCAGAGGGTGGTGACAGGAAGTACAGACACGAGCCAGACTGCCTGCACTCGAGTCCTCACCTGCAAGGAATGGTCTGTCCCACGCATAATGTGGTTTGCCTTTAAGTAGGAAAAAGAACTGGCTTATCACTCTGTGTTTTATTTTAAAATTCATGGGAGGGGGGAGGACCTGCAGAAGGAAGAAGTATTTGGAGATTCCGATTCCTTTAAAAGTCAGAATAGGGATGGGAGAAGTGGCATTTTGCATTCGTATCAAAATGTTATGGTACCATAACTATCAAAATGTTAAGAGTACCCATTTCTTCTATCCTAGAAAAGTTTTATTTTCCTATCATGTTGTTAAAACATATCAACCACATCAGCTAAATTTTTATCTATAATCTTAATTTTCATATGTTTTACTTACTATGGAAAATTTGATGCATTCTCCTTTTCTGTTTTTAAGTGAATCACAGAAAATTTTTATAAATATTGTATAGCTCAATAGCCATAGCCATTTATCTCACTTATTTTATTTAGCATAAAGGCATTCTGAAGGGGCCCAGGCATGGGTTTAGTTTCCCCATAGGCCAATCAGCACCTGTTTTTTCTTAGTCGTGGTTCCTAGGTTTAACCAAAACCAGCCTTCTCCAGGCTCATTCTCAGTGAGCAAGAATGTTTCAGACAGGGTGTCACTATCATGAAAAAGTACCATTAATGGTTTTAGATTGGTGTCTATAATTCTCCCTTTGAATCAGAGCACATTTACCTTTGTGTTTTAATGATATCAAATTACAAATTGAAATTTAATAAATTGATAGTTAGATGTTATTTTTCTGTTTTTCATAAACCATGAAAATAGCATAACTGAAATATATGAGTTAAAAGATACAGTAATGGGGGCTGGCCCCGTGGCTGAGTGGTTAAGTCCGTGCGCTCCGCTGCAGGCGGCCCAGTGTTTCGTTGGTTCGAATCCTGGGCCTGGACATGGCACTGCTCATCAAACCACACTGAGGCAGCATCCCACATGCCACAACTAGAAGGACCCACAATGAAGAATATACAACTATGTACCGGGGGGCTTTGGGGAGAAAAAGGAAAAAATAAAATCTTTAAAAAAAAAAAAAGATACAGTAATGGCATTATAGGTTTGATTATAAATACAATCAATCAAGAAATTGAAGAGTTTGAAATTTCAAGATAAAAATAGCTTGAAGATAACATTTAAACAATTTTAAATCCTTTTTGAAAATAGAGTTCAAAACAATAAATTTTTATCACTATATGCGTTTATAATTTTTATAAATATTAAATATTTTTGTGATCATAATTGTGTATATTGTCTTCTAACATTTTAGATTATACTGATGTCCATATTTACCACTAGGTGTCAGTAAAACCCTAAAGTTAACTGGCCTCTAATTTCATGCATAATTTAATGACCGTAAAAAGACTTTGGTAGACAGAGTTCAAAAATATATTGTACTCCTTGGGGACTCCAGACTCACACTGAATATTTTATCTTGCCCTAAAGTTGTCTGCCAGCTCTGTAGGGGTGCCAGTCTACTCCAGCCTGTGTCTGAGACCCTTAAAATGTGGTGTTAGAATGGACCTTAGCTGTCGTGGTCTCTGGTCCACTATCCAGCACAGTTATCCCTAATGGTTGCTCATTTAGTCTTTGTTTAATGACTTTAAGGACGGGCTTTCACTTTCTGAGCTGCTCTAGAGTAGCTTCTGTCTTAGTTTTGTCTCCCCAGGCCCAGGCTGTGGTAAATGCTTAGTCAGTTACATTGTTGGACAGTTCCCATTATTAGAAATTTCTTTTACACTGAGTCAAAATCTGTCCCATTTTAACCTCTGCTCTTTGGTCATGATCATGCCACTTGGCACCATTATGGTGGGGGGAGACAGAATAATTTTGTTACTGTATCAGTCCTATCCTAAACTCCAATAAGTTTTTCCTTTTTTCTAAGTTTTTCCTTCTCCCAGTGCAGTATCACCACTCTTCCCAGTTATTCCTCATATGGCATAGTTTCAGAACTTCCTCATTCTCCATCCTGGTTACTGTTCCCTTGAGACTCATATTTGGTCAGTAATCTTAAAACGTGTTTCCCAGGATTGGGTACACTACTATAGATGTACTCTGGCTCCTCAAGGAGTATCGTGGGACTATTATCTCCCATGATTTGGCTGTCGCCACCTCACTTCATCTGAATTCAGATATCTAGAAACCTCAGTTTAGAACAAAGAAGAGAAAAAGCCAAAATGACTTCTGAGCGGTCACAAAGTCCACACACTGAGTGGACCATCCAAACCTATTGTAACGCTGCTAACCAATTTGGCTATTTGATTATTAACCTCACAGTGTATTAGAAGTAGCACATTAACAAGGAGAGAAGGACCATCATGAGAAGACCCATAGGCAAGCATTTATTAGAGAAAAGGCAGGAAAAATAGATAAGTCAAAAAGCACAGCTATCTGGGGACAAACTGGAATATTCCCCAGAAGGTCCTGAATACATCATTCTATTACAGCACAGTACAGAAATTAATGTTTATGGAGGAAGCATTTCTGGAATGGTGGACTAAGGACCTCTGAAAATTTGCTTCTCCATAAAAGCAATGAGAACACAGGCAAAAATTGTCAAAAATCAACATTTTTAGAACTCTGGAAATTAACCGAAGGCTTGCAATAATGAAGAGCATTTATTCAAGGAAAATGGCTGAATCTCAGTAAGAACAGTAAGTTTTTCGGCGTTTTAGGTTGCCCTGTTCCCATCTCATTCTTCCTAGCTCCATGATACCTTGATGCCTTGAAACCAACAGACTCAGAACCACAGGGACTGAGAAAACCAGCAGCCTCGCAGCCACTGGAAGAAGCAAAACAGGCTTGCAGCTCCCCAAAAAGCCACGTCCCCAGCAAATTGTCGCTACATGACCTGTCCAGCAGTTCCCTGGAAAAGTCCATTTACAGGGCTTATCTTTATTTGACCTGACTCAGAGTTTGCTCAGTGAGGAAAGTCGTAACACTAAGGCATTTGTGAAAAAGAAAAAACAAATCAGCAGCAACTGCTTACCACCACGACTGCCTGAGGCAGAAATACCAGTGGGATCACACAGAAGGATGGCCAGAAAACTTGAAAGGGAAATCTGGGGGATGAGATGTCCATGGAGGGCTTGAAAAGTTTCAACGTGTTCCTGGGAATGTGCATGTAGGATGCTTCATAGGGCTGTGTGCATACCCAGGAAAGGCCTGAGAAGGCCCTAATTTCTCATCTCTGGCTGACCTTGAGGATCTGCACAAGCAGGACTTGAAAGCTAAGTCAGCATTGTAAACTGTGGAAATACCAAAGGCACAACCCAACACCCAAAGGGCCTCTCAGCAAAGGGTGAAAGACTTATTGGTTCAAGACATTTACGGAAATCTCAAATCATTAGCTGACCACTAAGCTAACTGAGTAGAGACTTCAGTGGCAGCACACAACAAAGAAGATAGACTTTACAGAATTCGTTCAGGAAGGCCATTAAAGAGACAAACAGTAACAAAAATCCAGGTTGGAGGAGTGCAGCAAGAACCTGATGTCCAGAGTTACATTTTAATTCTTTAAAATGTCCAGACTTCAACCAAAAAGACACAAGACATGCAAAAAATAGGAAGGTATGGCCCATGCAGAAGAAAAAAAGCAGTCAAGAGAAATGGTTCTTGAGAAAGTCCAGCTTTTGAACTTAACGAGACTAAACAAATACATTAATCAGCTGTTATAAGTATATTCAAAAACTAAAGGAAACTATGTCTAAAGAATTAAAGTATGAGAATGATATCTTGATAGTGAATATCAAGAGAGAGAAAAAAAAGAACCAAATAGAAATTCTGGTATCGAAAAGTACAACTGAAATGAAAACTTTACTACAGGGCCTCAACAGCAGATTTGAGGTGATAGAAGAAAGAATCCATGAAATTGAAGTCAGCTCAATTGAGATTATCCACTCTGAGAATCAGAAAGAAAAAGGAATCAAGAAAAACAAACAGAGTCTCAGAGATATGTGGGACACCATAAGTATACCAGCAGACACATAATGGGAATTCCAGAAGGAGAAGAAAAAGAGAAAGGGGCAGAAAGAACACTTGAAGAAACCATGGCTGAAAACGTCCCCAATTTGATGAAAAATGTTAATATTTATTAAGAAGCTCAATGAACTCCATGTAAGATAAAGCTAAGAGATCCACAACTACACATCATAGTCAAATTGTCAAGAGAGACAGAGAATCTTGAGAGCACCAAGACAAAAATAATTCATCATGTACAAGGACTCTTCAGTAAGATTAATGGCTCACTTCTCATCAGACACCATAGAGGCCAGAAGGCAATGGGATGATATATTCAAAGTGCTAAAAGAAAAAGCTGCCATTCAAGAATTCTATATCCATCAAAACTATTCCTAAAAATGAAGGAGGAAACAGTCTGAATAGACCTATATCTATCAAAGAAATTGAATCAATAATTAATAACCTTTCAAAACAGAAAACACCAGGCCCAGATGGGTTCACTGGTAAATTCTACTGAACACTTAATGAAGAAATTACACCAGTTCTCTACAATTTCTTTCAGATGATAGAAATAGAGGGAATACTTCCTACCTCATTCTATGAGACCAACATTACCCTAATACCAAAATCAGACATGGACATTACAAGAAAAGAAGACTACAGACTATTATCTCTCATGAACATAGTTACAAAACTCTACAACAAAATATTAGCAAATTGAACCCAACGATGTATAAAAATCATGACTGAGTGGGATTTATCCCAGATATGCAAGGCTCGTTTAACATTTGAAAGTCAATTAATGTATCCATCACATCAATAGATGAAAAAAAAAAATCACACCATCATATCAATAGAAGCAGGAAAAGCATTTGACAAAGTTTAACACCCATTTGTGATTAAAAAGAAAACCCCTCCTAGTAAATTAGGTATAGAGGGGATTTCCTCAACTTAATAAAGAATATCTACAAAAAAGCCTTCAACTAACATCATGGTGATAAAATTAATGGTGAGGAACTAGAAGCTTTACCAGTAAGATCAGGTCCAAAGCAAGGATGTCCCCTTTCACCATTCCTTTTCAACATCATACTGGAAGTCCTAGCTAATGCAATTAGGCAAGAAAAGGAAATAAAAAGTATACAGATTGGGAAAGAAGAAATAAAACTGTTTTTGTTTGCAGATGACATGATTGTCTATGTAGAAAATCTGAAAGAACTGACCAAAAAAACTCCCAGAACTAATAACTGTTTATAGCAAGTTGGCAGGATACAAGGTTAATATACAAAAGTCAATCACTTGCTTATATACCAGCAATTAACAAGTGGAATTTGAAATTAAAAATACAATACCATTTACATTAGCACCCCCCAAAATTAAACACTTAGGTATAAATCTAACAAAATATGTACAAGATCTATATGGAGAAAACGACAAGATTCTGATGAATAAAATCAAAGAACTAAATTAAATGGAGAGATGTTCCATGTTTATGGATAGGAAGACGCAATATTATCAAGATGTCAGTTCTTCCCAACTTGATCTATAGATTCAATGCAATCCCCAATCAAAATCCCAGCAAATTAGTTTGTGGATATCAACAAACTCATTCTAAAGTTTATATGGGGAGGCAAATGACCCAGGACAGCCAACACAATATTGAAGGATGAGAACAAAGTTGCATTACCCAACTTCAAGACTTACTATAAAGCTATGGAAATCAAGATGGTGTGGTATCAGCAACAAAATAGACAAACAGCTCAATGGAGCAGAATAGAGAGCCCAGAAATAAAGCCACATAAGTAGAGTCAACTGATCCTGACAAAGAGCAAAGGGAGTACAATGGAGAAAGGATAGCCTTTTCAGCAAATGGTGCTGGACATCCACATGCAAAAAAATGAATCTAGACACAGACCTTATACCCTTCACAAAAATTAACTCAAAATGGATCACAGGCCTAAGTGTAAAATGAAAACAATAAAACTTTACTATATCATTGGAGAAAATCTAGCTGACCTTGGGTTTGGCGATGACTTGTTAATACAACACCAAAGGTGCAGTCCATGAGAGAAAGAATGATAAGCTGGACTTCATTAAAATTAAATATTTCTGCTCTGCAAAAGACACTGTCAAGAGAATGGAAAAACAAGCCATAGGCTGGGAGAAAATATTTGCAAAAGACATGTCTGATGTTATCCAAAATATACAAGGAAATCTTAAAACTCAACAATAAGAAACAACCCGATTAAAAAAATGGGCCAAAGACCTTAACAGACACCTCACCAAAGAAGATATACAGATGGCAAGTAAGCATATGTAAGGATGTTCCACATCATATGTCATCAGGGAAATGCAAATTAAAACAACAGTGAGGGGCTGAACCGGTGGTGCAGTGGCTAAGTGCTCACGCTCTGCTTTGGTGACCCGGGGTTCACTGGTTTGGATCCCGGGTGTGCACGTGGCACTGCTTGGCAAGCCATGCTGTGGTAGGCATCCCACATATAAAGTAGAGGAAGATGGGCATGGATATTAGCTCAGGGCCAGTCTTCCTCAGCAAAAAAAAAGAGGAGGATTGGCAGCAGATGTTAGCTCAGGGCTAATCTTCCTTACCAAAGAAAAAGATGTTAACCCCCAGAACAACCACTAAGAAAATAACTTTAAAATAGTAAGAGAAGAAATTAAAGTTGTACATTAAAAGATATCCATTCAGTGTGAAAAAAGCAGTAATGGAAGAATAAAGGCGCAAAAAGACATAAAACATGTAAAAAACCAATAGTGAACTGGCACATGAAAATACTGATAAATAATTTCATCAAAATTAAATGGTTTAAACACTACAATCAAAAGGCCAAAATTGGCAAAGCGGATTTTAAAAAAACCGTAATCCAACTATACTATTTACAAGAGATAATTTAGAGTTAAAGACATAAATGGGTTGAAAATAAAAGGGTAGAAAAAATTATGACATGCAAACAGTAACCAAAAGAAAGCTGGAGTGGCTATACTAATATCAGACGAAATGGACTTTAAGACAGAAATCGTTACAAGAGGTAAAGAAGTATATTTTATGATGATAAAAGGATCACTCATCAGGAACACATAAACACCCATGAACTTAACAACAGAGCCCCCCACATACAGGAAACTAAAACTGACAGAACTAAAGGGAGAAACAGACAATTCAAAAACAATAGTTGAAGACTTCAAAACCCCACTTTCAATAATGAATAGAACAGCTAAGCAGAAGATTAGAACAACTAGGCAGAAGATCAACAAAAAAACAGAAGATGTGAACTACATTATCAACTAACCAGCCTCAGACATCTACAGAACACTCCACCCAGCAGCAGAATACACGTTCTTCTCAAGTGTACGTGGGACATTCTACAGGGGGGGTGATATTAAACAAGCCTTAATAAGTTTAAAATTTTAAAATCACACAAAGTATGTTCTCCCACCACAATACATTTAAATTAGAAATCAATAACAAGGAAATTCGGGGAGTTCACAAATATGTGGAAATTAAACATGCTCCTAAATAAATAGGTCAAAGAAGAAATCACGTATTAGAAAGTAATTTGATGATGAAATCCAGCCATTTGTGACAACATGGATAGACCTTGGGGGTATTATCCTAAGCAAAATAAATCAGAGGGAGAAAGTCAAATACCATATGACCTCACTCATAAGTAGAAGATAAAAACAAGGACAAACAAACACATAGCAACAGAGATTGGATTGGTGGTTACCGTAGGGGAAGAGGGGAGGGAGCAGGGCAAAAGGGGTGATTAGGCACCCGTGTGGTAATGGATTATAATTAATTAGTCTTTGAGTGGTGAACATGATGTAATCTATACAGAATTTGAAATATATTATGATGTACATCTGAAAGTTATATAATGTTATAATCTAATGTTACTGCTATAAAAACAAAAAGTAAAAATAAAAAAATAAAATGGAGAAGAAGAAAAAATTCTTCTGAAAAATGAAAATAAAAAAAAATTTAAGTAATTTGAGATGAATGGAAACAAAAATAAGTACCAAAACTTATGGGATGCACCTATATTTAAAAAGAAGAAAGATCTTAAATCATAACCTAACCTTCTACCTTAAGAAACTAGAAGATCAAGAGTGAAATAAACCTAAAGCAAGCAGAAAGAAGAAAATAATAAAGGTTAGAGAAGAAAGAAATGGAAAAGAGAATAGAAAAACAATAGAATCAATAAAGCCACACGTTGGTTTTTTGCAAAGATAAAACAAATTTGACAAACTCTTAGACTGACCAAGAAAACAAGAAAAAAGACCCAAATTACTAAAATTAGGAATGAAAGAGAGGATATCACTACGAACTTTACAGTAATAAAAAGGATTATTACAGAAATATTATGAACAACTGTGTGCCAATAAATTAAATAACCTAGGTTAAATTGACAAATTCCTAGAAAGACACAAATTACCGAAATTGACTCCAGAAGAAATGGAAAACCTGAATAGACCTATACCAAACAAAGAGATTGAATTATTAATTTTGAAAACTTCTCACAAAGGAAACCCTAGACCCAGATGGCTTCACAGGTGAATTCTAACAAGCATTTAAAGAAAAATTGATACTAATCCTTCACGAACTCTTCAAAATGTAGAAGAAGAGGGAACACCTTCCAACTCCTTGTATGAAGCTAGTTTACCTTGATACCAAACCGAAGACATCAGAAAAAAAAAAAAAACTACAGACCAATGTCCCTTAAAAGCATAGATGCAAAAGTCCTTCAACAAAATACTAGCAAACTGAATCCAGCAATATATAAAAAGGATTATATATCATGACCAAGTGAGATTTATCCCAGGGATGCAAGGTTGTGAAATCTGAAAATTAATCAATGTAACACACCATATTAATAAAATAAAGAACAAAACCACATGATCATCTCAATAGATGCAGAAACAGCATTTGACAAGATTCAATACACTTTCATAACTAAAACTGCCAACAATACTAGGAATGGAAGGGAACTTCCTCAGCCCTATAAAAGGCAATTAGGAAAACGCCACAGCTAACTTCATAATTAATGTGATCCCCCTACAATCAGGAACAAGACAAAGTTGTCTACTCTTGCCACTTCTATTCAACATTGTATTGGAAGTTCTAGCCATGGCAGTTAGGCAAGAAAAAGAAATAAGTCACCCAGCATCCACATTGGAAAGGAAAGGTAAAACTATCTCTAATTGCAGAAGACATGGTCTTGTATAAAGAAGGAATCTACAATCTAAATAAAGAAGGAATTTAAAGAATCTACAAAAAGACTATTAGAACTAATAAATGAGTCCAGCAAGTTTGTAGGTTCCAAGATCAATAGTACACAAAAGTCAATTCTATTTCTCTATACTAGCAATGAACAATCTAAAAGGAAATTTTAAAAAAACAATTCTATTTATAATAGCATCAAAAGGAATAAAATACTTAAGTATAAATTTAACCAAAGGGGTGCAAAATTTACGAACTGAAAACTACAAAACTCTGATGAAAGAAATTAAAGACCTAAATAAATAGAAAGACTGCATGTTCCTGTTGGAAGACTTAATATGAAAGATGGCCATACTCCCCAAAGTAATCTAGAAATTCAAAGCAATACCAATCAAAATCTCAACAGTCTTCTTTGCAGAACTGGAAAAGCCAGTCCTACAATTCATATGGAATTGCAGGAGAACCCAAAAAGCTAAAGAATCTTGAAAAAGAAAAACAAAGCTGTAGGACTCCTACTTCCCAATTTCAAAACTTACTACAAAGCCATAGTAGTCGAAACAGTGTGGTATGGAATAAGAATAGACGTATAGATGAGTAGAATTGACAGTCTAGAAATAAACCCCCACATCTATGGTCAATTGGTTTTTGACAAGTATTCGAGACCATTCAATGGGGAAAGAGTCATCTTTTCAATAAATGGTGCTGGGACAACTGGCTATCCATGTAAGAACTCAAGTTGGACCCCTACTTCACACCATAGACAAAAATTAGCTCCAAACGGATGAACTCATTTGGATTTAGGTCATAGACCTAAACGCAAGAGCTAAAACTTTAAAGCTCTCAGAAGAAAACGTAGGAAAACTGTGTGACCACAGTTAGAAAATGGTTTCTTACGTGTGACATCAAGACCACGAATGACAAAAGAAAAAAATTAGATAAATTGGATTTCATCAAAATTTAGAATGTTAGTGCTTCAAAGGACACCATCAAGAAAATGAAAAGACAGGGGCTGGCCCCATGGCTGAGTGGTTAAGTTCGCGCGCTCCGCTGCAGGCGGCCCAGTGTTTCGTTAGTTTGAATCCTGGGTGTGGACATGGCACTGCTCATCAAACCACGCTGAGGCAGCGTCCCACATGCCACAACTAGAAGAACCCACAACGAAGAATATACAACTATGTACTGGGGGGCTTTGTGGAGAAAAAGGAAAAAAATAAAATCTTTAAAAAAAAAAAAGAAAATGAAAAGACAAACCACAGAATGGGAGAAAATATTTTCAAACCATATATCTAATAAGAGACTTACATCCAGAAGATACAAAGAATTTTACAACTCAACAATAAAATGACAAACCAATTTTAAAAATGGGCAAAGGATTTGAACAGACACTTCTCCAAAGAATTTAAGCAAATGGCCAATAAGCACGTGAAAAGTGCTCAATATCATTAGTCATCAAGGCAATTCAAATCGAAATCACATTATTATACTACTTCATACCCACGAAGTAAGCTAAAGTCAAAAAGACAGACAATAGCAAGAGTTGGCGAGGATGAGGAGCAACTGGAAATCTCGCCCAGTGCTGACGGGATTGTAAAATGGTACAGCCACTTTGGAAAACGGTTTGGCAGTGTCTTAAACTGTTAAACAAAGTTACATATGATCCCACAATTCCACTCCTAACTGTATACCCAGGAGAGATGAAAACCTGTCCACACAAAAACTTGTACATGAATGTCCATAGCAGCATTATTCATAAAAGCCAAAAGTGGAAACAATCTATCCACCAACTGATGAATGGACAAACAAAATGTAGTATATCCAAACAATGCAATGCTATTTGGCACTAAAAAGAATAAAGTAATATATGCTGTAACGTGGATGAACCTTGAAAACTCATTATACTACGTGAAAGAAGCCAGTCGTAAAGATTACGTTGTATCATTCTGTTTATATGAAATGTCCAGAATAGGCAAATCCTGAGACAGAAAGTAAATTAGTGGTTGCCAGAGGCTGTGGAGTGCATAGTAGGGAATGCCTGCTAATGCATACAGATTTAATTTTTTGAGGAATGAAAATGTTCTAAAATTAAATAGTGGTAATAGTTGCACAATTCTGTGAATATACTAAAACCCACTGAATCGTACACGTTCAAAGGGTGAATTTTATTATGTGTAAATTATGTTTCTATGAGCCTGTCACAAAAAAAGCTGATGTCTATAAAGATGACCTTGAATCATCAAAAAACTAGTGAAATTATGTTCAGTGCATTTCATTTAAGACTCTTGATATGTAATGCTTTATAGAAAAAATAATTTAAAGGAGGTCAGACAACTGCACAACTTTGCTATTCAGTAATTCATCTTTCAGTCTTCCTGGAAAGATGAAATGTTACGCTATTTTTCTGCCCAAAATATGTTAGTCCAATATTCAGTAATTGAAGCTTCCTATAGAGAAACTAGTTTTCGCTATCTCACAAAGAGAGAGCATCATATTCTCAGTCTTTTGAGTTACTGCTCCTTAAAACATTTAAGCTCTGGCTAAAGAGTGCCATAAAATGACTTCAAAAGAGCAGATTTCCACCACCTAATAAGTAACCAATAACTAATAAGTTCTCCTCTTTGAAACAACAAAATATTCATGGAAAAAAATAAACAGCAAACATACTCCTTTTAAACGTTCTTCATGTAGAACTGTTTTTTGCAAATATTCTTTCCTGCCTCAAGGAATATGACTAGATCATCATTTAGGAAATTTATAAAGCCACTAGAAAATTCCAACTATCAGAATAGTATTGTTAAAATTCCAAAAGAATAAAGACAGACACGTTAAAGTTTTAAGTACTAGAGGTGACTGGGATAGAATACCAACTTCTTTACAAATCCCTCCTTCGCCCCATATGGTGGTTTCTAACCCATTCCACTATGAGTTTGCTGTGAGTTTACCAGCAGAATTTCTGCATTTCAAGTTGAAAGAATTTTAGGGGCCACCAAAATTCAGCAAGCAAATAAAGTTAATGGTTTATGACAGGACATTGATCATGTCTGGATTCCAGGCCCTAAATGAGCTGAATTTTTTGGTCAGTACAGAAAGAGACTTGAGAACCTGCCTAATCTCATAGATCTCAAAATTTAATTCAGTCCACAAAAACTCTTCATCAATCATGGCAAAAAATAGAAAAATAAAGACAATGCTGTAAATTTTTCCCATTTAAAGAACGTTCCTTTATTCTGAGATTATATTTGGGAAGGGGCTGATGTAAGAGATTGAAATGAAGGCAATAAAGAGTAATTGTTTGGGACTCTCCCCTCTACTCGTCCATTCTTAAATTTGTTTTTGAAAAGTTATGGGTCTGCGGAATCCAAAAATGTAAGAATATTTGTCTAACCCTCCGTCATCTCTTGAGTAGGCTGCATACACTAATAATTTCTGTCATAAAATGAAGCTAGGAAAATTCTTTCCTTTGGGGGTGAGTGGAGGGGTGGAAAATCTACTTTCCAGCATATCACTTTTAAGATCACTAGACCTAAAAATAATTTTTTTGTTTTTTATTCCATCATTTTTATTGCATTGAGAATATTTGGAAGTTATTAAAAATCATTAAAAAGAAAAAAGATCACTTATAATCTCACCATTGAAAGTTAATAAGTCTTGTCACCTGTTATATTTCCTTCCAGTCCTTTTTTATGTGAACATGTGTTTATAAATCCACCAGATTGGGATCATGTTAAATACAGTTTTATTTTCCGCTTTTATCATTTAATCTGTTTTGCATTTTCCCATATTATTCAGCATTCTTTACAAACAGTACCTAAAGTACAATTATTACTTAACCATGTCCTACGGTTAGTCATCGAAGAATTTTAGGCTCTCAATACATACTGACGTTAAATGCTTTCCAGAAGGATTGTCAGTGGAATTTGGATGTTATATTTTTGCTTTCTTGTAAGAAATCATCTTTTATGCTACAAGATAGATAGGCATTTCCATCTTTATTAATGACAGAATAAGACCTGACTACAGGGCTCCCCACGGAAAACAACCATAAACCTTGCACATAATACAAAAAACAACTACCGCAGTGACCTGGAGAGTGAACAGAGCAGTCAGAATCTGGTGGAGAGGACAAGCTCAGAGGAGGGGCGCTGGAAAAAGTAAGTTCCCTGTTTTCATGGCTTCTATCGCGGGGTTGAATATAGTCCATGCAGAGTGCGTGGTCTTGGAAGGGGTGCTAATTGAAAGCAGCAGTCTCTTTGGCCAGAGAAACCCAAAACTAGAGAATCATGGCCACTGAAGAGAGTGGACAAATCTTGGAAGGGAAAGAACAAGAGAGCGTTTCACCAAATATGTCTACCCACATTCCTGAGTGACCCCTGAACCACGTATATGTGGTTCTCAGCAGTGCATCTAAAGACGAAATATCTGAACTGAGGCTGGAGCTGCCGCCCAAAAAAATAGAGTTTGCAATTAAGCACAGACAAGATAACTGCCTGCTTTAGCAAAAGAAATGATCATGAGAGAAAAATAACAGAATCCAGAATTTCCCCAATTTAACATTCCTCATGTCCAGGATACAATAAAAAACTACCCATCATATAAAGAACGAAGAAAGTGGAAAACATTCTCAAGAGAAAAGAAAATCAACTGAGTCCAATGCCAGGGTGTTCCAGATACTGGGGCTAGCAGACAATAATTTTAAACAGCTGTCAGAACTCTCCTCAGTGACGTAAAATAAAACACGCTTTCAATGAGTCAAAAATGAGAAATCTCAGGAGAGAAATAGAAATGGTTAAAGAAAAAGCCAAATGAAATTCTAGAACTGAAACATACAATATCTGAAATTTTAAAATTATTGGAGATGACCAAGGAAAGAGTATACTTGCAGAGAGATCAATAAAAATTATTCAGTGTGAAGAGCAGAAAAAAATGAAAAATCTAAGACGGTCAATGAACACCAAGCAGAATACACAGGAAAAATCTCACACCAGGACACATCATAGTCAAGCTGTTGAAAGCCAAAAATAAATAGCAAATCTTGAAAGTAGTAAGAGGGAAATGACACATTACATCCTGGGGAACAATGATTTAATTAACAAATGAGTTCACATCGGAAACTCACCAGGCCAGAGAGAAAGGACCAACATCCTTAAAGGAGAAAAGAAACAATCAACCTGGAATTCTATATCCTTCAAGAATGAAGGTGAAATAAAGACATTTTCAGATCGAAGAAGACGAGGAGAACTCATCACCAAGAAACCTACATTTCAAGAAATGCTAAAGGAAATTCTTCAGGAGGAGGGGAAATGATGCCAGCTAGAAAGTTAGGGGGCCGGCCCCGTGGCTGAGTGGTTAAGTTCCCACGCTTTGCTTCAGCACCCCAGGGTTTCGCAGGTTCCGATCCCAGGCACGGATACGGCACCACTCATGAAGCCGTGCTGAGGCGGTGTCCCCCATAGCACAACCAGAGGCACTCACAACTAGAATATACAACTATGTACTGGGGGGCTTTGGGGAGGACAAGAAGGAAAAAAAAAAGAGGGGGGAAGAAGATTGGCAACAGTTGTTAGCTCAGGTGCCAATCTTTAAAAAAAAAAGGAAAGAAAGTTGAATCCTCAAAAAATAATAGAGTAACAAAGGGTAACATGAAAAAGATGATTTTCTTCTTCTTTTTCCCCTTTTAAATTCTTTATAAGACGTTTAAAGCAAAAATTGTCCTCGAAAACTAAAAATAAAATGTTTACTGGGCAAATATGTATGAGTGCCAATGTGGACAAAATTGCATACTTACTATATGCCGGGCACCATATCAAGCCTTTTGCATGCACCAATTTAGTTATCGCAATAATCCTGTAAGATAAGAGTCCCCCTTGTACGTTAGAGGGAACTGAGACTGTGAGAACTCAGGTGACTTGTCTGTGGCTGCCCTGTTTGTGCAGAGCAGGGCCAGCACCTGATTCCAGTTCTGTCTGATCCTCAAGCCCAGGCTCTCAGCCGCCTCTGGATGAACCAATCTGTTTGGACTCTACGACCTGAGACACACCCGGCAATACCTCATGAAGTGCCAGAAGAGAGATGCAAACAAGAGCCCGCAGTGTTCGTGGGAGGAGAGGTCGATGTGGACTGCACTGGGAAGCTCTTGCAGATTTTAGCAGGGCCTTAAACAATGAGCAGGGTTTGTATTGGCATTAAGGTGGGAATAAGCAAAATGTTTGGGGAGGGAGTATGGAGTTGGTAAACCTATTAGACTTATACTAACATTTCATGTTGGAAATTGGCATGAAATTGATTTAGAAAAGTAAAGTAGAGCCAGATTGGAAACCCTTGGAGACAAGGATAAGGTATAGCCATATGCACGCGCGTGTGTGTGTGTGTATCATTAGAAGCACTTTTCGAAACCCTAGAGACCTCACTAATTGTAATCCTCGCTCCTTTCCTTTACACCCACTTCTTGAAACACAGACTACACATGTCCTCCCATTGTCACCTCCCACTGGCTTTTCACTCCATGGCAGTCTGAAGTTTGTCTTCATCGCTCCCCTGAAACCGCTCATGCTAAAGTCTCCAGTAACTTCTCAAGTTTCAAATCCAGAGGGCTTATCTTATTGACTGCCATGGTAATTAACATTCCTAACCTCTCCTGTCTGAAGCTGAAGTTCTTATTTCTCAGATCTCTCCTTCTTGGTGTGTTTTTGTGTTCTTCCTTTCCCTCTCTTTCTTAACAGTTTAATGTTCTTCAAAGTTCTCTTCTTTCTCATCTCGCACGTAGCATAACTACTTCCCAACCCTAAGAAATCTCATCAGTGTCCATAACTTCATCCACCTACACTCTGACGAGGCCTCAGTCCAAATCTGTATTTCTTACCATCTCTGGACAGCTCTGTCCAGAACTGTGAAGAATCTGAGGTTTTATCTACTTCCAAGTTATCAAGTTAGGCTGCCAGAGTTTCATGGATGCTGGTAAAGACACAAGACTCCTGGGTCAGAGATAAAGGGAGGTGTATTACTCACAGCAACAGTAGTACCCAGAATATCAGCATTTTTTGTGCTGGTTCTGGAGCCCTAGTTCCCACAAGGCAAAATGAAGAAGGCCAGATGAAACTCGCACATGCAGTGGGTTGCCTCTAACACTGAGCTTAGAGAACTCAAATCTCTTTAGAAGCAGTAAGCATGCCTGCTCTTTGCTCCAGAGGGAGACTGTTTTTTTCTTCAAAAGTTGTTCAAGTTTTCTTCAAAGGTGGTTTGCTACACAAACATCCCTGAAAAGATAGTCTGAAGCCAAGGGCAATCAGTGCCTAGCTCTCAAGATGTGCAGAAACTCACGGAGAGACTCACGGAAAATCTACAAGTTCCATTTTGCTATCCCATCGGCTTCTTAAATTCAATACATAGTTAAACCAAATTCATCATCATCTTCTGAATCTGTTCCTTTCTGTCTTCACTATATTGAATTAATGGTAGCACCTACCATTGATTTCCTTACCTCTATACATCAGAATAGGCTAAAAGCTGAAAAATTACTTTATAAAATAAATCCAAAAATTTCAATAGCTTAAACACAATAAAATTTCATATTACTCGTCTGCAAAACCCAGTTTAGACATTCCTGGGAGGGTGATTTTCCTGAGCAGCTCCCTTCCAAAAAATAAGTCAGATATCCAGGCTGCTTCTGTCTGTGGCTCCACCATCTTGTGGCCTCAGGGTCTCTGTGGCATAATCCCACATGCTGTCATTCAACACAACAGGGTTTCCTCTCTACCCATTTTGCACTACACCGTGTCAACTGCCTGCCTCCAGTCTTACTGTCCTCTCACCTCTGCTCTAGCAATCCATCAAAACTTTAAATCTGATTGTGTCACTCTCTCCCTGAAAATCCTTCACTGTCTTACCATTATGCACAAAGTAGAAAGTCCAAACTCCTTAATAGGACATAAAGAACTGCTATGGTCTGGCCCCTTCCTAACTTACTAGGCTCATTTCCCATGACTCTTCCACATGCACTCTTCGTTCTTACCAAATTGAATTACTAATAGTTTCCTGAGTTTTATTGCCAGTCATCCCTGTTGCCTATAATCCTCCCCCACCCACTGCCACACACACACACACACACACACACACACACACACACACCCCATTTGCCTGCTTAGCAAACTTCTCATCCTTAAATACTAAGTGTCCCCACTTTATAAACCTTTCCTTAGGCCTCTAGCATTCTGGCAGCACACATACCAGCCCCGAATAGTAACTGTGGGAGGAAGAATTAGAGACAGGAGTAGTAACAGGGCAGAGTTTCCCTGTTCCCCATCGCAGTCTGGGGTGGTTCACAGGGACTGAGCAGAGCTGACATTAGACTCCAGGAGAGGAACCCCAACCCTGCATTATTACATGCATCTGCATCAGCTGCATAATAGGGTAAGAACCAGGCTCTTCCCTGGCATGATCAGGGTCTGGTACCCAAGCCTTGTAGTTGCAGCTACACAACGTGGCAGATCCATGACTTCCAGCCCTGACCTGCCACTCAGCATTCTGTCAGGACTGAGTGCACTGCCTTAAGCACTCAGCTGTAGCTGGTTTCCATAGAGCAGACTGTAGATCCCAGTGGTCCTGTTCCACAGGAGGCCAACTCCATCCCTGGAAGGCCAGTCTGCGAGGATGAGTCCTGGACAAGTTGACCTTGAGTTCTCAGTTCACCTCCCTAAATTCAAAGGGTGCCTCATTCCTTGTTCCATCAGCATCTCATCCCATTTCAATCACAAGGACTCAGAGGCAAGTCTTTGACAGAGCTCTAAAGAGGCACAGCAAAACAGACCCCAGAGGCCATAGGATCCAGATACAGCCAAGAAACGAGGTTGCAAGGTCGGAGCCAGCTTCACGGGTGTGGGACCTGTGCAGCCACGCAGGACCCAGTGCTTAGAGGGGCTCCAAGTTTGATTTATAATGCTCTGCTGAAGGGCCCGACATTTTCATTTTGCACTGGGCCCACAAATTAGTGTAGCCAGTCCTGTCCAAGGTGTTCATTGGGGCATCATAAACAACCATCCTTCTCGTTCTTGTATGGGGGAAGTGATTTGTCTACCTCACCACGTGTTGACCCATATTCAACACAATGTGTTGGCCAGTGGGCAGACAGGCGTGCCCTTGGCTGGCCAGCAGGAAGTCAGGAGTGACCCTGTTATCTGGAACCACCCTGGCCAAGGAGGCAGGCCAATGTGCTGGATCTCTATGGCTTGGGACGTCTCACTGGCCCTTTAGTCAAGCATAGCTAACAAACTGATATCATTGTTGTCAACTCAATTACCCCCAGCCAAGAATGAAGCCACTTGAGAAATTGTGGTGTCTTCCATATTCCACCCGAATTTTCTACCACTGCAAGAAGGTTGATCACTCACACTGGGGTCACAGGAAGGCTGTCTGGACAGTGCCATTTACAGTCACAGGGATGAGTCGGTCAGCAGCCATCCTCCCCGAGGCTGGGCATGTGATGCCATGAGAACAGGCTCACCATGGTCTGCAGCATTGCCCTCAAGCAGCTCCGATGGCAACCCTTGTCATTCTGGCAAGATGAGCATGGCCTGCTCAGCTCTAGGGCCAAAGGTCATTACTGGCAGTTGGTCTGACCTCAGTTTGAGCCCCCGTCATACGGTGTTATCACTGTTAACTGGCCACTTTCTACTACTAGTCCGTAAACTTGAGGACCAAGATGTGCTTTGCCTTTGCATTTGAATTCCTAGTATCCACGTTGTAGGCATCGACAAACATCCACTGCATGAATAAACTGAGGATGGATCAGCCGACATCAGTTTGGCTTATTAAACTTTAACACAGCTATTACATCAGGCTCATTTCATTTAATTGTTTTCCGTATTTTTCTGAACCCTTGATTGGCAGGTACCTATGCTTATAACTCACTTCAACTCATACGTCACATATCTAGTTTATGAACAACGGTGCCCAGACAACCCACACCTTGTTGGTTTTTTCATATAGCGAGTAACATTTTTGTGTCAACCTAGTTTTCATGCCTTTCCCATGACTTCGGTTTTTCCTGCATTTCTAGTATTCGGCCACTTGTTTTGATAACATGAATCAGTAACATACATTATTTCAGATGCTGTTACTAACATCACCTAGAAACTTCTTTTTCAAAAGTAAGTTTATCGATGAAGTTACCCAGTGCCTCATTTTTCTTAGTGGCCGTGTTGGATAAAACTAACTTATTCAGCACTATGAAGGTAAACTTATAAACGGCTGCTGGGTTTCGTTTCTTTGTTCTCAGTCATACAGTCATGCAGCAGAATGGTAAACAGGACTCCGTCCTCAGAGGTTGGGGCCAGGCCACAAGGCTGAGAACATAGGGGTGGGACAGTTGCCTCAGAGGAAGGTGCCCATGTGAGGCCCGGGGAGCTGCCGTCCAGCCTTCTGAGGCTAGCGGGAGGGCAGGGCTCTAGTCCGGGGCTCGTTTGGGAGTTAGTGAAGTGCTGTGCAGTGTTTAGGCAGGAAAGAAGCTCCCAGGGGACCACAAGGGAGTTTGACCTCCCTGGAGTTGGAGTTCATTGCCGTCAAAGGGTTTATTGCAAACTTGAAAGAAATATCACCAAATCATAAAGAATGGATTTATAGACCATGTCCTAAGTGACAGGAGCATTCAGACTCCCCTGAGGACATTCTAGGGCAGGTCCTACCATTTCCACATTCCCACCGACCCCACGACTGGCCGCCTGGTGACTTGGGGCATCTTGCAGGCCAAAGGGCCAGCTCTGTCGCAGCCAGCTGGTGCACTGGGTGGCTGGCAGGGGCACAGCATCGAGTACTTCTCCCACCAGCCCTGAAAGCAGCCCCGGGCGCTCATGTCAGAACACACCTCCTGTCATCAGTGTGTGGCTTCAAAGGGGCTGCAGCCAGCTCCCTCATGGGCTCTTTGAGGACCTCCCCAAAGCTCTCTCTGAGACACAGAGCCAGGGCCTCACACCCGCCCTCCAGAGGGCCCTGACGGCAGACCACAGCTGCACGCCTGGCCTCCAAGGGGCCAGAAACCGGCGCTCACAGAAACTGGGGAGACGGGGAGAAAAGAGGAAGAGCCCTCTGCCACCCCCCTGCAGACCCCAAACCAGAAGCTGGTTGAGTCACAGAAGAGGAGGAGCTTCCAGTCGGATGAGGGTCTGGAGTTTTGACTGTTGCAGTGCATTAGACACAATTATTAGAGTGGGGGTTTAAGTGCCTGAAGAGTGGCCGGAAAAGCTATAGAATCTGCCCAAGATTTCATCCAAGAAGCAAGCAGAAACAAGCGCACAGAGCGGGGGGAACGAGCCAGTGGGGGAGGAGAAACGCTGTGTTCTGCCTGCTCCCTCGGAAGTCCAGCTTGCTCCACAGTCCACTACACCGCGGAGGAGAAAAACGTGCTTCATTAAATGCTATGAAGGTCAACTTTGCAGACACTGCCACCCTGCATAGTTTCTTTTGTTTTGTTTCACAATTGTTTATCTTTCTTTAAACAAAACACAGAGAGAACGCAAACATTTGTAGAGCGTTGAGTTTCTAAACAGCCACGTGACCAGGTTGCCATCTTGCCATGGTAAATTTCGGCACTTTGGCAGCCAGCCGGCTCTCAGCAGATCCCTGATTGTAAGGGAAGATACTGTAATCAGGAGAGAATATAAGTAGTGACTTCACATCTTTTCTTCTGATTCCTTTTAGGAAGAGCCCTTAGAAGTTCCAAATCTCCCCCGAATGACAGGAATCCATAGCATTTTGCACAGTGCTGAAGAATCAACTTCGTTGAGAGCGTTCTCGTGATTTATGTTCAAAGAGCTCGTCTAGGTATCTTGTTTTTAAAAATCTATCGGCAAATGAAAGTGGAGTTTTGAAATACAAAGTAGTAAAACTAAAAAGCCCCTCCCCCCCATAAAGCTTAAGTCCCTTGCCAGCTGACCTAGAGAATCACATTAGGGACACTCAGAGGAGTTCAGTGGGGGTGCAGGACAGGCCACCGCCATGCTGGCCTTGTCAGTAACATCGTGAGAACTCAGCGTCAGTGCTGACATTGCATCAAGCCACGTTATAACACTGGCCTACTTCTAGCCTGCTGCTCTGGAACTCGTATAACTTCAGACATGGAAGTAATAAACATTAGGGTTTTATTTCCACAAGGTCTAGGAATCAGGCAATGTTGTTTAGCAGGCTGGCTCCAAGACCATCTAGCACATGGTGTGTGCCTGGCGGATGGTAAATTTTTCATATAAGAACCATACTGAATAAGAACTAGTCCTTTAACTAGACACACCAGAACTGAGTTAACTGTATCTTACGGATAGACGTATTTGCTATTGCTACATCAATACCTCTATACACATAGCAAAGAATGCCATTTGAAGTGTGCCTTTTTAAAAACAATTATGCAGACAAATAACCTAGTACTTTCCAAAGATATTGAAATGATACTACCTACTCCATGAAAGCTAATTGAAAATCGTGTATACCAAATTATTTTTCCTTTGCTCTTCCCTCCAGATTGTAGAAACTGTTTCATTCTGCCTTCTATGTTAGCATGTCTGGGCAAGGACAAAATCTTCTGGAGGTGAAGGAGAGAGCAATAGTAGTTTTTAAGAAGGGAATGACATCAGATCTCAATTTTTTGAAGATAATTCTAGCAGAACTTTAAAATAGATTTTCGGTAAGGATGGAAACAGGAAGGTTAATTAGTACACTATTCTACTTGTCTAGACAAGAGACAGGAAGGCATTGAGAGGGTAGAAGTCGAAAGTAAGGGACAGTCAAGAGAGGCAAAGTCGAGAGCTTACAGCCACAGCAAAGTCTGCAAGAAGTTAAGAGAAGATAAAGTCAAAGTCAGGCAAAGAATTGAACTAGTTAATTGCTCACCAAGTCTGTTTTCACATTTCTAAAATGGAGATTTAATAATATATACTTCCTCATCACGAGGTTTTTGTGAGAAATAAAATAGACAAGTGTCAAATGGCTTTGTAGTTTCAAAAATGCTCCACAAATATTGGTTATTATTATCTTCTGTAATTGATTCTTAAAAATCCATTTGCCAAAGCAAAGATAGTCACCAACAGATGGAGCTGACAGTCATGTGTGCAATAAATATACACCCCTTGCTGGCTACCTGCTGGGAACTACTGTTCTAAACACTGAGGTTACAGCACGATGGAAACAGACTGGAGCCATGCCCTCAGGAAGCTCCCACTCAAGTTTCAAGAGACACAGGAACAGCCTTGGGAACCTCACATGCCTCTGAGGAGAGACAGTGGAAGACTAGAAGAATGGCGGTGCTCGTGACAGAAGCAGAGCAGCCAGAGGAGCTGCTGGTTTGCAGGGAGAGAACATGGCGGCTGTGGTTTGGAACCTGTTCAGTTTGTGTTGACAAACATCCTGGTGGAGGCGTGCAAAAAAGCTACTGGGGTGACCAAGAAGAGTTTGGGCCAGAGAAACTGGACTGGTTTGGGGGCACCATCCCAAAGAGGTGAGAACTGAAAATGAAAAAATGAATGAGACCCCGGAGATTGAAAGAAGAGAGAAATTCGCAGGTCAATTGTAGAATGCAGTTAAAGAACAGGAGGAAGGAAGAGGAGACGGTGAAGGGAGCAGACAACATGGTCAGAAAAATTGGAGGAAAACTGAAGAAATAGGATAGTAGAGTAGAAGTTCGGACTTATTTTTTAAGAAATCATTGCAGGATTCCTTTAAGGAGCCTTTCATCATAATTTAAAATTAATTAAACATAAAAATCAAGTTTTATACAGTCTCCAGATATACATAAACTTCATATAAGAAAACCATACCTGAATTTTTCACATTTTTGGACCAAAAAATAATATTCGATCATAATAGAATGTTAAAAGAATATCAGATTCTCTAAAATGAATATCAAAACCTGACTAATTGGTTCCTGCAAAAAGTTGTCAGCAGCTCTTTCTATGATTTATTTAACATAGTGCTGTGTTTCGTCACTTGGGACATAGTGGCTACTAGAATTTTATGACCACATCTCCCCCACAAAAGAGAAATGCTCCAAGCAGTAGACTGA
Source organism: Equus asinus (assembly GCF_041296235.1). Lineage (NCBI taxonomy): Eukaryota > Metazoa > Chordata > Mammalia > Perissodactyla > Equidae > Equus > Equus asinus. The sequence continues at coordinate 30,807,758 of NC_091790.1, forward strand.
ATAACAGTTCCCCAAAGATGTCCACCTCCTAATTCCCAGGACGTGTAAAGATGGTACCTTTTGTGGTAAAGGGGAGTGTGAGATGTGATTAAGCTGAGGGTCTTGTGATGCGGAGGTTATCCTGGATTCTCTAGCCAGGCCCAAAGTGATCACACGGGTCCTCGTAAGAGAGAAGCAGAAGGACCAGAGTCAGAGAAGGTGATGTGACAATGGGAGCAGAGGTTGTGGTGTTAGGGAGCCACAAGCCAAGGAGTGTGGGCAGCCTCTAGAAGCTGGAAAAAGGAAGGGCAGACATTCTCCCCTAGAGCCTCTGGAAGGAACGTGGCCCGGATGACACCTTGATTTTAGCCAAATGAGATGAATTTTGGCCATCTGACCTCCAGAACTATAAGATATATAAATTTGTATTGTTCCAAAGTCGCTAAGTTTGCGGTAATTTGTTACAGGAGCAATAAGAAATTAATACACTCAATAAACATTGTTAGGGGGAGAGAGACTTTTAAAGTCAGAAGAGGAAATTGTCAACATTCCCAGATTTCAGGGATTACTTGCATAGATATCTCAAAACAAAAGCACGTACCAAAAAACAGACATATGCTCTGGAAGCCTGCTTCCAGAAATGATGTTAGATGCTAATTTCCAAGAGACCTGCCCCTGCATAAAGAGGATCTGACAGCAGCTGGGATGTCAGATTAACCCTGGAGCTACTTCTCTGCTCATCCTTAGACCATGCAGAGCCTCAGACATATGCTAATAATTGACTGGTTGACACTAGTAATTGACATGCCTACTGTCGTGTTGTTATCCGAGGCATAGTGATTGTCACTATCAAGTCCGCTCCAGGGGAATTTTGCGCATGTGTGGCTTAGAGCCCTTGGGTGTTGGCATTTGTTTTACTTTTCATATTTGTCCAGATTCACATGATGCCTTTTCTCCTTCCAAGTTCAAGTATTATGCAAGAACTTGACCCATTATAGTGTAGAAAACACCGGATGTAAGCCCCATGTCAATGATTGCTCACTGTGCTGTCCCACAGCCTTGCACACAGCGGGTGCTCAATAAATTGTTGGATAAACACAGCGGTGTGAGGCCCAGCCAGGAGCGCTGGGCTCTTGTCCTAACCCCGGCTTGGTGGCAGCGGAAGGGGACATCCCTTCAATTCTCTCACTTCTCTTCCTTCATTTCGCAAATGAGAGCCTTGGCTAGACGATCTATTAAAAGCTTCCGAATTTCTGGCTGCTGTGAATGACGGCATCGTGCTCCCTGTTGTTTACTTCTCACAGTCAGTGATGGACGTACAGGATGGTGTCGAAAATCCTCCGCCATTTCCCTCTGTGACCCTCCCTCAAATGCTCACTTTTTAAGTCCATGCAAATGCCATCTGCTGCGAGCCTCCTGCACATCCTCCCAGCAAGCTTCTTGGCGGGGCTGGGACGGGCAGAGCAGCCGGACTCCAGCCACAGAGCCAAATGTGACAAGGCTCCCGTCTGCAGCAGTCACAGACGTCTGTAACAGACACGCCAGGGTGTAAAGCGCCCAGAGAAATGCAAAGCCAACAGCACGTGCGGCTTTGCCACAGGTGGAGAGACACAGTTAAGTGGAGACGTAGAGCCATGCTCAGTATGGCATCGCAGCCTCCCAAGTGCCCAGACACAGTGAGCACCGTCATCATCCCCCTTATACACAGGGAACTGAGACCAGTGAGGGTAACGAATTTGTCCCAAAGTCACGAAACATGCAGAGGTAGGGCCAGGATTCACACCCAGCAGGCTGGCTCCAGAACTCTCCCTGCACCACCCTAGACTGCAGGGACAGCACCACCATCCCATCTGAGTGAACGAGGAAATAGGAAGCCTGCTTCCAGAAATGATGTTAGATGCTAATTTCCAAGAGACCTGCCCCTGCATAAAGAGGATCCGACAGCAGCTGGGATGTCAGATTAACCCTGGAGCTACTTCTCTGCTCATCCTTAGACCATGCAGAGCCTCAGAAAGTGCACATCACTTTAAAATAAAGTGTCTCAGGCCAGCCCCGTGGCCTAGTGGTTAAGTTCACGCGCTCTGCTTCGGTGGCCCAGGGTTTCACCAGTTTGGATCCTGGGCGCGGACATGGCATTGCTCGTCAGGCCACACCGAGGCAGTGTCCCACATGCCACAACTAGAAGGACCCACAACTAAAAATACATAACTATGTACTGAGGGGCTTTGGGGAGAAAAAGGAAAAATGAAATCTTTAAAATAAAGTGTCTCCATTCACATATTTCACGCAGGCTCTAATTCCGTACAGAGCTGGTTCCACATAAGAAAGAAAATGGAAGAACAGTTTCCATGACACTGGAACAGTGTCATCTTCCCAGAACGTCAGGAGGGAACGGTCTGTTTGATAACGTGTGTAACGTGCGGCTCCTTTTTCTTTTGAGTAGTGTCCGATAAATTGCTCCGCTTGGATTTTGCCTAGAGGCATTTAGAAATAAACAAACATACCCCTAATTCTAATGAAAATTTGTCATTTAAAATTTTCTTAAGGTTCAGGTTCCCATTCTTAATTAATATAGGCAACAAAATATCCCCGAAATGGCTCATCTACTTCTAAGAAGGCCATTTTAAAAAAAAAATCTTATTTCCTCTATTTAGGAAAATTTTGGTTAATAAAGCTATCTGTAGCCCCTTAAGGACAAAGTATACAAAGAACTCATAAATACACAAATTTGTTATTTCTAATACTTTCACTTCTTGTGTAGTACCTGCTAGAATTATTCCTAACAAAATCACAGACAAGAGAAATACGTTTATATAGCATACCTATTATATTAGTTAATCTAGAGATTACAGTATCATAACTGCTTCAACATTATTCAGGGATAAAGTATTGGTGATTAATAGTGTTCGTGTAAGATGGAATACTACTCAGCCGTTAAACAGAACAAAATCATCCCATGTGCAACAACATGGATGGACCTTGAGGGAATTATGTTAAGTGAAATAAGCCAATTAGAGAAGGACAATCTCTGTATGACTCCACTCATATGAGGAATTTAAAAATGTAGACAAAGAGAACAGATTAGTGGCTACCAGGGGAAAGATGGGATGTGGGGTGGGCACAAAGGGTGAAGTGGTGCACCTACAACACAACTGACAAACGATAATGTACAACTGAAATTTCACAAGATTGTAACCTATCATTGACTCAATAAAAATTAAAAATAATAATAATAATAATGTTCGTATAAGTTCTTAAAGATAGCATCACGCATTCCTTCCTATCGGGGCGTGTCAGCTGACATGTTCCCATTGGACACCCTTGGCCAGATCATTCTTCCTGTACCTGCAAAGCGGATCCCACGGAAACTCACGTTGTTTGGTCAGTGTTCCAGATTTCTTCCATGAGATCACTGCCCTATGTTAAATGTGATTTTTATACATTGTGTATATGTATCTTCACAGGAGACCTACTTTATCCAAGATCATTCTTTTATCCTTTGCATCAAGAAGATTTTGACCACAACCTTTTGAATCATCTGTTCATTGTTTGGATGGGGGAAGAAGAGATAAACGAAAATGTAAAGATTTCTATTTTGTGGTTGATTTTTCTATTCAATTTGTAGATTATTCATAAAACCTTTTTTTAACGTTGTTATTTTCATTTGTGGGTCAGAAAAAAAACATAAACCACTATCTACACCTTCCAAAGTCAAGAAAAACCAACATAAAAAGATGGCATTCGGTAATATGGCCTGTCAGTCGGAGGACAGTTTGTTAGGAGCATGGGTAGGGAGAATCTCCTGCACGTTTGAAGAAAGAACCTGGAGGGGACATCTACGCCATGGGGAGAGAACAGAGTTCCATCTTTATACTTTGTCATTTATTTACTCAACAAATATTCATTTAGCACCTACTGTGTATCAGGTTCTGTTCTTGTGGCGGGACCTCAATGGTGAACAAACAGATGAAGTCACTGCCCTGACGTTTGCGTCTCCTGGAAGCAAATAAATAAAATCCTGCCCTCCCACATGAGTAAACTCCACCAGCCCCGTTACCATCGTTATGACATACACCCAAAGGTACCTTTTTGAACAATCCTTTTTTCAGAGAATACAAATTGTGATTCCGCTAGTCTGGGGTGGGGCCTGGGCATCATTTTTTTAAAGCTGCCCTAGTTAGTGGAATGTACAGCCCCCTACACACAGTTGAGAACCTCTGAGCATTATTTCTTCTCTGGGTTCTTTCATAAAAAGGGTGGTTTCTTATTCTCATTTGACCCAGAATATACTTCCCAATGTTGCAAAAAAAGTGGAACTGGGCCCAGTGAATTAGGAGCTGCTATTCAGACCTCAGCAATCTCTGCCAACCTCTCAACCGCCAGAGAACAGAGGTTGGAGGGGGAATGGACCACATACAGATACTCCAGGGAATATGGTTACCACTAACCCCATCCACCTTCTCCAGCCATCTGCTACACAAAGTGTTCAGTTAGAGGCATGGATGAGAGTCTGTGCCCCTTGGGGAAAAGACTTATATATAATTAAAGTTGTCTATAATTAAAATGACTACAACCAAATAGATCTTATTTACTTTGGAGAATGGTAAAAAACAATTTTCCAAAATTATATAAAAACAATATGTCTTTTTATTCAGAAATTCAGGAGCTAGCTAGATTTTAAGAATACAGTCATGGGTTTATTTTCAGGTAATATTGGCCAAAGCAACTATTGCAATGTTAACAAAAAGTATTAATAATAAAAATCAATGAAATATTAAAGCTTCAAGTTTAAATAAGAGTTATCTGTTTTAATTGATCAGGGTTTTTTTTGTGTGATAAAAAATATACATCATGCCTACAATGCTTTTTATGTCCAACATCTTGCTTTGGTTGAAAATGTAATTTTAATAAAAGGTAGTTAATGAGATACTAAGTTGATAATGCTCCACAAATTGTAAGGAATGACAGGGTGAAAAAGCCACAAATATGTACAGAATGGTCTGACAATCCCGACATTTAGATTATTGACTAAAACCCTTGTATCATGTTCCTTTAAAATTATTTCACAAGTACCAAGACATACTCAGTGCAGAGTATAGCACTTTCAGAGATAACTTCTATCCTTTGAGCACTTCCAAATTAAGCAAAAGTGAGTATACATTTTAAATTACTGTCTGGGAGAAGAAAGGGAGGAAGTAAGTCTTAATAAAAGCCATTTGTGCCTCTGTGATCTGTTCGGAATTTGTCAGAGACCACTAATAAATTCCTCTTCTCTCCTCGTTCACTCCTTCGGCGAATATTTATCCGGCTCCTAGGCTTTTGAGATACAAGGATGAACAAGACAGACAGGGTCTCTGCCTTTCCAGAGCTTAGACTCCTGGACCTGGAAGTCGTACCTCCAATTTCAGTTTGTTTTCCTGCAAAACAACATATACTCAGGGACTGCACAACACCATAATTGGGAGCACTGACGGGGATTTCGTCAATATCCAGCACTGAGAACCGAATTAACAACGGTAGAGCTTTAATTTGGTATTAATCTTGAAAGTGTGTCCATCTGGAGGCAAAAAGTGGAAAGACTTTTTGTAAAATTCAAGTTCTACTATCTAATTTAAATATCTAAGTATCTAAAACTAGCCTTTACAAATAACTACGCTTAGGAAGGAAGATCTGTTCTTTGAAGCATGGTACTGTTTAGTACATAAGGAGGTTGAGGAGCCACGTTCTTTGGGGTGTTAGAAATATTGTGCATGTTGGTTGCTTTACCCACAAACCTGCTTCTCCCCTGAGCCTAGCAGGAGGCATTATATTTCACCACTGTTCTTGCATCAGCTTCCATTAGTTTACTGATTGAAGAATCAACGTTGAGAGACACTGTGAACCACCTGCTAAAATATTCTGAGTCTTACTTCAGATGGCACCAAACACTCTCGGGGAGCAGGAAAATTAAGTCAGCTCGTTAGCTCGTCCAGACCTGAGGCTGCAGCAGGCCACTGCAGCGTGTCTGGAGGCAAAGCCGTCAGGCTGACCCTGGAGGGAGCTCAACCCAGAACCCCTTTTCAGAGCCTCTGGGATTCTGAGAAAGAGGCTGCAGACAGTTTATTCAATGGAATTCAATTCCAGAGAAAGATTAACAAAAGAACCAGTGTAAGTTACCCGCTTCCTCACAGAGAACACAGACAGAGGACCTCGGAAGTCAGCCAAAGCGTCCTGGTGCACTGAGATGGAGGGAGCACGGAGAACTGAGCCTCCGCCAGGCCATTTCACTCTCTGCGACCAGAGTCTCAGAAATTACGCCATAATGCTCTGAGAAATACGTGAGTCTCTACAGATTAAAAAATAATAGAATCAGTTTTACTGATTTACCAAAAAGACAGTCTAATCTGTGACTTCGTTTTATAGCAATTTTGTAAATGTACCAGAAAAAAAAAGTTTGAGTTCTTACTGATTCCGGTACTGAATAAAAATAGTCAGTAGATTTTGGTAGAGAAAGTTGTTGGTCTAGCATTCTTAACTGAAACCAAAAGTAAATTGCAAAAATATAAATGAGGTTTTCAGTCCGTTCTTTAGACTTGGCGTTTGAACACACCCAGCCCTGGTTGTTCTGCTGTCATTAGCAGCAGTGGACATTCTTGGGGAACGACGCAAGGGGAGCACTGGAGGACTCTGAACACTTAATGGGACATTTCATTTTGTCATTCTGAATTATTAACGCAAAATATTATTGACCGCAATCAGCTATAACAGATGAAGGAAAACTAAAAAAAGGATTACGTACATTCCATGACCACATTCTCCGCTGACTGATCAGACGATAAAATAAAGTATTTTAAACCAAGAGTTTCCTGGAAAACTCAACAGCTTTATTAAACATACACATTAAACTTTTATGCCCTCTATACTTGGGAGACACTATATTTCTAAAAGAACACACAAAACTATTCGAGTATTTTTTCTCTCCTGGCTGCTAAAGTTCTAGAAGAAGACGATACTCTTATCTGATACCGAAGTCACTGTGGGCTTTCTGCTTTTGAGAGAAGTAAACGAACAGTCCACACTCTTCAATGTGATTCCAGGATGCAGACAAAACCATCGATGTACACACATTTATCAACTCATGGTAGTAGTCAGATAAAATGAGCTTCCTGCCCCTGGAAAAGATTTCACTTGGATTTTTAGTTTCAGAAGCTCAGGTTCCACATATATATGTATATATATATGTCAATTTTCACTGTTTTTGTACGCACTATTTCTTTTCTAATTGCATTTGTCATATAAGGTAAACTTACCTTGGATTTCCCACGCAGCCTAACTTACTCTAAATAAACAATTTAGGTGAGATCGATAATCATTAAAAAATAATCGTTAAGGTTACACTTCTGGCAAAACTGAGTTATTTTTGGATCAACACTATTGCCAAGAACAATTAGAAAACCTGGACAGAATATAACAAATGTCGGTTTGAAGGTATCAGAGATCTCTCAAGGCAGTGAGTATCTTCAGAGCTGAAACATGGAAAAGGTGGGAAGCCAAGAGAAATAAGCCCAACATCTGGGGCCACTTCTCTCCTCGAGGCAATTGTCAATTCAGAAAGCAAAAGTAGTAGCTGACGAGGTGAAGAAGCTGAGCAGAGCTTTTGATCATTTCTAAAGCTGGGGGAGTAAAACTGGACTTCTGGGTCTACCCAGGAGGAAGGGCCCCTGTAAACACCCTAGGTTTTGGGTTGGGACCCCTAAGAGTGAACCAAAATAGACCAGCCCAGCTATGAACCATCTCAATCTCTGACAAACATCAGGTGATCTGTTCCTAGCCCAGCTGTCTGCCAAAAGCAAAAGGAAATCTTCTCAGGAGGAGGAGAACATCGTGCAGAGCCCCAAATTAGCACTAAAAGTTTTGTATGTCACATCTGGCACTCCTTCAAAAATAACCAGGGCATAGGGGAGATCTGGCAAATTCCACTTTAGCTGTGTGACCAACATAAACGTCATTCAAAATGAGACTGTCTGATATCATGTGCCTCCTTAGTGATGCACCAAGAAGGACACAACATCAGTTAGTTAGACAGTATTTCTGCCAAAGAGGCATAACCTGATTCTAATCAAACAAACCCAAATTGAGAAAACTTCTATAAAACAACTGACCATGTTATGAAACTCTCAATGTTATGAAAACAGAGAATGACTGAGGAATGTTTCAAATAAAAGAAAACTGAAGAGATGTGACAACTAAATGTAAGATGTGACCTTGGATGGATCTAGGATAAGGGAAAAATATAAAAGATTGCAACCAAAGGACATCAATGGGAAAATTGGTGAAATTTGAATATAGATTGTATTGTATTTTTTTTAACTTTTTTTTGAGGAAGATTAGCCCTGAGCCAACATCTGCTGCCAATCCTCCTCCTTTTGCTGAGGAAGACTGTCCCTGAGCTAACATCCATGCCCATCTTCCTCTACTTTATATGTGGGACGCCTGCCACAGCATGGCTTGCCAAGCAGTGCCATCTGCGCACCCGGGATCTAAACCAGTGAACACCGGGCGGCCGAAGTGGAACGTGCAAACGTAACCACTGCACCACTGGGCCAGCCCCTAGATTGTATTTTAGATAAAAGTCTATCAATATTAGATTTCTTGAATTTGATTAATTGTGTTGTAGCTATATAAGAGAAAGTCTTTGCTCTAACGACACATGCTGAAGTAATTAGGGGTAAAAGTTTACAATGTCAGCAACGTATTCTCAAATCTGCTAATAATATGGATGAAACAAAAGCAATACTAACAATATTATGGAGAGGGAGAGAAATAAGTGATAAAATGTTAGTAGCAAAAGTAGGTGAATGTTTATTCTCTGTGTTGTTCTTGCAACTCTCCTACACACTTGAAGTTTCTCAACAAAAGTTTAAAAATATTTAAGCTAACTGAATCAAACAGTACAAATTAAATGACACTTTTATATAATCCATGGATCAAAGAATAAATCACAAGGGAACTCAGAAAATATCTTGAACTAAACTAAAATGAAAACACGGCATGTCAAAATTCGCACACTCTACCTAAGGCTTATAGGAAAATTCATAGCTCTAAATGTTTATAACAGAAAAAGAAAGGCCTAAAATCAACTAAGCTTCTACCTTAAGAAACTAGAAAAAGAGGAACAAATTAAATTCAGAGTAAAAGAAAGGAAATAATAAAGATCAGAGCCGAAACGAATGAAAAACAGAAAAATAACAGAAGACGGAAAAGAGAAAAGTCAATAAAACCGAAAGTTGGTTCTTTAAAAAGAAAAATAAAATTGATAGATCTGTAGCTGCTCTGGTCAAGAAAAAAGAAGATATAACAAGAAAAAAAAAGAGAGGACATCATTAAAACAATAATCAAGGAAGAATATTAATGAACAGCTTACAGATAAAATAAGGGAACGTTATGAAGAATTTATGTGAACAAATTTAACAAATTAAGTGGAATGAACAAATTCCTTGAAAGATACAACTTACCAAAATCCAAGAAGAACTTTAAAAATCTGAACAGAACTATATCAAGTAGAGAATTTGGCATTCAAGGACTAGCAAGGCTGGTGAGACTGAAATGGAGGGAGTGAGAGGACTAGGAAGGGAGGTGGTCAGAGAGGTAACAGGAGCAAATCATGTTCAGCCTTGAGTTATTTAAAGGTCTCCATTGGCTTTCCCGTAGGTGAAATGCACAGTTATTGCAAGATTTTGAGCAGAGGCATGACTTAATATTAGTTTACTTCAATGGCACGTCAGCATTACCCACTCCTTAATAAAGAATATTGTCCATAGGACAGAATGCCTCCCAGGTGTCAAGGCAGAAAAGAGTAAGAATGGTTTGTAGACGTGGACAGTTTCCATCCGTGTGCCCCTCCTCCTGCCATCTGAGCCTACTTGGGGGCTTGAGCAGGAAGCAGAGATGGGGCACCCCCAACAACCATGTTACCACTGGGTGATTGCGTGCCCGCCCACCTTGCTGACTGGTCCATAAGAAGACAAGTGGCCCAAAGTAGACATGTCATACACTCCCACACAACGAGCAGGAATATTGAAGAGAGAGACAGAAAGAAACAGACTGGCCACTGCTACTATAAGTGACGTTAAAGGCAGTGCACTAAAGTGAGGGCCCCCAGTTGCTCAGGTCCCTGGAGCCTCCTTGGTTCTGCCCTTTTCAAGGTGCACTTGTTCAAATTCCCTGAAATCCCCTAGCTTCCTTCCAGTAAATTCCCTTTTCACTCAGAATACTTACAGAGCTGGGTTCTGATACTTGAAACCCAAACAACCTTAGCAAATACAAGCAGATTACTCCAAAGCTAAGAAACATGAAATGCAATGAACGCAGGAATTACTGGAGGTGAGCGATATCATGGTTGATTGTAATAATAGTTTATATAGTCATTTAACGGTCATCTCTCTACCTCTTGCCATTATCTTTTCAAACAGAAATGGTCTGCTAATCCCCTTTGGAGAGTTGAAAGAGTGCTCTTGACCTAGCTCAAACGTATTCTCCCATACTGGTCGCACTTTCATTGTTTGCGTGTTAACACAATCTGATTATATTTGTAAAGGAATTGTTTCTTAGTGACAATAGTCTGGCTTCTACACTTCATATAAATAACAACAGGAAGATATAGCCCTTGTTATGTTGTTCAGCTGGTCACAAATTATAATGCTGTGTGCCTCTCTCCACTTCTGACAAAAGGAAGAGTTTACACAATGTTAAAATGCTTGGCAGTATTCATTGGATAAGAAGCACGAATTAGAACATTATATCCAAAATGTATTAATTGTAGCATAGTGGATTTTCATAAATTATGGCTAAATGATTATCAATTTGTATATCCCTACCCACTAAATAAAATCTGTGCCATCAATCCTCTGCCTAATTCAGCCACACCAAGTTCTGAAACTTAAAAAATAAAGCAAATACCATTTGTCTTAACAGAATATTTAAAAATTTGTCACACTGGGGGCCAGCCCGGTGGTGCAGTGGTTAAGTTCACACGTTCCGCTTTGGTGGCCTGGGGTTCGCCGGTTCACATCCCGGGTGTGGACATGGCACTACTTGGCAAGCCATGCTGTGGCGGCGTCCCACATATAAAGTAGAGGAAGATGGGCACAGATGTTAGCTCAGGGCCAGTCTTCCTCAGCAAAAAGAGGAGGATTGGCAGCAGTTAGCTCAGGGCTAATCTTCCTCAAAAAAAAAAAATTGTCACACTGAGAAAACACTACCTCTCTTGTTTTCCAGAACAACCATAGGTGGGCCACGCTCCTCAGTAAAGAGTTCCAGCATATTCCTAACTTCTCCATAGTGAGAATTATCCTGCTGCTTGTGAACCACACAGCTCCCCAGGTGATTCTGATTTAGTGGATGTGGGGTGGCGCTCAAGAACTTTAGCATCTACCTGGGTGGTTGTCATCATCAGAAAAGCTGGATTTGACTGGTTATGTTCCTTCTCTGTTGCTGCTGAAGCTGCTGATGTTGACAACTGTGATTCTGCCCCCGTTGGACGCTGTGTTCTATAAGTACCAGTCAGGTCAAGAATGTTGATGGTGTTGGGCAAATCTATAACATACTGATTGTCTACTTGTTCAATCAATTACTGTAAGACAGGTGTTAGAAATCTCCAGTTACAACTACAGATTTTTCCATTTCTCTCCAGTTTTGTCAGTTTTTGCTTCGCACATTTTGAAACGTTTTCGTTAGGCATACACACATTTAGGATTGCTAGGTCTCCTTTGATTAATTAATCCTTCATCATTATAAAATTTCCATCTTTTTCTTTGGTAATACTCCTTGTCTTGAAGTCTCCTTCATGTGATATTAATCTAATCACACAAGCTTTCTTACACTTACTGATTGTATAGTATAACTTTTTTGTCCTTTTACTTTCAACCTGTCTCTTTCTATTTAAAGTATGTCTCATATACAGCATCTAGTTGTCTTCCTTTTTACCATTCTGACAATCTGTAGATTTTAACTGAAGTTTTTAATCCATCTGAATTTAATGTAATTATTGTGTAGTTGGATATAAGTCTACGTAAATATTGATATGATTGGATTTAAGTCTATCATCCTCCTAATTGTTTTCTAGTTGCTATGCCATCTGGTTTTTGTTTCTCTGATCCTCCTTTCCTGCTTTCTTTTGGGTTAATCAAACATTTGGGGCTGGCCCTGTGGCCTAGTGGTTAAGTTCGCACGCTCCACTTCCGTGTCTCGGGGTTTCGCCAGTTCAAATCCTGGGTGTGGAAATGGCACCACTCATTAGGCCATGTTGAGTCAGAGTCCCACATAGCACAACCAGAAGGATCTACAGCTAGAATATACAACTACGTACTGGGGGACTTTGGGGCGAAGAGGAAGAAGAAGAAGAAAAAGAAGATTGGCAACAGACGTTAGTTCAGGTGCCAATCTTTAAAAAATAAATAAACAATGGTTTTCAGTATTCCATTTTAATTCCTTTCTTGTCTTTTTAGCTGTATCTCTTTATTTAGCAGTTACTCTGAGATTACAAGATGTATGCTCACCTTATCACAGTCCACTTAGAGTTAATATTGTCACTTCACATAAAATCTAAGAACATTCTAAGAATAAAATTCCATTTCCTTCCCCACAGGAAGTGCTATTATTGTCATATATATTTTACACCTACATATGTATACCCCACAGCACAATGCTACTATTTTTGCTTTAACTAGAGGTCAGCAGACTATGGCGCATGAACAGCCCTCATTTTTGTAAATAAATTTTATGTGTTATCTATAGCTGCTTTCTTGCTACAATGGCAGAGTTGAGTAGTTGTGTTAGAGGCTGTGTGGCCTGCAAACCTAAAATACTGACTATCTGGACTTTTAAGGAGAAGTTTGCTGACCACTGCTGTAAACACTCAGTTTTTTCTCCATGATTAAGGGAAGTAAAAAATTTAGACTGTTTTATATTGACCTACATACTTACTATTTCCAGAAGTTTCCATTCCTCCCTGTAGATCTGAGTTTTCATCTGATATCTTTTCCTTCAGCCTAAAGAACTGAATGCCTTCCAGCATTTCTCATAGTGCAGGTCTGTGGTGACAAATTATCTCATCTTTCATTTTTCTGAAAATGCCCTTTTTTATTCCACTTTCATTTTTGAAGAGTATTTTCACTGGATATGAGATTCTGGGTTAACAGGTTTTTTTCTCTCATGTAAAACCCACTATCTAGTGACTTCAGGAGAAGTCAACCATCATTTGTGTTATTTCCCTATGCATAATAGATCTTTTTTCTTTGGCTTCTTTTAAATTTATCTCTGGTTTTCAACAGTTTGACTATGACAAACCTAGGTGTGGTTTTCTTTTTTTTATCCTGTTTTGGGTTCCCTGAGCTTCCTGGATCTGTAGATAGATGTTTATCATCAAATCTGGAGGATTGGGATCATTATTTCTTTGAATAACTTTTCTGTGATTTTCTCTCTCCTCTTCCAGGGCATTCTAATTATAGTCCTGAGCCACATAATGATGTTTCGGTCAACAACGGACCACATATATGATGGTGGTCCCATAAGATTAGTATCATAGAGCCTAGGTGTGTTGTAGGCTGTCCCATCTGGATTTTGGTAAGTACACTCTGTGATGTTCACACAATGACAAAATTGCCTAATGATGCATTTCTTAGAACTTAGTCCCATCATTAAGTGACGCTTGTATTTGTACTGAAGTACTTGTATTTCAGGCTACTTGAAATTGCCCTACAGGTCATTTTTCTTAAATCTTTTTTCTGTTTGTTCTTCAGATTTGATCATTTCTATCGATCTATTTTCATATTTACTAGCCCTTCCTTTGGCAGTCTCCGTTAAGTAGTGAATTTTCACTTAATCTGTTGTATCTTTTAGTGCTATGACTTCCATTCTGTTCTTTTTTATGGTTCCATTTTGTGGCTGAGATTCCTTTTATGTTCATTCATTAGGGCCATCTTTTCCTTTAAGTCTTTGGATATTTTTATATTAACTGCTCGAAGTCCCTGTCTGCACCATCCAATGTCAATGTCCAGTGTCAACATCTACATCTGCTTTTATTGACTGGTTTTTTTTCTTCATCATGGGTCATATTTTTCTGCTTCTTCACATATCTACTGATTTTTTACTGTATGGTGTACATTGTGAATGATACCTTGTAGAGAGTTTGGATTATGTCATTTAGCTTTATAAGATGTTGAGTTTTATTCTGGCAGGCATTTAAACTACTCTATCTTTTTGGTCAGGACAGGCTAGTATTATTTTTTGTTAGGAAGGAATCTATTTTGGTTTTCACCTTGGTCCTGAGGTATCACCCTTACTCTGTGGCTTACTCCTTACTCCCTAGCCATAGCCTTTCTCGGTCTCACTTGAATGGCCAAGGTGTTCAGCAAGGTCTCTCTATTCAGGCCAGGTCAGAACTCCACCACCTCCCGTAATGTACAACTCCTACTATTACTATTCTTCTCTCAGCTCCACTACAGGCAATCTCTCCCAGGCCTTGCAGAATCTTTCCTTGTATAAACACAGCCTAGTCCTTGGTTGAGGATTCACACAGTGAATCCCCACACATACTTCTGTCTCCAGGGTCTTGCATACCTCCCTTCTTCTCTAGTACCCTGTTCTGTAAACTTCAACTGCTTCAGAAGCCCAAAACCCCAATCTCTGCCTCCACATCCCAGTAACATCACTGCTTAGCTTGGGTTCCACCTTCCTGTGCAGCAGCAGGCAGAAAGCCAGGGTCATCGCAGGATTCATCTTGCGTGTTTCCCATATCTCAAGATCACAGTCCTACACTGCCTGTTCTTCAATGACTCAAACAGTTGACTCATATTCTGTCTGTTTTTATAGGTGTTTTCAGTAGAAGGACAAGCGTAGTGCCAGTTTCTCTACAAAGGCCAGAAGTGGAAGTCAAGCAGATGCAATGATGATTATAGTTCTGAAACAGTGGTTCCCAACCATGGGTGCCCACTGGAGTACCCTGAGGATTTTTTTTAATACTAGTGCCCCAGGGTATTTTTTACAAGCTCTCCGGGTAATCTGAAGCTGCAGCTAAGATTGAGAAGCCGTCTAAAGCACATCACAGTGTTTCTACTCTGCCTTCTCACTTGCATAAATTTTAGGCTTCTTGTTCCTATTTGATGCAAAATAATCCCCTCAATCTCTCTGACTTCTTGGACCCTCCCATGAAGAGGGTTCTGATAGCTTCTTTGATAGCACAAGGCCAGATAGAGTACTATCCTCTGTAATGATCCTTGCTTGGTCAGCTGCTTCTGGGACATATGCTTCCTCATCCACATTGACTTGATTAATAATTTGCAGTCATCATGAGTGTTACTGTTTTTGAAGGTCATTTTTTTTTTAACCTATAGCGTAACCACGTGTTCTAACACAACATCAGCCTGTGATTGCTGACTGCTTTCGAGATTCTTTAGACCTGAGACTGTTCCAATAGAATCAAGATAGAAGATTGAATTTTTCTACTTGAAACCACACAACTATCTTTAGAAGAAAACTGGGTTCAAGCAGTAAGCCAGGCCAATTCTCATGAATCCTAGTCACCAGTTGTGGGAGGAGGGTAGCAGCCAGGGGGTGGGGGGAAGTGTCTGGAGAATGAGAGCATCTTCAGAAACAATGCTAGAGTAGAGGTCACCACATTTTTTATCTTGCATCCCTATTAGTGGGTTTTCTAAAATAATGTTTTATTTTATTTTATTTATTAACATTAAAAATGTTTTATCTTCATTAAGAATATTAATATTGTATATAATTCTAATCATATTTTAGAGAGCAGTATGATTTAAAATATTGCATAATTTTTTAAAATATTGATTTAATACTTTATGATACAGCAAGTTGAAGGTCTGATTTTAAGTTCATTTTATTTCATCACTTTTTTTTTTTTTTTTTTTTTTGCTGAGGAAGATTAGCCCTGAGCTAACATCTGTGACAATCTTCCTCCACTTTATATGTGGGATGCCACCACCACATGGCTGATGAATAGTTAGGTCTGCACCTGGGATCTGAACCCATGAACCCAGGCTACCAAAATGGAGCACGCCAAACTTAACCACTATGCCACAGGGCTGGCCCGTATCACTTGGTTTTGATGCCTGCCTTTACCCAAAAAGGGTGTCTCACAAAGATAAGTAGAGCCAAATGGAAGAAAAAATATCATTAACTGTATTTATTAAGCTACAATACCCATTTATCAATCTCATTTGCCAATTACAGAAAAGTGTTTTGTTGAAAGTCAGCTGGCAAATTTAAATCATCTCTGATACCCATCAGTTGTTCTTGCAAACTAATCAAAAGACGTTCCCTTCTTTTTTTTTTTTTTTTGGTGGGGAAGATTGGTCCTGAGCTAACGTGTACCAATCTTTCTCTATTTTGTATGTGGGATGCTGCCACGGCACAGCTTGATGAGTGGTGTGTAGGTCTGTGGCTGGGATCCAAACCCGCAAACCCCAGGCTGCCAAACCAGAGCACATAAGCCCCAGTACGTAGTTCTGTATACTTGTAAATTCTTTTGGTTCTTCTACATGAGCTGCCACCATGGCATGGCTACTGACAGGAGAGTGGTGTGGTTCTGTGCTCAGGAACCAAACCCGGGCTGCCAAAGCAGAGCACGCTGAACTTAACCACTAGGCCATCAGGGGTGGCTCCCATTTTTATAATTTTAATGAGTGGTTTGAAAGGCTGAAAATTTAATTTGGAACATTTTAAGCAGGTTAGAAATTTCTGTTTCCAACTTTTGAAGTGGGGATATGTGAAAATTTTGAAAAGTGATACACATCATTTTCAGTAACAAAATCACATAATGATAGAAATAGTTCCAGACATCTGTTTTTTAAATGCTTTTAAATTAGATATAATGTTTCATTTAAAAAGCAACTAGTGACATACCCAATGTTAAAATATCTCCTTTAACCATGAGGGACCAGATTATAGTTTTTGTTTTGTTTTGGTTTGGTTTGGTTTTCAAAAACAGCCACCAGGAATTTTATCTCTGAGAACAACTTGCCATGTCAGAAAACAGCAAATTTGGAACACTATCCTTTTACATAAGAAAATTGTGTAACTCATCTTAAATTTCCGTAACTCTTCTTAAAGACCTTCCTATGAGAACTGGTGAGCATCTATGTGGTACAAAAGATTTTCATAGTCATTTCCTATCTCATGAAAACTTATTGCAGATTACCCTAGTTTAGATATTTTTTTGCTTACACATCTTTATTGAGGTATAATTGACACACAATAAACAGCACATATTTAAAGTATACAATTTGATGAGTTTGGATATAGGTATGTGCCTGTGCAGTCATCACCACAATCAAGATAATGAACACAACCCTCACCCTCAAAGGTTTTCTCACGTCCCTTTGTAATTTACATGCACCCCCTCCCCATTCCCAGGCAACCACTGATCTGCTTTCTGTTTGCATTGTCTGAAGTTTTATAGAAATTGAATCATACATTATATACTCTTTTTTGTCTGGCTCCTTTTACTCCGTCTAATCATCTTGGGATTCATCCATGTTGTTGCACGTACAATGGTTCATTCTTTTATTGGCAAGCACTATTCCATTATATGGCTGCACCTCGATTCATCGATCTGTTCACCAGATGATGGACTATGGCCTCATGGTCCAGTCCTTGCTTGAGGCATGAGCTTCTCATTCCTGTTAAATGAGTCAGTCAAGATGGGAATGATAACTTCTCTCTCTCTGGTGTGGGAGGAATTCCTAAATCTAAGATGTGAGGTGAGAGACGTGCGGTACCCTACGGCTGACGTCAAGGATGTCATGGCACTCATCCACGCTCTCCGCTGCAGCAAGAACAAGAGCCAGCAGCCTGAGGCCCCATGTGAAGAAAAGCGTTCTCTGGCAAGAGACAAACCATCTGGTCCTCAAGCCCAGATATGAATTTCTCTGGTTCCATCTGAAACTGAGCTATTATTTCTTCTAAAATATCTTTATATCCTGAAGAGAAAAGAAAGTGTGTGTGTGTGTGTGTGTCACAAAAATGTGAGATCTTGCTTTATGAGATTCTTATCAAGAAATGGCTGGCAAAGTTCACTTGAAAATGCCCTTTCTTGATTCTGCGTGACCAATCACCCACACTAACCAGGGGCCCCACAGAAAGAATCAGTTCATGATTCAAATGGGCAGTCTGATACAGCTGTTTAATGGTCTACCACAATAAAAGAGGAATCATACCAGCTGTAAAGCTATTGCCAGCACTGATCCAGACCCTGGCAGTCAGAGCCAACCACGCCCAGGTGTTTCCGAGGGGAAAGGCAGAATTAGAAGAGGGTTGTCTGTCCATTTGTTTTAACCTCTCTGACCTGAGATGAATCTCCTTATGGACGTGTGGTGGGCAAACTGCAGAGTCCTCCTTTCCCCAGGCAGGAATACAGCTTCTAAGTAACACGTAGGCTCACAGCCCAGACGCCCTGGCCAAGCTTTGCCCTGGGGGAGGGGAGAGAGAAGGAGGAAGTGAAGCGACTGGGGTGAGATGGAGAACAGCAGGTTAGAGATGGTGGCCAGCCCACCCATTCTGAACACGGATTTGGGCAACGACAACAACAAACCTTCTGCCTGCGCGTGTAGATGTGTCTCTGAACCATCTCAGGAGAGGTTCTCAGTCTGAGACCATCCTCACCGTTCTGTGAAACAGCCAGGGGGCAGCTGGATGCTCTCAAAATCCTGCTGTCTGAAGGGAGGAGACTCGGAGGAACCAGAAGCAATTCTGGAAGGACGTTCTTTTTAAAGGTGTTTCTCAGCATTTGTTCAATTTCTATCTTTAAATCCGAGTACAGAATATGTCATCACACGTTCTTCTCTGCTTCCTACACGCACCGTGTTGCCATCTGAGTGTCCTGCAGCCAGCTCACTGAGGGCCACGGGCTGTCCTGTTCACCCGTGTGTCTCTAGAACCCAGGACAGCACCTGGCACCAAGTCGGAACTTAATAAAAGGTTCTTGCAAGAGTGAGTGAAGAAGTTCACTGGATGGATGGGGGGATGGATGGACAGTGTCTGGGGCTAAGATCAGGAGTGGAAGTAACTCAGGAAGACAGCGTGGCCCCCTGGGAGACTGGAAAACACATCTGCTGGAATCAAATGACAGTTAAAGAGAGTTTGGCGGAGGGACGGAAGCGCATCTTCTCCACTGCAATTACGCGGGGGTCTGCCCTGGACAGGCCCCCACTAAGGCTCTTGTTTCTTACATAGTGGCCTCTTACCTGCTAGTCTGAGCCATTTCCCCTTGTGCTTCCTTCTTTCAGCTCGCAGGTAAATTACCCTGCAGGATGTCAGCTCCAGAGGGCAGGAATCTTTGCGTTTTGAGTAGCGACTATGCGTTGTCCACATATCTATTATGAATACCAACATATTTCAAGTGTCTAGAACAGTGCCTGGCACATGATACATACCCATTGTATACTTATTGCATAAATGAATAAATTCAGGATGAGAAGTTCATTCTTGGAGTCTGAGTAAGAGCCGTTACCTTCTGACCAGCCCCGTTTTTTTTGTGATGCAGAGGGGTTGCAAATTTTGAAAACATGGGGCTTTAGTGTGACTTTGGTGAATTAATGACCATGAACAGGCTCTACAAAGAGAAGCAGTGGAGCAGTCGGACCAGCTGTGCCCCTTAGGAGCCGCGTGCTCGTGGGCCTCTGGGTGCCCGCATCCCCCAGAGCCACGTAGGCTTACTGACAGCAGCTTCTTCCCAGGGTTTGTATGAGGACTAAGTCAGTCAATAGGCAGAAAGCACTTAGGAAAGTCTGCAGATTTTACTAAGTACAAGATAAGCTGTGTTTTTTAGTGTTTTCTGGATCCCTTCAATTCACTGTGATTGTGTATAATTATTAGGTGAAATTGAATTCTTTTAGCAATATGGACCAGGTGGGCTATCTACTGTCCTAAGTAATCATCCTGATGGCTTCACCCCTTCAGAGCCCCAAAGGGTCAGCAGGATGCAAGTCTATAACTTGCAAAAATTACCGCCCTTTCTACGGAAGCCCAGTGCTGTGGATGAGTCAAATGCACGCACCAAGCTATAATCCTGTCTTAATTAAAGCAAAAATATGACCAAGGATTCTCCCAGAGAAACCCTCACTGAAAAGGTCACTTTGGGTCAAATATTTAATCTCCATGAGGTCAGAACTTTTCCCCCGGCCCCTTTTCGGGCCATTGCTGCCCCAGGCTGTGGCCCCCCTAGTGTCAAGTTCTGTTGGAGGAACTGAACTTCTCTGTGTTTTGTTAAATTCCATTTTGGTTCTACGGCCACTTCTCAGATAATGATCCCATGGGGCAGGAACCGTGTCCTCCAGAACCAATGTGTCCTCCGTCTCGCCCAGTGTAATCACTGAATGAGGGCGCCTCATCCTGCCTGGGCCCGACATTCCTACACAGGAAACTCTACTTGAAACCAAGGGCTGCCTTAAACAGGACACAGAGGGACAGACACAAAAGCACACAGGCCTCTCACCAGTGAGTGTTGGGCGGGGGTCGGGGGTGGGGGTGGTGTCCCACGTACTGACCCCATTAGCAGGGAGGCCCTGGTCTGGTTGTAGCCCCATGGGCTGCGGAAAAGGCCATCAGCGGTGACCAGACCTTCGAGTACATGGGTTTGGTGTTCGACCCTCCAAGAACACTCAGCATATTCTAAAGAAATAAAAGAAATAAGTAAGGCAGTAGAAAAAGATTGTATCTAGACCTTATAACACTTATATAAGGCTATATAAAAAGATATTCGCCCAAACATAAAGCTGGGAACTCTCTAGACAACTTCTTTATTTAAATACATTTTACATTTTGATAGACCCAAATAATGATGATATAGGGTTTTTTTTGTTGTTTTTTGGGTTTTTTTGCTGAGGAGGATTCGCCTTGAGCTAATATCTGTGCTAATCTTGCTCTTGTTTTGCTTGCGGAAGATTCACCGTGAGCTAACATCTGTGCCAATCTATTTTGTACGTGGCTAACTGCCATAGTATAGATGACGAGCAGTGTAGGTCCACGCCCTGGATCTGAACCCATGAACCTGGGCCACCAAACGGGAGTGTGCAAACCCAACCACTACACCATGGGGCCAGCCCCTAGATTGATATTTGTTGAAAAAGAAAAGTGTTCATTATAAGATAAATTTTTTCAAAGTAGTGAAGATGTGTGTATTGTATGGTACCATTTTTTAAAAATGAATAAAAGAATAAAACTCTCCTCTCTCCTTTGCTCTTCTTTCTCTCTCTCGCCATACTTTTTGACTTCAGGTACAAATATTAATTCTAGGTATATACTTTATTAATTATCTTAGCAGTTTATTGCCTCTATGAATTTTTAATTTTTTCGCAATTAACATGTAACACTTTTAAAGAAAGAAAAAATTGTTTAGGGGCCAGCCCGGTGGTGCAGTGGCTAAGTTCGCACGTTCTGCTTCAGCGGCCCGGGGTTCACAGGTTCGGATCCAGGATGCAGAAATGGCACCACTTGGCAAGCCATGCTGTGGCAGGCGTCCCACACATAAAGTAGAGGAAGATAGGCACGGATGTTAGCTCAGGGCCAGTCTTCCTCAGCAAAAAGAGGAGGATTGGCGGCAGATATTAGCTCAGGGCTAATCTTCCTTAAAAAACGAAAGAAAAAGAAAAAATTGTTTAAAAACACACACACAAACTTCCAAAGAGAGGAAGCGGAGCCAAAGGAACCAGTTCCTAACAGAGGAATTTCAAAACAGAAACCCTTCGTTTTGGGGAGTCGTCCTCTGTGACTCCCTCCCCATCACGTCACACCTCCCTCCCATTCCTCACTCACATGGTCGGAGTCCCAGGTGACATCTTGGTGAGACACGTCACTGCCAGGTCCACGCCTGGAGTCCTAGGGCCACCCCTGTGGTCTGTGCGAGGGACTTGGGACGTTAGGCCATCACCTCTGGATTCAGTAGCCAGCCCGACGCTTGGACCTCTAAGAGGTAAAACCCTGGGGCCAGCAGCACGCCGTGGCCAAGTGGTTGAGTTCCAGCGCTCTGCTTCAGCGGCCCAGGGTTTCCCTGGTTTGGATCCTGGGCACGGACATGGCACCGCTCATCAGGCCATGCTGAGGCGGCATCCCACATGCCACAACTAGAAGAACCCACAAGTAAAAAAAACATGCAACTATGTACTGGGGGGATTTGAGGAGAAAAACCAGGAAAAAAAAAAAAAGAAGATTGGCAACAGTTGTTAGCTCAGGCACCAATCTTTAAAAAACAAAAAGAGGTAAAACCCTATAAAAAATACACAGGAAGGAGAAAAAAGCAATTCACTTGGATGACACTCAATACAGGTGTTGAGAAAGAGGCCAGGTTGTCCCCAAAATGCCTGGAGAAGCAGCCTCCACTGGGCATACGACGCTAACCTTGATCTGTTGCAAGCATTATTGAAGAAAGGAGTTCTAAGGGCAGGCGCCAGCTTCAATTAATAGCTAACGGTTCCATATTGGAGATGGTGTTTCCTCCTTTAGCGGAATTTTCCATTAGACTCGCTGACAATATTTTATGTCAAATAAGTTATAAATTGAGCTGAAAAGTCAAGGCTACCAGGAGGCGATCAAGAAAGGAAGGCCGAATGGAAGTGCCAAGGGCTCACTTTAACACGATCTCCCATCCTGGCCTGATGGATTACTAAGACACAGCAGCAAACACGAGCACACTGATGCAACCTTGGAAACTCAGAATTGAAGAAAAGTGAAGCGTTCTTGGCCTTTATTTAATTGCTACATCTGAGGAGAGCAAACCCAACCGCTAAGAGGCAACGCCTGAGAATTTCTTTCCAATGAAGCTTTCCAGGGCCCTGCGTTCAAACAGCTGGAATTATCATTCAAGAACCACGCAGGCAGCCTTTGCAAATGAGGGATCTGCCTTCTGATGGGAAATGTGCCTTTCGTTTCCTGGGCGGGACGCAGTGTCCTGGGCTTCGTTTATTCTCCATATAAACAGCCTGTTTTGAGAATCGTGTGTGAAGCATTTATTACGGCCACAGGTTATGGCAAATTTATTTCCGTCATGAAAGGTTCCGAGTGTGCAGAGGAGGTTAAGAAGAATAAAAACCCTATAACAAAACAAACTCGCCTTCCAAAGTTCTAAATTCCAGATAACGAAAGAGGTGGTGTGAAAACATCGCTAAAGTCCACTTTAAACATCCGAAGTTCTTAAGGAGAGACTCAGTCATGGGAAGAGGAAGCAGAAAATGACAGAGCAATAAACACTTGGTGGCTCAGATATTAGAGGGTAAGTCAGTCAGCAACACGCGCGTCCAGGAAAACGAGGCGCCTGCACAGATTCCTTAATTCTGCCTCAAGTGGAGGAAGCGATGTGGAACTCAAATCCCTAGGATCTATAACAATTACAGGTAGTTTAAGAGGAAGAGAAAACCTCTGCATAGGAAAACCTTGACTCCAAGGCATCCACATCTTCATACTCTCGGGCTTCCAAACTGGGTCCCACCCAGGAGATATTAAACACGCACGTACGTACTGACGTGCAAAGATACCCAGCATACATTTGCATCTCTTTATTTTCTAAATCAATTACATGTGGCTTGGCCCTGAGCCACCAACCTGGCAGAAAATCTGGGCTGAGCCATGCTTTGGGAATTGCTCTTTGTATGAGCCCCCCGGGCTGCCACAGGACCTCCTGGGCCTCAGCAGTCCAGAAAACCGGGGAAAGGACCTGCGGACCGTGACCCACGTGGTCCTCATGCAGGTGGCTTGCACACTTCTCCCCAGCTGAGCTTCAGCATTGAAGATTCAAGCCACGGCTTCCGGGCTGGGCTGGCTACTCCCCGAGGGCACACAACTCCCCTCCAAAACATTGCGGGTGCCCAGGGCACAGATCTGCACCTCCACGCCATGGAAACCCCCAAGGCCTAAACTCCAACGTCCTCTCCCTCTCCAGATTGCACCACTCCCCTTTTCCTGTCTAAACAGCAGCCTCCTCCCTCTCTGTGGTGGTGGATGGAGCGTGGGGGCCATTTTGGCCTCATAACTGCCCTCCCCCAACCAGAAAGGTAACAAGACTCTAGCCCAGATATTACAAACTGACACCTGAAGGCCAAATTCTGAGTTGTTTTGGCGACAACTTTGTTTTTATTACTTGCAACACTTTAAAAAGTCTAGAATTTTCACATAAAAACCAAGCTTCCTATCTTCTATTTAAAAATCAGGTGCTCTGGGGGCTGGCCCTGTGGCCGAGTGATTAAGTTCACGCGCTCTGCTGCAGGCAGCCCAGTGTTTCGTTGGTTCGAATCCTGGGCACGGACACGGCACTGCTCATCAAACCACGCTGAGGCAGCATCCCACATGCCACAACTAGAAGGACCCGCAACGAAGAATATACAACTATGTACCGGGGGGGCTTTGGGGAGAAAAAGGAAAAAAATAAAATCTTAAAAAAAAAAAAAAAAAAAATCAGGTGCTCTGACAATGCCAGGCCCTCATTCCCATATGGCATAGCCGGTTAGAGCTGATGACAGAGGGGACATGCGTTCTCCGCTTTGCCGCAGTCTCCACTACTCCCTAATTTTGCACTAGGGCCACATCATGGACTTACGTTTCCTGCTGTGAGAATTGAATTTTGCAGTCCTTGATCTGGGCCCTAGGACATAAAGCTTTGGCTGCCTTTCTGGAAATGGGAAAAAGAACAGTTACCTTTTCATTCTTTCGGATTTCTCAAAGAATAAGTCAAAACCTAACATTTCAATAGCTTACCCTGTCATTTACCTGTACATATAACTCTTCTCTGATGGCAAGGCACAGGAGAAGCTGAACACCAGCAACCACACGCTTTCCACTTACACTTGGCACACAGCAACCAATCCACCCACGTGTTAAAGAAAAAATCATTCGGATACTTGTTGAAATGGTAAGGCGGACTCTATCCAGGAGAAGTTGCAACAGGCGCGGGGCCCACCGCGATGAGGTTTTGCAGTAGGGGAGAGAGACTGGGTTCCACTCCAGACACAAGGAAGAAGAGTGGGAATCAAGATGCAGGGTGGGGCCAGCGGATGCAAAATCACTAGGAGGAAACATCACGGGGGAGGGAGATTCCAGCTAAACCCACCTCACAGGATGCTTGCTGAAGGCAGGTCGGGGATCAAATATCAGTCACCTGGGGGCCTTGGGGGGGAGGGACCTGGTCAGAAACGAAGGTGATCAGAGGTTGAGGGTGGGGGATTCTGGCTAAGCTGACTTAAGGTCATGCCCAAGGGCAAGGCCTAGCGGAAAAAGAGCTCAGAGGAGCCTGACTAGAGTTCGGGCAGGGAGAGAATCCTGTCACACGCCTCCTGTCCTCATAGCCAGCTGTCTCCCTGGAAGACCAGAATGACTGTCACCAGCTGGCGATGTCCGCGGAACACCTGCCCTTTCTCCCGCGATTCAAGGACGAGAATGTGAAAAGTAGGGCAAACGCCAAGAACAGCAGGGTGTGGGTTTGTACAGGCAGCGCTACACGTGACCTACAGCATTAATGGTCCATCCTAACGGCAGAAAGAAGAGACCTAGGCTTGAAGGGACAGGGGACAGGAGACGGGCACTGCCTCTGTCCACCAAGGGCACGCGACCAGCACAGGTGTTATATCACAGCCCAAGAACTGAAGGTAGGAGGTTGTGATGCCGGCCCTGACATCAGTTCCCCTACATTAAACCCAGCATTGTACGTGGTTAAAACCAAAAGCACTGGGCCCCTTCCCCTGCTTCTCTAAGTTACATTCATATGTAAATAGCCTTTTTTTAAACCTCTGTATCCGTGAACTTCACAGGGAAAATAGATGTCACAAATTCTTAGAGCCCAGGTGGCCTCAGGCTAACATTTTGGCTAGTTAGGGGTCCTTTGAAGTTTGGTTTTCTGGTTTTTTTTGTTTTTGTTTTTGTTTTATGCTTTTTGGTGAGGAAGATTGGCCCTGAGCTAACATCTGTTGCCAATCATCTTCCTCTTTTTCTTTTTTCCTCCCCAAAGCCCCAGAACATAGTTGTATATCCTAGCTATAGGTCATTCTAGTTCTTCTCTATGGGATGCCACCACAGCATGGCTTAACGAGTAGTGTGTAGGTCTGCGCCCAAGATCCAAACCAGCAAACCCTGGGACGCTGAAGCAGATCGTGCGAACTTAACCACTCGGCCACAGGGTCGGCCCCTGAAGTCTTATTACAGGGAAACTGATGTCCAGAGAATATCAAGAAGCTGAAAGTTTCCAGACCCCAACTCCTCAGCTTCCTGGCACCAGAATCCACCATCCACCATGGCAGCAGACAACCAAGGACACTCATCTGCGGCTTCCCTTACCCGGCCATGCCCCTTCCTGAAAGCAGCCTCACAAGGCCAAACACAGGTTGGTGGGAAAGCGCCACCCAGCAAGGCCACAGGCTCCCCCTCCTCTACCTAAAACCTCAAAGAAAATCCCCTACCTTCTTTCCTTTGAGGAGGTGGATCTGAGTTCTAATGAACTCCCACCTCCTCATCTGGCTGCCTTTCAACAAAACTCTTTCCTTGCCTTAAGCCTGGTGTTCCCGTTTTTATTTTGGTCTTTCTCTTGTGTGGGAGGTAAAAGAACCTGTTTGTGGCTGGTAACAGTTGTATCACACGTTACAGGAAAAGATGAGAATGCATGCAATTCAAAGGTGGTTGGGGAACCTCCCAACATCCATCGTGTTCCCTTAACCAGAATGATGCAGTCCTAAAGGTACCAGGAAGGGAGTTTTCCAATGTATCTGAACTTCGAGGGAAAGTTGAAATAGGAACAGGTCCCCTTTTGTGGGCACCAGATGCACACCCAGCATGAGAGCTCACCCCAGCGCCTCTGTACAGGGAGCAAAGGACAGGACCATGACCTGCATTGTTCCTTTGATTGAACAGTGTTGAATCTCCATCAATGTTCACAGACCTGCTCAGGAACCTTCAGGGTGCTGGCGGCATGCAGCAGGCTATGGTGGGAGTCAGGAGGAAGGGCTAGGCTGGAGGTCAACCTCTCAGAGCAGGGAGGTGGTTAAGGGATTGCTTGTAATGGATGGAGAAGCGGGTAGAATAAGAAAGAAATAACAATAACACTAGCGTTTATTACGTTCCTACTCCATAAAAGACTTGTGTAAGGCATTTTGTAAGTATTGTCTTCTTTAATCTTCTCCAAAATGAAGAAGGTGCTATATGATCCTGTAGGGGAGGAAGACATTTCCTCTACCCATTCTGGATCCTTCTGGCCAGGCTACAAATTAAACTCACATGAGAATCACAGGAGAAAATTAAACAAAGCTTTATAGCAGGTATACATGGGAGAGACCCAGGAAAACTGAGCAACTCACCAAAATGGTGGAAGCTCTCACCTTAAATACCATCCTCAGCTAAAGACAAAGGAGGATGTTGGCGGTGGGGGAGTCAGTGATGGGAAAAGCACAGTAAACAAGAGTAAGGTTATTATGCAGATTTAAGTCCTTGCCTTCTGCACTGATGAGTTTCTAGAGATAAGGTCATCCCCCTTCTTCCTGGTACAGAGAGGGAGACACCTTGACAGATGGAGATTTCCCTTACAAACGTAAATGCCTCTTACAAAGGGTAACTTCTACTTTTCAGAGTTTCTCTCATGTCTGCAGTTTTTAAAAGTAATCAGCCCAAAATAGTCCTCATGCCAAAGAGACACATTTTGGGGTGCCCAATTCTGATCCCCCACGGTCCCATCTCACAGGAAAGGACCTGAGGTTAGAAGACAAGTTATGCGACTTGTCCCAGGTTTCAACAGTAGTGAATGGAGAGCTGGGATATGAACCCACGCGATGTGACTCTGGAGCCCGGGAGTCTGGGAATGCCAACCCTTGATGAAAGGACAAAGGAGATAGAAAAATTAGAAGCCAGAGAGATAAAAAGAAAAGCTCCAAGTGAGTGTGTTCCCACAGCCAAGGAATAGAGTTGAAAGAAGGGAGTGAGCAGACGCACAAACCTGCTGAGGGCTCTGGCTGGAGAAGGCCTTGGAACCAGCCACAAGGATGGCAGTGGAGGAGGAGACCTTTCAGTGGAGCAGAGAGGGCAGAAGCCACACTGCAGGGTGATGAGGAAGGAATGGATGATGAGGAAGCATAGATGGGGAGGGCAGACACCTTTTCCAAGAAGCTGGTCTGTGGAATAAAGATCAACGTTAACAAACCCCTTCAATATGTAATTTCTCCATTAGGCCAAATAGAGGAGAGTTGAAAGGCACCAGGAGCCCAGTCCAAAGGTCACCGGCCCACAACATGCAGCAGGCTCCCCGTGGCTTGGACCATCCCATCCCAACTCTGCCCCCTTCTCCTGAGCATCAACTGCATTGCCAGAATAACACCTACCCGGATCATACATCTGAGGTCGCCTTCCGGGTCACCAACGTGCTGGAAGTACATTTGCAAGTCTAATCTGGTCAGCCATGTGTGGCAACCCTACACATGAACAAAGAATGTCCTGTGACCATCATCAGGTTCGCTGATGTTCCGCTAACTGCAGTAACCAGCTCTCTGCATTGCTTCTAAAGGCTTCCGTCCGTCTGCTGAGGACATTCTCCACAAATGCACTGTGTGAGCGATGCATTTTTGCCTTGAAACATCTTTCATGTTTACCAAATCCCAGCTCCCAGAGCCTTGACCTGAAGTGTGTTTGTTTGTCTTTAGAAAGCAGCCGTTATTAACAAAATGCGCACACAAAGATGGACAGCGATTTGCTTTCGAGAGCCCTCACAAGAGGCTAGCTCCTCTCTGTCCAGCTCCTGCACTTCCAAAGCAAGCTGCAATTTGGGGCATTAGTGTTACAGAGACCAGGATACATAAGAAAGTCAGGGAAAGGAGAAACGTGATTTATTCTCTTTTTCCCCCACCATCGGGCTACCCGAATTTCTAAGGGTAGAGACATGCTCAGATTTTTCCTGGGGGGAAAACAGCAAGAAATTCTATATATATATAGATTATATACATATATTCAATTTTTAGCAAGAAATTCAATCAGAAGTCATGATAATGACATATCAGTGGAGAGGAGATTCTCTTTCTTTCTTCAATTCTCATAGCCCTCTTCTCCTCAAAGAAGTCCACAGAGCTAGAAAGATATAGGAGACAAAAGAGGTAAAGAAAAATCTAGGATGGGGCCGGCTCCGTGGCCGAGTGGTTAATTTCGCGCGCTCCGCAGCGGCCCAGGGTTCGGATCCTGGGCGCGGACATGGCACTGCTCATCAGGCCACGTTGAGGCGGCATCCCATGATCCACAACTAGAAGGACCTGCAACTAAGATATACAACTATGTACTGGGGGCGGGAGGGAGGGGAGTTGGGGAGATAAAGCAGAAAAAAAAAAGAGAGAAAAAAAGAAAAATCTAGGACAAAAACAAAAAAAGTGGAAAACCTGCCAGCAGTGTTCTTGAATACTAAACGAAGCTCGAATCAATCAAACACTTTGAAAGTGAGTCCTAAAGCCAATCTTTTCTTTTTCAGTAAAAAGAAAATGTCTACAGTCTCACATTTTACGGAACAAGGGTGAAATAGAATTGAAAATGAAAATTCAAAGGTATTTTACACCTAACTGAAGCAATCAAAAATTTAGGGAAGTGAAAGTAGCTTAAAATAGGCTTCCTTCATTCTTTTTCTTAAACATTTTCTGAGCATTGAGCTGGAGAAAGGATTGAACACAAAGGAGGGAGGTTGTTCTCTAATCAGCTGTCCGTGAGAATCATCGGGGAAAGTTGGGGGCTGAGAGGAGGAGGCGGGCGTTTGGGGCACAGGCCGGGGGTGCTACTGCCGCCCAGCCTGGGTACCTCCACGTCTCCGGGGCCGCTGCTTTTCATGCTCGAAACCCCCTTCCCTAGGCAAACTGCTCTCCCGACGCACAGCTCTGGAGTGGTGGGTCAACCGCCCCCCAGCCTTCCTGGGCTCCGTTGCTGCTAAGCCTTTTTAGATGTTAATTTCATGATTCACTCAAAGGCTTTCAAAAGAAAGAGGCCTTTAAGTAAAGAAAGAATCAAATGAATTTTAAAGACCTGGCGAGTAGATTCGGGATCGGTCTGTGGAAAGGTAGGAAAGCATGCGGCCCAACTGGTTTGGCTTGGAACTGAAACCACACAGAGGAGAAGATGTTTACAATACAGGGAGGTGTCACTTCCAGAAGGGAACTGAGCAAGGGGACCATTTCCCAGTGTGGTTTATTTATCTCCAGAGATTTCACAGGAGACTGGAAAGGATCGTCACATGATTACTACCTACATCTAAATATTTAAGATCCGTATGAAAGCAGTGGAAGTTCCCTGTGATTGAACGTAGTCCATTAAGTTTCAGTGGGGAACGATTTTTCAACAGTCTTGCCCAAGACTCAGAATTTTGGATGACTTTCACACTTAGCTTTACCGTGGAATTTTTTTTTTTTCCATTTGGAAGATTTAAGTGTTTAACAAGTATTTGCTGGGGAAGGGACTAACGAGAGCACTGATGAGCCACACAAGGATCTGTTTACACACTCGACTGCTGAGACAGAGGCAACAGGCAGAGGAGGGGCATCTTCTCAGGGGAGAAGGTAAAGATTCAACAGGGTGGCTGTCCCAGGGACCAGAGCAGTTCAGCCACCCCACCCGCGAGGCCCGACAAAGGCAGGGGGGCCTCAAATGGCTTTTCTTTTCTTTCTTCATTTTTTAAAAAAATAAATATTTCAAACGTACTCAAAGGCATAAAAAGTAATACAATCAACACCTGTTATTCCCCACCTCTCAGTTTAAGAAATAAAACATTTCACGAATAGTTCCCAGGGTGGCCCTAACCCTAATCTAATTCTCTTCCCTCCCTTCAAGAAGCAACTCCTATCTTTGAATTGAGTGTCCTCATTTCCATGGACTTCTTCTACTAACTGTGCATATATTATGTAGGGGAGGAAGACCAATCCTCTACACTCTCTAGGTTCTTCTGGCTGGGCTGTGAATTAAATTGACACGATGTGGCTCGCCTAAGTTCCCATGTTCCACTTCACCGGCCCAGGGCTTTCAGTTTGGATCCTGGGTGCAGACCTATGCACCACTTCTCAAGCCACACTGTGGCAGGTGTCCCACATATAAAGTAGAGGAAGATGGGCTAAGGGTCAGTCTTCCTCAGAAAAAAGAGGAGGATTGGTGGTGGATGTTAGCTCAGGGCTAATCTTCCTTAAAAAAAAAAAAAAAGAAAAGAAAGAAAGAAATTGACCTGAGACAGAATAACAGGAGAAAATCAAACACAGCTTTATAACATGTATACATGGGCGAAACCCAGGAAAACTGAGCAACTCACCAAAATAGCTGAGCTGTTACCTTAAATATCATCTTTAGCTAAAGACAAAGGAGGATGTTGGTGGTGGGGGAGTCAGGCGAGATTACCAGAAAAGCACAGTAAACATGATTAGATTATTATGCAGATTTAAGTCCTTGCCTTCCGCATTGATAAGAGTTTCTAGAGATAAGGTCATCCCCCTCTTCCTGGTACAGAGGGGGAGACACCTTTACAGATGATTTCCCTTACAAATGGAAATGTCTCTTACAAGCGGTAACTTCTACTCTTCAGAGCTTCTCCCCTGTCTGCAGTTTCTTAAAAGTAACCAGCCCAAAATAATCTTCATGCCAAATAGATGCATCTTGGGGTGGCCAATTCCAGTCCCCCACAATTACTAAACTCTATTTAGGTATTATTTTGTACATTTAAAGCTTCATATGAATGTAAAACTGCAGGGCTGCCCAAAGGTGTATGGGTTGGTTCCTAGGCGAGTATTTTTTGTGGAGTCTCTGTTGCCCAAAATACTGTGTCAGCACCATACTGGCAGCCCAGTCCTATTCTATGCCATGAAAGGAAAACCATAGCAGCCAGCAGGAGCCAACAGTTCACAATCTTTTCTGGAAACTAGGCTTGGCACATGAAGGCACAGGCCAGAGCTTCTCAGGGCTTCTGGTCAACCTAACGTGCTATGCAGGGGGCTGGAGGGAGGGCAGGTCCATCCAGGTGTCTGTCCAAGTTCAGAACACACTGCCCAGACAGCAGCCAGCCCCAGCTGGTCCCAGGCACTGGAGGGGGAGGCAGGCAATTTCAAGAAAGGTGCTCTGAAGTGCAGGAACTCCTAGACAGGGGGACCCAGCACAGGGGCCCCACTTTAAGATCGGTACTAGTATACCATATGTATACTTCTGCACTTCACATTTCCCACTCAACCTTGTGTGATCTATCCATGTTGACCACCATACTCAAGTTTGTTCATTTTCATTGCGATTTAGTATTCCATTATATGAATAGCCAACAATCTATTTACCCATTCTCCTGATCATGGACGTTTGTTTCCATTCCACTATAAAAGAATGATACTTAAGGTATTCCTATACATGTCTCCTTGTCATGTGCAAGGGTGGTGTGTCCAGAGTACATACCTAAAGGATTACTGGATCTTACCATATGTATATTTCCAAATTGTTCTACCAAGTGGGTACCAACTTACACTCTCAATGGTGCAAATGGCTTCATATTCATACCAATAGTTGGTATCATTAGATTTTGAATTTTCACCAATCTGAAGGGTGTGAAATGTTTCATTGTGGTTTTAATGTTCATTTTCCTGATTACTAGTAATTTTTTTAATTATTTTTTTTATTGAGTTAGTGATAGGTTACAATCTTGTGAAATTTCAGTAGTACATTATTGTTTGTCAGTCGTGTTGTAGGTGCACCACTTCACCCTTTGTGCCCACCCCTCCACCCCCAGTTTCCCCTGGTAGCCACTAATCTGTTCTCTTGTCTACATTTTTAAATTCCTCATATGAGTGGAGTCATACAGAGATTGTCCTTCTCTAATTGGCTTATTTCACTTAACATAATTCCCTCAAGGTCCATCCATGTTGTTGCAAATGGGACGATTTTGTTCTGTTTTACAGCTGAGTAGTATTCCATTGTATATATGTACCACATCTTCTTTATCCATTCATCTGTTGATGGGCACTTAGGTTGCTTCCACGTCTTGGCTATTGTAAATAATGCTGCAATGAACATTGGGGTGCATAGGACTTTTGGAATTGCTGACTTCAAGCTCTTTGGGTAGATACCCAGTAGTGGGATAGCTGGGTCGTGTGGTAGTTCTATTTTTAATTTTTTGAGGAATCTCCATACTGTTTTCCATAGTGGCTGCACCAGTTTGCATGCCCACCAGCAGTGTATGAGGGTTCCTTTTTCTCCACAACCTCTCCAACATTTGTTACTATTAGTTTTAGATATTTTTGTCATTCTAATGGGTGTAAGGTGATATCTTGGTGTAGTTTTGATTTGCATTTCCATGATGATCAGCAATGATGAACATCTTTTCATGTGCCTATTGGCAATCTGTATATCTTCTTTGTAGAAATGTCTGTTCATGTCTCCAGCCCATTTTTTAATCGGGTTGTTTTTTTGTTGTTGAGTTGTGTGAGTTCTTTATATATTATGGATATTAGGCCTTTGTCAGATACATGACTTGCAAATATTTTTTCCCAGTTAGCAGGTTGTTTTTTTCTTTCAATCCTGTTTTCATTTGTCTTGAAGAAGCTCTTTAGTCTGATGAAGTCCCATTTGTTTATTCTTTCTATTGTTTCCCTTCTCTGAGAAGACATGGTGTCCGAAAAGATCCTTTTAATACTGATGTCAAAGAGTGTACTGCCTACATTTTCTTCTAGAAGCCTTATGGTTTCAGGTCTCACCTTTAGGTCTTTGATCCATTTTGAGTTTATTTTGGTGAATGGTGAGAAAGAATGGTCAATTTTCGTTCTTTTACATGTGGCTTTCCAGTTTTCCCAGCACCGTTTGTTGAAAAGACTTTCTTTTCTCCATTGTATGCCCTTGGCTCCTTTTACTAGTAATTGTTTTAATGTTAATTTACCATTTAGTTTTCTCCTTCAGTGAAGTGCCTGTCTTCCTATGAGGTTGTGTGTCTTTTCTATTAATGTTAGATCTTCATATATTTTCTATATTAACCTTCCTGCAACCTCAAGGTTAATTTACCTGTGGGTAAAATATGTTGCACATACCTTCTCAGAGTCAACGGCTTATCCTTTTACTCTTTAATCTCATCTTTTGATGCAAAGTTTTTAAATTTACTATGAGTGAAATTATCAGTCTTTCTCTTGTTATTTATGCTTTTTGTGACTCATAAGAAATCTTTCCGAGTTCATAACTATTTTCTTCTTAAAGCTGGACACTTTATCTTTGCTATTTAGCTCTTTAGTCCACCCTGGAACTGAATTGTGTTTATAGTGTGAAGATTCAGTCTGATTTTTTCCCATCTGAATAACCAATTGTCTGGACACCATTCTGTCCCCTCTGATTTTCCATGCCCTCTGATGTTTATCAAATTTCCATGTATGCATGCGCATTTTTCTGTGCTTTTCACTCTAAACCATTCATCTATTTGTCCGTGTCTTCACCAATACCACTCTGCATTATTAGGCCTTTATAACAAATAGTTATACCTAGTAGAGTAATCCCAGACTTCGTGCTTCTTCAAACCTAGTTACTCTGGCTCTTTGCTTTTCTACAGAAACGTAAAATCAGCTTGTCAAGACCCAGGAAAACCCTGGTTGGGACTTTGATTAGATTTGAGTTGGAATTGAATTTATAGATTAATTTGGAGAGAATGGATATCTTTATGAAATTGTGTCTTCCTATTTGCCTGGTATTTATTTTGTCGTCCTTTTACTTTCAACTTTTTGTTGTCTCTTGTAGGCGGCATACAGGCAGATGTGTTAGAAATGAATCTGAGAATCTGTCTTAAGGGGCCAGTGCTGTAGATCCAAATTCATTATTATTGTCATTGACGTATTTGGAATTATTTCCTATTTTGTTCTTTAACCCTGCTTATTCTATGCTTCTACTTTTTTCTCTTTCTCTGACTTGATTGATTGAAAGGTTTTATTTAGTTGTTTTTCCTCCCTTTGAGTTCAAATGTACATACTTTAATTCTGTGGTTCTCAAATTTTAGTGGCGTCAGAAACACCTGGAGGGCTTGTTAAAACACAGATTGGCAGGGGCCGGCCCGGTGGCACAGCGGTTAAGTGTGCACATTCTGCTTTGGCGGCTCAGTGTTCGCCGGTTGGGATCCCGGGTGCAGACATGGCATTGCTTGGCACACCGTGCTGTGTTAGGTGTCCCACATATAAAGTAGAGGAAGATGGGCATGGATGTTAGCTCAGGGCTAGTCTTCCTCAGCAAAAAGAGGAGGATTGGCAGCAGTTAGCACAGGGCTGATCTTCCTCAAAGAAAAAAAAACACAGATTGGCGGAGTTTCTGATTTAGATTTCTGGAACAGAGCCCAAGAATTTGCATTTCTAAAAAATTCCCAGATAATGCTGATAATGCTGGTCCTTGGGAGACACTTCAAGAAACACTGCACTAATTCTCTTCTTTTAGTGGTTAGCCTTTGATTTTTAACATTCATAATTAACAAAGTATAAAATTAATAATTATCTTTACTATTCTTCCTAAAAATATGAAGACCTTAAAATATTTTAACTGTAATTTCCCCTTTCCCTTCTTACATGTTTCTGTGATCCAGGATTTTAATTTTGTTTTTTAACCCCCAAACCAGATATTATTATTATTATTATTGTTATTATTATTATTATTATTAGATTGAGGTTGGTGAACATTTTCACATACATTTACCCATTCCTTTGCTCAGTTTTCCTTATTGCATTTCTGAACTTCCTTCTGGAATTATTTTCCTTCTATATGAATTATTTCCTTTAGAAGATCTTTATGTGAGGATCTGTTGGTAGTAATTGCTCACTTTTTTTTTTTAAAGATTTTATTTTTCCTTTTTCTCCACAAAGCCCCCCAGTACATAGTTGTATATTGTTAGCTGTGGGTCCTTCTAGTTGTGGCATGTAGGACGCCGCCTCAGCGTGGCCTGATGAGCGGTGCCATTTGGGGTACTGGTAATGTTGTTTCTTGTTATGGGTGTTGGTTACACAGATGTGTTCAGACTGTGAAAATTCATCAGGCTACATGCTTTTAATTTGGTACTTTTTTGTATGCATATTATATGATTATATTACATAATCTCTCTTGTTCCTTTCTTCTGTATATTTTTAAATTTAACCAAATATTTTAGGCATATTTATTTTATAGTCTGCATTTGATAAACCCAGTATCTTAACTTCTTAGGAGTTTTTGCTAACTCTAATTTATGGGGACTTGTTTCTTCACGTGTTTTTAAATTTCGGAATGAGAGCTTAAGTTCAGCTGGGGTTTATCTGCGGGAATCCTATGAGGCCTAGGTTGAGACTATGTCCCTCCAGAAAGATCTGCATTGCTTCGGTCCGGTGTCCAGAATTGATGCCAACTCAGGATCATAAAATTAACTTCTCGGATCACTCACTGTAGATTCAAACCTCAAACTCCAAAATCACACAAGTGGAGATATGTGGTTACAAACGCTTGCAAGCCATTTTCCCCCACTCAGAGCATGAGCAAAGACAAATTTTCTTATTTTTCTTTGTTAAAGGTCCAATTTTTTTTTTCCTTTTATTCAGTCCATTCTTTCCCAGAGGACCCAGCCCTTTGAGGGCCTTGGAACCATTCGGAGTTCTCAGTTTCACCTTCCTAACTTGCAGGTGTCTCTCCAGAGCATGGTCTACCGAGTCCACAGGGCCATCCAAGCATGTAGATTACCAGATTGGCAAATACCCCCAGCATGGCGGTAACTTCAGCATTTGCTGACAACTCCAATTTCCAGCTCTCTTTCCACTTGTGACCTCTGGGAATTTCCTTGACCTTCTGACCTCAAGTGAGTATTTAAAAAGATGTTTGTTACATTTAACCTGGCATTTCTAGGTATTTGTATTTGGGTTGTTTTCACGATGTAGTTGTTTGTTCCGGTGGTAGGATTAGCAGAGGTTCTAGTCTAGTTAACAGCATGGTGTGTCTTGGGAGCGGGGCACAGGGCATCAGTTTTTACTGGTGAAGCTCTGGCAGATCTGGCACAGCTCAAGGGTCAACAGCTGTGGCAGCAGTTGCCCAACATCTAGAGTGAAGCCGACTGCAGCAAGAGCAGCAGGCTCCTGGGCGCCAGCGCCGCTGCTGTTCTCAGAGTCATCCTTGGAAGCCCAGCACGTCCCCCTCCGCCAGCTCTTCCAGAGATTTTGTAAGAGCAAATTCCCTTTGTCAAAGCTTTCTCCCTAAAATAGGAGTGGTTTCTGTTACCTACAACTGAGTCCTACCTGACACAGACATCAGCAGTCTAACCAAAAGTGAGGAATAAAGATATGTAAAAGGATTTGACCATATTTGTAATTGAAGAAATGCAAATTAAAATGATACCTTTTAAACATTTTTTATTATTTTTTCAGATACATTTCATCTATTACATTGGCAAATATTCAAAATATAATGCCCAGTAATGGTAAAGATTTAAGGGAACAGACGCTCATTCACTATTGCTGATGATATAAAATTAGTACAACCTTTCTGGAAAACCAAGCTTTAAGAACGTGTATGACCTTTGACCTGGTGATTCTCCTTCCAAGAGTTTATCCTAAAGGAATAATTACGGATGTGCACAAAGATTTATTTACAAGAATGTTCAATGAATTTTTTTTTTTTTGAGGAAGATTAGCCCTGAGCTAACCACTGCCAATCCTCCTCTTTTTGCTGAGGAAGACTGGCCCTGAGCTAACATCCATGCCCATCTTCCTCTACTTTATACGTGGGACGCCTGCCACAGCATGGTTTTTGCCGATCAGCGCCATGTCTGCACCCAGGATCCGAACCGGCAAACACCGGGCCGTTGAGAAGCAGAAGGTGTGCACTTAACCGCTGCGCCACCGGGATGGCCCCTGTATTTTTTAAAAAAGAAAATGATCTCATGTTCAACAACTAAGGTCTGGTCAAATACATTATGGCACATACATAATATAGAACATTATCCAGACTTTTAAAAACCTTAGTAGAATGCTAATGACAAGAGAAACTTGCCAATATATTGAATGAAAAGATCAGTTATAAACAATGTACACAAGAAGATTTTATTTTTGGTCAAATAAGAGGTTGATAAGATAATATTGTCAAAATATTAACGAAGAATACGGATGAATCTCACGGACATTATTTTGAACAAAAGAAGCCAGACATAAAAAACTACATGTTGAAATAAATCAAAATGGTGTTTACCCTTACATGTATAGGAGGAGGAAGAATGAATATTCACTGGGAAGGAACATAAGCAAAACTTCTAGGGTGCTGGAAACGTTTTATATCTTGAGCTTGGAGGTAGTCACACAGGTGCCCACAAATGTAAAACTTTATTGAGCTAGGAACTTAAGATGAGTGTTGTTCATGTACTTTATTGTCTGCATGTTAAATCTCATAAAAACTAAAATCTTTCTGCCAATATAGCCCATTTTCTGCCCCCAAACACCACTACCATCATACTGGAGCAGATGGTCGGTCATGTGTTGGCTGTCTGGAGAGCGTAGGACAAAGGAGTCATCTGAGTGGCAGCAGAGCTAACACTCAGGGGTCTCCAGCTTCTTCCAGTCCACATTCCTGCCTGAGCGGAGCCCAGGGCTGTCCCAGCTGCCCTGCCTTTAGAGTCCAGTGAGGGCTTTCCTGAGGTCATCGGCAATGTCCATCTTTACACTGAGACTTGGCTTGGTCTCTGTCCCTACCCATGTGGATGACCTCATCTTGAATCATCCTAGGGCATGAAAAAGGCAGAGAAGGATATGCCCAAGGAGAGGAGGGGAATGGAGGTAAGAGGTGGGGAGCACAGATACTGAAAGCACCTAGTTCAAGGAATTCCTAAGCAGAGACAATAGTTAAATATCTCCCATTGCAAAAGTATAAAGGAAGGAGGAGAGGAACAGAAGGAAGGAAGGAAGGATGGGAGGAAGGAAAGAAAGAAAAGGAAGGTAAGGAGGGCAGGAGGAACATAAAAGACAATAACACACACTCAAATATGATAGAGTTAGGGATGATTTTTATTTTTTGCTTGTCTGTAATTTCTACATTTTTTATTTTTACAACAAATGTGTATTATTTCGCAATAAGAGCAAGAGGGTGTTTTGTTTGTACTTTACAGTACTTAAACTACACGCCATAGTAGAAAGTACACAATACCCACCAGTTCCCAGCAGGTCCTGTTCACTTTTGATCTTAGGTCAATTCACCCTGGTCTTAGGTGATCTTGGGTCAACCCACCCTGGTCTATGATCATCTTGGGTAATTTATCACCTTTAGGATTGTGCAATAAACATGATTTTGTTGGGAATCTTTTTTCTTGATAACAAATTATGAAAGAGGCAGCCAAGAAAGGGAATGTGCCCTGGCACACATCTAGGCAGCATGCACTGGATTCTCTCCAGCACTACACACAAGGTGGATCCTGGGCACAGGGCCGCGCAGGAGAGAAGGGTTACCTCAGGCCACCAGGGCCTGGGCTTTCCATGCTCCTCCTCCCTTTCAACACTTGTTCCCAGGAAAGGCTCTGTAGACTCTTTCAGATTGAGTTTAAAAGCACTTAGAGCTCAGAGCCCTTAGGAGGCTCAGAATCTAAGGTGAGATTCTCTGGTTGTAGATTTCTGCAGAAAGGATCAACTGGTGCACAGGTGTGTTACTGGTAGGCTGGGAAGCCTGCGTAACACCTTTAACATCAGTCCACACGAGCTGCACCCTATTCTGCTGCTCTAAGACCTTGACCCAACTCCACTTCCCACTCCAGTCACTGCTCTTACTTGTTCCTGCTTGGAATGGCTGGGGGTCGCTAACAGAATTTAAAATCATGTCAGCATTGATTCAACCCCATTCTACACTCAGACTGGTGAACAAGTGCTACTGAAGAGACAGTCTGAGGTGGCCTGGGATGCCCAAGGGGCGTCTCTGGGGGAGGTGGGCTTACTAAGTTCTGGAAAGATGCAAGCAGTTGGGACAGGCAGGGAGACAGTCTGCAAGGGCTCAGAGGCAGGAAAATGACGAAACTCATCTGGCCAGAGCAGAGAATGTAGGTGGAGCTCTTTTTCCCCAGAGTGTAAATAGAAGCTCAAGATACATTTATTGACAGGCTGGATGGGATGGGAGGATATGAAAGAGTGAGCTGATTAATTTGGATTATATCTTGTAAGTGAGAGGGAGTCAAATGCTCTGAGCAGCCCAGTGATAAGCTGAAAATGTACTTTAGGAAGATGGACGGATCTGCACAGGACGGATAAGGAAGGGAGAGTTGGTGATGAGGAAGCTAGGCTGTATGCTACTCCCCAGGAGAGAAAGGACTTAAGGAGGCAACCAGGAAAACAGACATTGCGAAATAAGAATCATTGGATTTTAGTGCCTAGTTGGACATGAGGGGTTCAAATGAGGTACGAATGGAAGTTGGTGCTGATGTATAAACCTGGGGAATGTTGATTCACTGCCCCTTCCCATTCGTTCACTCACTGAACATCAGCTGAGCACTTACTATGTGGCAGTCCCCGTGCAAAGAGCTAGAGATGGAAAAGATGGGCAAGAGAGAGCGTCTGCTCAAGAAGCTCATAGCCCGTTGCAAGAGAAGACAAAGTCAACAGTTGTAAAAATGATGCGCAGATGCAGGGCTGGCACTTGGCCCAGGGTAATGGGAGAGTCTTCAATGTCTCATGACAGGCACCGCCATCAACATTAACACCTGTCCCCCATGCCGGCTCACTCTGCCATGGCTTTAGATAGACTAGAAAAGTCCCACTGGGCTGGGGGTGGAATGTCTGGGACCTGTGGGAAGGAGAGCACTGTAGATGGGACGGCCTCCCTTTCCTGAGCCCAGGGTGTGGTGGGTGGACCCCTACAGTATCAGGTTACATCCCTGCTTAGCTTCTCACCTACCTTCCTCCCACTATTCTGCAGATAACGCGGGGAATCCTGGATGTTGGAGTTAGAAAAGAAAATTTCGTATACACAATTTCATTTTGTAGATGAAGAAACTTCCCTGGCAGTGTTTCTTGTTCTTCATACCTCTCCACTTGCTCTCACCAACAAAACTTAAGTATGCTGGGTCATCAGAAAGCTAAGTGATAAATACACAATAATGTGTTAATGAAGTCCCAGAATGGTGTTAAGAGCTGGTAATCACTTAATGTGTTTTTCCTTCCAACGTAATTTTATAACAGAAAGTTCTTAAACACCCTTAACAAAAAACAGGAGGGAATGCATTTCCCCAGGTGGATTGCATCAGATAAGAGCAGAAGAGGGTTAGTGGGCCATATGAGAGGGAAGTGAGAACTCCAATTAATTCTCCAAACCTAGCTTGCTGCCTCCGTGGCCTTCTGTGAATGCAGCTGACCCTGTACATTCAAATTCTTCTCACATGGACCAAGCTGATGGATGTATGATCTAATTAGGAGAAACAGGCAGGTGGGAAGTAACAGTGATGAAGGCAAGAGGACACCAAAGAAACACAAGACAGGAGTGATGACAATCCTCCACTCTTCTCTCATAATTATCAGAATTTGAAATTATTTCACAAGCAATGTATGGTATTTAATGTCAGTTGCATATCAGAGATTTAGGTCAGTGATTTGGAGCCAGAAACCCTGAGAAGCATTAAAAGATGCCCCCCCCCCAACCCCCGCTCCCAGTGCTGACACTGATGAGCTGGGACCCACCTCCCCATGGCAGGTTGATGGTGTTCTCCAGTCCTCTGGCCTGACTTCCTCTCCAAACAGAGTACAATGCATGCACTGCACAAAGGCCCAGCCAAGGGGACAGAGGCTGAAATCCAGCTCATGCTCAGCTCACCAAACCCTGAGTCATGGCCAGGTCTACACCAGTCCAGAGAAAAGAGCATCTTTTTTTAGTGGTCTGACCAAAGTAGTGTCTGCTTCTAATCTGAACAAAGGCATATATATTTTAGGGGCATCTATACACCTCTGGCCTCTGAAGCCTATAAAAGACTGCATTACGTCTTTAGAAATAAGCAAGGTACCCTCAGTCCCTCCAAGGGCCCACGTTAGAGCATGCCAAACAAAATCAAAAACAAAAAAAAAGAGAACACAGTGGAGAGGAAGCCCCCTCATCCTTCCACGTCCTTTGAGGAGTGTCCACCATCACCACCTCTATTCACCATTGTCCTGGAGGCCCTGACACTGCAGTAAGGCAAGAAAACAAAATGAAAGCTACAAAGATGAGACAGGGAGGAGTAAAACTGTATTTGCAGATGACATGATTATAAACATAGAAAAAATAAACAAGTTATCAGAATTAACAAATTCACCAAAGTCACTGGCCATAAGGTCAATATACAAAAATCAATCATATTTCCATATATCAACAACAAAAAATTTGAAAATGAAAAAACGTAGCTACCACTTATAATAGCATCAAAAATACAAATACCTAGGAATAAATCTAACAACAAAAGGTACCTAATCTCTATGCTTGTAACTGTAAGACATTTCTTAGAGAAACTAAAGAATATCTAAGTAAACAGATATTCCAACATAAAGGAGGAAAAGTAAAGGGATTGACATGGTGGTAACATCTCTACATTTCACTTGAAGTGATAAAATATTAGTTCTAATTAGACTGTGAAATGTTAAGTATGCACATTATTATAATCCTTGGAGCAACCACTAAAAATATGTACAGAGATATAATTTAAAAACACAATAGAACATTAAAATGGAATACTAAAAAATAAATAATTGAAAACAAAGCAGAAAAGAGAAAATGAATGTAAAACAGAGGGAACAAACAGAAATGAAATAATAAAATAAAAAATAACCTAAATCCAGATATATCAATAACTACATTAAATGTAAATGATCTAAACCAGGATTCAGCAAATTTTTTCAATAAAGTTCCAGACAATAAATATCTGGGGATTTCTCAGTCATCTGGTCTCTGTTGCAACTACTCAATTCTGGTTTTGTAGGGAAAAGTAGCCATAGAAAAGACACAAACGAGTGGGCATGGCTGTGTTTCAATAAAACTTTATTTAAAAAAATACACAGCTGGCCAGATTTGACCCACAGGCATAGTTTGCTCAACACACCAATTAAAAGATAAAAGATTTTCAGAGTGGATAATAAAACAAGACCAAATCATATGCCCGTCTACAAAACGAAAGGCACACACACAAACACACAACCCATCTTAAATATAAGAATGTAAGTGGGTTAACAATAAAAGGATGGAAACAGACATGTCATGCAAACTGACCAAGATAAAGCTGACATAGCCAGGTTAATATCAGACCAAAGTAGAGTTCAGAGCAAGAAAAATTACCAGGGATAAAGAGGGACATCATTGTTGAAAGATGGTTCTCCAAAGGCTCTCACATTTCTGAACATCTTGTGAGCAGTGGCAACGACTGTCTTGGATCTGGACTCTCTTTTCAAGGATGTTTGTATAGTCAACAGCATTGGAAAAAGCAAGCGCTTCCCTCTGGAGCAACAGGCTGCTTTGCCTGCAGTCTAGTATAAGAACAATAGTGTCTCCCTTTGGAGCAAAGGTCGGGAAGGTTTGCTGCCCATTATTAAAGATTTGGGTTCCCCAATCTCAGAGATCCTCTGGGGTGATGTAATCCTCTGCATGTGCATCCTGTGGGAAATGGGGCTCAAGAAACTGGCGCAAATGCTGACACTGTGGCTACTGCTCTTATAGTTAATAAAGTCCTGTGTCACTGACCCAGGAGCCTATGTCTTCTGCCAGCATCCATGAAAATGTGGCAGGCTAACTTGTTAGCTTGCAACTAGGGTAAAACTTCAGACCCTTCACTGTCCTTCAAATGATAAAAGGGTCCCCAAGATAACACAGCCTTTCTAAATGTCTATGCACCTGACAACAGAGCTTCAAAATACATGCAGCAAAAAATGGTAAAACTCAAAGGAGAAATGGACACATCCACAATTATAGGTAGAGAGTTCACCACTCCTCTCTCAGTAAGCAAGAGAACAAACAGACAGAAAATCAGCAAGGATACAGAACTGAAAAACCTGACTCAACTACCCTGATTGATATTTGTAGAATATTTCACCTGATACATTCTTCCCAGGAACATTCATCAAAATATCCACCAATATCCAGGATCATAAAACAAAACTTGATAAATTTAAAAGAACTGAAATCCACAAAGTATGTTCTATCACCACAACGGAAAGCAGAAACCGATAAGAGAAAAATAACTGTAAAACTTCCCAACTTAAAAATTCATCAGCAGAACTTCTGGTCTCAGCTCTCCTGGGGGCCCAGTCTTAGAGGGGTCCCACACTTTCCTGGGTTTATCTCCAGGAGCCTCACCATGGTTTCAGCAGGTGAAGGGGAAAAGTAACTATTCTGAAAAACACCCAGAGAGGTCT
This sequence comes from Equus asinus, assembly GCF_041296235.1. Taxonomy (NCBI): domain Eukaryota; kingdom Metazoa; phylum Chordata; class Mammalia; order Perissodactyla; family Equidae; genus Equus; species Equus asinus. Next base: position 30,852,055 of record NC_091790.1, read on the forward strand.
CCACAGCCCAGGCCTGCCTTCTAGGGGAAACTACTTTCCCAGACTCTTGTCTCACTTGGAGGAATGGCAATTAGCCCACTCCAGCCCTCTCTGGGCTTCCTGTCTCAGGTAAGGGAAGAAAAAAAAAAGGACTCAGAACTGGCTCTGAAGGTCACAGCCCAAGGACTCAGGCCCACTGAAAAACTGAGATTCAATCACAGGGTTAGAGAACACCTTTCTTGTCTCACATCTTACATCAGCAGGGCTCCAGTAGGTCGTAACAGCACGTTACAACTGAGAGAGCTAGCTGCAAAACACAGACTCTGCTTGAGAAGGAATTCTTAGGGAAACCCAGACACAACAGGAAACCATTAAGGAAAAAAACACAGAAACTAGAGGAAGCCTTTGGACCTCCAGCTACAGGAAACATTAAACACAGGCTGACTCCTGGCCACATTAATGTAAAACTTCATACTAAAAACCTAATCACCCCAGTTCCTATTACCTGATACATCACATCCAGCTTTCAACAAAAAATTACAAGACAAAAGGCAGAAAAAATACAGTCTGAAGAGACAGAGCAAGCATCAGAACCTGACTCAGATACGACACAGAGTTTGGAATTATCAGACAGGGAATAAAATAACTATGATTAATAAGTTAAGGGCTACCAGGAAAAAGCATACATGCAGGAACAGATGGGTAACAAGCACACAATACGGCCAACTGATTTTTCACAAAGGTGCAAAGTCAATTCAATGGCAGAAAGATAGTCCTTTTAATAAAGAACTTGTATCCAGATACATAAAGAACTCTCAAAATTCAGCAGTAAGAAAACAAGCTGATTTTTTTTTTAATGGGCAAAAGGCTTGAACAAGTCTTTCACCAATGAGAATAAACGTACGGCAAATAAGTGCATAAAATGGTGCTCGACATCACTAGCCATTAGGAAAATGCAAATTAAAACCTCAATGGGATACCACCGTCACCTATTAGAAGCACTGAAATAAAAACAGTGATAATAACAAGTGCTGGCGAGGACACAGAGCATCTTAACTCACACACTGCTGATAGGAACACAAAATGGTCCTCCCTGGGAAACAGTCTAGCAGATTTGTATACAGTTAAACACACACTTGCCAAACGACCCAGCAACCCCCTCCTGGTTATTTAATCTGGAGAAATGAAAACATATGTTTACACAAAGACCTGTTCACAATGTTTACTGCAGTGCCAGTCTGTCAGAAAGTGGAAACGACCCAAGTTTCCTTTAACAAGTGAATAAACGAGTAGTACATCTATACAATGGAAAACTACTGAGGGATAAAAAGGAGTGGCTATTGATACGTGCAGCTACATGGATGAATCTCACAGGCATTATGCAGAGTGAAAGAAGCCAGACTCTGAGGCCAGCCACTATATGATTCATTTATATAACATTCTAGAAAAGGGAAAACTACAGCGGTAATGAATAGATTAGTGGTTCTGAGAGGTTACAGATGGGGGAAGGATATGATTACTCTTTTTTTTTTATGTCGCCCATGCAATTTAGCATATCAAATAAGCCTAATTAGTTTAATATCCTTTTTTTTTTTTTTTTTTTTGCAGGGAAGGAGTTGCCCTGAGTTAACATCTGTTGCCAGTCTTCCTTTTTTTTTTCCCCTCTCCAAAGCCGCAGTGCATGTTTGCATATCCTAGCTGTAAGTCCTTCTAGTTTCTCTGTGTGAGCTGCTGCCACAGCATGGCAACTGACAGATGGGTGGCATGGTTGTGAGACCGGGAAGCGAATCTGGGCCATCAAAGCAGTGAGAGCGCCAAACTTTAACCACTAGGCCACAGGGCTGGCTCAGGATATGATTACAAAGGGGCAGCACAGGGGAGTTTTTTGGGGGTGATGGAACTGTTCTGGATCCTGATCACAGTGGTTATTACACTGTTTATACATGTGTCAAATCTCAGAGAACTTTAAATTTTTAAAACTTGATGTCATTGTATTTTTTTTTTTTTTGAGGAAGATTAGCCCTGAGCTAACATCTGCTGCCAATCCTCCTCTTTTTACTGAGGAAGACTGGCCCTGAGCTAACATCCATGCCCATCTTCCTCTACTTTATATGTGGGACATCTGCCACAACATAGCTTGACAAGCAGTGCCATGTCCACACCCGGGATCCAAACCGGTGAACCCCAGGCCACCAAAGCAGAACGTGCAATCTCAACCATTGTGCCACCAGGCCAGCCCTGTATGTTTATTTTAAAAACAAAATAAAACAAAGACATCATAAGAAACTGAATGGGCAAGGCACAGACTGGCAGAATATACTTCTGATACATATGCCTAGCAAAAGACTTGTGTCCAGAAAATAAAAAGCATTCCTAGAAACCATAGGAAAGACTGATGAGCCCAGTAAAAAAAAAAAAAAAATGGAAGACTTGAATAATTGTTTCACACACAAACACAAAAAGATACTCAAATGGCTAATAATATGAAAAGGTTCAATATCATTATTCATTAGTGAAATACAAATGAAAACCACAAGAGAATACTGCTATGTATTCACCAAGAATTAAAAAGACTGTTAATGCCAACTGTTGGCAAGGATGTGAAGTAACTAACTTTCATAAATTGATTTAACCTTTTCGGGAAACTGCTAGGCACTGTCTATTAAAACTAAACACACAGGTATCCTATGATACAAAAATTTCACTCGTAGGTGTATACCCAACTAAATGGAATGCATTTATTCACCAAAAGATCCTATGGATGTTCACAGCAGCTTCATTCATAACAGCCAAAAACTGAAAACCACCAAAAGGTCCACCAATGGTAGAATGGATAAATTAATTGTAGTATATTCATACAATAGAATACTACCCAGCAATAAATAAACTACTGATATATGTAATACCATGGCTGAATCTTACAGACATCATGTTGGATGAAAGAAACCAGACAGAAAAAAGCACACTGCTTGATTGCAACTACATGAAGTTTAAAAATAGGCAAAATTAACATACAGCAATAGAGGTCAGAATAGTGGTTACCTCTGGGGTGACAAGTATTGACTGGGAAGAAGCAGGTGGAAACCTGCGGTGATGGAAATATTCTATATCTTCATCTGGGGGCTAATCGCGTGTGTATACATACACGAAAGTCCACCCAGCCATCCTCTTAAGGTCTGTGTAGTTGACTACATGCAAGTTACACCTCAACTAGAAAAGAAGTAATAGGGGCCGGTCTGGTGATATGGTGGTTAAGTTCCTGTGCGCCTTCCACCTCTGGGGTTTGCCAGTTCCCACGCCCACCTACACATCACTCATCAAGCCAAGCTGTGGCAGCGTCCCACACACAAAAGAGAGGAAGACTGGCACAGACGACAGCTTAGGGCGAATCTTTCTCACCAAAAAATAAATAAAAGAATAAACATAAAACAGTGGAGGACAAATGAAAGAAAATGCAGGAGAGAATGGGAGGGAGGGAAATGAGGGACAATGAGCATAATCACCCATGGGCACTCCTCAAAAATATGTTATCGGGCATGTACTGTCATCTGCATCTTAAAGATGGGAACACTCCAAGGCCTGCTGACGTGTTCAGTGTTCCAGAGGCTGGAACCCAGGTGTGTACGACGCCAAAGCCTTTGTTTTTCCACCTGCTAGCTCAAGAGTGGCCTCCTCCCAGAAGGTGACCCCGAGAAATGCCTTCCATCCTGCACTGATCTCTTCCTCCAGGGAAGGACGTCTATCTTATCCCCATCGGCCTCTGCTGGGCGTGGACCCGGCTGTCTCCCACCCATAATCGGGAGCCTGCTCCCAGAGGGGAGACACGTGCCCATTCATCTTAGACTTCCTCCAGGGCTTATCGCCGGCTAAATGAACTGTAGTTCCAGCGGCACAGAAGTCGCCATGGAAACTCGGCTGCGGCCTGCTCTTTGAGCGCGCCCTTTGATTCCGCCAGCCGCAGGCTGCGGTCGGCGCTTCTCGCGGAAGAGGAAGCCACTTAGGAGGAGGGTAGCGATGACTCTGGTTGAACCGGAGCCCAGCCGCGGCGCCCTTACTCACACAGAACCCCAGCTTCCGCGAGCGCTTTGGAGCAGCCGCTGCCGCCCCCACCCCCCGGCCGCCGGCAGGCGGAAGCAGGTGCGCGAGGTCCCGCCCCGCTCCACCCTGCTCACCTGCGCGCGCAACCCCGCCCCAGCGCGCGGCTCTACGCCAGGGGCGCCCGCGCGCACGCATTTATAAGGGGCTATTTTGGTCGCGCGCTCTGATTGGCCGGCCGCGGGTGACGACACGCTCGCGCGCCGCGGGGCGAGGCCGAGATCCGGGGGAGGGGCGCTTCCGGGCGCCCAGCGAGGGGACTGGGCGGGACCGCAGCGGGGTGGGGTTCTTGTGCTGGTGTCTCCTGGCCCCGAGCGTCTCGAGGCGTCCTCCATGCCGCCTCGCAATCGTCGCTTGGGTCATATTTTATTGAAAGAGCCTGTGTGGCCGAAAGGGCTTCTCAGAACCGAGCTGACTCAGGCTTCTGGGAGGGAGTTGCCAGATGGCATTATGCTGCTTAAAAGCCACATGGTGGAAACAGCGCGAACCTCACCGGATGCCGGCTGCTCGAGTGTCGTTTCCTGTAGAAGCGCTGTCACCCCCTTCTGTAGACCTGTCTTTCTGCCATCCTTACCTCGCCCTTTGCTAAACCAGCCCTCTGAGGCCTTCTCTGTGCTTGTCCGACTGTCGCCGGGCCTCCCTTTGCCTCTTCCCTCAGTGCTGTCATCTACCCCTCTCTGAAGCCAGAGGGACAAAACGCTCCTTAGACATCTCAGAGGGATCTCATTTCCACCGCATTGCCATAACGTGATCAGAGCCGCGTCCGGCCTGCTCTGTGTTCTAGGCTGTCCGTCAATCAGGAGGCATTACTTCTCGGAGTCTCAGGGTTCTTCAGTTTCTTCTGGTGACAAGCTAGTTTTGAGCTTCTTTGGTGAAAGTTACCGAATAAATGCCAAGTGTGATTCACCGAAATCTTAATACTTAAAAAGATAGGCAGAAAGGACCATTTGAAGACATCACTCCCCGTGGGTGGGAGCTTAGCTTGGAAAGAGTTCTGTTAATGGAGTTTTGTTTCCTCCTTAGAATCACAGATAACACGTCTGGTTGCAAAGCCCATAAAGGCCTCTGAGATTTGCTGAGCTCACAGCCTTGAACATTATTTGCAGTTGGATGTGGAGAGAACATAACTTATTAACTATTGGACGTGAGCCATATCAGTAAAAGCTATCATTCATTAAGTACTTTCAAAACAGCAGGCTTTGTAAATGCTTATGAAGAGTTTCATTTAATCCTTACAAAATCCCCATGAGTTAGATAGCATTCTTATACCCATTTTACAGAAAAAGAAACCAATGGTCACAGATTGAATAACTTGACTGGTCACATGTTAGTCTGATGGCAATGCCGGGATTCATACCCAAGATGGGCTGACTCTGATATTTGTGACCTTAACTACGAAGCTCTAGAGGTTGTTTTCTCCTTGTCTTGTCTAATTGGAAATTCAGCCTTAGGCTGGTACAAAAGGAGTGGAGATCAGTCAGTAAATGTTATAAATTCTCAGGAAGATGTTTGTCCTGCTGCTGGCTTCAGAAAAGGCTTGCTACTGGGAGAAAATAGTGGTGCCAGGAGTCTTAACGATCTCCATTTCCCCGACACCACAGACCATATTAAGCCTGCAGGACAAAGTTTTTGAAAAGACTTTGAATTCTGCTGCTCTCGTTGATATGGAGACTGGACTGTTTACAAAGTGGCCTCACTTAGATCCACTTGGTTGGTTAGGAACCAGGAAAGAAGCTAGTCATAAGAATGACTTTCAAACATTTTTCTACACTTTGCCCCACAGAACCACCTGATGGAAGTTCCAGATACAATAGACAGTGTAGTGGGGACTGCCTTGGAGCCAGATAGACCTATCATCTCCCTCTCTTTAATCTACAGCCTACCACCCTCCCTCTCTGCTGTGTGAGTTTCTAGATTTCTCTGAACCTCATTTTCCTTATCTGTAACCTACTTTGCTGCAAGGATTAAGTGAGATATATGAAGTTCCTGGGTTAGTTTGTGATGTACATATATATTAAAAAAATGTGTTTGCTTTCTTGCACCTTCCCCTGACTGTTTAAGAAGAAAAGCACATAGGGGCCGGCCCCGTGGTCAAGTGGCTAAGTTTGCACACTCTCCTTTGGTGGCCCAGGGTTTCACCGGTTCGAATCCTGGGCGAGGACATGGCACCACTCACCAAGCCATGCTGAGGCGGCATCCCACATGCCTCAACTAGAAGGACCCAGAACTAAAATATACAACTATGTACTGGGGGGATTTGGGAGAAAAAGGAAAAAAATAAAATAAAATCTTTAAAGAAGAAAAGCACATAGCTGTGATGATTATACGTTTACTGGTCCTTTTACAAAGCTACATTGATTGTACTGAATTTCATAGGGAGTAATTTACCTTAAGACCGTTTATTACCATCCATAACTTTAAACGTCCTTACTGAAACTTTAGCAACATCATTTTCAAATGTCAGCTTCAGCTTTAATTGTGTCTGTCATTCATTTAACAAACAGTTACTGAAAACCTGTTAGGTATGAGACATCGGTTATAGTTTAATAGAGCTTTCTGAAAACATTTCAGCAAAATAGCCTGGTTCACAAATAGGCCTTAGGAAAATAGGTTGTACTTTTATGGTAATAATAACCTGTTCCTTCTTACTCGCAAGATCCTCCTCTGACCATAATTCTTAATAAAAATGATTTGGTCCGGCAAGACAAAAAAAAAGAAAACAAACACAAAAAGGTAAGAACAGGTCTAGGCATTAACAAAAATTAAAGCTGTTTCTTTTAAAATGTAATTTAGAGGATGTTGTTCCCTTTTCAAGCCGTTCATTTTGTTAACTGATCTTGCATAATCAATTAATAGATTGTTTTCATCACTGCTAGTCAGTCAAAGGGAGACTTTTATGTCCTCTTTTCAAGTATAAAGTTATAAAATGTGCTGTGTGTGTGTGTGTATGTTGCACAGTGGATATTACTAATAAATATAGCAGTGGATATTACTAATAAAAATGCAAACTTTGCAAACCACTACACATGCGAATGTGTTTTAAGTGAACTGAGTTTCCAGAAACTTGCGAAGCGTTAAGTTTAACTAAATGGTTTGAATTTAAGCGGAGCTGTTTTTTCCTACTTCAAAAGCACGTGTCTTAGGCAACATTTACTTGACACCCAGTTACCTGTTTGGGTTATTTGATTCAGTCAAATGAGCAGCCAATTCAATAGAAAAGAAATTAGACAAGCCCACTTTTTTAGACCACATTAACCTCTGCTTTTAGACTTAGCAGTCTTTAATAGAATTTGTATTTTAGGGATGAGAAATTAAATTATATATAGTATGATATGAGAAATTAATATATAACAATATACAAGATCAGTTATTGCAAATAACTGATAACTTGTTAGCTACAAAAATAGTAGTTTGAACTGAGCATGTAATGTAAAGATGCTGGCTGCCAATGTGGTTCAATATAATGGTTTTGATTCGTTCTTTTAACTCATTTCATTGCCAGCAAGAGTGATTTAGGATCTGATTGCCCCAGATTATTTTTGCTCCAATAAAGGGCTGCTTTTGAAAACCTGCCTGTCCCCTGACTGTTTACTCTTGCCCCAGTACAACATCTTCTGTTGACGAAACTGAGAAACCAAACAGTAGCAGGTAATGAACGTGCTCTCTACTACTGCTAAGCAAGTAAACACAGCCACCACCCTGGAACCTGAGCCGATGACAATCTACATTTTAAACGGCCCCTTTAAAGCGTGCATGCATTCATTCATTCAACAAATAATTCTTGATCTCTTTCTATAGCCCAAACATACAAATAAATATGAATAGGTCATGGGGCCTGCTATGACCGGCTTGCAGTCTAGAAGGGTTGAGAGATGAATAAGCGAATAATGCAGCTGAGAAGCAGTTGCTATAACAGAGGAATGTAAGTATGTGTGCAAGGCAAAAGAGATGGAGAAGGCCGTGGAGACCGTAGGCAACTTCCAGCACTCAGGATGTGAGGGTGTTGGGAGATAAAGGCAATCAGAAAACAACAGCCTGAGAGCCAAGCTAAAGCAACCTACCAGAATTCTGCAGGTAGTGTAAAGCCTAAAGGAAGTTAAGAGGATGTCAGAAAAGCCACTTCCTGGAGTCTGCAGACGGGCTTCCCTGTGTTTCACAAAAGGAAGAAAAATGGAGGACTGGCATCTGGGGTACGGTTCTCCTGAGAGGTGGTGTTACTCCTAATACTTGCCATGGTAAGGCATCTTACTGTCTCTGCTTTACCCAGCACTGAACTGTGGGTAAACTTGTAGAGTTTTTAGGGAAGTTATTTTGCCAGACATCATCAGTCATTGTTCTCTGATAGTAAACAAATGCTTCCAGAAGCCTGCGGGATAGTTACCACATTTAATACATACAGTATTATAATATATTTAGACTTACCTTTAGTCTAAAATTGGAAGTTTGAGGATTTCTTACTGACATTGCTCGCCTTACTGTGCGACACATGATGAGGCTCTCAGCTGGCACCTACTTGGGAATCTGTAATGGCTCACTCGTGGCCCTAGCCATCAAGTCTGGATTACAGAATGCCACAGTCACTCAAGGGGCACATTCTAACAGAAACACATTGGTAAGACGAAGGCTGCGTGTTCCTGCCGAAAGTTTGAGCGGAGCACAAGAAATGCACACTGTGGACTGAACAGCTGAAGATCCGTTCAGAGGTCCCTCTGAGCTCGGAATGGTGCTAGATACTTATTCTACAAGAATAGTTCTGTCCAAAGACTGTGTAACTCCAAATCCATCAGAATGAAATATAGAAATGTTCCTGGCCGTTCACCGTGCCTTGCGTTGGGGAATCTTGATTATTCGGCTGATGGCAAAACTCAGAAATTATACCCCCTCGGGTGGATCTGGGCAGGATGGTTCATGACAGTAGCACTTTACAGCAGGAATCCTAAAAATGCCTGGAATGCAAGATAAACCCTTCTCTGGCTAAAGTGAGCAATCATTAGATACATTCACGTAGTCCTTGGTCACAGGTCCCTTCTCTGAAGCTCACTTCAGATGACAGAGAGCAATGGCTGAAACATCGTGGTGATTGCCACGGGACTCTTGACTAAAGAGAAGTGATAGATAGATGGATGGATAGATAGAGGTAGATAGATGGACAGGTGATAGATAGGGCAGCTTCTTCAGGTGCATGAGAATCCTTTTAGGAAGGAGCTGGTTCACATCACTAGGAATAGGTTGTCAAGGTGGGCAGACCTCGAAAAGTCCTGTTGTCTGGCTGTTGTCTAGAGGTTTCCCAGGCATTCTCCAGGAAGTTTCCAAGGGGGACGGGGCAGTGGCCACATAACAACTCACTTGCCGGTAGAAGTGTACCTCTGAGAATAATTACTCAAGATGTTTTCAAACTAGGTGCTCAGGACCAAAATTTCTGGTAGTAAGGTGGACAATCTAATTTGAAAACACTCTCACGGGGCTGGCTCCGTGGCCGAGTGGTTAAGTTCACGCACTCCGCTGCGGCGGCCCAGGGTTCGGATCCTGGGCGCAGACATGGCACCACTCATCAGGCCACGTTGAGGCAGCCCATCCCACAGCTAGAAGGACCTGCAACTAGGATATACAACTATGTACGGGGGGGTTTGGGAAGATAAAGCAGAAAAGAAAAAAAGAAAGAAGATTGGCAACAGTTGTTAGCTCAGGTGCCAATCTTTAAAAAACAACAAAAAAGAAAACACTCTCACTACAAAACACTTAAAAATACTGTATAAAATATAAGAAACTTCTCTTTAATGCATATCTAAACTAGTAAGACCTGATAGTCTTGGGAACCCAGGGGCTTGGGGTTTTAGGAAGTCCTACTTCCTCCCTATAGATAAAGTTTGGCAGTGAAAAGTGAAAGACGTGAAATCAGAATTTCTGAAGTCACCTTCTTAAGCTGATCCACGTTGCTGATCCACAAATATAAGGTATATACAATCATCATATCCCCCTTCTAAAAACAAAGCAAGGCCTTCCTTCCTTAATAATTCAGTTTCACTGATGATTGGATAAAGAAGATGTGGTATATATACACAATGGAATACTACTCAGCCATAAAAAAAGACGAAATTGGCCCATTCACAACAATGTGGATGGACCTAGAGGGCATTATGTTAAGCGAAATAAGTCAGTCAGAGAAAGACGAACTCTATATGACTCCACTCATAGGTGGAAATTAGTATATTGAGAAGGAGATCTGATCGGTGGTTACCAGGGAAAAGGGAGGGTGGGGGGAGGGTACGGAGGGGGAAGTAGTGTACCCACAACATGACTAACAAAAATGTACAACTGAAATTTCACAAGCTTGTAATCCATCATAACATTAATAAAAAAAATAATAATAATAATTCAGTTTCAAAGTCCTTGGGATCAGTGGCTCACACAAAGGTGTGCTGAGCAGGGCAGTGGCCCAGCAGAGTCAGGAAACCGGTTTTATACAAAGTGATTGGGCAAATAAGTAAATATGTTGAGGAGAATAGAGTCAGGTTTCTCACTGTTGAAAAGAGGAGTTACAAATATGGAAAGGGGAGACGCTAGAATGAACTGAGTATTTTTGCATTGGAATTGGAGCTAGTGATATATACTGATGGTTTTCAACATACACGTGTGTGTATATATAAATATATTTTCTACTTCTGACTATTGAGAGAGGCTAAAGCAGTGAGACTCCAATAGCAATGAGCACACTTAGCACCAAAATTTAGTTTCTAAAACCCATTCTCCGCTAAAAGCAACAGGAGCTCCCCAATTCCAGGGCTGAGTCAGGGCAAATATACGATGAACCTGGAACATCTTGTTGGCACAGAAAGTAAGGAAGTGCTCAAAGTATGTTAAAGATAAGTCAAAAAGACACAGAGGCTAACTTGAATGGGCACCCATTAGCCAAATCTGGGACAACTCAAGCATCAAAATATATAACTTTAGTAAGAGATTATAAACCTGTTGAATAAAATAGGAAACCATGAATCAATACTGAAATAGATAGATAGATGGATAGATAGATAGAAAGAGAGAAAGAAGAGACAGCTCAAACTTATAGTAGCATGCCAACCAATAAATGTAGATGGAATGATAGAATTAGAAAATCACCTTCTGCTAACCATCATAGTAATAATTAATTTAAGCAAGAAACTTCAATGGATGTTAAACCAAGTGAATGAAAGTTTGATGAGGAATGAGATATTTGCATAGTCTCCAATAAGTCCTTATTTTTATTTATTTTTTTTGGTGAGGAAGATTAGCCCTGAGCTAACATCTCCCATCAATCTTCCTCTGCTTTATATGTGGGATGCCTGCCACGGCATGGCTTGATGAGCGGTGTGTAGGTCCACACCCACGATCTGAACCTGCAAACCCCAGGCCACCAAAGTGGAGTGTGCGAACTTAATTACTATGCCCCGGGCCAGCCCCTCCAATAAGTCTTTTGTAAAAACAAAGAGAAAATGAGTAAGTTAATAATGGAAAAATCTGACAGATCCTACCTGAATCAAGTGATCAAAGTTAACATCATTGGTGGGTACAGTACAGACATGCCAAGTCCGAAAACTACACCATGCATAAGCAGTCCCAAAATGGCACGGAAATGGCATCAAGAAACTATAAAGATATGAATCTCTTAATGGGGTAGACCCCAAATTCACGAGGAACGTGAATTTGCCAGGAAGCACGGGACAGGTCTGAAAAAGACGGAGGCCACCAATGCCAAGGTCATAAGTGTGCATGCTGAGGCCATTAAGGTCCTTGTAAAGCCCAAGGTGGTCAAACCCAAGATTCCAAAGAGTGTCAGATGCCTGCTCAGTTAACTTGCCGACATTGCCCTCCCCAAATTCAGGAAGCACACTTGTGCGCGCAGCACCAACGGTCTCGGGTTCTGCTGGCCAAAGGGCAAAGCTTCTCAAAGCAGGCTCCAGCTCCAGCTCCAGCTCCAGTTCTGGCTCCAGCTCACGTCCCCTAAAGGTGCCTGGGCCCCATGAAGGACCTGGAGTAGAGGCCTCCCTGTGCTAGTGTGAGGAAAGAGGAGCTGGTGGCTTCCTGAGCTGCCGTCTGCATGAGGCTGGTGTCCCCCTGTGCTATTTGGACAAATAAACCTGACGCAGGAGCTGTCAAAAAAATAATTTAATATCATCAATAAGGGGACAAATAAAATCATGGGCCACCTGAGAGGATGCAGTGCACTTCTGTGAAATTCCTACCAAAAATGCCTAACCTGAATCTAATTATGAGAAAACCTCAGACACAGTCAAATTGAGGAAACCTCTACAAATTAACTGGTCTGTAATCTTCAAAATGTCAATGTTTTGAGAGACAAGGAAAGACAGAACAACCATCCCAGATGGAAGGAGATTAAAGAAACTTGACAGCTAAACGCAGTGCCTAATCCTGGGTTGGATCATATGGCTATAAAGAACATTATTTGGACAATTGGTGAAGCTGGAAGGGAGTTGATAGCGGTTGTAATGTTCCAGTGTTGATTTCCTGGTCTTGACAGTTACATTATGTTTTGTAGAAGACCGTGCTTGTTTGTACGCCATATACACTAAAGTTCTTAGGAGGAAGGGGAAATCAGGCCTGCAACTTACTCCCAAATTGTTCAGGAACTCAAAAGTTCTTTGAATTTTTCTTGCAACATTTCTGTACTTTTGAAATTATTTTTAAAAAACACACAAAAACCCCAGGACTTTAAGTCTGCTGAGGCTAATAAGTTTTTACCACAATTGCTACCATTCATTCATTAAACGTGTAGTAGGCACCCACTAGGTACGGCATGTTGTGTCCAGTTGTCCTTGCTGAGCCAGTCTCTGCCCCACTGAAAAAAGGGCTTCTGAAAAGCTGAGCCTGGCAGGAAAAATTTCCTTTTGAGATCAAGTGTCTGTGGAAGTCAGAATCTGCTACAGAGTGAACACAAACCACTCATTCTTTCTGTTGAAACATCCTTACTGTTAGGAGCCGTGTTGATTAAATGCTTAAATATTGCCAAGGCCCTAATTACTTACTGCTCTAGATTAATGTCGTCTTCAGATTGCAGATATACCCAGGGGCAGATCCAGATTTTATTCATGCCCCCCTATGAAAAATAATACAAAATTACGAATTTAAAAATTGGCACAGGACTTGGACGAGGGCCGTGTAAGTGGAGGGCCCTGAAGCTCAAGCCGCATTTTCTTTTCAGAGAATCAACGTCTGACTCTACACAAATCAGACACATCCACCTTGCTCTCGAGAGTCAAGAAGTCCAGCAGCACCTTCCTCTGTGATGGTGTCCTTTAAATCTGCGTGAATTAAGATTCTTCTAGGACTTTTCTCCCAAGATAAACCTAAGCCTTTATTTGGGCTATCCCTTTAGGCACCCTCTTGGTATGAACAGAATGACTGTACCTGCTTTTGAAAGAGAGCATGTTCAACGGAACACCAGAGTTCTAATGGGTCTGTTACCCAGGCAAACCCATTTATTTTGGGGCCGTCCTACATACAGAGATCATATAATAAGGCCGTAGAGGACAACTGTGGACTTTACAGTGCAATTTGTCTAGCCACTCTGGAGAATGTTACAAGGTTGTTATGCCTAGTAGCCACTGACTACAATACTTTCCTCATCTCTCCCGTGTCTTTGGGGAAGACAATAAGGCTGTGAAAAGTAGAAGGCAGCAGGAAAAGAGGAAGACCAAATATGAGATGGATTGACTCCATAAAGGAAGCCATCGGCATGAGTCTAGAGGAGCTGAGTAGGGCTGTTGAGGACAGGACATTGTGGGCAGCACTCATTCGTCAGGTCGTCAGGAGTCAGAACTGACATGACGGCACATAACGCACATACCATGTAGAGAGCATCACCTACATAACAAAATCTATGAAGTGTCTGGGGTGTGTGGTACTGCAGTAGATACTACACATCTTCCCCACCAGGGAACCCCTCAGCTTCTTCTCCTGGTCCTCCACAACACCCCCACACCTCCTATCAAGTCCCAGGGGCCCTTCATTAGAGTACCACGCTCTTCAATAGGTCACTCTCCTATTTAGCTCCTTACTGCCCACAGGACAAGGTTCTGACTTCTTGGATGCACACAGGCCCCTCACAAGCCACCTCCCTTGTTCCTTTCCAGCCTTGCCACCCTTCAGCCCCTTTCCCTCCTCCACTCCAGCCAAACTGGACTTCTCCTCTCCCCAAAGAGGCCGTATCCTTTCACACCCACCTCTTTGCCTTCCCATCCTTCTCTCATTGCCTGAGTGGTCTTTTCCCCTCTTTTCCCTCTGACAAAGTTCTACTCAGCCCTGAAGACACAGCCTGTCTTAGTCCTTTTGGGCTGCTATAACAAAATACCACAAACTATGTGGCTTACAAATGACAGAAGTTTATTTCTTACAGCTCTGGAAGCTGGAAGTCCAAGGTCAAGGCGACAGCATGGTTGTATTCTGGTGAACACCCTCTTTGTAGATCACAGCGGGCACCTTCTCGCTGTCTCCTCGTGTGGCGGAAGGGGTGAGGGAGCTCTCTGCAGCCTCTTTTATAGGGCACTAATCCCATTCATGAGGGCTCTATCCTCACGACCGAAGCACCTCCCCAAGGCCCCGCCTCCTAATACCATAATTGAGACCAGGGGGCCAACTTGCTTTGACTATTCAGTTGTTTGTTTGCAAAAGTAGTTAGACAATGCATGACTAAAACCCACCCTATAGATCACATCTCTGAGGCTTGGGTCACCATGCATATGGTGTACTTGACTTTTTCAGGCACTGAGTCAACCCCTTGTCCAGTTCAGGCCAGTTGAAATCACCAACCCATCAACTGAACTTCCACCAATGCTCGACAAGTGACCTATTTGACGTCAAGGAACTAAAAACTCCACCCTCAGGTCATGGTAACACCGCCATTTTGTGAACATGCCTCCTATGAAGAGGGATGAAGCTTGACTACACTTGTGCAGATCATCAATTGCCTCACTTCTCCTCACCTCCAATCATCTATTCCCACACCTCAGACCGCCCCGCCCCCTTATCCCATAAATATCCCTGAGTTCCCATTGTCAAGGCGGCGGATCTGAGATTGATTCTCCCGCCTCCTCGCTTGGCCGCCTTGTGATTAAATCGTTTCTCTTTGCAAACTTGTCATCTCGGTGGTTGGCATAATCGTGTGGAGGGCAAGATGAACCTGGTTCAGTAACACCATCTTTGGAGGTTAGGATTTCACCATATGAATTTTGGGGGGATATCTTCAGACCATAGCACAGTTCAAATGTCTCCTCCTCTGTGAGGTCTTCTGCACCTCTCAGAGGGAGAGTCAACCATTCCCTCGCATGCTTCTGGGGCATGGAGCACGCTGTTCTCCCTTCTACCTTCATCACCTTCAGTTTAGTAACATATTTGTTGTTCAGCATCCTCAGTGGCCTGGAAACAGCCAGAGGCAGGGACCACATCTTCACATCTCTGTAGACCCAATATCCTTGCACTGCACATGGCATATGGTTGGCGCTCAATTGTTTCAATAAGCTTCAGCTATTAATAATAATAACATCAACAAGTATTTTATTTACTGACTGCTTATCCTCTGCCAGGTTATTGGCTAAGTGAACCAATGAATCCAGCTGCTAAAATGCACACACTCTACAGTAGTCTGCCTCATCCATGGTCTTGCTTTCCCAGGTTTCAGTTACCGTGGTTGACTGCAGTGTGAAAATATTAAACGTAAAATTCTAGAAATAAACAATTGATAAGTTTTAAATTGTGTGCTGTTCTGAGTAGTGTGATGAACTCTTTCGCCATCCCGCTCTGTCCCGCTCCAGACGTGAATCATTTCTTTGTCCAGCGGATCCAGGCTGTAGATGCCACCCACCCATTAGTCACTTAATAGCTGGCTCAGTTATCAAATTGACTGTCGTGGTATCATAGTGCTTGTGTTCAAGTCACCGTTATTTTACTTAAGAATGGCCCCAAAGCACAAGAGTAGTAATGCTGGCAATTTGGATATGCCAAAGACACGCCATAACAGGCTCATTTTAAGTGAAAAGGTGAAAGTTCTCGACTTAATAAGGAAAGAAAAAAACCATATGCTGAGGTTGCTAAGATCTATGGTAACTTTTATTACAGTATATGGTTATAATTGTTCTATTTTATTATCACTTATTGTTGTTAACCTCTTACTGTGCCTCATTTATATATTAAACTTTATCATAGGTATGTATGTATGAGAAAAAACACAGTATTTATGGGGTTGGCATCCACTGAGGCTCTTGGAAGTCATCACTCGCAGATAAAGGAGGACCACTGTATGACCCAGGGAGAGGGTGGGGGGCCCCTGGGAGGCCCCTCTCTCCAGTAAACGAGACTGAGACGACTTAATTCTCATTTGGACTGAGACCTGGGAAGACGAAGTCTGTGGGTGGGCGGGGCTCCTGATTGGTAAACTTGGGTCAGCCAGAGGTCACTGTAGGGGCCTCCTGGGGTAGGGTGGGGGGCTCTCTGAGGTGGCACTCCTCAGGAGGGCGGGGCAAGTTGGGGCAAGGAGAACAGGCCATAGGTGATGGGGCTCTCCAGCCAGTGCCAGGGAGGAGAGGGGACACACAGCTTAGTGATGACATGTGTCCTTGCGTCTCTTTACCTCTAAAATTGGGAAACATCTTTTGCATGTTGGCTAAATCCTTGAAAGAGCAGACTAAGAACTGGAGTAGCATTGATGCACAAACAACGGCCATGTAAAAACTTCATCATTTCCTGTAAAAATCCATTTGAGGAAAATGAGAAACACGGCCAATTGGCCTTAAGATTTGCCCTGCCCTGTTAAAGAGAAGGGGAGGAGAAGAAAAATAAGGATTAAGAAATGCCAGAGACTTTGGAAAATAAATCATTGCTGTTTCGATTCTGCCCATTTCATCAACATTCCCAGTTGCTCTTCCAGAGACCAGCCTAGCTGGAGCTTGGCATTGCATGACACCTTCCGTGTCTCTCTCGGTTTATCTCTCATGGAGAAATGTCTGAGAAAGGTGAACTCCACACCCTCTGCTGAAAGTGCCTCAATGACAATATTCAGCACAGCTCTTGGCTGTTGTGGCGGCTGTGCGTGTGGCTTAGCGAGCCCTTGGGAGACCCAACAACAGAAAGCCTCACACTAGTAAACCCCCATCTTGAATCTGTTTGCACCTCGGGTTAGAACACGTCCTGGTACACTGTGGCTAAGATAGAGGGAGTCTGCCATGCAGTGACATTTCGTTGTCATGACGGGCTTGTTTAGATTTTTTTTTTTTTTCTGCTGAGGAAGATTTAGCCCTGAGCTAACATCTGTGCCAATCTTCCGCCACTTTATATGTGGATCACTGCATCGTTGATGAGTGGTGTAGGTCCACACCCGCGATCTGAACCCGCAAAGCTAGGCTGCCAAAGCAGAACATGCCGAACTTAACCATACACCATGGTGCTGGCCCTTAGGATATTTTTTTTTTTTGAGGAAGATTATCCCTGAGCTAACATCTGTTGCCAATCCTCCTCTTTTTGCTGAGGAAGACTGGCCCTGAGCTAACATCTGTGCCCATATTCCTCTACTTTATATGTGGGATGCCTGCCACAACATGGCTTGCCAAGCGGTGCCATGTCCACACGGGGGATCCAAACCAGTGAACCCCGGGCTGCCAAAGCGGAACGTGCAAACCTAACCGTTGTGCCACCGGGCCAGTCCCCTTAGGATATTTTTAAGTAAATTTTCCACCAATAAGTTAGCCCTGAGTACCCTGAATCCTTCCCCCTGTTTATGCCCAGAGGCAGGGACATCTCAGTCTTTCCTAGGCCCTAGGAATGAGGTCCCTCTGCCCTCTTGTCAAGGCCGTCAGTTCTCCTTTCCACCCCAGCATCATTGGCTGCCCTGCACCCTGAGGGCCACAGATGGGGAGAAGGGAGCTCGTGCCTCAACCAGGAGCCACCTGTTTTGGGATATGTTGGCCCAGGGCTCAGAATTATAAGGGGACTCAGTGCTCATTCGCTTCAGGTATTAATAATAATAATAATATCAACAAGTATTCTGTTTACTGACCACTTATGCTGTGTCAGGCCCTATACTAAGCCCTTTATAGACCATCTGATTTCATCCTCACATATTCTTATGGATTTGCCATTATTTTCAGACCTGCCTAGTGTCCCAGCTACTAAATGGCAGAGTCCAGATTCCAAGCTCCCAACCTCTCCAGCCCTTCAACTCCCCCAAGGGCACCTGGTCAGCTGATCCTGGTCCTTGAACGGTGGCCAGCTGCCAGACACCAGGGGGATTCATCACCCACTGCCTTACAAGGTGGATCTGGGGTATCTTTACTCTCCTCCCCATCCAATCTGACCACCAGGCCCCATCTCAACCCCACCCCCCCCACCCTGCCCCAGGAAGCCTCCCCTGACTCTAGCAGGGTCCCCTGACCAAGCCCCGCCAAGTGTTCTGTCCTATCCCCAATACTTGAGGTGTGATCCATGGACCAGCAGCGTTGGCATGGAGAGGGAGAAATGAGGAATCTCAGACCCTACCCGAAATCCACGTTTTAACAAGACCCCAGGTGACTCCGATGCACGTGGGCTCTCTGTCATCTGCATCTTCTTGACTTATCACCGGTTTTGTATGGGTCTAGAGCTGTTTGTTAAGTGTTCCCTGTATCTCTTTGGAGGGGTTATAAAGGAATGCTGGTTTGCCCCCATCGCTGGAGACTGTCTGAAGAGCATACTCGTAATACTGGCAATTCGGTGTCCTTGCCCCCAGAGTGATCACATCATAAGCCCTGTTGAATGGCACTCTGACCATCAGTATTATTCCCAGGACTCCAGTGGCCTCTCAGTCCCCACCTCCCCCTGGCCTTGGTTTGGGTCCTGAAGGTGCAGAAACAAGCACCTGTTTGCACAGGGGCTTTTAGGGCCCTGCCAGGAAGTTTCTGGAAGAAACGATGCTTTGATTTTTTTAATCCTAAGAGAACCCAGCCCCAGCTCTGGAATTCTCCCCTAGGGCTGCCTCTCTGACCCCACATCTCAGGTGTCCCATTGCCCCAGTCCTCGGTGCATTCTTGAAGGCACAGCAGCACTGAATGAAGAGGGAGCCACCTCCTGCAGGCTCTGGAATTTCAGTGCCCTGTTCATAAAAGAGTTTATAGGAATCCTGGGACCTCCGCCAGGCTACTGCCACCTCCCCTGCCTCATTGTGCTTCTCCAGAATTGTCACCACCTCTTAAACAGCTCTGTCTTTTAAAAGTCACCTGCTTAACATGTGCACCAGCCCTCCAAGAAAAGCTCTGTATTTACTCTTTCTCACTTCCTGTGGGAAGGGTGGGGCCCACCGCTGGCTGCTCTTCAGCAGTTGCTATGATTCATTCTGGGGGTGAGGGCCTTTCGGTAGGGAGGGAAGTGATTTGTGTGGTCTTTGGAATGCAGGTATGAGCTGTACCTTTAGAAGTGTTTGCTGATAAAGGAGAGTTGTGGGAGGGCAAACCTACGTGTGTGTGGGCGGGTGGGTGTGTGTGGTGTGTGACTGCCCCTCACCTCCATCCCTTGGAGGAGAGGGCAGTCTGTGTGCTGGCAGCCTTTGGCAGGGCCAGAGCACCAGAATGTTCTCTCTGTAGTGAACATCAGCACGTCTCCTTGGGTGCAGCCCCAGGCTTGGCCTTGCAGGGAGTGCACCTGCTCTTGGTGGATGGTATTGGTCTGACCTGGCTCCCCACAAAGGCCAGTGCCTGGCATTCAGGGTGCAGGTGTGGAGGGGTGAGCCTCCAGTCAAGCCCAGGGAGGCCTGGCTCAGCGCAGCTTAAGGACGGAGGAGGTCTGGGGCTGAGGCAGCACTGGCATTCACTCACATTTACAAGATCCTTGAACCTTGGCGCAAGTGAGCCACCAGCCCCAGCCTAGCCCAAGGCCAAGGAGAGTGCAGATGTGGAAGGCAGAAGCTGCGGGGAGAGTCCACACCTGGTGTGGTGACGGTTCGTGTGTTAGGACTTCCTTTTCCCTTTTCCTGTTTCAGAGATGGTGTCATGGGAGTGTTAGGAGAGTGGAATCTAGAACCAGCCTGTCTTGGTTCCAAACTCAGTTCTGCCACATACTAGATGCAGAGTCCTCAGGCAAGTTACTTAACCTCTCTGTGCCTCAGTTTCTTCCTCTGTAAAACGGACAATAACAGCGTTCACCCCATAGGATTGTTGTGAGGGTTAAAGGAATTCATTCGCGTAAAGAGCTTAAGGCAGTAGCCGGCATATAATGAGCACTCAAGGAATATTAACCATCGTTCTTTGGGAACAAAAATCAATGTCCTACCAGGTAGCAGGGACGGACGAGGGGAAGCATTTCAACCTTCTGAAAACCAAGAGACTGTGTTCATCCAAAGATTTTTCTACATTATCACAAAGAAAAGAAAAACCAACAGCGCATCACTTTCTGTTGTCAAGGATGCAATTTCGGATTATGTTGTAGTGTGGTAGCAAAGCCCTAACTCTGCTTTAGGAGAACGCATTCCCTTAGGAAGAAATACTAACCCTATGGGCTGCTTCTCCAGCTTACGTACTTCCCATTTTTAGAATGAACTCAATGGTCTCCTAGAATTAAAAGAATGTCGGCGTGCTGAATCTATGCTTGAGAGTTTTCGATTGCTATTTCTCTGTCAAGCATATGGTTTTATGGAGGAAGGACATCTCTACATTAAGTGTGTTTGGATTTCTGTCTCTTTTTACCACACAATCATGAGGGTACATTCTAAGAAAAGTGTTGTTAAGCAATTTTGTCGTTGTGCGAACATCACAGTGTGCTTATACAAACCTAGACGGTGCAGGCTACTACACACCTAGGCTCTATTGTGTTAATCTTACAGGACCACCAAGTAAGATGTGGTCCATCGTTGACTGAAATATCACTATTCGGCACATGACTACACCTGTAATACCAATCGCTACTTGAGTATTTTCTGAGCCAAACTTGAATTTATTTAAAAACCTAGGTAATTGGAAAATGCAAAACTATATTAATCTTTGTACATCCATTCATTCATTTATTCAATAAGCGTTTATTAAGCATCTACTGCATGCCAAGTTCTATGTTAGATGCTATTAAGGCTCTAAGGATACAAGAGATCTAGGGCCCTATCTTGGGGAGACTATACTCAGTACACAACACACATACACCATATCGGGATCAAATCAATAAAAGAAGAAATATAGAAGATACCATGACGCAATCACATCGGGATTAACTAACTAGTTGGAAATTGGAAAATCCAGTCCAATAACGTTTCTGAGTCTAGACGTGTTCTCTATTGAGAAGCTCAGAGGCACATTTACTACTCAACTGGGGGAGTTTAGAGCCTTGAAGAGAATCGCAATCACACACACCGCAGCCAGACAAGCCAAACATTGGTAACGAGCAGAGAAAAGGAAAGAGCCATGCCTCCTTAAGTGAAAGATTGCTCAGGTGGCAATGGAAAGCAAACAAAAGAATTCAAATACAATAGCATTCCCTTTCGTAAACACTTCACTATAATATCATGAATTAGTGTAAACTACATGTGTACTTCTTGTACCAAGAAAATGCATTGCTTTCATGAAACAAAAGGAGCATTTTGGTTCTTAGAGAAAAGGAATTGTGTCACATAAAACCTATCGCCTAGCAACAAAACAGCAACTCATCACACCTTTCTCCCAGCCATCGACACACAGCCACACCCTCTTGCCTGATCATTCCGCCTGCCCGACTTAGAAACACAGGGTTCTTTTAAAAGAGTCTGTGGTTGGGATAACTGGGTTTTCGGTTCTAGTTTAAAACACCAATCAGCACAAAATCCTGCCAATTGCTAAGAATTTCATCATAGAGTCAGAGCCTGTGAAAAGGCCACGACACAATAAAACAAGAGGGCCACTGGGCTGAGTTCCTTTTCTTTCCTTTGTTTTTTTTCCTACACTGAAAATTTCTCAAGAGTGTCACTGTTTTGCCCCTTAGCCACGGGCCCCGGGATGGTTCTCTCCTCTGGTTTTCATGCCTGGTGTGGAAATGGGATCCTGCAACGCAGCACTTCTTTTCAGGCTCTAAATCCGTCGGTGAAAACCCGAGTCGGTTTCAATGCCAGATTCATTTCATCGCCTAATGCTAAGTCAAAATAAGCAGCTCATCCCACTTTCAAATGTTATGTATAACAGAACCATTGGACACAATGTTTGGAAGTGAGTTGCTAACCGACATTCTATAGAACAGAGTGTATTCAGTGATATGACTCAGATAAATTACTTCACCCTCTTGGACCTCAAACTGGGTGTGCCATTTGCTTTAGGTTGACTCAGTGCTTAACCCTTCCAAGTATGGGGTAATTCCACTTGCCTTCTTTTTCCACAACATCCCAAATGTTTGTGAGTGGGTGGCAAGGGTGTCCATGGGAGGCAGAAACTGCTGATCAGAGAGGATGGTACCGGGGGCGAGCTCATCTCAGAGGATTACTTGTTTCTCAGTCTATGCTTCAGCTGTCACAGGGGCGCTGATTATGAGAAGATGCAAATTTCAGTAGTTTAACAATTAGATGTAAAAAACAGCAATAACTCTTTCATCTCCAGCGATGTAGGCAGTTGTACGTTCAAGAAAAGCTTAATAATCCACAAGATTAAACATGTTATTCCACCTCGTTCATTGCTCTTTTTGAAACAGACATTTACACTATGTTTTTCTTGTCAGCATTCCAAGGGCTGAAACCCCTAATGGTAGCTGAAGGCCTGACGAGGAGGAGAGGTCTATATACTCTTCTCTGGGTTTGCTCCATCTAAATGTTCGTAAATGTTCTCTTGTGCAAATAAACAGGCGTGTCACTGTGGCATCAATACAGACACATTCAGCTTCCATCATTAAGGACATATTCCCCCAGTTTCTTTGTGATTTGATGATTTTTCATTTTGATTTGATGATTTTGTCATTTGTCTCCCAATCTTCTTTTCTCTGCTTAAGATCAGTTTTGATAGGAGTCCAATGACTTGTAATAATAGCAAAGGCAAAAATATTTAATCTGGGCTCTGAAATGTTGGTACAATCTTAATCCTGCTAATGGAGGGCTGATGACTTCTGCAAGAATTAAGAAGAATCTGGCATCACAAGCTGGCCCAAGAGACTGAGAAAGTAGCTTGGTTTTTTTTAAAAAAAAAATTATTTTTTAGCATTTTTAGGTTCACAGGAAAATTCAAGTAAAGGTGCAGACATTTCCCTTATACCCCTGTCCCTCACATGCACAGCCTCTCCCATTATCAACATCCCCCATCAGAGTGGAATCTTTGTTACAACTGATGAATCCACACTGATGTCATCACCCAAAGTCCATAGTTGACATCAGGGGTTTACTCCTGGTGCTGACCATTTTATGGTTTGGGCAAATGAGTAGTGACATGTATCCATCATTATGTATCATATTTCAAGGCCCTGAAAATCTTCCGTGCTCCACCTGTTCGTGTGTCTCCTCCCTGTCCCTGGAAACCACTGAGCTTTTTACTGTCTCCATAGTTTTGCCTTTTCCAGAATGTCATATAGTTGGGATCATTCAGTATGTAGGCTTTTCAGATTGGCTTCTTTCACGCAGTAATATACGTTTAAGTCTCCTCCATGTCTTTTCATGGCTTGATAGCTCATTTCTTTTTAGCACTGAATAATAGTCCATTGTCTGGATGTCCCACAGTTTATTTATCCACTCACCTACTGAAGGACATCGTGGTTGCTTCCAAGCTTTGGCATCTGTAAACATCCATGTGCCAGTTTTTGTGTAGACATAAGTTTTCAACTTCTTTAGGTAAATACCAAGGAGTGTGGTTTCTGGATCGTACGATAAGAGTGTGTTTAGTTTTATAAGACGCCTCCAGAGTGGCTGTTCCATTTCGCATCCCCTCCACCAATGAATGAGCGTTCTCCTTGTTCCACATCCTTGCCAGCATTTGATGTTGGAAGTGTTTTGGCTTTTGAGCATTCTAATAGGCATTCACTGGTATCTCATTGGTATTTTAATTTGCATTTTCCTAAAGACGTATCATGTGGAACATCTTTTCATATGCTTACTTGCCATCTGTATATCTTCTTTGGTGAGATGTCTGTTAAGATTTCAGCTATTTTTAAATCAAGTTGTTTGTTTTCTTGTTGCTGCGGGAAAGTAGTTGTGAAGGGTAGGTTAATTTCATCATCACCTAAACATCCAGGTGTGTTAGCTGTGTCTCTCAACCCCACAGTGAAGTGAAGCCCCACCTTCCAGAACAGCCCTCAGGCTGGCCAGCACAGAGGGACTCAGAGGCTAAGGGCACAGCCTTGGAGACCCCTGACTCTGTACCTTCCCTACCAGATGACCTCAGGCAAGTTACATCACATCTCACTCTCGGGTTTCTTTTCCATAAAAATTAAGATCATAACAGTCTTTACATCTAGGGGTTTGTAAGAATTAAATAAGATAAGATTGATAACACTCTAGCACAGTGCCCCACACATAAGACCAGTGCTCAGGGAACATTGCATTGCTTGTTATTGATAAGATATGGACCACGGTATGGAATTATCAAGTAAAACTGGGTTTTAAGCATAGGAGTATTGGCCAGTTTGGTTTGTGTATTAGTTTGCTGGGAATGCTATAACAAAATACCATAGACTGGGGGCTTAAATAGCAGAAATTTATTTTCTCACCATTCTGAGTCTAGAAGCCTGAGATCAAGGTACCGATAGGGTTGGTTTCTTCTGAGCTTCTCTCCCTGACTTGAGGGTGGCTGCCGTCTCTCTGTGTCTTCCTTCTATTTATATCTGTGTCCAAATTTGCTCTTCTTCTAAGGATGCCAGTCATCCTGGATTAGGGCCCATCATAATGACCTCATTTTAACTTAATTGCCTCTTTAAGGGTCCTCTCGCCATGCAGTCACATTCTGAGGTACTAGGAGTTAGCGCTTCCGCATATGAATTTGAGGGTGAGGGGACAGATGCAGTTCAACCCGTAACAGTTTGGAAAATCTATCTACTTGGATTGGGCTTTTTCAGGGAAATGAGAGAAGCTTTGAAGAGACCAGGGAAAGGAATTCTCTCTCCTCTGCTCTAGTCATTCTGAATGCCGCTTTCCGGGGCTTGGCACAGGAGGGAGCTGGCACTGTTAAATGGAACAAGCAAAAGCTGCTTTGCTGAGCGGAATCCTCTCACACTGACCAGCTACCAAAAGGCACCGCCCTGTGTGTTCAGGGTTGAACTGCGTTTCCCCAAAATTCGTATGTTGGCGACCTAACCCCTAGTACCTCAGAATGTGACCTTATTTGGAGATAGGGTCCTTATAGAGGTAATCAAGTTTAAAGGTCATTAGGGTGGGCTCTAATCTGATATGACAGGTGTCACAAATGGGGGAGGTTTAGACCAGAAACACACATAAAGAAGACAATGTAAAGATGCATCGACGAGCCCAGGGGGAGGCCTGGAAGAGACCCTTCACTAAGCACTTAGAAGGAACCAACCCTGCTGACACCTTGATCTAAGACTTCTATCCTCCCGAATTGTGAGAAAATAAATTTGTGTTGTTTAAGCCTGGGATAGCCTGTTACGGCAGCCCTAAGACACTGATACACCACGCTTCCTTCATCTACTTGACAAAATCATTTAATCGGTGTCTATGGTGCCCTAGGCCTGAAGATACAATGATGAATAATGTACATTTCCTCTCCTTGAGAAGCTTGTAGGCTTTTAGGGGAAACAGTTACATTAAAAAGTCATTTGGGTTCAATGTGACTGGTATTACATTTCCCTGTTAGTCAGGAAATACATTTTCAGCTTTTATTTTAATTGGGTGGCAAAACCCTGACTTTTGCTAAGAAGGAGTCATTCTCTGCGGGGTGGAGAGAAAGTTAGGGCTCCCTCGAATGTCTTGCCTACTGCCCCAGTCGCCTAACACCCCATCCAGTCTAGCCACCCCCCAATCCTTCCTCCACACACAATCAGAGTCTTTGGGAGATGCAAATCAGTTCTTGCTACAGCTCAATCCACCCCACCCCTCTCTGACTGAAAGCGTTTCAGTGACTTCCCAATTTCCAGAGAGGAGCTTAACTCCCTAAAATGGTGAACGTCCTGGCGTGGTCTTCTGCTTCACCCACACTGGCCTTACTCCCTGCGCAAGAACCTTAGCTGGCTGTCCTTTCTGCCTGAGTCCCTCTCCCCTTCTCGCTTGACCTGGTCGATCTACCTCCCTTCACATCTTGTTTATTCACCGTTTCTCTGGAGAGTTTTCCTTGGGCACCCAACTTAGGGCAAATCTCCCTCATAACTCTAGCCCTGTGTACATCTATCTCCTTATCACAGTTGAGATTTTCATTTATTTGATAACTCAACTCTGTGAAGCCATGTCTATATCGGTTCACTATAACATCCTCGGTGTTTGAAGACAGAGTTGGGGTTCAATAAATATTGGTTGAATGAATCAATGACTGAATGGGTCAATACTGACCCCCAGAATTTCCAATTTGGAAAGCAAGCTATATAGTATTTGAAAAATAGTAAAGAATTAGTGAATCTGGGCCAAGTCAATACAGATTTGAGTCTTATTGTGGAAACAAGCTTTCTGCACAGTTGTTTATTGTTAAGAAGCTCTTCTTATCTGTGAAAATTAATTTCCTCCTACCACATGTTGAATATATTCCCTGGATATTTACTTAACATCCTATTCACTACAAAATCTTTCATACATGTTTAGAGAATTTTTAAGTAATTCTAATCCTTTTTTTAAACAGTCAGACACCCGTTGACTAGTGACAAGTTACTAGATCTCATTGCTAGACTAAGGATTTTCTAGGCCTTCCAAATTTAATTTAAATTAGTTGAATACTGAATGAGTGTGAAGGACTGTAGGGCAAAGGTTCATCTGGTCCATAACTGATCTACCAAGTGTTTATTGGCTGGTGCTGGTGCAAAGAGGATTATGAGTCCAGAGGCCCAGCCCTGGAGGCGTTGGTGATCTATCCCAGGATACATAAAATGTAAACAAATATTGCAGGCTAGCAAGATAAGTGCTACCAGAGGAATGTACAGCATGCTATCCAATTCACAGGGCAAATGGAAAATACAGGACTTACACAACCACCCCAGCGCTCCACATTTTAATAAGTATCACAACTGGGGAAGAAAATACGCTGAATAAGACAAGACTTAATTACACCGTTTGCCAGTTAGCAGAACAATAATTTGGTAGTCATTCTTCCTTACTTTTTAGAAAAAGTAAGCTAACATGTTTTCTTATTTTGTCAGCTTTCATGAGAAAATCACTTCCTCTCTTCTTGTCATTTCTTTGTACTCCTCGTCCTTCCTCTGTCTGCCAGTGTCTCCCCCGGTGTACGATTATTTTTTCACTTTATGGTTGGTCTTTTAGCACTGAGTTCCCTCAGGGAGACAAATTAATATTCCCTAAATCACCTGACTTCTCAGCATATCCTTGATTTCTGGCTTTCTTAAAAATACAAAAATAACTAATTCCCTCTCTAGAGACTTAAGAATTTGGAATGAATGGGAAAATCAGAATCCTAAAATATAGGTTCAATCTTTCAATTAGGTTTGGGGTATATATCGTGCAGCTATCTAAACAGCATGGAAATTGGGATAGTAAATAAAAATGTTAACCCAATTCATTGCAAATGTTCTTTTACCTACAAGCACAATATAACTTGCTGTTTCTATTCTGACCCTGTTGGGTAAAATTGTTCAGATGAGTCTATTCTCAGAAACATTTTGATATATTTTTTAATCTGTCAGGTCCAATTAAGTTCTGAGAATATTAGCAAGTAAAGCTATTACAAAGTATCTGCATTTATAATTTATAGAAAATAGAGTTTCTGGCTATGTAATTAGTTAAGAGAAGACACCCCATTCTGAGAGTAGAGATGGCTATGCAGGTGACCTGTGGGGAGATGACGTCTCTTTTGCCCCCTAGGTTGCTGTTTCCTTGGACCCCAGCAATGACTCTTTAGCCAATCATATCGAGAGAGTTATATGATAACCAAATGGTCATTCATTCACTCGTTCAACTAAACTTTACTGAGTGCCCTCTGTGGGCCAGGCACTGTTCTAGACCCTGGGGAAACAGCAGAGAACACAGCAGGCAAAGTGCTGCCTTCATGGAGTTGACATTCTAGCAAGGGAAACAGACCATAAACATACAAACAAATATCCTTATACTCAATGCCCGGGGGCATTAAGTGCTATGAAGAAACTAAAGCAGAGGAAGAGGTCAGAGCTGATGAGAGGTGATATTTTCAGTAGGGTGAGCAAGGAGGGCTCTCTGAGGAAGTGACACTTAAGCAGAGAGATCCGAAGGAAGTGAGGGCCTTTCAGTATCGCAGGAAGACCCTCCCACGCAGGGGACAGAGCAACTGCAAAGACACAGAGACAAGAGTATGCCCAAGATCTGCTGTGTAGAAACCTTCTCTTTTCTAATCGAACCAGAAGCAACATATTCTGAGTTCCTTTTGTATGACATCAAACTTTTCTCAGCTTGGGAGTTACTCAATGATTTCATAGTTATGAGAGGAGCTCCATATGGACTTGTCAATCTGGAAAGATTTAGAATATTTGTTTTCTGCTAATTTATACCTTCTAGCAGCTGGTATGCATGTGTGGAGGAAGACAAGGAATTGGGAGCAATTTCAGGCCAATGAGAAGGATCCGAATTTTCTGGGTCGAGCTTCTGGGAAAACTCTTTACAAAGGGACAGATTCACCAGGCATGTGCCCTTTGACCTTCTCCCCTTCCTCACCTCCTGTCCTGAACACAGATATGATGCTAAAGGCAGAGCATTCATCTTGCAACCACCTGGCTATGAGCCTGGAGACAAAAGCCACACGCAGAGGATTGCTAAATAACAGGCTAGAAGCAGCCCAGGGTCCTGATGGCCCTGTGGGCTGCCCTCACCCACTAGAACCATCTACCCACAGACTTCTCGCATGCAGAAAAGAAACCAAAAGGAACCCTGGTGCGGCTAAGCCAGTCTGTCTGACGTTCTGTTACCCTCGGCCAAGTGAGATAACAACCGATACACTATTACACTGGAATGTATTCTTCCAGATTTGATGGTGGACTTGATTATTAATAAAATCTGCGGGAGGATGACTTAAAAAATTTAGCCCCAGGATCAAAACTCATTTGCTACACTTAGCAGAAAGGAAGAAGTCATTGAAAGAGAATCTAGGTCTTGGTCTTTCATTTCCACGAGGTCCAAGGGAGCAGGGGTCCCTAAGGCCTGACAACATCAACATGGACTCTAGACTTCATTTTTACCATCTGCGGGGGAAAATGACTCAGGCCCAATTCTCCCATTATTTTTCAGGTATCTAAGTGTAGCTCAGTGGCTTAATATGATTCACGTGTTATAAAACTGAAGCTACATGTGTAGATACTTATTGCACTTTTGTCAGGTTTAATTCTTTTTTTCGTGAGGAAGATTGGCCCTGAGCTAACATCTGCGCCAGTCTTCCTCCATTTTGTATATGGGATGCCACCACAGCATATGGCTTGATGAGCAGTGTATACATTCCCATCCGGGATCGAAACCCACAAACCCCGGGCCGCCAAAGCAGAGCACATGAACTTGAACATTACCCCACTGGGCCAGCCCCCAGGTTTAATTCTTAAAGCTACCTTTGCACAACTTTCCACGTATGAAAAGACTAGGAATGAAGGCCTGTTCTCACAAGTGAGTGAGATGAAAGATATGCTGTAAAAGTCAGCATAGCCCTCTGAGAAAATTCCAGATAATAGTCTAGAAAATTCTTGGAAATTCTACGTAATATATAATCAACGCTCAATGAGTCGTACCCTCTGTAAAAAGTTTCTCCTACTGCTCAGTCATTGTTTACCTAGAGAATTCAAATTAACTGAAATCTGAGCCCAGTTGTAAATTAGGAAGCTTGTTTGCTGAGATGAAAAAATAATCAAGGTGAAATCTCCAGCACGTCACAGAGGATCTAGGGTTTGGACCATACACACGTTGAAACAGTATGTGTAAAGGATGCAAACACGTTCGAAGTACCACGCAAACTTAGGTTTGTTTTTATTGTTGGAGTGGCAAGTTCAAGGTCTAGAATATTTTTTAAAGGATTGGCTTACTTTTATTCTTCAAATACCCTAGTAATGGAGGAAGTATTGACAAAATATAATTCTTTTAAAATTACTAATGTACATGTCTAAACCGTCTTCTTTCAATGTCAATTTTTTTTGGTTATAAAAGCACTGATATGCATCCTATAGGATGTATTACTTACATCTCACAGTTTAGAGTTTAAAAAGAAGGTTACAAAAATGCCCTGTATGTCCTGATGTTTCGGTGGTTGTACGATAGCCCAAATTTACATCAAGTTAAGATCAGTCACAATGACCTATAATTGGCTGAATTGTAAAGGCCTTGTACCACTCAGGATTTCTTGGCTGTGAGTGAAAAAAACCCAACTCAAACAGGCAGAGGAGAGAAAAAGGAATTTCTTAGATCACTTAACTGAAAGATTCAGGGGGGTTGGCCACACTGGGTTCAGGAGCTCAAATAATGTCATTGGACCCAACCTCTCTTGCTTCTCTCGGTTGTGTTTTCTTCCCTTTTACTTAATTTTCAGCTAGGCCAAGCTGACATCCTAAGAGTTGGAAGTCCACTTCTTAGTCTCCCAAGAGTTAAAAAAACAAAATAAATCACCCAGAATCAAGTCCCACTGGAGGGACTGCGGATCACTGTTGAAACCAATCGCTGTGGACAGGGAGATTCCACCTTCGCAGTGGCCATGTCTGGGTCACATGCTGAACTTAGAGCTATGGTTTGAGCCAGCTCACCAGATCCCGTGGACCAAGAATGAGGAGTGAACAGATCTCCAAGGCAAGTATTGGTTTTGCTACTGGAAGCAGAGAGAAATAATATTGGGTAACTGAAATCAAGAAATGTCCGTGATAGGCTCAACTAGCACTTTGTGGATCCAAGACCTCTGATTGTACTGTTTTGTCCTTTTTTCTTTTGTTTTACTATTCCCTATTAGATTGTAAATTCCATGAAAGACGGGAACACGATTATTTGATTATGGCCACCTCTTCCCTCTTGATTCTCTGCTTTGGACAATGCCTAGCATTTAGCTGGCACTCAGCAAATGATTTTTTAATGAATGAATAGTAGTTGACACCAGCAAGAACTGTTCAAGGTCTTATGGCAAGTAACAGTGAGATAAGTGCTATTAAAAGGCTTGCTTACTTTCAATTCATACTTCCTGGTTCTCTTTAAGGCAGATTGAGTATCTTAAGTGTGTTCCGAAATTATCAACATTTATAAGTTACACGATTCCTTTCTAGGTTTGTGGACAGTTAACTTTCTCCAAACACAGGACAGAATTATATACTCTCATATTTGCACTTAATGACAGAGAAAAAATAGACAAGGACAAGAAATATAACCATTAATATTAGGCAATAATTTTACAAATTTCTTATTTTTTGAGATGTTTTGAAACGTAGTTAAAAAACACATAATGTAAAATTTATCATCTTGACCGTTTTTAAGAGTACGGTACAGCAGTGTTAACTATATCACATTACTGTGCAACAAGTCTCAAGAACTTTTCATCTTGCAAAACTGAAACTCTATACTCATTGAACAACAACACCCCTATCTCCTCTCTCCCCCCGGCCCCCCGCAACCACCGTTCTACTTTCTGTTTCTAAGACTTTGACTAAGCTTGACTAAGTGGAATCATTTATATGCATTTGTCTTTTTTGTGACTGGCTTATTTTGCTTAGCATATAATGTCCTCAAGGTTCACCATGTTGTAGCATATGACAGAATTTCCTTCTTTTTTTAAGGCTGAATAATATTCCATTCTATGTATATACCACATGTTCTTTATCCATTCATCTGTTGGTGGACATTTAGGTTCCTTCCACCTCTTGGCTATTGTGAATAATGCTGCAATGAAAGTTAGTATGAAAATATCTCTTCAATGTCCTGTTTTCAATTCTTTTATTTTTTAATTTTTTTTTATAGGATTGGCACCTGAGCTAACAACTGTTGCCAATCTTTTTTTCCTCCCCAAATCCCCCCAGGACATAGTTGTATATTTTAGTTGTAGGTCCTTCTAGTTGTGGCATATGGGACGCCACCTCAGCATGGCCTGATGAGTTGTGCCATGTCTGCACCCAGGATCTGAACCGCCAAAACTCTGGGCCGCCAAAGCAGAGTACATGAACTTAACCACTCGGCCATGAGGCCAGCCCCTCAATTCTTTTAGATGTATACATTGAAGTGGGATTACTGGATCATTTAATAATTATGTTTTTAATTTTTTGAGGAACCGCTATACTGTTTTCCATAGTGGCTGCACCATTTTACATTCCCACCAACAGTGCACAAAGGTTCCAGTTTCTCTACATCCTCACCAACACTTGTTATTTTCTGTTTTTGTTTTGTTTTGTTTTGATTTTTGATAGAGGCCATCCTAATAGGTGTGAGGTGATATCTCATTGCAGTTTTGATTTGCACTCTCCTGATGATTAGTGATGTTGAGCATCTTTTCATATGCATGTTGTCCATTCGTATGTCTTCTTTAGAGAAATGTCTATTCAAGTCTTTTGCCCATTTTTGAATCAAATTGTTCATTTTTGTTGTTGTTGAATTATAGGAGTGCTTTATATATTCTGGATATTAACCCCTTATCAAATACAGTCATGTGCTGCATAACGACGTTTCAGTCAACAATGGACTGCATATATGATGGTGGTCCCACAAGATTAGTACCATATAGCCGAGGTATGTAGCAGACTATACCATCTAGGTTTGTGTAAGTACTCTCTATGATGTTCAGATGATGATGAAATCGCCAAACAATGCGTTTCTCAGAACATATCCCCCTCGTTAAGAGACACATGACTATACACGGTTTGCTGATGCTGTCTCCCATTCCGTAGGTTGCCTTTTTATCTGTTGACTGTTCTTTGCTGCACAGAAGTTTTTAAGTTTGATACAGTCCCATTGGTCTATTTTTGCTTTTGGTGTCATAGCCAAGAAATCATTGCCAAATTCAACGTCATCAAGCATTCCTCTATGTTTTCCTCTAAGAGTTTTGTAGTTTCAAGGCCCTATGTTTAGGTCTTTGATGAGTTAATTTGTTAGGAAACTATTTATATGGTGTAAGCTAAGGGTCTAACTTCATTCTTTTTCGTGTGGATATCCAGTTTTCCCGACACCATTTGTTGAAAAGACTTTCCTTTTCCCACTGTGTATCCTTAGAAGATCATTTGATCATAAACACACGGGTTTATTTCTGGGCTCTCTATTATACACCATTGGTCTAAGTGTCTATCTTTATGCCAGTGACATACCGTTTTGATTACTGTAGTTTTGTAATATGTTCTGAACTCAGGAGTGTGAGGCCTCCAGCTTTGTTTTTCTTTCTCAAGATTGTCTTGGTTACTCAGGGTCCTTCGAGGTTCCATATGAATTTTAGGATGTGTTTTTCTATTTATGCAAAAAGTGCCATTGGGATTTTGATAAGGATTGCATTGAATCTGTAGATTGTTTTGGATAGTATGGGAATTTTCACAATATTTAGTCTGCTGGTCCATCAACGCGCAATGTCTTTCCATTTATTTGTGTCTTGTTTAATTTCTTTTAGCAATGTTTTAGTGTACAAGTCTTTCACCTCCTTGGTTAAGTTTATTCCTAAGTATTTTATTCTTTTTTTCTTCCTACATATTTTATTCTTTTTTGATGCTATTGTAAATGGAATTTTTTCTTAACTTCCCTTTCAGATTGTTCATTGTTGGTGTAGAAATGAAACTGAGTTTTGCATGTTGATTTTGTATCTTGCAAATTTATTGAAGTTGTTTATGAGTTCTAACATGGTTTTTTTGTGGAATCTCTAGGATTTTCCACATATAAGATCATGTCATCTGTGAATAGAGAGAATTTTACTCCTTCATTTCCAATTTGCACGTCTTTTATTTCTTTTTCTTACCAAACTGCTCTGGCTAGAACTTCCAGTACTGTGTTGAGCACAAGTGACAAGAGTAGTCATCCTTGCCTTGCTCCTGATCTTATTGGGAAAACTTTCAGTTTTTCACTGTTGCATAGGCTGTTGGTTGTGGGCTTCTTGTATGGTCTTTATTATGTTGAGGTAATTTCATTCTATTCATAGTTTGTTGAATTTTGTCAAATTTTTTTCTGCGTCAATTGAGATGATCATGTGGGTTTTTTTTTTCATTCTATTAATGTGGTATATTACATTAATTGATTTTGTTATGTTGAACTATCCTTGCATTCCAGAAATAAATCTCACTTGGTCATGATGTATAATCCTTTTAATATGCTGTTGAATTTGGTTTGATAGGGTTTTGTTGAGGATTTTTTATCACTATTCATCAGGGATATTGGTTTGCAGTTTTCTTTGCTTGTAGTATCTTTGTAGAGTTTTGGATTTCAGGGTAATGCTGGCCTCATAAAATCAGTTTGAAAGCGCCCCCTCCTTTTCAATTTTTTGGAAAAGTTTGAAGAAGATTGGTATTAACTCTTCTTTAAATATTAGGTAGAATTTTCCGATGAAGCCATTTGTTCCTGGTCTTTTCTTTCTTGGGATTGTTTTGATTACTGATTCAATCTCCTTACTAGTTATAGATCTGTTCAGATCTTTTATTTCTTCATGATTCATTCTTGTTGCATGTTTAGGAATTTATCTATTTCTTTTAGGCTATCTAATTTGTTGGCATATAGTCTCTAATGATCATAATGATTGTAATAGTCTCTAATGACCTTTTTCTTTTGTGGCATCAGTTATAATGTCTCCATTTTCATTTATGATTTTTGTTATTTGAATTTCTCTCTTTCTTGTTAATTAGTCTAAAGTTTTTTGAATTGTGTTTACCTCTTCAAAAAACCATCTCTTGGTTTCATTAATTTTTTTTCTATTCTCTATTTTTATTTCTGCTAACCTTTGTTATTTTCTTCTTTTTGCTAACTTTGGGTTTAGTTTGTTCTTCTTTTTTAGTTCCTAGAAGTGTAAAGTTAGGTTGTTGATTTGACATCTTTCTTGTTTTTTTAACATAGGCATTTACTGCAATAAACTTCCATCTTAGTTTTGCGTTTGCTGCATCTCATCAGTTTGGTATGTTGTGTTTCCATTTTCATTTGTATCAAGATACTTTCTAATTTCCCTTGTGATTTCTTCTTTGACCCACTGGTTGTTCGAAAATGTATTATTTTTTAAAAAAACAAAACATTTAAAGATTGGCAGCTGAGCTAACATCTGTTGGCCATCTTCATTTTTTTTCCTTCTTCTTCTTCTCTGCAAAGCCCCCCAGTACATCGTTGTATATTCTAGTTGTCAGTGCCTCTGGTTGTGCTATGTGGGATGCTGCCTCAGCATGGCCTGATGAGCGGTGCCATGTCCACACCCAGGATCTGAACTGGTGAAACCCTGGGCCACTGAAGTGGAATGCACAAACTTAACCACTTGGCCATGAGGCTGGTCCCAAAATCAAAACATTTAGACAAGATAGAGGAAGATTGGCAACAGATGTTAGCTCAGGGCCAGTCTTCCTC
This sequence comes from Equus asinus, assembly GCF_041296235.1. Taxonomy (NCBI): domain Eukaryota; kingdom Metazoa; phylum Chordata; class Mammalia; order Perissodactyla; family Equidae; genus Equus; species Equus asinus. The sequence continues at coordinate 30,887,669 of NC_091790.1, forward strand.
ACCAAAAAAATAATCAAAAATAAAAAATGTGTCACTTAATTTCCATGTATTTGTGACTTTTTCAGTTTTCCTTTTGCTATTGATTTCTAGTTTCATTTTATTGTGGTCAAAGAAAGATACCTGGTATGACTTCAATCTTCTTAAATTTGTTAAGATTTGTTTTGTGGCCTAAATGTGATATGCTGGAAAATGTTCCTTGTATGCTTGAGAAGAGCGTATATTCTACTTCTGTTGAGTGGAGTGTTCTGTATCTGTCTGTTAGATCCAATTGATCAATAATGTTGTTCAAGCCCTGTGTTTCCTTATTGATTTTCTGTCTGTATGTTTTACCTGTTATTGAAAGTGGGGTATTGAAATCTCCTGCTGTTATTGTGTTACTGTTTATTTCTCCCTTCAATTCTGTCAGAAATTCTGTTTGCTTCATATATTTGGGTGCTCTGATATTAGGTGCATGTATATTTATAATTGCTATATCTTTCTAGTGAATTGACCTTTTTATCCTTATATAATGTCCTTTGCCTTTTGTGACAATTTTTGTCTTAAAGTCTATTTTGTCTGATATAGACATAGCCCCCCTGCTCTCGTTTGGTTACCCTTTATATGGAATACTTTTTTCCATCCTTTCACTTTCAGCCTGTGTGTGTCTCTAGAGCTCACGTGAGTCTCTTGTGGACAGCATAAAGTTGAGCTTGTCTTTTATCCACTCAGCCACTCTATGTCTTTCGATTAGAGTTTAACCCATTCGCATTTAATTACTGACAAGAAAGGACTTACTATTGTCATTTGTTAATTGTTTTCTGGGTGTTTTTCAGTTATTTTGCCCCTCCTTTCCTCTATTGATGGCTTCTTTTGTGTTTTGTTGATTTTTTTGAAGTGGCATGTTTGCTTCCTTTCTCATTTTCTTTTGTGTATCTTCAATAGACGTTTTCTTTGTGATTATCAAGGGGATTACATAAAATATCTTATCACTGTAACCATATATTTTAAACTGATAACAACTTGATTTTAATCACATACATAAACTCTATTCTTCTAGCTTTCTCAAAATATTAAAAATAGAAATACCATACAATCTGGCTATCCCACTACTGGGTATTTATCCAAGAGACTTATGCACCCTTATGTTCATTGCAGCATTATTCACAATACCCAAGACATGGAAGCAACCCAAGTGCCCATTGACTGATGAATGGAGAAAGAGAGATGTGGTATATATGCAATGGAATACTACTCAGCCATTAAAAAAAGACAAAATCTTCTCATCTGCACCAACATGGATGGACCTTGAGGGTATTAAGTTAATCAAGATAAGACAGACAAAGACAAACACTGCATGATTTCATTCATATGTGGAAGACAAACAAACACATGGATAAAGAGAACAGACAAGTGGTTACCAGAGGGGAGGGGGGTTGGAAGATGGGCACAAGGGGTAAAGGGGCACATGCATATGGCGACTGATAAAAATCAGACTATTGGAGGTGAGCATGATGCAATCTACACAGAATCTGATACATAATAATGTACACTTGAAATTACACAATGTTATAAACCATTTTGACCTCAATAAAATAATTGAAAAAAACTTTTAAATTCTACTCTTTTTTTATCTCCTCCCCAATTTAGTTATTGATGTCACAAATCCTATCTTTTTATATTGTGTATCCATTAACATAGTTCTCTGTAGTTATTTTTTATGCTTTTAACTTTTAAATTCTACACCAGAATTAAAAGTGACTTATGCACCATCATTATAGCATGACAGGATTCTATATTTGTCTATGTATTTACCTTTACCAGAAAGCTGTATATTTTTATATTGTCATATGCTTTTGTCACGCTGTACAAGTCATTAATTTCAAGAGAGAGAGTGTGTATGTATACATACACATATATTTCAACTGGGCAGTACTCAAGACCGCTAATCTCAGGGGGTTTTTTTTGTTCTTTCTTATTGCTCTTATCTTTCTTTTTTCTTTTTCTTTTTTAATAATTATGACATTTTCCTTTAAGCTTGAATCATTTTAAGGGGCTTTCAGTCTCTTGATGGATTTCTTCCAGAACTTGAGTTCACTCGCACCTAGTCTCTGAACTTGGTAGAGATAAATCCCAATCTTCATGTCTTAAAAAGACCTAATAACTAAGGGTCTCAAATAAGTTGTTTTCTCCTTAGCCCATTTCTCTTCTTGATCACACAGCCCAGCACCCCATCCAAGATCCATTTATAGCGAGTACTTGGCTGGACCATGCCTGGCGTGGTCCTCTGTGGTGCTATGTCCTGTTTCAGGAAGCAGAGGTCCTGGAACTCTGGAGATTTTCTGTAAAGGAGCTTTATGACATCACTTCCTAGAAAGATCCCAGGCTGGACAGTCCCTCATCGAATGCACCTTGTGGAACTCAAATGGAAAACTTGACTTTCTCGAAGACTAAAGCAACTGCGTTATGCAGGTAATGAGGAATTAAACAGTTTGAGTTATTTTTTAGTTTATTTCAGACCACAAAGTTATAAGAAACAGACACAGAGGTTTGATGCTGAAAATATATTGAAATAGTTTTCTAAAGAAGAGATGTCATGTTAACATGAAATATCACTGTGGCGTCACGAATTTAACAGGTGTGGGGGTCTGCCAACAGTGGTATCCATTTCCTGGCTGCCATCCAAGCTACAGATGAAATTTTAGGTACTTTCTACTGCAAATTAAATGCTCTCCAATGGTCTCTGCGTTCGTCATATGGGTTATTAGTGAAATTATTGGGCGGCTTTTGCTAATAATCATCTAGGTTTCTGAACTTAGAATTCAGCACTTCCACATCATTCTGTGAAGACTGCCTAGTTCACCAGACAAGATAATTGCATGCCCTGTATTGCAAAGTTGCCGTACCTGGATAAATGCAAATGCGCAAATGCCATGAATAAATACAGAACTAGAATGGAAACTTGAAAGCGGCAATCAACACATGAATTAGGATCCAGGCCATACTAGTCGGAGCTTGCTCTTTTACTCCGGATCACCTGCTTACTGCAGCTCACTCCCTTCTCTTTATCCCGCCCTGATCTCTCCCACATTAAAAAAAGGACATCAGGTACTCTTTTTATCGCCCCAAAGGATGTGAGCTCTCTATTCTTTGACCTCATCACACTTTGTACCTTTCACAGAAGTCCCTCTTGATCTGTGCTGTGTTCTGGTTATCCATGTGCATCTCATCCTTGTACTCACCAGCCATGCTGGAAGATGTAAACTGAATAATAAAACTTTCCGTGTTTTGCAGTTTGTCTGAGGGTTGCTCACCACGAATGTTGCCTGGTGTAATGATGCCTGACTCTTAAACATGTGGTTTCTGGAGGAAATTCCGTCATTATATTCTTTCCTAAAAATCTGCATCCCACTTTGGTATATCTCCTTGAAACAACTTCCCTATAAACTTCAAGGAGTTGGCAATTAATTTCCACGGTGGAAGTGTTTGTCTTGTGTAAAGTCTAAGGAGGCCATATGCCGGCTCAGAATTTGTTCTAACAAAAGGAAACCCCTGGAACAGAAGCACGCAATTTTGGGTGTTCATGAAATATAGAGAGGATAAGCAATGCCCAGTTTGATTCTGGACAAACTGCAGATGGACGTTGAGTCCTAGACATGTTCTCTTATTTCTCATAGTAATTAATGAATTTTTCACTTCTCGTTATAAAAATGAAGATCAAAACAAAGCAAAGCTACAACAGGGCCCTGTAAACTTTGATGTTTTCTGGAAATGTATCTTCAAGGGTTGGCAACAACAGGACATAAATATTAACAGCTGGCATTTGAATCATGTTCCTATTTGATGAGGCAGGTTTTATCAGCCCTACTTGAGAGAAGAGAAAACTTCAGGCACTGAGGTCGCCCCAGCTACCCCAAGGTAGAGTTCTGTTTCGGACCCAGGTCCCTAAGTCCATTTCCTTTGCTGTGGCCACTCCCCACCCTCTTTCTGGAGGAGAACCTGATCTTCACAGATGTCAGGAAGGTCCCCAAAGCTGGAGGTCACGCTCTGGTTGCTGTCTTTCATTCCAGCCTGAATATGTTCTTTCAGAAAGATGCTTCATTCCCCGGGCACCTGTCTCCCAGGCCCTTCCCCAGTGCATACACACACACACACACACACACACACACGCACACACACTCAGCCTAGAGAACAAAGAACAGGGTGTTAGTCCCTGCCTGCTCCACCTTCCCATTCCCACAGAGCCAGCCAGGATTGTGTGCTGTAAGGATCGGAGCCAGATCGCCCTGCCATCTTAGCAGGGATGAGCAACTGCCACATCGTCACCTCAGCAATTCCCACGATGCCAGCGGATGGCACAGAATCTCCAGGGCTTGTTGGCCACTGCTTCTTCCTCCCTTTGGAAAAGCTCCTCAGTTCAGGTAATCTGCAGTCCGGCCAGTTTAGTAAATATTTACCAGAGGAAGTGGTGACTATAATCTATTTATTGAGCATCTGCTCTGTTCAACATACAATATGCATAATAACAATTGCAATTTTCTGGGCACTTGCTATGTGTGTGAACTGACTCTAAAAAATATCACAATAACTCTAAGTATTGAGGTTATTATACAGAAGAGGAAAGACAAATGGCTTAAGGATCTTGCTCAGGTTTCTGCAAGAGGGTGAGTGACAAACCCAGGTCTGTTTCACTCCAAAAACGCCCAGCTGTAGGCAAGGAGCTTGGGGTTTTGTGAAGGATATTTGCCTATATATGACTCACTCTCCTACCAGGTGTGATGGGTTGAATTGTATCCCCAAAAAGATATGTTGAAGTCCTAATCCCCAGGACTCAGAATATGTCCTTGTTTGGAAATCGAGTCATTGCAGATATAATTAGTTAAGGTCAGACGAGGACAGATCAAAGTAGGGTGAACCCTTAACCCAATATGACTGGTGCTCTTGTAAGAAGAAAAGAGACAGAGAGAGAAGGTGAACATGTGAGGACGAGGCAGAGACTGGAGTAATGCGGCCACAAGCCAAGGAACGCCTCGGGCTAGCAGAAGTTGGAAGAGGCAGGCAAGGATCCTACCCTACAGGTTTCTATGGGAGCATGGCCCTGCTGACACCTTCATTCAGCCTTCTGGCCTCCAGAGCTGGGAGACAATACGTTTCTGTTGTTTGAAGCCACCAGATTTGTCCTACTTTGTTAGGACAGCCCCAGGAAACATACACCAGGCAAAAAGAAGAGTATTGTAACAGAGGTATACAGCAAATGTTATAGGTATTTGTCTGTTATAGAGGAAAACAGACTGGGGAGGCCTGAAAAAGGAAAAAGAGAGCTTGCTGCCTCTGTACTTAGTCTGAAAGGAGAAGTGGACTTCGAGAGTGAAGAGGTGGGGTGAGAGGGCTGGAGAGCCCACCTGGGCGGTGGAAGGTTCATTCTCAGGAGTGTCTGGGATGCGCCTGGAGAGGGAAAAGTCCTGGCGAGTGAAGCAGGAGCGGTGGGGAGAGACAAGTGGGGTGATGCTGGGGTTGGCAGCCAGTGGGCAGCGGTTTACAGACTGTGCTCACCCCCAATGTTGCCCAGCACCCCCTCCTCCAATTTTGAGCAGCCCAAATTGTCTTCTCTCGGCCCAGGTGCCACCTTTAGCTGAAGCAAGAACTCCTCTGCTGGACGCCACACTATGCTCACCATGATCCCCCCCTTTCTGCCTGGGTGTGCAGCCCTGCTCCCCAATCTCCATTATGTTGCTGGGCCTAGTGGCTGGGTCTTCTGGGGCAGGGCCCTCCATTCATTTCCTGGTCCCCTCACAGGACTAGAGTCCTTCCTCTGCCCTGGAGTCTAGGCCCTGGACCTTCCCTGAGTCTGGCCGGCGCCTACCACACCTGCACCATCCCACCTGTGATCACTGCCCCCCGAGCCTCCTGGACGCTAGCCCGCCTGGCTGTACCTCTGCCCTGCCGGCCCAGCTTCTCTGGCCCCATAGACGGCCTGGTTCTAAGTCCCAGCTCTTCCTGGCCGCTCCAGCAGACCCTGCCCTGAGCTGGAGCCCACCTAAAGGTATGCGAGTGGGATGGTGACATGATCCAAGCCGTTGCTCCGGCTGCTGCATCAATGCCCAATTGAAAAATGCATCATGTGGAAGCTGTGTCTGGGAGGAACCATGAGCTCTCCAGCCCTCTCACCCCCCCTTCACTCCCGAAGCCCACTTCTCCTTTCAGACTGAGTGCAGAGGCAGCAGGCTCTCCTTTTTCCTTTTCCAGGCCTCCCCAGTCTGTTTTCCTCTATAACCAACAAATTCCTATAATATTTGCTGTATACCTCTGTTACGACACTCTTCTTTCTGCCTGGCGTATGTTTCCCGGGGCTACCCTAACAACGTAGGACAAACCTGGTGGCTTAAGGAATATTTGTTGGTTAAATGAACAGACAAAAGGGCCACAATGGGGAGATTATTGGGGTGGTCCAGGACAGAGCACCTCAGTGTGGCCTCGTCCCGTTTCAAATACAGACAGCAGCAGGACAGGGGTGTGAGGTGGGGCCTGGGGCTCTGTGATGCTCAGGGGAGAGTGCGGACTTTGGGGTTCAGCAGTCTGGCTTCAATCCTGGCTCAGCTGCCTTCTGGCCGTAAGCCTTGGGGAAGTGACTTCACTTCTGAGCCTCAGCTTCCTCCCCCATGGCGGAGGTATCAACATCCACCTCTCAGAGTCACTGGGAAGCCTGAGTGTGGAACAGGTGATTTTTAAAGTTTGTAGTGACCTGCATCCAGGACATGGTCAACGGGTGGTAGGACCCTCCTCCCAGATTCTAATTCCTTGGAGGAGGAATCCAAAGAATAAGGCCTCACTCAGGTTCTCAAGGGTCTGGGACACCTGGGGAAGGGGGTTACCTGGCAGGCAGGCAGGCTCAGGAAATAAAATAATACTCTAATAATCAGGACCAGCCCTGCATAGGATGGGTAACAAATGGTTGAGAAAACAGAGACCAATTACATGAATGGCCAGATCTGGGGAGCAACATAAGAACAAGAGGCAGAAGCCCAAAGCCAGCTGGACTACCCTGATGCACAGTGTGGGGCCAAAGCCCAAGGTATTGGGTCTACACTGGCCCTTGGGGCTAGCGGAGGGCCAATGTGGACTGAGTAGCTCTAGCTGGGGGAGGAAAGAGCTGTGGAGGTTGGGAAAATAGCTGTGGGAATGGGGCTGGCAAAGAAGAGATGGATGTTGTGGAGTTGTCAAGGATTAGACCAGAGGATGTGGGTGGGAAGGAACTGAGAATGATTCAGACATTTATAACGAGGGTGAGTGCCAAGCGGGCACTGAGTGCCTTCAGGGGGAACCTGACCTGTGGCCTGCCTGGCAGAGGCCTTGGAGAGGAAGCAGGCATTCTTGTACCACTCCCAGAGTGACGGGATGTAGACAGGGCTAGGCTCCTCTGCCAGTTATCCACACGTTTGTTTATAAAGGAATCTCACAAAGATCCATGTTGAAAAAAAGAGGAATAATGAGGGGAAATTTGCCCTTTCAGATATTAAGATATGCTTTGCGACAAAGCAATAGCAACAAGCAAGTAAGCGACAAGAAAGCACAGACCAACGGAGCTGAACAGAGGACTGGATGACAGTCCCAGGTACGCATGGGAACTTCATACATGATAAAAGTGACATAACAAATCAATGGGAAGAGGCTGGATCATGACGCGCATGCCTCTCTGTATGAGGAAAAATAAAACTGCATCCTACTTAATTCCACGGAAGAGCGGACTACATTCCCAGGGGGATTAAAGACCTACATGTGGACGGTAAAACTAAAAAGTTAATGGAAGAAAATGAGGAGAATGTGCACAGCAGAGCGGAACGCTGCCTGGTCTCTCTGCGCCATCCTCTCGCCTTCCGGGGCTACATAGACAATGCTCCGCTGCTGTTCATAGGGTTTTCATGGCCAATTTTTCAGAAGTGGGTGGCCAGGTCCTTCTCCCTAGTCTGCCTTAGTCTGGAAGCTCTGCTTAAACCTGTCCACCACGGGTGACCCTGCTGGTGTTTGAAATCTCGGTGGCATAGTGTTCAGCATCACAGCAACACACAGCCGCCACAGTATGACAACTGACAGACGGGTGGTGTGGTTCCCTGACTGGGACGCAAACTGTGGGCTGCAACAGTGAGAACGCCAGATCTTAACCACTAGGCCACCGAAAAAGCATAGTAGAGATACTCAGACATGTTAGTGATCAGAGGAATGCAGATTAAAACAATAATGAGGTATTTTGTAGTTACTGCCATGGCACCAATCAAGCGTGGCGGGATGTGGAGATATGGGACCCCCATGCCCTGCTGGGGGATGCAGGTGTGGGAGTCATTCTGGTACTCCTTACTCCATTTATGCCTACTCAGCCCCTTTGACTAGGGTCACTGCACATCTCAGCTTGCCCAGGACAGTCCAGTTTATGCCTCTTGTCCTGGTGTAATTATTAATAGTGGCCCCTTTCATTCTATGAATTGTCCTTTTTTGGGTGACAAGTTCTGGGGCCACCTTCCTGGGATGCAACAATTTCACTCACGGTTATACATCCCAGTGAAATCCTTGGGTCCATAGGGACCTGTATGCAATATTCACGGCATCTGTGGAGGTAACTGGATTATCTATCCTGGGAGGGAACGCAGGTGACACATGTTAGATACACACACAGAGGATTATGCAGGTGAGAGGAGGAATCGATTAGATGAACGTGCAGCAACAGGGGTGGATGATAAAAGCAGCACTGAGTGGGGGGAGAAAAGAATCAGGAGATACACAACCTTATAGCATTTATACAAATTTAAAGTATGCGTATGTAAAACAATACACATTTTGCAAAAAATACCTATAAACAAAGAGATACACATTCATCACCTTAGGACGATGAGGAAGCGGAAAATGGGAATAAAAAGGAGTGATTACAACATAAAGAGCTGGATTCAATGTTAACAGGTAGAATCTTCTGTGAAAGTTCTCTGGGATAAATGTTCAGTGAGTCATCCATTGCTCTCTCTCCATTGCTACCATTTGCTAAGAACTCTCAGTGCTATGCAGAGTCACAAAGGAGAACATTCTGGTTGATTCAACCACATTGATGGAATAAAGATGTTGATTGAGCCCTGCTCCGTGTCAGACGCTGAGGCAGACACCAGGGAATAAGGGCAAATGTCTTCAAGGAGCCATAACCAAGTTCCTGCCTTAAATTAAAACACTTTTACTAACGAAAGTCTCTCTTTGATGTAACCAACCATAACGTAAATATCTGGACCCAGTAAGTCTGGTCTCAAATGTGTTGCGAGTTGGTGCGGTACTTAGAGAGAATAGAGTCCATTCATCACGCAGGGGAAGCTTGATTCCTGAGCAGTGTTTTAAAAGAGGAGGAAGACGTAGTTGCTGAAGACGGATATTCCTGATTGAGAAAATGAGAGAAGCCAGGAGAGAATGGAAGTGTTTCTAGGGGCGGCGGGAGCAATGGGAGTGAAGGGTAACAGAGGACCTGCTTGGCTAGAGCAAAGGCCAGCCTCTCTCAGATATTGCAGGAATCAACAACAGAGATAAAAAGCTTTCCTGGCTGAGAGCACCTTGAAATCCTTAATAAAAGGAAGTTTTCGTTTGTTTCAGGAGGCACTCAGAGGACAAGAGCAGGAAATTTATGGCATCGAAATGACACTTGAAGGATGATCCTTCTCTTCAGCTTGCGTGGAACAGCCTGGGGCAGAGAGATTAGAGGCATTTGTTGCAGTTTCATGGAGCCTAGTAAATAATGCTTTTCTTCCCCATCCCAGTTCTGAAACAACTGAGAAAAAAACCTGAAGCTTTATTGCTGACAAAGCCACTACTGGGTATTGTGGCCTAGATCTGTGGACATCCTAAAACTGCATCCCAGAATTAAACCAAATGCGCCACCTTGCAGGAGGCAGCCCTGCCCCAGAGGGTCTCCAGGATGGGGCCAGGCCCTACAACACAGACGGCTTGCAGGGGCAGAGCAGTCCTCTTTGTCCGCAGGCTGGCTCCCCAGAGAAAGAGAGAGAAAGGGCCAGACTGCATGTGACTGGGTCCTCCTTCCAAAAGCATTGGTCAGATCATGTGAGGCCTTCTCCATTGAGGGGACGCGGGCGCCTGACCTGTTACCCTCATGGAGCTCCCTCAGAGGGAAGGAAATAGCCTGTCTTCCACGTGGAAGCAAAGTCTTCCTTAGTTATGGGATCTTCTCAGTTGCGAGTTCTAGAAAGCTATGGCCGGATCTTGAGACAAAGGGAAGAGAACAGATGACACCAGAGTTCTGAGCTCCGGAAGAATCACGGAACCCAGTTTGTCAGCATTCCTATCTGTTTCATCCCCACCTGCCAGTTAGCCCTCGTCCTAATGTCTAGAAAACAGAGGATGACAACCCTGCGACGCTCCACTCTGGGACTTCAAATAGCCTTTTGATTGTGGATGGGCTGCTTTGTTTTTTCTTTCTTAAAAGTACTTACGAAATGAAAGCGAGTCTCAGGAAATGCATGCCTGATGGCCCACACTTGCTGTAGGTGGGCCCAGGAAGAGAAAGGTGCTCTAAGATGGTCAGGTGCCTTTGGAAGAAAGCTGCCTGGAATGACGGTGACTCTGTGCCCTCTACCCGCGCAGTCTTCCAGGTCATCTCTGTGGACCCTCAGAGGGGGGTTTTGGCAACAGCAATGAGCAGTCAGAATTGGCGGTGGACTGAGATGGTGGGACACTGCCAGGCTAGATGCTAAACACAACTGTGCTGGAGAGGAAATGTGCAGAAACTGGAAGCCACTCTTTCTCATTGAGTGAGCATGCGCGAGGAGGAAAGGGCAGAAGAGGGGCTGTGCAGACAGCTTGGGATGGCGCCAGGGCATCAGCACGGAGAGGGCCTGCCGGGAAGGACAAGCTGTGGCCAATCACTCAGGGTGTAGTGTCCACCACAAACGAGGGGACCCCTTCCTCAAACATCCCTTAAGTCTAAGACATTGAGTTACAACTGTGACAATTCCCAAAATGGAAAGCATGACCAGAAGGACTGACTTCATGTATGCACAGAATGGAAAGACGGTGTGGCAAGGCCTGGGGCCAGCCTGTGTGTTTTCTACCACATCCAGACACGTGGAGAGCAGCCCCTGCCAGCAAGGTCATGCCGGCTGTGACAGCACTTGAGAACTGAGTGGGGTGTCACATGGCACCAGGTTGATCCCATGTGTACGACGCATAATCAAGCACCTCTAAATAAACACAGCACCTGGCAGTGGATGTACACACCCAGCCTGCAGACGTGTTTTGTCTGGTTTGCAGGGTGTTTTGAAAATTTTTGTAACTCATTGCTAGCATTTAAGAAGTGGGAGATTTCACAGTAAAATCTGGATTTCAAGCTTTTCTTGAAAGTTAGATGTGTGGCAGGACAGGGCCCACATTCCAGCATGGCAACAGCCATTGGCAGAAGCTGAGAGGCGGCCAGACCGTCCTGCCTCTTCAGTGACCACTGTCCTTCAGTCTGGCTGCTTCCCTCCTAGGACGAAACTGCCGGCTGCCGCTAGCTCTGTGTCTGCCAGCGCGGGCTGCAGGCATGTGCCGACAGTCATGGTTAATGGCGGAGTCGGGACCAGCTCCAGATCTTACAGTGGTCTTTGGACTCCACCACCCAGCCATCCATGCATTCCCAATCAAATTGTTGGGGGTCACTTGAGGACCCAGTCTAAAGAGGTGGCTTGGCATTGCAGATTGGCGAAGTGACAATGCCGATTTCATGGAAATTCATGGGAAATCTTGTAAACCCCCAACAGCCAAAGGCCAAGTTTTATGAAGTGTAAACTTTAGGGGTTTCATCTGTCTTGCTCCCCAATACAGCTCATTGCTTGACAAGGAGTCGGAGGGCAATAAATATTTGTTGAGTGAAGTATATGGTCCATGTTTCAGCCTAAAGCATTGCTCAAGATGTTATAAAGCTGAGTACATTCTGGAGTGAGTCCTTCTGCTACTTGGTAAGATCCAGCCGGGTCAGCCAACATTCATCACCTGCCACAGAAATTTGTCTGCCTGATTCGCAAACGGCTTTTTAAAAAAAATTGTTAGGCGCCGGTTCTCCAGTTTACATGTCATCTTTAGGATCCAGACATCTAAAGCTCAGTGAAATATCGTAGTCACAACAGAGAGCACACAGGGCTCTGTGTTCTATTCGGTCCCATAAATATTTACTGAACTCCCATTATGTGCAAGGCTGTGTCCTAGGAACTCGAGACACCGAGAAGCAGACGCTAGCCTCACCTTCAAGGAGCTCACAGTTTTTGAGTCAACGGCAATCCAAACGGATGCTAAAACCATTGTGCCACGCTGGGCATTTCCGGCGCACGAACTGCTTGCTTTATTGTTAGCTTTTGACCATTCAAAAAGAAAAAGATGAAAGAAAAAGAAATTTATGATGATTTTTAAATGTTTACTGTTTATGTTCTGCAAGCAAACACCTAATGAAGAAATCTAATTTACTTGGGAGATAGGTTGTTTCACATAAATGGATTTTTTTTCATATAAAACATTAAACCACACAGTGGGGAGACAGGAACTCCAGGAGGAGGGCTGCTGGGAGGCTGGGGGTAGGTGTGCTTTACTGCTTTCTTTCTCTTCTTTTTTTTTTCCTTTAAACAAAATCTGAAGATAATGTGATAAAATATTACTATTTGTTAAATCTGGATAGTGGGTACATAGCTGTCTATTGAATTCTTTTCTGAAGGTTTCAAACATTTCATAATTTTTAAAAGTTACAAAATAGCATGTTTTCTGAACTTTCCTGAGAAAATGATCATTACGAACATGGATCAACGGCCTGGCTTCTACTTCGTGCCCTCCGGGCTCCCGAGCAACCCAGAGCTGTCTGTCCAGGCTACGTGACTCCAGTCGGCTGTACTTTGAGTTATTGTCTGTTCTGTGTAATTTTTCAGCCTCTTCGCTGTCAAGCATTGCCTCTCACTGCTGTCACGGTGTCTGCTTGTACCTTGCTCCCTCCCTCCTAACCTGCTGTGCCTGGAAAAAAGCTAATCAAGCCTGTTAGAATCCCAGTGAAAACTGGAATTAGTAAACTTTAAAAGAAACCCAGAGGGCCAGCCCGGGGGGGGGGGGGGGGGGGGGGCGGGGGGGGGGGTGCAGCAGTTAAGTTCACACGTTCCTCTTCAGCGGCTCCGGGTTCACTGGTTCGGATCCCGGGTGCGGACATGGCACTCGTTTGCAAGCCATGCTGTGGTAGGCGTCCCACATATAAAGTAGAGGAAGACGGGCAGGGATGTTAGCTCAGGGCCAGTCTTCCTGAGCAAAAAGAGGAGGCTTGGCAGCAGAAGTTCAGGGCTAATCTTCCTCAAAAAAATAAATAAAAATAATAATAAAAGAAACCCAGGAAGAATCTACAGAGATGAATTTTTTTAATATATTCTTTTCACCATCACCTGGTTTTCGATGGTGTTTTGGAGAGTTGGGATCTAGGCAGGTAAAGTGTTTCCCTGGTTAGCAATCCAGCATGCAGCACTCTGGTATATTGGAGAGAAAACTAACCTGAGTACTGTACACTGGCTTGAGTCCTAACTAGCAGTGTTCATTCATTCATTTATTCAACAAATATTTATTGAACATGTACCAGGGCGCCAGGCACTGTTCTAGCTGCTGAGGGCACAGCAGTGAACGAGACAGACAGGAGCTTCACTTCTTGTGGGGGAGATGGAAAATAAAGTCACAAACAGCAAGACTAGAGCAGAGAGTGCTAAGTGTCAGACCACAGTAAATCAGGTGACACGGCAGGGAGTGACCTGGGAGGAAACACTTCACCTGGGGAGGCTGAAGTGCTCTCAGAGGAGGTGGGGTTTGGGCAGAGGCCTGGAAGACTAGAAAAGCCCAGGCTGGCAGACAGCGGGGAAGCGCATTCCGGCAGAGGGAAGATCCAGTATGAGAGCCCTGAGGCACAGGACAAAAGCTAAAACCTGCGGGCGGGATGGGGGGTGGGGCAGACACAATCTGATATATTCTGAACCCGGCCTGGTAGGTCTGCTGGATTGGACACACAAGGGATGGAGGATGGAGTCAGGGGAAAGTGGGGAATTCAGGTTGACTCCTAGGTTTGAGGCCAAGCAACAGGGTGAATAGTGGTGCTGTGTGCTGAGAAGAGGAAGGCTGGGAGAGAAGCCGTTTTCGAAACATCAAGAATCCTGGAGACACCAAGTACAACTTGTTGCTCAAGAGAGAGGTCAGGGCTGGAGATGTTATTTAAGCCTTAGGATCAGATGAGATGACCCAGGAAGAGAGTGTACACAGATAAGGGCCCAGGAATGAGCTCTGAGCTAAGCCTGAGAGGTTGGGGGCGGAGGAACCAGAGAGGAGAGCCAGCCTCTCAGAGGAGGAAGCAGGATTCGGGGAGAGAGGAGAAAACAGAACCTCTAAGAACAGAATGTTCCCAGGGAGTGTTGCATGTGTCCAAGGCTGCTTAGGAGAAGGGTAAGATGAGGCAGAGAAATTGGGCCTCCGCATTTAGCAAGATGGAGGTCTCCGCCATCTTGACAAGATAAATTTGGGTGCAGGAGTGAGGACAATTAATTTAATCTCTGTGGGGCTATTTCCTCTGTAAAATGAGGGCACGAGAAGAGATGATGTTTAAGGTCCCATCCACTACCTCACCATATCATGTATTTTTAAGCTGGCCAAAAATTTGTTCAAAAAAACTCATAAAATGACCAGGGATAAGAAAATGGTAATAAAAGAAACTACGCTATTTGGGAGTTTATTGGTCAAACAAGTTCTGTGGTCAGGAGTACTGTATCACACAAAAAGTATTATAGCTGTTTATGCAAATTATCAAATAAGCCAAGGAAACAATGAAAATACAACACCTAGTGGCTAGAATTCTTCCCAGTGGACCCAAATTATATAAGCTGTACCATCAAAATCGTACCAAGAGGCTCCTTCTATGATATTGTCCCTTGAAGACCCTTAAAAGTTAATTTTGGACACAAGGCAGAGTGGCTGCTTGTCAGGCTGTGTGAGTCCTTATTCATTCCTGTGCTCTGTCACCCACAGCAAGGACCTGTCACCCCTCCAGAGGTCAGGAAGGAACATTAAATCATACCAGGGATTTGCATATTGAGTTCACGGGACTTTATAAGATGACACAAAATGCTTAGTTCTCTTTAACGATCATCTCTGCCACTGAAAAGCCTACTCAATGTTACATCTAGCATATTTATTATAAAATATTTCAGACCCACAAAAAGGTACAAAGGACGCTAGAAAGGGCACTGCGGCCACCACTCAGCTTAATAAAACATTCCTACCGCCAACGAGGCCTCCGTGGAGGTGTCATTCTCCCAGTCCTCCATATAGCCACTGTCCTGAATTTCTACCCAAGGTTACTGAGTCCTGAAAAATAACCTAAAGTCTTGTTTTGCCAAGAATATTCTATATATTTCCCTATGGCCTATTGACTGCTCTTTTGAAGTGGCTGAGGCCACAGCTTGTCCTACTCTTTGTGAACTCTTATTTATTGGTGGAGATTAACCTGGCACCAGGGTGGAGACAGGCTCCAAGCTGATCTGATAGGAAGCCTGCAATCAGGGGATGTGGATGTTCTGTGTGACTGCCCTTGTCCTTGACGCCGTGTCTAAGGGTACGGTGAGGGCTGCCTGGCCTCACCTTAGTGTAACCTCACCTGAAGAACCCCAAGCAATTTCCCAACAGCCTTGTGCCAGGCTCATGGTCGCCATAGGGTTTCCCTCCTGTAGCGGAAAAACTGAAACCCTGAAATGAGGAGCAAGTCGTTCAAGGTCAATAGCCAGTCTAAACAAGAGTAGGGAATGGTATCCAAGACATTCAGCTCCAGGTTTCCTCACTTCCTTCCACGGCGTTGATTATCAAATGTGAGCAAAACTACAGCATGGGAAGAACTTCACACAAAAGGGGTAAAGGGAGAGGCAAGCTAAGGAATATTCGTCAGGATCCTGCCACACCCTGAGTTAGCGGTTCTCAGATTTGGGTGCGTGTCAGACTCACCCAGGGACTTGCTGAAGATGCAGATCCCAGGGTGCATCTGAGACTTATAGACCCATGATTCCAAGAGGTGGCTCCATGAGTGATTCTAAGGCACACCAAGGTTTCAGTACCACTGTCCTAAGCAATTTGTAGAGATTCCCTGGCCTTCAGTCCCCTGTGTGTGTGTTGGGGGTGGGGAGGGCTGGAGAAAAGTTTAAGTTCTAAAGTTAGGTAAAAATAAATTACCCTTGGAAAATCCCCTGAAAACACTCCTAAAATACAGTATAAAGGTTCTTTTTTATTTTTTGTAAAGATTTTATTTTTCTTTTTTCTACCCAAAGCCCCCTGGTACATAGTTGTGTATTTTTTCAAGTTGTGAGTCCTTCTAGTTGTAGCATGTGGGACGCTGCCTCAGCGTGGCCTGATGAGCGGTGCCACGTCCCCGCCCAGGATCCCTCCGAACCAGTGAAACCCCGGGGTGCCGAAGTGGAGCCTGTGAACTTAACCACTTGGTCGGGGCGGCCCCCAGTGGAAAGGTTTTTGGGGGAGTGGGGGGACCCTGTACAGTAGCATTAAATATAATATGTAATGCTTACAGAAATGTCAGATAACTGAGGAAGGCATATGCAAAATATGACTTGATGCTATTCTAACACAAGAACACCAGATACTATCATCTCCAGTCTACAGATGGAGAGGTGGGAGCTCAGATGAAGCAGAATCCAGACTTAGCTCTGCTCGCTTCTGAAACTCGAGGTCCTTTCACTTTACCACCCTGTCCCTGGCCAGCTCATTTTCTCCATTCCCCTGAAGGGGAAAGTTCAGAAATGCTCCAGAAGGTCTCTGGGCCACTGCTATTTCAAACATCCAGTTTGGAAGACAATATACCATCAACTGGGTGCGATAAAAGATTTCTTAGAGGCACACCCTATCAGCAGAGTGGGGGACCAGAAATGGCTAAGAAGGCTGCAGGCAGTGATAAGGGGGGAGAGAGCAGGCTGGGGGTAACCTGTCCCACCTGAACCATTATCCCTGTAGCTTATTTAAATATCTTTCATAGTTTCCTTCCTACTGAAGTTAACTTTACATCTTCATTGTAATAAAAAGGAAAGTCAGAGGGAACAGACTTGCCTGGATACAGGACATCTCAGGAAAAGCCTCCCTTCTTGCCTGGACCCCTGAAATGCCCTGGACCTGCCGCTGCGAGAGGGTCACAGGTGCTGGCTGACAAGGGTTCCCCAGAAGCAGTCTACCCCCAAGACAGACTAGGCATTAGTGGCAGGCACAGCCTGTGCTAAGCACTTTGCATGCATTATCTCATTTAATGTGTACAAGCCCATGTAGGGGGTGCTACTAGTACCCCCAGGCTACAAATTGGGAAACTGAGTCCTGGAGAGTTTGGTGCTTTGCCCAAAGTCACTCATTACTCTCCGCACCAGGATAGATTTGAGTGCGTACTGCGTGTCAGGCTGTGCCTAGGCATCTTACACGTATTAATTCCTCGAATCTTCATAACAACCCTAGGAAATAAGCGCCACAGTTTGCCAGATGTGAAAACCAACGCACAAAGGAGTTAATAACGCGCTCAACTCACACACGGAGTTAGTGGCGAGCCCAAGAAAGGAATTCCGGAGAAGCTGCGGTCTCAACCCTTAGCCTACATCCCAATACCCTGGAGGGTTTGCAGACAGACTGCTGGGCCCCAGCCCTACAGACTCTGACTCCTAGGCTTGGGAGCAGGCCCTGTGAATTTCCATTTCTGCCAGTTCCCAGGTGATGCTCACACTGCTAGTCTGGGAAGCACGCTTCGAGAACCACTACTCTTGAGCTGGCTCTCGTAATCACTGCGCGACAAATGCTACCGGCCATCAAGGCCCATGTGTTTTTAAAAATTCCTCTTGAGAGCCATTTGCAAAAAATTTAAAAATAATTCCTAGAATTTCTCCCTACGGCGACTTTTGCTAGAGCTCTGTGCTAGTCAAGTCAAAGGATGCCACAGATGTGTCCTTTAACCAGTGTTCGGCGATGGAGCGTCTTCTAGGCTTGTGTCCTTCTCGGCCGAATCCGAACGCGGAGGCCGGCCGGCCCCATGCAACGAGGCACAGAGGCCAGGGACGGCCGCCCCAGGACCCGGGTTCTCAGAACCCGCCTCGATCCCGGCGCAAGGACATCCCAATGCCCAGACCACGCAGGCAGCCTCACCCCAAAACGGCCCAGCACCTCCCCTGCGGCCGCCTGCTCCTCCAGGTTTATTTACATTTTCTTGTTTTCCCTCTGTCCCCTGTGGAGCGAATAATCTCACATCTTACATCTGCAATCAGGAGTGGAACCAAATTCGGCAAAGTTCTCCAAGGGCAAGGGGACAGGCAGAGGGGAGGGAAAGATCGTCGCGATGGAGAGAGACTGCGGGGCGGGTGGGGGGCGGAGGGCGCCCCCGCCCGGGTCTCCAAGGCCCTCGGGGGCGCCCGGGGGGGGCGCGGGGGAAGCGGAGGGCGCCCCGGGCGCGGGCGGCGGCTGCAGCCATTTTGCGCGCCAGGCGCACCTCGCGGGTCGGGCGGGGCGGGTAGGGGCGCGGCCCCGGGACCCCGCCCAACCAGGGACTCTCGGGAGCGCGGGCGGCGGGCGCACTGCGCGGACACGCCGACAGCGGGGAGAGCAGCCGTTCTCTGCAGGCGCCGCCGGTGAGCCCGGCGGGTGGCCGGGGTTGGCGGGCGGAGGGGCCGGGCCGGGCCAGGGGCTTCGCGCCGCGCGGAGGGGACAGTGGCTGGGACTCGACGACAGGTGTGGCGGGGCCGGCCCGGCGGAGGGGCGGCCCGCGCGCAAGCCCCAGACCGGTGGTCCCCGAGGGGTTCAGGGTCCCGGGGTCTCCGGCTGGTGGGGTCCCCGCCTAGCCCTCCGCGCACGGCTCTCCCGTTCGGCCCAAAGAAACGGCAGGTGAAGCCGAACCTGCCGAGTGTGGCCGCCCCCGCTGCTCCGCGACCTTTCTCTTTCCATTCTGTCCCCTCATGTCCCCGTTCCAAAGTGCCAGCAGAGCCTGGGCTGCGTGCACGCGCCCCCCAGCCTCGCCCGGCCGGGCAGTCCTCGGCCCCTCCCGGGCGGGGACAGTTTTTTAAAAGTGTTTCTCAAAGGCTTGACGGTTGCGGTTTCAGCCCTGGGGCAAACGGTTGCTTCACAAAGTGAAACTTGCTGTTTGCTGGGCTCCCGGCTGGCTTCCTGGAAGCCCCGAAAATTACCTCGGGGGACCCCCGCCCCGGCGCCCCGGTCCTCCGACCCCTCCCGCCGGGCTCCGCACCCCCCAACCCCGCACCCTTCTCGCCGGGCCCGCCCACCAGGCTCCCTTCCCGCCGCCCAGGTCCCCCACCCAGGCCCTGCACCCCGACCCGCGTGCTCCCCTCTCCGCCGGGTCCTCGCGCCCTCTCCCCGCCTGGTTCCCGCCCCCTCCCCCTCCGCACCGGGTCCCTCCCCACCGGCCCCCTCCCCTCCATACTGGGTCTTGCCCCCTCCCTGCCGGGTCTCCCCCGCCCCCTCCCCACCAGCCCCGTCCCCGCGCCCCCTCCCCTCCAGGTCCCCGCGCCCCCTCCCGCTTCGCACCGGGTCCCGCCCCCTCCCCGTCGAGTCCCCGTGCCCTCCGCCCTCCCCTCCCCTGTCGGTCCCCATCCCCCTCCCCGCCGGGTCCCCGCGCCCCCGCCCCCTCCCGGTCCCCATCCCCCTCCCCGCGCCCCCACCCCCTCCCCTCCCCTCCCCTCTCCTCCCCTCCCCTCCCGGTCCCCGCCCCCTCCCCGCCGCCCCCCCCGGGCCCGCCCGCCCGGCCCGCGTAATTGCAGGTTGGGCGGTGACTCATCCCGGCGCCCGCCCGGCCGGTTCTTAAGCGGCGGCGCGGGAGGAGGCTGCTGCGCGCTCTGAAGGGCTTCCTGTGCCTCCAGGTCCCGAGAACCGTCTCAGCCGCTGCTGGAGAGTGCTGTTTCCAGGGGAGTGAGGAAAACCCAGCAGGAACCGAAAATGCCGAAACCAGTAAGCACCCCAGCTTCCGGGCTGGCTCGGAGGCTTCGGGCTCCGCTTCCAGTGGGAGTTACCTGGGCGAGGTGTGGGGGCAGGGTTTTGCAGCCGGCTAAGAGGGCGGGAGCAGGGAGTTGTCTCCCCTCTTTGTGATTTGTTGGTCCTTTCGTGGAACTCCTGAAGAAGACACGGTTTTGATGCTTTTCTCTCTACAGTCTTTTTCTTTGCGAGCCCCGCCCCTCCCGTAGTTATGGTCTTCTGTAAAAATCAGAATCCCCTTTTACACTGCTTCGGTCTGTTTCAAAAGTGCATTCTAATGCAACTTGGAAGTTTCTTGAAAAGTTGTCTAAATCGCGGGAGAGTCAGGTGGCGTCCGAGGGCGCACACCAACTCGGAGTGCCTTCAAGTGTCCGGAGCCAGAGGCACCCCAGATCTTCCTCTGGCGCTCTAGAGGACATCTGGCAGAGGAGACGCGGTCTTTCTGGCGCGCAGCTTCGTTCCAGGCCATTGTACCCCGGGGCAGCCTGTGGAGCTGCGCTCTTCGCCCGGGAATTCGCTGGTGGCAGCAGGATTCCTATCTGAGAGAGTGTACTAATGGACTTGAATTGCACATGAAGGCGGGCAGCCCTGCGGGGTGATAAGGAGGCCGCTCTCTGGTCGGGCCCTCCTGGTAAATAGCAGAAACATCAGCTGATGTCTGTGCCGCTCTGTCCGCACCTCTGTCCCCTTCAATCTGATTTTGTTGCATTCTCGGTTAGATTGCTGGCCAGGCCTGGGGTGTTGTGGCTGTCATTTAAGTTATGGGACCCAGACAGGTTCTTTGTGACCCACGTTTCTTAGGAAGTTGTATCTGTTCTGCCTGCTTTTAACACAGGTAAACTGCTGACTAGACATTAGAAAGAGAATTTAAACTTTAATCGAGTTTTGAAGCACGGTGTAGAAAATACGTGGATTCATTAGAAATTGCAATAAAAGATTTGTGTGGCACTTCTATCTAGTTTTTCAAACAGATTGGTCCCGTAGTCGATGCTTTATGTGCCTTTTCTACCATTAAATGTCAGATTTTCTGAAAGGTTTTTATTAGTGAAGTCTTATTTTACTGTTAGATTAGATCAATTATTCTGTTAATATACTAAAAGATTCAGAAGCAGGTATAGTTTTTGCCTAACTTAGATCCTCAAGGTGATTCATTCATGATGCAGAAAATTTTTTTTCCTGCACAAAATTAATTCTTTTCATTTCCAACTTGCAAGTGGCGCATGACATCCAGGCTTTACAATGCCTGTGATCTAAAACTGACCCAAATACCTCCCCTTACTCGGGGCACAGCCCTAAGCAGGATGATGCAGAGTGGTCAAGAGATTGGCTGCCATTTCCTGGTGTGGTTTTCTTCATTTCACGAAAAGAAAAGATGCAGAGTTCAGATTCTAAGATAGCACTCAGAAAAAAGTTAGGAAACCAGTTTGCAGTCACTACTTATTTCTCATGATGAACTGTAATTTCTTTTATTCTTTTTCTCATTTCTTTTTTTGTTTTATTGTAGTAAAATATGCATAACATACAATTTGCCTTCTTAACCATTCGTAAGCGTACAGTTCAGGGACATTCAGTACATTCACATTGTTCTGCACCCATCACAGCATCCATCTCCAGAACTTACCCAAACTGAAACTCAGTCCCCATGAAACGCTAACTCCCTGTTCTCCTCCTCCCCAGCCCCGGGCACACACCCTTCTACTTTCTTTTGGTTTTTTTTTTTTTTGAGGAAGATTAGCTCTGAGCTAACATCTGCTGCCAATCCTCCTCTTTTTCCTGAGGAAGACTGGCCCTGAGCTCACATCCGTGCCCATCTTCCTCTTCTTTATATATGGGATGCCTGCCATTGCATGGCTTGCCAAGCGGTGCCATGTCTACACCTGGGATCCGAACCGGAGAACCTTGGGCCACCGAAGCAGAACATGCGAACTTAACCACTGCGCCACCGTGCTGGCCCTGTACTTTCTGTCTCTATGAGTTTGACTACTCTAGGTACCTCATATAAGTGGAATCACACAGTATGCTTCCTCTTGTGACGGCTCATTTCATTTAGCATGATGTCCTCAAGTGTCATCCATGTTGTAGCATGTGTCAGAATTTCCTTCCTTGAGTAAGTCTCTCTTTCTGTTTCTTAGAACAAGTGTGTTTTAGTTTCATTTGGCTTTAAAGGTCTTTTATGGTGGATCAAAAACTTAGAAAATGTTCTGACAAAGTGAAGATACTATTAAGAAAGGTAGTAGCAGCTATCACCTTCTATGTTAGGTTTCCAATGACCAGAGGAACATTTGGGAAGACTATATATTTTATATAATATCTACAGTTAGCATTTCCAAACCGTGTTGTGAGGTCTCCTTTTAGGTGAGCTGCAGCTGTGTGCCATGGAAAGTTCCTACCTTTCCCCTTCGTGGTGGGGGAGGGTGTTGGAGATTTTTGCCTTGTAAAAGAAATATACTAAAGCCTTTCTTGAGAATTATATTAGGGCCACCCCACAGGTCACTGAGAAGGGCTTAGCGGTCTGCACACATTTGCGTATGGTACTTCTAAGGCGGTTACAGAGTATCTGGTTCTTGTTACTGATGTTTTTTGCTGCTTCAGTAGACCTTACAGCTGAAGCTTCCGACAGATGTGTCCTTTAAACACAGAGTTATTGGTTCTTATTGTTCAAGGCCACGCTAAGAATTTTGTTGAGTGGTTTCGTGTGATTTCATTTTTAACAACAGGATTATGGGCACACACTTACCTATGAAGGTGATACATCTGAAGAGTTGCAGTTTGGTCCTTCTACCTGATCCCTCGCATTGGGCGGGCAAAGTAGTTTTGAGTGATTTGTCTAAAGTGAGTCAGTGGGTGACTTTATTCGTAAAACGGTTTCAATGAAATAATAGTTATTTGCTGCCTTTTCTCTTCATACCGCTTTCTCAGCTGACCACTTGTTGAAAACATTGTTCACTCATTCAGCAAGCAGGTGTCGTGCAAGCTCCGAGCGCAAGGCACCGGGAACCCCACAGGTAGGTGAGACAGGTCTTGTCCTCCAGGAGCTTATAGCCTGGGACCCGAGCCCAGACGCCCGCAAATGCCGAAAGAGGAGCTGGAAAACTCACTGAGCGCCATCAAACAGGGCAGGAGGCGCCACAATGAAGAACAAAACCTGGTGGGGAAATGGGAGAAGTAACGCTCCAGCTGCCTCTTGCTGGAGGCCCGTGGGTAGGATTTGATCCTCCCGGGCCGCAGGGGCTGCTGTGGCCCATTGTCTGGTTTTGCTTTTCCCACAGCTGCGTTGGGGCTCTACTCATGTGTGACTGGGAGACTTCCAAGCAGGATGATTTGAGATCCAGAAGGCACCACGCCCTCTGTTCGGCTGGTCTCCGTGGCCTTGTGGGTCCCTGTCCTCTGGGAGAGGCGTGGGTGGGGGTTTGTGCTCCGGGAGCTGGCTCAGGAAGCAGGCCTTGTGCCCATGGCTCAGCGGAGGGTGACTGGAGCGCCTGCCTCCTCTCTCCCCCCACACTTGCTCTCTTCATTGGGATAGAAAGGAGGCGTGGGGCGTTAGAAAGAAAAACCAGGGCTGGCCAGCTCAGGAATGCATCGGGTGTTGCCTTCAAGGCCTGGCTCTCTTCAAGCTGTTTTCTGGGAAGTTTAGAGCTGAACTGCCTCTAAGTGGCACCAGCCGATGCCTTAGCCATTCGTTGCTAAAGCGTCGCTATGGAAGTTTCTAGAATAAAAGATTTTCCCTTCAATAGGAAGACTCTGAACGTGTGTTCAAAATTCTGCCCTATGCCCACATTGTAAGATAATTTCTGAGATAACTTTGCCTCTCTGGGAATGCATCGCCTTTCCCACTAAATATTTTAATAGGGGCAGAATTTACTGAATATGCTGGTACATTTTCCATCCCCGCCCCCCGAGTTGAGGAGGACACATGGGATCTATTTTCTGTGTACCCCTCCTCCTTCCCCATGGGCAGATGGGGAATTAGGTCTAAGATTTTCCCATGTGGTGGTGAGAAGTGCTGGCTAGGATTAGTCATTTGTCATGATCACACTGTGAGGCACAATGGATCCATTTGTACATTCATCCATTAGTCCAGCAGACGTTGCTGCATTACTGTGCTCGATGTTGAGGCTACCACGATGAGCAGGCACAGAAATAGTCCCTGTCATCATGGATTTCCAGTCTGGTGAGGCAGACAGTAATCACAGAATGACTTGAGTGTATATAATGACATGTGGGTGATGGTGCTGGTTGGGGGGAGTGCAAAAGAGGGAGGTCAGAAGTGCACGCCTGCGGGGGTGATGACTGTTGAGTGGTGTAAAGAATGAAGGGGTGTTCCCTAGGTGAAGGAGGGAGGCAAAGAACATACTAGGCAGAGGGAACAACTTGTGCAAAGGCCCTGTGGTAGGGGAGAGTAGGATGAGTTAAGGGCTCCAGAAGACCAGTATGACTAGAGAGGAAAACAGGGGCCAGCTCTGCAGAGCCTTATAGGCCATACTCGGACATTTCTGAGCTTAACTCAGGGGGCAGCACTGAAGAGTTTCCACCGGAAGGAGGTGACCTGATCAGATTTGCCTCTTGAAAGGTCACTGCAGCTGCAGGATGAGAATCAGTAGGAGGCAATGGAGATGGTAGACTGTTGGAGTCGCCCAGGTAAGAGGTGATGATAGCTTGGACCAAGGTGGTGCAAATGGAGAGAAGAGGGTGTCTTTGGGAGGTACAGTTGATAGGGCTTGGTGCTGGATGGGTGTGTGAGGGCAGAGGGCGATGTTGAGGCTGACTTGTGGTGTCTGGCTTGCATAACTGGATGGATGGTGGTGCCATTCACTGAGATAAGGAGCCTGGAAAAGGCCCAGGTGTGGGAGGGCAGCTTGAGAGTTTGGTTGGTACCTGTTAATACATTTGCGACTGTGATGGATGAAGGAAGTGCTTGGCTTCTTTCGTTATCATAGCTGCTGCCCCCTCAAATACGTACAGATACCAGACTTCTTACAGTATTTTTAAATCCACGTAAACTAAAAGTAATCCAGCAGCTGGGTATGTTTCTCCTGAGTGTATGCACCTGCTGTACACGCATAAGTTAAAAGGCAGGGTTCATGTAGGGCCGTGTTCTCAAACTTTGGTGTACATAATTATCTGGAGATTTAAAGATTCCTGGGTCCCTCAGGACTCAGTGCTGCTGACTCCCCATCTTAGGGGATGTGCTTTAGGTAAGCTCTCCAGACGATTCTCTCATACCCCAGTGTTTGGGAACCGCCAGTTTCATAGCAAAAGAGCAGTTTTTATATAATCCTTTTGCTTAGACCCCAGCAATGCAGTGAGGCCCTCTTGGTGGGGTTGATACTGGTGGGTGTGTGTGAGCAGAGACCGGAGCCTGTGCTGTGTTCAGGGAGCATGGAAGCCTCGTGGGATTCCAGAGCGGCCGTTCAGACGAATGCTTCCGCGGGTTGGGGGTGGAAACACAGCTGCCTTCTTCACGTTGCAGCTTAAACGCCGTGGGTGCCATCACTGGTATTTGGAATGTGGCTGGGGTGGGAAAAATCAGATAGCTGCATGGGGACCAGACTCCAGAAAGACAAGACCCTCGAAGATGCACGATAGAAGCACTCTGATTTGAGCTTCTCTCTGCAAGGAGTCCAGTTCAGAGCTTAATTTGGCAGTGACCAAGTGGTCTCTCAAATTTTGGCTGTCTTTGTTTTTTGGGGTTTTTTTTTTTTTTTTGAGGAAGATTAGCCCTGAGCTATCATCTGCTGCCAATCCTCCTCTTCTCTTTGTTTTTTAAAGGGGAGAAAGAGGGTAGACATTTTCTGTTAAATGGTAGGGAAGAAGGAGATCCCACTTCTCTTTTGTGTCTCTGTCCTTCCACACTGGGCTCTCTTGTTCGTTACTGTCCTAAACAATAATATTGTGATTTCTAATAAAATTTGGAGTAATTTTATTAGTACTTATAGTTTGGGAAAAGAAAACAGTAGCACTATTCCTAGTGAATTATCATAATTCTTTAATTCTTTTTTAACAGACTTAAACTCTTGTGTATCTTTGACAATTTTGAGATTTTGGGGATGATTCAGTGAGCCTGCTTTCTTAGTTTTTTGACATTTCAACTCTCTAATGTGAAGCAATGAAATTCAGTCTGTTTTCAAAATCAGGGATTGCATTTTGAGTTATATGTTTTATATTTTATTTCATTTCAGAAGTAACGTCACTTGGGATTCTCCAGTTGTTCCAATTAGTTTTTAATTTAAAGCACTAAATGTGTTTGCCACTACTAATTAAATACGGAGTATTTATTGAAGAGACCAGAGAGTTGCATTATTTTCCTTCTTAACATACTTACTCTCCATGCCTGTTGACATAAAGAGTAAAGATCTTATTCCAGACTTCCGTAAATAGTTTTTTTAAAGAAAAAGAAAAGCAGTGTGCTATCAGTGACTAAGAGACTTGTGACTAAAATAGAATGCTTGATATATAGTTAATGTTTATTATTTTTCCAAATAAAAATGCAAAGAGCCGTAAACAGAGCAGTTTCATAATTCATTTGCCACTTCCTTTGTCCTTCCGCAAACCATCTGGCTTCTGGGAACCTCAATTTTGTCATCTGTGAAATGGCAGCAAAAAGTTTTTAAATGAAAAGAATGTTTTGTAAAATAAACTAAGACAAAGCTTGTGTCTGTGGGATCCAAATTATTTCTCTTCAGTGCTGTAAGCTTTATGTATTTCTTGTGTGCTTTTTTTCCCTGGAAATATGTTTTACAAACTTTTCAGTGTAACCTGTAGCTAAAACTAAGGGTTTTAGTTGCGAGTTGCTATAAGCCAGGTAAAGTTTGTCAGTACATCTTTGATGGGAAAGAACAACATGAAATGTTCAGGCTATTGAGTAAAAGGGAACATTCTATCTCCTTTTTGTCTTCTGTGTCATCTAGTTGTCAGAATTCCCTCGTAGGCCACGTGGGTTCCTTCCTCGTTTACTGAAGTCCTGTTAGATACCATTATGTGCTAGATGCTGGGACTGTAAAAATAAGCAAGATAGGTTTTTGACTTGAAGGAGTCTCAGTCTACTAGGGGAATCAGATACTTAAACAAAGAATTGAAGTGAAGTATAGAAAGTGTGGTAGTAGAGTGACAAACAGAAGATTAAATGTGCCCTGGAGAGATCCAGGAAGGCCTCCCAGCTAGTGAGATGCTTCAGGTGGGTGTTGAAGGATGCATAGGAGCTCCAACGGCAAAACACACCAATTTTCTATTTTTGCCTGAGAGAAGATCAGTTTAAAACTGTACCAAAAAATTGTCATTTCAGATATTGTGAATAATTGTTTTTACTTTAGGAGGAGGTAGGGAAAGGCCACATCTGCGTGTGGCCCACGAGCTAGGAATGGTTTTTACATTTTAAAAGGGTTGTTTAAAAAGAACAAGAGCAGTTTTATGCAACAGACACCAAATATGGCCCGCAAAGCCTAAAATATTTACTGTCTGGCCCTTTACAAAAAAATTTGCCAGCCCCTGCTTTGGGATAAAAATAATGATTGTCAAGCATTTTTTATAACCTTGTATATATTTTATGACTAAGCTAATAGTATTTAGAAGCAGATCCACCACAGTGGTTCCAATTTTTAAAAAATTCAAAGAACAAAGAATCGGTTTCGTTAGCCAGGATGAAGCGCGTCGCAGGCTCTGAGCGGGGACTTGTTTTGTGAACACTGTCACAAGGAGAAGGCGTGGCTGGCAATGAGGTAATATTTTAAACACGGCTGGTGTTCTGGTGGGTCTGTTTCTATAGAGAGAGTGGTAGTATCTAGTGTCACACTGGCAAGCCATTATAGAATGACAGATTTCTGGCATATGCTAAAAGAAAGCAATTTGTACCTGATATTTGAGTTGGAAAGAGAATGTTACATAAACGAGTTGCTTTTTTACCACTGATCATTTAGAATGAACTTTGACCTCCTGTCATCTGTGTATGAATTTCTGACTGTAGATGGTTTTTATGGTTCAATCCCTGAGTGAGTGAGACCACTCTATCTAAAATAGAGCCAGCCCTGGGGGTCTGGGGGTTAAAATTTGCGCCCTCACCACCGCAGCCAGGTTCTTGTCCTGATGAGGGAGTCTCTTCTCCCATCTCTCGGTTGTCACACTGTGGCAGCTGTGCGTTGCTCTGATGCTGAAAGCTATGCCACTGGGATTTCAATTGCCAGCAGGGTCACCCATGGGGGACAAGTTCCAGTGGAGCTTCCAGACTAAGATAGACTAGGAAGGAGGACCTGGCCACCCACTCCCCAAAAACTGGCCATGAAAACCCTGTGAAAAGCAGGAGAGCCTTGTCTGGTGTAGCACAGGAAGGGGAGAGGATGGTGCAGAAAGACCGGGCAGGGTTCCGCTCTGCTGGACACAGGGGTGCCAGGAGTCGCAATCCATTCGACAGCACTAACAACAGATCCAAAATAGCGCCCCCTAACCGTCCACCCGCTTTATTTTACTGCATGAAACTTCTTTCTACTTAGAACCATGTTAGATACTTGTTTCTTTAGGTTCTGTCTTTCCTGGCCACAAAGCCGGGGGCGGAGTGGTTTGGAGGAAAAAAAGCATCGTTATCTGCTTCTAGAGCAAACTTGAAATTCTTGTTTTAGTGGCAGATAAACAGGAGGAGGAGGACCAAGTGGGTACACACACCCCCACCTCAGTGGGTGATCGTGGGCGAGCTGCTTCACCTCCCCGTGGGGAAACAGGATCCCCAGGACCACCCTGGAGAGGGGACAGCCCCTGGAAGCTCCTGCTGGCACCACAGCAGACAGAGTCAATGTAGAACTCCACTTGTAACTAGGAAATTCTAATCTGATTACAAGCTTTCACGTCTCATGATGGGCATTCTTTTTTTTTCTGACTCAGTAGACGTTTTCCTTATTTTCTGTCCTTTTGTTACCACGATGACCACTGCCCACATCCCGCCATAAAATTCATTTGTTCGTTCAGAAAATAGAGTACCTACTGTGTGCTGAGTGTTTAGTCCTGGGGTTACATCGGTGAACAAAAAGGGGGAAATACTGCTTTCCGGCAGCTAATAGGATGCCAGGGAGTGAGGAGGGCTGCTATCTGTTTCATCCGGCCTCCACCAAGAGGCTAAGGTACTTCTCTGTCCTTGACTCCATTGGGTGAAGAGTTAAAGCCATTGGGCAGAGTGACTTATGAATGGGCAGAATGTGACGTGTTCTGTTTATTTTTTGCTTTTTCATAAATCACTCTTGTGTTGGACAATGAGCCAAGGTGATATTTTTCCAAGAGCTTGTTTTCAAATAGATTTGGTGGGAAACACGTCCCCACTTGCCATCCCCGCTGAGATTCTCCCATCGTTTCTCAGGCACTGAGGTTCAAGGGAATTTGTTCCTTTTGAGTAATGTTACTGCACCATTACTGCATTTGTAGGTTTCTTGTAAAAGACGTTTTAGAACCATATCCAGCCCTGTTCCTTGTCTTTTTAAAGAGGAAATTGAACCACAAATCACTTGGTAAAAGCTTAGAACATATGTATTAGATTGGAACCACCTCTATTTATGAAAATATGTATGTTAGTATAGTATCCTTGTTAAAGTGTTTCATTGCCTCATTTAAATAATTAGGGACGTTGCTTCTCCTCGTTCAAGTATCTGCTTACATAATCCATTGCCATTTGGATGACACTCTTAGGTGGCGCTTGGCCGGGGAGAGAAGGTGGGGAACACTTGATGTTTATTAAGAAACTGGCCACACGGGGCAGTTTGGAAATAGAGTGTGATGACAAGGCTGCAAAGTGCCTTACAGGATTTAAACAAATCAGCTGTAAAAAGATGTTTTCGAGGGCTGGCCCCGTGGCCGAGTGGTTAAGTTCACACGCTCTGCTTTGGTGGCCCAGTGTTCCACCGGTTCGGATCCCGGGCGCAGACATGGCACCGTTCATCAAGCCATGCTGAGGCGGCATCCTATATACCACAAGTAGAAGGACCCGCAACTAAAAATACACAACTATGTACCAGGGGGCTTTAGGAGAAAAAGGAAAAACAAAATCTTTGGGGGGGAAAAAAAAGTGCTTTCGAGGTGATGGGGAAAAATTGAATATTGACTGAATTTTAAATATTAAGGAGTTTTTAGTTATGTTAGAAATGATAATAAGTGGTATGGCGTGTGTGTGTATGTGAATATATATATATTTAAAGGCCATTAGGGCTGCATGCTGAAGTTTTTACAAGTGAAATGATATATGGTGGCCTTAAAATATGCCAGCAATAAAAAATTTTTTTTTAAGCGGTGGAAAGAGTAGATGAATTACGAGTGCTAGAACGTAAATGGTGTCAGAGCTGGGTGAAAAGTACCTGGGGGTTCATTCTACTGCCCTTTCTACTTTTGTGAATGTTTCAAATCTTCCAAAATAAAGAGTTTATTTTTCAAAAGCGTGTTATAGGGGTGAAAGGGAAGGACACTGTCACTTTTCCAAATCACCAGATGCCTGAGTCTGTGAGAAGGAAGGTGGGAAGGGCCATCTGCTTCCCCTGGGACCTGGAGTCCTGGGCACGAGAGCTGAGACCCTCGCTCGGGGGGCCTGCCCAGCCCTGCCCACCCGTGGCTCCTGGCAAGCAGTTCTCTGTGGATTCCTGGAGTGGAACCACGGCTCCCTGGGAGACCGTTTGTGTTCTGATCAGAGGAGTGCCTCATGAACCCTCCTTGGGCCATCTCCCCCTCCACACGTGTTTTATTAAAGATCTCGAGTCAGGACTGCAGTTTACTTGGAAACACATAGAACTGTTTGTTCCCAGCCAGTTCCACTATTACTCTGTATTCCCACGATTGTTGTTGTTGTTTTTTTTTTTGGTGGAGGAGGGGCAGGGTGCTGTGACCCGAATGGAGATAGGTCATTGTCTCAATAGCAGCTTTCTCAAAGCTGCAAGTTGGAAGTGAGCATAATGAAGTGTGGGGCCTCACTGAGTGGCATTTCATGCACCCATTTTAAGAGATCCGTGTGCAGTCTGCGCTGGGGCTGCGGACGGGTGGGCGGAGGTGGGACCTGAAGGAGAGACAGCAGACCACGAGCTGCAGGAGTTGGCTGAGTGATAGGACGGTGAAGTGCACACCTGGTCTTCTTGCTCCCATCCTGTCATTATGGACATAATTATAACCCCACTCCAGATGCAACACACTTGATTGTTACAAAGTATAAATTGAAGAGCTACTTTTTTTTTAACTTAGTATAATTTCAGAAACACGGAGTGGTTTAAAGCATAACGTTTTGTTGAAGTTTGCTTTTTCAAGCAAATTTTGTAAGTTTACTGATTTAGTTTGCATTAGAAACAGCTATTGGGGTCTTACTCTCTATTTTCGAAAGTAAAGACCTTTGGGCAAGTTCAAATACATCTTGTCTAAGCTGCTTATAGGAGAAATGTTCTTTAACACTGCAAAGTATTACTGCACGTGTGATCTTAACTAGGGGCAAAGATTTGTGTCAGAAATGGCAGAAGATTTAAGTATGGTTTAGTTTTATGTCCTTCCTTAAAACAGTAAGTTAGCAAAGGAATTATGTTGTTTTGACATTTTCATTCTTTCGTAGGCTTTTCCCCCTGCCAGATTAGAAGGGAAAAACTCAGACTTCTAAATTTACAGAGGAAATAGTGCATTCCAGGTGGGTAGTGAAATTTAGTCTATGGGTCTTTAATTTCCTCTGTTTTATGAGCCTAGAATTAAAAACCACTGTAGCATGTGATGGCCGTCTTGGCCCTTTTTTGGTTTTTATGGCATCCTAAGTTTGTGCATATAATTAACTTCACTTTTCAGTGAACTAAATTGGTGCTGAAGTATGTATGACACATTTAGTAAAACTCAAATCACCTGTCACAGAATCAAGACTTCACAAGTTTATTAGATAAAGAGAAAGTGACCTTGACAGATTGTTTCTCTTGCCTGCCTTGGGATGAGAGAGAAGGATATGTAGATTATTTGTGTTTCTGGAAAGGAGTGGTTTCTTTGCAGAAAGTAGCGTTCTTTGGTTCTCTTTCCCTTTTCCTATGTAGAGTGATGTCTAAGCGTTCTAGTTTAGTTCCCATATTAAATTTACACACATAGTGTCTGTCATTCCCAGTGTAGGAGAAGTCAGTTCCTACTCACAAAAGGATCTTAAAAATGGGCAGCTGACAGGTAGCAGGAATATTTTTCAGAAAATGCCCCCCAGCATTTCTCTGCACCACAGACTTGGAACTTGGGTAAAAGGGAGGATGCTCAGACATCTGGAAGCAGTTTCTTACTGCCTCGGATCCCTCTTTCCGGAAGCTGTACGGTCTGTAGTCAGTGGGGAGGGCTTGGCACAAGCTGGTCCCAACTGTTTATAGTGAGGCAACTGGCTCTCTATTTAGTTTGACTGCTCAGAAAGTTCCCTTCTAGCTCTCAGATCATGATTTTTCTCTGGTTATAATCAGTACAAACAGGACTGGCTTGTCCGCTTTCTGTGTTAAGCAGGCTGGGCTGACAGGAAGTGGGTCTGGGGGCAGGAAGTGGCTTATTTTCAGAGGCAAAAGGAGCAGTTGAGAAAGACTTGGGATTTCATGACATGTTCTTGAAATTATGGGATGGACATTAGTTGATCCGGGTGCTTCCGTCATTTATATATCTGTTTCTACATAATTATCACCCTGGAATTTGGGAATACAAACTTTTCAAAAGTTTAAAAGCATTGACTTTTATTGAAAGGTACAGTTTGAGGAATAACATTTAAGAGCAGTACAGATATAAATATTTTTAGGGGCTGGTTACCAGAGGTTGAGAAAGTTGTATCAACCTCCCTGGGCCTGTTTCCTCAGCCTTTGAAAGAAGGTGGTCAGACTAGAATAACTGTATACCTCTCACCAAGCAGTACCCCCTCAGAGTCACCCTACAAAAGAGGGACACCTGGTCACTGTTTCAGTTTTCTACTCATAACATATACATGTATACGCCAGAGAAATATGGTATAAAATGTGACAATGTAGATACCCACAACATTAAAGTTACTTGGAAATTCTAAGACCCAGCTCTCAATGTTAATATTCTGCCCTTTACTGCGTATTAAGACTTTAGCTCTTACATTGCAAGCTTAGCCTATGGCGGGTGGAGGAGAGCATCTTAGAAAAGGAGGTGAGGGCTATGTAGTGTTAATTTTCATGACTAACTTTGTGACCCTCAAAATTCCTTACAGTGACGTCAAATTCTCTGTCAAATGAGGTCGGTGCCCACCCTGTGGTGTCATGATTCTGTGGTGCTCAGAGGCAGGGGCCTGGCACGAACACCCCCACTCCTCCAAGTTAGCTTATGTTTCCTAAAACTAAATAAAGGGGTCTGTGCTGAACCTGAACTAATCCACTTCTTGATTTATAGTAGAGTTAAGTTGGCTAGTTTGACTTCGAACTCTGTCCTTACAACCTTGCCTTTCCCTGGTAATCAGCACCTGGGCAAACACCAACCAATGACCTCCATTCTCCACCTCCATCAGAAGGGATGGGAGGGGAGGACAGGATTATTTCAATCCAGAAGATAATGACCTAGCCAGAGGCACTCGATTGTGGAAGATTAATTTAGTTTCTTGATAGATATAAGGGAATTGAAAGTCATTCTATTGACAGTCAGCATCCGTCTGCATGTAGCCCAGCTTGAATTTTCCTGCTGGGGGCATGACCACCCTCACAAGGATGGAATGTCTGGAGCTCCATGGTGGGTACCAGGAGACCAGAGAGCAGTCAGCACCAGCATCACCCAGTTGTTCTCAGTACTTCATATTCCGAGGAATAGCGGGACCGCCCATCCGTGATTCCTCGGAAAGTCCTAGAAGCATCTGAGAACAGTGGGCCAGCACTTTGGCCTCTATAGGAGTTGTCTGGAGTGGACTCTTGTCAGCTCTAACACTTGATGATTTTGTTGTCCCTATTACTAGGCAATAAAAGACTAGACTATTATCCTAGTATTGTATAATCCTATGAAAACTTTATCAGAATATGAATTTTGTGTCTGTCCTACCCATCTGTCTTGGTCGGTTTGTTGTGCTACAGACAAAATGATGATGCGTGGAATTTTTACTGAATTGTCTGCAATTTTTGTTATAATTAGTTCCACAGGCTTTTTATAAGATTTGCAGGCCTAGATGACCAGTGTTCTTTGGCATCTGAAAATGTTCCTAAGCCTAACCATCACGCCAGTTTCTTCACCTTCATTCTCTGTCTCTCACCTTGAAAGAGAAGACAATATAAAATGATGTAATTGCATATAGTTTAAACTTAAGATACAGAGGAGCTTGAAAGAAAGGAATAACAATATTAAAAGTGTTAATCCAGGTTTGCCGTATGGTTATTTTATTAGTAAGATGTGTTTGTACTGTTATTTCCACCTTCTCTAAAGGTCAGTAAACCTCAAGAGGTCTGTTAAGAGCCAGAGCTTACATGCTTGTCCCTGGGATTTCTCACTTTGAGGCCAGCTTGCCTTCGGGCATGTGGTGACCTGTTGCTGCTACTATTGGTGGGACCCCTTTAGAGAGGGGCCACTCCCTCCCAACTCTTGACTGACAGGTGGTGTCGATGTCTTTGCCAGTATGGTATCAAGTTATTGTGGCACATTTAATGAAAAACTGTTTTAAGGATCACATTTCTATTTTACTTGTCTCCTCTCTCTACAATAATGTTTTGATTTGCTTTTTTTCCCCTGAGGAACATTCACCCTGAGCTAACGTCCATTTCAATTCTTCCCCTTTTTTCTGTTTTTTTTTTGTGGGCCACCACCACAACATGGCCGCTAACAGATGAGCGTGGTGGGTCCACACTGGGGATCTGAACCTCGGCCGCTGAAGCAGAGCACGCTGAACTTAACCTCTAGGCCACCGGGGCTGGCCCTGTGCTGATATTTTGATAAATAACCTTCCCAAAGCAACATACTCGTTTTTATTTTGGCCTCTCTGTCCATGTCTGGGCTGCCTTTCTTGAATAAAAGTTGGACACTTCTGATTATATGCTTCTTAGAAACTATAACATTGCAAAATACAGTGATTGGATTTTCAGTGGCAACTGCTTTTATAAAATTTGATTGTTTGTATAAACTGTGTTACTGGCAGCAGTACTGCACATTTAACTGAGGCAGACACTCGTTTTCTGTAACAGTCATGCATCACTTAACGGGGATGCGTTCTGAGAAATGCGTCATTAGGCAGTTTCGTCACTGTGTGAACATCATAGAGTGCACGTACACAAACCTAGATGGTACAGCCTACCGCACACGCATGCTCTATGATGCTAATCCTATGGGACCACCACTGTGTGTGGTCCGCCATCCGCCAGAACATCGTGCAGCACATGACTGTATTTAGAAACAAAGTTATCTTTTAAATAGTAACCATTACTGGGACACCCTAAAAAGTGACAAGGAGGGAGAAGAGCTGAAAACAAAACACCCCTTTGCCTTTGGGGCTTTCCAGCTTTGCCGTCCTTGGCTGAATTCACGTGTCTGCATTTCTAACACTAAGCTGATTAAGGTTCGCTAAGTTACTGGTAATGTTTTACGGAGCTTGGTTATTTGTTAGCCAGCATTTGTGAAAAATGACCCCTGCGTGTCGGAGCCAATGCTGTGATTTACTGAGTTGGAGTATTGTTCATAGGGACCGATTTTTATCTTTCTCAAAGACAAGGAGATCAGAATCCAGAGAGACTAAAATAGGGTTCCGTGTGTTGAGATAATGGAGTTTCATTAAGAAAAACCTGTCTCTGCAAGTTTAGGTCTGTAACTGTACTCCAGGACTGGTGAACAAAAATTGAGGAAAGAGGTTTCCACATGGTGGAGTATGAAAGCCAGCAGTAGATACATGCATCTTGCCTAAAGGAGTTGTGGCCTTCTGCACGTTCAGGATGCTCGCCTCTTTCGCTGAGAGCAGGGGCTGGCCGGGTGTGGCCTCACCCACAAGCTGGGTAGAGCTGTAGATTTATGGGCCCATCCCAACCTTCTGAGTCAGTCTCTGGGCCTGTGGCCCAGGAAACTGTTTCAACAAGCTCTCCAGGTAATTCTCTGGCATGTTCCAGTTTGAGAACCGCCGCCTTAGGAGCATGGAAGTCCCAGGGCACAGCATGTAAGGTGTGACTGGCCGTATTTCCTGAGCAATTGCTAAGGGACACCAGACGGCAGAAAACATGTCTGGTATTGCCCTGTTTCCAGCAGTAGCCAGGGCTCTGAAGGGGTCTGTGTTAATCCAAGAAAGTCTCAAATATAAAAGTAGTCTTCAGTTAAAGAAGATTTTTTTTTGGTACTTAAATTGAGTGCTACCTGTGGCGTGCTCAATACCATCGGAGTTAAATGTGGAACAGATGACTTGGTCTCTGCTTAAAATTTAGGGGAAGAACATGATTTGCTTGGCAGAACCCCAGCAGCCTGGGCTCACACCTCTATTCCGTGGTGGGGCAGCTCCCCAGGGCTGTGGCCTGTCTGTAGAGCGAAGGAGTCGGCCAGAATTCTCGGCGGCTAAAATTACTGCTGGCTGCAGCAGAGTGTGAGCGTGGGAGTACAGGGCTCTGTTTTCTGCTGTGTTCTCATCAGTTTGCTTGGCAGCTGGCACCTTCCTCCTGAGAACATAGAATATTTTCATTTACTGCAACATAAGTGAAAACAGTAAACTTAAATTGACTTTTGGTTTATAAACATTCATTGTCTTCCATCTTTGTTTCCCCCTAAAATTTTTCTAGTCTTATCAATTTGAATACCAAATTGACCATAGATAATCTAGTTCGATGACATTGTTTTCTAGCTGTTTCATATTTACAATCACTAAAGCGACACAGCAAGTAGTAAGTAAGATGCTCCACCACGAAGTCCATCAGCTGGTGAATGGGTGGACAAAAGTGTTAGATCCAGACAGTGGAAGATTATTCGGCAATAAAAAAGGAGTGAAGCACTGCCCCATGCTACGACATGGATGAGTCTGGAAAACGTTATGCTAAGTGATGGGAGCAAGTCACAAAAGACCACATGTTATGTGATTCTGTTTATAAGAAATGTCCAGAATAGGGAAGTCTATGGAAACAGAAAGTAAGAGTCGTGGTTGCCAGGGCTGGGGCGAGGAGTGTTGGAGAATGACTGCTAATGGGCATGGGGTTTCTTTTTGGGGTGATGAAATGTTCTAAAATTAGATAGTGGTGTTGGTTGCGTAACTCTGTGAGTATGCTAAAAATCACTGAATAGCACATTTTAAATGGGTAATTTCGTGGTATATAAATTTCAACAAAACTGTTATTAAAAAAAGCACATAGTGACTCAATGTGAAAATCACAATACAGCATTGTCTCTAATTATTTAATTAGGTGAACCCAAATAGCTTCTGAAAAGGCTTTCCTAATTCATGTATTGTCAGTTGTGCGAACTTCTCCTTGTTATACGCCTCTGCTTGTCTTCCCCCATCTGTGGGAGAAAGTTAACTGTGCCTACTTCCTGTGAGAGCGTTTCGAGGTATTTGAAAGGTCTTATCCAAATATTTGAAGGCTGTTAGAAGTTGCTGGAGTGGCACCTTCGCAAGAGGGCTGGAATGTTGGAAAACAGCGCTGACATTCTCGGTGCCTGTGAAAGGTCACACTCTTAATGTCTTGGTGCTGCGTGGGTCGCTGTTCTCAGACTCATTCTGAGTAAATGCAGGTGTGATAATACAGGGATTAATCTGTTATCGCTGAATCTACTACCCGAAATTCAAACATTCAGATGTTACCATTTGAATTTCCCTATTTTAAATTATTTTCCCGATTCTTGAGCATGTAGGAAAATCACGGCCAGCTTTTGTTCCCCCTGCAGCGTTCTGGCTAGGAAAATTAAACCTGGTGGCTTTGTCTAGGGGGGTATCAACGGTTGCTTTCTGTGAGCTTTGTGGAGGAACTAGTCTTAGACTTTTCCCTCGCATCTTGGTCTTTAAGGCAGCTTGAATTGATTCTGTAAAAGCTGTGATTGGAGAAGTAATCTTAAACCAAGTTTAAAGTATTTCAGGAGGAAATGAACACTTCCCGAAGGAAAAATTGCCTAACTAGATTTATTTACTAAAATGAGGAAAAAGGGAGATCATTTGACAGCTAAAAATTCAGCAATCGTACGTGGGTTAGAAGTACAATAACAGTATTTCATAGGCAACTCAATATTTTTCACATCTCTCAGACTCTTAGAAGGCATTTTAGATGCCATTTTGATCGAATTAATCTAAGAAGACTCAAAAATCATCTTTTCCAAAGTGTATTCTGAAAAACACTAGTCCTTTGGGATGTCCCAGGGAGAAAGCTGGATGGGCAGAACAGTCTGGCGCCATCCTGGGGTTTCACAATTTGCATTAACACAGCAAAGACGCTGAAAGCCTTTCAGTGAGAGAAAGAAAAAAAGAAACAGAGAACCTTAATTTATGTGACTTCAAAATATGCCCCCCCTCTAAATTCAGATAATTTGGTGAGAAATACACAGCCGCTGATGTGGATGGTGTCAGAAGCCACTCAGATGATTTTTAAGTTGTAGAATGTTAGAGTTGGAAGATCCCTGACAGATAAAGTTGTTTCCAAAGGAGCAGGGAAGTGGCCTTCTTCAGACCGTGGGCCCACCAGGGCGACGGTGGCCGGGCCGCCTGGGCCAGCAAGGTGGGTCCTGTCAACAGCCCTGCTGGCAGGTCTGTCTGTTTAGGATTCCTCAGCTGCTTTAGGGAATGACCAAAGGGGACAGTGGATTTATTTTGTTTTAATAGGGTGAATTGTTAAACTGAGTCTGTTTTTTATAAAAACAGATCAGAGTTTAACACCTTGAATTCTCCTTTTTGTTGGAAGAAGAGATGTCAGTTGCATTGGAACAATGAAACCTGTACTCCCGTGTGTCTGGCTGGAGAGTTCCGTTCCCCCTCCTGGAAATGTGAAAACAGGTGTGAGCTTTTCACTTGTCTCTGGAAACCCTCTCCTGGCCAGCTCGTAATGGTTTTGCCGTTTTCTCCGAATCTTCCATTCCGTCTGCCCACGTCCCTGAAGGAGTCTGTCTTGCAGGATTTCTTGTGACTCTGGCTCTTATCACGCTCCCCACGTCTCACCTTGTGCCTTTGGACTTTAGACCAGCATTTCAGAGCTGGGAAGGGCCTCCGATCATCTAGTCCAAACCCTCTTTTTGCAGATAAGGGGGCTGAGGTCCAGCGGCAGGGAGCCATCTGCCTGAGGTCCTCAGGAGGCCACAGCGCGAGGTCCCGGACCCAGGCTTCCCGGCTGCCACGCTGTGGGCCACCACCCTTCCGGTGATCTGTGAATTTGGCTGATCCTAAAAATCACTTGAGTGGCTTTAAAAAAAAATTCCGGTTCTTGGGCTGCGGCCCAGAAACTCGTGTTTGAAAAGCCGCTCCCGGGATTCAAATGGTTCGTCTGGTTTGGGAAGAACTACTCTGTGTGACAGCTGTCTGAGGTCCATCGCTATGGAGAAGTCATAAGCAGCTCAAGGGCAGGGGCGCCTGGCTCCCCCCACCCCACGTGGCGTCACTGCACCCAGTAGGCATTTGGTTGGTGTTTGTAGAGTGAGTGAGCCCGGAAGGCATGCAGGGTACCCACTAGCTGGGGTGGGCCAGGAACAGAAGAATACGGCTATTGTGTTCAGCAGCATGTAGTATGGTAGTTTGAGCTGAGCTAACCCATAGGAAGAACAGCAAATGGAATTTTTTAAAGAACAGATTGTTAAGCAGAGGGAGGAGAGAGAGTATTACAATTAGGTTTTCATTATCTTCATTAAGGCACAGTTAGGTTTAAGTGTTTGAATCCTGATATTAAATAATATATGCATCATATAGTCGAGGTGTCTGGTGCAAATACCTGTGAAACTCTGATCGTTATTCGTGAAAAAAGTGCACGTGTTGCTTAAATTTAAGACGTTTTACTAGCCAGTTTTGTTCTTGTTTTAGAAATAAAACTAGGTTCATTCCTATTTTTGTTTTTTGGCCTCTGTCTCTTGCGTATACGGATATTCTTGTAATAGATCAGAAACTTACGTCTCCTGAAATGAAAACACAACTCACCTGCTAAGCTAGGCTGCTATCTGGGGCAAAAAAGATTTTTCTGCTGGGTAACCAGTCAGTGTGAAAAATATACATGAGAGCCTCATTTCCCTTGAGGGGTTCAGGCATCTTCAATACCAAGTTTTTCTGCCTTGTGTCTAAGATGTCATCTTATTCTAACATAGTATGTTAGTTAGTATAACATACTAACATGATATGTAGCTGTGGAAGGACCTCACTGGTTTTCATCTGTAGAGTGCTAACTTCACTCCCATATCTACACTTATTTATGAATTCCCGCTATAAATAGTGGAGTATGATTATGTCCGGTTCCTTATGTGTTCTGACATTTAAGAACTCTAAATGTGGCTTTGTGTCTTAGCTTTCACTGGAGTAGCATTTGGAGGGGAGACATGAATTATTAAATTATCATCTACACCATCAACCACATGGTTCTTTGTGCGTATGTATGCGGCGGGGGGTGCACGAGCAAAATTAAACTTTAATCACCACCGCCCCCTCCAAACAAAACATGTTAGAAAGGTTTTTAGTATTTGGCAAGCCTGACATGAGCACTGCCTTTTTGGGGGTGGACTTAAATGACTAACTCACGTTCTCTGTACACATCTGTATCCCACATTCCTGGGTGGCTTTGCTGTCTTCAGCAAATACTGCCTCTGATAAAAGCATGTGACCCAGGGGGACGTACCAAGACCATAAAAATTGCCAAGTGTGCACTCTTTTCTCCAGTCTTTGCACGTGGTCTGGGTTCGTGTGGTGTTATGTTTAAGCCTGTGGCCCCCCCGCTTTTTGTGGGACCATCCCCATGTTTATCGGGCATACCCACACAACCCCACTTTATTTCTGTGGCACCATTGCAAATACGAGTGCCGGCTTTCATCCAAGTACATTGAGTTCAGTAAAAACAATTGCTCACCGTGGGAAATGTAAAACACAGATAATGGAAAGGAAATTTGGGATTTAGATGTGTTTCTTTAACTGCCAAGGCCTGATTTCTTTTAAAGCCCCTGGATAAGTGGACCAAAATATGTATATAAATGGTCCTGTCGTCTGAGTAATTGTTTCCTTTTAAACTGTGATAAAAGTGTGTGCTGCGTTTCAGCACGTTATTAAAGATCTGTACAATTGAAAACAATCTTAGTAGACTTTCTAAATATGGAACTACTCCTCACTGTTGATTAAGTCAGTGCTGTGCTGTGCTCCTTAATCTGGGTGGGAGCGGCCCCTTTTCCCCAGAGCCTTTGGAAATGTGTGCGTGCGGGAGCACTTTGAGATGCCCCAGTGACTGGGGACAGCTGTGTGTAGTGGGCGGGCCCAGGGATGCAAAACATTCTGCAGAATGAACGTGCTGCCCGGAATGCCAGGAGCACCCCCGGGAAGAAACACTAGTAGGGTGTTGACCACTCCAGTAACACACACACCCGTGGAGGCACAGCGGCTCAGCCATTGATCGTTAACATACTGTTCACTCATGGGTCATTTAGATTTCTTGGGTTCTCCCATCTCAACCTCTATATCAAGATTGTAGAGCATGCACTGTATATGGTATATACATCTGTTGACTAAAATTACCTTGGAAATAAGGCCAGAAAGTACTAAGATAAGGATATTTAAAAGTTAAACAATGTAAGTTTTCTGGGATCAAGTCTGGTACCAAACAGATCCTCTACAGCAAAACATGTTTAATATTTGACCAGAATCATGCAGTCGAGCTTCTTGGCCTAGAAAATCACTGAGGAACCCTAGAGGTGCAGAAATAATACAAACGATAGAGACTTTAAAGCAAATGTGGAAAATGAGATTCAAAGACAAGTTATTTTCCATGGAATGAGATGACTCTATATACATTGAACAAATAAGACTATAAAAGTAGAAATATATAAAGATTGAACAAAAAAAAAAGGATTGTTGGGGCTAGCCCAGTGGCGTAGCAGTTAAGTTCATACACTCCGCTTTGGCGGCCCAGAGTTCACCGGTTCAGATCCCAGGCATGGACCTACCCACTGCTTATCAAGCCATGCTGTGGCAGGCATCCTATATATAAAGTAGAGGAAGATGGGCACAGGTGTTAGTTCAGGGCCAATCTTCCTCAAAAGAAAAAAAAAAGGATTGTAAAAAATTCAGTTTCGAGAATAATATATTGTATATTTGACAAATAATATCAGAAAAAAAGACAGTAGACCATGCACTGTATACAAATATACACATATATTGATTAAAATTGACTTTATAATTTTAGGGGGGGTTCTGAAGATAAAATTTGTGGTGCATCGCCAAATCAGAACTGGGAGGTACTCCTTTGGCTGGGGCCGGCACACCCAACAAGGGAGGAAAAGGCTGTTTGCTTCCTGTTGCTTGTCCTGATTTTATTTGTTACTGCAGTGCCAGAGGAACTTAACCTGATCCTTAGGCTGCCATCTTTGTTTAAGGTTATATACCAGACTTCATGACCACCCAGGGTGCTGGAGCACGAGGAAAGAAGTCTGTGGAAAGAGCAGACCAGCTCAAACTTGGCAAAGTGGCTTCTGTTGGAGCTACTGATGCTCCAATTAGGTCCTTGTCACGGGAGGTGTAGTTTATACAGAGCTTCTCAATATGCTTAATTTTTTTAAGAAGTTCACTTACATACTGCTGGCTTCTTACATCCAACCTCAGTAAAAGTATTCATTTTACTGGTTATTTGCTTTTTCAAAGAGTTCTGTGAACTTTGAGTCAAATATATACCTGATTTAGAACCTTCAAGTCATTTTTTCTGAATTCCCGTTAATCAGTTTGCAGAATGGCTAATAATGGTGCGATGGTCACCTTCTGATGTGAATAGCTTTGGTTTCAGGAGGTGACATTTTCTTGCTGTTGTCAAATTGAGAAGTGATCAAGATTCAGAGTTGAGTCTGAAGTCTCCTGTGCGTGGACTCTGCTCTTTCCTCTTGGTCTTCACCAGGCTGGTAGCATTCAGGACAAATTACTGGGTGGTTCAGTTTCTGAATCAGTAAAGAAAAAAGAAAAAAAAAGCCTTATCTGAGGCCCTACATTTGTCAGCCCCTCCGCCTCCCCCTTTAGTTTTGAGTGTGATACGTCATCGTGGGCTTATGAGTGTGTAATTTGGAGCTATGTTTGTTCTGGAATGTTCGACTCTGGGGCTGCCTCTCTCATTAAGAGAGATATCTGCTTTATTGTATGCTTCATAACAGCTCTTTTGTGATTTTTTTAAAATAAATTATTTATAAATA
The DNA here is from genome assembly GCF_041296235.1 of Equus asinus. Taxonomy (NCBI): domain Eukaryota; kingdom Metazoa; phylum Chordata; class Mammalia; order Perissodactyla; family Equidae; genus Equus; species Equus asinus. The sequence continues at coordinate 30,930,908 of NC_091790.1, forward strand.
ATTTAGGAGAAAGAAACTTACTAGGTTTTTATATTTTAATATAATCGAAGAATTTAAAATATGCCTAATCTTGCTTCTCAGTAAACTTCAGTCCTTTGATTTGTAGGCCTGAGATTGGAGGGGAAAGTTTTTTTAAGACTGGAAAATGAAGGCGCACTTCTCTGCTAGTAATCGTGGTCAGAGAACCTTCAAGACATGCTGGGTGTGTCTCAGAGTCTCTGTCCGTTATCACAGTCTTGAATGTTAGGAAGAAAATGATTTGCAGAGACTAGTTTTGCTCCTGGAGTAACAACCAGTGTGCTGGGTGCTAGAAGTGTGTCGTGTGGGAGACCGAGACCTCGGTCAGCCGACTGTCAGTGCAGCTCATCTGTCTTCATCACATTTATGTTGGGGTTAGAAGAATTCAGGATGTGGGTCTATCCAGCTATCTGTATATTTCGCTTGAAAAATGGTGAGAAGCAAGCATTTCTTATGTTAAGCCTTCTAGTTGCTGTGCGGCTGTGGTCTTTTCCTTTGGGACAGTGACATAAAGTAGATTTGTCTGTTTTTCCTAGGCTAGTAGATCTGGGTTTTCTCAAGTGATAAATTTGAAAACTACCTTGAAATACATTTTTTTTGAACAAACAACTATGTGGCAACATTCGAGACCATTTTAAGGCCCTCCCATCACCACCACCTCAATTTCCTGTGGTCTCACCATCCTAATAATACTTCCATTTTTGCATTTTACTTTAATCCTTTGTCTAGCTAGATCTCACATATTTGCATTGAGAGGATGCGCACCATTTTGCCTGTCATTTTTAATTGTTGAAGCAATTTTCCATGTTTCTACTGTCTTCATCATTACCCTTTCAAATGACCACATAATATTTTATCCTCTTTGATGCGTCTGTAGTCTTTTAACCATTTCTCTCTCCACCATTTAGATGGTTTCTCATGTTGCTGTGAACGTTCTGGCATATGTGTCCTTCTCTCTCTTTCACTCACTGCCTTGGTCTGAATTCTCAGAGGAGGCTCGCTGCCCCCACTGGTGCCTCACTTAGCTGTTGTAAGGGTCAGAGTGGGAGGGTGTATGGGAAAATACGTCAACAGTTATCAAAGTATTTTTGTAGAAAAACAGCTTAGACCTAAGTGTGAATGTGCTGTATGAAAGCAGAGAGGGCATACATTTGAATCCAAACTGTGTGCTCATGTGAGTCTCATCTGCTGTCTCATAATCAGCTGGGGGTGCGTGCGTGTGTGTGTGCGTGTGTGGTGACTAGCATGAAAATGGATGTTGAAGAGGAACACACTTGCCATATTGCTAAGTGGCTTTGAGTTCACGTGGAAGGCTCAGGAGACAATTAAGAGAAAAGAGCACTCAGTTAAGGGTAATTTGTTGTGTTCTCTTTTCTAGATCAATGTCCGGGTCACCACCATGGATGCGGAGCTGGAGTTCGCCATCCAGCCAAACACGACGGGAAAACAGCTGTTTGATCAGGTTGCTGTCTGTGAACTCAAGGGAGAGAATTCCCATTCAGAAAATTGTTTTTGTAACGTTCAAATAATTGGGTTTGCTAAGCACGTTCCTTGGTTTGCTGCTGGCTTCTCTGTGTGGAGCAGACCCTTTTCCCCCTCCTACCCGGGGATTCACACTGCTGTAAACACTCCAGGGCTGGTCCCTGTCCACAGCCCTCTCAGAGGAAGTTCAGGGGGTGCTGTGACATCTTCCTCAGCACAGTGCCACACCCAGAAGCTCCGGCTGCCCTCTCTTCCCCTCTGGGTCTTCATGGTCCCCCTGGCTGTTTTCTTGCTAATAGCCGGCTGGTCTGCAGGCCAGGGTGCCTTGGGTCAGACTGCCTGAGGGCCTGACTGGAACTGAGCAGGCCACAGTTTCCAGCATCAGCCCCTCCCGGGCTCTTCCGCCCGCTGCAGCATCCATGACCTCACTCAAGTGGCCGCAGACACTCTTCCCTTGAGCCGGGTGACATGGAGCACATCCACAGTCCAGCGTGTTTCTTCTTGAAACCTGAGGGTGAACGCAGAGCATTTTAGTAAGAACAATGAGCCACTATGAAGGCTGTGGTAATTCCCACAGAACAGCTCCGAGCCTTCAAGAGAGTGAGATCTACTTTTCAGGGCTGAGTAAAGTCTGCTCTGGGGCCGAGGATCCAGGAGGGCAGCTGGACCGGATCTGAGTTTACAAGTCGCTTGAACCGTTGCCTGCCTTCCTGCGGGGCCCACTGGTAGCATTCTGCATCCTGGCACGAAATTCAGAAATGGGAGTGGGTGCTGATTGGGAAAGCTGGGATGTAGAATTTTAGCAAATCCAGAAGCTATGGGTGACCCCCCCAGTGCTTGATCAGATCTCCCTCTCATCCCGGGAAGTGAGCACCTAGTAGGTTAGTTCCCCCAGGCGCTGGGCTTGAGCCCCACAAGCCCACACTGGTGAGAGGCAAGCCCACACTGGTGAGAGGCTCGCGTGGACGCCGGGTGGAGGTGCTAATTCAGGGGCAGGTGCAAACGACTCCTCAGGGCTCCCTGGCTCTTCCTCACCCAATAAGGATAAAGACGTTTCCTGCTCTGGCTGGGGCTGTACTTAGGGTAAACATCGAAAGGTTTCTCCTCAAAGACAATCCTAAAGTAAGTGAAGTGGAGCCAGCTGAGTGCCGTGTGGCACAGTGCTTGGCACACGGACCGGGCAGGAGCCTCAGGTGCAAGTGTTAGCTCTGCCTGCGGCCGGCATGGCCCTCAGTCACACCAGAGTCCTTGTCTGTCGATGATGCTCGGCTGTCCTCAGGCAAATTTGTTAAAGCAGAGATGGCCGCTCTCGTTAGGGTCCTTACAAAGTTCTGATGTGTCAGTCAGTTAGCTTCCCTTACCTGCATCTTCCAGGTTCTCTGTGACTAGATTCTAGTCCAGGGCTCTGACTCGGCGGAGGGCATTGCAGAGCCCAGGCGCCACGGCAAGGCGGGTGTCCTAATGGGGCCGAGTGGCAAGAAAGGGGTCCCTGAGGCGTGACTGTGGGGGTGACTCCGGGTGTCCTTTGTTTCCGGCCTCAAAGAGTATTTTCCAGCTATTGCTTGAGATCGAGTGGACAAACCACTGCCTTTTCCTTTCCCAAAACCTGCCATTGAAAACTCTGCTGAGGCAGAAATAAAGGAATAGACCCCACACACGTTCAGATCCCACTCCCGTGCTGTGTATCAGCTTTGGGTTAAGCTAAGGACATTGTCGGGAGTAGTGAGGGGCATTTCTCTAGGAGTGTTGGCTTGCCCTTGTTGGGAGGATTTACCAGTTGGTTTTTAGAATGGACTGGAGAAGGAAGGCTAATGTTCGATTCTGTCATGTTTTGGAGAAGCTGTAGGGGTGGAGGAGGTAGGGCTTTGAAACGTTGAGGACAGTCATCCTGGAAATAGATGGAAGATTCGCATGTAAAGCCACGAGGCAGATGAGGCCACCCAGGGACAGGCTTTCACCGAGAGAGTGAGGGTCCTGGCTTACATCCACGGCGTGGTTCCAGGGTCTGTGATCTGTCAAGGGTGCTGGCCGCATCGTAGCAGATGGAGAAGAGGAGTCTGAGCTGTGGCCCTGAAAATCTCTGAGGGTCTGATGGGGCTGGGGAAGGGACGTCAAGTGTACAAGAAATCATTTCAAACTGGTTAGACCCAGATCCAGGCAGCGTGGATGAGGCAGAGAGACTAGACTGGAGAGACAGTGATTGCTGATGTTGTGGGGTTTTCTTCTGCAACCTTGAAACACCCCAAAGAGGCAGGCAAGGCAGGGTTTATGTGCAAGTGATGAGATAGAGGTTTGTGAGATCAGGTATAAAAACCTGGTCCTCAAATTTAGCCTTCTCTGCACTTAGCTACCATAAAAACAAGACACGGGGTTCCCCAAAAGACTTGGGAGTAAAGCGCCGTGTAAAAGTAAAAATGGCTTTCATGTCACCCGTGGTGAAGGGTTTTGGTTATAGTCCACCCCCCCCCCCCGCCTTTTTTGGGGTGAGTGGAGGGAGCAGGTGAACAGATTAGTCCTTGGCCTGTAATAAACAGACTCCTCGAGGTCTATCCAGCATCTGGTCCCCACCGACGAGGAAATAGGCCCAGAGCAGGAGTTTGTTTGGAATTTCAGATTTTATTTTAAGCAAGTACTCCAGTTCCCTCATTTGTCATTTCTAGTCTGTTGAGTCCTCTTTCTCTTTAAATATGATGGAAGCCATGTATTCCAAGAATGGTAACCTTTTTTAAAGAAGTTTAACATATATCGTGGGATTTAAAACTATATCAAAGCACCAGGACCCAGTTGATGATGTTTGACAAGTGTCCACAGCGAGATGATTTTCTGTCTCCAAGACACAGGCATAACCAGCTGTGGGCTCTCCCTGTAATGGACCACTGGAGACTTTTTTTCCAGTACTGTGGGAATTTTAGAATATGAAATCCTCACAATGACCTAGGGTTGAAGTCTACCGTACTGTATCAGAATTTCAAATTTCTGGAGGTTGGAGGAACACAAGTCGACCCTTGGCATGTGTGAGGCCTAGCACCCCGCTCCTCTCCCTTCCCTGGAAGTTTGCCATCACCTACCTCCTGCCTTTCCGGGGACTGCCGTGTCTCTGTTCCTAGTCAAACAGAGTCCTGGGCCAGCCGGCTGAGACGCCAAGACACCAGGACAGGCAGCCAGGAGACGCCCGGGTGTCCCTTGGCTTCACATTGGTAACCTTCCACCCCTTTCCATGCAGACACACCTGACAGGTGACTGCACACCTGTGACACACACTTTCACCGGTATACCTGGGGAATGCCCGATTCTTGCGTGCTCTCTACAACTCACCTGGTTGTCTTGACTCAGGAAAGCAGAATGGGGGACCAAGGAGCAGGAATGAAGTTTTATCAGATCTTAAGATTTTAGAAGATTTAGAGTAACCCTGAATCTGCTCAAGTTTATATTAAAAGTAAATCATTCATGGCTTTGGGGTAAGAGCCTCTGTTGGGAACAAGTTCCCTGAGACAGTGTGGGTGAGGCATGGCCGGTGTGGCTGAGCAGCTGGCGCCTGGCTCCCTTGGCAAGTCGGCTGAACCACGTGACCGTGGCTGCTTCCAGAGCAGCTGCCCCTCCGAGTTTCTGGGGCCGCTCCAGCCCTCCCCTCTCTCTGTCTTTCTCACAGGTGGTTAAGACTATCGGCCTTCGGGAAGTGTGGTACTTTGGCCTCCAGTATGTGGATAATAAAGGATTTCCTACCTGGTTGAAACTTGATAAAAAGGTAAGTTAGAGTTAACTATTTACAGGCTATTAATTGGGTGTTGGTCTGCTCCGTTGACGTTGAAACTGGAGCACCTCACTCTGTCTTTTGTTTTTTGTTCCTTTTTATTTGTGTAAGAGTTTTTATACACGAAAAGGTTGCAGGTTTCCAGTAAAGGGGGATATTGGTTGGAACTCAGATCCTGGCATTTCTCCTTACTGCTCACTCATTGGAGCATATGATGATTAATTGCTTAGCTTTTGGTTGACCTTAGGTATTTTTTTTTTCAATGAGATTGTTAATCTCATAAACCATGAATCATCCACTGTTTGGTAAGAACCTGTTATGGCTTTGTTTGAACCTGTGATAGATTATCTTCCAACTCCAAAGACTGGATAATTCCATTAACAGTTATAAAGAAAAGCAGTAAGCTCTGCGTTTTCTCCAAACAATTTGAAAATGTCCATTTTCCTAAATCCCTGCTTTCCTCTTATGTTACTCTTAACAAGTCAGGATGGTAGTTGGGGATGTGAAAGGGGGGGAACATGAATCATTAAAATTATGATCTGTGGTCGAGGGCTGGACTGGCCACGTGGACAGGTGCTGGGTTCACAGGTCATTAGGGCAGATTGTCCCCAAATTCGAGTTCTCTGGAATTGCCAGCATCATCCTCGAAAACCAGAGCTTGTGGGCTTGGTGGCCAGTAACTGGCTGTTGCCAGACTTCAGCTGAGTGTGGGAGGGTAATAGGACTTTGGCCTTTTTTTATCTCACACGCTAAAAAGGTGACTTTCAGAATAAACATTCTCTTCTGAAAATGGACCCTTTGAGTGAGTGGTTAGAAACCTGTTTGGGAAGGCAGGTCTTCGTCTTCCGAACTTGTCATGAGAGTTTGGCTTCTGTTGTCCAGGTGTCCGCCCAGGAGGTCAGAAAGGAGAATCCGCTCCAATTCAAGTTCAGGGCCAAGTTCTACCCCGAGGATGTGTCCGAGGAGCTCATCCAGGACATCACGCAGAAGCTTTTCTTCCTGCAAGTGAAGGACGGCATTCTCAGCGATGAGATTTACTGCCCCCCTGAGACCGCCGTGCTCCTCGGCTCCTATGCTGTGCAGGCCAAGTTTGGAGACTATAACAAAGAAACGCACAAGTCTGGGTACCTAGGCTCTGAGCGGCTGATCCCCCAAAGGTGAGCAGGAGGCGGCCAGGCCTGGGTGAGGGCAGTGGTTGGCATCCTCGAAAGGCGCAGGTGGTGTGTCAGAAGAAGCGGTCAGAAGCACAAGGACTTTGGCAAAGGGCAGTGCTCCCTGAGCTGGGGCTCTGGTCCTTTCCTAATCTGTGTGTTTGCATCACGTGCTCCGGCCTTCGCCCAGCACACCATCTCCCCTACGTGGTCCACTTGAACAGGGTCTGTGACGAAGAAACATGGCAGGGAGGGGACCGTTCCTCCTCACGGGAACCGAAGAGCCCCTGTCCTATAACATAATCAAAGCACTTAGCTCTCCCTGGTTGTAATCATTTGGCCTCTGTTAAATCTGTTTTTATTCCCTAATGGTCACATAAATTGCCGCCTTTGGAAGAAGAGACCTCTTAAAGTAAAATACCTTTTTAAAGTTTTTTCCAGCAGGCCTGGGTTTGTCCCAGTCCTGACTCTAAATCTTCCAGATTGTTAATTATCATAAATAGAAAACTCGGGGGCCGGCCCGGTGGCACAGCGCATAAGTTCACATGTTCTGCTTCTCGGCAGCCCGGGGTTCGCTGGTTCGGATCCCAGGTGGGGACATGGCACTGCTTGGCAAGCCATGTTGTGGTAGGCGTCCCACATATAAAGCAGAGGAAGATGGGCATGGATGTCAGCTCAGGGCCAGTCTTCCTCAGCAGAAAGAGGAGGACTGGCAGCAGCTGTTAGCTCAGGGCTAGTCTTCCCAAAGATAGATAGATAGATAAATAAATAAATAAATAGAAAACCTGCACATTAGGAAGTAGAAACAAATGCTCTTCTTTGTGGTGATTTTATTTGAAAGAAAAGTCCCGGTTTGTGTGAGGATGGGCAGTGGCCTGTTGCTCACCTCTCATGGTCCTTTGGGGTGACAGTCCTGTGCCATCTTCCTTTCCACTCCAGAGTCATGGACCAGCACAAGCTGACCCGGGACCAGTGGGAGGACCGAATCCAGGTGTGGCACGCGGAGCACCGCGGGATGCTCAAGTGAGTGCTGGGCTGGCCGCTCCAGCCCGTCCTCTTGTCTTCTTTGTAAGTGACCCCAGTTAGGGTCCTCAGGGTGGTCAGCTTCAGGAGCCGCTGGACCAGGCTCCCGTCCCAGCGCCTGGTGGAGCAGTGCACAGAACTGCAAGTGAGGTTTTTTTCCTTAAACAAAGCCAGGTGTTCTTGCCTGGGGCAAGAAGCAGTTTCATTTACGCCTTCAGGCCCTAAAGCCTGCTCTCTGTCTCAGAGAAGCTGGTTTGTTCATTGTCTGGAAGGTGGTTGCCTTCAAAAGTGTGTAAATGGAAAGAAATTGATCCCAAGTGAGAAACACTTGCTCAGTAGCACAAGCGAGGCATGAAGGAGGGACATGCTGTGACAGGTGGCTGTTACGTGGAAGACATTGCCAGATTCTCTGCTGTCCTAGGATCTTCCTCTCGGGCGTCGGCAGCGATCCTGTGCGCTGCCTCAGCCTCAGAAGTGCGTTTGCACTGGGGCCTCAGAGACGCTGTCTTCGTTTCCTGGCTGACCCCAGCGTCTTCTCTGGAGGGAAATAACTCAAGCCTAAGCGCTGACGTAGTGCAGGGAACTGTGGGAGTCCCTGAAGCACCGTGTGGGCAAGAGAAAGGAAGCTTGTGCCTCATAATAAAATTTAAAAGGAAACTCTTCTGCATCCAGAGAAACCAGTGTGAGTCAGTTCAGTTCTTTCCGAGTGTGTAGAATGTGTCAGAGGTCAGCCCGGGGCCCACTCAGGGCTCAGGCGTGGATGGCCAGCAGAGGGACAGCACGTAGCTGTGTGCCCGTCCTGTGTGATCTGCCTTACGTTGAAGATTCTGGCAGTGGTCCTGGTCAGAATGTAGCGTGCTAATGATGATGTCAATCTTTATTCCCCCAACCAGAGATAATGCTATGCTGGAATATCTGAAGATTGCCCAGGACCTGGAAATGTATGGAATCAACTATTTTGAGATAAAAAATAAGAAAGGAACAGACCTTTGGCTTGGAGTCGATGCCCTTGGACTGAATATTTATGAGAAAGATGATAAGTGAGTTGAACTTTATTATTTTCAGTGGGTAGGGTCTCGGGTCTGGAAACAGTGGAGAAAATGGCAATTATGCATGTGGGTTACTGCTGAAGTATTTTTCTAGCAACTTACTGGCCCCGTGTGTGAATCTTCAAGGGCTTTTCGACTGTGACGTGGCCATCTTGGAGAGTTTTCAGAGGTGTGCGTTAGTTCTGTCCTGTCACTGTAGCCTGTTCGTTAGCACGTGTCGCCTGTGCTGAGGGGCCCAGCTGGGTGACCGAGAGGGTCTCTGACCTCATAGACTCTGGAGCCTGTGAAAAGAGGGCAGAAGGGGAGCTGCAGGAAGGCATCCCCCTCACCTTCCACTGAGGCCCCCGCCAGCCGCCTCTGGGCACCAGCACACCCATAGCCGCCACCCAGGCAGCCTGGCAGTGCTGGGCGGCTCGAGGTCAGTGCTAATCCAACCAAGAATATTTACAGTGCTGTCAGAGACCTTAGGATTCTGTAAACAATAGCCCTTACGTACAGACAGTTTAGCAAAATCCTCTGAACCTGCGGGAGATCTCCAGCTGCCGCACATTCCGCAGTGTGTCGGGTGTGGTCTGCAATGCAGAGGCGCAATCAAGCCGGCCGGGCTCCCCACTCCCACTGGCTTCCTTTGCCCATCCCCCTGGTGACAAACACTGCATCTTTCTGCCAAGGATCTAGATACACAGAAAAAAAATCATTCTAAAATTCAGCGAAGGAAAAAAAAATTTTAGATATAAAAATAAGAAAATAAAATTCAGTGAGGGCATGTTTTCCACAGTTCTACCCCGTTTCTGCGAGCGACACCTCCTCCCACATTTCCTGCTTGCGCCTCACCCATCTTACCTGTTCTCAGATGTTAATGCTTTCAGCACCCACATCCAGATTCCCCAGAAACCCCCTCTCTGGCATTCACGAGGGGCGTGGCATTGCTTTTGACAAATGGTATCACATAAAGCGTCTGTCTATAATCCGAGCCATGTGTACTCTTGCCAGAAACCAGTACAGATACGTTTCCTGTGGGCGGGGCAGGGACGCGGCTCAGACATCCCCAGCCCTCTGCTTCGTGCCTGAATAGGATGGAGTCACGCTTGGTTAGGAGCCCCCGAGGAGGGGTCCCTCTCTCCCAGAAGGCACGCTGCTAGTCGGGGATGACTCTGGTTACACAAATGACGATGCACGCATGAGAATCACAGGAACTCTTCCGAGAACCTAGAAGTGAATTACTGAGGACTCTTGGTTTGCTCCTTCCGCAAGTGTGCTAGATCCAGTGTTGGAGAGAACCGTGAACAGTGTGGGGAGGAAGGGGGACTCGGGAGGCCCCTGGGCTGGGGGATGGTGGCTGGCTGGCCCAGCCGTGCCGAGGGGCAGCCCACGAAGTGAGAGGACACAGCGGCCTCATGGGAATGGGTGTGGGGACCTGCCTCTGTCTTTGAGCTCATTTCTTGAATGACCAGATTTTGTAATGTAGCCACAGCCAGGCTGTCCAAACAGGTTTTTCGAGCTGCAGATACAGCCGTAGGCAAGAACTCACCTGTCGGCTTGTACCTACCCCCAGTCCATGTAAATGTTCGGGTTTTTCCAAGTAAGAGTTTGAGCTTCGTGGCTCCTTCAGTCCTGTTTCTGCTCTCCTTCTCCTGTCCCCAATTTAGCAGTGAAACTGACAATCCTCTCAAAGGGGTCTTCTCCCCAAAAAGGGGGGCACTTCTTGCCTCTCTTCTTCCCGTTCCTGAAGCACCCCTCTTTTCAATGATAAAAAAACACTTACCCTAACATAGTAGGCCGAAGTTCTTCTCCTTTTAAACAAATATTGATAACCTGGTGACCAGGATAAGCCAGCGACCGTGGCTCGAGTCTGAAGGATGCTGTGACAACTCTTGTCACCTGTTGATGTACTGCCCTCAGCTGTGGCCCTGACAGTGGAGTCTTGGATGTTCTTGGAGCCTTGTTCAAGTGAGAGAGCGGCTATACAGTATTGAGTATGTAAGTCAAGTGGTCAGAGGCTTAGCACACCCTGCAAATAAACAAATACCTCTTTATTTTACCAAAATATTTATCCTTTGGAGTATTAAATGTGCTCCAAATGGGAAGTGTCTCTTAAGGGCCCTTTTTCATTTTGTACGTGACCATTAAGTGGGAGCATCTAGGACTGAAAGCATTTCTTTTCTGTTGCTTTCTGTAAACCCTTAGCTCCGAAGGGGAGGGGAGTAGAGAAAGGGAGGAAATGGCAGACCCCCTCTCTGAAAGGCATTTTCAGCTTGGGAACAGAGAAAGTTCAGATTAGCGGTGTTATAATTCCCCTGGCATCCGCAGACCAAAGCAATACAGAAATGAGAGGAACCTGATCCTGTTCCCGAGCTCTTTGGTCCTTTGAAAGCAGGTTTCCCCTCCGTGCCATCCCTCCAGGGCTCGCCTCTCGTTGGTGCTTCTGTGGGAGGAGTTTCTGATGCAGCTCCTGCCAGGCAACTCCACGCACCCTCTTAGGGACAGAGAGGACGCTGGAAAGAGACGAGTTGGAGGCCAAAACAAGAGCCAAGTGTCCTTCCCCTTAAATTCCTCACGGTTGTAAATCAGATGTTCTCTGACTTACAGTTCCATTTTATTTACCTGGAGAAAGGATGTTTCGAGCATATTACAGTCAACCAGCCATCTAAATAAATTATTTCCAGTTTCTGAAATTTTGGTCGGTCTTCCATCTTTGTGCCCTGTCGTCAGTGGCTTCGCTGGATGAGAGAGGAGAGCAAAAAGCACTTCTACTAATGGGTGTGAGTTTTGTTTTACGAGATATGCTGGGATCGCATGTGTCAGACCATCCTCTCTTCTCTGGTCTTTGGAACCCTAACTGGAATGTGGAACAGACAGAATTTTCCAAATGACCTGGTCTCTTCCAGAAGTTTGCTGTGGCAGGGACTCCAGCCGAGAGGCGAGTTTGGCCTGTGACATGTTCAGACATGTTAGAGGGGCCGAGGAGAAGCCGGGGAGCCTTTTCAGAATGGCTCAGCAGTGGGTGGTTAAGAAGGCAAGTGTGGGGAGAGTCCCCTGTGGGCCTGCCCCGCAGAGAGGCCGGAGTGCCCCCTGGACAGGCCCCTCCTCCCCTGTAGGGAGGGCAGAGCCCGATCAGCCAATGAGTGTTTTCTTCTATTGTAGAAGTAGGCAGAGCTTTTCCAGCCGAGTTATCACTGCCCATCGCTGCCTGGGGTGATGACTCAGCTCTTCTTCCTGTCTGTGTGGCACATGGTGATCTCCAGCCCATCCGCCAGCCCAGACCTTTTCTAAACTTTTTTAATGAAAAATTCCGAACAAACTGCAAAATGGAAAGGATTTCGCAGTCAACGCCCGTGTCCCTACAGCCAAGGTTTTGCCATGAGCGTTTCACTCCTTTGTCGCGTCTCTCCCCGTGCACACCTCATGGGACCCTCTGGCCCTCTCTTTTTCAGACACATTGCAAAGTAATTTGCAGGCATCTGTATACTTTCCCCAAAACACGTATTATTTACTAGAGCTCAGTCTGTTTTGTTTTGCTTTTGATGTAAAATTTAAATATAATGAAATGCACAATTCTTAAGTGTTCAGTTGCTGAGTTAGACAAACACCTATGCCTGGAAATCCAAGCTCCTATCAAGATGTAGAACATCATCATCACCCTCAGCGGCATATTTTGAATTAGAATTTTGTTTTGTCTTGTTTTGTTTTGTTTTGCTGAGCAAAATTTGCCCCAAGCTAACATTTGCTGCCAATCTTCCTCTTGTTCTCTGTAGGCCACCACCACAGCATGGCTGCTGACAGACAAGTGGTGTGGGTCCACGCCCAGGAACCAAACTCAGGCCACCTAAGTGGAATGTACTCAACTTTAACCACCAGGCCACGGGAGCTGGCCCTGTGTTAAAAGTTTTTAACTATTTGTTTTTTCATTTTGAAATCATTTCAGACTTTTAAAAGTTTCCAAAAATAGTAAATAGAAGAATTCCCATATGCCCTTCACCCAGCTTCCCCAAATGCTAACATCATCCATAACCATAGTCCAGTTATTAGGAAGTTAACGTTGATATGATACTCTTGACAATCTCTGGACCGTATTCCCATTTTAATCAGTTGTCCCACTAATGTCCTGTTTCTGGCCCAGGGTCCTGCCTGAAATCACACCTCCATGCATTTGTCATGCTTCTCCAGTCTCCTTCTGTCTGGGACAGTTCCTCAGGCTGTCTTTGTCATGACTTTCGAGGAGTCCTGGCCATTGACTCTTTGGGAAGTCCCTCACCTTGGATCTGTGTGATGTTTTCTCATGATAAAATTCGAGTTTTGCACTTTTGGCAAGAATCCCTCAGAAGTGTTATTGCACCGTCCAAGGCCTCTCGTGCAGGGACACATGGTGTCAGAATCTCTTGTTACGGATGGTGTTAACTCCAATCTCTGGGCAAGGTGGTGTTGCCCGGCTTTACCTCTGCAAAGTTACTATCCTTCCCTTTGTAATTGATAAGCATTTTTCAGGGAAACACTCTGAAACCTTGTACATTTCTTATTTCTTAGCATCCTTCCATCTATTAATTCTAGCATCCATTGATACATCTTGCATGAAACTGTTATTGTTGTGGTATTTGAGAAATGGTGATTTTTTTTTTTAAAGTCATTCCTTTTACGTGTCTTAATTGGAATTCTACTGTAAGGAGCCAATTTCTCTCCTCCATTTATTTGTTCAGTTATTTAGATTAATGTGGACTCATGGATCTTTGTTTTATTCTCTGGGATATAATTTATTACTATTATTTTGTTGCTCAAAAATAATAATAAATAATAAAATTGTTAGAGATTTGCCTTTCGGAGCCCTTTCAAGTTGGTTCCTGTGCCCTTTTGATACATGGTCCCATTGTTTTTTGAGGACTTCTTTCCTTTTGGTACCTGAAGACGTTCCAGGATCGTCTTGGACTTGCCCTGCTCCCACCCTAGAGGCAGCTATTTCTCCAAAGAGATCTGGTCCCTGTTATTTGGGAATCACACTTTTTTTTTAAATGTCTGGCCTAAGCAAGGACAGACTTAGGATATAAATCCTTGAGAAATTTTCCCTGTGGAGCCTTCTCTGTTCATGTCCTATATGTGAACCCTTAAAAAGAAAAAGAGAAAGAAATCCTTGTAGATTTTAACTTTCTAGCTACGGTCAAGAATTAAAGGGGGTGGTTTAACTGGGAAGTGAGTCAGAATGTTGACGATTAGTCCTCATCTTTTGACCCTGCAGTCGTGCTCATGAATGGCTGTGAATTGTTAGATAAGATTTCAGGGTCTTAAAAAGACAAACTTCTCAGACACGCCAGAGAGCAGAGGGCTGTGTGACACAGTGCCCAACTCTTGAAAGAAAGATGCCTGTCCAGCCTAAAGGTCCAAGTTTTCCAGGATCAGAGCTGTCAGCCAGTAGACAGAGAATAGAACCTTGCCTCTGGAGTTTGGGAGTCGGAAATCTGGCCCGCAGTGTTGGCCGTATGGCTGAGAGTTGACCACGGTCACTTGGTTCTTTGTTCCTCTGTTTCTCCCAGCATATTGCCCTTGTGTTTTGGAGGAAAGTACTCTGAAACAATGAATGCCTACCCGGTGTCACTCTTAACAGCCTCCCTGGTAAGGACGTAGGTTGATATCGGTGACCGGACCAGCTGATATCCTGAGCTCCTTTCTACTGCTCAGAGACCTGTACACAAAATTACCTCTTTAAAAATTCTGTAACCTGGGGCTGGCCCCGTGGCCGAGTGGTTAAGTTCGCGCGCTCTACTGCAGGCGGCCCAGTGTTTCGTTGGTTCGAATCCTGGGCGCGGACATGGCACTGCTCGTCAGACCACGCTGAGGCAGCGTCCCACATGCCACAACTAGAAGAACCCACAACGAAGAATACACAACTATGTACCAGGGGGCTTTGGGGAGAAAAAGGAAAAAATAAAATCTTTAAAAAAAAAAAAAAAAAAAAATTCTGTAACCCACATATGAAGATAAAATAACACAACGAACTCCCTGCATGTTCAAGTGCTGTAAGCATGTTGGCCAGAGGTGTTTCAGTGGTCATTGACGATCCTATAGGACAGAGCTGTTAAAAAGGATGTATACCAAAAAGATTTGACACTCATCATCACAGGCCAGTGCCCTGACGTCGTTCCCCCATGTGTGCCATGACCACTGTCCCAGGAGAGCCATCTGTTGGGCCTCTCTTGGCCTTCAGAGGCCACCCTCACTGCCTTGGCCTGGCCTATGGTGTCATAGCAAGGCCTACATTGCCCGTCCGTTTTTATTTAGACATGTTGCTAGGCAATAGAGTCCTCCCAACCCTGCTATTTTCTAAATTGAAAGTTTTTATGGCTTGTGGGAAAGGACTATTTTTGATGGCAGTATCTTTGAATGGTGGTTTGAGGATCTGTCGTTAACTTCTAGAATGGTATCCGTGGTAAAATGCGTTGAAAGAACAGGGTGGAGGAGATGAAGGAACAGAGCGACATGAGGTAAATAGAAAATGTGGTCTTGAAAATCATATGAACTTTCCGGGGAATGCTAATTAAAAAGCCAGCGTTGCAGCAGTGGTAGACTAGTGGTGATTAAGAAGGAGAATATTGGGGGCTTCGCTAAGGGCGTGTTGTCAGAGTGCTGTCTTAGAAGGTGGGGGGAATGACATGGGAAGGTGTCTGGCCAGCCAGGAGAACGAGCGTCACTAAGGTGAGAACCTGAAGGACAGAATCCATCCCCAGCTCTTTGCCGTTTCCACAGTGAGCAGCCGCTCTGAGTGTAG
This sequence comes from Equus asinus, assembly GCF_041296235.1. NCBI lineage: Eukaryota > Metazoa > Chordata > Mammalia > Perissodactyla > Equidae > Equus > Equus asinus. The sequence continues at coordinate 30,946,136 of NC_091790.1, forward strand.
CCTGTCCAGAAAACATAAGATGCGATCTTTGCCCTCAGAAAGCTCACCTGCCTCGTTCTCAAAGAGCTAAATATTAGTACAATAATTTAAGTAACACGAAGAGAATCTTTTTGTAGCAGAAGAGACTGCAGGTTGAGGGGGAAAGACTGTTGAAGGAGGGAGAGTGAGCTGGCCTGTCCCAGGCAGGTCCTGGGATGGGGAGGGAGGAAGCCCCAGGCAAGGCGTGGCAGGTGAAACCTGTGTGGAAAGGATGGGGTGAACCAGGAAGCTGGGGCTGGATTAGAAGGCTCTTGGGTGCTAAGTTAAGGACTGTGGGTTTCTTGTAGAAACTGGGAGGAGGTGTTGGCATTTTTGAAGAGTGGAATGGATGGACTGAAAGGGACATTACTCACACAAGCAGAGGGGCACCAGAGAGTTAGGGGTGGGGTGGTATTGTGGGAGTGGATTGCAAAAGATGGCTGTGGGAGATTTCAAACAGTGGATGAAAGGATGTGCCTGGTTAGGAATCAACGTTGACCTCAAAACAGATTGGTCGTTACCAGAGGAGAAGAGCCCAGGGAAGGGCAAGAGGGGTGAAGGGCACGGTGTACAGTGTGACAGATGGCAAGTAGACTTTTGGTGGCGAACACAGTGTAGTCTGTGCAGAAGTCGAAATATAATGATGTACACCTGAATTTTATATAATGTCATAAACCCATGTGACTTCAATTAAAAAATTAATAGTAAGTATATATCCATTATGGAAATCACTCTAAAAAAGTTGACCTCAAGGTTAGAAGCCAGGGTGACTGGACGCTGTGAGTTGCCCAAAACGGAGAAAGACTAATAGTAGTAAATGGGAACGTATCAAGGTTTCCTGGAGCATGAACCTTGCAGCCACCTGACTGACCCTAGGGCAGGTAGGAACTGTTTGCTAATGACATACATTTTATATTATGCTTCCTATGCTAGCTTTACACTTTTTAAAATGGAACTAAGAAAAAAGGAATAGATTTGCAAACCTCTTTTAGCCAATCCAAGCACACATCTAACCATGCCACTTTTTCTTTTAACCTCAGGTTGACCCCAAAGATTGGCTTCCCATGGAGTGAAATCAGGAACATCTCTTTCAATGACAAAAAATTTGTCATTAAGCCCATCGACAAGAAGGCACCTGTAAGTTCATGTGGATTCTACACAGGGGTCGCTGTTTCTTCTTCACAGCCGAATGCATTTTCAGGAGAACAAATCTCTCTGTCGGTGTGACAGGGCGCTGGTGATACTCGGAATTACCTGTGTGGTAGGGGGAAGGAATTGCCAGTAGGTTACACTGAGGATCAGGACCCCCGGGCCATGCGACTGACCATAGCGGTGGGAGATTATGGTGGAGCCCAGGGGTTCATCAAAAGATAGCTGGCTCTGTCACCTAAGTTTTCAAATGGGTCTTCAATCCTTATGAAGAAAAGGGCAGTTCTGAGTCATCGATTTTTGCCAAATGATAAGCATTTCACCAGATTTTCCATTTCTGGGCTTGTGAAATGTCCGTCATGCTCATGTGGGAAACCAGCCTGCCTCCAGGTGGGGTACCAGGAGTGTGGGGGCTCATGGCAGCATCTCCCTGGTACCCGGCTGGAGTACGGACAATGTCTGCTACAGTCCTCAAGGGCCAGAATTTGACTCTCAGAGTCTTCCTTGCAACTTAGCAATGTTAGGAGACGTCAGACCTACATCCAGAGCATTGCAGGTCCCCACCCAGTTCATCTGCAGCTCACCTGCTCCTCCTGGACAGACATACGCCTCTGCTTTTCTCTGACTGCCCCTGGCCTTCCCAAGTGATCTTTGCGCAGGCACCTTCACATTGGTGCTGATGTGGGAGACGTCCCCTCACAAAGACGACTGGTGGGCAGTCATCCTGGGAGGCTTAGTTAGAAACTGGTCTTCATATCCTGGAATTTGAAGAATATAGGTTGTTCGCTCATAGCTGCCAAGACTGGTGCATTACGGAAATTCTTTTTGGTTTTCCTATTTATTCTGCTAGCATTTAAACTTTCAGCTATTGTTTGCCCAGAAAATTTAAGACATATACTGTAGTGTGGTAGAATGTTTGAGCAGTTTGTTTTCTAATGAGAAATCTGGTTCTTTAAAAAAAAATGCCACTTGAGAAAATTCTCTTCTCCCCCTTGGAGCCTGTTCTGAATTTTGCCAAAATTATAGGTTGGGAAGGACTCTGTGTCCCCTGTACTTTTCGTTCCTTAGTTACAGCGTTGGGCTTCGAGAGGCAAACATGGGCTGTGGTCCAGGCCTCGGTGCCCGGAGCCCTCTTGGGCTTGGGCACCGCTGGGCAGTGGTTAACCCACGGGGAACAGCGTGTGGCGTTATTGTGCAGCTGCTGCTCCCCACGTATGGCTTCGTCTCGCCTAAGTGGAAACCAGAGGTCTTGACTCTGTGAAAGTATTTTCTTCTTCACTGAAAACATTTCCTGCTGTTGCAGCCTCTCGACTCCTGCTTCATGGGTAGTTGCACAGTCATTTCCAATTAAACTCGCATTTAATACAACTCACCAGGCAAGTAGCCCCGTGGGGGGCCGAGACAAGCTGTCTCCCCTGTGAGCAGAGGGCCTTTTGTTCCTCCGGCCTCCGGGAAGAGGCAGGAGCCTCTCAGGCGCCTCCCTCTCCAACTGCTTTTGAGATGTTGAAGAAATGAAAACTTGCCTTTGACTTTGACCAGCTCAGTGCTCAGCTCCTTCGTTCCCGTTCTCGGCTCCTTGACAACTTTAAAGCTTGCTTTTCCACCTCCTTTTCCCCTCCTGTATTCTTAGGGTCTTGGATTTATTTCCTGGAACTTTCCTTGTGCCCAGTTTCAGTTTTCAGGACGTCTGTTCTCTGCCAGAGTTTAGAAAGCCTGCCTCTGCTCTCGTCCGTGTTGTGGTGTCGCATTAGGAGGCGTGGGCTGGGGACTTGCATTTGGAAATCTTTAAATAAATATTAGTTTTTGGTTGTTATTTTTAACTTGGAGTCAGAAACTGGCCTCCTTCAAAGGCAGCCTGAGGGATTTCCTCGGCCTCCCCGAGAAGAGGGGGACGTGCTGGATGCTCCCACTGGCTCCGGGCGACGGGACCCCAGGAGGGGACAGTACCTGCCGTTCCTGTCCTTGACGTTTTCCTGAAGGGGGATTGGTGCTAATCAGAGTTTCTTTGCAAATACTCAGGAGCCACAGTCAAGATCTATTTGGGTAGTGTGCCTGTGCACATAACACACTGTGGTTTTCTCTTGTGTAATAAGAGATAGGTGGGTAATAAAAATACCTGTTTCTCCCAGCCCCACAGACACCTCCCCTGGGAAACCCAATGACTTAATAACATGTGGGTGAAACCCCAAGGAGAGCCCCCCCCAGGAAGTCCTCGGGCTCTCGGGCTTGGCATTACTCTCTCCCCAGCATTTCTGGAACAGATGAGAAGATCGAGAAGCTACGTAGATCTCTCTCGGGCACGTTGAGCTCACCCAGCACGTTCCTTTAGGTTCCAGAAGTCGCTGTGGAACAGGTGGCTCTGTGACTTTGTTTCAGCCACCCTTTCCCTGTTCTGATGGTCGGAATCTGGATGCTGAGGGTCCCGTGGTTGAGAAGAGAAAGGAAAAACGGAAGAAGCAACAGACGGGCATTTTAAGATCACTTTTAGCAGGAGTTTCTAAGCCACATTCCCCCTTCTGTCACCTGCATTCATCACAGCAGTAGCAGGGAGCCAGGAAACAAGATCGTTTGCCCTCTGTGTCCCAAACTTCACAGTCTCTAGTCATAAAGTTGTTGGATGCTGCGAGTCTGTTCTCCTTTCTGGGTATCTCCGCTAGCGGTCTCGTAAGGCAGCCAGCGGTCCGAGTGAGCATTTGTGTGCCAGCCAGCTTTTATTGTGCCGGAAGCTATTCTAAGTCCTTAGAAACATTATCTGATTTAATCCTCATAACAGTCCCATTAGATTTCTGTCATCCCATCGTATAGTTGAAGACCCCAAGACTGAAGTGATGAAGTCACTGGCTCAAGGTCACAGGGCTCGAATCTGGCAGCACTGGGTAAATGTCAGTCACCTGGCAGGTGTGGATCAAGCACCAGTAGATACTGGTTTAGTTCATGAACGAACATGGCCCTGTTCTCAAGGCAGCCGATCATCTAGTCAGAGAGAGAGACCCAAACATGTCAGCAAAGTGCCAGCGTCTCCATTGAGTGCGGCGGGCACAGAGAAAGGGCTGGGTAGTCACAGGAGGAGGAGAGGTCACAAGAAGATGGGAGATGGTGCCTTAACATCCTCTTGTAGGCATGCCAGTGTCCTTGGATATAGGGGAAGGGACATGACATTCCAAGTAGGAGGGGCTGTTGGAGGAGATGCTCACAGGAATGAAAGAGCTCAGTGGGGGTGAACAAGGTGGGGGTCAGGGCCAGAGCTGGAGGGCTTCACATGTGCCAGGCCAGGGCACTTGTACCTTGTCCTGGAGTGAACAGGTGGTGTGGAAGGTCCGGCAGTAACCGGATCCACGTGCTGGGAGCAGTGTGAGAGGTGGAGGCCCAGGCAGAGGAGGCAGGAAGTTTAATAGGAGAGGTTGTGGTGGCCCAGGCAAGAATCGGGGACATTGGGGGTGGGGCTGGCGAGGACAGAGAAAGGATGGTAACCTGAAGGCCAGGCTGGCTGGGACTCGGGGGTCCTGGTTCCCAAGAGCCTAAGTCCCTCGCCTTGGAGAAGCTTTACATCCAGCCGTGGGGTTGCAGTTTGAATGTACACAGGCACACATGTGCACAACCACACGCGTGCCGACCCCACACCCTCCCTCTGCTTGTCCCAGAGAATCCGCGTCCATGGCACCGAGGACTTGCGTGTCTGGCATCTTGTTGTCCTTTGGGGTCAGCAGCTTTACCTTGAAGCCCCTTTCTGGCCCCCTACTCTTTGCTCCGCTTGTCCTTTTATTTTTTTTTTTATTTTTATTCATTTATTTATTTATTTATTTTTAAGATTTTATTTTTGTCCTTTATTTCCCCAAAGCCCCCCGGTACATAGTTGTATATTCTTCATTGTGGGTCCTTCTAGTTGTGGCACGTGGGACGCCGCCTCAGCGTGGTCTGATGAGCAGTGCCATGTCCCCGCCCAGGATTCGAACCGACGAAACACTGGGCCGCCTGCAGCAGAGCGCGCGAACTTAACCACTCGGCCATGGGGCCAGCCCCACCGCTTGTCCTTTTAGAAAAGATGTCTAGAACATTGTGAAGCCGGGTTTGGAGGAAGAAGGCCAGACCAGGGCGTCCGCAAGTCACAGTCCCGTGTTCTGTCCCGCAGGACTTCGTGTTCTACGCGCCCCGCCTGCGCATCAACAAGCGGATCCTGCAGCTGTGCATGGGCAACCACGAGCTGTACATGCGCCGCAGGAAGCCCGACACCATCGAGGTGCAGCAGATGAAGGCACAGGCCCGGGAGGAGAAGCACCAGAAGCAGCTGGAGCGGTGAGCATGTGGGCGCGTTCTCCCCGGCTCACGTCCCAGGCCAGCCCTCCCGCGGGACGTGGGGCCCGTCAGGTGGCCTCAGAGCACCTGAGCTGTTCCCCGTAGGAAGAGCCAGTGGAATGTAACCTAGTAAATGCATGAGGGTCTTCAGAAGCCATGGGAGCTGCCTTGCTGTGGCCTGGGCAGTGGCAGAGCCTGGGACAAGGAGGTGGGGTCAGGGCTGTCACCTCCTTAGTCCAGAGCATCCAGAGGACAGGCCTGTGGCCCTTCGTTCTGCCTGCAGATACAGGCCCGAGGCCTGGACTAGGTGCTGGGGACTCAAGGTGACCCAGACGCAGCTGCCAGGGCTGGTGACATGCTGGCCTCTGGGCTGGTGGCGGCCAGGGCGTCTTGCTCGGTTGACTGACTGTTTAAGCATGTTGACACCACACTTGCCTGCCAGAGTCTAAACATTCCTGCGCCGCTTCTACCCCCCAAACAGGCAGCAACTGGAAACTGAGAAGAAAAGGAGAGAAACCGTGGAGAGAGAGAAAGAGCAGATGTTGCGGGAGAAGGAGGAGCTGATGCTCAGGCTGCAGGACTACGAAGAGAAGACCAAGAAGGCGGAGAAAGGTGGGTCTGCGCCCTCCTCGGGCAGACGTCGGTCTGTGGAGCGACAGACAGACGGTCAGACACACACACAACCAGGAAGGAAATCTAAGAATGTGCATCTCAGTGTAACACATCACCCGAAACAGAGACTTGTAGAGAGAGAGGATAGCACCGGTTATGTGGATTAAGAAATAGTTCTGTACTTTATTAACACCTGTGCTGGTTCTGTGCTGAATGCTTCACATTCGTTATCTTTTTAAATTTTCCCTCAGTCCTATGAGAGAGGTACTGAGTCATCCCCATTTCCCTGATGAGGACATTAAGGTTTAGTAGGTGGAATAATTTGCCCAAGGTCACATCTAGTGAGTGCCCGGGCGTGCTCCGTTGCCCCCACCTTACAAACTAGAAGGTGGGGCGAATAGCGCAGTTTCTGAGTGTCCCAGGAGAGCAGTCCCAGGGTGTGCGAGCCGGGCCCAGGCTGGCTGTTTCACAGCTCTGTACAGCGGTCTAACCATCGTGAGGACGTGTCATCGAAACACAGTAGGGATGCACAGTAGGCTGCTTTCCTGTTGGTGTCATTGGAAGAAGAGGCCCGTCAGCCCCTAACTGGCTCCAGGCTTTGCAGCTTTTGGTCTGAGTCCTGTCTGTGATCCCATCCGATCCACCTGGCTGGGGGTTTCAGGCAGGACTCAAGGTCCCCGAGCCTGCGAGCAGCCCTGGTTCTGTGCTCCCTTCAGAGCTCTCGGACCAGATTCAGAGGGCCCTGCAGCTGGAGGAAGAGCGCAAGCGGGCACAGGAGGAGGCCGAGCGGCTGGAGGCCGACCGTGTGGCCGCGCTGCGCGCCAAGGAGGAGCTGGAGAGGCAGGCAGTGGACCAGATGAAGAGCCAGGAGCAGCTGGTAGGAGTCCCCGAGTTTCACGATGCTGAATTATGGAGTGGCTGCCTCTGGGCATCGAAAAAGTGACACCTGCCTCCTCCTAATTTGGATCTGGGGCTGTAAAATGATCCACTTGAGGGTGTAAAGTGGCTGGTGGGGAGGTGGACGTGGCAGTCGGGGCGAGGCGCGCTCTGGCAGACACAGCGGGCAGCGATGGATACTGCTGGCCAGAGAGGAGGGAGGGATGTGGCCGTGTTACAAGGGAGGCCGCTCACTAAAACCTGTGACCGTTCATTCACAAGTGGACCCTGTTGAAAGGATCCCAGAAATAACTGTGGCTTTGCGCTCCTTCGCCAGGCTGCGGAGCTCGCCGAGTATACCGCCAAGATCGCCCTCCTGGAAGAGGCGAGGAGGCGCAAAGAGAGCGAGGTGGAGGAGTGGCAGCACAGGGTGAGGCCGCGGCTGAGTCCTCGTGCGTGGGCCCTTCCCTGGTGGGCGGGGGCGGGCCTCGGCCAGGCTGGCAGGTCGCATCGAAAGCCTCGGGGACGTTTTGCAATCCTCTGCCGACACCAGTTGTACTTAAGCAGAAATCCCCATGGGAATGGGCTTGCCCTTGTGCACCAGCAATACGTTGTTGGATTAGTGGGAACAAAGAGCCCCTTGTTCATACCCACCCAGCCAGCCCTGGCCACCCCAGACTGTTCAGCCCCATCAGGAACCAGCTGTAAATCGGATTATGTGGGTGCCCCCAGCAACATGCGGCTGTGCCTGAAGCAAGCTGTCATGTCCCTTCTGACTCCTGGTAGACGCCACATGGCACCGAGGAAAGATCTGGAACATGGAGAGCTCTAGGCTGGCACAAGGGTCTGGGCTCTGCCACTCATTTGCCGTGTAACCAGGGCAGGTGGTCTCACCTCTCTGAGCCCCAGTTGCCTTGTTGCAGATTGGGAGTAATACCCAACTTGTAAGGTTGCTCAGAGAGGTTCATCTGTGAGCCTTTACACCCAGCAGGAGAGCGTGGTCCCTGAGGCACTCGGGGTGTAGTTCAGAGTACAGACCTCGGCCCAGCTGTGGGCGGCTCTCCCCACCCTGGCATGTCCTTTTCCATGCTTCCCCATCTGCACTGACCCCTTTTGGAGACGCCTGGTGCCTCCCCTTCATTATCTTCACTTCCATCCCCACCCCCAGCCTGAGTTGCATGCGAAAACTTCAGTCTTAGGGTTTTGGAGAAAGTACCCATTATAAGGTATTAAGTGATAAAACTGGTTACAAAACAGGTGCAAACTAAGCTCATCTGCAGTGTCAGGGTGGCGATGAGGTGGGCAGGATTGCGTGTGTCCTCCTGAGAAGTTGCCGGAAGGATTAGGGGTGATGGCTAAGAAAGTGCTGAGCACAGAGCCGGCGGGCGGCGAGGAGCTCGATGAGCAGCGGCCGCACGAGGAAGAATAGACTGCACACCGGCACGTTAGCTGTGCTCTCCAGCGGCTGGAGGGTTTCTGTTCCTTGAGTAAGGGTTGTTTTTCACGAGTCTGTGAGCGGACAGTAGAATTATAGACAGAAAAAAAGAAGTTACGGTACTTAGAAATGTTGAGCCCCTGGCCTCAGTTTCTCTCTTCGTGCTGTGGACACAACTGGTAACTACTCAGAGGGTCTGGAGCCAGACCCTGCACAGGGACACTTCTGATGGACTGTAGTCCATGTCCCCATCCCTGCGGCTTCAGGCCACATGCATCAGCCACCAGGACAGGCGGGAGAGGGTGCAGAATCCTTATTCTCTCCGCAGGGAGAATGGGCCTCCTTCTGAAAGAGAAGGTGGTTCTTCAGAAAATGGCCCAAGCCTGAGGCTGTGTGAGGCGTTCTCACCTGTCTTGATTTGCTTTCAAAGGCCAAAGAGGCGCAGGATGACCTGGTGAAGACCAAGGAGGAGCTACACCTGGTGATGACTGCGCCCCCGCCCCCGCCACCCCCTGTGTACGAGCCGGTGAGCTACCACGTCCGGGAGAACCCGCAGGAGGAGGGCACCGAGTACTTGGGCTACAGCGCTGAGCTCTCCAGCGAGGGCATCCTGGGCGACCGCAACGAGGAGAAGCGCATCACCGAGGCCGAGAAGAACGAGCGTGTGCAGCGGCAGCTGATGGTGAGGGCGTGCCGGGGGTCGAGGGTGGTGGGCACATCCCCTCCTTAGGTCTCTGGCTTCCTTGGCTTCTAGCCGGAGCGAGCGGGCTTTAGACAGGCACCGGCATGAGCCATCCCACCAGCACCCACTTTTCCTAGGGAGGGGAGGGGTCTGCGTCTCCCAGCCTCGCCAAAGGGTCGCTGTGACACTGGTGGAAGGGGTCACGTCTCACCGGTGCTTCTTAATGTTGCAGACTCTGACCAGTGAGCTGTCCCAGGCCAGAGACGAGAACAAGAGGACCCACAATGACATCATCCACAACGAGAACATGAGGCAGGGCCGAGACAAGTACAAGACGCTGCGGCAGATCCGGCAGGGCAACACCAAGCAGAGGATCGACGAGTTCGAGGCCCTGTGAGGGCCCCGCCTGGACTGTGGGCAGCCGAGCCTCGCGCCGGGGCTCTGCGCAGGGTCACTGTCGGGCGCTAAAACGTGTCTTTGTAGTTCTCCAAATCTAGACCCCTCGTCGTATTCCAGTTCCTTTAAAAAGAGAGTAGTTATTTCCATGGGAACGTTCTGGGGCTGGGACCAGAGGAAGCTTCCCTGGGTTGTTTTTCCCAGTTGTATCATAGTGCCAAACAGGCCTGATTTTTATTAATATTGTTATTATTATTGGATCACTTCCTATTTTCTGCTCAGAGCAGGACTGATTGGATTAAGGAAAGATGCCTGTCAAGTGTGGATAACAAACTCCATGCCGGCATGTATGATACGAGATTCAGTATAATTAAAACCACATCGTGGCTTATATTCTGTGCCATACTTTTTTCTGGATTTGAAATTAGCTCCAATTGATTGATTTGTTCTTGATTTCTATGAAGGATCCATCTTTGTGTATTTATGTATTTTGAGGGGTGAAAATTATTTTGAAAACTGAGTCTAATGCTCTCTTAACATACATGTGCACACACACAATGATTTCCTTCTTCCTTCAGTGCAGTTGACAGAATCCTGGGACTGTCCAGGATAAACGATCCAGGAGGAGGACACTCTTGGATAAACTTCTCTTATTTTGTTTTTTTGCCTAACAGTTAGAGGGCTATGTTGTTGGACTTATACATCTAATGAATGATCAGCTATAGAGCATAGTATTTATATGTAAGTGATAAAATGGGTTTGTAACTTTAGTTTAAAAAAGGGAAAGTTTCGTTCTGTATATTTTGTTACCTTTTACAGAATAATAAAAGAATTGCATATGAAAAACCATGTAACCACGGCACTTGATCTGGTGTGACGTGAGGGCAGGAACGAAGCTGATTAACGCTAGAATCACCTCTGTAAAAATGCCTTTTTGTACTTTCCATGTTCTTTGTGCGTGTAATTGGCTATGCACATTCCAGTTTTCTATCAGAGCTTCTTGTTTGAAAAATACACACACACTATGTTGATAATTCAGACTCCAGCCATGAAGGGACTCTTGCGACCTGGGTATCGGCTCTTGTTTCCGCAAGAAGAACCTGTCCGGACCTATTTCCATTCGCTCCCACATCCTTGAAAAGCCGTTAAAATGTCAGTTCTCACACACCGCCGGTCCTGGTCATTCATATCCTTCCTTCTCGTGTTCTGTTTTGTCCTTTTCCTCTTTGGTCAGGACGTCCTGTGCAGAGGAACCCTGTGCCGCAGACTTAAGAAATAAACGATGTGTAAGGCAAGATGCCCCACTGGATGTCTACGCGCATGTGTCTGGGCGGGAGGGAGGGCCCTTCTCGCCTCGACTGTCCGTGCAGCCCTGTCACCTGTCAGCGATGCTTTGTGGGGCCAGGACCTTAGCGCCTACCAGCCCGCAATGCCAGTCCCCACAGCACTCCACAGGGTTGGCTGACCTGCTTCTAGAAACAGTTTTCCACAGCAGAGTGGGAGGGATCGAATAGTCAGCCAGGCTCCTTTTTTCTCTCTGAAATGCACATACTGTGCAATGTAATTTTCACCATTTTATAAGCACTGGGAGACAAAGAACTTGAACGTTTATTGAAATCTGGCCATTTTCCACATCTCAAAGCACAGTAACCAACCTGAGTCTTACTTATGTAACATAATAATTGCTCTGTTTAACTTAAATATACACAGAGGGATAAAGAAGAACGTTTTAGCTACATGACAACTAGATGGACAGTGTTTACAGTGCAGAGGGCCTTTTCCAGCCGTGCGTCCACACCCAGTCCTTCAGCCCACCTTCAGGCATGCAGCCCTTGAAACACCCACTGCAAACTGGAACCTCCGCGTCAGTGCAGGATGAGTGTCATGTCTGTCCATAAATTGGGGCTGGAAAGAACTTTCTGCCATTGAAGCTTTGACTGTGAGCATGCGTCAGCACCGCCAGCTGGATCTTCCTCTGTGACGTGAGTGAAATGACAAATTAGCAACAGTGGGTCCCCACACCACTTTCCCATCCCTCTCCTGAGCTTTTTAAAAATGAGGACCAGCAAGAAAGGTATAAAGGAAGTTTTCACTTCAGCATAAGACCATATTAAAATGTCATCCACTGGTGAGTAAGAGAGAGACCCTCACCCCCAAGAGAACACACTCAGGAATTTCTCCCAGGGCCTGTGAGGCCTCAAAAGCCTGAAGCTTTTCACTTTCCTCCAGGAGAGAACGGGCTTGGTGGGTTGGTTTTTTGAGAAGGGAGTCGCCCGTCTTAATACATGACCGTGGCTGTGGACAGGTCGGGGTGTCTCTGACCAGGGGCCAGGTTTGTTCATGGGAAGGAGTTCCTTAGAGGAAGGGGGTGTGCTTTGGACAGTGTTCCTTTTAAAACAAATTGTAATTTCATGGTGAGTCTTGTTTATCCTCGGTTGGAGGCATTGAAGACACATGTGCAGGTGTTCAGCTTGTCACAGTGTTGGGGAGCATATTGCTGGCAACCAGCGGGCAGGGCCAGGGCGTGCAGGCCCTCCCGAACAAAGGACTGCCCCCCACAAACCAGGAGCACCCCTGTTGAGCAAGACTGAAAAGCATCACCCTTTTGTCCCACTCTTAATGAAATACTTTCTGCGTTGCCATTTCTTTGGGTTAAGAAGGTATTTTCCTTTAAGAAAATAATCCTTTTATGACTAACACCAGAAACAAAAGCAGACAGTGTACCCAGCCGATTTTGAGGCCTGTAATTTTTGTTTCTTGAGCAGGTCTAAATCTGATTTAAATTGCTGAAATACTTTGCTGTATTATCCGTCAGTTATAGAGTCAGAACGAGACTTTATGGTAATCTCCATTTATGGCAGGTTAGGCAATTTCAGAGCCATGAGAGCACCCACCATCAGGGCAGCATTATTTTCCTTTTAATGGTATCCACGCAAGACAGTCACTAAGGATAAACCTTGCGTCTTGGGCCCAATAAAAATTGACAGACTTACTGGCCCCGAGCCTGGCTCCTCCCAGCAAGCGGTCGTTCACACCAAAGATGGCCTGGTCCCAGACGGTTAATTCGAGGCTCGCTTGCCTCAGCTGAGAGGGGCTTACATCCTTGAAAACAAAGGAGTGTTTCCACTGGGGACAGGCTTGCTTCTTCAGGACGGGGGACTTGAGTGTCAGTTTCTGTTGTTCTGGCAGAGTGAGACAGCTGCAGAGGGGAAAACGACACAAACCGTGTCATACCGCCCTCCACACGGCCCCCTTGCCCTCCCGGGACTGGCTCATCAGAGAGACCATCCGTGCCAAGGAAAGAGCTAAACCAGGAACTGAGGGTAATTTGGGATCCTGAGGCCACACGGCCCTTTGCCTTAATCTCCCTCTTGTTTGCGTCCAGCGGGTGACAGCATGGCTCATTAGACCCACTACCCAGGACTCTGCACACACAGGTTATCTCTTTTTAACCCTGTTCTCCTCAGGAGAATAAATTCAGAAGGGCCGGGTAACTTGCCTGAGGCCATGCAGATACGTGACAGTGGGAACATGAACTCAGTTCTATCTTAACACAGTAAGCCATCATTTTTCCATTGTCACTGACTGGGGGTTTCGCAATGCTATATAATAATTAATGTGTTTGCTTTACTTTTGGAAACACTGACACACTTGTAATGAATTAGAGTGAACTATGCAGAGTCACCCATCTTACTGTTAATCCCAGAGGAGATGTTAAGCTAAGAGAATATTTACTAAACACTACCTTTTCTGTGCCGTGCCATGTCAGTAAATGCTGATTTACTGATAAAACAAAGACTGATAAGATTTGGGTTTCAGGTTAAAAGGTCGTGTTCCAAATCTAGCCTCGGCATGTCCAAATCCCATAAGGTCTTGGAAATCAGAGTCTTTAACACACCTTCTGCTGACTTTTCATAGGAAGGCTAAAATAAGGCGAATTTAAAATGACATACTTTTTGCTGTTCCCTTACGGAACAGTATAAGTAACAGTATAAGTAATATTTGATTAAATCGAATACCTACCCCTTAACAAATGAGTTTAAGGTACCGTCTGACCGCACAGGTAAATTCTTGGCTCCCAGCACTACCAAACAGAGTTGACCATTAGGTGATGGGTGGTCGCCTGTCCCTGGAAGGAAAGCCAGCATTTACTGTCAACCCTACCACATGTTGGCACGCAATGCCGCCACCCCAAAAGTGACAGCTCAATGAAAGGATGTGTTAGGACCCTCGGGCCCCGAGGGAGCAGACAGGAAGAGGAGCACGCCTGTCATGGAAGGTTCTGCTGGCCCTGCTCACATGCTGTTCTACTGAACGGTCAGCATGATGGCAACATGGAAGGATGCTAAAATCCTACACACAGATGCTGCAGAGGGACCCAAGGAGAGGAAGGATGCAGAGGTTTTGGTCTAGTTGTGGCCAGTGATTTTGGGGAAAGTGGGGGCCCCGAGACGTCTATTGTAGGGGGTTGGTGATGCCCACAGATGCTGCTGCTCTGCTGGTGGCCCTGGGGGCTCCGGCAGCAGAATTTCCCCTCCCAATCAATGGGAAATCAGTAAATGACATCGTGGGATTGCGCACTCTCCATCCTCATTTCTGTACGCCCCATGTTATCTAAGTTGGTCAAATCTCCTGTAAGCTCCTCGAGGACCTGTCCTTGATCTGTTCTCTTGCTGGGCAGCAGCTGCTCACGTGACCCGGGAGCAGGAAGTTATTCACTCGGAGCCTTGTGGGCCCTGCAGCCCTGAGACCTACTCTCGGTTCTCTAGGAGCCAGACTCCCAACGGTAATGCAGGGCGTGATTCTTCAAGAGGGGCCACAGCAGGCCTGTTTTCACCAGGGGGCCCATCTGAGCAGCCCCTTGGGAGGAAAGCCCCGGGGTTGGTGTCCTAACAGCCTTTTAAAGGGGGCATCAAAGGGCTGGTCCCGTTCGGGGCCATTCAGTTCCCTTCCAAGCGTGGACTCCAGAGAACCCTTCCCCAGGCCGCACTTCACGGCTCTTGATGAGAGTACAGTGTGCGGGCTCAGCGGGCGGCAGAGGAAATGCTGGAAAATATTGTCCCACCTCTCAGCCCACCTGCTGCTCCAGGCTTTGGGGGTGGTGACACAGGGACAAACATTCATGGGGCTGGAGGCCACCTACCTTCTTGAGGCCTCTGGAGCTGTGTGGGCCCTGCGGGGAGGACCAGCTTGGCCCGGACTGCAAGTTCTCCGTTATTCGGAGGAACACCGTCTTCGTATTTCTCTGTCTGGGGGCAAGAGGCAGAACTCAGAAGCAGGCTTCCCCAGCCCCCAGAACCTTCTGGGTTCCTCTGATTGCCTCAGCTCTGTCCATAAATATCCCTTCCCACTCCACGCCCTGGCAAAGCCTCTGCAGGCCTGGGAGAGCCCGGAGGTGGAGTGGACATGCCTGTGCAGGACTGGTCTTCCATTCATGGTGATTCTTTACTCCCTTCCTCACCACCCCCAGCTCAGCCACCCAGGCAAACACAGCCCACCCGAGGCAGATGGGCTGCGGAGGCAGAGGGGCTCAAAGGCCCTGGCACTTTCCCATAGGATGGTCCTAAGAGAACCTGCGAACAACCTGAGTTTGAAAACGCCAGTAAAATTAAGCCCCAACCAAGTCCATCCAGGTTGGTAAAGAGTCAAGCTACCCTTCCATGCCAGGGACTAACGCAGGCACTGGAGAAGGCAGCGTCTCAGGCTCTGTGCCCCCGGCCCAGGAGTGGCTCTCCGGTCTGAGTGAGTCAGTCACTTCTTTGTCCCCAACTCCCCGGCAAATCAGGGAAGCCTTCACGGAGGAGGTGGGATTAAGTAAAGCCTCGGGCAGAACTTGGATAGCAGAAAGCATTCCAAGTGGATATTCCTAAGTAGGGGTCTGCAGATGGACTGAGGCGCTGAGAAGAGAAGGCACAGGTCACCAGGATGGTGACACAGGGGCTGTGGAGACCACACAGAGATGACCACGGGAGAGGTGGGACAGGAGAGGTGGGACTGGGCATCTCCCAGGCTGAGGACCCTCGGCCTGACCCTGTAGTGGCCGGAAACCAGACACGTTTGCATGCGGAGGCATCGTGAATCAGAGCACCCCTGGCTTCAGACAGGAAAGAGGCAGAACGGCACGTGGGACCTGGGCCAGGCCTGGTGGAGACGGGGCCTCACTGCCAGACTTCCACCGCCGGGACTGGCATGTCCTGTTGTCATTTCGTAGATGATGGAGCCCACTTTTTCTCATCCCAAGAGAAGTTAACCTTTCTCCCCAGCTCCTCCTCTTACCTGCAAGGCTTGTGAGCAGACCCTAAATCAACCAGCTCCTCCTCTCCCGGCCTAGCCGACCCCCGCCCTGAGGTAGGCCGCCGGGTCAGAGCAGGGACAGGAAATCCCAATGGTCAGGGCAGCCTCTGCCTGCCCAGAGCATTTGGCCCAATCACTGTCAGCTATCACTGTTTGGGGAGTGCCTGGAGTGGGAAATTAGAAAGAATGCATTGTAGCCGCATGACTGAGGCGTGGTCCCAGCTGCCCGGCAGCCTGACCCCTACAGGTCATGGACTTTGGCTGGCAGCAGCTGTCACCCGGCTGAGGCCGAGGGACCCTGAAGCAAGTGGATCCACGCTGGAATTTGGGCTACACTGAGAGCTGGACTATTCGATTACAAACCTGAGCAGGTAAAAACCCCTCAGCCTGACCCCACCAGGAGGGCCCGATGTGGAGCCTTGTCTCCCCAGGAAGTTCCTATTTAAGATCACAGCCAGACAAGTGCGTGATCCGTGTTGGGTCCAAGGCTTCCCAGGTAGGTTTTCTCTTCTTGGATGCCTCTGAAAGTCCCCACGGTGCGGTGGTGGGGACTACTCAGTCCCAAACCAGACGTTACCTTGGCCCGGAGTGGATACCAGCGGAACGACTGCGTGGCGCTGTCTTCAAAGTCCCACGTGGCCAGAGGAATGATCACCTCTCCAAGAAACACCCTCTGGGCGAGCATCCCCAGGTGCCACACCGAGACCTGCAGCCGCCGGGTCACCAGCTGGGCGGACTCCACCTGGTACTGCAGAGGCAGAACAGAGACAGTCAGCTGGGCTCCCAGGGCCACAGCTCGGGGGCCACAGGGGCCTCCCTACCACAAGGCGCAGCCAGGGTCCTGGTGTGCCGAGCTTGGGCCAGGCTGCTTGGAGCGAGGGGCCTCTCCCTTCTTAAGCACGAACTTCCCCCACTCTGCAAGGGCCCAGCGCTTGGCCTGGGGAAAAGCCTGGGCAGCCACCGAGCCCCCCTCCCACGGTCAGGTTCTCTCCCCAAGACAAGGATGAAAGTCCTTGTCCAGCGCAAGGTGCTCTGGAAATCCAGCCGAGACCTGTGCTACTGAACATCTGAATTTGCATGTGGCTGTCACTGCCCCCGCCAGGGTTGTCCAAAAATACAGAAAACAAGAATTCTATTTTTAAAACTTGCAAAGCGTGAGCTTTTAGGGCCGGCATTCACCCTGAGGGACAAGGCATGTGGAGGACGTGCCGGCCCGAGCTGGGGCTTGGGGGTCCTACAGAGGCATTCCTTTCATGTCCCTACTCAGAGATCTCAGCAGCCTCAGGAGGATGAGAGAGCCTCCCCTCCCGTCCCCCAGCCCACGGTGGGCTCCTGCCCCCAGGGAGACTGCAGGGCAGAGCCCCCTGTGAGCCTGACCCAGCGCCCTTCTCGCAGGTAAGGGGACACAGCCAGGCTTTCCAAGAGAGCTGGCCGACCCACCTCAGCCTCTCAGAGCCTCCTTCTGACCCTATCATTGGCTTTTCTCAATAATGAGCAAAAGCACAAGTTATTGAACTCTTAGCTCCTATCGGCCCCGTAGAGTGGTCTTCAAGTGGGGTACCAGCACACCCGGCTTGCGCACCAAGGGGTGCTCCGCTTGGAAAGCTTGGAGGCTCAGTATCTAGATCCTCACCTTTCACAGGCCCTTCTCTCAGATGGCAGAAGACAGTTTCCACAGCCCGAACCCCGCTGTGGTGCCTGCCCCAGGTTGCACAGCCCTGCCCTTGCGCTAAACAAAGGGGTAATGGGAAATACTGGTTTCTGCCAATCTCTTGATGATGGCTCAGCCTCTCCATCTTCCCATCTTTTCTGTCTTAGACACATTTCTATGAAGGATAAGGCTCAGCCTGTGTGGGGATATTCTGAATTTAACAATAGGTTAGGGACATGGATTCTTTTCAATCTATCTGGACAGTTTTCCAGGATAACCAAAATATTCACAATATGTTGGATAAAAACCCATGGATTAAGATTTCAAGTGATTTCTTTGAGATTCTAAGTGCATTTTAAAGAAGGTAGTTAAAACTTTAAAAATCAAACTGTATAATTAAATATTTATCTAAACTATAGTCAATCCTCATCTTTGTCTTATTTCATAAAATGTGAAATATTGGTTCACCTCTGTTTAGCACAGAATACCTCAACTAAACTTAGGATGAGTAATTTTAGATATCCACTTAAAATGTGTGAGGGGTACACAGCTTTCCAGAATTCTTTGAGCAGGTACGTGAGCAGAACCATCTGAAGTCTAGGCTGTAGTGACCGGATACTGGCCTGGTCTCAGACCAGCAGCACCTCAGGCCCCGCCCACACCTGCTGAATCACAATCTGCTTTTTAAAAAATATCCCTGGGTCCGGCCCAGTGATGCAGCAGTTAAGTTCGCACGTTCCACTTCTCAGCGGCCCAGGGTTCGCTGGTTCAGATCCTGGGTGCGGACATGGCACCGCTTGGCAAAAGCCATGCTGTGGTAGGTGTCCCACGTATAAAGTAGAGGAAGATGGGCATGGATGTTAGCTCAGGGCTAGTCTTCCTCAGCAAAAAGAGGAGGATTGGCAGCAGTTAGCTCACGGCTAATCTTCCTCAAAAAAAAAAAAAATCCCTTGGGGATTCCTATGAACATAAATTTTGTGAAGAACTGCTAGTCTGTGGTAGATTAGAGCGATACTTCTATACTCCGTTTCCCCATTGGTAAATGAAGATTCTAATATTTGGGTCAGGAGTATATGAACTCTTGGCCACAGCAGGGGCACAGAAAACAATGGCTTTTATTATTTCATGAATGGGACTCTTGTGACAGCTGCCCGGATGGCCTCTGGCTGGGAGTTCAGGAAGGTCCCTCTCGTCAAGGAAGGCAAAGCCCTCTCCTTTTGCAGTCTTGACACATGGGATCCTTGGGCTGCCCAGCCTTGACTGGATGCATCTCCACCATCTGCACTGTTCCTCCTAGCTATCTGCACACACCAGACATCATCTCCGACTCTCCCCTCTCAACCTGAGCGTGAGGCACTCCCTCCCTGTCTCTAATCATATTTCCTAGCACCAAAGAAAGTGAAAACCCAAGCAATTCCTCTATAAAATTGTTTTTCATAAAATGACTGTGTTTTTCATAAAGTAGGAAGAAACCTGGATTTGCCAGCTGTTATGATAAAGGAGCACCCTGGTGAAGATAGTAACTCAGTAGGTTAATGTGCTTGGGATCCCTCTCCGATCGCCATAAAAAGTCAACAGGACAAACCCATTTTAGAAATTGAGAGGCAGCCAGGTTCTTTTTCACCATTTCCTTGGAAATGATTAATGAAGAGCTATTCTCCCGTCCAGCCAACAGGGCACTTTTCCTGGACAAAGGCTGAGATTTATTTTCTACGAACTTGCCACTGATTGACAGAGCCCGCAGAAATGTATAGGTGTCTGCACTTATATTTAACTGACTCAAGAGTTTGGAAGAAACATCCGCTGGACTCTGGTCCCTTGTGCTCAGCCTGGGATGGGGGGACTCAGCACATGAATATTTGTCCAGCAAGTACCTTCACGGTCTCCTGAAAGGTCGGGTCCACCGTGTTCCTTTGGACTCCAGTCTTGCGTTTTCCCTGTGAGGATCTGTCAGGCAGCAGATAGGTCTTAACGTACCTGGTGGCCAAACACAGAGGGCGAGGAGAAAGCTCAGCGGGGGGCGGGCAGAGGTTCAGGAGGGGAATTGCGCATCAGCATTTTCTTTATCCTGCTCCCCGCTGAATATGGGGTTGATGGAAAGGGCTTAGTGGCCACCACCGCGAGGGAACAATGACAGTGCTGGCAACACAGCTTCTGGGCTACACAGTCTTTAGCTGTAATCCTCTGGAACGTTCCTGGGGGCATGAAGCTCCCCTGCTGTCCCCATGCCTTACTCCTGGAATCCACATCACTCATCACCTGCCATTTGGGGACGACCGTGGAACCAGAGGGTCTCGGGGCTCCGTGGGTGGCAGGTGCTCTAAGCTGCCTGGATATAGAGGCCATGTGCCAGCTTGTCCTCCCTCCACCTATCACTTCCCCTCAACCTGCAAAAAAAAAAAAAGTGGAAATGGAAAGGGCACGCCTCACACTTTGCTTTTCCCTTGTGGGGCCTCAAAGCCTGGCCTCCTGACGCTGAGGACCAGCTTCCGTCACCGAGGACCAGCAGGAAATACCTCCGCTGAGTCTGGAGGCCGCAGCTGGCAGAGGAAGCACGACAGAGACCATCTCTCCACTTGTACTCCGCCCACCCCCTGAAATCCTCTTCTAGGCCCATCCCTCCACTCAGGTCTCGAGACTGACTGCCCTTCTGGCTCCCCTGGCAGCTTTATTCATGGCAATGACCCTGCTTGCCCAGACCCGATGACCACAGGCTGGAAACAGGCTCAACTTTCCCAAAGCAAAATAGAACAGCAGCCCTCTCTTGATCGGGGTCCCACATGGAGCCCCAGTCTCAGGCCTCTTCTTCCCTTTTAGTCAAACTTCTTGGAAAAGGTACTCGAGGCTCACTGTCACCAATTCCTCACCGTTCATTTACTCTTAAATTGTTGATCGTCATAAGATCTCACACATATAAACAGGATACATAAAATATACCTATATAGCTTACAGCTATATAATAATAAAATACACGCCCATGTATCTAGCTGGTTTATTGGGTAAAGTCCCTGTTTCCTTACTTATTTTCTGTCTGGTTGCTCTACCCATGATTGAGAGTGGGGTACTGACATCTCCACCTGCTACTGTACAATTATCTATTTCTCCCTTCCATTAGGTCAGTTTTTGCTTTATCTGTCTTGATGGCCTGTTATTAGGTGCATAGACATTTATCACTGTTATATCGTCTTGCTGTATTGAACCTTGTATTAATACATCATGTCCTGCCTTATCTTTTATAGCTTTTTTTGATTTAAAGTCTATTTTGTCTGATATTAGGATAGCCATCCCTGCTCTCTTTTGGTTCCCATTTGCATGGAATATCTTCAATTTGTGTCTTTGGGTCTAAAGCAAGTCTCTTGTAGTTGGCACGTAGTTGGGACCTACGTTTTTATCCATTCTGCCAATTCCTTTCTTTTGGTTGGAGATTCTAAACCATTTACATTTAAAATAATTACTGATAAGGAGGGACTTGACTTGCTATTTGTTTCTATGCCTTAGAAGAGCTTTTGTGTCTCTCATTTCCTGCAATGATGGATTCTTTCCTGGTTAGTTGATTTTTTTGTGATGAAATGTTAAATTCCTTTCTCATTTCCTTTTGTGTATATTCTATAGCTGTTTTCTCTGTGGTTACCAAGGGGATTACATTTAATATCCTAAAGTCATAACACTCCACTTTGCATTTATACCATCTTAACTTCAATAACATACAAACAGCTCCGTCTTCACCTCTTTACATTGTTGATGTCACAAAATTACATCTTTATACATTGGGTGACCAAAAACACAAACAATAATTTTTAAGATGCATTAATCTCTTAAATTATGTCAAAGACAAAGTGTAGAGTTACAAACCAAAGTCACAATAGCAAGAAGAAACTAGTAATTTTTTTAATGCATTAGTCTCTTAAGTCATTGATGAAGATAATAAGAATAATAAGAAGTTTTCACACATTGAGGCATATGGGGAAGCCATTCTGGTTTAAATCTGATTCGGCCTAAAACTTGTTTTTCCCAGAGCAGTCGGATTTATGGCCCACTGAACACGCATTGTATGTCTGCTTCAAACATTTTCCCAAAGCAAAGAATGCCCTCTTTAAAGATAGGGATGGATGTCTCCCTTTCCTTGATGCCAATACCAATACTGCTTTGAAGACAAGCTTTCCTTGCCAGAGAACCAAGGTCAAGTTGACCTGCTGTGGATGTGCGCCAGAACATCTCCTTGTGACTTTGGGAAAAAAACTCTATTCCTGTCATGCCTGATGTATGTTCTTTGTTCTGAAACGGTATCTAACCATGCTGTAAACCACACTTCACCAGAGTACTTTCTTCCCTGGGGAAGAGAATACTTCCAGGCTGGTCCCCAACATTAGCTCCTTAAATATTTTTCTGATCTGCAGGTAGGTTATTGATTATTTGCACTGACATCACGTAGAAAACAAAAAGTGGATTACATATCATTGTTACAATAATACTAGCTTTTATAATTGCCTGTGTACTTACCTTTACTGAGAGCTTTATTTCTTCACACATCTTTGAGCTACTGTCTGGTAACCTTTCACTTCACCCTGCAGGAGGTCCCTTAAGCATTTCTTGCAGGACTAAGTCAAGTCTACCACTAGTCTAAGGTCTGGTTGTAACCAACTCCCTCAGCTTTTGTTTATTTGAGAATGTCTTAATTTCTCTCTTGCCTTCGAAGAACAGTTTTGCTGGATGTAGAATTCTTAGTTGACAGGTTTTTTCTTTTAGTACTGTGAATATACGGACCCACTGCCTTCTGCAGTTTCTGATGAGACATCTGCTGATCATCTTATTGAGGATCCCTTGTATGTGACGATTCTCTTCTCTGTTGCTGCTTTCAAGATTCTCTCTTTGTCTTTGTCTTTCAAAAGCTTGTTTATAATGTGTCTCAATGCGGGTCTTCTTGAGTTTATCTTACGTGGAGTTCAGTGGGCTTCTTTGACATTTATATTCATGTCTTTCATCAAATTTGGAAAGTTATCAGCTTTTATTTCTTCAAATATTCTCTCTGCCCCTTGCTCTCTCTCTTCTCCGTCTGAGACTTCCACGATGCGTATGTTGGTCCGCTTGATGGTGTCCCACAGGTCTCTGAGGTTCTGTTCACTCTTCTTCAATCTTTTTTCTTTCTGTTTCTCACACTCAGTGACTTCCATTGTTGTATCTTCAAGTTCGCTGATTCTTTATTCCACCTGCTCATATCTGCTTTTGAATCCCTCTAGTGAATTTTTCATTTCACTTATTGCAGTTTTCAGCTCCAGAATTTCTTTTTGGTTTTTCTTTAGGTTTTTGATCTCTTTATTGATATTTCCATTTTTTTCGTACATCGTTTTCTTGACTTTCTCCACATCTTCCTCTAGTTCTTTGAGCGTCTTTAAGACTGTTGTTTTAAAGTCCTTGTCTAGTAAACCTGCGACCAGATCTTTCTCAGGGACAATTTCTGTTGATTTATTTTTCCCTTCGAATGGGCCAGACTTCCCTGTTTCCTTACATGCCTTATGATTTTTTTTGTTGAACACTGGACACTTGTCTCTAATAATGTGTTGACTCTGGAAAACAGATTCTCTCCCTTCCCCAGGGTTTGCTGCTTTTGGTTATTGTTTTTTATTCTTATTTTTAAATTTATTATTGCAGACAGTCCCTGTGCCAAGGATCAGCATGAGGTGTAAACTTAAGGTCTTTCCAGATCCTTTCTGACCCTGTACCTGGGCATGCATGGTCACTTTCTAATTTTCCTTGTATACGCAGTTACTTTTTAATGTCCTAGTCTTTGGTATCTGGCTCCCAAGAAGGGAAAAAGAAAAATGAAGAGAGAAGACAAATAAGGGCACTGGCCCTTTACATCTTTTGAAAATCACTTCAGGCAGTGGGGAAGAGGGCTGCAATAATAGGGAGAGATGCAACAACAGTGGCTGCCTCCTTGTCTGCACCTCTGTGATAAGAAGCAGCAATCAGAGAAGAGACCCCTCGTATTTGAAGGACAGGATCCTTTTTCCCACCCCGGCTCCTGCAAGCCATGTGCAAGCTGCTTCAGGAACGCGTGCCAAAGAGTTGGGGTGGGGGACGGGCACTGCAACTGTGCTAGGAGCTGAAATTGACTGATAGTAACCCCAGTATACCATGCAAGCCTTCCCCTGGAAGTTGCAAGCCTTCGAAAGACTCCAGAGGTGCCAGCCCCATGGCTTAGTGGTTAAGTTTGGCGCGCTCTGCTTCGGCAGTGTGGGTTTGGCTCCTGGGTGCAGACCTACACTACTCATCAGCAGCCATGTTGTGGTGGTGACCCACACACGAAATAGAGATAGACTGGCATGGATGTTAGCTCAGGGCTAATCTTCCTCAGCAAAAAAAAAAAAAAAAAAAAAAATGCCAGAGTTCCAAAATAGTTACAGCAGATAGAGTTTGCCAATGCAATTGTTGTCTACATGGGGAGATGGATTCCTGATGCTTCCAACTCGGCCATCTTCCAGAATCCTCTCTGGACTATATTTTTCCTTTGGAAAGTGTTGAGTTTTGTTCTAGCAAGCATTTCACTTCCTGGCGACTCAGTTTGATCCTATCAAGGCTTGATTTTGCCTAGTTAGGATGGGTTGCAGTAACCTTTACCTGGGGACTACAGAAGCCTTATTACTAAGGTATGTTTTTTCCAGAGTCCACTGAATGCCCCGGGTATCCAGCAAAGTCTCCACTCTGGATGGTCAGAATGTCAATCTTTCCCAACGGGGTGTAACTCCCAGATTTTTTGTTCAACTCACACTCCCCAGTGGCTGTCCCCTGACAGACCTCAGGAAATCTTGTCCTGCATGTGAGCAGGTTAGTATTTGGCCAAAGCCTTAAGGGGATCTCTATATGGATCTTTAGGCCTACCTTCTCTGTGCACTTCCCACCTCTCCTGCTGAAGAGTAATATTTGTCGAAGGTTTACAATGTTCTAGACACTGTTCTGACAGCTCCACGTGGGCTAATGCAGGGAAACACCACAACAATCCTTTGAAGTAGCTGCCATTATCACCCCGTGTTACAGTGAGGAAACTAAGACACGAGAAGTTGAGTAACTTGCCCAAGGTCAAACCATGTTAATGGTGGAGCCAGGGGTCCCATGTCCATACTCTTGACCACATCACTATATTCCTATTGAGAATGACAGCAGAGGTAACATGCTTGGAAGGTCAAGGCTTGAATAAACGTTTCTGATGGGATTGGAGATGGGTCTGAAGAATGGACAGGATTGGGATTTCTATCGTGGGAGTAGAGTAGGGAAAGTGGTTCAACACAAACACGAGAAAAGCCTCACAGAGTCATGTGCCACATGACGACATTCTGGTCAATGATGGACCCCATATATGACGGGGGTCCCATAAGATTAGTGCCATCGAGCCTAGGCGTGTAGTAGGCTATACCATCTAGGTTTGTGTAAGTGCACTCTGTGATGTTCGCACAAGGACAAAATT
Organism: Equus asinus; assembly: GCF_041296235.1. Lineage (NCBI taxonomy): Eukaryota > Metazoa > Chordata > Mammalia > Perissodactyla > Equidae > Equus > Equus asinus. Next base: position 30,971,004 of record NC_091790.1, read on the forward strand.
GCCTAACAACGCATTTCTCAGAAAGTATCCCCATCATTAAGCGACACATGACTGTATTTGGAAAAAGTCAGGGGATAGTTTTGAACAATAGCTATTCCAATTTCCAGTTTCCCTGGAGCGTATGGCACAGGTAGGGCAATCGAAGTTAAGACTGGAAAGACAGGAGGGACCCTGCTACGGAGAACCATAAGAGCCACAGCAACGCCGGAACTTGTCTGGTGCTGAGGAGCTACTGAAGGTTTCAGAGCAGAGGAGGGCCTGACTGGACCAACGATTCATTCTTTTTCCTCAGCTGGTAATTAAAACAGTGTGCTAAAAGTTTTCTCAGCAGGGAGAGGCAAAAATGTGGTCCTTACCTTAAACCAGGCACAAAAAAATCAATTCCAGTTCTAACGTGAAAGGACCTAAGTGTGAAAAAACTCTAATAGAAGAAAATAGAGGAGAATGTATCTATAACCTTCAGGTGGAATTCTTCTACAGGCTCAAAAAGCGGACATTTTAAAGCAGAAGGTTAATGAATTTGACATTATCAACTTCTGTACAAGAAAAGTCATCATAAACAACGCTAGAAAGCAAGCAACAGCCAGGAGAAGATCTATAGAATACATATAACTAATGATGAATTGTATTAAAAACGGATTTAAAAACCAAACTCCTGTAAATAAGTAAGACAATGACAAAAATTCAGTACAAAAATGGGCAAACGCTATGAATAGGAAGTTCACAGAAGGGGAACCTAAGTGGCTGACACCCTATAAAAAGTTGGTCATCTTGGGGCTGGCCCGGTGACATAGTGCTTAAGTTCTCACACTCTGCTTTGGCAGCCCAGGGTTCACCGATTCAGATCCTGGGCAGACCTGGCACTGCTCATCAAGCCGTGCGGAGGCTCCGCCCCACATAGAAGAACTAGAAGGATGTACAACTAGGATATACAACTACGTACTAGGGCTTTGGGGAGAGAAAATAAAAAAGAGGAAGATTGGCAACAGATGTTAGCTCAGGGCCAATCTTCCTTACCAAAAAAAAAAAAAAAGTAAAAAAATTATTTTTAAAAAAATGTTGCTCAGGAGCCAGCCCAAGTGCAACAGTTAAGTTCGCACGTTCCACATCAGCTGCCCGGGGTTTGCTGGTTCGGATCCCAGGTGCGGACATGGCACTGCTTGGCAAGCCATGCTGTGGTAGGCGTCCCACGTACACAGTAGAGGAAGATGGGCATGGATGTTAGCTCAGGGCTAATCTTCCTCAAAAAAAATAAATAAATAAAGTTGTTCATCTTTTTAGTAATCAGGGAAAGGCATGTTAAAATAATGAGGAGATACCACTTCATATCTATCAACTGAAAAAAAAAATTTTAATCTCCCTAGATTGTGTGACACAGGATTTTAATTTTATTTTTCCTATATGGAAAGTCAAATTTTCCAATACCACTGATTGAAGTTGATATTTCCACACTGATTACTAATAGCCTCTTGATCATGTAAGTTCCCGTGCATGCTAAGGTCTGTGTCTGGACTTCGATTCTGTTCTGTTGACCTACTTGTCTATTCTTGTATCAATTACACATTGTTTGAATCACTACAGCTTTAGAATAATTCTTGATATAAGTCCCTTTAGTTTTGTTCTTTTTTTACAATTGTCTTGGTTATTCTTGGACTTTCACTTTTCCATATAAACTTTAAAATCAATGCGTCTATCATCTTATGTCAAAACTTAGAGAAAGAAACTTACGGATTGCACTTTTTCTTCTTCTCCTCTCCATAGGCAAGGTTCTTACAGGCCTTGATGCATATTTCTAAAGAGTGGGTCTTGAAGCAATAACGAATGGCAAATTCTATTTCTCCAGTGACATTGGCTTTATCAAAATTGCCCATCTCTGTACAAGTGCTGTTAATGCTAATTAAACTTCCCTGAAATCAAGAATGACAAATGGAATAAATTACTTCATAGTTAATCCATTTTTTTGCAGTTACGGTTTCAAGACATCAAATAAATCAAAAATTCACACAGAGCATGCATCCTGACTCACATTCAGTTAATAATGCACCAGTTTGTACTTTGCCAAAATAAGTTGCCACATATTCTGCCCTAAGGAGATGGGGAAATCTTCAGAAGGTCCTGTCTTGACCAGATACGGGCTTTGCTTAGTAATAAAGGTTACACAATCTCGTTCTTTAACACAAATCACTTGGAATGAAGTGGACTGTCTCTTGTGCAATTCTGCAAAGATAGCTCTCGGAGGGCAGATGGTATCCATGGCAGGACCAGCCACGTGGAAAGCAGCAGAGTGTGGGGCTATGTGCCTGTGACCGAGAATCAGATAAAGCTGCATTCAAATGCTGGTTCTGCTACTCGTTCACTGCGTCAAAGTCTAAATGGAAGAATGAACACTGGCCTCACGGGGTTACGGCGAGGAGCAAACGGAATAAAGTGGGTAAAATACGCAGCCAAAGACAACGATCAAATGTCTTTAAATTTTTATGGGGACCTAGGATGAAAAACAAAACCGCCATCACAAGTCAGGGCACGTAGATGGGCGCTCTAAGCTTAGGTGATGTTGACGAGTAGCATAGAATGCCTGTGCCAGAAACACAGAACAGACTGCCTTATCACTGTTAAATTTGCTTAAATGTCTGCCCCCATTTGCATGCAACCGATCTCAACGCTGACTCTACAGAAATAAGGAACCCTAAGTGATTTCCACTTCTAATTCCTAACAAGTTCCTCCACGCTGGAAAGCATCCTGAAAAGAAACTAAGAAGAAAGCCTGGGGTTTTCCGTCTCACTGGAGAGAGAGAAAAACAAAACAGCACCAACAACTCATCAGAGGGACTCGGACCTGAATTAACTAATGCCAGGAACACAACCAACGCCACCACACCCAGTCACCGGCTCTGAAAAATGTCATCTGTCAACACCCACACAAGGGTTAGAATGGAAAACCATTTAAAAAATTTTCACACTCAAAAAGGCATGGAGGGGTGAGACAGCATGAATAAGCGAGTTACAAAAGAGCAAAGATAGAAGATAATGCATAGGGAAGCTTGGCAAATGGCGTGAGCCGCTTGAAGGAGGAATGAGGTGGATGTAGGAAGGTGCTAAAAAGTGCTCATAATTAGCGGCCAGCCCGGTGGCGCAGTGGTTAAGTGCGCATGTTCTGCTTCGGTGGCCCAGGGTTCACCAGTTCGGATCCCGGGTGCGGATATGGCACCGCTCATCAAGCCATGCTGTGGCAGGTGTCCCACATATAAAGTGGAGAAAGATTGGCACGGATGTTAGCTCAGGGCCAATCTTCCTCAGCAAAAAGAGGAGGATTGGCAGCAGCTGTTAGCTCAGGGCTAATCTTCCACAAAAAAAGAAAAATTCTCATAATTAAACTGACATTCACTGTGGGACTTCACTTCAGACTAAATCGTATTACACCAACTCCTCTGCCAAGAACAAATAAAAAACTGAATTAAACAGCAAACTGTTTCAAGGCACCATAGAGCTACCGAGACAGCCAGGACCCAAGGGTCCAAGATACTGAAGAGAAGAGAAGCACAGTGAGGTGAGCAGCATTTCCCTTTGGGCATTTGTTCATATATGCACACAGCACAGAGCTGGACGACTGAGAAGTCAAGCCAAACACAACAGCAATGAGGCTCAGCAGCTGAGCAAGGTTTTCAGCAATCTAACAGGGTTGGGAGACAAAAACGAGCATCCAAGGCTAGGAAGGCACGCAGGAGTCGCTAAGCCCAGAGAAAAGAGCAATCGCTGGAATGAGAGTGCCTGCCACGAGATGCTGCTTGTCCACTCGAGGTGTTTGCTGAAGTGGAAGCTGTCACTGAGAGGCTGGGAAGCTTAAAAATGCTTCAGCAGTTTCTTCTTACTAGACAGAAAAAATGGGAGTTCAAGCCCACCACAGAGAAGGGGCTTGGTGAAGCTTCAGCCTCCCAGTGGGGACCCCTCAAAGGCTTTCTTCCTAGGAGTAGGAGTCAACTGGAAATGAACCAGTCCTCGCAAAGACTGAAACGTAGCTTTGAATGAGCTCAGTTCCAGATGGGTGAAGACTGTTTGCCTCCACGCTAGCTGTCTGCTGGGAGCAAAAGAAAATTCTCTCTGAAGGAAGATAACATCCACCTCCCCTGTTTGACTGGGGACTCCGTGGGGGCAGGGACGCTGCACGTGTCTGCCCTCCATTTCATCTCCAGTATCTAGCTCAGTGCCCGGCCTATGGTAAATCCTCCATAAATATTTATGAAGTGAATAAAGAAAGCACTTGAAGTATTCTGATTTTAAAAGTTCTCTATGTAAATGTTACGGCAGGGTGCGCTGCCTCGTGCCTGAAGGAGCAAAAGAATCCAGTGAGAAGATTCAGGGGGTTGTCCTAAACTTGCATAACTTTCGTTAAGTCACTTAATCACAGATTCCAAAGGAAAATTATTTAAAAATAAAACTGCATGTAGGACTACCATAATAAAATTACTGAAAATCAAAAAGAAAAATCTTAAAGGCAGAGGAAAAAAAGATATGTTACCTTCAATGGAGGAAACAATAAAGGCAGGAGAGGATGGAATCCAAAGCATGGCCGGGGCGACTGGCTTCTAGTTGGGTGGGGAAAGGCGGGTAGGTTGGGTGCAGACTCTGGGAGGTTAATTTTGGTATTAGGAGGATTAGAGAATTCCAAGCTGGTTCTACTTTTTTTGTAAAGTAGGAAGGGAGGTTTATTTGTTGAGAATGAAGAGGAAGAGTAGGGGAGAATTTTGAAGAGGTTTGGAAAGACTGGAGAAGGTGTGGTGTGTGGTTGTTGCGGAAAGCAGGACTCTGAGCTCCCCAGAGAAACAAACACATCAGGATCAGGACTGCTGGCACGGCAGGGGCACATCTGGAGTTGGTGACACAATAGGACAGACCTAATCCCCATACACTCATACTGGGCATTAGGTCTGCCCTACTGTGTGCACAGCTGTTCAGGTGCAAGGACAGAGAAGGTTACACCCGGCTCATCCAGCCTGATGCCCAAAATTAGAAACCATCCAGGAAACACTATAGTCACTCTTCCTTCATTTTGTAAGTAAATAATTGGAGGTCAAGATAGGTTGAGACCCACCCAAAAATTGCAGAGCAAACAGAAGTAGGGCTGGAAGTGGACCTGGGCTCCTAATGCCTCAGGCCATCCACTGATGGTGGCATCTCTGAGTAATCCACCTGCTGTGCCTGCTTAGCCAGGGGAAAGGACAGCCTCAGGGAATGAGAGGACAGCAGAGCAGGTCCCCTGGTCAAGCACATTCCTTCTGAGATAACTATGACTCCATCACCATCGCCCTGGGAGGGTTTTCTGGTTCTGTTTTCCCTGTAGCCAGACCAGAATCTTCAAGCAGGTCGAAACTTTGAGCAGCGTGTGGAGTCCACCAAGAGGTCCTGGCCCAGAAGAGCAGCTGAGAACTCAGCCCGACTTTGGTAGAGCCATGGGTGCTGTCTGCGTGTGAAAGAAAAATCAACCCAAGCAAGGGAGACCTACCTACTTAAGGCAGGCAGGGAGCCTTCGGCGACCTTCTCGAAAGGTCACAGCTTATCTACTCTAACTGCAAGCGAGGCCCGATGCCCTTTTATTTTACAAAGGCAGAAAGCAAGGAGCCGACTGAAACCACAGCTATAGTAAAAATAAATAAAGAAATCCTGATCACTGAGAGCTACCCCCAGAGCCTCCTAGCGCAGTGGTCCAGCTGGGGGCGATGGACCCAGCCTAGCAGCTCCGGGCCCCGACACTAAGTGGCCACCAGTGGGATCTTGAGCAATTTTCTTACCCTCCGTAGCCTGGTTTCCTCACCTGTAGAATGGAGATCCATTCGTAGGATTGACATGAGCCTCACCAAGTCAACGCGTCTAAACAGACTGAGAACTACGCCTTACACAGCAAGTTTATTAACCTTTTGAAGATGCCACCCAATGGGGCGAGCAAATCATTTCCTTTGTTTTTCTTTCCTTTCTCCTTTCTTTCCTTTTTTATTGTGAAATTATAATATACTAAAAAGTACATGTAATGGATAAATATGATTAAATAATAATTATAAGATGAACATCCGTGTACCCACCACTCAAGTAAAATAACAAAACTGGGACCTCAGAAGCGCCCAGGGGCCCTCCCTTATCCAGGCCCCTCTATTCCTGTCCCTGAGTAAACGCTGTTTCAAATTCTTCTGTTAGTCATCCTTGTTTTCCTTTATGGTTTTATTAATTAGTATATATCCCCCAAACAATATATTGGTTAGTTTTGCCTGATTTTGGAATTTACAAAATTAGAATCACACTGTGTATATATTCTCCTATAACTTAATTTCTCTTGATATTACGATTTTTTAAATTCCTCTATGCGGTCAGGTGTAGTTTTAGTTCGTTCATTGTCACTCCCAACAGTATTCCATTAGATGAACAGGCCATATATTTACTTCCTTTTTTTCACTGCTTTTGAATCAAAATACATAAATATGAGTAGACATCAGCTAAACACAACACTCTCTAAAAATATCAGTGCAGGGGCTGGCCCGATGACATAGCGGGTAATTTCGTGCACTCTGCTTTGGTGGCCTGGGGCTCACAGGTTTGGATCCCAGGTGTGGACCTATATACCATTCATCAAGCCATGCTGTGGTGGCGTCCCACATACAAAAAATAGAGGAAGATTGGCACAGCTGTTAGCTCAGTGACAATCTTCCTCAAGCAAAAAAAGATTGGCCACAGATGTTAGCTCAGTGCTAACCTACCACACCCCCCAAAAAAATATATATATCACTTCAGCCAGAGGAATTCTGAAATACAGAAGGAAAACCTCAGTGAGTTGTGTGTGATGAACAGGGCAAACATTTTGAGCCAGTCCCTACTTACAAGTGACCCAAACACCATGACAGTGTCCTAAACTTATGTTTAAAGGAAACAACTGGGGAGTTGAATTTTTCCTTTGATGGTTAAAAACCTGCTCTCCCTCAAACTTATGCCACCCTCCTGCCCATCCCTGTTGAAGAAGCTTGAATATGTAATTCACGTGGTCACTTCTGCCAATCACAACGTCTTCACTGGGAGAGAAAATGTAAACTACAAGAAAACATTGATATAAATATATTCCTTCTTAGCTTTTTTTTTTTTTAAGATTTTATTTTTTTCCTTTTTCTCCCCAAAGCCCCCCAGTACATAGTTGTATATTCTTCGTTGTGGGTCCTTCTAGTTGTGGCATGTGGGATGCTGCCTCAGTGTGGTTTGATGAGCAATGCCATGTCCGCGCCCAGGATTCGAACCAACGAAACATTGGCCGCCTGCAGCGGAGCGTGAACTCAACCACTCGGCCACGGGGCCAGCCCATTAGCGTTTTTTTTTTTTTTTTTAAACAGAAGTATAAACAAAATTGAAACTCAGACAAGAACTCTGATATGACTTTTTTCTCCCATGGAAATGCTTGGAAGTTAACCGTGGAGGTCTGCACTCTACCACGTTCTAACTCCCTCTGATGACTGGAGTTTTCCTTTTTTTTTTTTTTTTTAACAAATTGGACTTTTTTCTTCTCACAAAACATTACACGTTTATAAAGAAAATACCGGAAACACACATGAGCCAAAAAAAACATAATCCCACAATGCAGCATCAACATTTTGGTATAATCCTTGCAGTTGTTTTGCAATGTCTATAATATAATCACTTTATTTTTATAAACATGAGCTAATACTGTTTTGTAAACTTATATTTTCATTTATCAATAACATATTTTCTATGTCATTAATATTCTTCAGCCACATTTTTTTGTTATTTGTGTGTGTGTGTGTGTGTGTGTGTGTGTGTTTGTGTGAGGAAGATTGTGGCTGAGCTAACATCTGTGCCAATCTTCCTCTATTTCATGTGGGATGCTGCCACAGCATGGCTGGACGAGCAGTGCTGGGTCCGCACCCAGGATCTGAACCTGTGAACCCCAGGCCACCAAAGCAGAGTGCGCAAACTCACCAATATGCCACTGGGCTGGCCCCAACCACATTTTTTTTTTTTTCTTTTTTGAGGAAGATCAGCCCTGAGCTAACATCTGCTACCAATCCTCCTCTTTTTGCAGAGGAAGGCTGGCCCTGAGCTAACATCCATGCCCACCTTCCTCTACTTTATATGTGGGACACCTGCCACCACATGGCTTGATGAGCAGTGCCATGTCTGCACCCAGGATCCGAACCGGCAGACCCCGGGCCGCCAAAGCAGAACGTGGGAACTTAACTGCTATACCACTGGGCTGGCCCCCACATTATTTTTTAATAGCTGCAAAGTATTCCCCTGAATAAATGTACTATAATTTATTTAACCTTATTTTGGACATTTCAGTCATTTCCAATTTTTAAAAATTAAAACAACAATGATGGTGCCTGGACATCTATGTTACAGACATTTTGAGCAACATTTACGATCATTCTTAAAGACTATTTCCTGTAACTTACATTGGACTAAAGAGAACACGCATTTTAAAGGCTTTTGATCTATATTGCTAATTGCCCTCCAGGTCACCCCAGCAGTTTACGGGAATGCCCGCTGCTCCACACCTTGCCAACACTGAGCTGTATCATTTCAAAAATTTGCTAAAATGGTCCTAAAATAGTGCTTGCTCTAATTTTGCACTGATTTAACTACCGGAGGAGGTTGAGTGTTTCCCCTGTTAATTGCCCATTTATCGTTCTCCTTTGGTAATAAATAGAGATTTCATAAGCTTTTTCTAGCCCCAACTTCCTGTTTCTGGGGGACTGTCAACATCTCTCCGGGGTTGGCAACATCCTTGGGCAAGAAGCATAATCAGTTATTTGTTTTGTGGGAGTTTAGTTTTCTCAAATGAACAGTGCTTCAATCTAAAGGGAACAGGTTAGGATTAAATGCATAATAATTCAATCTCATGATGATAAAGGTTAAGGGCATAAATCAGAGACCTTAGAAGAAGGAACAATGGACAGCCCTGGTGAATTTGCACTGGGGTTTGGAGGAACAATCCTAAGAAAGAGGGTCTGGATAAGATGAACACACCCACAGCATCCCCTTACCCCAGCCTCATCCTCCCAAACTCGTAAAGGTCAGCTTCTAGGTGGATCAGCCCCAAGTGAGCGAATCTGGACCAGGGCTGGGGTCAGGAAGACAACTCAGTTTAAGAGTTTAACAAGTACCGTGGGATAGTACAAAAAGCCTGGGCTTGACTCACGTGGCCCTGAGCATTGGACCAGTTCTGCAGTTACCCTATGACCTTAGCGAGTCGCCTCACCTCTGTGAACCTCAGGTTTCCCATTCATGAAATGGGATAATAGCATCCACAGGACATGATCGTTGAAAGTACGATTGAGAGGTGAAGCGCCTAGCTCAGGAGCTGGCACATAGTAGGTTTTCAATAAACATAGTTATGATAAGGATTAAGCCAATCATTCCACAAATATTTATTGAGTGCCATTTAAGTATCAGGCACTGCCCTGGGCACTTGAGAATTACAACAGACAATAAACAACAGATAAGCCGATTATATAGCTACAGAAGGTGATATGATTACGGATAAGCACAGGGCAGGTAAGGGGGATGGGAGTGCAGAACAGGGGCCAATCTCCCTGAGAAGGTGACCTTGGAGGAAAGACATGAAGCAAGGGAGTGAATGAGCTTGGTGCCTGGGAGAGGCAACAGCCGAAGAAACGCCCCAAGGCGGGCCTGAGTCTGCCCAGTGTGTCTGGAGAGAGAGCAAGAGGGAAAGTGATAGCAGCCTGGGGGCAGCACAGGTGGTATAGGGCCCCGTGGACCATTGTGGGGTGGCTCCCAGCCCGTGTCCCTGCCTACGTGTTGGTTTCTGGTCATACAACGACATGACTTTGGCCCTCAAAGGAGCTTAGAGTCCAGTCTAGCGGGACCCTGGGTGGTTCAGGGAAAACCGCCCCTTGAGCAATCCCAAAGGTTTAGCCCCATCCTCCTGGGTCAGCCTAATAAAGGCTCAAGTTGGCTGGCGTCCTTGGAGTCCTTCTGTCACCTGGGAAGAGGCAAAGCTTCCAGAAGAGTCTTGGAAAAGCCTCCCAGAGGCCACCCCTCTGCTCTCCCTGTCTCATACCTAGGACAGGGTTCAATCCTAGGAGAGAATGTTCTGGAGCCACCATTGCTTACCTTGCCCTCAGGAAAGTGTTTCCTCAGTGCTTTCACCTTCCTGAACCATCCTCAAGTATAAACAACACCTACTTGTAAAGAAAGATGCTGAGCCATCCTCCAACACAAGCCCTCTGAGATATCCTGGCAGGGCCATCCCCAGACTCTCACAACCTTAGGGCATCCGAGAAGCAGAGGGCCAGGGCCTCGGCAGTCAGAAATTCCGTCTGGTTCTGCCTCAACCATCTGTGTGACCCGGAGCATGTGGGTGCACTCAACAGGGGGTTGGCAGGGTCCACAAGAGGACTTGTGTGAACTGATTTGCATTTGAGAGCCGAATTCTGGTCCTTGACCCATGTGGACGCACAGACCCGTTTGAGAACTGGATGAAAACATGAGCTTTCTTCCCAGCAAAGTGCACAGAGGCACATTATACAACGTTTTGGATATGGTTCCAGAGAACTCCAGGTGCTATTTAATGCACAATCATAGCATGCAGACCAGTGCTGTCCAACAGAGATAGAACTGGAGCGAAATACGTCATTTAGAATTCTCTGGTAGCCACATTAGAAAAAAAGAAATAGGTGAAATTAATTTTAATAGTGTATTTTATTAATGTAATATATCCAAAACACTATCATTTTGACCTATATCAATATAAAAATCATTAATGAGGCATTTTACATTTTTTTCATATTTAAGTCTTCAAAATCCCGTGTGTATTTTACACTCACAGGATATCTCAATTCAGACTAGCCATATTTCAAGTGCTCAATAGCCACATGCAACTGATGACTACTATATTGGACAGCACAGCCCTAGACTATTAAAAAATTCTTAAGAGGTGACCTACTTTACTCAAGTGTGAAACTGCCAGGGCTCAATCAGGGTTTCTCAAACCTCACCATGCGTATGAATCTCCTGTGGATCTTGTTAAATTGCAGATTCTGACCCAATAGGTCTGTGATGGGGCCAGAGATTCTGCAGGTCTGACAAGCTCCCAGAAGATGCTAATGCTCCTGGGCCCCACATTCTGGGTAGTGAGGGTGTACAGCAGTGGTTTTGATGGAAGCAGGACCACCCACAGGGCCCGCGAAGGGCTGGGCTGGGAGCTGCTAGCATTTAGCAGACTGAGTCAAGGGTATTCGCTATCCTTCAATGCACGGATCTGGCCTGCTTCTGCCATGACTTCTGAATGTTCCACTGGGTATTCACGTAAAGGAGGGGAAAGTCTATCATTTTCTGAAGTAAGCACTATTTTCCATAAAAACACAATCACCCCAAGGCACAGAGAGGTTAAAGGACTTGTCCTAGGTCATACTCCTTGCCACTAAAGGAGGCAAACGTGACCCAAGAAGTTGGCTTCTAGAAGCTGAGTTCTTAACCCACTATATTACACCGCAGAATGTGTGCATTTATTTGATTCTCAAAGCAATTCAGAAATAAAAGGAACAACTGATGCTCGTTTCCTTGATGAGGACTCCGAAGTTTGGAGAGATTTTTGTGATTGTTCAAGATCATTTAATTAGTTAAAGAGCTATGACTGCAATTGAGGTCTCATGACCCCTCATCCAAGGTGCTATTATACCATATATCACAAATTTAGGCATAAAGTATTCATTTAATGTTTTTGAATAAATGAATGAATGAATAAAAATGTCTGCCTATAACCAGAGACCGCATTTAAAACATCACAGAGACATCTTGAAAAAGAGAGCTAAGTTGGAGGACTTAAACTACCCAAATTCAAGGCTTCTGACAAAGCTGCAGTTACCAAGACGGCGTGGTCTCGGCGTAAAGAGGGACAAAGAGACCAGCGGAGCAGAATAGAGAATCTCCAAAAAACAAAAATCAGACTTACATGGTCATTTGACTTTCAACAAAGACACCAAAGTCAATGGGAAAATCAGTCTTTTTTACAAATGGCGCTGGAATAACTGTGTATCCATATGGGAAAAAAATGAACCTCAACCTCTATTTTGCACCATTCACAAAAATTAATGAGTTGGAGCATAGACCTACCTATAAAAGCTAAACTTTTATAAAGCTTCTAGAAGAAAACACAGGAGAAGACCTTCATGGCTTGTGAGTAGACAGAAAAATAACCATAAAAGAAAAATTTGATAAATGAGACTTCATCAAAATTAAAAGCTGCTCATCCAAAGCCACCATTATTTATTATTAATTACGCCCTGTAGGTATGAAAATGTTCACAATGAGATGTTGTAAAAAAGAGAAACCACCATCAAAGTGTAGCAAGGTTTTACCCAGCTCCCAACTTAAGTAAAATATCACCTCCACACTCTAGTGTCGTGCTCCAGTTTATCCCCCAAACCACACTTCACTCCTATCCTAGCCTACCAATCCAACTGGACATCACGATAACAACCCCTGATCATGCATCAAGGTTATTAAATGAGACTCACGTGTCTCAAGCCTCCTGAGAATAAAGTGTCGGGCGTTGGACTGAATAAGAGATCCTCTTGCTTCAAAACAGGGCTAGTAAAGCGTCTGGGACTCTCTTGATCGAGAGGTTTCAGAATATCTGGGGCGCTGACCTTCTGAAAAAAGAAACACAGAGTTAATAATACAGGCTGCACCCCAACTGTGGTGACTTCAGCAAGCACAGCTCGCATCTATTACCTGATGCCACCAATATGCAAACTTCAGGTGCTAAGAGGGCACACTTCCGTTTGGATAAATGCATACACACACACCCATGGGGCCCCGAGGCACAAATCCTCAAGCCCTGGGATATTTATGAACGGTGATGAGTGGGTTAGTTAAGGATTAGTATAAGTCGTAAAGAAATTGAAGTCCACATTTTAGCCTTCATAATGATCCTGGCATTTAATCACATGAAATACAGTATTCAGCCTGTTAGGCAGTTTTAGCTCCAATATGCTCATAAAAAGGGGAAAAATCAAAATACGTCTCTAAATTTTACAAAAATACTTTGTTAAAAAGTTGTAGACCTTTTTGAATATATACAGCTTTCCAATATGGTAGCCACTAGCCACATATGGCTATTTAAATTCCAATTAATTAAAATCAAATAAAATTAATAAATTCAGTTCCTCAGTTGCACTAGACACATTTCAAGTGCTCAGTAGCCACATGTGGCAGTGGCTGGAAGGTTCTATTGGACAGTGCTAGTGTAGAGCAATAAACACCATGGGCAAGCTGGGAAAACCTCTTATTAGCTAAAAATACAAAGTTTCTCAATTGAGACTTTAGGTTTTGATGCTGAGTTGGAAGCAGAACTTAGAAATATAACAGATGCACCATAGTCATAATTTCATAATTTTCATAAGTGAGAATGTTAGAGAACAAATGAAAGAAATGATTACCTCGAAATTACTGTTTATGCTCAGTCCCCAGAATGTCAACTCAATTCCACCAGACATTTCTAAGCAACACTGTATTCACTCCACCACTCTAAGTCCTAAGGAAGAGGAGGAGGAGAGAAGGAGAGAGAGAAGCGGAAGGAGGAGAAAATACAAAATCTGTTCTCCAGGCACTCACTAGCGGGCAGGAAATAGACACGCCATTAAAATGGAGCCACGAGCCAAGTCAACGGGAAAGAGGAGAGGGAGGGTTTAAGCGGAAAGGGGCATCTGGGATGACCTTCAGTGGGAGTGTGACCTGAGAGGGGTGTTGAAGGCTGGCTGGGGAAAGACCCAACGTAAGGCACCCCAAGTGGAGGGGCTGTCATGACGGTCAAGTACGGAGCTTGTTCCCAGACCTGTTAGAGACCAGTGCCACCTCAGAGACTCAAGAGGCTAGACAGAGACGGGACACGAGAACATGCACACACAGTGATGAGTGAGGTTGTCCAGGGACCAGGTGGCTCGGGGACACTAAAGGGTGGGCACAGGGGAGGGTACAGAGGCTGGAGGAGCTGGAGATCCAAGATGAGGATTTCAGGAATGAAGGGTGTTTGAAGAGGAGAAAAATGTATGAGAAAAGGCTCGCCTGAAATTAAAGAAATGCAATTTTTCAAAATTGCCTGTCAAATTAACAAATGTTAAAATAAAAAGTATAAACTCTAGTGCTGGCTGGAGTGCCGGAAAGTGGGCTACTCTCCTTCTGAGTGCCTTCAGAGGAGGGCAATTTGGAAGCGTGAATTAAAAGCCCTAAAAAGTAGCTGTTAAAAGTGGCAATGTATATTTATTGACATGGAAAGAATTGAGACATAATGTTAGATCTTCTTTTTTTTTCTTTTTTTCTTTTTTTTGTTTTTTTAGAGTGGAAGACTGGCCCTGCACTAACTTCAGTTGCCAATCTTCCTCTTTTTTGTTTTTTTCCTCCCCAAAGCCCCAGTACATAGTTGCGTATCCCAGGTGTAGGTCATTCTAGTTCCTCTATGTGGGATGCTGCCACAGCATTCCTTGATGAGCGGTGTATAGGTCAGCATCCAGGATCCAAACTGGCGAACCCCAGGCTGCCAAAGCAGAGTGTGTGAACTTAACCACTCTACCACGGGGCCAATCCCAGATTTTCTTATAAAAACAAATTATAAGAGTGGGTGACACTTTTGTAAAATGAGTGTATGTGCATAGTCAAAGTGGCTGTCCCCAGAGCCTGTGTTTTCTAAATTTTCATCAGTGAGTAGGCATAGGTTTTGTTATACAGAAAAGCAATAAAAGTCGTTCCTTTTAATTAAAGAGAAGAATGGAATTCTGGTCAACTGAGTCAAATTCGACAAAATGATTGACGAGGATGACTTGCAAATCAGCCACCTGGCTCATCCATCGGGGGTCCCTGGGGGCTGCACACTGGTAACCGGGGGATTGCAGGCTGCAAGGAAGTTGGGAGCGCACAGAGGGAGAGCAAGGGTGAGGACAAGAGCAGTGGCAGCGAGAGCTGACGACATTTCCGTGAATTTTGGCCGTGATGAAGAAATGGAGGCGCAGCTTGATGGGGAATCCTTCAGAAGCTGTTTTTATTTTTTAAGGTGAGGAAGATTGGGACATATTTGTAGGTTGAGGAGAAATGGTCAAAGAGGGGAAAAACTGCAAGATGATGGAACAAGGTCCCAGAGGAGGGAAAAGAGAAAGGAGAGCCAATGCCCAGTGGAGGGCACTGCCTTGGGAAGGAACGTCCATTTCTAAAGCAGGAGGAAAGGATGACTAAGGAGACAGAGAAACTCAAGTGGGAGGAAGACGTCAGAGGGTTCTCCTCCCGCAAGGCCTCCTTCTGAGCGTGTTGGGGAGAGGCTTTGGGGAACATGGAAGATTCCACTGGTAACAGCATATAAGGAAATTGATAAGTAGTCAGGCCCAGATAGAAAGAATAAAGTGGAGCTAAATATTAATATAAAGCTTTGTGCCTCCTAGGTGCTCAATATACAACCATTTAATTCAGTCTTCTTTAAAGGAACATAGTTTTTGAATCACAAAAAAACTGATGATGGAAAGTTCCAAAAAGGAACAAAGAGCTATCTTTTTAGTAGCGATCACATGGCAGGTCAAATTCCTACTCTAGGGGCCACCGTGCTTCTAAATGCATCAGGATCCTGGAAAACCTTTAATGAAGCTTAAACACAAATATAAATATTTTGAAATTGTTTGATAAGTCGATACTCTTCTAAAAAATATGCCTATTTTGATTGACTAAGGAATCCAACTTGAAATCTGGTGTCCCACTCTTCTCCAGTAAATTCGGAAGGACTTGAATGATTTTGTCAGATTCAGTGTCCTATTAAAGGGCATCAAGATGCAAACAGAAGGCATTTTTTTCCCTGTGATTTTTAACGTATTTCAATAACTATCTAGTTTGGGCCAGATTACGGAAAAAAATGATTGCCCCAAATGAAACCTACTCTGCAAAGAGTATTAAGTTTAACGTTATATGCTGGAAGATCAACAAACATCAGATTTGACTTGATCAAATTATGGACTCTCGACCCACGCAATATGTGCGTTTGGGATTTTTCTGATCTTAGATAAGGGAAGGAAGAGCAACTGTGGCTGCCTCTGAGACTGCCTCTGAGGGTTGCTTTTTAACAGAAACATTCACTCGGGTATCAGGAAAATACCCAGGCTGGGCTTGGCCAATAACACATGCTCTGAGCCATGTTGAATCTCAGCCGACAAGTAGACCACCTCTCCTGGGACCATTGGCAGGATCAACTGCCCTTAAATCTGAGGACCAAGTGTTTTAACAGTTGAAACCCAACACTGCTGCCTCCCTTCTCTTGCTGCTCAGACTCTGAGGTGTGGTCAGCAGGTGGGGAAAGAGAAGATGGGCAGGGAGCACCACACCCTGGGGTGGGCTGTCTCTTTAGATCTTAGGCTACATGGCAACCTTGACATCATACAAAGGGGTACAGAATGATATAAGGCCTTCTTCTCCAGCTCTGTCCTCGATCTCTCTCCTCAGAGAGGGCCCCTCCTAACCACTTTGTATGCCTCCTTCCTGGATAACAGGAGTGTGTCTTTATGGCCCATATGGATCAACCACACATTAAAGAGATGTGAAACAAAATCCCACTGGGGTGCACGCGAAATCTCAAAGGAGAAGGAAGAAGAACTCACTTCTTGAAGAATCCTAACCCAGCTGCTTAAGGGAGGGTCTTTGCAGAAGCATTTTCAGAACATGAAGCTCAAACTTAATGGAGAAGTGACATGGAAGACATCCGGAGCTCTTTTCCCAGTTAACACCCCGGAGTCACCATGTGGCTTTAAGAAAAGCATCCGATAATTCTGTGCCTCAGTGTTGCCACCTGCAAAGTGGTCACCACATCTCCTACTTCCAAAGGGCACCACCTTGTGTGCTTAATGTTGGCAAGATGCTCCCCACAAAATGTGTGATTTTTGTGAGCTCACCAGCTAAGGCATGTGTAATTGCAGTCTGATAAACGTCCTATTTAAAGACGTACTCCATATTTCAACCCAATCATTATTTAGCCTTTATAGATCATGCCACGATTGCTAAGAACTTTATGAACATTTGGCTAAATTCTCCTTAAAACAGCCATATCTTCCAGTGAGGTGGGGAGAGAGAACACCTGCAAAAGTTGTAAGCCTGTCTGGCCAAGAGCATGGCAGTGAAGTGGACACACAGGTGATAGAGTGTCTACACGATGGGGACGCTCTAGCCACGGCCTCCCCTGCTCCTCCTCGCTTCTACCCTTGAGCTCCCCGGTCCCATCAGACAACCTTGCAACTGCCCAGTAGGCTCATTCCACATGCACACGCAGCAGGGGAGGGTGCGTGCCACGGATGCCACGTTATGTCAGCTTCCATATGCCAAAAGCTAAGCCTGTGGATACTTGAGCTGCCCCATCACAGGGCACGTGACATCAGAGTAGGAAATGTGCCAGTCTCTAACTTCGCTGCCACCTCTCCTAGCAGGTGTTACAGGTGAGGTCTCTGGAGCAGGCTCCACGTGGCCCTGCCACTTCTGACCACATTACTCCTCGGTCGTCTCTTTGCCCCAGTGTCATCTTTAATGGGGACAGTAATAGTATAGACCTCACAGGGCGTTTTGAGGATGAAAAAGTTAAATGCCTCTCAGGGCTTTACACCAAGAACAGTGCCTGGTACTCTGTCAACTCTTAGCCAGTGCTAGCATCAGTGTGGCTTCATTCCACCCAGACAAGGAAGAGAATTATTTGAGCTTTCAGAACCCCCATCCTGAACCCTCTTTCTTCAGTGGCTTTTATTTATCCTTCTTATGTGGGGCATATGATGAAGAGGTTAAGAGTTTAGTATTTAGAATGATAGAAACTTAGGTTCTGCTCCTAGCTCCGCCTTGCATATGTGACGTTAGACAAGTTGGTTGACCTCTCACGAAAACACAGGTTCTAGATCTTTAGCGTGGGAGTAACAATATCTTCTCCGGATTTTTATGAGAATTAAATGTGACAAAGTATGTAACAAAAGCTGCCATCATTCCTGGAACATATCATTTTCTAAATAGATAGTAACCCTTTCCTCCGTCTCTTGACTCAGGGACGGTGGTTGGGATAGTGTTGCTGTGGACCCTGGGGAGCCGAGGGAACGAACTCTTGTTTGCGCTTTAGGGTTTCAAAGACCTTCCAAATACATTTCACTTCTCTAGACACCTTGTTCCTAAAGTGAGGTCCGAGGGCCGGCAGCATCACCTCACCTGCTCACCCATGAGCTCCTTAGAAACATATCCAAGATTCTGCATCTCATGCTTGCCCCAGAGGTACCGGTTCAGAGTCTGCATTGCGACAGCTTCCCAGGTGACTCACATATATCCTAAAGCTGAGAATCTCGGCTCCAGCGTTCACCCTCCAAGCTGAGACTGCCCACCACTTTCTGGTTATGTCACCAGGGGCATGTGACTTAATCCCTCTAAGCCTCAGTTTCCCTAAATGTAAAATAGGGCCAAATGTAATACCTACTTCACGGGATGATGTGAGGATAAAAGGAAATAGTCCAAGTAAAGTTTTTAGTACAGAGTCTGGCACATAATAAGAAATGCTGGCGATTCAGATAACTTAAACAGCAATTTAGATACTATATTATCTCAGGGGATCTTTACAAGAAGCCTGTGCTATGGGCAGAACACGTATTATCACCTTCATTTCACGGGGGGCACACTGATGCTCAGGGAGTTCATGTGACGTGCCCAAGGTGGTGGGCAGCGGATGGAGGCAGGATTTGAAATCTTGAGAGGGTGTGTGGAAGTCCCAGCAGGAGAGTGAGGCTAAAGCGTAGTGTGTCTGGGGACATCTCAAATAGAGCCCACCGTGGTAGAGACGGGGCACCTGTCCTGTCCAGCCAACTAAAGCAGTCATATCAACCCTGGAAACAGCCAGGTGGTGGCACCTGTCATAGCCAAGTCACCCCAGCTGGGCTAGAACCCAGGTTTTCTGATCCAAAAGTCGGCTTTCTCTCACACCCAGTGCCTCTGCTTCAGGCTGGCTCAATCCCGCTAGAAAGCCAGAGGAACGATTTCCCTAAAAGCCTCAATGAGGTGAGGTCGCTCTCGTGGCTCCGAGACCTGGAGAGAACCTCCCTCAGGACTGCCCGTCACCATGCTGTATTTATGTCTTCAGCAGCTCCCAGCAGAGACCAGGACGGAGTGCCAGCAGAGGTTACCAGAAGTGAGAAGTTGGAAATAGGAAGTAGAAAGGCCCCTCGACTCTCAGCAAGGGTATTCGCAGACCCCAGGAATAACCTGGCATGTCTTGGCCCTGCAGGCAAGCCCTCTGCCTTTGCTGTGGCCTTGAAGCCAGCTGGAGCTCCTGTGGACACGTGGAAGTCCCAGGGGCTCGCAATTAGACTGAAACCTTTCCCTATTCTGAACCGTTTTCCAAATCGACCTTGAATTTTGACCTTCCTTTGGCCTCCCCATATAAAGGGGCTTCAAATCACGCTTTCAGACTGCTTAATGTTTTGCTACAAAATAAAAGGAAAAATAAATCTATAGCGAGAACGGGCTGGAAGGTGATCATGTGGTGGCCTGGTGGCCTCTGGGAATACCCTGGTGGTGACGTTGATGGCAGTGTCAGACTGGCTCCTTCTCTCCGACTGGCCCGTGCACTGCCTGGGCCCCGTGGCTAGGAGTTGCTTGTCAGAAGTCATGTCATTCTGGGACTTGGAGAGCTCTAGAAAAGAAATACAAGGGATGACAGGTGGCGGGGCACAGATTTGCGGGGCTCGAGGGAGCCCAGCTCCAGAATTCGTGGGACCACACGAGGAGGAGCCCATGGTCCCACGAGGGCAAGACCATAGAGGAGGGAGGTAGCGTGCCCAGCACCGAGCTCTGGGGTGTGGGGGAGCAGGGACGCCCCTGGAGAGGCCCCAGACACTGCGGGCTGGACTCGGGGCACCCTGCGCTGAGCACAGGGCAGAAGAGCTGGATTCCTAAAAGGCGACTGTGCAGCCACATGCCTCTGTAGGTGGGCAGCCACCGTCAGCCGGGAGACCTGACCCCGCTCACTCTGCATTCTGGGCCACATGTCATGAATGCGTGGATGTCCAACACAGACAAGCCTAACAAAGCAGCCAGCACTGTAGGGTTCTTTACAAAGATTTTATAACTAAACCCCATTTCTGGTGGTGAAAGCAAGATCTGGGGTATCCTTACAACTATTTTAGTAAGCAAACCCTGAAAAGATGACTTTAACATTTTTTGTTTTTCAGGCTAACCGTGGTCTACAATAAAGATGAGGAAGCAAGAAGGAAGCAACCCCCACACAGGAGTGAGGGAACCACCTCAAAGATGGTCTTGTCCTCCCCAAATGCCTGGCTTTTCCCAGGAGAGCCTTGTCTCTCTCAAAAATGGGCCTCGACACTCTCTTTAGCACAGAGATATGGGGGGACGCAGGTTAGGGGGTTTCAGTCAACATCGGTGGCCGAGAGGGGGTGCTGCTCTGCTCGTGAAGTCCCCTGCAAGGATCGGCTCTGGCTGTCCACCCGGGTCTGGGGCTCTATTATGATGTCATGGTCCTAATACTCAGGTAGTAAACTGACAAATCTCAAATGTGTGAGTACGTACAGGGAGGCGATGGGGCTAAGCACGCCCAAGTATACCCGTGCATGGGTCCCAGTGCATGTGGGAGGGCGAGTGGGAGGTGGGACAAGATGAAACGTGCGTCCTGCCTCTCTGGGAGCCTGACTGAGGGATGCCAAGGTCGGAATTAACTCCAAGGAGTGATTCCAGAGTGGGCAGTGGTGGGAGGGAATTCACAGAAGGCACACGAATTTGGGTAGAGGCTGTGAATCTAGAAAAAGATGCCGAGAAGTTCCCATAAGAAGCATCAGCGGGAAAGAGTCAGCTGCTCAGGGCGTGGGTAGCCCTACCGGAAACCGTGTCCGAGGCTGATGTGGACGCAGCGTGACATCTTCCAAGAGCCTGGGGTAGCGACAGGGGTGGTTTTCAACCTCCAAGCTGTATGAGCAAAGAGGCCATGAAATTTGGCTGCTCCCCACTTCGGAAGCAGAGGAGGGAAGACTGTCGCATGAGACGTCACTTCTCTGCTTATCTGAAAAGCAGTGCTTTGATTTCCACTGTCGTCACGGGACAGCTTAGACGGGGCTCATGGGGAATACAGAGGACTAATTAAGATCGAGTACTGAGATTGTCTCAGAGGCAAGGTACAGCACGGAGATTGTCCACCCGCACCTGCAGAACGAGGGCTGCGGAATGGATGAGGAATGAAAGAAGCACAGTGGAACAGAACGGATGCCCAAGACCCCCCAGCCCACTAAGGACCTGGGTCGCTCTGGGCACCTCAGGAGGCCTGCCATGGGGCTATTCTCTAGGACTCGCATTTTAAGATAAAGAGGAAAAAATATCTGAGCAGAAAGAACATTGAAGGAGACAAGATTCTAAGCAGCGGCAGTTCTGGGTTCCTTGCATGTGCAAATTGCACGCATTCTGCTAATCCAGGAAAATAAATTCACCGAGGAGAAAAGGAGAGTGGACAAGTCATTCTATACAAATGACAGATATTGGGCCCCACCCTGCCTGAAAGGTTCTGATTTTCGGTTCACTGGAATCGTATCAAAGGTTCTGGTTTTTGAGTCATTGGAATCAGACCATTCTGCTTTCTTTGTTGCTCCTTGGGAGAGGCTGCGATGGGTGCCAGTGCTAGCCCGAGGTCTGCATCCAGCTCCTTTCCCCCCGGTGCTGAGCTACGGCAGGTCAGGGGTCTCCTCTTTCCCCAGGGAGCCAGAGCCCTGCTCTGTGGGGAGACGGGAGAAGGGCAGGGGGCTGTGGCTTTCCCCAGGAACCACAGACAGAGGTCATCAGCTAGGCCTTGGCCAGTGGGCTGGGCTGGCCCAAGCAGTGGGGCAAGAACACATGGAGAAGCATCCACTTACTTTTCATGTGGGTGGTAACAGACAGAAACAAATTTTCCATGGACTTATTAAATCCTTTAAACTGACCAAGTTCTTGTAACTAAAACAGAGACAGAAGGAAAGACAATGAGAGTTATGTCTGATGGCCTGTGTCTGCCCCAGCAGCCTCCAGGACCAACTCCAACACTGGCCGGTGTGTGCAGGCATGTGGGGATGTGTGCATCTGGGCATGAGCACTCGGGGTGCAGCTGGTGTGTGTGCATGCATGTCTAGGGGGGAGAGGGCACCATCCTTTCAAGAGGCAGGGGTCCTCTTTGCTCAGCTTTTCTCCTCTGAGTTCTGACACTGCATTAAAGACAGGGGCATCATCAAAGTGATGTTGACAAGACAACTACCTCTTAGAAATAATGACTGACATTTCCTGGCTCAAGGATGGCACCCAAGTAAATTCTTGCTTCTTTAATCGCCTTTCTCTTACAACCCATCCCAACTCAATATGGAGGGGATGCCAACACAGGCAGGATGCCTGTGACACAGGGGCTGATGGTGGTACCAGGCACAGGTGACTGGCCTGGAGCCAAAGATTACTTCCGCCTTCCAAAGCAGAAGGAAGATAAAGTAACAAAAATGAGATCACTTCCCTCTGCAAGTCTCATCCATCCATCCATCCATCCATCCTTCCACCCATCCACCCATCCAGCCTTCCATCCATCCATCCATCCATCCATCCTTCCATCCATCCATCCATCCATCCTTCCACTCATCCACCCATCCAGCCTTCCATCCATCCTTCCATCCTTCCATCCTTCCATCCTTCCACCCATCCATCCGTCCATCCTTCCATCCATCCATCCATACTTCCATCCATCCATCCATACTTCCATCCATCCATCATCCATCCTACCATCCATCCATCCATCCTACCATCCATCCTTCCATCTGTCCTTCTATCTTTCCATCCGTCCATCCACCTGTCCATCCGTCCATCCATCCATTCATCTATCCATCTATCCATCCATCCAGTAAATATGTCTTGAACACAACAGTGCTCGAATAACTTTGGAGAATTTAAAATCTCAAGAAGGAAGTAGATAGTCACTCCAATTTCAATTGGAAATTGGAAAAAGAACGTATGTATTTTCTCCCTCTCACCAGCAGATGCGTACGTTCTCCTATGTACAGATATGGTTACTCCTTTCATTCACAGAATAATAATAATGAAAATAATTAAGGGCATTGTTTTCATGGTACTTTATAGTCAAGTACCAGCATAGACATTATTTCATCAATTGCTCACACCAGCCATGGGAGGCAAGCCAGGGGAACATAATTATTTCCATCTCTCAGGTGGAAAGCCGGGTAACTCTCCCAAGATCACCTGGCTAATTTCTTTGGACCTGGCCCTGGTCTACTTTCCATGAGCGCCTACAAACACTCAAAAGATACACACACACATTTCCACAGGCACCCCTACTCTCACACACCTGTGAATCAACCTGCCCCCAGACACACTGCAGCCCAGCCAGACCCCATTCAAGGGCACAGCGCACAGTTAGGGAAGAGACTCAATGAAATGACGGGAGTAAAGAGATGAGGATGCGGGTGCAGGTGAGGCCACGGGGTGCAGACAGAAGGTGAGTTGGTTGACAATACGGATGGTCCTATGGCCCCCAAAGCATGGTGGAGGCACAGACACTGGACAGGGCCCAGCAGTCAGGCCGGCATTCCCTGCCTCAATTCATGACCCGTTCCAGCCACAGCTGGACCCCTTTTGCCATGAGGTTCCTGGCACAACCACTCAGGTCCCCTTCTTCCTCTCTCTCTCTCTCTCCCATTTCGCCTTCCCTAGGGACGCACAGAGAACAGACACATTACCTTGCCAGGGCTGCCACTGCACCAGCTTTCGCTGAGAGGAGGCGGGGTGGGAGGAACCACAGAAATTTTACTGCGAGGAAAAATACAGGAAAAGGAAATAGGTTATGAACCACATAAATATTAAATACACATCTTACAAATACGTGAGATTCGTCATCGTCCTGTAATTCAAGTTCTCTGCTTTTTATTTTTAGCTCCTCACTTTTTAGCAGAAAGTCCAGCAGCCCTGTTTGGATCTGCTCCTTTGTGCAGGGCATTATTTCCCAGTATCTGAATGTGGGAAACAAGCGTCACAGGGTCTAACGTCTGCGCATCGCGCTCCATCCATGTGTCCTAAAATAGCTGGGGGGCTCGGAACCCAGCTTTGCCGTCTGCCTGCTCTGGAACCCAGACTCCACACATGTGTGGC
This sequence comes from Equus asinus, assembly GCF_041296235.1. NCBI lineage: Eukaryota > Metazoa > Chordata > Mammalia > Perissodactyla > Equidae > Equus > Equus asinus. The sequence continues at coordinate 30,995,178 of NC_091790.1, forward strand.
TTATGGGCTTGCGTGTCCTCTCAGTGGAAACCATGCTAGCAGAAGTGCCCAAAATTGTTGCAGATGTAAAAATCGACCATGAGAGGAATTAGAAGTTCACACTAAAAGAAGCGGGAAAAAATGAGGGCGTAAAGAATGAAAAAATCCTGAGATTGGAAAAATCTCATCAAGGGCCAAAAAAATAGCTGCTAGAGGGGAGCTTTCCATAACACTTGAATAAATTCAGTGTAATCAGGTGTGTAAATTATTGCCAGCTTCGAGACTGCTGGTGTTTAGAATTTTGTGACAAGAAGTTAACATCTCTCAAGCCGTTAGTCAATTCCACCAATGTTTAATCCACAACGTCTGTAAGGTGTCAGGCTCTTGAGCAGGACGTTGGAGGGATGGCTGATTCATAAAAGCAAATGCTTGGTTTAGAATTTCCTTTAATGTGCCCTCAAAAAGAATATTTAGCTTCCTAACAATATTTCAGGAGAATTTTAGAAACGAAACAGGGGCCGGCCTGGTGGCATAGTGGTTAAGTTCATGCGCTCTGCTTTGGCAGCCCGGGGTTTGCAGGTTTGGGTCCTAGGCATGGACCTACACAATGCTCGTCAACCCATGCTGTGGTAGTGTCCCACATACAAAATAGAGAAAGACTGGCACAGATGTTAGCTCAAGGCCAATCTTCCTGACCAAAAAAAAAAAAAAAAGAAACAAACAAACAAAACGTTTAGTGAGAAAATAATATGCTAGCTCCTAGAAGGCTTTTCATAAGAATCAGGAAACATCTCTGTTTGAATCTTTTGCAGGCACTTTATCATTAAAAAAAAAAGTAACATTCCAAAGTGGTGACATCTGAATGTCAGCGATCTATAAGTTCTTTCAGCATGTCCTCTGTGCTCCAGTGCCAGAGGGCCCAGGACGGCCTGTCCTTTCTCAATGCTCACCTCAGTTTCTGATAAGATTGCAAGAGCTTTGCTCCAGCTGTCTCGTGTTTTCCTGGAAGAGATATCAATAAAGGTCACTTATTAGTAAGAATATAACTTAGATGATGCAAATACAGGAAATAATAAATTAAAATTATTATTTTTCTAATATTTCTTGCAGTTAAAAAGTAAGAGACCATTTTGGGGGACTAGAAACGCGCTCAAGTTAGATTGTGGTGATGGTTGCCCAAGTCTGTAAATTTACACAAAATCATTAAATTGTACATTTAAAACAGGTGAATTTTATGTTCCATAAATTATATTCCACTAAAGCTATTGTTAAACACACAGACACACAGTAAAAGACGTAATTGCTGGGAAGGGCTGTTTTTATTAAAAGTCGATGTTGGATTAGATTTTTTAAATCTGGATAACTTGAACAATAGTTCAAGTTTTCAAGCTTCCATTTGTTCCTTTGGAAGCATTTCACAATTAAATGACTATATTCTTTTAAATGTTCCTTGTTATGGAGATTAAATTAATCTTTAAAAAAATGTAATCTACTTATTTCTCGTTAGAGAAGCTAATAATTCCCTAAATAAGACTGCGTCTGAGATAGTACTCTTTTTGTTTCCAGAAAGGGGATTTTATGATGCATCAAGATCTCAAAATAGAAATTTACGTATTCAGAGTTCTGTGAACACAGTGTTTCCTGGCCCAGCGCATAGGGAGGGGTCAGCCCACCCAGCCCGCCCAGCCCAGAGGCTGGAAGGCCACTCTTCTGCTCAGGGAAGTTCCCTGGAGGGCCCCACGCTGCCCATCAGGCAGCAAGAACCACAGACCTGCCATCCTAGGAGGACCCACTAGCTCCTGTCTTGTGTGTTCTTTGCAGAGAAACTCCTACGCATTTGCATCATCTCCGTAAGACTGGAGGAAGGCGCAGAGAGTAAGAAGATCAGGATGCACAGGGAGGCTTGGCGGGGTGGGGGGCAAAGGGCTCTGATAGCAAGCCCCAAACCTTAAAGCCAGAAGCAGCTGACCCCTCACTGACCCTGAGCAGTGCAGCCCCAGGGTGGGTTCCTTCACTGGCACTGGCCTCAGGGAGCTGGAGCCCTGGAATGACAGCTCCACTTCTGAGCCTACCTGCCCCCGTGCATTTTTCTGGAGTTCACCCGATTCTAAAAGGAGTCTGCAAGCCCTTCCTTTCCCCCACTGAGAAATACTAATCTCTAAGACAGAACAGAAAGGCCTTGCCCAAAGACTGGTAGAACCAGCTCATGGTGGTGAAATCCTACATCTGCAGGAGGCACCAGAAAAAACGGGGGCAAGGCCGGGAGCAAAAAGAGAACCACCCTCACTGCATCATGGCCCTCGCGAAAGCAGAGAAAAATAGCGGAAAGAGAAAGAAAAATACGACACTGTTTATCCAGCAGTCCTGGGCGGAAACGCAGACCCCAAGGGACCGTGCATTCCAAGCCTTCTTGTGGGCTGTTTCACAGCTGACTGTCGCCTTCCACCCCTTCCCCACTGCCCCGCCGTCTTCTGCCCCTCATCACCTTGCCCCTGGATCCTTGCAACATCGTCCCCCAGGCACAGCCACCAGAGTTACAGTCCCTCCCCACAAATGCGATGCTATCACTCCACTGCCTAAAGCCTTCAGTGACTCCCTATTGCCTTCGCCTTAAGTCCAAACCCCACTTGGCATCTCTGGGCCTCCACACCCCACCTGCGCCCACCTTTCCTGCCGGTTTTCCCATGACCTGTGGGTCTAGACCTGTCTGCTCCAGCAACAGCTCCTTACCCTGGGCGTTGTCTCCTTCCTCCCCCTGACCCCCACCCCATCTCCTCGTGCTAACTGCCCAGGCATTTCTACCTCAGGCCCCATATCTCCATCCTAAAAGCTCAGCTTAGTCCCCGTGGGTCACGTTTCACATCTCTAAATACCCGTCCTGAGGTCCCGGGAAGCCCTGGCCCGCACACGGCTCTCTGCTGCCCCCTGCCGGCTGTCGCAACACTGGCGCTGGCTGGCCGCTGTACGGGGTCGACCAAGCCTTTCTGTCAGGGCCAAACAGTAAGCGTTCTAGGTCCATTGGGTCTCTGTCCCGAGTAGCCACCTCTGCCCTTGCGACAGCAGGCACAGACAGCATTAAAACGTGGGCATGTCCTTGTGCCCATAAAAGTTGATAGACATGGAAATTTGAATTTCATATACTTTTTATGTCACGAATATTATTCTTTTGACTTTTTGACCACTTAAAAAGGTTAAATTTGGCTTCCTGGGGGTGTAGTGGTTAAGTTTGCGTGCTCCACTTAGGTGGCCCGTGGTTCGCGGGTTCCAATCCCAGGCGTGGACCTACACACCACTCATCAAGCCATGCTGTGGCAGCATCCCACATACAAAACAGAGGAAGATCGGCAACAGATGTTAGCTCAGGGCCAATCTTCCCCAAGCAAAAAGGGGAGGATTGGCAACAGATGTTAGCTCATGGCCAATCTTCCTCACCAAAAAAAAAAAGAGAGAGAGTAAAATCCATTCCTAGCTCAACTGAACATACGAAAACAGGCAGAGGGACAGGTTTGGCCCCTGGGTCCTAGTTGACTTCATGTCCTTGCTACTCCAGGGGTGGGCAGTGACGAGCAGCAGCAGCACCAAGTGGGAGCTTGACAGCAAAGCAGAATCCCAGGCCCAACCCCAGCCCTGCAGATCCGCCACCTGCTCACTGAAGTCCGAGCAGCTCTGCCCATACGCTGTTCATGTCCATGTTACTTCTTCTTCTCTCCTATCCCTCAGTTGTTTCTTACCAGAGTCTTCCTTAAAAGGCACTATTTACTTTTCGTTAACATATTTAAAAAATTCATTAAAAAAATTCACGTAAATCCCACAGGAAACTGCTCATAGCACGATGTCTCCCGAGGTCTCCCGAGGTCTCCCGAGAGGCAGGCTGCTTGGAAGTGGGGCCCTGCCTCTCTGCTCTGGCAGCATCGCTAGGCAAGTGGCTTTACGGGGGAGCAGCTATGGGTCAGAGGCCCCTATCTTCGGCTTCCAGGGTGCATGCTGGAGGCACAGCTGACATTTATTAGGGGCTGACTGTACTGGGTTGTCACCACGTGTCACCCCAATTTTATAAAGGAAAACCGAGGCTCAGGGACATTGCATAACGGGCCCCAAGTCACAAAGTTTACCCATGACAAAGCTGGCTTTTGCACCACGACTTGCTACAAAGTCACGCACAAATAAGGCAGGGCAGGACCGGGGAAAAGAGAAAATGGGTTAACGGATGGGTGACAGGCATGTGGCGGGCGGGAGGCAGGTACCATTCTTTCTGCTTTTGCTCAGGTTTGAAAATAGTCATTGTTAAAAGCAAGGAGGAAAAACGACCACATACACACCAATGACCAAGTTCCTGAAAACTGTAAGATTTCTTAATTTTACATGTTTTTTTTTTTTGTATTTGTCACATGTATCTTATCCTGCTTAAATTTTCCGGAAACAAGGCCTGTGTGTGTCTGTTGGAGGCATCGAGCCTTGGGTGTGAGGGCCGTGGGGAGAGAGGGTGGGCAGTTAGTGTGCGACAGCCCCTCACCCCTCCATACCCCTGCCTGCACTCAGCTCTCCTGGCTGCTCTCCCAGCCCCGCCTCCACTCCCCCGTCCAACCCACCCTCCAGCCAGCACAGGGCCTGGCCCTCCCTCCCTGCTTGGAACTCGCAGCCTATGTGGATGCAGATGAAACTGCCTCCACGCCTCTCCTGGAAGGATGTGTTGGACTCCCAACCCCTGGCACCTGGGGGTGTGACCTTCCGTGGAGATAGAGTCTTTGCGGATCAAGTTAAGGCGAGGTCGTCAGGGTGGGTCCTAATCCTCTCTGACTGGTGTCCTTATGAAAAGGGAGAATTTGGACCCAGAGGCAGACCTGCACAGAGGGCAGACGATGAGAAGATGACCACGTGAGAATAGGGGCAGAGACGGCAGTGATGTGTCCACAAGCCCAGCAACACCCAGGATTACTGAGAATCAGCAGAAACTGGAAGCGGGGAGAGGGGTCCTCCCCTAGAGCTGGCAGAGGAAGTGTGGCCCCTCCGACACCTTGATTTTGGACTTCCAGCCTCCAGAATGGACATACGTTTCTGCTGGGTGAAAGCCACCCAGATCGCAGGACTTTGTCACAGCGGCTGGGGGAAACTCCTACAGGGGTCCTTTGTGGTTTGGTCCCTACCTTCCTCTCCAGTGTCACCTTCTCCACCCTCATCCCATTCGTAGGTCCTCGTCAAGCTGAACTCCCCAGACGCCCCACGCCCAGTAGGTTCTGTTCCTTCCATGCTCCTTGGTCACACGCCTTCACAGCCCTTCTAGGAGCTCATTCTCGGGAATTTTGTACCTGTCTCTTCGTAGTTGCCATGCGCACTTCATTAACACTCCTCTGACTACTCTGTCATCCTCTGCACACGTGTCTGTCTCTCCCACCAGATGGTGAACGCTTTGAGGACACGGCCTCGTCTCGTGCATCTCGGTGCACCCAGCAGAGGGCTTGCCACGCAGAGGTGGTGTTTATAAATAGCACAACAATAGCAATCAACACAATTTCAACAATAACGATAGGCGTTACCTCACTGGAGCCGCACAGCCAAATAGGTAAGAAAACAAGCTCATCGTTCTTTCACACTGGGCTTGCATGTAATTTCATCCACTCATCCATGTTAATTGTGTGTAATACACACAGCACTTCACGGAGATAAGAATGAGAGGGGCACAACGTCTGTTCATAAGCAGGAGCTTAAGGAGCTGTAAGGATCCACCCGAACTACAGAACGGAGCTGTGGTTTCTAGATCAGAAACTGCCCTGCAATTGGTACAAGCATGTCTGTGGCAAGTCATTATATATCCACGCCCCAGTGCAAGTCGGTCAACCAGCCAGACGTGTCGTCATAGGCGGCTGAGGGGCCTCACGCCCTGAACTGTAGGATCCATGTGGGTGGGTCTTCTTCCAAGACTCCATCGTTAACTTCCCCTCCTCCCCTGTGAGGCCCCACAGCAGCCCTCGGTTAGAAAAGTCACCCACACCCATATAGCCAGCTGTGGATCCAGCTGTGGAGCAGAAAGCTGGCCTGGCCCACAGCCACCTCTCTGCTGGTGCCCATGGAGCGGGAGCAGCATCCTCTGTAGGAAACCATCCCCTGGAGTTCCGGGGTGACCCAAAGGAAAGAACAGGAAGGACCACCCGCACGGAGACCCCCCTGGGAACTCTGCAAATGTGCGCCTTCCTCAAGATGCTTTTGTCCACCCTTAGGAGTTGGTCATAACATATGGATTTGTTAGATGAACACATTTTGCTGCATCTTCCAGAAAAATCATCACAACAAACACACAAATGTAGGATGTCTAGGACAGTATTGAGCAGTACCTCTTAGATATAATAACAGTACTCTCTTAGATGTGGCTCCTTGGTGTAGTGCCCAACCTGCACAACTATATGAGACAGTCCTGAGGGTTGGCCCACCCTGGATCTTGAGTGGTGAAATGCTAGAAAAGGTTGGAGGGAGTGTTGGACAATTACAGTGTGTTTTAGAACAATAAAGTTTTAAACCCATCTTTGGCTCACGCAGGCAAAAGGGAAAAAACTTGAAAATATTTGATCTAAAAGTCCCTCAGCATGTAAAGAATCATGATATCCTGTCATATATGGTTTCAGAGCTGGATTCCAGAGCCAGTTTAGGTATATTTTAGTCCTTAGAGAAGTTTTGAGCTTAGATATACAGGGGCCAAGACCCTAACCCAACACGAAAGAAGATATAGTGCGTGGCTATGAGTCAGCAACCAATGCCTTCCAGGAGAACAAAAATTAATAATGGTAGATTTATAATCTTGTTGGCAGGAAGCATCTCTCATCCAGTGTCCCTCTGCCACTAGACATCACTCTTCTGCTTAGCTGCAAGAGAGGAAAATAAATTTTCCCCTTAATTAAGCTCTCTATATTCTATCAGCAGGAAGTCTGGATGCTTTCCATGTTAATAATCATTGTCAAGAGCTCGACGGGGCTCTTCCACTTGAAGTTGACGGCAACTGGCTCAGGTTTGTGGAGGACCTAGGACAACAGTGTATAAACTGCTTATCAGCATCCTTAGATTTTCTCTAAAAATTCAATATGGGTTTTAGGAGTTATCTATCCTAAAGATTCTGGGTATTAATCCCTTATCAGATACGTGATTTGCAAATATTTTCTCCCCTTCTGTGGGTTGCCTTTTTACTCTGCTGATAGTGTCCTTTGATGCGCTAAAGTTTTTCATTTTGATGAAGTCCAATTTGCCCATTTTTTCTTTTGCTGCCTGTGCCTTTGGTGTCATATCTAAGAAATCATTGTCAAAGCCAATGTCACCTTCCCTCCTATGTTTTCTTCTAAGAGTTTTATAGTTTTAGGTCTTATTTTTGGGTTTTTGGTTCCTTTTGAGTTAATTTTTGTAAATGGTGTTAGGTAAGGAGGCAACTTCATTCTTTCACATTGGATATCCAGTTTTCCCAGCACCTTTTATTGAAAAGACTGTCTTTTCCCCATTGAATGACATTGGTACCCTTGTCAAAAATCATCTAACCATATATGCACAAGATTTTTTCTGGGCTCTCTATTCTCATCCATGGGTCCAAATGTCCATCCTTGTGCCAGTGACACACTGTTTGGATTACTGTAGCTTTGTAGTAAGTTTTGAAATCAGGAAGTATGAGTCTTAGAGCTCTCCTCTTCTTTTTCAAGAAACAAGCAAAATAACTCAATTCAAAAACGGGCAAAGGACTTGAATAGATGTTTCTCCAAAGAAGATATACAAATGGCCAATAAGCAGATGAAAAGATGTTTGACACCATTAGTCATTAGGAAAATGCAAATCAAAGCCACAATGACATGGCCACATGGAAAACAGTATGGAGGTTCCTCAAAAAATTGAAAATAGAACTACCATATGATCCAGCCATCCCAGGGAGGCTCCTTTCACATCTAAAGGAGGTGAAATTACTATCTCAAAGAGACATCTGCACTTCTGTGTTCATTGCAGCATTATTCACAGTAGCCAAGACATGGAAACAACCCAAGTGTCCATTGATAGATGAATGAATAAGAAAAATATGGTAGATCTATACAACGGAATATTAGTCAGCCATAAAAAGAAGGAAATCCTGCCATTTGCAACAACATGGATGGATCCCGAAGGCATTAGGCTAAGCGAAATAAGTTAGTCAGAGAAAGACAAATACTGTATGACAACATTTATATATGGAATCTAAAAACATCAAACTCATAGAATCAGAGAGTAGAATGAGGTGGTTGCCAGGGACTAAGGGGTGGGGGAAAGGAGGAGATGCTGGTCAAAGGGCACACACTTTGAGTTATAAGATGAATGAGCTCTGGGGATCTAATGTATAGTCACCATGGCGACCAGAGTCAACGAGACTGTATTGTATACTTGAAAGTTGCTCTGAGTAGAGCATGAAGTTCTCACCATAACCACAACAAAATGGTAATTACGTGAGGGGAAGGATGTGTTAACAAACCTTACTGTGGTAAACATTTCACAAAATGTACTTGTACCAAATCATCAAAAAAAAAATCCATACCCAGAAGTGAGTAAATGTCAGGCTTGTAGACAGCCAATAAATACTGAGTGAATGACTGAAAAAAAACCCACAATGAGATATCACTTCATGCCCATTAGGATGGCTCTTATCAAAAAAACAGAAAACAGCAAGTGCTAGCATGAATGTGAAGAAATTGGAACCCTTGTGAATTGCTGGTTGAAACGCAACATGAGGCAACTTCCATGGAAAAATGGCATGGCAATTCCTGAAAAGTTTCAACAGAGAATTGCCATTTGATCGCGCAGTTCCACTTCTAGGTATAAACACAAAAGAATTGAAAGTAGGAACTTAGATATTTGCACGTTGATGTTCATATGAACGGTATTATTTACAATAGCCTAAAGGTGGAAGCAAGCCAAGTGTCCGTTTATAACGAATGAATAAACAAAATGTGGTGTATATATATACAACGGAATATCACTCAGTATTAAAAATGGAATGAAATTCTGACACATGCTACGACCTGGAGGAAACTTGAAGGCATGCTAATTGAAACAAGAAAGACACCAAAGGACAAATATATTACGATTCCATTTGTATGAGGTACCTACCTAGAGGACTCAAAATTACAGAGACAGAAAGTAGAACGATGGTTGTCAGAGGATGGGGTGGGGGAACGGGGAGCTGTTTTTTAATGGGTCTAGAGTTTCCGTTTCGGAAGATGAAAAAGTTCTGGAGATGGATGGCGGCGATGGTTGTAGACCAGTGTGAATATTCTTAAAACTACTGGACTGTACACTTAAAAATGGTTATAATGGTAAATTTATATTATGTATATTTTACCACACAGCGATAAGATGAACATGGAGTTCTCAAACTCAAAATGATTTCTTATTTGATTTAAGAATACATGTGTCTGGTCTTTTAAAAAATGTATTCGTATAAAGAGCTGGTTTAATATCCAATTGTCAAGATATCCCAGGAAACTGCCCTAATCGGTAGTTTGGTCTAAACATACGAACACACGAATTCTCAGTTCGAAATCCTATTCGGTTCAATGATTTCCCCTTGGTTCCCCGATCTGTTCATTTAAGTAGGAAAAATAATGATGGTCATCAAAACATTGTTGTATTTGATCTGCTGATCATCTAGAGCAGAGGTCAGCAAAAAGTCAGGCAGAGAATTTTAGACTTTGTCAGCCGTACAATCTCTGTTGCAGCTATGTACTCAACCACTGTGTTGCAAAAGTGGCCACAGACACGAGTGAGCATGATTGTGTTCCAATAAAGCTTTATTTACGAAAACAGGTGGTGGGCCATATTTGTACTGCATGCTAAATAGTTGGCGAACCCCCAATGGAGGAAGGAGTGTGAGGTGAAATAAAATATTGACTATCCTCATATCTAGCCTACTTAATCATGGTTCCCCACTATGCCAAAAGCAATGGCTCAAAACCCAAAAGAAGCAAGTGGATAGTGAGGTAGCCATGACAATCCAGGGCCAAAGATGTAGGCTGCCTAAGACAGCCTCATCATCAAAGGGTGGTGGACAGGGCACGGAAGATGGTGGAGAGGTGGAGATAAGAAATGGTTCTGGTAGGGACTCTGGAGCTCAGAAGGCCTCAGGGAACCCCCAATCTCTTGGTGAGAGAGTTGAGATACAAAAACTATATATCTGGGTTGAATTGGTGTCTTCAAAGCACCTTGGCCAGTCTAAGCAATTCAATTTTTGAGTTGCCACTGTGAACAAAGCCAAAGGCATCACGAAATCAAAGATGACAAAACTCAAGAATCTGCCTCTGGAAGAGTATTACCTAGAAACACGAGAGGGAAACAAAAGCTTTGAAGGTCAAGGTTTCTCCTTCACTGCATTAATCCTAAGCTCTGACTTGACAGTCTCTGTTCTAACCAGGTGGAACAGACCCGTCTAAAAATCTCTTAGGGACGCAACAAGCTGGGAAATCACTTCCAGGGTGCACACTCCCTTCTGCGGGTTTGTGTTCACTTTGTCTTTCCTTTTAAGGAGAGTAGCAAGGAGAAAATATTCAGCAGAGTGAAATGCCATATTTTCTTTAAAATAAGACAAAAGCATATACAAAAATTTTATATGTGGGAAATAAACGTGATTTCATAAGGATGCTCTGTCACAAAAGTAAGCACTAGGCACTCGATTTGTAACTTACAGAAAGCGTTACTGATTTGTAACTGACAGAAAGCTTTACTGCACCCTCCTTGTAGACTCATGAATTGAGGGTGGGAGGTCTTTACTGAGCCATAACCAGAGAGGCGATCAAGTCCCTACATCCTTACTGGGTATCTACTTCTTTTAGTTCATGAGCCTGAGTCTTTCAAGCCCACGCAGCCAGGCGGATGGTGTCCTGATAGCCCTGTCATCAGAGGGACTACAGAATAAAACTCTGAAAAAGTCATGGGAAGAACTAAATTACATTTACTAGTGGGAGGGGGTGATAAAAGTTATTTTCCTTCATAATTATTAGACATCGTATTGTCCTTATATATATACATAATGGATCATTGAGACCATTATCAGAGGCTGTGTTACGGTGCTGCCTTCTTAAATTATTTTATTTCCCCAGTTACTAACAATAGAGTAACAATCACAATCGATTGTTTATATATTACATTTAACCATTTTTAAACTTAAAAAAGTATTAGTATTAGGGCCAGCCTGGTGGCATAGCGGTTGAGTTTGCACGCTCCATTTCCACAGCCCAGGGCTTGCTAGTGTGGATCCCCAGCGTGGACCTACACTCCACTTAACAAGCCATGCTGTGGAGGCATCCCACATAAAATAAAGGAAGATGGGCACGGATGTTAGCCCGGGGCCAGTCTTCCTCAGCAAAAAGAGGAGGATTGGCAGCAGATGTTAGCTCAGAGCTAATCTTCCTCACACACACAAAAAAAGTATTAGTATTAAAAGTATTAGTACTGCCATCTTTCTGCTTTTAAGCTTTAATACCAAGCAATAAAACGCTACAGCTGGGGGGGCGGGGGGAGTAAAATATATGGATTTACAATAAGGAGCCAGAAGAGGGCAGTATCTTTATATGCTTAGCAGATGCCAAAAGAATAAGTGAAAATCAGTTTTCAGTTTCAGTTTTCTAGTTATTAGTGATGTAGAAAATTTCCATCATAATGGTTTATTAAATTTGCTGCTTCACCAGTGGCTCTCAAACTTAAAGTGCACAAAAAGAATTATTTGGGGACTTAAATATACACTCTTGGGCCCACCCTGGTCCCACTGAATCAGGAATGTTGAATTTGAAATAGCTCACAGCTGATCCTCGAGCAGGGGTCTCAGAAGACACAGGAAAAACCCCTGTGCAGAGACTGTGCAATAGCTGAGGGTGGAGGGGCGGGAGGCGACAATGCCAGAACGGCTGGGGAGCTCTCCAAAGACACTCTCTGAAGGTCTGTACGATCATCTGATGCACCGCAGAGGAACCCCAACTATGGCATATGAGGAAATATTTTAAGACAACAAAACTAAATGTTGAATTATAAAATCTTAGATTAAAAAAAAGCCAGCATGTAATCAGAAAAAAAAACCTTTTTTTCTTTTTGGAGGAAGATTAGCCCTGAGCTAACATTTGTTGCCAATCCTCCTCTTTTTGCTGAGGAAGACTGGCCCTGGGCTAACATCCGTGCCCATCTTCCTCTACTTTATACATGGGACACCTGCCACAGCATGGCTTGACAAGCAGTGCACAGGTCCACACCCAGGATCCAAACCCGTGAACCTGGAGCCATTGAAGTGGAAGGTGTAAATTTAACCGCTGCACGACTGGGCCAGTCCCAGAAGAAAAAAAAAAAAAACTTTTAAAGAAAGCAAAATATTTAAAATACTTTTTGTACCATCTTCCTGCAAAAGGAACACTTGGGGTTCATTTTTCTTATTTTTAAGTCTTTCCAATGGTTGGAAAATTAGCAGAACGAACTGTCACAATTGATATCTATTATTCTTCATTGGATTATTACTGATATCTTGTCTGCTTTCAAGGAAATTTGGGGAGTATTTATCTTAAATAGCACGTATCCAATAGGACCATTAAAATAGAGATAAGTAAAAGTGATAAAAAGAAAATTGATGACAGAGGGCAGAACGATTCCTGGAATTCCTTTGACTGGACATTAAATTTAGCCTAGGTTTCCGGATGCCAAAAATGAAAAGACTATAAATTTTCATTTTTAGGTGCTTACTCCACGCTGGGCACTGACAACCACACTGCTACATCTCCCAACAGCTAGATCCTTACATCCTTCATTCACTTACTCATTCATTTTCTCACAGCTCCTACCCTCAATTTAAAATCTGGTTAGGACAGAACTGCCAAGAGTTGCAGGTGAAGGGAGCAGCATTCATGTGGGACCTCTGTGGGCCAAGCCCCTGGAGCTCAGGGCTGGGGGACAAGGTGAGCGGTGCCCCGAGGCTGTGTCAATCAAGGGTTCTGGGTTACAAACCAATGGGAGAGGGACCAGTAATGGAACTGATGGTGTGGGAAGATTGGTGATTGGGAGAAAAAAATAAAATTATATCAGGCAGCCTGATATATTGTGGAATTAAAAGTAAATAAAACCATAAAAACGAGAAGAAAAATGTGGATTTCTAAGCAATTGTAGGATAAGGAAGGAGTTTCTAAGCATAAGGAGCAAAGAAAGAAATTATACAGGAAAAGGTAAATTTGACCACAAGTAAGAAAAAAGCCTGGATGTCAAAAAAAATAAAGATATGTGTGTAAATAACATGGCTAATAACCTTAACCTATGGAGAACATCTACAGACGGTCAAAAGGTGGAAAAAATGCAATCTCATTAGTAATTAGACGATTTCAGATTAAAACAAGAAATCATTTTGGATACCAATGTGGTTTTACCAAACTGACAAAGTTGTTTTGTTTGTTTGTTTTTAAGGATAATTCCTCCTGGTGAGGAGGGCATATCCTTTCTGGAGGCAATGTACCTAATCTCTCATCTTGTCCTTCCGTTTCTAGAAATATTCAGAGATGCGCCCAAGATGTATCTACAAGGATGTTCATTGAACTTTTATTTATTTTAATAAAACTATAAATTCCCAAAAATGTAACAGCAAAACTAGAAGTTCCCCAACTATACAACACAGAGATTTGGTTAAATAAATGATGTCACTTTCCAGTGACAGAATGAGATGCAGTTATTAGACATCATATAGGCAATGATGTTTAAGGATATGGAAATACGTTCTTTGTAAATTATTATGTGAAAGAATATCAGTTTAAAACCATACATACAATGTTATCCCAATTGTGTAAACATATTAGTTTGACTCACATAAAATTACCTCTATTCAATCACTTTTTTACCTAAAAACATCAATTTCTTATGGTTTAATCTAAATACTTTTTAAAATGTGTGTGTATATATAGTTACATGTGTGTGTATATATGTGTCTGTGTACGTATTCCATATGCAGAACAGGGTCATGAATATGTATGCATATGTATATATTCACATACAGACACATACACATGTATACATGTACACTCACAGAGACACATATATTCACCAAAGAACAAAAAAGATATACACTGAAATGTTAACAATAGTTCTCAGGGTGAGGTCACTGTATTTTCAACATTACTTGTTGGGCTTTTCTTTATTTTTCAATTTTTAAATGAATATATATTACTTTTACATTCAGAGCAAAATCGGTAATATAATTTGAAATCATGTTTCAAGGGACAGGACTTAATGGGGGCCAGAGTGTGGCAAGAGGGTGACCCGCCTACCCTGCCAGGGTCATGTAGATGAGCACACATATCCCAGAGGGTAATTTGGCAAAACAAATCAAAGGCTTTCAAGTATTCACTCATCAACCAGTCATTCTTCTTCTAAGAATCTAGCCAAAGGAAATCAACAGAGATGCCAAGATATCCCCTGCAGGATGTTCATCATAGAGTTATCTGTAATACGCAAACTTGAACACAATGATACTCACCCTGACAAGAGGGAACAGGATGTGTAAACAGTAGTGCATCCATCTGACATATTTTATGCAGTTGTCAATATATGCTGGAAAAAATCTTAATAGCATAAGGAAATGTTCGTGCTAAGTTGAATTTTAAAAGTTAGATAAAAACCTATACCTAGTCTGATCACAAATATGTTTAAAAAATTGATGTTTGTATGCACACACACATATGCACAGCATCATCTAGAAGGAAGACCGGAAATATGCATGTGTGTAATGAACGGTACGTTTGACAAGTGATGGGATTTTTATTGCCTTCTGTATACTGTCCTGTGTTTCCCAAATATTCTGCAATGAGTATGCGTTACTTCTATCATCAGAAAATAAATAAATTATTTTAAAAGAGGAAAGAAGTCTCCCTTTTCATGAATGGAGGATGGAATATGGGGGAGGCAGGTGGAGTGATGGGGACCAGCTGGGAACTGCTGCACTGGATGGGGCAGGGAAGGGCAAGCGGAAGATTCAAGAGACTGGGGAGGCAGCAATGCCAGGATTTGCGGACGGACTGGCTGGGGGCATGAGGAAGAGAGAGGAGGCAGGCATGATTCTCCAGTTTGTGGGTTGGATAAGGAAGACAGGACGTGGTAGCCAGCCTCGTGATGGTCCGCAGTGATGCTTGCCTCCCGATGTTCACGTCCATGTGTGTGGTCCCTCCCACCCTGAACAGAGCTGACTTGTGTGACCGTAGGATATAGCAGAAGTGGCAGGGTGTGACTTCTGAAGCTAGGCCATAAAAGATATTGATAGAGACAGAAAGTAGAAAAAAAGTTACTAGGGCCTTTGAGGAGGGGAGGGAAGGGGCGATTGTGGGATGACGAAAAAATTCTGGAGATGGATGATGGCGATGGTTGCACAACCATGTGGATGTACTTAATGCTGTTGAACTGTACAGTTAAAAATGGCTAAAATGGGGCCAGCCCTGGTGGCCTAGTGGTTAAGTTGGGCACACTCCACTAAAAAAAAAAAGAGGAAGATTGGTATGGATGTTAGCTCAGGGCGAATCTTCCTCAGCAAAGAAAAAGAATTGCTAAACTGGTGAATTTTATGTCATGTATATTTTACCAGAATAAAAAGTGTTTTTAACATTAAAAAGTATTGCAAGCCTCTGCCTTTGTCTCTCTTGGATCACGTGCCCTGGGGACAGCCAGCCACCATGTTGTGAGGACACTCAAGCAGCCCTGGGGAGGGGTCCAGGTGTGGAGGAACTCAGGCCTATTGTCAACAGCAGCACTGACTGGCCAGGCAGGTGCGTGTGAGCCCCCAAGAAAACAGATCCTCCAGCCCCAGGCAGGCCTCCAGTTGACGATAGAAAACATATAAAATAATTTTGTTAATTGCTTAAACCCACTAAGTTTTCGGGGAATTTGTTATCCAGTAATACATAACTAATCCATAGAAAGAGATATAGATTTGAGCCATCTCATGCCCTTTCACGGTTTAAACCACCATCTCATTTTTCTAGCTTCTACTTAGTATGTAGAAGGCTGGAAAGTACCGCGTTCACACCGTTACAACAAAAACACTAGATAATACACAGAATCACAATTTTTATCAAACACATCAGAGAGCCCAGGTTGCAGCTGGCTCCCTATTAGGGCCCAGCCGGGGGTGCTAGAGAGAGACCAGGAGTCAGGCGCCAGGGGAGGGTCTTGCCTCTTCCTGCTCGCCTGCTGGTCCTGCTGGCACGCACACAGCAGGCCCGGGGTGGCCCTGGGAGGTGTCTGCTTCCTGTAGTCACTACCACCTATGTCCCCTCAGGGTTCCCTTTTTGCCTTTTCGGTCCTCCAATAATACCCATTTAACCAGTTCCCTAAATTAAATTCCCTTTGTTGAAATCTCCACGTGGTTTGTTTTCCTAACTGGCCCTGAGCTGATACAGCACATGAACTCAATTCAACTCATCAATGATCGTGCCAGGTTCTCGTTAGGGGCACAGACACAAGTGACTTGGGGATCCCACTCGTCCAGATAAACCTTCATCATCTGACCCTTGTTCACCTTTCCTGACTCGCCTACCAACCTTCACTCCACCTGTGGTCCAGCCACAAGACTACCTGTAACCTCACCCCCACCCCAACCTGGCATTTTTCTCGATCTCTGCATGCTTTTTGAGCCTGACTGGACTGAAATCGGACAATAAGAAAATGAGACCCCTCAGCATTTGAGGAAGCATCACAGAGAAGGAAGGAATTTGTTTTCTTTTTCGTTCGTTTATTTGTTTTATGCCTTGAGAGAAACGGCAAGAGAAAAGAATGAATTATGCAGAGGCTGACTGACTTTCATTTTCTAATTTCTTTTTTCTTTCTGATGTTTTCATTTTGGGGGAAAGTCACAGACAAGAAAGAGAAACCCAGGAGGTCAGTGTCATTTCTTTCCTACTCCATCCAACTCAAGTAGGCCACTGTGATAACCTGCTTTATCTACTCAGAAGAGGAAGAAGGAAAAGACGACGAGATGGGAATGCGTGTGCTTGCGCACACACACGTGTGCACACGCACATGTGTGTTTGGGCCTGCGAATTAATTTCCCTAACTGAAATAATAATGCTAAAACGTCCAGCAATGTATAGAAACAACTCCAGGAGATGCCTTCATGAAGGTGGTGTTGAGAAAGAACAGAAATTTCACCCCCTACAGTCTTATTGTTTATCAACTAGGAACAGAAGTGAAAAAATGAGACGCTGATCTACCACCTGACGAAGACCCCAGTCCCCCAAGGAAAAAGCATTTTCAAGAAACGAAATAAATGGGGCTAGCCCGGTGGAGCAGCAGTTAAGTGCACACATTCTGCTTCAGTGGCCCAGGGTTCGTCGGTTTGGATCCCAGGTGCGAACACGGCACCACTTGGCAAACCATGCTGTGGCAGGCATCCCACATATAAAGTAGAGGAAGATGGGCATGGATGTGAGCTCAGGGCCTGTCTTCCTCAGCAAAAAGGGGAGGATTGGCTTAGGGCTAATCTTCCTCCAAAAAAAAAAGAAAGAAACTAAATAAAGTAATAAAACTTAGAGAAAGACCCCGTGCTGCCCTGCTTACCTAGAGTACACACTAAGTGGGGATGATAGCCCCCAAAGCTGGTACTTGGAGGATGAAAAAATCATAGATTTTACAATAGTTTGTGGCATGCTCCAAAAGGCATATGCAATGTATCTGGGATATGAAGCTTTCATGGATGGGTAGTATTTAGGGAAAAAATGTTAACAAGGCTGTTTGGGGACAGGAGAGAGGGCGATAATGAACAGAGTGTTGCAAAACGCAGGCCCAGATGAAGTCACGTACGCTGGCTGCATTATTCTGCTTGAGCACTCCCATTAGTATTCCATTTCCCTCCAGATTTCTAATAAACTCAGCAGAAATATCACTTTTTCTTGAGTAAGAGGGTCAGGAAAATAATCCAGTGGAGAATCTAAGGCTGACCCAACAAGGACCTCCGTTGACAGTGCCTTTTATAAAAGCTGTGTGACAACCCTCAAAACAATGGCTTCCTTTACTTGCCAACACATTTTTGGTTGAGGCTGAGTAGCTTATTTCTTTACCTCAAACCATCACTTTTTCCAAAAAAAAAAATTTTCCAGCGACCCTATTCCCTCTGGGTCAGTCTAGGCTTCCTGGCGTGCAGTCCTCACTGTCACACATCACAGAGCAGGGTGCCACCCACGCTACAGCTACGGACAGATGGGAAGCTCAGAGCATGCTGCCTCCACTTTATTTTGATGACACATGTGTGCCCTTGTCTGATAAGGTGTTCTCTTGTCTGTACAGCTCACATCCTCTGACACGGCACTTTTGTACCCAAAGCACACTCAGTTCACTCCTTTCAAGTCCTGGCTACCGATTACCGTCACATCAACTTTGCAGATACTTCCTAAGACCTTCATGGTACAGGGGCCAAATACACACCTCCATTCATATGATCACGACATGCGCTCACGTCATAATCATCAACATCCGCTAAACTCTAGTGCTGTTCACACGCTGTGGTCTTCAGTGCTCCGTTCGATCATTTTGATAAGGATCATAAGCGAGGTTTTGTGCTTGGTGCTGTAAGGGACTAACAAGACTTTAAAAGCCCCGTTACTGCTTGTGGAAAGAGGAGGGCAGAAACGATCATATAATAGAAGGCACTTTCGACAATTCTGGAAGAGATGTACAAACCAGAGCTGCTGGTGTTTTGAGGGAGGGAAACTTTGCTCCCAGAAACAGGATGTCAGGGAAACTTCCAGGCCAACCGGCAGAGTTCAGCAGGTAGAAATGCATGTGGAGGGGGTCGGCCCCATGGCCGAGTGGTTAAGTTCACGCGCTCTGCTTTGGTGGCCCAGGGTTTCGCCAGTTCGGATCCTGGGTGCAGACATGGCCCCGCTCATCAGGCCATGCTGAGGCGGCGTCTCACATGCCACAACTGGAAGGACCCACAACTAAAAATATACAACTATGTATGGCAGGGGGGGTGCTTTGGGGAGAAAAAGGAAAAATAAAATCTTAAAAAAAAAAAAAAAAGAGTTGGGTGTAGAGAAGGAGGTACCACAAGCTAAGATTGTGAACGGCTTGTGTGGAGGGGCAGAGGCAGGAAAGTGTAAACGAGTGGAACGGGAGGATGGCAGACACAGGCCTGTCTGCCACACCCTGCACAGTTGTTATATCCAGAAGTCTTAACACCAACTGTTTTTAAACTGGGAATGTATTATTTTACTTTAGCAAAAAATTTAAGATCATTTACCTTCAGTTGGAAATTTCTTGGCTCGTTCCTCAAAGAACCACTCTCCAGTTTTTATTTTCATGTTTCTGAAAAACAAGCAGAAAGGAGGCCTCAGACCGAGAGGTGGATGGCGCTGTATTCGGCTCAGGAGAGTTAGGTAGATAACAACACAAAATAATAGTTTTGCAAGGAACTTCAGAGTGCAAATTTCTGGCCCAAGCACTAACCTTACAGATCTCCCATAGAGGTGAAGTGATTTGACTAGTTAGCAGCAAAACAGGAGTCTCTGATTGGGTAACTTTTACCCAATATGTAACATGTGCATGTACTGTATACATATTAACACATGCGTGTGCCCAATACACATTGAGTGCTTAATGTTTTCTGAATAAGTATACAAGGAGAAACAAAATTGCCATCAAAATGATCAATCTATCATGTTTATGATGGGAAGCAACGGCATGAAGGAGAATGGACAAAAAATTCAATGCCATCTATTTGGCTAAGCAGGAGATCACCCTCAGGTTAGGTTAAGGTTAGTCAGAGTTAGCCACAGCGTTTACCAAGAGCCGACAGAGAAGATTCGCCTGGGAAGTTCCCGGGAGGAGATGAAGTCGGGGCTATGGGATCAATGTGCTTGCGGAAATCTGGGGACCTGGGTCCGAGTGGACCACTTGAGAGACAGAGGAAAGGACCTCTTCTTGGCCAGCTGGTCTTGTAACCACAGGACCAGTTTAAACTGACCCCATCTTATTAAGAACAGAATGTTGAAGCGGTTCTTCAGGGGCAGCGAGCCAAAACTGCAAGTCGTGTAGCTGGAGCAGGCGCAGAGCAGAAAATCTTGACCTGAAATATCACCTGCAACCAAAGATTCCCCGCCCGCATGGAGCCAAAAGGAGTAGGGCATGACCAGAACTCAAAAGACCCTTTCCGGAAGTGAGGGGTCGGTCGTCCAGGAAGATCCAGCGTTGAAGCCCCTTTCTAACCCTTACCATAAATGATCTAGTTGGAGTCCTGCCCACTGAAACTTGTCCTCATCCCAGTCTGCCCTCCCTAATCCCTTACATTCTACCCCAAACCTGGACTGGGGAGAGAGATTTGAGAGCCTTGCCTCGCCTCCTGTCTCCTTGCTGGTTGACTCACAATATAGCCTTTTCTTCTCTCAAAAGCTGGTGCTAGGTGCTGGCCTGGTGGCATAGCAGTTAAGTTTGAGCACTCCACTTTGGCAGCCTGGGGTTCACAAGTTCAGATCCTGGGTGTGGACCCAGTACCGCTCATCAAGCCAGGCTGAGGTGGCATCCCACATAGCAGAATTAGAAGGATCTACAACTAGAAGATACAACTATGTACTGGGGGGCTTCAGGGCGAACAAGAAGAAGAAGAAGAAGAAAGAAAAGATTGGCAACAGATGTTAGCTCAGGGCCAATCTTTAGGAAAAAAAAAAAAATTACCAAAAGAAGTTCCCCAGGAGGTTATTTTAGGCTATACACCAACTCAAATGGACTTTTTTACTTAGTGCTTACAAATGCTGTTAATGTAAACAAATTCACAAATATGTGCCAATCCACTTGGTTTTTACAGAAATATCCTATCTTTTTGTATGGAGTTCTAGTAGTTGTCAGAAGACATCAGCCAACTTCCTCCCCTAGTTAGAAACTATTATATTCTCTGATTAGTATGTGAATGATTATTCCCAAGGCTTAGGGACTAGAACAAGTGAAACATACACAGAGCATTTGTAAATTCTGATAACAGAGTTTTGATAATCAGTCACTACCATTCAGAGCCAAAAGTACATAACATGTTCAACTGTGATATGTGTCTAGAGAGACAGGCAAAAGTTTGCGTCCATGAAATCAGAAACTCAAAGATCTAACCTACTGAATGGCACACTTCAAGGAGCACAACATCAGCATCTCAGCAGTTTTCCCCTCGGGCGCTTGAAGGCGAGCCGAGGAGCAAAGACCAGGGGAAACGTGGAGAGAGTCACAGCGGGGTTGAGAACTCGCTCTCCTTTGAAGTGCGACACCTGCCAACTGGTCTGTTTCTCAGGATGCCTCCTCCATCCTTACAAGCAGGACAAGGTGTGACCATTAGATGAGGAGAGTACAAGAGCAAAATCAAACGTGGAAACAAGAAGGCCTCCATCAGTAAAGGAAATTCGCTTCCTGGGGGTTTTTCTGGTGGTGGTGACCGTCTCAGTTAATCCACTCTCTCGCCCTCACCACCATTACTCTTGTGACCAAAAGCATTCATATATGAGACAGGAACTGGGGATGGCCAAGCCCTCAGACTGGACAAGAGATCAGAGCCGATTCAGCAGCGAGTCAAACCACGACCCTCTCCACGGTCAGCTGAGCTAGCCCGGCACAGGCCACCACCAGGAAGTAAACACACACACAGCGACACATCCACGGAAAATGAAAAACAGCCAAGGGGAGGGAGGAGAGGAAGGTGAAAAAGCCTGTGTAAATCGACATTCTATGACAAGGCCTCCACGAGCCCCAGTTTCAGAACCCACACAAGAAGGAGATAAATTAAAATACTAGTCACCTAGCGCCAGCCGTCTACAGTAACCATGGAATCATCTAATTAAATCCCAAGTGATTACAGTAGTCCCCCTTTATGCAAGGTTTCACTTTACAGTTTGTCACACAAGGTCAACCACAGCCAAAAATATCAAATGGAAAATTCCAGAAATAAGCAATTCATAAGTTTTGAGTTGCACGCTGTTCTGAGTACCGTGATGAAATCACGCACCATCCCGCTTCCTTCCGCCGAGGATGTCGCTCATCCTTTGGTCCAGCGGATCCACGCTGTAGACACTGCCCACTCATCAGTCACTTAGCAGCCCTCTTGGTTATCAGATCAACCACTGCAGTGTCCCAGTGCTCGTGTTCTGGTAACCCTTATTTTACTTAAGAATGGCCCCAAAGCAGACTTTATTATTAGTTATCGTTGTTAACCTCACTGTGCCTAGTTTATGAATTAAACTTTATTATAGGTATGTACGTGTAGGAAAAAACAGGATATATAGAGTTTGGTACCCTTTGGGGTTCAGGCATCCACCGGGGGTCCTTGAACGCATCCCCTGCAGATAAGGGGACCACAGTACTTGTGACGTTCAAGCAGGAGCTTATGTAGCACAGACAGGTTTGGACACAAACTCGCAGGTCTCTTGGGCTTATCCGTGATTAAAGAATGGAAGGATAAAAATACCACAGTCCTAAACCATATGACAACCAGCACTTCTTGCATTTGAGGCTTTTTCCTTGGAAAACTAGATTTGAGCTGGATATCCATAAGTATTTCGTACAGAATCAGCCATTTCATAAGCAATCATTCTCTAATATGTTTTTTATTTATTTATTTTTTATTGAGTTAATGATAGGTTACAATCTTGTGAAATTTCAGTTGTATGTTATTGTCTGTCAGTCGTGTTGTAGGTGCACCACTTCACCCTTTGTGCCCACCCCCTACCCCACCTTTCCCCTGGTAGCCACTAATCTGTTCTCTTTGTCTACATGTTTAAACTCCTCATATGAGTGGAGTCATACAGAGATTGTCCTTCTCTGTCTGGCTTATTTCACTTAACATAATTCCCTCAAGGTCCATCCATGTTGTTGCAAATGGGACAATTTTGTTCTTTTTTATGTCTGAGTAGTATTCCATTGTATATATATACGTCATTTTCTTTATCCAATCATCTGTTGATGGGCACGTAGGTTGCTTCCATGTCTTGGCGATTGTAAATAATGCTGCAATGAACATGGAGGTGCATGGGACTTTTGGAATTGCTGATTTCAGGTTCTTTGGATAGATACCCAGTAGTGGGATGGCTGGATCGTATGGTAGTTCTATTTTTAATTTTTTGAGGAATCTCCATACTGTTTTCCATAGTGGCTGCACCATTTTGCATTCCCACCAGCAGTGTATGAGGGTTCCTTTTTCTCCACAACCTCTCCAACATTTGTTACTATTTGTTTTAGTTATTTTTGTCATTCTAATGGGTGTAAGGTGATATCTTAGTGTAGTTTTGATTTGCATTTCCCTGATGCACAGCGATGTAATACTTTTTTTTTAATAGTTTTTTTTGAGGAAGATTAGCCCTGAGCTAACATCTGCCAATCCTCCTCTTTTTGCTGAGGAAGACTGGCCCTGAGCTAACGTCCATGCCCATCTTCCTCTACTTTATATGTGGGACGCCTACCACAGCATGGCTTGACAAGTGGTGCCATGTCCACACCCAGGAACCGCACCGGCAAACCCCAGGCCGCTGAAGCAGAACATGCACACTTAACCGCTGCGCCCCAGGATGGGCCCCCTAATGCTATTCATAAGGGCTGGCTGTGTACATCAACCCCAAGTTTTACAAAGAGGACCATTTATCACTCTTATTGTCTAAGACAGAGGTGAGCAGATCTTGCAGCGGCCTCACCTTCAGTGTCTCTGCCCTTTTTATGGCCAACACAGGGTAGCCTGACTCACAGTAACCAAAGGAAGCATTTATTATTTCTGCCCAGATGACTAAATCAGAATTTGGCAATGAAAGCCTCTTGGAACACTTTCTGAGCTCAGCAATAGGTCAATGCTTTTTACATTTCTCAGATAGAAAATCATGACTTGCTTCTTCAAAACCTTTTCAATTAATCGATAAATACATCTTGAAAAACAAAAGCCAAGGGTGGTGGAGAGAGCAGAAGATGCAGAGTCAGGAGACCTGAGTTTGGTGTCTGACCTCCCACTAACTCTGTGTGAGGATCAGTATAATTATAAACGCCAAGCACAGGGTGCATAGATGGCTCTTAATAAACTTCTGGAGGTTCTGCTATCCATTTTCATAACCTTGAACTCTGCTAATGCTGTCATTTCATTAGCAAATGAGAAATAACTGTTGAAAAGCACTTTACAAATTCTAGCATGCAAATGTCCAATAATACGATGAATGGAGGACCCTAATAGAAAGATAGCTTGACCTTATTACTGTCAACAAGCAAGGACTCAAACAGCCCTATTGGAATGCATTTTTGCTTTGCATTCAAATTAATCGCATCTGCAGGTGGCTAAACCGTCACATCCATGCCTTATGCACCAAGAAAAGTCAGCACGATGTTCCTAGAGCTGCTCAATGTATTTCCACCATTCAACAGACAAGAGGTGGAAAATGGGTCTGCAGAGTCAGATTCTCCGAATGCCTAAAGATGCACATCTTCCACAAAGATTTGCTCTCCAACCAACGCCATGATGGCAAGGAAGCCTGTGAGAGCCTTGGTAGCTTATCAGACAGACAAACAAGCTGCAAAAACTCCAAATGAAGAAGCCAAATATTGTAAAACTGAGACCAACCTGACTTCTTTGTGCCAGCTCATCTGACCACTTGGTAATCCCCAGCCAAAACAGTCCCATGCATGCACACAGTTGAACATTTTTTTACATCAAATAATCTTGTAGCTAAGCTGGGTTTTAGTTACAAAGCAAATAATGAGTTTTTTACACCAGCTCCGTTGATCTGATTTCAACGTTCTTACAGGAAAAAAGACTGATCGTCGTGATTAAATTCTAGGTAACCAGGAGAGGAGTCAGACAATCAAGATGAAGAGAAAGACAGGATTTTATCAAGCTGCTACCACCACTTCTTGCAAAACATTAATAACTCTCCGTTATTTGACCTCAGAGAGAAGACGGGTTCCCTCTGTCATACTCGGTGCTGTGTCCACAGCCCCAAGCACAACTGAGGGGCGTGGTGGGGCTGGTGAATATGTGTGGGTTGGCAAACAAATGAATATTCCCACTTCTGCAGGGAGCTAAGAATCGAAGGTGGGATCTGACACAGGTAGAGCCCTGTGGCAGTGAGGTCTAGTGTGGGTCATGCCTTCTAAATGTGCAGGGCGGGGGTCACAAACTCAGGCACCAAGCAGAAACTGTAAATGAGGAAAGTGGGCTGGGTGTGAGACAATAGGGAGGGGTGGGCACTGTGGTGCACTGGAGAACTCATGCTCCCTTTTAAGGCATTAAAATGATAAATATTAGACTTTTTGCAGGCCCCGAAAACAAGGCTTGGGGGCTGCCTGCAGCCCATTGGGCATGAGTACGTGATTCCTGGTTTGTTACATCAGATAGCTAGTCAACAAAAGTAAGAAAAATTCTATGGCTGCCAGGCAGCTGTACTTGTTAAGGCCTGGACAGTAAAAATCAAGTTAGATGCTATGCATCTCCCTGTCTGCCCTTAGATCTAACAAGAGGTCCACCACTAGTGAAGGGGCAATGAGAAGGGCAGACAACATGGAGCATCTGCTCTCTGTTGGCCAACCCTCAACCTGGATGTCTGCAGAGGCAACCAAGAGCCTCTCAGACAATGCCACAGGCAGGAGAGTCCTGTGGACCAGAGAAACATGTGCCTCACTGGGGGAGCTGGGGAAAGTTCCAGAAGCACCTAGTCTTCAAAGGCATTTAAGACTCGCCTCTGTGAAAAGGAAACAGAAAGTCATAAGGAAAAACCAGGTTGACGTGAAGAGACAACAGACTAGAGTGAAGGAAGATTTAAGAAACTAACAATGCAAAAGCAGAATGAACTGCCTTACCAACAGGAAAGAGCAGAATGGAGAGTCTGGAAAGTCGAATCAGTGATGCTGACTCAGTAGAGATGCTTTGCCAGAACATGAATGAAGAAGAAAAAGATACTAAATTTTGAAGGAGAAGATAATACAGAGGGAGAATAGAGAAAGGGGCCAATCTATGTATTAAAAGTTCTTCTCTAAGAAGCCAGAGCAAGTGGCATAAAGAATAATCAGAACAATCAGACCTGACTGAAGAAAACTTTACCAAGTCAAAAAACAAGGAAACTCCACCCTCACACCCATGAGGATGGCTGCTACCAAAAAAGCAGAAAATAACAAGTGTCAACGAAGATGTGGAGAAACTGGAACACTTGTGTACTGTTGGTGGGGTTGTAAAATGGCACAGCTGCTATGGGAAACAACATGGCAGTTCTCAAAAAAATCAAACATAGAAATACCATATGGGGGCTGGCCCCGTGGCCATGTGGTTAAGTTCACATGCTCTGCTTCAGCAGCCCAGGGTTCTCTGGTTCAGATCCTGGGTGTGGACCCACACACTGCTCCATCAAGCCGTGCTGTGGCAGCATCCCACATAGAAGGACTAGAAGGACCCACAACTAGGATATACAACCACGTACGGGGGCTTTGGGGAGACAAAAAAAAAAAAGAGGAAGATTGGCATCAGATGTTAGCTCAGGGCAAATCTTCCTCGCCAAAAAGCATACCCTTAAAAAAAAAAAGGAAATAATATATGATCTAGCAATTCCACTTCTGGGTATTACCCAAAAGAATTGAAAGTAGGGTGCCAAAGAGATGTACACCCATGTTCACAGCTGCTTTATTCACAATAGCCAAAAAGTAGAAGCAACCTAAGGGTTCATTGACAGAAGAATGGATGAACAAAATGTGATATAAAAATACTGCGGAACATTATGCAGCCTTAAAGAGGAAGGAAATTCTCCAATATGCTGGAGTGTGGATGAACCTTGAGGACATTATGCTGAGTGAAATAAGCCAGTCACAAAAAGACACATACCATATGATTCCACTTATATGAGGTACCTAGAGTAGTCAAATTCATAGAGACAGAAAGTAGAAGGGTGGGGGCCAGGGGCCTGAGAGAGACAGGAATGGGGAGTTATTGTTTATTGAGTACAGAGTTTCAGTTTTACATGATGAAAAGAGCTCTGGAGATGGACGGTGGTGACGGTTGCACAGCAATGTGAATGTACTTAATGCCACTAAGCTGTACACTTAAAAATGGCTCAGATGGTAAATTTTATGTTATGTGTATTTTACCAGAATTTTAAAAAGTTTTTTAAAAAAACAAGCAAATCCAAGGGATAGACAGCTCAAAGGAATTTTCTTTATTCCATAAAAATCAACGTGGAGAAACTCATACCCAGACATGTACTAGAAACTCTTTTTAATTACAAGGATACAGAAAAACCAATGTTTCTAATACATAAAAACCAGATAATCAAGAAAGAAATTTAAAGAAAAGCGAGCCTCAGATGTCTCTGTTATATTAAATTCCAAAAGACAGTGAGAACGCATTTACTGAACTTTGAGGTTAAAAGGCTGGAACCCAAGATTTTAGAAACAGTGAAGTCATTACTAACAAGGGAAGGCACTGAAGGCATCCTCAAATAGGCAATGGCTTAGAACATAAGCCACCACGTGCTCTCCCGGGGGAAAAAATCCTTGAAGAGGGATTTCAGTTGAGGGGAAAATGAATCAAAATTTAAAACTTGCAAATTGGGAAATCATGGTCTCGAAAGATTGGCAATAAGCACTTGAATTGGTTAAAATTTAGAGTTGGTTTAATAATTGTTCATATAATTATGAAAATATGCAAGTGACAAAAATAATTCTTGAAGGAGATATTATAAAACATAAAAAAGTAATAATTTATGAGAATATAGATATTTCAAAATGACTGGCTAAATGAATACAATTATTTACAAAACATTTCTGTCTCTATGAATTTGCCTATTCTAGGTACCTCATGTAAGTGGACTCATAAATATTTTTCCGTCTGTGTCTGGCTTATTTCACTTAGCAAAATATTTGCAAGCTTCATCCATGTTTTAGCATGTATTAGAATTTATTTATTTATTTATTTATTTATTTATTGCTGAGAAAGATTCACCCTGAGCCAACATCTGTGCCAATCTTCCTCTATTTTATATGTTGGTCACCACCACAGCATGGCCACTGCCAAGTAGTGTAGGTCTGCACCCAGGAACTGAACCCAGGCCGCCAGAGCAGAGCATGCCGAACCCAACCACTAGGCTACCCATAGAACTTCATTCTTTTTTATGGCTGAATAATATTCCACAGTACAGACCACCTATGTACCATATATCGCATTTTGTTTATCCGTTCATCTGCTGATGGACCACCTTGCAACTATTGTGAATAGCATTGCTGTGAACACTGGCTTATTGTTTGAATATCTGAAGTACAGTTTGAAAGCTACAAGGTTGTTATCAAAACCAACATTAATGTTTTCCTTTTCTTAATTCAAATAGCAGAAGGTTTTGCAATACGCTAGCTTTTAGGGTGTGTCAGCATTTATAATAAGATTCAAATTTTAAATACTTGTGGTTCCTAAAGAGAACTCAAAATTAACTCAGATGCCTTTAACACATAAGATTATATGTTACAAAGGATGTTGTGCACATTTTACTGTCTTTTTCCCTAGCATAAAGGTAATACGTTTATCACCCCTAGATTATGGAACCGGAGAACTCTTTTCAAATTAAACACAAAGTAATCATTTCAGACCCGGCAAAAACTAGGCTAGGCTCTGAGGCCTGTGTTCAAGGCAAGTTTCACCACTTTGTTAGCAAGTTTTTACAATTTTAAAAGGGAGAAGGGCTAACCAGTGTCTTATCTGTTGACTTTATTCCAATAGTTATAAAAGTACTATTCATATGGGTAGCAAAGTACATAGCAGAATTAGGCAGACTTATTTTCTTTTCCTTTTAAAGAAGCAGCATTGTTAATTTTTTTTAAATCCCATTAATCATGAATCTAAGACGGATATCACAAAATCTAATCCCATTACCACCAAAGCATCCCAAAGCTACAAGGGATTTCAGAGGAGACCAGACTGAGATCAGCTTTACCATGAGGCAGAAACCCACAGGAAGCTTTCTTTCAACGAAAAGGAAGGCTTATCAATGCTGATTCTTAAATATCTGCATTAATAGAACAGCATAGGAGTTGAATCACCCAAAATCATGAAATCCACACATGACTTCTCTTTGGCATTGGAATCCCCTTCAGTCTATGGACACGAGTGTGTTACTGTAGAAATTCTTATGAAAACATGACTTAAAGGGAACTATGAGCCTGTCCAGCATCCCTACGTCTGTGAACACCTTAACTCCAGCCTACACTCTGGCCCATCACGTAAACCAAGGCAGCTCTTCACCACCACATAGAGTGCCAGCCTGGGAAAACTGACCCCCAGTGCTGCCCTCCCTCGTAGGGTGGGCGACAGGTTTCAGCAGAACTGAATGAGGCGACAGCTTCGAGTATGAACAAAAGACTCAATGCTACAGAAAGCTTACCCATCTCATAAACGTTTTAGGATTGAGACCTGCCATGGCTAATCAAGTGCTGATCACAGAAGAAATTTCAACTGCGACAAAGGAGATGCTACCCAGACTATTGTGAAAGCTTTCCCTTTAATAAGTGTGAAATAAACTTTTCAAAAACAAACTTTTTCCAAAAATGTCCCATAATTTTCCATTTTTTACTATAGCCATGCACTGCATAACAATGTTTCGGTCAACCGCACACTGCCTATATGATGGTGGTCCCATAAGATTAGTACCATGGAGCCTAGGTGTGTAGTGGGCTATACCATCAAGGTTTGTGTAAGTACACTCTACAATGTTTGCACAATGACAAAATCACCTAATGACGCATTTCTCAGCACGTATCCCCGTCATTAAATGACACATGACTGTATATGTTTTGGTAACAGAAGGCTTCAAAGAATATTAAATAATCATTACTCCCATTTGGCCAATGGATAAAAAGAACATCCTGATCCAATATACAATAATCATCGATCGCATTGCTATGGAAGCAGTGTACACACACGGTATGAAACAGCTAAGCGGTATTTTGAGAACTAAAACAGATGCCATTTCCAATTCAGATCTAAGAAGAAAAATTTGTATTTCAGAGAACAAAAGACTTTTCTCTTGTAAAATTAGTCGTAGTGGCTAATCTCTTGAAAATTTGTAAATGTACGACTGTGAAATATTTTACTCAACGTATTTAACTTGTCCATATACACTTTTTTCATGTGCAACACATGGATGTAGTTTCTGTCAGCAACGTTAAAAATCAGATTAGAAAAAAAAAGAAATCAAGTTTTGAAACAGAAACAGGCAGTAAAGAAATGTTATTCTAACCTTGGCACCAAGCTAAAGTCCTTCTTTGGCCAACTCTCCTGCACCATACCTGGCATTCAATTTCCTTTCAATCTTTCATAGAGTTAGACTGTTTACCCACCTGAAGAGTAGGAGTATTTACAATAATGACTTCAGATTATTCCATTCTCATACATTAGTTATTTGTGTTTGTGGATATAAAGTGGTAATTCAGTATTTTGTCAAACCATGAGATTTTGAAAATACTGGGAATATCAGTCTGAAATTCAAAAGATTACATTTTCCAAACTCTGGAAGTTTTGTTTTAAGCAGGAAACATAATTGCTATAGAATTTCTTTTGAAATGTCCCTTGATTTTTAATAAAAATGATTTCACACATGCAGAAAATACAACACATCATCCTGTAACGACATCTTTACAGCTAGGTCCTAATCTGAAAGGTATTTGAACAACAACAAAAATCCCCTTTGATAAATTCCAAAACCTTATATTAATCATTACTGCTATGCAGTAATAATTCAAATCCCAACCTGAGAACTAAGAATATGATAGTAAGTACCAAAGTCTGTATCAATTTGGAACTGAACACACTTAACTTTCTCTCCATTAGCATCCGGCTTAGTACATCAGAGAAATTCGAACAGTCCCGGAAATTACCCTGAAATCAACAGTGCCACCTGCCACAGCTTGAAACCCTACACCTAAAATCTCTGTTCTAATTATTTTATAAACAACAAAACCTTCCTAATGAAACAGAGAAAAGCATGCCCACGACTATCTGAAGCTGAAGAATAAATGATTTCTTATGGTCATAGCCAATTACGAAGCAAGAACAAAAGATCACAACTTGAAGGAAAAAAAAGTCTCGAGCAAGTGTAATTCCTCAGCAATCAAGTTCAGGCAGGTGAGCAGGTTTCTCCTGGGTGGAATTTGATGTTAATGCATTGTCAATAATTTTGAAGGGGAAACAAAATCAATGCAAACCTAAGTCATCAAGTTCAATCTTAATTTTTTTTAATGAAGCTGAAACAAACAAGCAAACATGAAGCTTAGTCTCCTTGATATTTCAACATAGTTTTTACCTTGTGCCATTTCACTGCAGAAATTGTTAATAAGTTTCAAAGGGGGAAAATACCAACCAAAGGAGCAAAGATGAGTTTATGCACCTGACTCTCTCTTCTTTACTTCTTCTCCCAAATCATCTTCTCCTGAAGCTTCCTGCTAAGGACAACACAGGGCCCTCATGACTGGAAGCAACTTTCAACCAACTTTCTTCTTCAGAGTCCTTTCCAACTTGTCTTTGCTTTCTCAGTTCTTTCTATTCTCTGCATCTCCTTTATGCTGTTTCTTTTTGTTTTTCTGATGCCCTCCGAGCAGGAAAGCATAAAAAGCTATCCATTTTGCCAGTCCTCAGAACCATTTTTCACGTTTCCCTCTCTGTCATCCCGCTTCACCATCATCCCTTAGATGAACCGTCGCTCACGGTCTCCATCTCTGTTGCCAGCAGCCTCACCACTCCACGCCTCATTCACAAGGACTTTCCCACGGCTCCTTCATCTTCATCTTTCCCGTCCTGAGTCTGCCCTGCAGAGCACTGGCTGACTTTTGTATGACTTTCCTCTGGCCAAGCGCATATGCTCACACCCCATTTCCTACTGTCCCAGATCTAAACTCCTCCAAGTGGCTTTTAAGACTCTCGCCTCCTGGGCGAGTCTCCCAGCAGGCAGAAGAAGGTAGGGATCAAGAAGGGATGGGATTCAGGAGAAGGGAGTTCTAGTCTTACTGACCACATGGCCTTGGGCTAACTATCTGATGTCTCTAAGCCTCTGTTTCTTCACATGGAAACTGAAGATAATAGTACTAGGTGCCCCATAGGACTGTTTTAAGGTTTAAATAAGACACTAGGTGTAAAGAAAGGCTTGGCCTGGCACTTCACACATGGCAAGTGGTCCAGCTCAACCCCTAGCTGTTCCGTCTCCCTGACAATGTTCATCTTCCTCTCCAATCCTGACCCTTTTCTAGAAATGTTCCAATCATGAATGATGCTCTGGAAAGTCACTTTGCACCAGCTCAGCCCTCACTCGCCTCGCCCTCCTCTGAGCTCAGCTCTCAGTAATTCTCTAAGAGAAAACTTGCCCTGAAGGCAGAAACCTCAGATATCTCCTGGAACCCCAACAGGAGCCCAAGGCCAGCACATTCCACAGGCCTTTTGCCCCAACTACTGCACTCTATAAATTGGTTTTGCTTTTTTTTTTAATTGCCTCCTAGAACTTTTCCTTTCTTTTTCCTTTTTTTTTTGAGGAAGATTAGCCCTGAGCTCACATCTGCTGCCAATCCTCCTCTTTCTGCTGAGGAAGACTGGTCCTGAGCTAACATCTGTGCCCATCTTCCTCTACTTTATATGTGGGACACCCACCACAGCATGGCTTGCCAAGCAGTGCCGTGTCCACACCTGGGATCCGACCCGGTGAACTCTGGGCCGCCCGAAGCGGAACATGCGCACTTAACCACTGTGCCTCTGGGCTGGCCCCGAACTTTCCCTTTCTTGATTTTAAAAATCTATTTCCCTCCTCCTGTTCCCACAATGGATTCACTTCTTAAGGAATGAGTCTCAAGCTGAGGAAGAAGCAGGGAGAGGAAAATGATGGAAGTCAAAAATCCTTCCCAGGTCCCAGTTCTGTTATGACTGTCACATATTCTCAAGTTTGACCAAGCCTTATCCGTGTTTTGGCCCGAAAATCGGATTGCAGCCCAGGGTGGACATAACCAGAGAGGGAACAGAGGGCTGCAAAAAAGAGAAGCAAAGAGAAAGGAGAGGGGAAGGGATGTGTTATAAATCATTTAGCGCTTTCCCCATACGACTTCCTGTGTTAATTCACTCAGAGTAATGCAATTATCGCAGGTATTTTGAAAAACATCCTTATTTCAAAATAAGGAAGCTGGGGTTTTAGAAATCACACTTGGTGTACTTAGAGGCTAACGTTACAATACCCAGTGCATGATGCTCTGCAGGGTGGGGATTTCAACAGGGCCAACTTCCTGTGGCATCGCCTCAGCCCCGCCCCACTGTTTTGATTTTTAGCTTATAGTTAACTATTAGAAGAAGAAAAAATGCTGAAGAATTTCATAGCTTACTAAACAATGTTTATCGTTAGCCTTCAAATATATACGGTTGATTGAAACAGGAGAAGAAGGTCTTAAGACCTTTCTAGAAATTATTCGGAATTCCTACTTACTTTCTGAAGAGCTCAGACCTGCCTGAGCACAGGTGTGGCCAGCGAGGGTTAAAAGTAATTCTTTATCTTTGCCTCTCAAGCTAAGAACAGCCTGGAGGGCATTGGCATCAACAAACCAAAGAAATCTGAGATGCACAGAGGTAACTGATACAAGTTGGTGTGACTTGGCGTGCTTTTATGGAAATGAGAGGTATGCAGTGCAGGAGCAAAGAAATCTGGTTAAGCAACTTCACTTACTTTGGATGAGTGATTGAAATACATCAGGCCTTGCAAGGGACAGGAAATTCAAGGAGATTAGGTCAGGGTGCCCAACAAACACAATCAGCGCCATTTAGGGGAGAGGAAACCCAGTCGCCACAGCCATGCTGTATAAGCGCCCCTCGCAAGCTTTGTCCCGGGGCCCTCACACATCTGCAGCAATATTTAGAGGTTGTTTTCAAACCTCAAAGTCTCTGATTGCTCTCCTAGCGTCGCACCAGACGAACATTTCTCCCTTCTCGTAAGTTCCGCGATGTCCTTGTGCACCCTCTCCCCTAACAAACAGAAAGCCTCTCCCTTGTGTTTTCAAGGAATCGGTGACCAGCCCATTCTTGCTTTGGACAGCAGGAGTCCAAGCCAAATACGTTCTTTATCATTTTCAAAGTGGGTAGTTCAAAAATACCAGTTCCGTGTTAAAAAATTTTTTAAACTTTACAAGACCAAAAGATTAAAATATATGTAGTTTCAGGCTATCACCAATAGAAAGCGTACCCATTTCTTTATTCAAGTACCTATATAGGTCAGCTTGCCTCCTTGAAAAAGGCCTCATTGAAAGCTGCATAGGATCACTTGAATATTCTCTGTGTTAAAATCCACTCCACTTTCTCTAAAAGAGATAACTTCAGGTCTAAGAAAACTAAGACACCTAGTTAAGAAATCCCAGTGCATCTTAACTCCTGGGTTAACCTAACCTTAGCCACGGCAAACAAAGTTTTACAAATTAAGGAAAAAACTGTTTTATGTAATAAACTTTCGTTTTAAATGACAATAACTTCCACGTCTGGAAAAGCAGCTCCATATCAGGCACTCTGTAAACATTTGCTGATTGAATTCGAGGAGTGATGGTTCTTTGTATCAACTGTTTGTCTTGGCCTGTGTCAGACGCCTGAGTCTGTGGAGAGAAGGGACCCCTGGGATCCTCACCTGTCCTCGAAGCACACGGTGCACTTCCAGGCGTGGGTCCTCCTCAGGAACACCCGGCACTCAGAGCACACGCGGTGGCTGCAGCCGTGGCACACTGCCCCCCGGTTCAGCAGGAACCCCAGCATCCGCTGGCAGCGGGCACAGGACTTCTGTTTGTACTCCTGGCTCACGCTCTTCGCGCCCTTCCACCGGAGACGCTGAAGGTGCGTCTTCAGTTTCCTGTGACCCAGAGAGTCAAATAATAAGATATGGCCGAACAGAAGGACAGATACCGGACATACTCCCACACAGCAAGGGCCTCAACAGTACCCCGTGTGGCAAGAGAGAAGGGGCTTTGGCATCCAACACCCCCAGTTTCCAACATGGCTGTGTGAAGCAGGGATCTCACTCAAACTCTCGGAGCAGAGGCTCAGAGGTTTCCTCGACTGTGAAACAGAGATGAGAAAACCTTACCTCCCAGGGTTGCTATGAGGATTAAATGGCCAAACATAAACATTATGCCTGGCACAGAGGAGTTCACTGCTGATCTTTTCCAGGTTCATCCCTTTCTGCCCAAAAGGTGTTATAAAGGTAAGCAGGAATGGTGAGAGAAGAGGAAAAAACACAGAAAATGGCATCAATTCTAATATGCAAGGCATGGAAAGGTCTGTAGACATACAGCATACACACCTGCTGTTGTCGTAAGTTACCCGGTACAATTAGTTAACTGATGCTATGCTTTTGCTACTGTTTTTTATGGTTGGTCAGTACACTTCCAGTCTCTATTTTCCCCCAGACAATAGCCCTAGTACAAAGTGACATTACATTGGATCCCAAAAAGGTGAACACTCTTTTATGAAATGTCTCTGTTTGCCTACTTTTAGAAGAGAGAGGCCAATCCCAAGAAACTCGCTTACGTCCAGCTTTCAGGATTTGCCCTAGAATCAGTACCCTTTGGAACAAAAGTTCCTTCCCACAGTAGCCATGTCACTTTGTTAATATTCAAAACGATGTTTCTAAATCACTGAAAGATCCTTAATCATCAGAGAAAATTTAATTTTGTTCAGTGAATTATATTTTTTAATGGAAGAAAGTATAAGTACATTTAGAGAGCTTTGGGATGACGGGAGGATAAAAAAAGGATAGATAATAGGGGAGGATAGAACTGTGGCTTCCAGTTAACCAGAAAAGTTCTCTCATTGCTCAAGCATTTGGTTGTCCAAAATTTTATTTCATACTTGTATTTTTCTTGGCAGACTCTGAAAGAGTGCTACCATCAAAAACAAAACAAAATCAAAAAGCCTATTTCGTTTACTTTTTTTCTAGACCTCACATCGATAAACACAGCATCACCATATTTAAAGACGGATTTTTTTTTTTTTTTTGAGGAAGATTAGCCATGAGCTAACATCTGCTGCCAATCCTCCTCTTTTTGCTGAGGTAGACTGGCCCTGAGCTCACACCCGTGCCCATCTTCCTCTATTTTATATGTGGGATGCCTACCATAGCATGGCTTGCCAAGTGGTGCCATGTCCATACCTGGGATCCGAACCAGCGGACCCCGGACCGCCAAAGGAGGACATGTGAACTTAACTGCTGCGCCACCAGGCCAGCCCCTAAAGTCGGATCTTGACAGCTAACAGCAGACACTGTTTGGTACAGTCCAGCACCGCCTTACTCAGTCTTAACTAATGTCAAGCAGCCTGTGCAGCTCAGAGACAGACAAGGAAAGAAGCTCCCTGTTGACAAATCGGCCAAGGAACAGGCTGAGCCGGTTCATAGTCTGTGTTCCCCTTTCCTCAAAGCCGACTGGGGAAAAAAAGCAGGCCAAGAAAAAGACAGGAATGGATTCCAGCAGATCTGCTGTTTCTAAGCTGCTTTCTTTGTGCCTTTAGTTACCACCAAAAATAATTTAGGAAAACCCTTAGCTGGAGGTCTTTCCTTGAGGGGTATATTGGAAGCTTGAAAAGCTGCTTTGGGATTATTCCTGCAAAGTAGGCAAATGGACATGCAGACAGACAGACAGCAAACTTATCACAAAAAGGCATTATTTTAAATGAATAACGAAAGCAGCCTTCCGTTTCCCTCATCATCTTCAAAGTTTAGTTAGACAGCAACGGTCATCTCCAGCCCTTCACGGGGACTCTTGTCAGACAAGAAGCTGAGAAGCAAGGCAAGCAGCAATAAGTATACAAGTAGCAACACGCCAAGCAGCAGCAGGTGCCGAGCAGAAGAAGCCAAAAACCCAAAGAATTCCACCCATTTGATAGCAACATACCGTATCCTCTCCTCCTCGATGTTTTGAACCGCCTGGTCTCGGTACAGGACCTGGAGAATCTCCTCGCGCTCTACCTCCTGGAGGGAATTCAGATTGACTTCTTGGGCCATGTCCTCTTTCTTCTCTTAGACCCAAGCTGAAGTTTTACTCCATGACCCAGCGCTCCCGTCCTGTGGATGAGCTCAGAGAGGCCAGCAGCAACCCCTCGTTCTCGACAGAGCTCCCTCTCCGATTTCAGTGGCAACTGTTCTGCTGGTGGCTCTTTTTTTCCTTTTTAACTGTGTCACACTCCCGGGAGAAGAAAGCCCCAAGAGGCTGTCCCTCTTCTTGGAGTTGTCGCTCCCAGTGCCTCACGCCCCCTGGGGAGCCTTTCCACAGGGTCCTGTCGCAGCCTCTGACATCCGTCTAAGATGAAAGCATATCTTTGTTCTGAGGTTTAGCCAGAGATTGTTATAAGTCATGCGTGGCTCCAAGCAGATAATTTCTGCAAAGCAGAAGTAATCCCTCTCTGAGGGAACTTACAAATAGCAATAAGAAGCGTATCAACGACTTCTAGAAGCTAACCTTCCCCTTCCAATGTTTTCAGGCCAGCAGTAATGATAACCGAAAGCCCAGCCAGTTCAATACCTATAGGAAAGACAGCAAATACGGCATCATTTTTCCTGGCTTGTGTATCTCTGTATCACTTCAGAAAAGACCAAATGTTCTACACGGACAGAACTCTGCATTTTCTGCCATGGTGATAATGTAATATTTTAAGTTTTATTAAATTGGCTTTCTTGTGTCTCTGAACTTGGGTTTTTCTGATATGGATTCTCTATCTCCAGTGATTAGAGAGATAGAAAGATCTGTTTAATGGACATCATCGTTGTTGAAAATATATTAGAAAAATGATGTCCTCAACTGTTAGCTATTATTTTTTAAATGAATTTCAAAACCCAGAAAAATTTTAATCAATTAGCAATGTCTGAAGGGACCACAACTCAGTCACTTATCCATTATTTCTGGGTTTTAACCGTTTCCACGGGCTGCCTTACGCATGGGGTCTTGTTTCTGTTTAACGCCAGTTGAAAGGTTCTGCGTACATTCTGCTACATTCTTTTTCCATCAGCGATGTTGACACACATCACCGTCCATCTGTTCCTCCCCCCAACTAAGAAGACGGCATTGAACCGATAATCCGCTGGAGAGATGCATATCAATGAAATGCAGAAAACACAGAAAATGGAATCAATATACTTTCTATAATGCCATTTTGTTATCAAATCTACACTAATCCCTCAGTAATAGGACCTACTTTCAACGCTATAGAAGTTAAACTCCCTTTGTTGGGCTTCAGCAGAAATTCACATTATATTAATTTCTGATCCATGGCAAATTAGTGAATGAGAGGTTAATAGACTCTTAAAGGATTCTTCTCTTTAAGCAGAGATTCTTAACCTGTTTTTCTTAATCTTTAGCAGTCTGGTGAAGCCTCCATATTCAAACGCATAAAACAAAATACATTGGGTTACAAAGGAAATCGATTATACTGAGATATTTCTACATTATAATATAGTAATAGATGTGTTCACTGATGCATGAAATAATAAACATAGCAGTGGTCTAATGACTACCATAATTTCAAAGTGGTGATGCTTATAAACAATATTTTGGGATGTCCGCAACATACAACGTGGCCTGAAAATATCTGTGATTTCTCTTGGTAACAGTCACAAGTCCTGCTGGTTCTACTATGGTTTGATGTCTGTATTCATAATTGAAGGAGATGCTAAATTTTAGTTAGAGATTAATGATAATAGGTCATTTTGTTCACATCCGAGTTCATGGACCTACAGGTGAAGGACCCCTGGCATACAAGATTCTATATTTGTCAGTTTCTCTATTGTAAGATCAAGTACAAATAATTTGCTCATCCAAGTTGCGGAGGTTGCATGAGAAGCAGGAAAACTCAGAGCTGAAAGGGGACGGACGCTCTTGGCCTCTAGTCCTTGGTGCAGTGCTCATAAGTGCCTGCTCTCAAAAGGCTTCCCATATAGATGGTGGGAAAATGACAAAGGTGACAAGGACTTGGGGCTCTAGCCCAGCGCAGCTGGTAACTCACTGCGCCACCAAGGGCGAAGCCTCCTCCCTCGTCCGTCTGCAGTTTCCGGATGAACAGATGGAACTAGCAGATCTTAGCCGCCCAAGCCTCTGCGTCTCTGGAAAAGAGAAAAGCAATATGCAACAGCGTGTAATCAAAGTGCTAAGTGGTAAGGCACAAACTGGCCATCAAGCCACCAACGTTATGAGCCTATTTCTTCTAAAGTTGCCCCTCGGTTCTTCCTTTTTTTTTTTCTTTTTCTTCCTAATCTAATCTAATCCTTTCATCTATTAACTATGCTACTGGGCCAATAACTATCTGGTTTGTCTGATTCTCGAGTATTTTAAATGAATATTTTTGCACGTGGCTCAAAACACACAATCTGTGCACTGAGCATTCTCTGCACGTGGCTTTCGGGCTCCACTCTCTGGCTCTGGTCTTCATCTCTTGGGTTAACTGGGACCAGAGTGGCCCTCAGCTGAAAATGACACCACCAAGCGGACGCACTGGGGGAATCCTGGAACGCTCGAATGCTCTCTCCTTCAGGTAGCTAGGTCTTACGCATTTCAGAAATACAGGATTCAATGTCATTTAAAAACACTGCTATGCTCTATCAATTCCATGCCTGTGGGCCTCGGAGTGCCCTTTTCCCAGATAAGTGGGAGCTCACCGTCCCCCTAGTGGCCATTCACTCCTGGTTACAGAAAAGTGAAATTCAGTTGTTTCTGGATCCATCCACCCATCCATTCATTCGGTAAATATTTATTGAGCACTTTGCAAGTGCCAGGCACTGCTTCAGTGCTTAGGGTGACGATTTGATTGACCGTAACTTACACCCTGTCCTGCGTCTAACAGGAATGTGATGCCACTTACAGTAAAAGCACAGGGAGGACAATTAAAGTCAGAGAGACATCAGCAGCCAGAGGGAAAACGGGAGGTCATTCTACCAGGAACCCGCAGGGAAGCAGTCACTGTACTTGGGCGTTAGCTGTGTTTCTGACTGCCTAGTAGCCAAGCGAAGCGAAACGGAAGGAAACCAAACGAGAATTCGAGGTGGCATATATCGTTCCGATAAACCAAAAGGAAACAAGGACATTCTCAAGGTGGAGAGGGCACAGACTGAGAAGATGATCAATTATTTGAGCAGCGGTTTGGCAAGAGGTGCAGAACTGGGCTTCATGCGTCCTTATTATATTGATCTCAAATTAAAGCTAAGGATGTAGCCACAAATTATCACTCACTGAACGTCTTTCAAATATAGACCAAACATGGTGCCTTCTGGTATTCCAAGTCGACACAGGGGTAAAGCTTAGAAAACTAGAGATATGGGCGTTCAACATCCATCCCACTGTGCTTTTATTCTCGACTGTCAGAGATTTTGATTCTAGCTTCTATAAACCTTCGGTCATTCAAAGACTTGGTTAATATCCACTACGAGTAAAGCCTTCTATTCTTGGATCGAAATGTACTTTTTTCTTTAACTTG
Organism: Equus asinus; assembly: GCF_041296235.1. NCBI lineage: Eukaryota > Metazoa > Chordata > Mammalia > Perissodactyla > Equidae > Equus > Equus asinus. The sequence continues at coordinate 31,035,586 of NC_091790.1, forward strand.
GAATCTCTGTTTCCTGATCTTCTCTAAACAAGGGAGACTTTTTGAAATGATGCAAATGGTGCGCCTAGAGCGTCACCCCAGGATTGTTCACGTCAAGATTGAATCGAAACCTAGGAAGGTGTTTTCTCTTTGGTTCCAATGTCCTCCTAGTGTCCCAGCTGGCATAGCGGTTTGGACATCCCATTTCACACGTTTGTGCCACAGTTGATGCATCTCACTGGGGCTCATTCAGGATTTTCAGTGGGGCAGCATCACACTTTCATCTTTAGAAATTTGTGGGGTGTGTTTATGGTTGTCACGGTGACAATGAATTATCTTGCGTTCCCATATAAATGCTGACTATCTCACCAGATAATTTAATTAGGGAAAAAATCGTAATTATTCGATAACAGAATTTAACTCATATAAACACAAAGTGTATCTTGCAGCCTTTTAGTATCCTCTTGAGTTTTCTAGAATGCAACTACTGTGTAAATTGAAGGAAGGCTGTGCTGTGTTTCATTTAGAACTTTAGCAAGAATTGTTGATCATTTCAGAAGTCTGCGTCACCGAGGGCAAGCTTGCTCGTAGTATTTGCATCACTAATGCCCTACACTGGTGACGCCTGCATTTTAGACGTCACATGTAACACGGCTCTACGCATGCAAACGTCTGACAACCTCCCTGTGGCTTCTAGTGTGGTTTACACATATGAGTACATATTATATTATTATAATTTACTGTCCCTTTGTTGCTCCTTTTATCACAGTAGCGACATTGTATTATTATTATTATTAGTGAAGGTAGGTTATATTATACATGAATTCTATCTCCAGATAGTAAAAGGTGAACTACAAAATATTTCCTATAAAGAGTGAGCTTTGGGTCTCACGGGTTTAAGAACCACTGAATTAGAGGATCCGATAATGTCGAAGGTCACTTACAAATTAAATTATGTCATTCTCCTGTTCATTTCTCAACATGTTATTGGATTTGTAGGAGAACGGGGGAGGGAACTGGAGAACTGGTTGGCTGTTATTTTAAGTTGTGTGGGTTTTGATTTGGGGCCTTCCGTTTGGTTATGAGTTTGTTTGCATGTGCAATTTCCAGCCTGATTTCCAGGTTATAATTGATGGCTCAGAGTCCCTCTTTTCATATAAATTATTTCAGCCGCGTCTTTTCGATCCTCTTGAACAGAATCTGGAGCTCTTTCTGCGCCTTATCCCTGGGAGGCCGGCATGTAAATTCTTACAAGTTTGCTATCAACTGACAGCTGGGAAGGTCCACTCTGTATTCCATCTTCCAAATCACTCAAAAATCATTCACCAAACTATTCTTAGCTCATAGGCTACTTAGCCAAGACAAGGTGCCCCAGACCCATGGTGACAATTTACTTATTTTTAAATTTTTTTTTTTTTTTAGTGAATTTCTTCCTAGTCAATAGAGGTTCCTAGGGAGGCAGATGGAGTGAGTTAATAAGCAGCACAGGCCCAGGGTAAATACCAAGAAAGTCAGAGATAATTCCATCCTCCCCATGGCATTAGGAAGATAGGGTACACTTGGACAGATTACATTTCTGGCCATCTACCAGCTGGAAATTAGAAATCATGCGGGAATTGTTTTTTCTTTTTTTGGGAGGAAGATTGGCCCTGAGCTAACATCTGTTGCCAATCTTCCTCTTCCTTTTTTTTTTCTCCCCAAAGCCCCAGTACATAGTTGTATATGCTAGTTGTAGGTCCTTCTAGTTCTGCTATGTGGGACGCTGCCTCAGTGTGGCTTGATGAGCGGTGTGTAGGTCTGCGCCCAGGATCCAAACTGGTGAATCCCAGGCTGCTGAAGCGGAGCATGCGCAGTTAATCACTATGCCACCGGGCCAGCCCCTGGAATATTTGTCATATTCTTAAAAATACGGATAAAACAAATATACCTTCTTTCTTGGATGCTTTGGATTTTTGTGACGTCTTAGAGTAGAAAATGGAGGTTGTAAACGAGTTACATCAAATCTATTCAAATCAGTTTGCACGTTCCTTGCACTATGCTATGTGTTACTGTCTGGGGTGACAGAGTGAGGTGAGAGAATGGCACTTGTAACACTCACAAAGTGGGTAACAGGCTCAGCTGATGGGATCCAGAGCTGGCCGTACCCGTTAGCTTGCACGCAAATGGCTGCGGGCACCAACGGGAGCAGTTGTACCAGTATTAAAACTACCCAATGGATGGTAAGAGGAAGACCAGTGACAGGAGAGGACAGGAAAATCTTCACAGCAGAAGTGACTTCCACTGAGCCTGGGAAAAGAGGAGGTGGTCTAAGGAACGGGAAGAAGGAGGGTGACATCTCTAGGCTGAGGGACAGTATATGCAACAATACTGAGGCAGGAATCTGTCATTCTGCCTCCAGTACGGGAGCCCAGGTTCTCCACTGCCTAAAATTCCAAAGCAGGACGAACACAGCATTGCTGACCCTCCCAGATCTGGTCTCTTCCTACGTCTCCATTCTCAATTCCCACAAAATGCTCCAACACTCCCATATTGAACATATTCGAGACTATTCCCTGAACACATCACTTGCTTTTCCTTTTCCGTGATCTCCTCCTGCTCTTCCTTCTGCCTACCGACATCTAACTTACTCAGAGGCAGTTGAGGGAGCAGCCAAGGAACAGGGATTGGAGCCTGACTGTGGGTGAATAGCTCCGCTCTGCCCTTTCCTAGCTATCGAGACGCGGGGCAAGTTACCTAAGCCCCTCTGGGACTCAGCTTCCTGTCTAGAAAGTGGAGAGAATTACACACCTACTTCACAGAGCTGTTGTGAGGGTTAAAAGCGTTGACGCATAAAAGGTACTGAGACCAGAATGACAAGCATATAATAAGCAATCAATAAACTAATTATCATTCTTAGTCGTGGTAGAGCATCAATATTACTGTTAATCTTTCAAGGTCCAGACTAATTGCTACCTAATCCAGGAGCTTTCACCTTATTTACAATCAAAATTATGGCTCCGTCATCTATGACCCCTTTCTACTTGGTCCGTTTCTCTCCTGTGACCCTCACTCCATTTTGTCTTGCATCCGAGTGTCCCTTTTAGGGGTGACATCGTGTTTCACTCATCCCTCATCACCCAGCAAGCAGGTCCTGAATGTTTGGCTTGAGTTGAGAAACCCAGCGAATATTGTGACATGTGGTTTTCTTGCCCAAGCAGGAAGCGTTAATTCAAGTAGAGTCGGAAGGAAGGATAGTCAGGGGAGCGAGCGAGCGCTCGTTTGGAGTGCTTCGGTATCAGAAATCTGAAAAGCACAGGAATAGCTGAGTCAGTTCCAGATCTGAGCAGCGTACTGAAACGTATTTTCTTTAACGACCTCATGCAAAAATTCACCATCTCAGAGCTTGAACGGTGAACTCTCCCAGATCCATTTCTCTCAGACGATGTTTAGTCACTCTCTCTCTCTTTCACTCCACAAATTCTCACACTGTGTTCATTTTGTCCAGACACTGGAGTCAGGCTCTGTCCTCGCCCACGTGGAGCTGAGTGTAGCCCCTATCACCTTTTTCTATTGCATTTGTGTAACTTTGCAATAGTGACGGCTTCTGTTTGCCAATGCTCCACCTACCAGCCTAATTTTATATAACCATTAAAAAATAAATCAGGGGCTGGCCCAGTGGCACAGCGGTTAAGTGTGCACGTTCCACTTCTTGGCAGCCCGGGGTTTGCCAGTTTGGATCCCGGATGTGGACATGGCACTGCTTGGCACGCCATGCTGTGGTAGGCATCCCACATATAAAGTAAAGGAAGATGGGCACGGATGTGAGCTCAGGGCCAGTCTTCCTCAGCAAAAAAAGAGGAGGGCTGGCAGTAGTTAGCTCAGGGCTAATCTTCCTCAAAAAAAATAAAAATAAAAATAAATAAAACCTATACCAGAGCATCACTCTGAAGCAAAAAGTCTCCCAAGGCCACTGAGAGAAGCACTCCACACCGAACCATCTCAGCATCAGCCTGTGAGTCAGACAATCTGGGATCAAACCCCAATTCCAGAATCATCTGGGTACAGCCCTGGAGCAATGGCTGGAACAAAGCAAGCAGGACTCAGAAGTATTCCTCTGCACTCTCCATCAGGAAGGCCCTAAAGCCCCAAAACCAAGCCATTTATCTGGGACTGTTAGGGACGCAGGCAGCAGGGGCGGAGACCGGCGGGTCTCCTCCTAAACGCAGCACAGCACTTCAATCCACGTATTTCCACTTTGTCTGCATCTAGTCACGCTGCATCCCAGTGGAACTTTGGCATCCAGACAAACAGTTTGATTATGGTATTTAGAGCATCGACTTGACGGCACTTATTTCATTGGCCTTCTGTGTGCCAAGCACGTGCCAGGTATTGAGGATCTAAAATAAGTCAGAGCCAATCTCTGCATTCAAGCTCACATTCCAGCCAGAAAACGGACATGCGAACAGATAAGTGATAACACAGTACGATGAGTATAAAAACCAAAGATCTACAGAGAAGCAGAATGCTCAGAGGAAGGCACGACTCACTCCGTACGGAGAGAGCAGAAATGGCTGGGGGGGGTCGGGGAAGGCGTCCCAGGGGAGAAACATGTGGGACCACTTTGCCAGGAGAAAGAAATAGCCGATCGTGTACTGGAATTTTGAAACAACGCTTGCTCGCTTTCCTCAGCCTGACAGCAAAGCTTGACTTCGGCTTTTAGATCTGACAAGGGGGAAAAGTACCAGGAATATCAAATTGAGGGCGAGAAGATAAAAGAAGGCCAGGAAAGGGAACGCTCCTTATCTGCAGGCAGCGGTTCCCTATTCCTTTCATCCAATTATCCATCGTCTCTGAGCAGCGGGGCCTCAGATCAAAGGAAATGAAGCTTCACCACCTCTCTGCGATGGAGGGGAAATGAGACCCGAGTGAAATGTGGCAAATTGCAGCTGCGTGCGTGTGTGTGAACGTGACCTCATTGCTACCCCGACTTTCAAGGGAAACTACAGAACGCTCTCAGAGGCTGGAAGCCGAAGCCTTGCCACGGCTCACAGAGCGGTCATTTCAGGGCAGGCAACCTTGCTGCTGTGAAGCTTTACCACAGCCATTTCCTTGAGAGGCTGCACAGCCTAGTACACAGGGGAAAAGCTGAGTGACTCACTGACCTTGAAGCGTTCCTTGAAAATGTCATCCTTCTTTTGCTTGTGTACATTCTTTATGGAAGCCTGTCCCAGCCACGAAGAACCCTGGTCCACCCAAGGAAGGAGATAGATAGAGAACAGCTCCTGTCTCCGTAGTTCCAACCCCCACGGGGCTCCGACTCGAGGACTAAACCTGACAGGTTTCGTTTTTTAAGGTGAGACGACATGCCTATGTGTTTGTCACAGAGTCTCACACCAAAATGGAGATGTGCCTTTATAGATTCCTTTTCTCTCGTTACTTAATTGGAGGTGCGTTTTCCAGGAAGCTAGTGAAGCACAAGCTTTGGCATCCCTCACCTGCACGGCCCCATCCAAGGCCGCGTACCTAGTTTTGTATTCATTTTCTTAAAGAAGTTATAAAGTTATATAAGCTGTGGGTCCCTCAAAACTCTGTCCTTTATTATATGTGAAGTTGCATGTATGTGGCTTAAATCTAGAAAACTTGAAGCATGCCTGAGATAGGAGAAAGTGGAAAAAACACTTCATTCTGAAAGGTCACTGTGATTCACCGCTGGCTCTCTTTATTCTTTCTCATTCTGGTAGGCATCTGCTGCCAAAAAACCAAAGAACGCTATCGGAGAATCAGAGTAAAACGCTGAAATAGAAATCATGGTTTTCGTGGCTCAAACCTGAGCTCTTCTTAGAAGAGGATGAAGAAAAGAGAATTCATATTATTCCATTGTTATAGGTACTACTCACAATTGTTGTTAGACTATTGTCCCAACCACTACTGTTTCTTTAGCACCTACCCTGGGCCAGTGTGTAAGTACTCTGCATGCATCATCTCAATCCTCATTACAACAGCCAACACAATGAAGTGCACCCATTCTACAGGCGAAGAGAGTGAGGCTGGAGCAATCAAGCAACTGACCTAAAGTCACACTCTAATCTGGGTCTAACTCCGAAGACTTATGCTTTGTTTAGGCAGAACAGTTAAAAAGTTAGAATTTCCCACTGTGTTGGCTGAACAATCTGTTTCTACACCAATTCTAACTTCTTAAAAGATCCCTAATATCTACAGGGCATTTCCCTCTCAGAATCTCTCCTCTTGCCAAGAAATTTGTTCGAGGTGGAGGAAGCATAATGGAAAGAAATTTAAATTAGGCCCTAGCTAACTTCATTTTTTTATTTTAGAATTATATTTATGTTCCACCTCCAAATTGGAGATTATGGGTAATCAAAACAAGATTCAGGGCCAAACGGGAATAAACTGTATGTATAAGAATTTATAACTCAAAGAAGAAAGCAAACAACACTCTACACCACCTTTAAAAAAATTCCCATGATACAGCTTTTGGATAGTGTTTTTTGGTTTGGTTTGTTTTTCTAATTACCTCTAAAGTACTTCTTCCATTCCATTTAAGTCACTATTCCCCTACCTTTTAAATGTATGCTATTCAATAAAATTACATGTCATCCTTTACCTAAGTTATCATTGTTTTTGTTTCCCAGCTTTTCAATGTCATCAATTTAAGAAAAATTATAGTAATTATCATCTCTACCCACCCCACCCCAAAAACAACCTGCCCAAAGGGCTGGACTTGGAAGCTCAGCTTACCTTTGCATCAGCTTCAAGAGAAGAGCCCAGGAGACTGTGCTAGAGAGAAGGAAGTCAATTTTTCTTCTGTTAGAACAACTGACGTATTTCTCTTTCCTTCCTGTCGGGCATCGGGCTGAAGCAGCGCGCCCTCGGGGCTGGCCCTGAGCGCCTCTGTGGTTACCCCCACATCAACAAGGACCTCAGGAACAAAGCCACCCCAAAACCACACCCGGGAGCTCTTGCATGCCAACAGTTTACATTTTTAGCTGGGGGAAAGACCAAGCTGACGTTCCTGAGATGTTTCACCCCTGCCAAGAAAACCCCCCATAGGGACTGGAGGCTGCAAGCAGTCAAATATTTCCGCACTCGTAAGGGGTTTCACAGTAGCCTCCAGTGTAAATGACGTGCTACATCTCAAAGAACAGCTGCTGCTCAAGAGCCAGTTTATAACAAGATGGGTGCTTGGCCTTTCTTTTGGATACATTTCATCGAATTGTAGCACACATCTGGAATACGGTACAAATCACAGGCTCAGCTTGACACACTTTCTCAAAGTGAGCCCACCCCTATCAAGAAACAGAACTTTAACAGCATCCTAGAAGCCCTTCCGGTTACTCTTATGCCCTTCCAGTCACCACCTTCCCCCAAAGGTAATTATTATCCTGACCTCTAACACCGTGGATTAGTTTTCCTGCTTTTGCCCTTTATGTGAGTGGCATTTTACAATATTAACTCTCTTGTGTCTGACTTCTTTTTTCAGCATGTTCGTGAGATTCACCCATACCATTGCCTGTAGCTATAGTTAGTTCATGCAGGCGTCTATTTCATTGTATGGATATATAAAAAATTTATCTATCTATTGTACTGTCGATGGGCATTGGTGGTATTTATAATCTTTGCTATTATGCATAGTGTTGCTGCGAACATTCTTGTACAGTCTCTTGGGTGAATATCTGTATCTGTTTCTGTTCGTTACGTCCCTAGGAGCAGAATTGCCGCATCATAGTTCAGGTGTATATTCAACATTAGTAGATGCTGCCAGTTTCCCAAAGTGGTGGTACTAACTGACACTCCCACCAGCAGCAAGTTCCAGTTGCTCTACATCCTCACCAACACTTGACATTATCCACCTTTCTCACTTTATCCATTCCGGTGGGTATGTGGTGGTATCATGTTATGGTTTTAATTTTCACTTCCCACATGTTTTGTGTAGCTGAGCGATTTGAGCACCGTTTTATGTTTACTGGACATTTGGATGTCTACTTTGATGTTGGGCCTGTTCAAGTCTTTGGCCTCTTTTTCTATTGGTTTTTCTGTCTTTCTGTTATTGATTTGTACAAGTTCTTTATATATTCAGGATATATATATATATATATATATATATATTTCTTTCTCAGATATTTATGTTACAGATATCTTCTCCCACTCTGTGGACTTGTTTTTTCATTACCTTAATGGGCCCTTTTGAGGGTCTCAGACTCACTCTTGAGGGCAAACTAGTGTGAACTCGAATTGAGAGTATATGATTCAGGTAAGTCAGCTGATGACCAAGAATAAGGTGTGCTGTGTGGCCTTGGGAGTCACTAGATGTCTCTGAACACTCCTGGGCCTTGGTTTCCTCATCTGTAAATCAGGTTCCCTCTGATCATCCCTCGGCTCTTCAGCTCTGAAATCTCACTCTTCTGCAGCCTGCGGATGACAGCCTGAGATGGTGAATTCCATCAGGGCGGAGCAGGGGTGGGCAGGAGGTGGTGCTGGGCCGTGAAGGGTTAGAATGACAAGAGGGAAGAGTGCATTAAGAGGGCAAGCTTTGGGCTGAGACAGAGCTGAGCGACCTTGAGCAAACCACTTGGCCTCTCTGAGCCTGTTTCTTGGTGAGGGTCACAAGGCTTCCCTCTTAGTTCACAGTTTATTCAGTTCATCCACAAATGTTTATTGTGCATCTACTATGTCAGGTACTGCCATAGTGACCATGGTCGAGGACCCTTGGCCTGAGAAGATTCTTAATAAATCCTAACTGCTATTTATTTAGCAGTAGTGTTACTATCGTGTAGCATAAGATATGGAGTGAACCCATTTAGGACTGTTGGAAGAGAAGTTTTCCGGAATGAGGGTACCCTGGAATAATTACGTCCAGGGTAGGTACATAGCTTTGCTGGGGCGACTGTAACAAGTACCATAGACTGGGGGGCTCAAACAGCAGAAACTTGTTCTCTCACAGTTCTGAAGTCTAGAAGTTCAAGATCAAGGCGTTGGCAGGCTTGGTTGCTTCTGGAGGCCTCTCTCCTTGGCCTGTGGATGGTCATCTTCTGGGTCCTCACATGGTCTCCCTCTGTAGGCATCTGTGTCCTGACCTCCTTTTCTCATAAGGACACCAGGCATATTGGATTAGGACCCATCCTAATGACCTCATTGTAACTTCTCTCTTTAAAGACCCCATCTTCAAATACAGAAGGTCACATTCTGAGGTACTGGTGGTTAGGACTTTGACATACAGATTTTGAGAGGCACACTATTTAGCTCATATCAGTAGGATACGCTAAGAAAGTTTAGAACTTTTCCTATTTATTTTAAAAAGCTAAAACTTGGGGCCAGCCCAGTGGTGTAGTGGTTAGGTTTGCACACACCGCTTCAGTTGCCAAGGGTTTGCCAGTTTGGATCCTGGGCACAGACCTATGCACCACTCATCAAGCCATGCTGTGGCGGCAACCCACATGGAAGAAGTAGAAGGACCCACAACTAGGATACACAAATATGTACTGGGGCTTTGGGGAGAAAAGAAAAAAAGAAGATTGGCAACAGGTGTTAGCTCAGGGCCAATCTTCCTCAAAAAAAAAAAAAAAGCTAAAACTTAATGTTTAATGAATGAATTTGTAGTTTAATATATCATAGTTGAAACAAACATACCTTTGGGACACATGCTCAAAAGTTGTTCCTGCCAGCAGGGCATAATTAAAGAAGTTTGAAGACCACCTTCTAAGGCCTCAGGCTACGGTGGACAGCAGAGAAGAGTTGGCAAAGATAGAACGTATCTGGGGGTTGAAATCAAGCCGGAAAAAATGAGATGACATCTGAAACTACAATGAAGTGATACAGGGCTGGCCTGACACAGGGATTAGGCCCGAGTAGCTGTGAAAGTGGGGGAGCAGCCAAGAGGATGAATGGGCAGGCGTTAGGCAAACAGAGTGTGAACATGGTAAATCACCAAGGGAAATTTTTTTTTTTGAGGAAGATTAATGCTGAGCTAACTGCTACCAATCCTCCTCTTTTTGCTGAGGAAGACTGGCCCTGAGCTAACATCCATGCCCATCTTCCTCTACTTTGTGCATGGGACACCTACCATGGCACGGCTTTTGCCAAGCGGTGCCATGTCCGCACCCGGGATCTGAACCGGCGAACCCGACTGCCGAGAAGCGGAACGTGCACACCTAACCACTGTGCCACCGGGCCTGCCCCAAGGGAAATCTTCAGAATTCTGTGTGTGGCAGGTTGGAACTCCTCTCCTGTAAGTGTCCCTGCCCCGTAACTCAGGCTGGCCGTTTCTGGATGATGAAATGTGCACAGAGGTGATGCCTAGCACTTATCAGCAGCATCTCCCCAGCCAGCACTTGGGCTGCCACTCCCTCTCCCGCGATGATTCCAGAGTGAGGCTGCTCCATCAGCCTGGTCCCAGCGTGGAGAAGACATGGGGCAGAGCATGGCAGACCCTTAGCGGTCATGTAGTGTGAGTGACAAATGCGTCTTTGTTGTGATCAACCACCAAGGGTCTAGGGTCATTTCTTTCTGCAGCTAACCTAGCCTACACCAACTGATGTGGTGTGTGTATTTTTCTCATATATACAGAACTGATAAACTATTTAATAACTACTAGAGCGTGAAAATCAACCAGTGAGAGGAAATGCCAGCTGGAGGCCCCTGCTGTGCCATGAGTTATCCTTTAATTGTTGGATTTGGGGAATGGGGTCCTGGGGAAGAGGTGGGGGTAGACAGGATTGGGAGGAAGAGGGACCCAAGGGGCTCAGAGCAACAGCTTCTTCCAGATGGTACAGAGGCATTTCAGTCAAACTGTGCCCGTGCTTCCCTGCTGACAGTGAACCTAAGCATAGGCTTTTTTTTTTTTTTTTTTTTTGGTGAGGAAGATTGGCCCTGAGCTAACATCTGTTGTCAATCTTCCTCTTTTTTTTTTTTGTCTTTTCTCTCCAAAGCCCCAGTACATAGTTGTATATCCTGGTTGTAGGTCACTCTGCTTCTTCTATGTGGGACACTGCCACAGCATGGCCTGATGAGTGGTGCTAGGTCCATGCCCAGGATCCGAACCAGCAAACCCTGGGCTGCCAAAGCAGAGCACGCGAACTTAACCACTTGCTATGGGACGGCCCCGGAATTTCTTAGCTAATCTCATTAGTGTGTGATTTCTCAGCATAGAGCCCTCACTTTAGATACGTGTCAGCTACAAGTCTATTTTCTTTTCCATTGCGCACTAAATTCATCAGACTTGAGTGCTTTGGCACTGCCATCTTCGTCATTGTATTATTGTTATTATTGACTTAGCATGACTCTGTGGTGCATCTCAGTAACACACTCCCGGGCACAGGGGAAGGAAGGAGAAATCAAACATCCCAGGGCTGGATTGGCATCACGAAGGACAGCACTGTGAGACCCAACTGTGGCTGTCGCTATTATTTGTTGAGGCAGCAGCGCTATGATTCTTAGGCCCACACTTGCTAAATGAAGGTGTTGGCAGTGCCAATTCCTATTTCTAAAGAGTGTGTTTAAGAGACTTGACTCAAAGGAAGAAAGCACACAACATCTGCCAACATGGCTAACCCCCAAACTCAAAAACAAACCCAAGATTCACTCCACCGGCTTGCTGAAGAAACTAAACATTATTCTAAAGTATGGCTGAATACCAGACATTTATGGGCCGCTCGGAGTCTGTGTGTTTACACTCCAGTGCTTCTGATGGACATTCATTCTTGGCACCTCAGAGATGCTGGAAATGGCAGCTAGTGAACCTCCAAATGCCACAGAGATTTTAAGTGCCTCAGCCCCACAGAGTGTCCATCAGTTGGGCAGAATACAGTGCAACATCAGTGCATTTTTCCAAGCACTCTATCACATGAGCCTAGAGAATTCAAATCCTCCTATTCACAGAAAACTCGTTTTTAAAAGTTTTCCCTGGAGACCATATCTTAAGTCAGCCTTGTAGCCTCCACTCCAGCTCAGAGGCTGACGCACAGAGAGGGCTCAAAGTATGTGTGTTGAGTAAGTGGCCAAATAATTCTGAAGACAAACAGGCCAATTTATCCATTTCTGGGACCATTTCAATATGCCGTATACCAGCCATATACCATGATCATTTTATGAATGTTCTTGGATAGTCAAAACTGGAGAGTGGCGAGCCAGCCCCAGTGGCCTAGCGGTTAACTTTGTCATGCTCCACTTCATCGGGCCAGGTTCAATTCCGGGGTGCAGACCTACACCTCTTGTCTGGCTGTCAGCAGCCATGCTGTGGTGGCAGCTTACATACAAAAAGAGGAAGATTGGCAACAGATGTTACAAATCTTCCTCAGTGAAAAAAAAAAAAAGCAAAAAAAAAACCCCTGGAGAGTGGAACCCAATCTGCATAAGCTGAAGTCATGTAAAATTTTTAAAAATTCACATTGACATGTTTTCTGTTGGTTTATGCATGTGCAGGTGATTTCAGTTACAATACAACTTAAGGTCTACGTGTTACTAATGCACTATCCCAGCTGCCATTCAGGACACTCATTTGAATCAGGAAGTTCCTGAAAGGCTATGGAACAATTTAAACTAAAAAGATGCCCCAAACCTCATACTCTTCAGTTGCAGATGTTCACTCAGAACTTAGTTACTCTTTTTTCTTTTTTTAAAATTTTTGGTGAGGAAGATTGGCCCTGAGCTAACATCTGTTGCCTATCTTCCTTTTTTTTTTTTCTCTCCCCAAAGCCCCAGTACATAGTTGTATATCCTAGCTGTAAGTCCTCCTAGTTCTTCTATGTGGGATGCCACCACAGCATGGCTTGATGAGCAGTGCTAGGTCCATGCCCAGGATCTGAACCAGTGAACCCCAAGCTGTCAAAGCAGAGTGTGCAAACTTACCCACTACACCACCGGGCTGGCCCTAGAACCTGGTTACTCTCGCTTTGCACATAATTTTAAGAGATTCAGCTAGTGGGCCTGCAGGTTCACCCCAGTGCAGCAGAAGAAAATTAGAAGGGAGTGAAAAGACCCCTGTTTGGCTCAGGAGTGTGGTGCAACTGACAGCCTGGACACAGGCAGGCGGGGTCATGTGTTGTAGAAGGACACCTAAAACGGGATCCCAGGTGAAACTAGGAATGTCAGGAAGACAAAATAAGAAACGTCAGGATCAGAATCCCATGTGGACTGAGGCGCACGACTGAAACGCTGGAACGGGTGAGTTGAAGCCAGACAACAGGAAGGGAACAAAACTCCAAAGGTAAATGAGATTCAGACTCCAAGGACCAGAGGCCAGGTGTGGGAGAGCAAGCAGTCCCCACGTAGCAGGGCTCCTTGCTCTGGTCAGGCTTCGGGGCAGAGCAGCCTTGGGGGTTTCACGGCTCCGTCCTGCTCTTGCCAGCCCTCTGCCTCCGACTGCATCCTCCTCCACGCCCCAATTCTCCGCAGCTGGGTATGAGGCAGAACTAACGCCTGGGGAAATCACTCATCCATTCATACATTTTTATTGTGTGCCTACTGTGCGCCACGGACAACTGAAGGGGCGGGAGATACATCAGTGAATAAATGGATTTGGCCTGGATGGAACTTACACTCTGAAGAATAGAAACAACAAGGGTTGCTGATGGAGTGAATGTGGGCTCAGCAGCTTAATTCTACCAAGCCCCTGGGCTTGTGGTCGCCCCTTCTCAGGGGCTGGGAAGTGGGTTTTAGCAACTGGGCTTTGGAGAGGTAAGAAGTGACACTCTGACTTCAAGGGTGTGGTCAAACACGAAGAAGCAGCCCCCGAAGTCAAAGACCTTACTTAGCCTCAGAGTCCAGGTGGGAAGATGCACATACCTCCGCCCTTCCTGGAGGCGCGGTACCGGAGCCCAGTGCCACTGCTTATTTTCATAAAGACACGTTAAGTGTAGGTCATTCTGGTAAGGCAGCCGGGGAGTGTGCAGCATTTTACAAAATTTTCCACCCCAAATGGTTTATTTTTAACGGTGCTAAAGGAAAAATTCTCATTTATGGGGTAAATTTACCTCCCAAAAGGAAGGTTTCGTTCAGAGAGCTAGTTTCCTCAGCCTAGACCTCCAGGGGGACTGTAACGAGTCTCACCCTGCCCATCACGTTCAGAAATCACTTTACAGTTTGTTACTAGGTGTCCGAGCCCGTCCGAGTGATCAAATTAACGCACACAGTACAAGCTGGAGGGAGGGGCCCGGACGACACTTCCCCTCCTGGACTGGCCTTTGTACACGTGCTTCGTTTCCGTTGCGGCGGTTTAGGGAGCGACCGGGCTACCACGGAAACCGCCACCTCCAGGAAGACGGGAGGAGGGGTTAGTTCTGAGTCCCCGGCGGGTCCCGAACGCGCCAGGGAAGGGCGGGGCGACCCGGGGGGCGGGGCCCTTGAGGGGGGCGGGGCCGGGGCGATCCGGGGGCGGGGCCGGCGCGGGGCGGGGCCCGAGCGCGCCTGCGCAGTGCGCTCTGCTCAGGGAGGCGGTGGCGACGCGCAGGAGGCAAGATGGAAGACTACCAGGCTGGGGAGGAGGTAACGGCCGGCGCGGCGCCGGGGAGGGTGGAGGCCGGAAGCCGCGGGCGCGGGTGGGCGGCGGCAGCCAGGGGCGTGTGTGGGCCCCCGGGCCGCGTCTGGACGAGGGCGGCGGCCGGGCCCGGCGCAGGCTGCCCAGCGCTCGGCGGTGACCCCGGCCTGGCCTGCCCGGGCGCCGTGTCCCTGCCCGGGGGCGGGGCGCGGGCGGGGCGTGGTCCTGTCGTCCTCCGGGTGGGGCTCCGCAGCCCGGACGTCTTCCTCCTGCGGCCGCGCCGGGAGCATCCCCGCCCCGCCCCGGCCCCGCCCCCTTTCTTCCGAGATGCAGACCCCCACCCCGGAAAAGATGCTCCGCGTTCTGGGGTGGGGAAGACCCAAGGCCGCTCGTGCGTCTGCTGCCTGATGTTTTAACCCGGGACCCCAGAGTGACATGCACGCGTGACACGCACCTCCAGGCACATCTCTCAGGTCCTGTCCATCACGGATTTGATGTAGACGTGCACAGGAGACTCCGCCTTTGTCTTCCGCTCTGCACCGTGTTCTCCAGGGCCGGTCCACCGTGGCCACCATCACTTATATTTCATTTCAGTTTGTTTGAGGTGCCAGTAGGACAGCTCATATGTGTGGGAAAAAAATAATCTCTTATTGCCACAGTGAAGAAGCAGGGTAAAGCATATAACGATTTGCCAAGCAGGAGACGTTCATTGTAACGGTGTGCTGTTAGAGTGTCTTTCCTTCAAGCTAACAAGCATTCAGGGACTACAGCGGGTGGGTGCTGCTACTATAGAAGAATAGTTGCCCTTTATTTCTTGCTAAATAATTATTCTTGTTGAAATTCAAATAGATTGAGTCCTATGTATTCTGCAGCCTGTCCAAAATAAAAAGTGTAAATAAATTTTGTAAGGTTTGCTACTTTGCAATTTTTGAAATTGTTTAAGCAGGAGTGTTTTGAGGAAAAATATCTAAGGCTTAAGGACCGATTCTATACTTTCAGTTTTGATCTGATTTCCTAACTAGCGCACACTTTCTATGGCAGTATCATCTGTTCGGAAGCTGGTGGTAACCAAGTGAATAATTATGAGAAGACATGGTTCAGGAGCAGCCACTGTCAACTATTTTCTTTTTAGCTATTGAAAGTAGACAGAAGCTTTTCCCTGTAAACTATTAACTAATATGATACTGGAAAATGGCTTGTATTATAGGAATATTGAGTAAAACTTTAAAAAAGGAAATGACAGTGTAGGAGAAAGCCCTTAATCCTGGCATTGTGATACTCTGCATCCTAGTTCCGGTGCGTGCCAATGCGGTGGCTCAGTGACTTCCTTATGCCAGATCTCTGGTGCACATCTGTGAAGAGAAGGGCTGTGGTGGCCTGCGTTCTACAGGAGATAAAGCCCTGAGTGCTTGACACCAGGACTCTCTTCTTTCTAGCAGGTGTGCCTTAGGTATTTACTGAATTGTCCCTGCCAGTCCTACTGACAGCCTCTGAACCAAGCCTTTTCCGCACATCCTCTGACTTCATGTAGATACCGGGGCCTTTGTAACTCTCTTCTCAACTCCTTGTTCATCTTCTCTGTAGACGTTGAACTGCCCTATGGATTCTGTACAACGTCTCTACTTTCAACTCAAAGTCCGTTCAAATGCCCTCACCCTATTCTCTTTAACCCCATGGAAAGTTATACAGGCACTTTCCTGTATGGTTTAGGATCACTGGAGTCCAGGAATGATTTATTCTCGAAGATAAGGCAAACTTTGGTTACCAAAGTGAGTTGGCTTCGTCTCCAAGGATGACTTCTTCTGCGTACAGCAAGTGAGAGGGCTTCAGGCAGTCGGCTCGGGATCCTCCTGGAAGGAAAGGCGCATCGCTAGAACAGGGCTGCCGTGGTCAGCCGCCCCGCAGGGAGGACTTGCTGCCCAGAGCAGGGCCCTCTGCCTTTATTCCTCCAGGATGCATATTGACGGGGGGCGGGGCGTCATGTCTACAGCTAAGGACTGTTCCCAGGACTCAGACGGAACCTTGTACCCATTCAAATGTACCATATGTAGAAAGAAAAAAAAGACCACTTATAAACTGCTGGCGCTAGGTCACGGCTGGCAGCCCACCCCCAGCTCATCCTGACTCCCTGGTGGACAGTTGTGCAAGCAGCTGGCTGTGTAGTCCTGAAGTGGGACAGCATTGAGAAAGAAAAATAATCATCAGGAAATAGTGTAATCGTTGTAACTTTTACCACTAATGGTGGTAAAAAAACAAAACAAAATTTCAAGCCTCCTCATCAGTTTCCATCAGGGAAAGCGTCGGTTAATTTCCACCAAAGTCAAGTAATTCATGAAGCTGCTGTGTTTGTTAATGATCCTAGCAGCTGGTTGAGAGGTGGAATTCTGGTTTAAAGTGAAGTCAGTCTTTTGGATCATGGCACGATTAAATTTAGGATCATTACCTAAATTTGCATTAATCAACGCATGGAAACGGATCTTTGAAATCGATCGAACTTAACTGATTTTCTTCCTTACAGACGGCTTTTGTGGTAGATGAAGTGAGCAACATTGTAAAAGAGGTAAGAGGAGAAGTACTTTTTAAATGTTTGGTTAATGGCTTATATGAGTGAAAATAATGTGTTTTAAATAGTCTTGGAATTGTTTCAACTGAGCCTGTGTGTTTGGGCATTTCAAATAACAGGTTTCACTTCAGTGAATATCTAGATAAGAATTACTCCCATATTATGTAAATTATAGATTTTACATCAGCAAATTTTTTATGCTAGCATTATTATTGAATGTTACTAAAGTTCGATTCTATAACCTTTTAGCATAAAAGACTCATAGTATACACATAAATATCCCAGTGTTTAATGAAGAAAGAGTGAGTATAAAAGAAATTGAACAACTTCTGGTTACCCAAGAGCTGGTGCTCCCCGTTGGGGCTTACTCGTTTCTTCATTTTTCTCGCATTCCGAAACTACCCACTTTAGCCTTATTGACTGTGGTACCTCGCTTAGATGATGAGAATGGGAGACAAAAAAGCATATTTGTTCTTCATTTGTTCAAAAAATATATATTGAGGGGGTCCTGCAGGGGGCTGCCCCTCAAGGAGTTTACTGTATGGGGCAGGGGCAGACGGACATCAAATCATTCCGTGTGGCCAATGCCAGTGTGTGTGCTGTGGGGGCTTCGGCCCACCTAGCGAGTGCAGGGCCCCTTCAGAGCTGGCATCTGGAGAATGAGGAGCAGTAGGGTTAACTCAGCGAAATGGGGGGCACCCGTCCCAGGCCGTGGATCACGTGCGCAGGCTGTGGGGGGAGCGTGTGGGGCGTGTTTGAGGGACTGAAAGGGTGTGGGCGGTGTCACTGGACTAGGCAGAGGGCTGGGGGAGCTGAGGCCGGAGCGAGGCCAGAAGGGGGTTCCTGGTCAGCGTCCCTTCCCCGGGGAGATGGAGCCCAGGAGGGGGAGCCACTGGCTAGGAGGAAGTCACTAGATGATCTTTACCATTTGAGGTTATGTATGTCACTTAGAATTGACACTAATGCAAAGTATTGTTAAACGCAAATTACTGACTAATGCCAGAGTGATGAAGAATCGCAAGCTATTTTTGTGAACAACATCAAAAAGCAAAATGGCTTTGTTCTACCGTATGCATCATTCACCATCAGGCAGGATTTTCTAGTTCCTTTGCAGGATCTATAACAGTTTGCTTCTCACAGTTTTTCTACTAAATACAGTGTTTCCTATGGAACCAGTGGGGAGCAGGAAGGTGGGGAATGACGCTGGAGCTGGGAGAAGTGGAGTTGGTTTGTTAGAAAGTCCCCTTCAGCGTTGCTAGTTGTCTGCCTTACCTTTGACTTGGTTACCAGGCAGCAAGGACAATTGAATTTCCAGCCCCTGTGGAGGCATGAAGTGACATGGCAGGTGTGAGGTGTTACTGTCACTTGTCTCACCAGCCTCGACAGCGTTTTTGCCCCTGGCAGTGAGTTAATTCTGCACTCGAGCTATTTTAAGTACTGGGTACTAGTAGATTTAGGTGGGTCCAAAATTGGAGGAGGTTTTCCTCCCTCCCTGAAAAACAGTGAATTTCAGAGTGTGTGTGCAGAGTTGCCGGAGTTCGAGGTCGAGCTTGAGTGGAGCTCCCCCTTTTTTGACAATCCCCAGATCTAGTAATACCCTGGTCCCTGTAAACTGGGAGCTTCTGTCCCCCTCCCCCACCCTCCCCACCAGCCCCATTTTATGCCCTGAGCTGGGGAGGGGAGCAGGACATGGCAGAGGATGCAAACGAGCTGTGATAATGGGTAGAAGGAACAGGATACCAAATGACAAGTGTTGAATGTGAACTCTTAAGTCCTGGGATAAAAAGGAATGTCTATAGGCAGAAATCAGCGTGTGACCGTAGGTAGCTCTTTGTTCCTCAAAAGCAAGGTCGCTGGGCGTAAGCCTCAGGCGGTAGACCCATCTATCACCAAGGTGCACAACTCAGATCCCAGGACTAGTTTTCTCTGCATGTCTGAGGACAGAAGTTGGCCTTCACTGAATGTTTTCATTTTAGATCAAAGCTGTCATAAAAACTCAGTTTTCTGGTTTCCAGCACAGCAAGTTAAAAAGAGGTAAAGAAGAAAGCTGTTTAGAAGCGGGCACACTTGCATCAGCATAAGAGGCCCAGAAAATCATAAAAGAGACTGTCCTGACTATAAACTTGAACGAGAGTAGGGGCAGGGAGCATTACAGACCTGAGTAACCTTGAGCACACAGCTGAACCCTCCCCAGAACACCACACAGAAAGAGAGGACCAGGAATTTTATAATAGAGAAAAAAATCCATCACAAACTTAAATAAATTTTGGAATATACAGAGTTGTTCTTTAGTTATCTGAGAAATGCACTAAGTGGTAACATATTCCCAGGCAGTGTTGGATAAAGGAAGTATTTTTTGAATACATGATTATCTGGACAGTTTTGTACATTGTCCATTGTACAGACGGCTGATGAAGATTCCCACATCTACTCTGCTTTGAAGAAAGGAGCAGGCAGAGTGAAATATTTTCTAGTCTCAGGAGAAAAGTGTGTTGCTCATCTCCAGGTACTCAAAGCAACAGTGGACACTGCATCCAGGCAAAGTGTTTGAGAAATATGACAGAGCCTATGTGATTATGGATCTTTAAAAACACTATGAAACTGACTTGAATGAAATGTACACTGTGAAACAAAAGGTGCGTTTGCGGAGGAGTCCTGGAGACAAATAAGCCTGCAGTGCATATAAATTATATTCAGCAGTTGTCAGGGTGATTGCCTTTCAGGGCTGCCTGGACGGTGCTGGGTGTGTCTGCCTACAGTGACCCCTATGTGCTCTGTTTTCTAGGCGATAGAAAGTGCAATTGGTGGCAACGCCTACCAGCACAGCAAAGTCAATCAGTGGACCACAAATGTGGTGGAACAGACTTTGAGCCAACTTACCAAGCTGGGAAAACCGTTTAAATACATTGGTAATGGATTTCTGTTCTTGTATATGGTGGTGGTGGTGCTTTCCTGATCAGAGGCCGTCCAGAGCAGGAGAGAGCGAGTGTGGCAGTGTGTGCCTAACGTCAGAGTTCCCAGGAGGAGTGGGTCACCTGTGGAGGTGACCGCCCACCTGGCCTGTTTGGCTGCTGGCCCAGCTGCAGGCATGGCACAGACTCCACAGCCTTTCAGATCAGCTGCTTTTAGAACAAGTGCGGTGTAGGAAAGGAAGTGTGGGCTTGTCAGTGTCGTGGGACCAGACAGTCTACCCCTGTCATTTGTAGTATGAACGTCAACCACACGATCTTCATACATATGCTACAAGTGGGCAGAAAGAAATTGGTGTTGCCAAGTAGATTTCTCTAATAAAAGTTTGTTGTAATCGCAGTGACCTGTGTAATTATGCAGAAGAATGGAGCGGGATTACACACGGCGAGTTCTTGCTTCTGGGACAGCTCTACTGACGGTAGGTGTCTGTTGTCTTGTGGAGCCTGGTCGTGGGTGTTTCCCCCAAGGCCCTGCTGAGATCTGGATGAGTCAGAGCAGCCTTTATGAACTCTGTGCTTGCATGTTGCATGTCTGAATGCATGTTTATTTGAGTCACCTTTTAATACACTCATAGGAAAAGACTTGCCACCTTTCTTCATTTGTGTACCATAAACAGGCAAGTACTTGAGTGTTTTGGCCTTAGTTGGAGAAAGGGGAAGCTCAGGTCCCCTGCTTTCTTGACGTCCAGTGACCGCCCGCCTCCCTCGTCCCGCAGGCAGCTGCACCGTGCGGTGGGAGAACAAGAGCATGTACTGCATCGTCAGCGCCTTCGGGCTCTCGATTTGACCTCGTCCAGCCGTGATCTCCTTTTGTCAGCTTTTCTCTTCCATCTTCTAACCACCAGTCATGAATTCAGTGAACACCTTTCTCATTCTCTCTAAGTGTGTTTTTTGTGGCACTCTCAAAATGTAGAGAAGAACCGAGTGGCCGCACTGTTGCACGAACTACACACCCTACTCAGAGGACTCACCCACCACAGGCACAGGCCTGCACGCCACTTGTCTTAACTGAATGTTTCTTTTCAAAGGTGCTAAAAACTGAAATCTGTTGGTGTGAAACTTTCTCTACTCTGAAATGATTCAAACACACTAATTTTCCATACTTTGTACTTTTGTTAGAATAATAAATTATTCCAACTTAAAGTTTGTGTTTTTCTTGATGGTCTTAAATAGTGTCACAAATGAATTCTTCATATTTAGGTAGTAGCTTTGGAATCTATAAAACTGTGAAAAAGGAAAAGGCTTTGGTTCTCTTCAGTACAGCGATTTGCTAATTTCATTCATGGGACCAGGATCCTGGTGGCTTGCTGTGTCCTGATTAGATTTCTAGTCAGAAAGGGCACCCAGCCTTCAGTCTTAGGTTCCCCTCTTCTAGAGCTTGGCGGGTGGGACGTGAGCAAGCCGATTTATATTCCTCTTAGCCAGAGAGCTCTAACTCTCACGCATGGCACAAATCTGCACCACTACAGCTACTCCCACATTCTCTGTTTTTTAGTAGCAATCACCAAAAAGAAGTTTTAGCACTTTAGGGCTGACAGGCTGCTTTCACATCATTCATTTTCTATTCATAACAATTATTTCTCAATCAATCAGAAAATGTGTTTGGAGGTTGTCTGACTGATTAAAAGTCATATCCAAGAGCCAAGTAAGTGAAGATATGGGCCCCAAACTCTGGTCTGGTGACCTCGTCCTCAGTGCTCATCCCCAGGCCACCGTGATAAAGAGACTCCTGCGTGTCCACCTGCTGAAATGAGAAGCCAGCACTCGTCCCTAAAGCCCTTTATTGAAGCACTCGTGTCAGAATGGCTGGAATAACACCACACGCAGAGAGCAAGCAAATCCAGATATATATATGAGGATGGAATATTAAATATTTATTGACATGTACCAGAAAGGCAGTCTCAGAATGAAGCCATTCCCAAAGTGTAAGTTTGCCATAAATAAGCATTTATTCACTTTTGATTGATGATCATTCTGTGATCGACATTACTGTGCTCACTGACAGCCCCAAGATCTAATACATATGTACAGCTTTCCTTTTGAGCTTAGAGTTGTTTTATTTTACAAATATTTACAGGCGTTTTGTAAAAGGCAGTTTTCAGTAGCAGAAAATCCTTCTGTTTCATAGTATGGTATTATAGTTACCAGGCTATCTAAAGTCAAATCAAGATAAACAGGATAAGATGTCACAGACTAAAGCCACTTCCCTTTGGCCTGGGGAAAAGATTTGTATCTTTTTTTTCCAAAAGTCTAACCTCTAAGGCAACCAGTTTCTCAAACCCTCAAAATACCTAAATATACTTTAGTGTTTTAAGCCTAGTCTTCACTAGATGTCCCTTTGAATCATCCCTTCGCTGAGCTTCTGTGTTTTTCCCTGTGAAAGTAAGTTACCACATTATAACCTATTTAACATAACCGTACCTTCAGTAAATAGTTCATGAAATACTCAAGGCTGGTGACATTCATCTTGTAACCTGCCCATTTAGTGGGCTGGGTTTACACAATCTAAGCTTTTCTTGCAATCTGTAATTATGTACAGTAATTGAACAACCTTACAAACCTTAAATATAGTTCATGTCTCCCCTTCTCCAGCCTCTCAAATGGGGCGAAGAGAGAGAAAACTGCGTCCGTTCACTGCCGTAATGATTTAATAATAAATCAAGCAGACCTATTATCCACATGGATAATGAAGCTCTCCCTAGGGAAAGTGAAATCCTGTGGTCATCTTCCAGGTTCCCCTAGACTGGACCAGTATAAAAATTAGCCCAAGATGATGTTATTCAAGCCATTATCACGGAAGAACTAAAGTCAGCCCTTTGAATTGATCATTTAAGTTTGCAAAACTTTAATACCCTCGAAGAAAAAAACCAATTTTCTTGCTACTGTCTAAAGTTTCCCGCAGACTTTAGTGTCTTCACTAATACCTATGACACACATAATACATGCTAAATGCTATGTACTTTAAGCAAAATTTTACATGGAGTATGTAATAAGTTGATACATATGATACACCAGAGAAGAGAAACTGAAAATGCATGATTTAATAAAAAAACATTTTCCCCTAAAGTAGGTACTTACGTAATTGTTTTACTTATCTCCAACTTAATTACAAAAAGCAAAGAAATCCTCCCATACTTTTCATTTCATTGCCTTGATGCCATGCTGCATCAGTGTGTGAAGATAGCAGTCATAGTTTATGATTACACTAGAGGACAAAGGCAAGTTTAAAAAGTTCTAATGTGTATGACTAAATGCCTCAAATATTTTACATTTACTGATAAATAACAGCATTCCAAACCATGGACAATTAGAATGATTAAAACTTGTAAACTGTATCACATACTAGAATACATTAATCAACACAAGTAAGTTTTAATCAATTTACATAAAATTACTTATAGTTAGTCTTAATAAAAGTTGAAAATTTGGTAACAGAAAATTTGTTTCAATACTTCTGAGGACATAGAATCAAAAAAAAGCAATCACACCATTACAAATGTAAAAACCATGTGAACTTGAGTTACCCTTGCAACAATACAGTTGTTTTAATTCAAACATTCATATTTACAAGGTTTTAAAAACAAATATAAATGGAATTCATATTAAAGGTACGTTATCATTAAAGTTTAAATCAAAAAGAGATATGAAGTCATAGTGAATAGTCTCGTGAACCTCTAGAAGGTCCCAGCACTAGCCAAAGTGGAAGGTAATTTTTAGCTATGAATGGTCATTTGAGAGTGAATGCATAGATGAAGAAACGTGGGTGCTGTCTGCACACTGGGACAGTCGGGTCCTATACCTCGGCACCTGCCGAGAAGGCAGAAATCAGGACACGTCGGCAGTGACCATACAGTAACTGTTCAAGAAAGACATTATCGTGCACACCAAAGGAAAAGCAGAGGAGATCTCTCTGCCAGACTTCTTTCTATACTCTGTCTTCAACAAAAAGGAACTGGAAACTCTCCAGGGCCTTCGAGGACGCCACAGACTGAGCAGCTCCAGACAACTTTCCTCTTCCACAAGCAAGTCATCTGCTCACGGACCACTGTGTGTGACACAGAGGGCAGGGGCGACTCCCAACACGTCCCCTTCTACTCAATGGCGTTCTTCCCCAAGCCATCTAAAATCTAGTTTCCAAATGTGAAACTGAAAAGCTTTTTGGCAATAAAGAATCTATAATGTTATATCAATCATTTGCGTAGCTTTTATTAAAAAATAATAAAGCTCTACAGGGTGTCATCCTTATCAGAGGTGCAGAAACTACTACTTACTGGAATTGCGATGGATACCCTCCTCCCCACCCCAACCACAGGGGCATCCAGTCATATTCATGTCTGTACACACACGGGCACACACATGCTCACATGCACGCACACAGGCCCTTGGAAAACTATGGCAGCAAGGCCTCTCCCTCGAGCCAGCAGCTCGTCGATGACCTTACCCTTTTCTTCTGAACCTGATGGAGCTCCAGCGCACCAGCTCTGCGTTGGCAGCAGTGACGTGCTGGAGCCTGCCCGCCCGTCATTTCCCTGATGAGCCATCACTTACATGTTTCACACGACAGTCAACAGTCACTTAAGATGCCCGGTGACCCAGAGCTGGGGCCGCTCAGTGGGGAAGGACTGCCCTCGTGAGGCAGCCACACAAACAGGCTTCCCTTTGAGTTTAAAGGGTCAAAAAAACCGTCCCACGGGGCAAGGAAGAAAGAAGAGGAATGATCCCATGCTTCCAACCTTATTCCTAAGGGCTTGCCATGAACTTGGAGTTAGTAAATTACTTTTTTTTTAAAGTACATAATTCTCTCTACTAAAAACAGGAGTCACTGCCTCCTCACCACTAAGAACAAGCTCGCTCCTGTCTGAAATCTTCGAAAAAGGATTTGGCTGTCTAAACTTTTTGTCAGCACCTCTTCTCAAATAAATGCAGCCACTCTAACAATAAATTGGGCCTGATGTTTAAATTTGTCCTCACTTTTGGTTTTCCTTTCAAAAATATGTAAACAAATAAGGACCAGGAAATCTCCGCTTATAAGACATGTCTGAACACAGGCAGGTCCAGGGAAGGCCAGGGAGTGGTGGCTGCAGGAGACCGCCAGGCTCCCCGACGACGTCTCGCTGACCCGCCGGGGGCTCAGTCGCTTTCAGACCCCTCCTTGTACTGCGCCCGGATGGCCTGGCCGTTCTGCAGGGGCATTTCTTCATAGTCACTCCTGTTACAAGAGAGACCTCTGATACCACTCAGCTTGTGACGGCTCTTTATTTATTCTTCTCTTCCACATGCTCACGCCTTTCTAACAAGAACACGCTTCATAGCTTTGCTCTCTCAGCCTCTATCGCCAACTGATACTGCCCGCTCCTTCATGCCCCCCAACTCAGCAGCGGCGTCATTCCGACAGAACTGTTCTTCCTGTGGTCACTCCCTGTGGGTGTTCAGCCAAAAGGAATACCACCCAACCTAAGCCTGAATAATGGAAAACAAAACCAGGGCCTCACGGGACACTCCCAGGTGAGAGACATGTTATAATACCTTGAAAATAATTTTAGAAAGACTAAACAACCTGTTCAGTAAACATGCCAAACCAGGCTGAATGCTCCCCATGGGACAGCCTTCAGAAGGGCCGGTGACTTACCCATAGATCACGTCATCGTCGGAGTCATTCAGCATGGAGAACGCAGGATTGTCTTTCAGCTGGGACTCTGAAAACCAGCAAAAGCATTTTTTCTGTTATTAGCCTGGAGAGGCAGGATGCTGTCCGAGAACAAGGACAGGAGTCAGAAAGAGCTGGATTCTAATCACAGCTTCCGTCATTTATTATCTGTGTGACCCGAACAAGTATTTCATCTGCTGAGCGTTTTCTCATCTACAAGCCAGAGGCAGCATCTCCACTTGGCAGGCTGCTGTGAAGATGGAGTGGGAGCAGCTGGAGGAAAGAGCAGGCACGTGGCAGCTGTCGCCCAGGGCCTTTCTTCTGAGTCCACACAGGGAGCAGGACCAAAAAACAGCCCAGGCCACCTGAGCCTGCCTGCTGGCTCCCTCCCGTCCGTGGGCCTGCAGCAAGCCCCTCCTTCTAAGCGTCTTCCCCTGTAGCTGGGAGTAACTTTATCCTAAAGCTGCTGGGAAGCTCAGATGAGACCCTGTTCATGAAGATGCTGGAGAGCTCGCACAACATACAAGTCAGGTGGTGGTCCTGAAATGCTCCACGCCCCGCCCAGGTTCCAGGAGCCCTCCTCTGCATTCCCTGTGCCACGGGGCTGTTTTGTTTTGGTTTTGTGGGGGCAGGATTGTACATTTGGCTTTCTTTTGAATAGTCAGGGCACTAGTAGTCAACAGACTTTATTTCACGTGGCCGATGGGCATGATGCTTGTGCTGGGACCCACTAACAAGATAAACTGTTTCCTCTTGTGCTGTAACAACACAACACGTGCTGTGTTCTGACCAAAACTCAGAGCTCACCAGGTAAACTGACCTCTTCTCTCGCTGCTAAAGAGAAGGCACTGTGAATTATGGCGCCCAGCAACAATGGGAACCCCGGGGAGTGGGTTCTGAACTTCTATCTGGCCAGCACCCAGGACCCCAGGGTGGCTTACCATATAGGGCGTTCCTCGATGGAGAATACACAAAGGCCAAAGTGTAGAGGTAAAAGTTCAACAAGCCATAGAAAGATAAGAATTCAGCTGGTGATACCAGTCAAGGAAATAAGCAATCCCGGAACACTATGTATTTGGACCTACCAGTCAGTGTCTGCTTTCAATCTGGCCGCCCCTTCTCACCACCACTAGTCCTTTCTACTGCTAACCACCAGCTAGTCCCTCGGGGATCCTAAGACAATAGGACGCCCAGTGCAAACCCACAGCCAGAGCTTACAATAACCTCCCAAGGTCACCCGTGATGATAAGGTGAACCGGACTCTCTCCATGGAAACCTCTGGAGGTGGCAGGACCTGACGTGTCAAGTTACAGGCAAAGGGCCGGAAGGCCACGTACATATGGGCAAATCAAGAATGAAATGAGGGACTCGAACCACTACTCAAACCAGTCGTCCTTAACCTTTTCCAGATTACAGACCCCTTTGAGAATGTGATAAAAGCTTAGTGGGAAATTCAGTGACAGAGATTTGAAAAATAGTGCATTAATTCTAAGGATGTAAGAGGCCCCAAGGAAATAAGCCAAGATGTGAAGGATTAACCACGAAGCGTCCCCTGATGGATGCCATCAGTGACAGGGGCAGCGGGAGGCACAGCCTGGTCCGATCACGCGTCTGAAAGGAGCTGACCCGCAGGCGCCAGCCTGCCCCACGGCCTCAGGCACACGCGGGGATGGAGGGAGGTGCGCCTGCTGTATGAGCCCCTCCTGGGGACACAGCTTCAACCACCCCGATCATACAACCCTGGGGACACTGCGGCTCGATGCATCTGGGTGACGCTAAGAGACGACACTGGGGGAGGGAGGACCCTCCGATTGGGCCTCGGGCTCTCCACAGTGCTCTGCAGGGAGAAACAGCCAACCCCAGACCCACATGAGGTCCGGACCTGGAACCGAAACTGGATTCCTTGACCGTCCCCACCCCCCAGTGAGGAGAAAGGAGCGGGGTGGGGGCTGGAGAGCAGCTGCAGATGCTGGGTCCCTGGGCCTGAATCCACCTGTAACTGACCTTGGGGACTGCTTCACCTACGAGGCTGAGCCACTGCCGACAGAGGAACGACGCTTCTCAGGGCCGCAGTGGGCCAGTGTGAGCACAGCCCCGCAGACAGGTGCGGGGCCCCCAGGGGATCTGCAGCACAGGCCATGAGGAGGTGACCTGCCTCCCTGATGTTCACAGACCTAAAACGCTCCCCACTCCCTGTAGAGGGCCTTCCTGAAGCCTGACGTCTTCCAGTTGAAAGGATATAATTCTGGTAGTGAGTTGACAGTTCAGCTACAAAATTGTCCTGTAATACTTGTGCTCCGAACCTTAAATAAAGGATGACGATGCTGGAAAAGAAGGGAGAGAACAACATGTAAAAATATAGCAAGAAATAGCACTAGCTTCCCATAGCTTGTTATAGTCACCCATTAACACAGCCTAGTCACTGTTATTTCTGCACGGGAACTTGTACGCAGGCTCGCACACACACAACCCCCGCCACTGGGGTTTTGGTCTCAGATCCAGGAAGACCAGTTACTGGGACAGAATCTGGTAACTGACCTCGACCACGTCACCGTCTCCACTCAGGGGTCTTGCGGTGCCCCCTCGGCACCCGCTCCTGCCTCTCTCGCTCCGAGTCCATGCTGTCAGGAGCATCTCCTACAGCAGGGTACCAACTGCCCTGAGCAAAGTCTGCTTCTCCATCCTATTTCCCCTCCTTGGCACGTGACTCCCCTGTTCAGACACCTGCCTGCTGCTACATCGGACAACAGAGGCCTCTGACAGCACGCTCTCCACAGCCACCACGGCTCCCACGGCCTCCGATGGCCACCCGGCCTTCCTCTCCCCTCCCTGTGCTCCATTTTCCCAGCACAGCCCGCTGACTGATTCAGACAGATGCAAGTCAGATCCCGTCCCCTCTCAGCTTAAACACGGGGCTCCCATCACTGAGAATACGGCCCCGACTCCTCACGGTGGCCCGAGGGCCCGACCTGACCTCTCCGAGGCCACCTCCCTCACACCCTCTCCTCCTGCCATGTCCCTGTTCTTCAGTCATCTGCTGTCCCCGCGGCCTGGGGGGCCAGCCCCACGTATTTTCAGGGCTCCTCCTTCAGGCCTCAGGACAAACATCACCTCCTCAAAGAGATGTCCCCTACCCAGCCTCATCTAAAGTGGCCACTTCCCTCCTGCCATCGTCACATCTATTGTATTTCCATTATGGCACTTAGGCTATTTATTTACTGTGGTCACCGCATCCTCCCTTGGAATGTACATGCCAGCATGGGGAGGAAGCTGTCTGCCCTTTACCAGTGCAGGCACTCAGGAAATAGCTGTCGGGTAAATAAGTGATCCCCTTGAAACGTAAGTAGAGAAAGATCACAGAAGCATAACACCTTCCAAGACAGACCATACAGAGGTCACTGCTGGTAGACAGTGGCTCCCAACCTGTGGATGGGCTAGTGTGAGGGTGAGGATGTGTGAGGGGTGTGTGTGTGAGAGTGTGTGTGAGGGAGTGTGAGAGAAGTTACAGAGACAGCCTGGGTGCCAAGCGCTGAAGAGAGACTAGGTCATACACACACGTGCTGCTATTTTCAGGTGAATTTAGTTGCTGAATAAACTCAGGCTCCCTTCCAGATCCACCTGAGCCACACACTCCGGTAAGTAATGCATGCGACTCCTGGAGGGTGGTGGCTGGGCCTGGATGCTGCCGACAGGGGTCCTCCCACTCCACGAGGCTGGGAGCCCCCAGCAGACTTGGAGAGCCAGCCGCTCGGAGTCCCCGTATGGCTCCCACCAAGGAAGAAGGCTGACAGCCATTTACTTGCCATCCCAACAACCCAAAAAGAAGTGCAGATAACTAGAATTTTTTTCCCTCTGGATTTTGATTTTAGGAAAAAGAGACAAACCATCAACAACCAAACAATTATCTGGAATTCACTCGAAGAAACAACTTCCCGGGCATGCTTCGCTCCTCGATCACCAGGCCAGCACACCCCGGCCGCCCTGGAGCCTGTGGCTGTCGCAGCATGGCCCTGGCCTGCCTGGGGGAGGCCTCGGGCACGGCCTCGCCGGTGCACAGCATCTCCTGCCCCTCTGGCCTGGCACCGATCTCACCAGTCACCAGTGTGCGCTGCTCAATGACGTCTGTCGTACTGAGTTCAAACAAAAAGAGCTCCTGCCCACAGTCCTGTCCTGGGAGCATCGGGAGGACCAGGAGCGTGGTGCATGGCACAGGGTCCTAACTCTCTGAGCGTCTGACTCTGCCACACCTACGCGGCACACAGAGCGGGCAGGCAGCTCAGCCAGCGCAGGGGGGGACGGGGGGGGGGGTGAGCATTAGTCCAGGCTCCCCACCTCGGGGCATGCACGACAAGATGGGTGCTCTCGCCAGGGACACACCAAGGGCCCCGCCCTGCCTCAGAGCCCTCATGAACGTATTTGGCTGGAAGGACCCTAAAATTCACTCCGTAAAAGGCGAGAAAAGATACTCATGAAAGTAAAATAAAAAATCACAGTTTTGCTTCTTTCGAGAAATGAAGTCTCCTCCTCAGCCATAAACAAAGACAAAACGTGCAACAACATGGATGGCCCTTGAGGGTATGATGTTAAGTGAAAGAAACCAGACACAGAAAGACAAGCACTGCATGATCTCACTCATACGCGGAAGATAAACACGCGGACAAAGAACAGATTAGTGCTTACCAGAGGGGAAGGAGCTGGGGGGAGGGTGAAAGGGGTAAAGAGGCTCATAGATATATGGTGACGGATAAAAGCTAGACTGCTGGGGGTGAGCACGAGGCAGTCTATGCAGAAACTGACAAATAAGATAAATAACGTACACCTGAAATTACACCATGTTATAAACCATTATGACCTCAATAAAGTAAGTTTTAAAAAAAGACACAAAGTCTTCTTACCTAATGACAAGCACTACAAAAGTCAACGCAGTCAAAAATTTTAACCTGAGATCTGGAAAAGAAATGAATGCCCCTGTTAATCATCTCAGAGACCTTAAACATAAAGACAAAAATAAAGCAAAACCCCCTCGACAAAAACCCTCTTCCCTCCGGACTTTAAACCTGCGTCCACCTGAAGCCCAGGAGAAATGCTGCGCCACCTCCCCAGAGCCCAGGAGGGTCCCCAGCAAGGCCATGGCCATTATTATTTGGTTGTGACAGATCAGGTGACTTGTCCTGACTCAAGGCCTCAGAAAACCACCCCAGCTGGCTCCTCCGCAAAGTGCGATTCTGGAAGGATCCAGGCAGTTCCAACAGCCACACTGGCCCCGGGGCCCTGGCTGGCTTCCAGTCCACAAGCTTCTCTCCAGCGCTGGCCTGAGGCACTGTCCAAACGGCCCAGAACTACCCATCAGCCCTGCTGAGGGTCCCCAGGACCACAGGCACTGGTCCCCAGCCTGTGGGAACAGAGAGGTCAGGCCACTTGCCTGGTGGACTCCAGCCACCCCTCCCGCCGGGTGACGTCACCCCCTGACCCACCAGGCACCGGGCGGTCTGGGAAGTGGCGCTTACCTACGTAAGGCATGTGGCGCAGCTCCGAACAGGCCCGCACGATCAGGAACAACAGGTATAAGATATACACAGCTGCCACCACCATGAAGAAAATCTTCATTCCCTGGAACGAAATAAGACCGGCGCTGGAGTCAGAACAGGCACTCGGTGCCGCTTCTCCTCCCAACGGCACCGTACACAGGAAAGCCACACGTTTATACAGAGACCCAGGACCCCGAGGGTCACTCTACAAAACAGAACAGGAACGCGCCCACCGCTCGGACTCTGCCAAGTCACATGAGCGAGGACCCCAACGCCTCCACGACACGCGTAAAGCTCCCAGCACAGTCACAGGCGCTCAATAAACAGCAGTGGCCACTACTCGTCCCTCTCCTGGGGCGAGGGCTCGGCGCCCTGCCCTGCCTCAGAAGACCCTGGCACGTGTCAAAGGAAGAATCTAGGACTGGATCCTGAGACACCCTCGGGCAAGGTCAACTTATCTGTGATTTCCTTATCTGTGGAATTCGGGGATTGAACTGGATCATTAGAAGGCGTCAGGTCTAAAATGACACCGCTCTGTGATTTTGTTACAGGAGGAACGAGAACTTTCTTCCGAGGTTGGAAGCAGGACAGGGAAGTCGGGCTGACAGAGATGAGGCTCCACAGGATGAGCGATGTGCCCTCTCCTACTAGAACCTTCCGCTAGAGTTCTAGGCTCCCCTCCATGGAGCACGCCTTCCCCATCCCATCTTCCCATCCCTGCCCTTTCCTCTCAGGGCCGGAATCCCCCTCTGGGGACAAAGGACGGAGCCAGGACTGCCAGTCAGGAAACGGGGAACCGTAACTTTAGTCTGGGCTTTATTTTCTCCTCTGTAAAAGGAAGGGATTTCACGGCATCACTCGTGGGTCTCAGCTTCCTCAGAGTCTCTGATTTCCAGTGTCTCCTTTAGTAACACTCTGTCTGTTCTTCCCAGAGGCTGCGACCACTCCCGAGCCCCCAGCGGCTGGCTTCCCCGACGGCCTGGAAGGGGACAGAGGGCAGCCGCCTTGCCCGAGTCCTGGCAGGTGCTGGCGCTGTGCCCAGCTCCACATCCCTAACTCGGTCCTCACAACGACTCTTCAGGGAGGGTTCCCCGATCCTCCCCATCTTGCAGATGAAGAAGAGAGGACTAGGGAGGGAGGGAGGAGGCTGCCTTCGGGACCAGGTCCCACCCCGAGGCTGGCTGGGGAGCCTGCCCACTAGCCCCCTACTGGCCCTGAGGTTCTGCTCTGCTGCTCCCCGGTGTGACCCGGGGGTCCCTTCGCCGCCCCTCAGTTTCCTCACGTGAAACGAGGGGACTGTACTAGACAAAGCTCCAATAACGGTAGATTAGCATGAATCTGTACTATTTTATCTAAGCCTGGGAGTTATGCTCACCCAGTAGCTCAGAGGCCATCTGTCACCAGGGTCTGCAGCCCCTGCCCGGGAAGGGTGTTGGAGCTGCCCTTCCTCTCCCTTCCTTCACTGGCCCTGCCCCTCACACAGCGTGGCCGGGGCCTGCCAGGGCGTCCAGACTTCCTTCTCAAGCACAGCCCGGGGGTCTGCCCTGAATCGGTCTCCCTGCCCGGCAGACGCCGATCGCCTCCTCCTCGCGGCCGTCCCCACCCAACTCTCGGACAGTGTCTCTCTTGCTGGCCCAGAATTCCTCCTGATTCCTCTCAGCTCAAGGTGCAGCCCCTCCCCCAAAAACTTACTGAAGCATTATAAGTTTATTTGTAAAATAAAAAAGCATTATTATTTATAAATTCAATTAGCCTTAATTAAGGCTAATTAAATGACAATTAAAAAGGACAAAAGGAAAATAGAGACCCACCTCCCCCCAGTAGCTTGGGCCTGCTGTCCGTAAGGACACATCTGGCAGGACACCACACACTCGGGGACACTGTCTTTATTTTCTAAGCCTCTGCTCCCCCACAAGGTCATACATTCTATGAGGACAGAGGTCATGGCATGTCGTTCTTCAGGCACACATCCAGCGACCTTCAGAACTCTTCAAACTTAGTAATGCAATGGAAAGGCTGGTGGTCCCCTCTACTGGCTTCGGTGAAGACAGGAGCTCACACAGTCTCAACACCAGTTAACCTTCTTTGCAACACATCATCATTCACCAAACTTCCCTCTTCCTCAGAGGCCATTCCCACAGAGAACCACTGATTTATCAGCTCACAGGAAAGCCTTTCAAGAGAAAGCCACCCTCAGGACTGACTGTCATTTGCGGGCCTCTGGGTAAAATAAAAATGCTGGACCCCCTGTTCAAAATGTACAAAGAGGAGCCAGCCTGGTGACACAGTGGTTAAGTTCACGCCCTCTGCTTCAGCAGCCTGGGGTTTGCAGGCTTGGATCCTGGGTGTGGAGTTACACACCACTCCTCAAGCCATGCTGTGGCAGCATCCCACATACAAAGTAGAGGAAGACAGGCACAGATGTTAGCTCAGTGACAATCTTCCTCAAGCAAAAAGAGGAAGATTGGCACAGATGTTAGCTCAGGGCCAATCTTCCTCACCAAAAAAAAAACAAAAAAAAACATACAAAGAACTTCAGGATGGCAACAGCAGAGCATCATCCCAACCTCCACGCCCTGCGGCTGTGGGCTCACAGCCCATGAAGATGGCCCTGGCCACACCATTCACTCTCTGGAAACCTCCCTGCTACTTTAGAGAATAAAATGAATGAAAATGTTTTCCTAATTGTTCTACAATGTTTCTCAAATTTGACACACCCTCAACCCGTCAACCATAAACCAAGGACTGGGAGTGCCAACATAGTTTTTAAAAGTTTAATTTTCATACTACTCAAACATAATTTTTCCAAATTTTCTAACCATGAACTTTCTATAGCCCTTCCCAAATAGCCAGTCAGCAAGCTCATATCAACAGCACAAGTTACAAAATTCAGTAATTTTTTTAAACAACATTAAAAAAAAATCCTCCGGCTTCATTGACAATCCTCACCTGAAAATTTCCTGTGTCAACTCGATACTGGTACATTGGGTCGTGCAGTTCATTGACTCTACAACATGATGTTACCAAAAATCAGAGATTAATAATAAGTTCACTTTGTATTTGATACTTTCTCTCACTTGGCTTTTTAAAAAACTTATAAACTACTTGATGACCAACAATAAGGATTTTTAAAAAGTAATCCTGAATTTATGAGAAATCCTAAGTTTCACATTGAAAATACATACAATGCTACTAACTTAACTCTTTGTCCAGTCAACAGCATTGTGAAGTGGCAGTATTTTTCATTATGAAAATCCCTATGCCATTTTCCTTGCGATTTTAAGAGCTGTTTTCTGGGTACCATTTCAGTGGCATGCATGGGCACGAGGAAATACACGAGTGCACAGAGAAAGCAGTAACAGCAGATATAAACTTCTATGAAGTTCATTTTAAAGTGAAACTGGGGAGCTGAGATGACAGGAAGGCAGGCAGAGGGAAGTGGAGAAGATGGGAGCTAAGTCCTGTCATTACTGGGCCATGAAATGAGATGCGCCAGGTGCCAAAATCATACACCTGAAATGGAACTCGTTTCTGCAGAAAATCCTATTCGGGGGAATCAGCCTGTCACTGCATTAGGCTTCCGTGGTGCTACCATTTGACACAAGGACAAAATGAGAATAACGATAAACCTTGGGGGCAGGTGTGAGGATGGGAAAGTTTATAGACACGAGACCACGGAGAAACCACACATCTGGTGGACAGTAGGGAGCCAGGAGGCGATCTGAGCATCATTTGTAGAAAGGAAGTCTTTACCTCCTCAAATGAGGAATCTAAAACAACGTGGTCTTTTTCATTTTCCACCTTAGACTAGAAGAATCAGGCATCCGTCTACAGGCCACTCAAGCAAACACAAATCTTGAGTTCAGGTCACACGACCAAGTCTTGAAACACTGGTGACGGATTCCTTTCCGGATGAGTTCACAAAATACAGTCACACTCTGGATCTGTGCCCCTTGGTCAATGCTCTCCACAACCAAAGTTCCATACACAATAAAATTACTCACGTCTGCCATATTCCTAGTGTAACAGAAGCCAGCCACAACAGTCCAACGATGAAGAATTTGGGCATATAGAAAGTCAAACACTTCCTTTCTCCCTAAAAAGCAAAAAAAAGGTAAGAAATAAAGAAGGTAGTAATTCTAGCAAATGATTAACCCCTAAGAGACCACACTGGATCACAGACACTCAAAGCCTTTCTACATAGCGTGCATTCTTCTGTTGACTCTGAGGCTGAATACAGGTTCTCAAGGCCAAGTTCATCGTAAGGATCACCACCAGAGTATGGAAGAGAGGACTGAGCCTCCGACTCCGTCCGGCAGTGCTGAGAGCTGACGGCTCACCTGGACCCGTATCCCGTGGTACACACACAGCCAGAAGAGCAGCAGGGCACACAGGAAGACAGACTGGAAGAGATCGTCCAGCATCCCTGGGAGCCAGCTGTTCACCAGAAAGGAGAGGGGGAAGAAGGGATCTGGAACACGAAAGGCAGAAAAGCCGGATGGAGGCGGGCTGCCAGCGGCCAGCAAAGGGCACCGGCCCCCGCGTGAGGGCAGAACTCACAGTCACTCTCTCCCCAGCCAGAGCCAAAGGGAAGGTGCTGAACTAAAGGCTGTTTTGTTTTTCAAAAAACCTAAAAGCCCATGAACAGATTGCTCCAGCGATCACTATGGAGCGCCGTCTGCTCCTGCCATCCGCTCCTCCCCGCGGGCCTGGGGATCCACGCGGCCGCTCTGGAGGCAAACGCTTTCTGGAGCAGGAGGGAGGAACAGACGGCAGCGTTTGCCACCTTCAGCCAAGTTCCAAGACGCGTGTGCCTGGAGCCCTTCCAGGCTCTAACTACCACAGCGACTAGTCACTCACTTATTCGTGAAGGCTGCCGGGCCCCCGCTGCATCCTGGGGCAGCATCGCTCACGCCACACCGAGGGGCGCTACCACCTGCTCCTTTGGGGTCACTGGGCTCTTGTGAGGCCAGGCCACCTCTAGGGTGCCCTCCGGGTTTAAATTTTAAAGGGGAAAGCTCCAAAATAAAAATGGCACCTACCGTTGTAAAGCAGCAGCAGAGGCAAAAGAATGGACATCCACTTCTGCTCGATCCCCCAGTCTCTCATGGAAAACTTCCGGAGGGAGTGTGCAAACAGGCACTGCAAACCAGAGTAGCCCCGTGACCGTCCTGGCTTACAGCCGGCTTAGCATCGTGTGACGTCTTCCACAACCGATGGTCTAGGTGCCAGCCAAGACCTCGGAGTTAAGCCCTTGCTGAACCGACTCCTGAGACCCTCAGTGACAACGGAGATGAGAGGGTAAATGGCCGCAAAGAGGCCACGGAGACGAAGGGCACAAGCTGCTCCCACCAGGGCAGGAGGGGACAAGGAATGTAACGGCCATCAACCCTCCACAGAAGGAAAGAGAACCCACCCCTCCCACCTCCTCCGGGGGGGCTGCTCCTTAGTAAGTTCACACGGGGGAGCCCTGGGCGTGGCCGGAGACTACAACCCTGGGCACCCTGCATATTCTAGGGGCCGTGTCCTGCCCTCCACCGCACCAGGTCCAGGTCACCACATCTGCACTTTCCTCCCACGTCCCCCGTGAGCCTGTGTCCTATACACGGTTAGTCTGTGAAGCACCAGGTGTTCCTTGGGTGGGGACTGGAGCAGAGAGTGGACCTATGTACTAAATGTCACCCTCTGCATCAGTACAGGCCAGCAGCTGATGCGGGCAGAATACTACCCTTCAGATGGCAGCAAGTCACTAAGGGAGGCACAGTGCCTCTCCCTACAATTTATCAATTTCCACTCCACCGACTGGGCCTCTGCGGGATCACATGTGCTCTAAGAGTACCCCAAAGTCATGGTGTCCCTGTGGATGCTGGACTCGGATCCCAAATGAGCCAAAAGCCTGCTCCTCCAAACCCACTCATCTGTGGCCTTACTCCTGAAAAACCCAAAGACGGGAGGTCTGGCATGACTGTCCCAACATAAAAACCTGAGGATGTGCTTTATTTGCACTCAAGGCCGCTCACACAAGGCAGAAGCCCTTCCACAGGATAAATGGCATTTGTCGTTGCACACTGATGAGAAGTGACTAAACAGCCAGTGACCGGTATCACACTCCTCGGAAGTCCTTACTGAAACATACCACATGCTTCCTTTTGCACGGAAGCATCCTAGCAGACACACACAACATTTGGTAATATCAGGGTGGCCCACTGGATGGAGCGTCTCAGAGTTCTGATAAATCTCCCACATGGTTTGCATGTAGATAACCACGATTCATAAACTAGCTTTGCCCTTGTCAGTGTCCTCACGTGGTCCGCCAGGTGAATGGTACTCACAGTGACAATGAAGGTGAGCACCACGAAGACAAACCGGAACCAAATTTCCAACTGGGAAAATGCAGGGTCATAAGTCTTCCACTAAAATGGAAAGCGGGAAAACAATTTGGAAACAAAAATGCATCTAAGAGGAAGTACACCAGATTATTAATAATAGTTATCGCTAAATGTAAGACCACACATAATTTAAAATGTTCTTTTTCCTTATATTTTCTTACATGTTCTAAAATTTTCACACTTAGTATA
The DNA here is from genome assembly GCF_041296235.1 of Equus asinus. Lineage (NCBI taxonomy): Eukaryota > Metazoa > Chordata > Mammalia > Perissodactyla > Equidae > Equus > Equus asinus. Next base: position 31,073,317 of record NC_091790.1, read on the forward strand.
TTTTATTTTTATATTAAAGAACACAGACTTTGAAAATCTTAATTAGCAAGAGTTGAAAACAGTTTTAAATAGGGTTCCACTAATGATGGATCTGGCACATAAATTATTCTATAATCATGATACGCCCATTTGGCTTTTAAATCTCATACAAAAAAAATTAATACCGTCAAACTCTTTATTAGAAGAAGCCATGCTTTCCACTAGAAGAAACAGATTTTTAAAAGATGCAAAAATGTGAGTAGGTAGGATGTTCTAAAAAAAAGATTAAGTGAGACATATAAATATTAATCTGAAACCAAAAAAGTACAGTACAATTACAGTTGTCAGTTCTCATGCTGCTGGGTAGTTTCATTCACATCAAGTGTATACCCAACAGCCGAGGATGCAGGCACCACATACTGACGGAGGCAGAAGGCGGCCCTTCCAACCTCGGCCACACACCCCAGGACGCTGCCCTGCACTCGGCCAAGAGCCCTATCACTTTAATGCATTGAATTAAAATCATCTGAGCCACTTAAAAAATGCACTTCAGGACGGACCGAGTTACAGACACGGGATTTACCTTACTTGCCCGAAACATTAAAAAAATACATACACACACATATGGTTTAAGATGCTGGACACGAGGCAATGATAGACAAGAATCTCTGGCTGATGGGAAAGAGGTGCACCCTCTTCTGGTTGCCCCAAGCCATGGGGGGAACCCAAGTAGAGCCCAGTGGTCTCCCTGAGACGTGAACATAACTGCCAAGTGTCCAGGGAAACAGTACACAGGCCACGATTCACAGGACAGAGCACTGAGAGCTGTACAGAGAGAGCTCTGGACACCTGCCACCGTCAACCCCTCCTGTCTTCACCTGAACGCTGACCAGAGCGTGCGTGTGAGTAAGCACCCAGGGCCGGGGGGAAATCCCTAAAAGGATCACTGGCACGCACAGAGGGCCAGCAGCAGTGCCTGCTCCCACAGCAGAGAGAAAAAATGCACCATCAAAGGGGTATTGGAGAGTGCACTCCGAATGCTTTCCCTCAGCTGGGGGAAAAAATCTGCTGTAGACCCAATGCCACTTTGGTCCCACCTAGCGAAGTTTAAAAGCAAGGCCTGGAAAGATCACTCTGTGGCCAAGCAACTACAACATCCCAGAACAAAGCTCAAGAACATTCATAAGAACACAGAATCTAACAACCAATAACACCTGGCACTGAATCAAAGATACCAGACATGTAAAAAAGCAAGAAAATATGAACCATAATGGGGGAAAAACTAATCAACTGAAACTGACCCAGACATCACAGATGATGGAACTAGCAGATAAGGAGAAGCCAGAGGAAAGAGAGAATATATGAAGTGGAGAGCTGGGAAATGACCAACAGCAGAGCAGACGTTGCAGACATCAGGGAACGTGAAGACAGCAATAGAAATGATCTAAAATGAAACGGAGGGAAAAATCAAGAGAGCATCAGGAAGCTATGACACAACGTCCAGTGGCCTAACAGACGTGTGTTTGGAGTCCTTGAATTTCTGTGGGGGAACGGGGCAGGAGGAGAGAAAGAATATTTGAAGAAATAATGGCCAAAATGTTTCCAAATTTGATGAAAACTACAAACTTGCAAATCCAAGAAGCTCAAATGAATGCTAAGCACAAGAAATATAAAGAAGAGAACAAGGCACACCATACTTGAATTGTTTAAATAAGTAAAAGAGAAAAATCTTAAAAGTGACGGTAATGGGGGTAGGAGGGGAGGAGCGTAATTACCGAAGACAAAGATGAGGATGAAAGCAGATTTCTTGTCAGAAAATGCCAGCCAGAAGACAACATTTCCAAAGTTTTGCAAATTAAAACCACAATGCAATACCAGCACACCCCTATCAGAGTGGCCAAAATTAAAAACACTGACCAACCAAGCTGTGACAAGAATGTGGAGCAACTGGAACTCTCAGACACTGCTGATGGGAATGCAAAACAATATCACCAGCTTGGAAAACAGTCCGTCAGTTTCTGAAACAGCTAAACACATCCCCAGCATATGAGCCAGCCACCCCATTCCTAGGTATTTACTCGAGAGAAATATAAGCATGTGTCTATACAAAGACGTGTACACAGATGTTCACAGCACCTTTCTCTATGACAGCCCTAAACTGGAGACAATCCAAACGTCCATCAACAGGTGAAGGGATAAACAATTTCTGCTATATCCACACAGTGGAATATTACTCAGCAACAAAAAGGAATGAATTATTGATGCGCCCAACACCATCAATCAATCTCAAAAGAATTATGCTGAGTGAAAGAACTCAAACATATTGTATGATGGCATTTATACAAAATTCTAAAAAATACAAAGGAGTCTGTAATGAAAGCAGATCAGTGGGGGCCTGGGGATGAGAAGGTACCAGGAGGAGGGGCATGAGGAAACTTTTAGGGGTGATGGGCATGCTTGTTACCTTGATTGTGGGGATGGTTTCCCAGGTATATACACATGTCAAAATGGATCAAATTTTATATTTTAAATCCATGCACCTCCCTGTATGTCAATTATACTTCAAAAAAGCTAACAAACAAAAACCAACAATGAATAATCGAAATTAATAGGAAAGTAGAGATCCTAGTGATTAAGGGCATATGAATTTTTGTTTTTCCTCCCCAAAGCCCCAGTACATGCTTGTATATTCTAGTTTTAAGTCCTTCTAGTTCTTCCATGTGAGCCGCTGCCACAGCATGGCTACTGACAGACAGGTGGTGTGGTTCTGTACCTGGGAACCCAACCCAGGTCACCGAAGCAGAGTGTGCCCAACTCTAACCACTAGGCAATCAGGGCTGCCTCAAGGGCATATGAATTTTGAAGTCAGAGACTCAGGTTCGAATGCCAGCCCTTCCATCTCCTAGTTGGGCATCTTACTTAATCTTACTAAACCTTGGATTTCTCTGCCATGAGATGGGGTTACTCTTACCTACTTTGGAGAATTACCATGACATTTAAATAAGATGATGCATATAAGAAATTTAGCACAGTGTCTGGCAAATGGCAAGAGTTCAGTAAAGAGCAGCTGCACTCATAAATCCAAAACACAATACAACTATTGTGATTATTGCTACAGTGCTTACATTTTACAATTGCATCATTTACAAATAATCAGGGTAGAGATTATGAGCACTGATTGGGGGGGGGGTATTGACGTGAACATAATACTCAAAGAGAAAAAAGTATAATACATACCTTAGTTGAAAAACCAGATTCTAAGGCATAATCAAGAAGAGAAAAAAGTGTTTCCATCAGGAAAAAACTCACAAAATATGTTTAAAGTAACACTGGAGGAAGTATGTATTTTTTTACCCTTAAGGGACTGCAACTCAAGAAAAAAAAGAACCATGGACACCCCTGAAGGAGGGGGGATTCTGCCTTAAGATTCTGTCAGAGCTGTGCAAACAAGCAACTCACCCACTTTATAAATTAGCCCTAGAAAACAATGCTTTATTCAACAAATATAGCTAAACCTAAAACATGCATTTTAGTTCTAAAATATGACCTAAAAGGAGAGAGATGCAAAAAGATGAGTTGAGAAGGAGAAGAAAGGTAATGCTACATCCTGGCTTTCAGGACCGGATCCGAGCAGGAGCTGACCTGACGCACAGTGGGCACTCAGAACCTGCCACGTGCCGTCCAGCCTCACTTTCCTCCTGTCACACCTTCCCCCGTCCTTCCTGATCCGAGGAAACCATTTCCACATCGGATGTCTCTCTGGGGGGCTGCCGCTGTTCGCAGCAGCTCAGAAGAATCAGCTTTGTGGTCCTCTGAGGCCAGACCAGCCTCACAGCTCCACCTGGCGTTCCTTTGTGCCAAGGGCTTGAAAAGTCTCTCTTTTTCCCCTGAGCAAGCCCAAGAAGGACGCACAAAGCTCAGAGAGCAGGGCCCTGGCCCCTCCACTGCAGACAGTGGCCCTCCAGTCACCGTGGATCCAGTGATGCCAGGGCCAGGAGGAGAAAGGTCACAGGGATTCTATCAAATAGCTGGCCGGTGCCTGCACCAGCACCATGATTAGGTGGCAGCCACTGTACGGACCTAATTCTACAGAATTAGGGGTTTTTGTTTTTGCACTTATTTTTAAGCATCAAAATGCATATTTTAAATTAAAAAGTAAAAGAAACTTAGAGTAAAATCCCAGGGAGCACTCCAGCTCTAGACATTTACTTTGAAATCTTAAGACCTATCAATCTGTTTACAGGCTTCTCCGTCAAGGTTCCTTGGAGTGACAAAGCCGCCTTTGTCCTTTCAGAGACTTGGCTCACCCTGCCACACCGTGAACTGACCTTTGGAACAAGTGCTCATTTCATACCCTCGATCTTTTCTCCCCAGTTAGAATCTACAGGTTTTTGGTCCAGTTCCTCCATTCAACATTTGTTGAGCACCAACTTTGGTTACATGCAAGCAAATATGTCTAATCCTGTGCAGACATGAGACGACAGAACTTAAAAAAAATAGGATCAGTAAAATTGCCTCCAGGAGCTGACGAACTTGGGGGCAGAGAACAAATATTTGATGACACTCTCAGAGAGTCCTCTGAATAGGGAAGCCACAAGAACACACACGAGTGGGAGTTTTTCAGAGTACAGGGTCCTCAGATCAGTGCCACCCCAGGCAACGCCTGGAATTAGGGCCCCACGCTCAGATTCACAGCCTGGGTTTCCAAGACTTGAAAAACATTGAAAGGTCTTACACAGAAATATTTGGAGATAAAAAGCCTAACATACGCTATTGCAATTTGTCCTATGAGACCCACGTTATCAAGTGCGATCCAGGAAGCCCGTCAGGACTTCTTAACGCACACCTGCTGCCAGTCCTCTCGGTTCACAGGGAAACCCCAAGTGTCCACTGCAGAGAAAACTGAAGGACTCTGGGACATGGGCTGTTGTTTTAATCTCAGCCCCCAGTGAAAGGTCACGGCTTAGGAAGAAACAAGAGGAAATGAGACATGAAGAGCTGGCCAGAGAGCGTCACTCAAGAATCAACTTAAAGAGCATTTAATTAGAGAGAAAAATGTCTAGATTGGCCCTGAGGACACAGGAAGCTGATGTGATGTGTACAGAAGGTGCTCATAAAGCTCAGGAGAAAATGACAGAAAAATGAAGGAAAGCAATCTGCCTGGTGTCTAAAGTCTATGCCCCATGGCAAACGCAGAGCATGGCCAATGAAACAAACTTTTTCAAAAACATAGGAGATGAGCAATATCTCATAAGTACCTACAAGCCCTGGGGGTAGTCTTGACTGGACCATGGCAATGGGATGTGGGCAAGATGCAATCCAAGGAATAAGAGTTGAGAAAAGAGGAAGAGATGGAAAGTTTGCACGTGACTTCAAAAAGATATACATGTAAGTATAAATCAATGAACCAAATGTTCATAGAATATGGGATTGAGGACCAGAGGAGAGAAGCCGAACTTCTCCAATTAAGGGGTTGTAGCATCAGCAACAACGCCAGACAGAACGTAAAGCCTGCACGCAGGCCGAGACAGGAAAAGGAGCATCAGCTACGCAGACGTCTGCTAAGCACAGACACGGTCTGCTAAAAACAGACCATCGGAACACGCTGGGCCTGTCCTAGTGACAACTCTCTCTCTCAGGAGGTTGGGGACCAAGTGGGGTAATTTTCACCCTGAACTTGATGTTCATGGACAAGGAGGAGCTGGCTAGTGGGAGAAATGGTGGAGCCCAGGGGAAGGTGACCATGTGGCCCCGAGCTCTTGCAGAAGAGCCCAGAGCACCAGCACACACGGCGAGAGAACCCAGCACTCAAACTCCAAACGCCGAAGATTTCCAAGGAAATGCTAACCAAAAGGAACAGAAACTCTCAAATTCTGTCAAAGCAGCAAGAACTGTCTAAAGAAATGTATGTGGTTACACAGCCAGCATCCCGATGAGCTCTGATTTTTAAAGTACACTATATATTTTGTTAAGTTTTTACTGAAAGATAATATACCTACAAAAAATTGTGTACGTATCCCAGGTATACAGCTCAATGAATTGTCACAAACGGAACACAATGGTGTAAACCGTATTCTGACCCCAGAAGCCCCTCCCTTGATGTGTCCTTGAGTCGCTAACCTACCCAAGACCAACACGAATCCTGACTGAACAGCACAGATTCGTTTTGCCTGTTTTTGTAATTCACATAAATGGAATCCTACACTACGTACTATTTTGTATTTCGCTTATTTCATTCAACATTATGCTTGGGAAAGTCACCCCTAATGTTGCATGTAGCTGTAATCATTCATTCTCATTGCTGCATAACATTCCACTATAGGAACAAACGACAATCGGTGTATCCATTCTACTGCCGATGGGGAGTTTACAGTTTGCAGCTATTAAGAATTGCGCTGCATGACACAAACATTTAAATGCCAGTCTTTCAGTCAATATATGTGTTGCACCAATTTACACTTTCACCAGCCGGGTGCCAGAGCTCTGGTTGTGCCACATCCCTGCCGACTTTGGCATTTTTCTGTCTCCCATTTTAGCCATTCTGGTGGGAGTGTTACAGTAACACTAAAATACTGTTACGACATATTTCATTCATTACACTTTGTTTACAAAAGGGAATGAAGGTAGCTTACAACAAAAAGCCAGATAAGATAGAAACAATTGTTTAAAGTTTTTTAAAAGGTAAAATTACAAAGAAAGAGGGTAAATAATTATGCCAAAAACCTATACCAGGATGTTAGTAATTACTACAATTCAACATACAACTTATTTCTGAAATTTCTAGCAGCTAATACCAAAAGAGAAACATAATGAGTTTATAGCTTTCATTCTTTAACAAAAGGTATGATAACAAATAGTCAAAAGAAATTCTGTTTGGAGGGTCAGAGGTCACAGAGTAACTGATACTGTCTTCAACAGCAATTTTATAAAAGCTATGGAAACACTTTGCATAAGGCTCTCTAATTTCTTACTGCATCTTTATACAAGCTGCAGACATAATATTAGATTGTAATTTTTCTGAGATAGCTCTTCGAAAACTGAGCTGCTCAGAGTGAACGGCTAGAGTGTGTCTTGGACTTGCTCTCTCAAATATCAGTTGTCTTAGGAGTTGGAGCTGTTTTTTTAAAAATAATTTTCTCGTCTGATTATAAAGGTAATAAAAGCTCATTATCAAAAATACAGGAAAAAAAGAAGAAATTAAACATTAAGCCCACCACCCAGAGATAGCCTTCCAGACAGTTTTCCATAATATAAAATTTTTGTGAACACTTTTAACTCATGCATTTTTTTAATCAGTATGTGGTTTGTGCTATCTATCCCATTTTGTGACCAGTTTATTATTTTAACAGCTACAGAGGAACTAATTTATTCATTTAACTAGAACTCTACTGCTGACACACAGATTGCTCCCAACTTCCTGCTATGAGGAACATGTTTGAACATAAACCTTTGTGTACATTTCCAATTATTTCTTTAGAATAAATTCCTAGAAGTAGAATTATTAGGTCAAAAAGAACATGTACATAGAGGTTTTGATACATTGCCAAACTGCCCCCAAACTGCCAACAACAATCAGCTTGAACCCCCATCAACCTGGAGGAGAGAACTTGCATTTCACCAACCCTACACGGTATTTTTCTTGTTGGTGTTTTTTCCTATTTGCCAGAGTGGTAGGTTTAAAAAAAAAAATTCCTTCTTGTATTCTCCAATTCTTTGGTTTACAGCACAGATGAACATCATTTCTTAAGTCTGTTGGCCATCTGAATTTCTTAACTTATGAAGAGTTATGGTGTTATTCTTCAGTTCAACCAATAAATATTTATTACAGTCCTAACTGTTGCCAGGCACTCTGCTGGATAAATATAAGAATGTACCAAAAACGTAGAAATATCTTAGGTGACATCCCTGGCAAATCCCAAGGGTCTTACGTGTTAGCTTTCCAGATGTTGAAGAGTGCCACCCAAAGGGAAACTAGCCACTGGCATAACTCGAGGTGAGCTGTTCTGATGGTGACTGCCTTGGTGAGCCCTCTGGTAAGAGCACATCACAGCAGCTGCCTTCCATTAACAATGGCGGAGTGACATGTACCAAGTTTATCTGAAATACCCATCAAATTACTTAGGAATAAGTTTAAGAGGAAATGTAAACAGATGTCAAAGATGGAAGGAGAGAACCATGATCAAAACCAATAAAACAGTGACCCAAACTATTGTAACAGAGCCGGGGTGAGGTTAAAGTCCACAGGGAAACCTGCTGAGAACTTTGATAAGTGGCTTCTAGGGGACGGTGTTCCCGATAAAGACAACGGAAAGGGCAGGTCCCTTGTTTGAGAAACGTGGCACTCTTTTCTTTCTTATTGATGCCGAAATAGCAAAGTCTAAAGCGCACATGGTAAGCGCAGGACGAGATCAAAGTGCGCCTCACCTAGGGCATGTGTCTCAGACCTCGTCTGGGTTCAAACTCTGTATCACGAACTTGAGGACACAGGCAAAACGCTGATCAGATTTACTGAGGACAGAGCACTAGGAAGTCGCTCACACAACAAAGAACAGAATCCAGATTCAAGCTCAAAAGATCCAGAGAGGCTGGAGCGAGAAGCCAAAACCACCAAGGGGAAACCCAAGAGTGAAGTGTGACGTCTGAGCAATGTGTGAGAACTGTTAGAAACCAACCCCAGAAGCAGAGAATGAAGAAGCCCAGACTTCATGGCAGTTTCGGAGAATAATCCAAGGGGTCTTTACCAGCTGGCGGAACACAAGCCGACGGGTGATGAGGCTCCAGAGGAGGCAGCTGTCTGGGCCCCAGCAACGCCTGGAGGGCCGCCTGCACCTTCCACATGGGGAGCACCCGCCCCTCGGCCAGGCTGACTGGGGCAGCCACAGGAAGGAAACCTGGAGCCAAGGGGTACAGAAGGCACAGCCCCAGGGGAGTGAAGGAAAGGGAAAGCCTCGGAGGGGAGGAGACAGCCATCTACAAGCATCTGTAGAGTGATCAGGTGGATAAAGAATAAAACTCATTTTGGGGAGTCTAGAGACAGAACATGAAGCAAAAACAGTATGTATGTAACAACAGCTGCCATTTGTTGAGCGCCGGACAATGAGCAGGCACTGTGCACGATCCCAGCTCCAGCCGACCAGAGCCTCCCAGGAGAAGGGAGGCGGCAGGCGCCACCACAGAGGTGAGTGGACGGGACGGGGCATGTGAGGCACGCAAGAGAGTGTCTATACCCCATAATGTCTTAGTGAAGGGTACCCGCTGGTGAAAATAAAAACCTGTGCACAAATGTTCTCAGCAGTATTCGCGACAGCTGAAAACTGAAACAACCTGAATGCTCATCAGCTGACGGATGGATATGCACAATGTAGTACACCCGTCCAATGAAATATGATTCAGCGAAAAAGGAAGGAAGAACCAAAACCCGCAACAGACTAGAAGAATGTAGAAAACACTATGCTCAGTGAAAGAAGCCATTCACAAAAGACAACATACTGTATGATGCCATTCATAGGAAATGTCCATAATAGACAAATCCATAGAAAGAGAAAGCAGATTAGTGGTGGCCTGGGGCGGGGGAGGGAGAAATGGGAAATGACTACTCGCAGGTTTCTTTTATGGGATGTGAATTATATCTCAATGAAGTGTTATTGTGAAAAAGGGACCCATTAGCACCTTCATTTAATAGCTTTATGAGATATTTTATGATAAGGAAATGGAAGCAACAATGTGAAACTATAAACGATGGCGCCAGGATCTGAACCCAGCTCCTCTGTCTGTCCAGTCTGAAACCCACATTCCTAGTCACTGTGCTGAGTATTCTGACTCCCGACAAGTGGAAGGAACAAGGAGGCTGATTCCAGCTGGACACAAGGCAGGAAAATCTAAGAATTAGAGCTGTGCATCTGGGGGCTCGCCACAGAAGAGTGGTGCCCACCCCTCACCAGAGGTTCTGGCAGGGCCTGAAGACCACGTGCAGGGACTGGAGAAGGGGTGCACCTGGTAACTTCTTAATCACCTTCCCCCTGAAGGCTACTCTCCCCTCTCTGTTCTCAATCTCAGCACACCACTAAACTACCAACTTCCTGCTGTTTTTTTAAGCTTCTCTTGGTCCCACATACTTAAGAAACTGCTTTTCCTACAGCTTTTAAAAACTGTACACGTCTCCCACTGTCCAAAACGACAAGACTTCAATGCTGTGATTTATTTCGATCCTTCCACAAAAGAACGGGAGCTAAACAAATGAGCCATGAAAACATGTGAGGTCAGCTGGTATACTTACTATAAAGTTCATCTCCTTGATGGGCAGGTTCAGGTGTTCAAATCCCACAGTCACTGTATACTGAGTGTAATTCAAGTAGCCAAGGTGAGCCACAATAATTTCTGCACATTTCTGCAAACACACAAGGAAGATTCGTGTCTTTAAAGCAAGCAAGACTCACCCGCCCACCAAGTGACCCACGAAGGAACACATTTCAACAACAGACGATCAGAATTGATCATCCCCAGGGAACTGCCAGAAGCCCAGAAAAATTCAGATGTCGGCCAAAAACAGTTCTTAGAAAGAACAGTTCTTAGAAAAAATGGATATTTTTAGAAACAAATAATATGCGATTTACAATCATTAGAATCTTTCTGCTTTGGATGATTCCAAATAATACGTCACCCGCATAAAAAGTTAACGATGCGATGCACACCTGACATTTCCACGAATACGGGAGGGCACGGGGGGAATGTAAGCTAAGTGGCTCACTCCTGCCACTGCTCTAATGACATTCAGAGTGAATTACATATTTTCTTTCTCTCCTATTAGCCTGTCATTCCCTAGAGAGATCACTCCCCCCCCCCCCACCCCCCTGCAATCTCTGTTAGGAGGTCAGGACTGCCTCTGGAGCAAAGGCTGGGCAAACAGCTGGTGTGATCATGCAGGTGTGTACGCTCATTTGTCTGCCCAGAGCCCCTTTCTCTTGTCCTTTAGAATCAAGAATCTGGTCTCTCTAGGTCTCCTCGATTTCAGAGTGATGAGGGAGACGAAGACACCTCCCTCCCCCGCCCCCCAACCCCGGCCCGGCACACCTCTCCCTCAGGCACCCCAGCTGGGCCAGCACTTCCCTTCAGAACTTCTCAGTATCTGCTCAAATGCACTCTCCCTGTGCCAGTAAATGTCCGGCCACTGCCCAGAAGAAACAGGTAGCTCTGCGGCTGTCCGGTGGCACTTGGGAGAAGTGTGGCTCTGAGCAGGGCAGAGTCAGTCCTACCACTGATCAAAGGCTTCCCAAGGCAGGAATGCCTGAGGCCAGGGAGGAAAACAAATCTGGGTATTACACACAAGAAGCCTTAAAAGATAGGGCGCTGGGCGGGGAGGGCGGTGCTCACCTAAGGGACAGGAAAGAAGGCAGAGAAGTGGGGAGAGTGCGCAGCAACAGGAAGGTATGAGTCAAAATCTCTCAAACCCTCTGGCCACCTGGCACTGCCGGGCCTGCACTGAAGCCCACAGCGATGGGCTCAGAGGGGACGGGAGCTGTCCACGACCACAGGCCCGGCTCGCCCACATCTGCAGCACAAGCCAGTTGCTATTTTTATCACAGCTGAGCTGCGGTTTCTCTTCCACTCTATCAGCTTCCCTCATGTGTAGTGGCCTCCTGCCCCCAGGGCATGCAAGAGTGAGGCCCTCGGTCTCAACCAAACCAAATGCTTCTTTTGACTCCAATAGTCCAGTCATAGGGTGACACGTTGAGGGGGGCAGCTAAGGCCTCGGCACGATCAGGAGGGAACAGGTTTACATGAGTAAATAGGTTTGTGCTGCAAAGAGAAGCACTTCTTCCAGGTTAAGAATCTGGATTTTTAAGGGATGTTTTAATTAACAAAAGAGCTGTATCTCAGGCTGTATATATCTTCAAGTTTAAAAAAACCACAGTGAAACCACCTGAGGATTTGGGGATCCCAAGTTCAAGCCACAGTTCTGACACTGGTCACGATGCCCCTCTGAACATCACTGAGAGAGGGGACCACAGCCTCCTCACCTGCAAGGTGCAGGCAACCTTGCTGCCTAATGGTGACAATGTGCTTTCTTTACATCAAAAAAAAAGGTAATATCAAAGGGTGGTCAGTATCTCTGTAAGACAAAAATTTACATCAGGGCGATGTCCCTTGAGGGGTTAGGGAAAGACTTGAGCAGAGAGAGAACAGAAGAGAGAAATCCCTGAAAGTGACACAGTGTCAACTGACGTAGGGCCACCAGCAGAAGAGGAGAGAAACCGCAGCGATGCGCGAAGGGCCACTGCCAAGGTGCGCAGCATGGCGGGTGCTTCCAAGAAGCACCAGTGCAGATGAGCAGCCTCTGGACACTCTGGCTCTACTCACAGCACAGGCTCCAGGGGGGCAACCAACCCGTCCCAGTCAGCCTGAGTCTTTCCCTATTCTAAAACGGAGAGTCCCGTGTCCTGGGAAACCCCCTGGTCCCAGGCAAACCAGAAAGATCAGTCACACCACCCTTCGAATAAAGTCACTGACGACCTGTGCATCACCTCTCAGTCCGAGAAACAGCAATGCCAGGGGCTGAACTACAGCTGAGGCTGGACTCCAGGCCCAGTCTGCCTGGGGATGGAGGAGAGGCTGCTGCTTGGGCAGTGGTCCTTCCAGACCCCTGCACCTGTCGTCCCTCTGGTTTATCCAGCAGCAGTCATGGAGACCTACTGTACACAGGTGTGGTGCACACAAACACTGCACGCTCTCACGTACGGTACTCAACTTGATCCTCGCCACTTTCCGCAGACAGGCAGGGGAGGCATAACCCCCACCTGAAGGACGAGGAAAAGGCATTTCAGAAACCGGCCAGCCCTGCTCACAGAGGTGATAAAGGGAGGAGGCAGAACGAGAGTCCGGTTACTCCTGGTGCTTCCCTAAGGCACTACCCAGCCAGGTCCACCTGCCGGACCCAGCAGGCCAGAGCCGCTGCTGAGCTGGGGGAGCAGACGGCACTGTGAGCACACCTCTCCGACAACCCAGGCCCCTTCAGGCTATGGTTCTGACCCTTTTCAGAATCTTCTAGAAGCCATCAACAGAGAGGGACCACAGCCAGTGGCCTGCCACTCAACAGGCATCCTTCCTTATCTGAACTCTTTCTCACCAGGATAAAGAGGCCTAGTATTTAACTATTATTAATGAGGTGGTGTGCGTGGGTATTAAGGCCACAAATGTAGGAATAAAAGAGCACGGGCTGAAATCCTGGCCCCTTCGCTCACTACCAGTGTCACCTCGGGCAGGTGTTCTGACCTCTCTCAGCCTCAGTTTCTTCCAGTTTATACAGGCTCTAACAACAGCTCCTGCTCCCTGGGCCGGCTGAGAGGACTGAATGAGATGTGGTATGGAAAGGACCCAGCGTGAAGTCTAGCAGGAAACCACTTTCTAATCCCATAACCAAATGCATGCTCTTTTCTGATGCTCCCCACGGTCCCCACGCCACCATGGAGTCCTGACACCACCTCCTCGCTGAAGCAGGGGGCTGGGTCTGAGTCTTTGGATTCTGACAGAACACAGTGCCGACACAGTCAACAGGGAGGCCTCCTTTCCCACTTTGGGCCCCCCGGTTTCCTGTCCCACAGCCACACACTGCACCCTGAGGCACATGCTCAAAAGAGGAGGCCAGTCTTCCCAAGGGGCCTGGGTCTCAGCCCCCACCAACGGATCAGAGTGTTCGTCACACGCATGCAAACAACAGCAAGCCCCAGCGATCGAGAATGACCGTGGAACAGTGGCAGAGCTTCCTGTGACAGGGGCCCATCAGCAGTCATCTGTGGACATGCCAGGCAGTAAGTTACACGAACAGGAGAACAGGTATCATGGTGTGTGTGTCATGTGTGCACGTGTGAGCGTGTACAGGTGTGTGTGCATGTACACGTGTAAGTTTATAAGCATCTGCAAGGCCATCAGTGTGTAAAGTTAAGTGAGTTTTCCATGCCATCATTGGTACAACTCAATCTGTTTACTCGAGAAAGCAAACCTGTAACAGCGCAGCATGCTGAATAATCGTGGACCACGCAAACGCACTCACCCCTGCACACGTGAGGGTCCTCGTCCGGTTGTGAACTTTGTTATGGATGAACCTCGTGGTCCCGCCGGGTGATACACCATCCACTTTGACAGTCATGGGAAAGGGCGTCTGAATAGATGTTTCTATAAAAGAAAGAAACTCAGCGTCAGGGACCACGTCAGGCATGCCACACCCACAAAGGTGTCTGCGTGGCTTTGTGCCGGCCCGGGAGGGTCTTCAACCACACCAGCCTCAGCATATTTAAGAACCTCACATTTGCCAGCAAAGCCGTGCCTTTCTACGAGGTTCTACTTCCCATTCCTCGGGTGGCCTGTGTAAAAACCCATGTTTCAGATCCATCAGTTTCATTTCACAAAAGGATAAATACTTCATGGTTAACGAAACTGTATTTTTAAATTCCCTACATAAATTTTTAATTTAACTTTATACCAAATAGACTTATTTTTTCTGATTATATGTATTTTTTCCTGATTATATGCTCATTGTTAAAAAAATTAAAGAACAAAAAATACAAAGATGGCATTAAACACTTATAATCCCACCACCTAGAAAGAGCCATAATTAATGTGTTTGTGTCTGCCCTTCCAAACCATTTTCTAGACATACAAATACAGAGTGATATCAAATTTACTTATGCTTTTAAAAATGTTATAGAAAGGAGTTAATATTTATGTAATATGCATTTTTTTCACTTAACCTACTGTGGTCATAGGGTTATCTTTTCAAATTCTTTCTTGACCAAAGTGCCTCATCGGAATCACAGAACACAGAACCCACTGTGAGAGCCTGCCTTCTCCACTGTCCCTGGGACAGTGCACACTGCCATCTTTGGAGGACAGAGCTGACTCACTGTAAACTGGGTATGCTTTCGGTTTCTCAGCCTCGCACCACTGGTATTTTGAGGCCAGATAATTCTCATTGAGGGGTCTGTCCTGCACTTTGTAGGGTGTTTAGCAGTATCGCTGGCCTCCACCCACTAGATACTGGTAGCACCCCCCCTCCCCAGTTGTGACAATCAAAATGCTACAATGTTTCTAGACATTGTCAACTGTCCTTGGGGAGCAGAACCATTGCCTTAGGGCATCAGGTCTTAGTGTTCTTCCAGAACCCCAATGAAAAGGCTGCAGCTGCAGCGCAGACACTGTGCAGCCACTGAGCTGACCAGGATGCCTGGCACTGACCAGTACTTGCTGAGCGCTGAGCAGTACTCACTGAGCACTGACCAGTACTCGCTGAGTGCTGACCAGCATTTGCCGAGGGTGGACCAGTACTCCGAGCGCTGACTGGTACTCCCTGAGGCCTGACTGGTACTCCCTGAGTGCTGACCGGTACTCCCTGAGGGCTGACTGGTCTCCCTGAGTGCTGACCGGTACTCCCTGAGGGCTGACTGGTCTCCCTGAGGGCTGACCGGTACTCAATGAGGGCTGACCAGTATTTGCTGAGCATTGACCAGTACTCCGAGTGCTGACTGGTACGCTCTGAGTGCTGACCAGTGCTCCCTGAGGCCTGACCGGTACTCCCTGAGGGTTGACCGATGCACCCTGAGTGCTGACCGGTACTCCCTGAGGTCTGACCGGTACTCCCTGAGGGCTGACCGGTGCTCCCTGAGGGCTGACCGGTACTCCCTGAGCGCTGACCGGTGCTCCCTGAGGGCTGACCGGTGCTCCCTGAGCGCTGACCACTGCTCCCTGAGGCCTGACCGGTGCTCCCTGAGGGCTGACCGGTGCTCCCTGAGGCCTGACCGGTACTCCCTGAGCGCTGACCAGTACTCCCTGAGCGCTGACCGGTACTCCCTGAGGACTGACCGGTGCTCCCTGAGGCCTGACCGGTACTCCCTAAGGCCTGACCGGTACTCCCTGAGCACTGACAGGTACTCCCTGAGCGCTGACCGGTACTCCCTGAGGGCTGACCGGTGTTCCCTGAGGCCTGACCGGTACTCCCTGAGGGCTGACCGGTACTTCCTGAGCGCTGACAGGTACTCCCTGAGCGCTGACCGGTGCTCCCTGAGGGCTGACCCGTACTCCCTGAGGGCTGCATCGTATCTTACTCCCCAGGACACTGGAGGACATTTAAGGGGCTTCCATTTGTTCCATTATAAAGAACAATGAACACTCTCGTATATCACCCTTGAGCACTGTTCAAAGATTTTTAAACCTCTTTCAACCTTTAAAATACGGTGCATGGTACAAAGAAAAATCATTCCACGATGTCAGGCTTCATACCTTTTGATTGCTCCAACTCAACAACGCACGTCAGCCAGAGCTGCTGATTATATGTAGACAGTGGATTTGAAAGTATCTGAATTGGCTTTAGCTGAGGCAAAAGAAAGAAAAGTTGAGTAATTTTCATCAAGTCTACCAAATACCTCACCTTAACATACCAAATTTACATTTAGCAAACTTGGTTTGAACATTATTGCTACGATAGAAACAACATGTAGTTTTCCCTTTGACAACATAAGTGAAATTCTGCCTTCCAGAAAAAGAAAGGACTTTCACTTCTGTCTCTCATGAAAACCTCTAAGCAGACGGCTTCTACCACCTGGACCTTGAGATAATACAGATACTTAAATACCAAGAAAAAAATCCTCTTGGAGAAAAAATTAAAAGCACATATGATGAGGGGCTGGCCCCGTGGCCAAGTGGTCAAGTTCGTGCGCTCCGCTTTGGCGGCCCAGGGTTTCACTAACTTGGATCCTGGGCGGGGACATGGCACCACTCATCAGGCCACGCTGAGGCGATGTCCCACATGCCACAACTAGAAGGACCCATAACTAAAAAATATACAACTATGTACCGGGGGGCTTTGGGGAGAAAAAGGAAAAATAAAATCTTTAAAAAAAAAAAGCACAGATGACACATTTAATAAGATAATAAAGGCCAAGAAAGGAAATATTTTCATATTTACAAGATAATGTGTCTCAAGAACCATCCTTCAGTACCAATATGCCAGACACTTCACTGTTTGGCGTCTGCTATTTTCAGCTTTAGGAAAGTCTTAACACCCCTGGCGAGAAAAATTTAGAGGGGACCATGTTGCCAATGATACTTCTGCAGGGTCTGTTGACAAAGAGAACATGGGTGTGTAACAGCAGTGGGACAACAGCAGAGAAGGTTGTTTAAGGAGCTCACCCACAGTTCCAAAGAAAAGCGTTATTTGACTGCAGAGTCTCTGAATGTAAATGGGTGGTTCTGTGCTTTAATACTCTGCAGCCTCAGTGGAACTCCTGCGACCCAAGACTTGCCTCAAAGCCACCCAGGAATGAAGGATGTCGGGACGATCTTTCAGAAGTGAGGATGATCTCTTGGAAGCAAGTCAGTTCTGTGGGATGGCTGCTATTTTCAGTGTCAAAAAAAGACTTACATCCTGAGAGACAGAAATTTTTAAAAACCGAAGTACGGTCAGGAAAGCTGATGGTCGCACCTCTTCAAATCAGAGCCTCAGTGCGAGAGTTGAAGAAAATAAATAAATGCAAAGTTTTCTCCCTTTGCCTTTTTGAAAACAGGGAGTAGGGGAAGAAACTCGCAGAGAGCTAAGAGAATGGAGACGAGGACAAGATATTTGGGGCCAAAGAATCAGATTTAAACCGCACATGTTGTGCATTCATGAGAATGTAGGACAATTGTGTCCAGTTTATAGATAAAGACATTATGTCTGATGCACAGCAAAATAAAAGGGTTTCATTGTTTGGGCTCTCACAAGTTAGTATTTACTAAAGAATACCAAAATGCCTCTGATTGGAAGGATCTTTTTTTCTCTAAAGATGGTGAAGAATCAAGGCACATTAAAAAAAAAGAAAAGAAAAGAGCATTTTTCATTTAAACCTTGTTCGTGCAAGTAATACCAAACAATGATTAGAAAGAACTGTTTCTGTTAGAAACCTGACATGGAGACCACGTGTCCACTTGGGCAAATAGAACAAGAAGGGTTAGATACCTAAGCGACTGCTGTTAGAACTTAGAATCTAATAAGACTTGCAGACGTGAGGAATCAGGACGAAATAACCACCGTGTGGAAACGAATTGCCGCTTCCTAAGAGCTACACCCACCATCCCTTCTCAGAACCGAGGTATTTATTACAGCAGAGAAGGCCATTTTAGCAACAAGAACCCAGAGGCCCAGGGCTGACAGTGGAGTTAGAAATGTACGTTGCCTGAAGTCCACCTCAAGACCCTCTGAGCGGGACCATTTCTTAGTGACTGGAAAGTTTATGATCCCCACCAGCCGCCACTTAGACCCAGTCTTACCGTTTTGCTGTTACTTAGTGAAAAATTAGCTGCAGAGGTCTGGATCACTTTGGGCCCTAAAGTGTAACAGAGAAGGAAAAAAGCAGGTTTTATCTATATTGATAATGAATTCATTCATTTTTTTTTCAAATGCCAAGAAAGACTCATACATTTAATGGAGGTGGTCTTATTTTCCTTGTCTGTCTTTAGAAGTTTTATGTATTTCAGTAAAACATATAAACGTACACAGACACACAATATCCATTCTACTGACTTCCCAACGGAGGGGAGCCCACTATGACTAACACACAATGCACACGATTTCCACGGGGTCTGTGTGTGCAGAAACCTCTCCTCTGCTCTTGGCAAGGGCTCCCTCTGCAGGGCACGGATCCAAGAAAACACTGATGATGCAGACATTGTCTATATATACTGGAAAGTATAAAGATTTCTGCTACAAAATTAAGACACATCTATTCATCCAATTAACCCAATCTTCCAAAAATATTTATTAAGTAGGGGAGAGAAAGAAGCATAATACATACTAACATATACTCAAGGCTTTTCCTGAAATAACAGATATACAGTCTTCATAGATTCTCACAGCATAATTCTTACAAGAAGTAGTCAAAGGAAATACTGTGACTCTGATTTTAATCTACCGTGCAGCAGGACTTGTCCTAAAACCTATCGCTCCCAGCTCGTGACGTCAGTCGTCTGGGCTGCCTCAGGGACCTGGCGCAGCCTGCCACCAACGATCCTCTGTTTAAGGAGGAGACACACGAGGATGCTCGCCAGCCAAGGTGGTAACACGGCTCGGGCTGCGTTCGTGAATGCTGAGAGGGGGATGTCTCCAAGTCGGAAGGAGATTCGTGCCCACAGGGAGGCTTATTATAAACAGAGTCACAATCTCAGTGCTCTCTTATCCCAGGGAGCAAGGCAGTCTGGTTTCTCAGAAAGAATTAAGAACTGGGAGCCAGAAAAATCTACACTCCAGTCTCGGCTGACTTGGCTTTCTGGATCTCAATTTTCTCATTTGCAAAATGAGGATGATGAACCCAGTGGTCCCTAAGGAACTCTTAACTCTGAGATCCTAATATTCTTACAGTGAGCGGGAGCCAAGGATACATGAGGGTGATCTCGTGTGTCAGCTTGCCTGGGCCCAGATGCCTAGATACCTGGTTGACCGGTATTCTGGGCATGTCTGTGAGGGGGGACGAGCTCACCATCTCAATCAGCAGACGAAGTAAACAGTGGGTCAGTCTCATCCAAATCATCGGAGGCCTGACCAGAGCAAACGAGGCTGAGTGAGGGAGGATTTGTGCCCGGTGCCTGGGCTCCCTCTCTGTCTTCAAACTGGGACATCAGTCTTTGCCTGTTTTCAGACTTAACTGGACCTAACACCATCAGCTCTGTGTCTCCAGGCTGCCAAATGCAGAGCACAGGACTTCTCAGCCTCTGTCATCGCATGAGCCAGTTCCTCATAATAAATAAACCTCTCTCTCTCTAAATAGAGAGAGATCGATAGATAAACAGAGATATAGCTAGGTATCTCCTGTTGGTTCAGTTCCTCTGGAGACCCCTGACTAACACAGATTCTGGCACCAAGTGTGGTTCTAGAGGAACAGAATGTTAAGGATGAGTTTTCTGAATTGGTTCTGGGGTTTCTGGAATTGTCTCTCTAATCTGATTAGATTTAAAGAAGCTAATGACTCTTATGTCCTGTAGTAAGGAGAGTACTGACAGGCCCTGAAAATATGCAAAACATCTCCACTGGATGCTCCTTACCAACCACTTATCAGAAGCAAGGTGCTAAGTGACTCTGTTTATGATACTTTAGAACACTTTTGGGAAACTAACGAATATAATGAGGTTGGCTGGTTACTCCTAAAGTCACTGACAAAGCGGTGAAAGAAAAGGATGAGCTCAGGAATTTGAATTTCCAGCTCAGGCGCCCAGAAATGGCGGGAAAGCTTTATGTTTGCCCTGAAGGAGACCTTTACCTCTGACAGCCCCAGGGCTGGGGCTGCCAAAAATCAAACCAGAACCTCAAGCTGCAACTGGCTGGATCATGAGGCACGCTGACCCTGCAGCCTGCACAGTGCCTCCCTGTGGAGTGAGGGCACTGAGTGGGAAAGAACGGGGTCCTCTAAGTTGGGGTGGGGATGTGCGGGAAGATCCTGACGAAGCTGGGGACACTGAGCCCCTAAACTCTGATGAGTTTCCCTTGTCTCTTCCTTCTGGAGGAGGCCTCTCCACCTCTGTCTGAGGGATTAACCCTGCGCTGCCTAAGCAAACAGCAATGGCCCCCCCTGAGGCAGCTGCCATCCAAGACAGTGCTGATTCTGCTCAGGACCCACCTTCATCACTGCTCTTTGCTTCCAGAACTATAACCAGACTCAAGTTCCCACAGGCCCCTAGAGGGGAGGTACCAAGTGTGACCCATGAGGAGGCACACTACACTCCTGAAGAACTACTTGAGTTTTCTGATTTACACAGAAAGAAATCTGGGGAGCACGTGTGGGAATGGAGACTAAGGGTGTGGGATAATGGTCGAAGGAACATAAAGTTGGATCAGGCTGAATCCATGGATATGGGCTCACTAAGCAGAGATTCTGCACTGAGTGTTGTAGCTCGTGGAGTTAGGAAGGATTCCAACAGCTTGACTGGTGGGTTGACTAAAACATGGACCAAAAGGTGGCCCCTAGTGAGTGCATCAGAAATGCTGTACCTGCCTCGGTTTAATGTAGAGCAAGGGATGCAGAGGCCCAGGGAGATTGGGATGTTGTGGTGATTTGTCACTTAAGACCTTTGGGAGAGCCCATAAGACATACCTTCACTACTACTCTGAGAAATAAATTTGTGAGGGGAGCCCCAGCATCCTTAAAGAGCTCTACAGTTGCCCCTCTTTGTAGGCCAGACCTTACCGTGGGAACTGTGGTCAATGAATTGGGAAACCAAAATGCAATGGGAGTAAGTGGAACCCAGGGATGGCAGGGCCCAGTGGTCCCACTCAACTGCCAAGGCAAGGTGGGTGTGGTTACCGAAAGGAACAGCAAAGTCAAAGGAGGAACAGAACAGTGTGACATGAGACCTAGGGCGCTGGCTAGTCGATCACGGTGCTCCTAGAAGTGAAATACACAGGAAGCCTACTAATCCTCACTTGATGTGTATACAGAGAAGAGTGCTAGGTCACATGAACAAAAGTCCAACCTGAATCATAAAAATACAGTCATAGCCTCTTGATCCGTTTCTAGGTGTGAGCCAGTTTACAGACCCAAAACCCATCGAATGAAGGGGACATGGGGTCCCTGTAAGAAAGCACCCTGGTACACTGCCAAAAATTTATACTGTTAATCATTCTCCCAGCCTTCCCCAAAGAGACCTATGGCCTTTTATCAGCGTAACTATATAGTGAGGAAAGGAAACAATCAGACATTTCAGGGACTACTGGACACTGGCTCTAAGTGACACTAATTTCAGGAGACCCAAAGCAACACTGTGGTCCACCAGTCAGATAGGGGCTTATGGAGGTCAGGAGATCAACGGAGTTTTAGCTTGGGCCCTTCTCACAGTGAACCTAGTGGGTCCCTGAATCCATCGTATGATTAATTCCCCAGCTCCAGAACACATATCTGGAATAGGCATACTCGGTCGCTGACAGAATCCCCACACTGGTTCCCTGACTTGTGGAGTGAGGGCTGTTATGGTGGGAAAGGTCAAGCAGAAGCCACTACTACTGCTTCTACCTAGGAAAATCGCAAACCAAAAGCAATGCTGCATTCCTGGAGGGACTGCCAACATTAGTGTCACATTAAGGACATGAAGTTACCCACCACATCCCCATTTAACTCGCCTATTTGGCCTGTGCAGAAGACAGACGCATCTTGGAGAATGACAGTGGATTATGACAAGTTTAACCAAGTAAGTGTTGACTCCAGCTGCAGCTGCTGGACCAGATGAGGTTTCACCACGTGAGCAAATTCACACAGCCTCTAGTACCTGATGGGCAGCTGCCGATCTGGCAAATGTCTTCTTCTCCACCCTTCTCAATAAGGCCCACCAGAAGCAGTGTGCTTTCAGCCGGCAAGGCCAGCAATACACCTTCACTGTCCTGCCTCAGGAGCCTAGCACCTCTCCAGTTCTGTGTCATGATTTAGCTCACAGGGATCTTGATCACCTTTGCCTTCCACAAGCGATCACACCAGTCCACGACACTGATGACATTATGCTGACTGGACCCAGTGAGCCAGAAGTCACCACTACTCTAAACTTACTGGTAAGACATTTGCACGTGAGAGGCAGGAAATAGATCTCACTAAAATTTAGGGGCCTCCTAACTCAGTGAAATTTCTAGGGGTCCAGTGGTGTGGGCCCTGTAGTGATATCCCCTCCAAGGTGAAGGATGAGTTGTTGCATCTGACCCTTCCTACAACCAAAACAGAGGAATGACGCCTATTGGGCCCCTTTGCATTCTGGAGGCAACATATTCATCATCTGGGTGTGATACTCTGGCCCATTTACCTAGAGACCGAAAAAGCTGCTGGTTCTGAGTGGGGCCCAGGACGAGAGGAGGCTCCACGACAGAACCAGGCTGCCGTGCGAGCTCCTCTGTCACGCGGGCCGTGGACCCAGCAGATCCACTGGTGCCCGAAGTGTCAGGGCAGAAAGGGACGCTGTTGGGAGCCTCTGCCGGACCCCACAGGTGAATCGCAACACAGGCCCTTGGCATCCTGGAGCAAAGCCCTGCCACCCACAGATAACTACTCTCCTTTTGAGAAACGGCTCTGGCCTCCTACTGGGCCTCCTCAGAGATGGAGCGCTTAACCCTGGGCATCAAGTTACCACGTGACCTGAGCTGCCATCACAACCTGGGCATCACCTGACCCATCAAGCCGTAAAGCTGCGCGTGCACAGCAGCACTCCATCACCAAGTGGAAGTGGTGGATGCGGGCCTGGCCCAGCAGGCCCGAAGGCACAAGTCAGTCATGTGAAGAAGTGGTCCAAATGCCCCCGGTCCCCCGTCCTGCTACACCTTCTCCTCCCAGCCTGCACCGACGGCCTCACGGGCAGTCCCCATGATCAGCTGACAGAGGAGGAGCTGACCACCCGGGAGCGGACAGCTGCAGCACTACAGCCCCTGCCTGGGGCATCTCTGAAGGTCATGGTAACAGGAAACTCTCAAATTGGGCAGGACTTGAAGCAGTGCACCTGGTCGTTCACTGAGAAATAGCCAGATGTGCGATTATATACTGATTTTTGGTATCCACACAGCATTGCTTCTGATCGAGGCACCCAGTTCATAGCAAAAGAAGTGCTGCAACGGGCCCATGTTCCCAGAATTCACTGCTCTTACCATGTTCCCCATCATCCTGAAGCAGCTGGTTGACAGAATGGTGAAATGGCCTCTTGAAGACTCAGTTACAGGGCCAGCTAGGTGGCAACACCTTGCAGGCCTGCGGCAGGGTTTTCTACGAAGCTGTATGTGCTTTGAATCAGTGTCCTACGTATGGTGCTGTTTCTCCCACGGCCAGGATTCGCGGATCCAGGAATCAAGGGTGGAAATGGGAGTGGCACCACACTACTACCCCTAGTGATCCAGTAGCAAAACATTGCTTCCTGCCCCCATGCCCTGACGCTCTGCTGGCCTAGAAGTCTTAGTTCCAAAGGGAGGAATGCTTCCACCAGGAGATACAACAATGATTCCACTGAACCGGAAGTCAAGGCTGTAGCCCGGCCACCTTGGGCTCCTCATGCCTCTGAATCAACTGGCAAAGCAGGGAGTGACTGTGCTGGCTGGGGTGAGTGATCCTGACTACAGGGGAAACTGGAGTGCGACCCCACAGTGGAAGCAAGGGAGAGCATGTCTGGATTATAGGAGATCCTTTAGGGTCTCTCTTAGTATTTCCATGTCCTGAGATTATGGCCAATGGAAAACTATATCCCAATCCAGGCAGGACTATGAATGGCTCAGATCCTTCAAGAATGAAGGTTTGGGTGACCCCACCCAGTAAAGAACCATGACCAGCTGAAGTGCTTGCTGAAGGCGAAGGGAATATGGGATGGGTAGTGGAAGAAGGCAGTTATAAGTACCAGCTACGACCATGTGACCAGTTATAGACACGAGGACTGTAATTGTCATGAGCATTTCTTCCTTATTTTGTCACGAATATGTTTGCATGAGTGTGTACATACATACATATAAATATACATTCTAAGCAAATATCTTTGTTTTCTTCCTTCTCTTATTCCCTTATCAAGTAACATAAGATGTATTGACTTTATATCACAGTTCCTAAGTATTGTTAATTTTATATCATAGTATTTAAATTATAGGACACCAAAGAGGAGAGTAAACACCCCTCAAGGACTCCACCTCCTCTTCTGGGGACGGAGTGGTGAGTCTCTGGCCACACGGTGCCCAGACATTTGAACACTATTATTCAATATTATTCCCAGCGTGTGTGAGGGCGCTTCTGGACAAGATGAACACTGAACGGACAGAGGAGGAAAGCGAACTGCCCTCCCCGGCACGGGTGGGCCTCATCCAATTTGCTGAAGGCCTGAAGACAGTCAAAAGGATGAGTAAGGGAGAATTTGCTCTATTTGCCTGCCCGTCTTCGGGCTGTAACATGGCTTTTCTCCTGCCTTCACACCTGGACTCAGACTGGAACTCAGACCCCAAGCTCTGCTGCTTCTCAGGCCTTGGGACTCGGCCTGGAACTACACCACGGGCTCTCCCGGGTCTCCAGCTGCCGAATGCAGATTCTGGGACTTAGCCTCCATAATTGTGTGAGCCAATTCCTTACAATAAAGAGGATATCTCTATCTATTCTATTGGTTCAGTTCCATATATATATATACACAAACATCCTGTTGGTCTGTTTCTCCAGAGAACTGACTAACACCAGTACTCTATGGGAAGAAGGAAAGGGATGTGGGAATCCTGACATTGTTTTTCTGATCTCAGGCTTGGTGCATCACTTTTCATTTCTGCAAGGATGGAGAAGGCTGAAGCTAATCATGGCCGTTTGAGACAGCCAGTGGCTTAAGGAAACAAGACTTGGCTAAGGTCCTGTTGGGACTGGAGACCATGAGCCTATTAATTCCCCCCACCCCCCCCACCCCCAATCTTAAAGGACAGTTGTAAAAATCAAGTCAGATAATGGAGATGTCTTGTGCTGTGATTAACGTAACTGTTACTCCTTGGTGACTTCCGAGGAAGGAAGAGAAGAGGCTGGCTGCGGTTGCTGTTGTCACCATCTCATCTTCATCATCATCAGGCAAAGAGCACCTGAATAGCGGCCCTCTCCCCCAGCTTCCTCAGTCCATTCACCAGCCCAGGTTTCAGTGTAGGTTAAGAAACTAGCCTTTTGAGGCACAAACGCCTCTGGGACAGGTTAAGCCTAACTGTCATTTGCACGGTAATGTTAAGTGCCTCTATTAAATAAACACCTACCAGGAACCACCCTCACTGAAAAAGGTCTTTACGAGGAAAAGAAGGAACAGCCTAAGTCAGGCTCCTGGTCTCCGGCCCCTTGGGAGAGGACCGAAGAGACGGGGTTCTGGGACTCTTATAAAAACCAGCTCATTTCTCAGGTTCTCAGTTTTCTGTCTGTGAGAAAGGGGGTGGGACTGGACAATTTCAAAGGCGTTTTCAAAGCTGAAATCGTTATGGCATGGCTCTTCCCCTCAAACTGCGTGCTGTGGACCCGCAGGGCACCTGGCGCCCCAAAGACAGGGCAAAAGCTGACCTGCAGGCTCCCTCCTGCCAAGAGCTCGGGCGTCACCAGGGCGGCCTCCCCGCTCCTCTGCAGCCACCCCAGCCCCGTGCTCACAGCTGTCTCACACCGTCCCCACCTTTCACTGCACCTGAACCATTTAGATGGCCCGTCTCCCCCATCAGCCAGCATGTCTGGATTCCCCAGCACCCAGGCTTGGTCCTGGTGCACAGAAGACTCTCCAGAAATATTTGATGTCCAATATAAGGCTTCCTGGTGCTGTCAAGCTGAACTCAGGCCCTAGCTGCCGTGCGGGGCAGGACCAGGGGGACCCCTCCGCCCAGTGGGTTCAGAGAGAAGCGGGGCTTCACCCTCCACGATGGGGCCCTTGGCAGGTGAGAGCAAGTGGGTATGGCTGGGCCTGGCTGAGAAGTGCTGCACCAAGGTCACCGTAAACGATAAAATGATCAAAAACTGCACCTTACCTCTGATCCCAACGAAGACGGTCAGGCCAAAGCAGATGAAGAAGACAACGAACACGAGGACGAAGTGGCGCTTGGAGAGCGTGTACAGCCGCATGGGCGCCAGCCTGCGGAGCAGAAGCCCGTGGGTGAGGGGCCGGCAGGCAGAGGGCTCAGTCCCCAGACCACCACCGCACGCAGGCCACACTGGGCCACCCCTCCCCACCTGCCAGCCCTCGTTTCCGACGCGGACCTATTCTGACAAAACAGTCCCAATGGGCTCAGTGACCACGGCGGTGGGGATGACATTCTGGTATGTTCTGGGTCAAGCGCTTGGTGGAGAGGGCCCCTGCCACCCTGGTCTGCACAGGGCCAGTGAAACCTCTCCTGATGGCGGGAAGCACGTGGTGGCTTCCACGCCCCCTTAGGACACATTTCAGCACACCACATCAGTGGTGGCCGGGCCCCCTCCACACACATCCCACCTCCAGCTGCCAGAGCAGAGCCCAGGTGCATGGAGGACGCTGCCCCACTCACATGTGCACACACACAGCTTTCACTGTTAGCTGTCACCATCAGGCCCAGCCTGCGAACTCCAGGTGCCACCAGCATCACATTCTTTTATCTGTTCTTCCCGCTAGCCCACAGTTTTATTTTTCCTGTCCAGGGACCCTCACAGTCTAAGACCCCTCACTTGCATCACCCCGTCATTGTGACGCCCAGCCCAGAGTCAGGTTTTGATGCAACGAAGCAAGCTGCCCGCGGTTTCCTGTGACTCACACCGATCTGAAAACCCATTCAAGGATCCATCCTCCCCTCCCCCATCAGGGCCCCTCCTGGGCATCCCTACTCTCTCCTCTGGTCAGAACAAAACAGCAGCGGGCTCGAGATCACTTCTCTTTCACAACTCCCCACCTCAGAGGCCAGCAAACAAAAGACAGATCTACAAAGGACCAGATGATACGTGTTTGAGGCCCTGCGGGCCACACAGTCTGTCACACATCCTCGACGCTGCTCTGTCAGCAGCCCAAGACACATCATAAACCTTCAACCCTCCTACAGAGAGGGGGCTGGCCAGGTTAGCCCGCGGTGGCTGACCCCTACCCTACAACCTGAAGAAAGACCCAGAAATCCAGAGATGAGAGCGAGCGGGGGTTTTGGTTTGCTTTGCTTTCCACGTTCTTTTTATTCTCCTCACATTTCCTGGTCTGGCAGCTGAGATAGCAGGAAGGAATTTCTCATGCCTCACGAACAGGAGGCAACACACACTCACTCACACACTCACACACACACACACACACACACACACCCCAGGGGGAGAAACAGGCTCCGAGCCAGAAACAGAGGGAAAGGTTATTTGCTCTGTGGTATGAAGCTCACACGGGATGTGTGCACACACAAGCTCTCCCTTACACGGCGGAAGATTCCAGCTCCTGAGCAGGAAAGCAGTTGGCGCTATCGCACACAGGGCAAGGGTGGGGCCCCCCGGCCGCCGTGGCCCTGACGTGGCTTTGCTGATACCCAGCTATCTCTCACCAGCAGGACCTGGCAGGCCCTCGGTGGGTGAACCTCCAGTCCCGTGCTCCCTGAAGGACAGGCCAGCGAGGAGAGGAAGGAACGAGCACCTCCATCGTCTCCTCTGGGACTCGGGTCCAGCCGCTGAACCACGGACCCTGCCGTGCGTGAGAAGCGAGAGCTGGTGGATCAAGCGGCCTGATCCCAACTCAGGTTTTAGACCCGAAAGATTGTATTAGAGGCCTGAGAGCCTTAAAATATTAGAGCCAGAAACTACCTCACGGAGGAAGCCCTACTCCTTCGATCTGCACAACGGGAATCTGAGGTTCAGAGATGGCAGGACGCTTGCCTGAGACGTCCTAGCTCTGCCCCTTGGTGGCAGCTGCCCCTCCCCAGGAAGGACACTCTGGGAAGCAGGAAGGAGCTGAGGGACCCACCTCCAGGACTCCCTCCTGGGGGAAGCCCTGTGGAAGGCAGGGCTGGCACAAGACAAGGCCTCCTTGGTCACTCCTCTGTGATCCCCAGGTGTGGAGGCTGTTATGTGGCTGTTTTGCACGCCCTGTTTCATACACTCTGCAGAAGGGAAGATTTCTACACAGCTGCACAGGGACCTGTCACCCTGAAAAAACATTACACAAGCCAAACGCCTCGATGCTGGGGAACGCAAGTAAAGTCTGCAGTTAAGAGTACTGCACCAACGCTGCCTCTCAGCTCCGATGAACGGGCTGTGGCTCCAAGAGGCGAACACGAGGGGAAGCTGGGCAAGGCTGCGCAGAAACACTGCACCATCTTTGCCACTCTTCTGTGAATCTGAAGTTGCTTAAAAACATTGCTCAAAGTCATCCACGGCGCCCCATTCTGCTGCCACCCGCCCCAGGAGCGGGCCTGGTTTGGAGGGCCTGGGGCACCAAGGGCTCCCCAGCAGACGCAGGAGCACAGAAGTGCTTCTTGGAAGCAAGAAAACCAGAATAAGAATAAGAATACTTAAAATTTTGATTTTTAAAACATATTACTGGCAAAACACATTATCAATGGTTTATTATAAAGCACAGTTATTTGGCAGGCGAGCAGGAACACTGAAAAAGAGACTTAAGAAAGGGAACGACGGCAGAAGATCAAATTTCTGCAGCATCCAACCCGCCCAGGGCAGCATCCAATTCTCCTCGGAGGGCGTGATAACATCCATTGTTTCCCCTTCCTTAACACGCCCACCTAAATCCAATTTATTAGAAGATTTCCTATTTCAACGATCAAGCCTCACTCACCCCAATGGGAAAAAGACACAGAGAAAGGAAACTCAGTCCCCTGCTTGAGAAAAGGCCACCCTTGCGGACCTGGGCCTGCAGGAACAGGGTGGACAAGGAGCCCCCTTCCGCTCTGTCTCGAGGCCCCTGGCAGACGGTAACCTCTCTGAGCATCCTCGCTCTGGGAGGTCTGGTCCGCAGACCCTCTCCAGCCACAGGGTGTCATGGGTGGTGGGACAGCACAGAGACGTGATGCCGCCCTCCTCTCCACGGTTCGTCCTGCTCTCAGTGTCTAAGAGCTCTGAAACAGTTCACCACCAAACTAGAGACTTCTGAAACCTCAGGAACATCACCCTATTCCAGACAAATCGCACGTCTACACTGTTGATCAAAACAACAAAACTTTGACATGGAAGAGGCAGCAGCCAGGAGTCCGGGCCACTGCGTGAGGTGAGCTCGGGACTTCACACCTCACACTCCCAGCCGCCTCCCAGCCCGCTTCCTGCCCTGAACCCGGCGCCCGGTGACTTCTCTGCCTACTTCCCATTTCACCTCCTGGCTGAAATGCCAGCGTGTTTCTAACAATTCAGTGAACCTACACTAACCAAAGCCCGGGCAAGTCTTGGTGAGCAGAAAGCCTTGGTCACCAACAGGAGGAATAGTTGTGTAAACGCTCAGAGGCAAGACTGTGAAGTAGAAAATATACACAGCCAGCCACTGAGAGGTCTCGGACCCCGAGGCCTTAACCCATCCTCCATCTCCCCCTCTACTGTCACCCGTCCTCCTCCGGCAGCTCTCCAGCCAGATTCAAGACCCCACACTGTACAGGCTTTCCAATACTGGGGACCTCCTGCTTCCTCTTCACCAGTCCTTCCTGCCTCCAGGAACCATCCCCAACTTCTTGCCCGCCCCTGACTCCCTCCAAAACAGGGTCTCCCGAGACATTTTCACTTAGAATGTCTTTCACATCACGTTACAGTCGATAGGTTTAAAATTGAACCCATTAAAAAATAAAATAACGTAAATGAAAGACTGCTTCCCACTGCCCCCTTCCTGCCTCTACCCTTTCTCCAGCCCCGATCCTGAAGTCTTGGAGTCACTGATGAATGGTGTCATCATTGATGAATGATGCCCGTCCATGAAGTCATCACTGATGAATGACGCCCATCTCTCATGCATCCCACACATCCCGCCAGCCAGGAAGAGGTGATGCCCTGCGTCCTAACTTCTCTTCATCTCAGAACGCCAGTCCCGCGGTCCAAGCCCTCAGTAACTCCCACCACAAGTAGGCAGCAGCCTTCCAGACGCATCTTCCTCTGGGGGTGGTACAGAACTTTTAACATGCTACCCCTGCACAGAAAGCCCATGTGGCTCCCCAGAGCCACTTGATCAAATTCAAACTCCTCCTTTACAGCTTTCAAGGTCCCCCCAAATCCAACCCTGTACATATCCTACATGAGTTACTGCCTCCCTTAGTCATCACAACTACCTTCTGAGGTAGGTACCACTAGTGCCCCCATCTCACAGACGAGAAAGCTCAGGCTTTGAAAAGTAGATAACTTGCCCCAGATCACAAAGGTACTAAGTGGCAGACGCAGCATTCAAACCCAAGCATCAGACTCTAGTGCTTAAATTCTGTAACGCTTCCCAACACAGTCAAGCCAGACCCCACACCAGCCCATTCCCGCACTGCTCTCCTGATATGAAATGCTCTCTCTTCTCCCCACCAAACCATCTAAATCTGATCCAGCACTCAGGGTCACCTGTACGTCCCACCCCCTCCATGAAGCTTTCCCTCACTTCTCCATCACGCCGCCCATGTTTTTAAACCACGACAATGGATGTGGTCTGCACTACACAGCTGAGTGCCCAAAGACAAGGTACCGATCTATCTGCATGGACACCAGGCTCGGCACATGGGAGGCATTCAGAAAACACCTACTCAGCTCGACTTTCATCAGTTATCTCAAAAGTGTTCATGTGGTTCCCTCAAGCTGGTGGTGAGATGGTAGGGGGCAGGAAAGGGCTCCCCGTTGCTCCATACACCCTGGCCAAGTCAAGCACAGCAGCTGATGAAATCTCTCTGAATAACCAGGGCAAGATGTCTTCCTACAACATCTTGCCAGTTCACAATGAGTGTCTCTCCTTTTTTCTTTTCTTGATGGGACCCATATACCAGCCTTCTCTCCAGGTCCATATATCTTTTCACATTCAGGCATCTAATACACACTCTAAAATTCTGGCCCAGTTGGAGCCCCCAGGTCCTCGGAAGACCTTTCAAATGCAATGGAACAGACTGTTCCCTTAGCATCACCTTGGACTCTCCAGGTCCCTTCTAAATTAATCTCTATTTCATGGGTGATTTAAAATATCACGGAAATAATTCCTAGAGAAACTAAAAACACCTTAATGGAAAGCCAACCCAAAAAATTGCAGCCATAATCCAAATCACTATAAACCCTGCCTTCCCTTCATTATGCATATTCATAACCATTTCCCAACCTTCTGGGTTCTCAGGCCGACAACCGGGGAGTCACCTTTGACATCTGTCTTCTCCTCACTCCCCACATAGGATCCATCAACAAGGCCTCCAAAATATATGGAGACTAGAGCCAGCCCTCGTGGTCTCGTGGTTAAGATATGGCACTCTCACCACCACGGCCCCGGTGCATTTCCCGGTGGTGGAACCACACCACGTGTCTATCAGTTGTCATACTGTGGCAGTGGCTCACATAGAGAACTTAACTAATAGCCAGGATACACAACCACACACTGAAGCTTTAAAAAGAAATATATATATACATGGAGACTCAACCCTTCTCACTTCTCCGATGGAGCCTCTGCCCTCTTTCCCTGGACTGCAGTAGCCTCCCTACTCCAGCTTCCACCCTCAGCATCCCACGCTCTGCTCTCCCTCTAGCCACTCCCATGAAAGCCAGTGCATTCGTTCTCAGTTCAAAACTCTCCAGTGACTTCCCTGTCACTCAGAGTGACAGCCAAACACTTCACAACCAGCTGTCACTGGCATGCCTGTCACACGTGGATGGGTGTTTGCTTGTTTGTTTTGACACAACTGTTCCACTATCACCCCCACTTCACTCCAAAGAAGGCACAGGAGCCACGGGAGACAAAGGGATTTTCTTGGGGGCGGGACAGAAGCACACCTGCTGTCTGTCAGGGCCATTCCTGCCGCCCTCCCACCCTGATCCCCTGCCCACCGGACCAGGCTCCTGTAACAGAGGCTGAAAATGCCAGACCCTCGCCCTCCCAGCCTTCCTCCCAACTAGGGTGCAGAACCTGAGGGAACTCAGCCAGGCGCTGCTAGAAAAGGATTTCCTGCCTAACGAAGAGATGGATGAGAAGAAAACCCTCTCTGACCTCAGTGGACATAACTGCCCGAGTGACTGAAGCCACACCACACCTAAGAGGGTGGACACCGCCAATAGCCCAGGACAGAGAGCCGAGAGACGGAAACCACCTAGGTCACAGGCACCCAGAGCCGTCGAATAACCCTGGACATGCCGACCTGGTCTTCTGGACACTCTTGTGCTTTAAGTCCTTTCTCATGAGATACTCTATTAGCATCAAATGCTTCCCATCAATACACATACCCCCAAAACAGACCAAGATTAAAAATGAAACTCAAGATAGCCAGTCACGCAGGCATGGAAGCCTCCTAGCTCAGCCACCTGCACCTGTCCTTTCAGAACGTGAGAGTCACCAAGCAGCCCTGTCACTGGGCGCTGCCCTGCCTACTCCCCCTGAGTCACTGCATCCTTGCCCTCCCGTAGTCCTCAGCTGTGGGCCTGCCTCCCATGAAGCCACCCAACCACTCTGAGGAAGCAATGTCTCCTCGACTGCAGGTCAGGAGGCACACGCCCGTTTCCAGATCTCATCGCGGGTGACGACTGTTCACATATTTCCACGCTCCCCTCTGTGCCTTACGACGGCAGGTGCACAACAACTACTGCCTCCTTCCATTCCTGCGCCCACTTCCCTGGTCTGACTCTGCTTTCCTCCATGTTCTCGTATCTTCCTGCTATGATCAATTCTCGACCACTGAACTGCACATTTAACCTTTTTCTCCCACCGTTGCCCTTTAACGTTTTCTGTGGCTCTGGCCTTTGTCCTCTCAGCAAGTGCCTTCTGTGGGCACAGTCCAGGCCACATACCTCAGCGGGATGCCCTTCCTCTCCAGGGCCACTGGAGCCAACACCACTTTTCCCGCTAAGCACTTCTCCCTCCACGCAGGCCTCACAAGAGTTCCTCACACAGCCCTGGAAGGAGAAGCGGGGAGGCCGCCCTCCCTGTGCCTGACTCCTCATGGGCCTGAAGCAGAAGGACCAGGAAATGGACAAATGTGAGCAGGCAAGGAAGGCGAGAAAACACCTCGGGGCGCTGTCTTCAAGCAATGGGGCAGAGATGGAAGAAAACCCAGCACCAACAGCCTGTGCCCCTCCCAGGACCCCAGGGATACCCACACTCGCGGTGGAGCAGGAGACAACGGTGTCCAGGAGACCGACGGGTTTCTATTGACACGTACTTGTCTCGTGTCATGGAGTCACAAATACAGTACGTGGACAAGACAGAAAATATTCCAGAATTACAAATTTTGCTCCTTGTTTGACTCATACCTGGATTTCCCACTTCCGAATGAAAAAATGAGAATCTGGGCAGTGGAAAGGGACCTTCAATCTCTCGGTCCATTCTCACATTTTCGCTGAGACTTTCTTTTTCTCATAAGCTGTATAAAAATCATCTCTTCTCCCGTGGCCAGGGCACCGGCCTGGTGCCTGTCGGGCAGGTTCAGATCCCGGCTCCCCCACTTCCTGGGCAGACGACGGCAGGCAAGCCAAGGACCACGCAGGGTCTGTCTCCTCATCTGGGAGTCAGACACAGCACAACACCCACAGGACTGCGGACGGGCATCAGCGAATAAGGACGTGCTCAGAACAGTGTGAATAGGCAGGACAAGCTCAACCAAGGTATTTCTCAGGAGTAATAGCTGTGTTTTTCTCTCCCTCTACTTTTTCTTTCTTTTTTTTTTTTAAGGAAGATTAGCCCTAAGCTAACATCTGCTGCCAATCCTCCTCTTTTTGCTGAGGAAGACTGGCCCTGAGCTAACATCTGTGCCCATCTTCCTCTGCTTTATATGTGGGACGCCTGCCACAGCATGGCTTGACAAGCGGTGTGTAGGTCCACACCCAGGATCCGAACCAGTGAACCCTGGGCCACCGAAGCAGAACGTGCAAACTAAACTGCTGTGCCACCGGGCTGGCCCGTACTTTTTCTTTTTAAAAGAATCTCAGTTTTCATCCACCAATATCTCTGAAGACCCACTGTGCAATCTCCCACTCCAGCTCAGAACCCAACCAACAGCAGGGCAGGAGGACGTGGCGTTCCCTAAGCACCTGCTTGGTACAGGCCAGGAGGCTCCCCAGGAGCCTGGGGCGATCAGCCCATTTCACACAGGGGAAAACAGAGGCTGGGGCAGGACACACTCTGAGGTCCTGGTCAGCAGGAGGTGGAGGTGGGACCTGTACCCACAAGGTCAGGGGGGAAAAGAGGCCCATCACACTCACTCTTTAACCCCTCACCAAAATCTTTCCTTTTTAAATAACCTACCATTTAGTGGGTTTTGAGAAGACACTCTGAGGGGAAGAACAGAAGAACTCTGACATTTCAATCAGCCGACTTAAATACATTACAAATAATTTATCTTCAGCACTTCAAAAAAGCCACTGTGTAGGGGCCGGCTCGGTGAAGCAGCAGTTTAGTTCTCATGTTCCGCTTCCTCGGCCTGAGGTTCATCTGTTCGGATCCCTGGTGTGGACATGGCACCGCCCATCAAGCCATGCTGTGGCAGGCGTCCCACATATACGTAGAGGAAGATGGGCACAGATGTTAACTCAGGGCCAATCTCCCTTAAAAAAAAAAAAAGAAAAAAAGGCCACTGCGCAAGCACTCAAAGCCCAACAAGCTCCTAACGCATTTTAATGAACAATGTTCTAAGCTCCTCAAAGAACCATGAATTCACCTGGATGCCCGCCAGGCCGCAAGCCCAGTGACTCACACCCAGGACCGTGTTGGCTGGGTCATCGAACACCCTTCCCAGGGCAAACAGAACAGGGAAGCAGGCCACACACTGGTCAGCTCAGGCAGCACCCCCACCCAGCTCCAGGCTGTGTAGCCCAGTGGTTACGAACTGGGACTCTGGAGGCTGGTTGTCTGGGCTGGAAGGCCCCACCACCCCTGACCAGCAGGCTGACCCGGGGCAAGACACTTTACTTCTTGGGACCCTGGTTCCTGTAAAATTCAGGAAACTGAGGGACCCCACCACCTAGGGTTGCTGGGAGTGAAGGGAGTTGTGACACGAAAGCCCGTGCTAAGCGCCCATCATCGCCAGCTGCTACTGAGAGGCAGCAGAGTACCCAGTAGTGCCCCCTTACCCAAGGTTTCACTTTCCACGCTTCCAGTTACCCATGGTCAACCGTGGTCCGAAAATATTACATGGAAAATTCCAGAAATAACCCATAAGTTTTAAACTGCATGCTGTTCTGAGCAGCGTCACGAAATCTCGCACCGTCCTGCTCCAGCCCTTTGTCCAGAGGATCCACGCTGGACACCTACCAGCCCGTCGGTTACTCAGCAGCCATCCCAGTTATCAGATCAAGTGTCGCCGTGTCACAGGGCTTGTGCTCACGTAACCCTTACTTTACTTAATAAAGGCACCAAAGCCAACTTTATTATTAGTTACTGTTGTTAATCTCTGACTGTGCCTGATCTACAAATTAAACTTTATCTTGGGTATCTACGTACAGGAAAAAACATAGCATACATAGGGCTCAGTACTGTCTGTGATTTCAGGCATCCCCTGGGGGTCTTGGAACGCATTCCCCCCGGAGAAGGGGGGACTACTGTACATCAGGAGTGTGGGCTCCGGAGCCGACTACCTGGGCTTCAGTCTCAGCTCTGCGACTTAGAAGCTGTGACCTTGGGAAACTCACTTGACTTCTCCGCACCTCAGTTCCCTCATCTGTGAAATGGGAACGATAAAAGAAACTTCCCTATGGGGAGGGCGGCTGTGAGGATTACATGAAATGATGCATATCAAGCACTTACAACAGTACCTGGTACATAGATCATTTTGGTTCAGGAAAAAAAAAATTCTAAGAGACACAATCCTAAATGACTCTGGTTGCAGGAATAGGTACTGACCCGGGCCTGGTCTCCCCTCAAGGACCAGGACGCAGACACCATAGCAGGGCTCCACTATGTTAATTTGTCGGTGCCACCCCTTCACTGCTGGCAGAAGAGGAGTCGAACTAATACACTTCCACACTTGCATGCTCCTGGAGGAAACTGACACGTAAAATACACTCTTTAAAAGATGGGTGAACCAGCAAGACACACACAAAATGCCAACCTGATTTAAGTTTGCAGAGCAATGCTACAGTGACAGCAAAGCAACAAAGGCACCTGGGCACCCTCAACCAGGGGTAGCCCTCAGCTCAAACAGGAAGTCCCATTAGCGACTGAGACCCGCCCAGCACCGTCCTCTCCTCCCGAACTCCTGGCTTCTCTCCCTTCCCCAGCATTACCAGAAAACGAATAGAGTCAGCAGGAAACTGACGCATAAAGCTTTAAGAACTGAGAACTCCATACTCTGACAGGTTTTGATGGCAATTTTTAAATGGCCCTTTTAAAAAGAGGAGGCTGGGCCTCATGTGAGCAGTGAGGTCACAAGGCCAGGATCTGCAGGGCGACAGAGCCCACACTGACCCCCACCCCTAACCAGTGCCACCGCTCCCCCAGACCCCTCTCTTCTCTTCCAGTCTTCCCCACCCCACTCTTTCCCTGGCGTCTCTCCCTGCTCCTATCACTTCTTACCTTTCCCACCGTGAGACCCTCTCTCACACCTGCCAACAAGAGCACTTTGACCAGGCACCTAAATCTTGTACACACTTTAGATAGTCAGGCTTGTTTTCTTGTAGGATTTTTATACGCTGCCAAAGACTTTTTCCGATTTCTAGGTCCGTGCCATTCCGAATGCTGGACGATGGGGGGGCTGACCTCCAGGTCACCACAACCCACCACCCCAGCCCCTTGCTCAGCAGAGCCTGCAGCCCCGCTTCCGGGAGACTGTCCGTGCTGCCTACATACAGTTCCGCAGCGGCAGAAACTCGAATGCTCCACTAAAACCCTTCATTCGCACCGTGGTTTTGCAAATCCTCCTTTAGTTAATAGCTCCTGCGTGGTCTAGTTCCCCGTCGTGTAACAGACAGCACAGGACTCCCGCAGGAGACCCGACTGAAGTCCGGGCTCACGCCCACACCAACTTCAAACTCTGCCTCTCTAGTCTGAGTCAAACGGACAACACGGGGAAACTCCTAAAACATGCTGGCTGTCACTCTGCTACGGGGTCACAACTTGGCACAACTCCAAAAGGCACCTTCGCAAAGTATTCCAAAGGTGCTATTCACACACACCACAAAGGAATCGTGTCATTTGATGGGTAAGAGGCGACTGCTCACCCATCTCTGCCTGGGGTTTAATCAAAAGAAAGACCTTTAAAACATCGATCTCGGACTGACATTTTACGCTAGTCTGGTTTTCTATGCTGTACTAAAGTGATTAACCAAAGCCAGAACCTCCCGAGGAAGAAGGAGGAAAAAACTCTCCTTACATCATTCGTGTTTGCTTTCAGGCACCACCTCCGGACCTTACTTCCCTCTGTCCTCAGGGAAATCAGCAGAGGTCCACTGCAAACCTTTTCTGCCTCTAAAACCCCAAAGACACAGAGACACTCACACGGTACCGTCGTAAGGCTGCCTGCAATTGTGGGAACCTGCCCTCCAAACCTGTCACAGCCGCTGCTCCACGCAGCAGAGACGCCAGGCACTCCTCCGGGACTGCAACCCAAGAGCTAAACTTCTTTCTAATTCTCTCTCCTTCTTTTCCGGATGGCCCCTGGAGGACACCCAGGTGACACTCTTGCGTCAAAAGCAAGCTTTAGGGACAGCGTCTATGGGGCCCTGGACAGGTTTTTCCTCATTAAAACCCCTGAACTTCACAGAGGGAGAAGGGCCCAAAGTCAGCAGATTGTAACTCATAAACTGGGCCTCCCAGAGATCTGAAGAGGCTGTGGCTGCCTCCCAACGTGCCAACATCATCAAAAAGCCCTAGGAAAGCATCTCACTTTCCCCGGAGCTGGGCCCCCTCGCAAAACGCAGAGCGGGGCGCTCTGGGCGCTTTGATGAATAGGGCCACCGCCCGGGGCAGGGGCCACCGCCTTTCCAGGGGAGGCTGGGCCGCCAGAAGGAAGGCGGCGAGGAGGCTCCGGAAAGGACAGGCCATCCCAATGAGGCTGCCCTGGGGAGGGACGGGGGTCACTCGGTTCCCCTAAGCAGCAGGGCCAGAGCCGGCCTCGAAGGGCCCTCCCCGGGCGCGCTCTGGCCGAGGCCGGTCCCGGAACCCCGACCCCGTCTCCACTGCTCCCTCCAGCCGGTGGCTCGGAGCCCTGCGCCAGGAGCCCCCACGAAGCCCCGGCGGCGCTCCTCCCGCGGCCCCCGAGCTCCACGTGGCCGGCCCCCGCTGGGGGCTCCCGACTCCGGCCGCGCGCCCGGGGACCCCCGCCCCGCCCGCCGGGCCAGCACTCACGGTTCCATCGCTGCGCCCGGCCCTCGGCCCGGCCTGCGCCCCGAGCCCGCCCGGTGCCGCACAGCAGCCGCCGCAGCCGCAGCCGCAGCCGGAGCCGCAGCCGGAGCCGCTGCCGGAGCCGGAGCCGCAGCCGGAGCCGCTGGCCTCGTCCGAGCAAGCGCGGCCGCGTCACGTGCGCGGAAGCGGCCCGAGGGGCCCCGGCCGGGGGGCGCGCGACGGGGGAAGCCGGGCCGCGGCCACAGGAGGGGCCGGGGTGGAGCGCACGGGCGAGGCGGTGGCGCACGGCAGGGGTGAAGCGAGGACAGGCGGCCGGGGGGAAGGGGGTCAGGTGGCCAGGGGAGGGGCCGGAGTGTGGGCGCATGGGCGACGGGGGTGGCGCGCGGACAGTGGACGGGGCGCATGGCCCGAGTTGGGGGTACTGTCGGCCCGGGTGAAAGTGGGGCGCGCCCAGGGGAGGTGGGAGGTGCGTGGCCGGGGAAGGCGGTGCAAGAGCGAAGTGAGGGGACCCCCCCCCACGACAGGCCGGGGATGGGGACGACCAGCCGGGGGCGGGGCGTGGGGTACGGGCAATCTGGGAGCAGGAGACAGCGCACAGCCAGGCCCCGTGGAAGGAGGCGCAGCAGCGCATCTACCTCCCCTGCACCCCGCGAGCACAGAGGCCGGCCCTGAACTTGGGGCTTAGTCAAGGGTTCACAATAGAGTGGATGAATGAATGAATGAATGAATGACTAGACTCTTTACCCCTTGTCCCTAGCTGAGGAGACAGCACATTAATTCATTCACCCCCCTGCTTCCAGGGTGTCTTAACCAGGGCATAAGAATGGACTGTGGGAGTCCATGAATGCCCTGCAGTTGTCTGAAAGACACTCTGGGTGTCTGCATTTTTCTGGGAGGAGGATCTACAACCTTCCATATTCCCAAAGAGGTTTGTGACCTCAAAGAGGTTAAAAGCCGCGGCAAACCTCTGACACGCCTGAGTGATGACAGGAGAGCTTTCCTGGCTTTTTCTGGTAGCTTCTCCCCCAAACCTTTTCTAAACTCCAGCTACCATGCTGTGCAGATTCTCCATCCTTGGTACAAGCACTGTCCCTCAGGGAGGATGCTGGTATAGATCCCACATCCAGCATCCCACAGAGCTGAAGATGTAACTGATGGTGCGTCCTGGGTCTGCCAAGGTGCTGCAACAGGAGCAAATGTCAGGGGCCCATGGCTGTTGAAATTGTTTCCAGACAGCGTGAAGGGATCAGCTGACCAAAAGCGCTTTCTTGATTTAGGACCTTGGCTCACAGTTCTACATTTCTGTAATCAAGAACAGATGAGAGCCACGGTTTGGATATCTCCGAGATTCTCTTTGGAGCATTGGTCAAAAGGTCCCCTGTCCCCACGCTGCTGTGGGTTTAAAGTCAATATGAATGAGGAAAATAAAAGACTCAAGCTTCCTTCCTAGTGTATCCTCATTCGTCACTAAGCTGTCAATAAGCTTGGTATTGGGGGGAAGATACTAACATGAATAAGATACAGTTTCCGCCCTCAGCAAACTTACAAAATATGTTACCAAAACCAAATGTGACCAGCACAGACTGCTACACTGGCACTGAGGAAGGGCGCCTAACTCACCTGGGGAAGGGTTGGGGGGAGTAGGAGAGAGAATGCCGTGATGTTTGGACTGATCTCCAGGGGGAGCGGGAGGTTGGGAAGTGGGAAGGAAGCAAGGATGCCAAGCAAAGCAACAGCCTGAATACCAAATAATTACAACAAGAAATTCCATTAGCACTCTGCATCCTAAACCGCAGCTCTTAAAGGAATGATAACAAAAGATTATTTCTTGAATTCTTTCCGTAGACACTTGGAGGCAAAGGGCTCTTCATGACCACAAGAACAAGAAACATAAGCCCCAGTGCCTGCGGGCACAGGTAGGTGACAGGGACGTAGGTCAGGTGGATACTGTGGACTAGACAGTGTGCATCGTCTAAATGGGCAGCTGCCACTCAACGCTTTGAAAGAGTCTGACGTCAAATATGATTTTTTATGGGATACATTCTGATTCTGAAATGCTGGAAACTAACTCGAAAAATATTTTAAACTCCAAGAGGACTAAACAAAACACATTTGCCAGCTACATTTGCCCCAAGGCAGCCAGTTTTTACCTCCGATCTGAAGTGGGCTTACCTGGTGCAGAAATGCCTGCTCCGAGGAGGTGCCAGCTGCCTGGCCTCTCCTGAGACGCCCCCACGGAGCCCTAGCTGTTATCCTATGACTCCAGGTTTTAAAAAGAGTTCACATCTTTGAGGCCCAAACTGCCTCCTGGTAATTTCTCCCTTGGGCTGCTGTCCAGTGTCTCTTAGATCACTTTTTCTCACTTATTTGTTCTTCCAACGTTAACTGAGTGTTCGGTGCACACTAGGCGCTCTTCTCAACTGTGGAAACATGACGTGAATACGCGGACAAGTCCCTGTCCTCCTGGGACCGACCTTCCAGTGAGGGACACCGCCAGCAAACAAATACTAACCGAATAACGGCATAGTTACAACGGTGATGGAAAAGGACATGGAAGGTGCTGTGACCGTGTATGTGACGAAGGGAGAGGGACCCCACATATTCTGGGGCTCTGAGAAGGCTTGTCTGGTCCGTCAGCCATCCCTCATGTGAGACTCCTCCAGTCCCCCTCCCGGCTCCCCTCCTCAGAGCATGCTCCTGTTTGGCAAGCTTTGTCTTTCAGAATGGAACACATTTCAGGTGAGGGCTGCACCAGCCTGAGAATGAGTTCATATTTTGGCAGCATCGGCCCATTTGGCCCAGTATTCCACTC
The DNA here is from genome assembly GCF_041296235.1 of Equus asinus. Lineage (NCBI taxonomy): Eukaryota > Metazoa > Chordata > Mammalia > Perissodactyla > Equidae > Equus > Equus asinus. The sequence continues at coordinate 31,114,979 of NC_091790.1, forward strand.
TCATGACACTTACTCGGCTCTGGGCTCAGGGTCATGCCGTCCAGTGAGAATAACTAGCATTTACTGAGCATCTGCAAAGTCTAAGGCCCGAGCCAAGGAACTCTCTTAACAACTTGATGACTCATCAATGGTCGAAATCCTCATTTTACAGACAGGAAACTGAGGCCTAAAGAGGTTGAGTGATTTTCTCAGGGACGACTGGTAAGAACTCATGACGACCTAACCCAAGCCCGTGCTCTTCCATTTGATGTCCCAAGCATTGTGGAATGTGACAGGGACATGGTGACCAGCAGAGGCCGGGTGCAAATGGGCCGCCAGCTGTAGTCTCTCTAACCTCAGAGGCACTCAGCCCACATTTATCAACTTTGTTCTTATTAAAAATCCTTCTAAAATCCAGATATACTATGTCCACAGCATTCCCCAGTAATCCCACTGGATTGGAAATTTGATGTGTGTGTGAGTGTGTACATATTTGCAACCAACCTTGTTTCAAAAAGGATCATGATGTCAGAAATAAGATTGGTCTGACACCACCTATTCTTAGAAGAACTCCTATTCATGCCTAACAGTCATTTCATTTTCTAAGGGCCAACAAACTATCCTTTTAAACAACTTCCTTCTAGAACAGGACCAACGTCAAGTCCCCCAGTCTGTAGTTTGCTGACTCCCACTCACCACTATGTTTCACAGTTGACAGCGACAACTCAAGAGGCTCGCCTGCAAGTGTCTTGATACCCTAGGAAGTCAACAGTCTGTTCCAAGGGACTCAAACTCCCTTCCTAATTTAATGACTGACATTATCTTGCATTTTGTAGTTATACTCTTGTGATCTCCTCCCCTTTAACCTTAGTTAGTTTCTTACTCCCAATACAGCCACACTGGAGGTGAGGGCCTCGACTTATGAATTTGGGGAGGACACAAACTTTCTGTCCATAACACCTCTAAATAGAAGATTTCTTTAAAAGGAAAATTGACTTATATATTCAATGCAGAGAATAGAGGAATTCAGTACTAACAACTCTAATTGCCTGTTCTTCGTTCCAAGGCAGGAAAATCTCAGTCTGGACTTCCCCGTAAGCCTGACTGCAGTTGATGACAGTTGACATTAGTGACATCCCTTGGCCTGGGTTTTCACAGCTCCTGGACACCCATCTTCAGCTGGCTCCTCCGCTCTCCAATAAGCAGAGCATGAACTAAGGTACTCCCATCTGTGGCTCAGTTCTCTCACCGTCTGCCTTCCCCGTCCCATCATTTGAAGGAAGGCTCACTTGCCTCTGGCCTTCCTTCCTTCAACAAGCCTTCTGGCCCACTTGCTGCATCAAACATGGGAGCTTACTTCTCACTGTCTTCTTTCCTTCTAAGAACAGACCATTAGAAGCAAGGGTCTCTTATTGATTCAAATGCTTCATCTTGCTTATCAAGTTTAGCAATACCAGGAAACTCAGCTCAGTAGTTATTGACAATAGGAGGCTGTTGTTTTTGCTTTCTTATCATTGTGCTTGTTCCCATTATTTATTGTGGAATAAGAAACTACCCTAACATATAGTAGCTGTTTTAGTTATCTATTACTAGATAACAATTTACCCCAGAATTTTGTGACTTGAAACAACAGTATTTATTATCTTGCAGTTTTTGTGGGTCGGGAATCCAAGCACAGTTAACTGGCTCCTTTGGCTCAGAGTGTCTCATAGGCTGCAGTCAAGGTGTCAGCTGGGGCTGAAGTTATCTCAAGGCTCGACTGGGCAAGGATCTGCCTCCAAGCTCACGCACTTGGCTGTTGGCAGGATCCAGTTCCTCATGGGCTGTTGGCCAGAGGCTACTCTCAGTTCCTTGCCACATGGGGCTCTCCATAGGACAGCTTACAACATGGTAGCTTTGCTTTATCTGGTGAGCAAGTGAGAAGAACCAGAGAGCATGAGAGCAAGATGAAAGTCACGATCTATTATAATTCAAGGTCACAAGCAACATCCCCTCACTTTTGCTCTATTCTGTTCTTTAGAAGCAAGCCACCAGTCCATCCAACACTGACAGGGTGGAGATCATGCAAGAGTGTGAATACCAGGAGGTGGGGATTGTTGGGAGCCATTTTAGATGGTACCTACTACAATGGCTTGAAACAACAGTTTATCATCTCTCCTGGTTCTGGTGTTGACTGAGCTCAGTTGGGCACTTCTTGCTGGGGGTCTCCTTTGTGAATGCAGTGAGATGACCTCTGGGGCTTCAGTCATCTGAAGGCTTGACTGCTGGACATCCGAAACAGCATCTTCACTCGCATGTCTGGTGCCTGAGCTGGGACGGCTAGAAAGCTGGGGGCTGGCCAGGCAGTCTTCTCTATGTGGCTTCTCCACATGGCTAGCTTGGGCTTCCTCATAGGTCTCAGGGAAGTCAGACTTCAAACGTGGTAGCTGGTTTCTCCTAAAATGCTGCTCTAAGACACCAAAGCAGAAGCTGCAGGGCTTCTTATGACCTCGCTCAGGGGTCATTTACCATCACTACCACCACGTTCCGTTGGCAAACAAAGAGCTGGAGCCAGCCCAGATCCATGGGCAACGGACAAGAAAAGAGCTTGAATCCTGGGAGGAATGGTTCTTTGGGTACCATCTTTGGAGACTAGCTGCCATGGGCTTGCAACATAATATTTGCTTCCTCTCCTTTCTTCATCTCCAAGGGTAAGATAACTATTCACAGAACTTTCAGAATCACTGTTAAGTTTACTACCATGGTAAGGAGTTTACGTATATTATCTCATTCTAGCCTCTTAGCACCATTAAAACAAATACCCTCTCTTTCCTTGGTACCTGTTGGTATCTGCAACAATGACGCCCAGTGCGTAGAAGCAGAAGCGCCCTGCCCGTGCCCATCCCTGGCTCTCACATCCCTTACTCACGGGCTGCGGTGCTTCCACTCACCAGGAATTAGTGCCCGGCATACCGATACCCTTCACCTTCTCTGCCTGTGGAAGTTTCGGAGTTTTTAAGCATCAGTCCCAATTTATGAGACGGAAACATGTCTTTTATTTTATTCCCAGCATTTCGGCAGTACCATTCCTCCACCACCCTTCTGATTTCACTATGCTGGCCTTTGTCCTCAGCTTTCCAGGGCCTGGCACCCAGCCTGGTCCAGAGGACATCCAACACATGTGTATTGAACGAATGACAACCGGCCTTGTTAGATGACTGGTAATATACCGTGTGTTCTCCCATAGTTTAGAGAATGGGGGAGTGCCTTCCCATGGCAGGCCAGGGAAGGAGGCTGCGGGGACCATGGGTGTATCATTTGGAAGGGAGAAGTTGGGCACACTCCTGCCTTCTGGTGAGTGTGACCAGCTGGTCCAGTTTTCCTGAGACTTTCCTAGATTTAGTACTGAAAGTCCTATGTCCCAGGACCCCTGCGTCCCAGGCAAACCAGGACTGTTGGTCACCTTATCTCCGGCTCATATTTTTTCTCTGAGTTAACTGAGCAAAGTTGTCTTAACGTTTATAGACTGTCTGAGCTTGGGTCCCTCAAAAACAGAACCTAAGGCGAAAGTCTCCATGTAAACTTTATGGGGAGCAAGTACAATCTTGGAAAGAGGAAAGAGAGAGAATGAAGCGTGGCAGGGACTCAGAAGAGGAAATTCAAGGCCGTGCAAGCTGCCCACAGCTTCCCGACCAACACAGCTGCTTGCTCAGTCTTGCAGGATAGCTCCAGAGAGACGGAGGGAAATGAGGGTGTCTGGAAACCATCTGTTGGCTCTCTGCTGCCGTCTGTCTCCCACAGGTCAGAGTCTGACCTGCACATCCGGGTTATGGTCCCTGGCCCCTTCAAGCAGCCATGGGGAGCCCGGGCCTGCGGGCCCCAGTCCAGTGGGTGTGGGGCAAACTAGCTGCCCTTATCAGTTAGCACGGGGGGCTCCCTGGTCTGTGGGGCGGAGGCAGCAGAGTCTGGAAACTACGTGAACCTTCACCAGGACAGTTCAGGTGGGAAGCAAGGCCCAGGTGACAGTGGGGGTGGGGGTGGGTGGATATGGGCAGGGCCCAGTGGATCTCGGGGGACCTGTCAACTGGATCCAGTACAAAGAGGTGGAGAAGGTTTGAAATCATGGCAAAGATTGGGGAAATGAGCAGCCTGGGAAAACCTAGCAGGATTTTAGGACTTCATTAAGGCCCCAGCTGAGGTCCCTGATCTCATCTGGTGACTCCCATTAACGCCTGCCTGGTGGTGATTTCCTCCTGCAAATGAGCGGCATAAGCACAAAGAAGAGAATATTGGTGTTGATCAAAGATTGAGGGCTCCCTGGAAGCTGAGACAAAAGGTCAGAGGAGCAGCTCAATTTAGGACAACAGGTCCCAAAATTTGCTCAAGTTAGAATCACTTGGGGAAATTAAAGAAGTCCCATTGCCCAGGCTGAACCCCAACCAGTTAAATCCGAATCTTCAGTAGGACTTAGGCATCAGTCACTTTTAAAGGTCCCCAAAGGGATTCTAATGTGCAGGAAATTTGATAACCAGTGGTTTTGGACATGGTAAGAGAGATTAAAAAGATAGACCCACAGAATCTATGCTGATTCAGTTCCAGCTCCTTCCTGAGGTTCAGTTGCATTTTTGCCCTTTGATTCTATAAATTATCCCTGTATCTCTGGAATAAATTCCTTCTTTTTGGACTGAAATTAATACTTGCCACCAATAGTCCTAAGTGCTATCATACTATATCTCTACAAAGTGACAATTCATGCCCCTAAGTGTCCCTGACATTGCTCTCAACAATGAGAACTACAGCGAAGTCATCATTCCTATTGCAACCTGAAGGAATGGGGTTGGATTTTGCATTTTGCCCCACAGGAAGCTGAGCATGGGCTGCGTTAGAAGAATGGCAGGTCCGGTGCTCCTGGATCAGTCCCCACTGGGCAGTAGGCACTTGCCCTTTCCAAATTGACTTGTAAGTAATCTTTGTTGGCCTGAATCCGAAACTGAGGGCTCTCTTTCCCCCAGAGCATGGGGTTACATGTCAGAAATACTAGACAGACAACCCAGGGGAAAGTGGTAAACATTTCCACATGGGAACATAACCCCAACTTCAAGTGTTCCCAGGCTTGATGGTTGAACATGAACGTAATTTGCTAGATGCACTGCCCCATGAATACAGCAGAAGGGCACTTTCCCAGCCATGTGAATGTATTAAAAAGAATTGAAAGAGCACAGCTGTCTCCACATTATGGCATTTTGTCCAGGTTCAATTTGGTTCCCTCATCCTCTAGGAGACAGAACGGGCAGGACAACGCCCCCACCTGTCCACGTCACCCTAATCCTGTGTGCAATGCACAAGGGGACATGGCTCACCACAGGGCCTGCCTGTCACCTTCAGAGCTCTGCTTCACCCGGGAACCAGGCCTCCACCCAAGCCACTTCCTACAAAACAAACCAAGCTGCTCAAATTAGGGCCACAGTTTGCCGTAAACAACCAAGTTAGGATAAATGCAGACGGGGCCAGTTCCAGACACGTGATGGGGCTGTCCAGCTGCAGGTGGGTGGGTCACTGGGCTAAAGAAATCCTCTGCTTTGGCTTTGCACATATAGAACAAGGGGTTTGATCCTGATTTCCTAAATGTGCCCTAAATCGCACACTCAAGGAAATATGGGGCAGGGAGGGAGAGGGATGTGGTAGGCACACTGGGAGATGGAGAAGATGCATGGCCATCTACAAGGCAAGGGACATCTGAGGCCACCAGAAGCCAAGAGAGAGGCCTGGAACAGACCCTTCCCTCACAGCCTCAGAAGAAACCAATCTGCCAACACCTTGATCTCAGAATACTGGTTTCTGAAACTGTGAGGGAACAAATGTCTGTTGTTGAAGCCCCCAGTGTGTGGCACTGTGTTGCGATGGCACTAGGAAACGCATCCGGATCCCCAGCTTGCATATTTCAGGGATGAGGCACGCTTCAAGCTTCGGACGTCCTGCCCCAGCTCGGAGGCCTGTCCTCATCTGGCAGATGATGCTCTTTCTGCTGCAAGAGCTGAGCCATCGCTGCAGCCCAGGGACGACCGGGGCCCTGGAGAATCGATGGGGTGCTTATACCCGCTCTGCTCTCCAGGAAATGAATATCTTTATCTTTTCCTCTTGATTCAGAGCAAGATAGAGCTTTGAAGAAAAGAGAACTAAACAACTCTGCCGAGGGGGACACAGCTCTGCTCACATTAAGGTCCACATAAAAATAATTAAGCTTGGGTGAGCCACCAAGAAGAGCTCTGATAAGTGTATAGCACCTTTGTTGTTTGAATTCCAGATGCAATACAGATGCCAGCAGCCAGTTCAAGGCATTTTGGACGTCCTGCAAGCACAGAGTTGTGCCACCTGGAAACAACAAATGATGAATGAAACAAAGCACCAAGAAATGGGTCTGGTGGGTGTTGTGGGTCCAAGAAGGCTACCACTCCCCTGGGGAGGTTTGTTTCAAGCCTGGCCTAATTATGCCTTCATCATGCCTCAGTGATGGGGACAGAGTAGACAGCTGTTGAGCAGAGAAGTCCCAGCTAAGAAAGTGACATGGTGCATACAAGTACACAACACAGGGGTGAGGCCTCATGCCACCCAGCAAACTGGCCCTCTCCCAGGCCTCTTGGGATTGTACTCAAAGCACCTGGTGGAAAGCTGGACTCTGTAGAAAGGAATCATTTGTCCAACACTTAAAAAAGGGGGCCTTAGCTCTACAGCTGAAAAGGTACCCGGTGTGTTTGGAAATCCATAATCAGGGTGCAGAGCACCAGAGTGAGAGGAACAAAATGGCGGTGATGTGATGGTGGGAGGGCATCACCCAAGGCTGGCCGAGGAGAGACAGAGGTTGGTGCCACTGGGTCACCGATTCCCACTCTGGGACACGGCCCTGGGCCTTCCTGCATCAGGTATCAGCCAGAATCCTGGTGAAGCTTAAAAGCAGAGCATCCAATGCAGTGTTTACTGGACTGTCAATCTCGTCTCTTAGTTTTAATGCTTTCATTAGCATTTCCCTGTTTCCTGAAGCATCTCCTCATATGCCTTTTGGGTTTCCTAATCTGTAAACTTTCTGTTCTGATGTTTTGCCCATTCTTGGATATTTTGCCATGTGGTGGTGGTGGTGAATATATGTTTCTTCATATATTCTAAATAGGGGTTCCTTGTAAAGTACAGACATTGAAAAACCCTCTACCTTGTGTATTCTCAGATCCCATGATCCCCCCAAAATAAGTCTCATACCTAAAGAATGCAGAGATGAGTCTTCATGTTGTATAAACCATGGATCCCATCTTTAGTGTCATTCATAACTCAATATGTGGTCTTTGCCCTGTGTCAAGAAATCTCCCTAGAACCCCTGCTTTAGACCCTCTGTAAGTCACCATGCCGTCCTCTGGAACATGCTTGTGGCAGCCCAGGGCCAAGGAAAGAGAAACAAAGCTCAAGCCTTAACTGCAAAAATTGAAACATTGAAAACCGGAAGGCACACTCAGACCCCACCAGTGACGGCTCACAGGCAGAGGCAGGGGGAGGCAACTCGGTCTTTTGGAAATGACGCACACCTCCATTCCCACACGGGGCCTCACTCCAGAGAAGCAGAACATCCACGTCCTTCCAGGGCCAGATAAGGATATCAGAAGCCTCCCCCAGCTTCAGATCTTCCTCTGACTTGCGGTGAGATGCCAAGAGCAGGTGCCATACTGTCTTCCCCTCACAGTGACCAATACAACAGAGGTTAAAAGATTTGGCCTGGGACTTCAATTTTGAATCCCACGAGTATTCTATTTTGTGGATCATATAGCTGATGGAGAAACACCCCCAAATGTCCTTCCATCTGAGCTGACGTCAAGACACAATCCCAAGGACAAAAGAACAGGAATTCTCACAAATTGTGCAAAGACAAGGAGCAGGTCCTGATGCCCTAACTGGGAGTTTCAGGGGTGACAAAGATCCAACTCGACCTCCGGCCTCTGGGAACCTATGCTCCCCATCTCCTTTGGACCTGGAAGGCTGCCAGACAGGCGATGAGAGCTGCCGGTGTCTGGTTCACATGATACAACTTTTCTCAATTCACACCACAATACTGCATGGAGGAAATAAGGGGTGATTCGTAGTAGGTGTAACCCCCACAGCAGGTGGTTTGAAGCACTGAATAACAGTGTTCCCAAGGACTGTTGCCAGGGATGTGTACTGGTGTCCATCACTGCGCTGTGACTTTGGGAAAATGTAGGGTCCAATTAAGTTCAAACAATAAACAGGAAGAGACTCTGCCTAAGAGGCTTTGAAACCATGTAGAGGACGAGGAAGTGGGAGGAGAACCGGAGAGAAGAGCATCACTGGAGCCCCAGGAGCGCCAAAGAGCTCCAAGAGAGAGTCCCAGCTCCAGGGCCTAATCCTTCAGGATCACTCAGTGCAGGGACCTGAAAGGGGCCACTGGATTTGATGCTGAGAGGTGGCCAGTGACCTGGGCAAGAGCGGCTCCAGGACATGTGTGGCAAGTTTGAGGGCTGTGAGGCTGAGCAAAGAAAAGACAGGACCATGAGGTGGCAGTGTTGCACAAGAAGCTTTTGCATACAGGGGGGTGGGAGTTGCTTAGAGCAGGAGACCCTCCAGAGACATGTTCAGGGCCACCACCCAGAAGTGGAAGTGGGCAAGGGAACTCGAACCGGAGAGGGGGCTTACATGTCCAGGCGATGTGGCTCAGCAGGCGGGTGGGGAGTCTCTGGGACAGAGAGCTCCCAAGAGCAGCAGCAGTTTGGGGTCCTTTATAGCCACAGGGCTGGTCTTACCTATGGCTAGCAGGTGTTGGATGCAGTTTCATGGGTATGCAAAGCAGGCTAAAATTACTTGGGCTATATTTAAAGCAATTGGATGTGTAATAATTTGAGTTTGGCGCCAGTGGGCTTTGAGCTAATAAGAAGTAGGCAACACGGAAGCTCCTATGCAGGGACCATCTTTAACTCATTTAATGACAACGTGGTGGGGGAAGAAGCCAGACCAACATATGTTGAAGATGATGTGGTCGCTCCCAAAGGAGGCTGGGCTGAGGGAAGTTTGGACAAAGAGTTGTAAGCAGAAGGGAAGAAGTCTGAATCGAGGGAAAGACTGAGACAGGAGAACGAGGGGGGATAATTGATGGAGGAAGATCCCAGAGGATGGGAGAGGCGAGCACTGAGGAGTCAGGAGGCGGGGGGGCTGCTCTGGGAGATTGTATGAAGACATGGATCCATCTGGGGTTAACTGACCTGTCCTGGCATCCACCACCACCCTCACACATGTGTTTGCTCAGGCCCTTGGTCCATGGCCCATCCGGGGCCTTTATCTTGTCCCCAGTAGAAAACCAGCCTCCCCTACTGAGCCAGATTTGTACCTAAGTGTATACATTCTCAAGCATTTAAGCTTAATAAAATTATTTTTCCAACTTTGAAATGATAAGAGATAGAGAAGCTGGTTCTAAAATCACAGTCTCATCAGGGACACGCATTGTTTCCTCCCACCAAAAAGGAAACAAAAGACAGACAGAGATGTTAGTACTCAGTACAGTCATGCGCCCCATAATGATGGTTCGATCAACGATGGAGCGCATATACGACGGTGGTCCCACAAGATGCGAACCATACAGCCTAGGTGCGTAGTAGGCTGTACCATCCGGGTTTGTGTAAGTACACTCTACGATGTTGGCACAAAGACAAAATCACCTAACAACGCATTTCTCAGAACGTGTCCCCATCGTTAAGTGACACACAACCGTACAGTACGTTGTCTCCAATAACTTGCAAACAAAGAGAAACATTAGCCCTTTGACACAGTAACATTAAAATTAGTACAGATGGGTCATGGTAGAGATATGCACGTTTGCCTTAAATAGAAAAAATGGTTCTCAGACCTTTAAACCTGACCATAACATGACAGATGTATTAATCCCAAAAGGGAGGTTAATCAGCCTAGAAGGGTAGAAAAGGGAAAACTAGCCAAGGTGACCATTGCAGTGGCCATTCAGCTTTGCGTAGCGGGGAGGGAGCCTTGACTAATGACTTCCAATACTTCTCTCCCCATGGCATGTCCATCCCATTGAGGAGATGGATGCAGCAGGCTCTCTCATCATGATGCTCTGAAACATTCTGCTCACCCCTCACGGGTGCTCCATCCTGGCTGAGAATCAGCCCAGGCCAATTAAATCAGAATCCTTGAGGGTGGGGCCTGGGCATCTGTATTTTTAAAAGCTCCCCCAGGTAATTCTGATGTGTGGCCAGCATTGAGAACCTAATTCCCCTGGCTCTGCTGCCAGGCCCACCATTATCTGTGTTCTCATGGGTCTGCATCAGCCAATTAACTAAAATGGTATTCTGACTCTCTCCATTAGTCCAGAGCTTGGTAAATGTGAAGACTTCACTTCACTCAAAGGTTCTTCTCTCAATGTGCTGGCTAAAGTAAGCCAGCAAGACTGAGGGCCAGCCCCAGGGCTCTATGAATTCACTGAGGCGCTGAAATGTTGCTTCCAGAAGGCTCTTGGATGAGGACACCCCTGGACATCACTTCACTGGCCAAGAAAACTCAAGTCCAACTTGATTGCTTCTATATTTTACAGAGGTAAAGTAATAACACGAGAAACAAAGGATGGATCAGCAAAATGGCCAACCACAAATTCTCCAAGAACTGTGCTTTGAAAGAACATTTCTGTTGTCCTTCACATTTCTTGAGCTCTTTACCATTTATGCCACGGACATAGTTAATTGCCCACCAGGCATCCATTCTCCACATCTTCTTCCTAACAGAACCCCAATTTGGTTCAGCTGTTTACCCCTCCTCCCTTGAAGACCTATGGCTTAGGAGAAATTGGCTCCACCCTCAGCTCCTGGGGCTCTCTGAGCTGCCCAAGTCTAATTCCATCCTCTTGACTGTCTGTGCTCAAACAAGGGCAAGGGCCCGGGTCTCATCAATGAGACACAGGAGTTGGTTTTCTTTTCAGCTTTCTATTGAAGCATAATACATCCTCAGAGAAGTGTACACATCATGTGCACAGCTTGATAAATGTTCACAAACTGAATATACCTGTGTAACCAGAGCCCAAATCAAGAAGCAAAATATTACCAATACCCAGAAAACCCTCTTCTGCCCCCTTCCAGTCACTGTCCCCTCAAGGGGAACCACTCTCCTGACTTCTAACAGTGTAGAGTCATCTTGTCAATTTTATATTTTTGTATATAAGTGGAATCAAAAAGGATGGCCTCCTTGTGTCTGGCTTCTTTTGTTCACATTATGTGTGTGTGTGAGACTCATTTTATTGTTGTGTGTAGTTGTTTAGTTTTATTGCTGTGTAATATTCTGTTATGGAATAAGCCAAATTTATCTATTCTACTGTTGATGAGTATTTGGCTGGTTTCCAGTTTAGGAGTATTACAAGCTGTACTGCTATGAACACATTAGTTCCTGTCTTTTGCTGGACCAATGTCTACATTTCTGTAGGGTTTATACTGAAGAGGAATTGCTGGGCCAAATGGAATGTGTATGTTCAACTTTAGCAGATACTGCCAAACAGCTTTTCACAATGATTGCACCAATTTACCCTCCCATCTGCAGTGGATGAAAGTTCCATGTCCTTGCCAACACACATCTGTCTTCTTCATGGTTTCCATTTTGGTGGGGGTATAGAGAAGATTCAAGGAGTTTTGCTGTGGAATTCAAGTTATTCCTTCTCTTTTAGACAGAGCTATAGAAAGCCAGCCAGTTCTCCCCATGAATGTGAATGAGAAGCAACAGCCCAAATGATTATTAGCAGCTAGTTGCTACTCAGTTACAAAGAAAGAACTTGATGACATCATTAAGCTGCTGGATCAACAACTCAATCCATTACCTTACTGTTTAGGCTGGTTGCTTTGGTTTTTCTGCATCTGTATTGGAAAGCATCTTTAGCGTTATCTTCATAAAGCATGTGAGCCTCACAACATCCTTGCCTCATTTTTCTGATGTGGAAACTGATCACCAGTGAAATTTGATGATTTCCCCAAGGCAAGGCAGCTAGCAAAGGGTAGCATTGGGACAAGAACCTAGGATTTCAAATGCCCAGCCTACTGCTTTCCATTTACCCCATGCTGGCTCCCCCTTTCCTACTATGCAGTACAACTGCCATCTCTCATTTTGTGAAAATGACTGAGTCCTTTGATCACATAGCTGCCGTTTTTCATTGATGCCAAATTACGTGGCTAATATGCAAATAGCCATGCCAGCTAACGGAAGGGCCAACCATCTTTTGAAAATGGAGCATTAGCAGCTGTCTCCTTGCTGGGCCTGTTATGAGGAAACTGTCGGCAACAAGAGGCGAGTCCCCAGTCCTCCATGGAAAAAAGGATTGGTGCCTTTTAGTCAGAAATTGTTAATGAGGAAATGAAGATGGTGAGAAGAGTGGGAGCACAAATTATAGTAGCAAGTTTATCTCCCAGCTAGGCAGATGCAGGAGCTGTAACTATCAGCTTCCCAACTTCGAAACCCAAGAGTATTTCACCTAGTTTTGTAAAGGTACAACCCATTGATATGAAAATTCAATGGAACAGTGGAAGATAGTTCAGTGACCTAAAACCTCCTCACTCTAAAATAGTCTTTGTGATTCAGCCTAACTGCTCTGCCAACACACAATACTGTAAAGCATTCTGCAGTCAACTTGTTCTCGTGGCAGGGGGACAGAATTCATTACTGTCCCCTTCCAACCGTGGTGAATTTGTCTTCAGGATCCAGCTCAACAGATGAAGTTACACCTGCAGCAAAGACTCAAATGCTTGCTGTAGGACAGGCAGTGAAAGGGCTCATGTTACTTTCCCCACTTAAAACCCTCCAGTGGCTTCACGTTGGAATTCTAATGAAATCCATATTCCTCAGTCTGGCCTTCAAGGCCCTATATGACTGGGCCTTCTCTATCTTTCTGACCACTTTGCTCCAAACATGCTGGTCTTCTGTCTGTTCCTTGAACATACCATGTCTTTACAGCCTCTGGGACTTTGCACTTGACCTTCCTCTTCCGGAACTTTCCTCCCCAGCTCATTGTCTAGTGAGCAACACATTCTTCAGTTCACAGTCAAATGTCACCTTCTCAAAGAGCCTTGCCTGACCGCCTTCTCTGAAATAGCACCCCCCACTCTTTATCGTGTCAGTTTATTATCATCCTAATACCCATTGCACTATGCAACCACTTATTTATTACCTACAAGCCCCATGACAGCAGGGGTCCTGTCTGTCTTGCACACCACTGTATCCTCAACATCTAGAACAGCAGCAACATAGGAGATGCTCAGTTAACTATTAAGCTGAATAAATGGGTGAGTGAATAAAGGATAATCCAATTGTGGATTAACCAGTGATGTGGCTACTCAGATGCGGTTAAGAGAACAGCGACGTTGCTCTCTTCCCTGCTGCCTGAAATTAAGACCATTTCCCTATTCACTAGCTGCTTTGCCAAAGAAACATTCCCAAGAAAACAAAATATGGAGGGGAAAAAAAAAACCAACGAGAGTGAGGGGGGAAATTAGTGGCAAAAGAGATTGGAATATATATCAAAAATAATGATTTGAAACTATCTGTGGGTTGTTTTTTACTATACTGTCAGGTCTTCCGGGGGCTGCATTAAATAGATTGTGAGGCTATTCCAAAAGCAACATCATGTCATCTTGGGATTACTTTTTTTTTAAATGGGCTTTTCCACTCAGTAATTGTGACCAATACATTGTTCAGCAATATACTGCTAATTAGCCCCTGAGAAGCCATTGGACTTTTGAAAAGATTTGATGATAAATGTGATACATGTTCTTCTGACCATGCATATATGACCCGTAGCACAGGGCAGGCTGTACAAAAATGACTACCACCCCTTCAAAGATAGCCGCGCAATACACCTGCCATCCTTAAGCCTAGAAGTGGGTAAATGGTTATGAGAGTTCTCGACTTTCAGAAACCTTCTGGCCCAAGCTTCCCATTTTACAGATGAGAGAGCGTGAAGTGCAGAGTTAGCAGGTAACTTTCTCAGGCTCACAGAGCTGGTTGGTAATAAAATCAATCCAGCTCCAGTCTCTGGCTGCTGACAGGGTCCTTTCTTTAAACCACAACACATCAGCTAGGTCCATCCATGGGCAACGGACATAATTCCCTCTCAGAACCGCAAAGCACAGGGAGGAAGTGGCAGGTGCCCAGAGGTCCCCACTGCTCTCACCTTGGCTACAGGAGAGGGCGACAGAGATGAACAGAGACAAGCCAAAACCAACAGCTCCTTGGGAGTGCTGATACATGGCTTCCCACAGCATCTTCACCAAGGTGCCACGCTCAGCCCTGAGGCCACCTGCCTTAACCCTCAGCAGCACCCCAGCCTCAAAGATTTCCACCAAAGCCCAGGGGCCTGAGTAACTCAGAAGAGAGGCCAAGGAGAACCCTCCTAGCAGGCGCTTGGGGGGAACTGATTGTCTCCCCAAACCAGGACTCAGAGAGGCCTGAGTCAAGACCGCGGTGGCGGTAGGCTTGCGGAGGAGGAGGGCGGGGAGAATGACAGCAAAAGAAGGGAAAGAGGGAGGAGCGAAGCAGGGACCGTGCCCATGGGTCCCTTTCTCGGGATTTGAGAATCGCGGCTCAGGTTTCTAGGCAATGGAAAACAGCTCTTCAGCCCGGCTCCCCGATCTGCCCTTGACCCCCAGGATGCGAGCGCCGCAGCCAGAACCCGGGGATCTGCAACCCTCTCCGCGCTTCCCATCCCTCCCCGGCCTCCGCGCCCGCCAGGAACAGGGGTCGGCCGAGGAGCGGGAGCCCGCCACGCCGGGGAACGCAGCGGGGGTCCGGGACGGGGGGGGGGGGGGGGGAGGGGGGTGCGGCTGAAGGCCGGATATGCGCCCCGCTCCTCGCGGCCCGCTCCGCCCTACCTGTAGTAGCGGTCATCTTTGAAAGGCGTGAGGTCCTCCTTCAGGTCCCGGTACGCCTCCTGGAGCCGCTTGCACAGGTGCTTGAGCTCGCTGCAGAGCGGGGGCTCGAAGGCAGGGTACTCGGCGTCCATGCCCGCGCCCGCCCGCCCGCGCCAGACGCCGCCGCCCTCCGGAGCCGGGCCCGCGTCCCCTGCTCCGCCGCTCCGCCCTTTGTGCTGCTGCCTTCGCCCGCTCTCTCCTCCCGGCTCCCGATCGGGGGCTGCCGGCGCGCTGGGCGGGACCGAGAGGAGGAGGAGCAGGTGGCTGGGAGCTGGGGAAGGGGCGCGGAGGGAGGTGGGGCCGGCGGGCGCGCTCAGGGCGCCGCCGCGTCGACGCGGGGATGCGGGAAGCTGGCCCGGGGAGGGCGCGAGAAGGGGGATGGGGTCCTGGCCCCGCCCCGCCGAAGGGGCCTAAGTGGGGGAAGGGGCCGGGCGCATCTGCGGCCGCCCAGGGAGAGGGAGACGAGCGGGGTAGTCCAACAGAAGGTCATCTGCTGCCCAGGAAAAAGTATAAAGGGCCACTCTCGATCCTGCTCGTCCTGGGAAAGAGAAGAAACTGGAGGTGACAGCAGAAAGGAAAATGCAGGACGGACCCGAGAGCCCCTTCTTGCTGGGAAGGTCCAAGGCTTGGAGGCGGCTCCTTCGTTCAGCACCACGGACAGCTCCGTGGATGCTTCTCCAGCCCCCCTCCCCCCCTCAACCCCTTCCTTTTAGGGTTACACTTGGCCTAATGCAAAAACATTTAAAACAGAGCCCATTATGGTTATACCATAATAAATATTATTTTTTCAAGATAAAGGAATGTGCCCGAATGAGATGTCTCTTCCCACTTCCCACACGTTCTATAGTCACACACACATACACACACAAAAAGAAAGAAAGAAAGAAATTCCGGGCAAGGCAGTTTCTCATCCTCTACAAAGCTCATCACTAGTGTGTAAAAGAAAAACTCACAAATCAACACATCCTCCGTGGGACTACTTAGCCAAAGATAGTGTCGTCTCCTCTTGTGAATTTTTCTGATAGTAAGTGCAGAAACAGTTGTTCTGGGTGATGTCAGTGCGTTTCCACCTAAATCCAGGTCAGGTTTCCGTGCAAGACTGATCTTGTATGCAATGCTGGAACCTTTTACAAATTATACGTTTTGGGAGCTCAACTTACACTATTGAATCTAAATTATAGAATATGGGTCCCAGGAAGCTGTATTTTTTCTAAGTTCCCCAGGTGAGTCTAACGATCACTCACGTTTAGAAATTCTCAGAATTCCCATGTTTTAGCTACGCTTTAATTTCACCCACTCTGCCTTGCTCTTTATTTTTATGGTATATTTTATTTCCTCCCTCCCTTTACATTCTGAAGCAACTTTTGTCCGCTAGTCAAGCTCTCCGGTCAGGCTTTGCAAATATTCCCATAACTTCTGCTCATCCTCCACTGTGCACAGTTAGGTTTTAGCACTAATTCATTAACGTGCGCATTTGTATCTACTCATCTCAGGAGGACAAAAATTGGCACTTGGAACTGGCTATACCCAAAACAAAGTGCAGAGAGAGACATGCTAAGATGAGATCATTCAGAAAACACAAATACAGATTTGTTTTCTGAAACAAGATACAGAGTGTGAGACCAGCCTGTGCCATATTTCAAATATTTTATAATTGGCTACAGAGGGCTTATCGTTAGGGAAAATGTTAACCAATCTCAAAGATACCCCAGAACACTTAAAAGTCCTCTGGGAAGCCTTCCCTAGCTTCTCCAGCCTAGACTTTTTTTCCCTTTGAACTACAGTAGCCTCTAGAGGACAGTGCAGGTTTTCTGGATCCAGCATTGTAAGGTACTAATCTACTTTGTTACCTCTTTCACCACAAAGAGCTAGAAATGCTAGATAAAATGTTACTTGTACACATATGCATATACATGTATAATGACTCTGTAAATGTTATGCACAGCCGAGCCGTATAGTATACTATAATTACTTTATCTTTTCTGTACATTTTATTTCCTGTAGAATTAATGTCTTTTTTATGGCTTAGTTTTCTGTGTATTGATCATTCATTCAACCTCAGGCCCCTCACCAATCGTGTAATTCCTCTCTTAAGATATTCAGGCACATGATGCATTCTAGCAGTTTCATCTTTGTAAAGGCTCCTCTTGGCCTTCTGACCAACTGTGGACAGGTTGCCCGATGCCTGGTGCATGGCTGCCTGAGAGATCTAAGCGATCTCCCCACCATCATTTTGGGGATTCTCTCCCTTCTGTTCTGTTTGGATCCCATAGCTCACTCTTTATTGGTGGAACACATCTTCTAGGAGCCTTCTGAGAAAGGGTGCATGGGATGCAAGTTTTTTGAGGTGTTAAATGTAGGAAAATGTAATTCTTTTACCCTTACACTTTCTTGATAGTATGGCTAGAAATAGAACTCTAGGTTGGAAATAATTTTCCCTTTAAATTTTGAAGGCATCTCTCCATTGTCTCTTAGATTCTAGTGTTGCTGTTTAGAAGTCTGAAGCCATTATAAATCCTGATCCTTTTTGTATAGATCATTTTTTTTCCTTTCTAGAAGCATGTAGGAGCTTCATTTTGTGCATGGTGTGATGACATTTCAAGATTATGTGGGATTGTTCTTATCCATTCAACTGGACTTTAGGAGCGATTTTTTTCCCTGGCAATTCGAGTATTTCAATTTGGACAAGTTTTCTTGACTTGTTTCCTGGATAATGTCCTCCTCTCTGTTTTGTCTGTTGTTTCTTCCTTGAACGTCTATTAGTTGGAAGTTGGTCATCTTGAATTGGTTCTCTAATTTCTTTATTAGTTTTCACATTTTTTGTCTATTTACTTTTATTCAACATTATCTTCCAATCTTTCTATTAAGATTTTCATTTCTACTATGATGACTTTTAGTTTCCAAGAGCCTTGATTAGTTCACTGAACGTTCCTTCTTAGAGAACATCCTGCTCTTGTTTCATGAAAGCAATATCATCTCTCTCTCTCTGAGGATATTGATGATAGTTAAGAAATATTTCCTTCTTCCTTTATAATATTTTCTCCAAGTTGCTTTTTACATTTGTTTGCATCTCTGTCTTTTATATTAGAAGTTTTCATCATCTATCCTATGATTTGGTTGAATGCTCCTATTTAAGAGTGGAACGCTAAAATGTTCAAAAGCTCTGTGTTTGTGTATATGTGTGTGTGTGAGTGTGTGTAGGAAGAGGGCTCTGTTGTACGTAATATGGCTGAGCTACTTCCTTGAGGAACTCCTGAACTCCTGATTTGCTGAGGAACAGCAACTATCTCTTGCTGTGCTGTGAAACTTAGCAGCTTAAAATGACAATCATATATTTACTCACAATGCTGCAGTTTGAGCTCGGCTTAGCAAGGACAGCTTGTGTTTGTTCTCTATGACGTCAGCTGGGATGGCTCACCCAGAGGACGATCCAGTTCCATGATGGCTCACTCACATGACTGGCAGTTTGGTGCTGGGAGGTCAGCTGGACTGTTGGGCGAAGGGCCTGACTCTCTTCCATGTCGGCCTCTCCATGCAGCTGCTTGGGCTTCCTCACAGCATGGCAGTAGGTTCTCAGAAGGAGATAGTGAATGCTGACAGGCCTTTTTAATGCCAGTGCTTGGAAGTCCCAGGATGTCACTTCCTGCATCCTATAGGTTGAAGCAGTATAGGCCCGGCCCAGATTCTACAGACTCAACATGATGGCAGTAGCATCATGCCCACAGAGGGAGGAGTGGGATGGTTTGGGGCCATTTTCAAAGATGATCTTCTATACCCTGTTTTCAGAACAGCTTCCCTGCCCATGATTGTGGCCAGTTTGTCCCAGTCCAGATACCCTCTATTTTATAGTCCCTGGGAATCAACCTCTAGCTTCCTGCCAGTGTTAGGGAATGGAATTTGTCTACTTGCACAGAGTGGGAAAAGATTTGGAAAGTTACTGCTTCTCAGACTTTCAATCAAGCCTCTTTTTTTAAATTGAGGTGTAACATACATAAAGTGCACAATTTTAAGTATATAGATTATGCAAATTATATATATTCACATATATATTCATGTATATATGTTTATTCAATATATATATATATTGGGTCATAGGGTATTTCTATTCTTAACTTTTTGAGGAATCTCCATACTGTTTTCCATAGTGGCTGCACCAGTTTGCATTCCCACCAACAGTGTATGAGGGGTCCCTTTTCTTCACAGCCTCTCCAACATTTGTCACTCTTGGTTTTGGATATTTTTGCCATTCTAACAGGTGTAAAGTGATAGCTTAGTGTAGTTTTGATTTGCATTTCCCTGATGATTAGTGATGATAAGCATCTTTTCATGTGTCTATTGGCCATCCGTGTATCTTCTTTGGAGAAATGTCTGTTCATGTCCCCTGCCCATTTTGTAATTGGGTTGTTTGGTTTTTTATTGTTGAGTTGTGTGAGTTCTTTGTATATTATGGAGATTAACCCTTTGTCGGATAAATAACTTGTGAATATTTTTTCCCAATTAGTGGGCTGTATTTTTGTTTCAATCCTGTTTTCCCTTGCCTTGAAGAAGCTCTTTAGTCTGATGAAGTCCCATTTGTTTATTCTTTCTATTGTTTCCCTCATGTGAGGGGTTATGGTGTCCGAAAAGATTCTTTTGAAGCTGATGTCAAAGAGTGTACTGCCTATATTCTCTTCTAGAAGACTTATTGTTTCAGGCCTAATCTTTAGGTCTTTGATCCATTTTGAGTTTATTTTAGTAAATGGTGAAAAAGAATGGTCAATTTTCATTCTTTTACATGTGGCTTTCCAGTTTTCCCAGCACCATTTGCTGAAGAGACTTTCTTTCCTCCATTGTAGGCCCTCAGCTCCTTTGTCAAAGATTAGCTGTCCATAGATGTGTGGTTTTATTTCTGGGCTTTCAATTCTGTTCCATTGATCTGTGCATCTGTTTTTGTACCAGTACCATGCTGTTTTGATTACTGTAGCTTTGTAGTATGTTTTGACGTCAGGGATTGTGATGCCTCCAGCTTTGTTCTTCTTTCTCAGGATTGCTTTAGCAATTCGGGGTCTTTTGTTGCCCCATAGGAATTTTAGGATTCTTTGTTCAATTTCTGTAAAGAATGACATTGGAATTCTGATTGGGATAGCGTTGAATCTGTAGATTGCTTTAGGAAGTATGGACATTTTAACTATGTTTATTCTTCCAATCCATGTGCATGGAATGTCTTTCCATCTCTTTATGTCGTCGTCGATTTCTTTCAAGAAGGTCTTGTAGTTTTCGTTGTATAGATCTTTCACTTCCTTGGTTAAATTTATCCCAAGGTATTTTATTCTTTTTGTTGCGATTGTGAATGGGATTGAGTTCTTGAGATCTTTTTCTGTTAGTTCATTGTTAGCATATAGAAATGCTACTGATTTATGTGTGTTGATTTTATACCCTGCAACTTTGCTGTAGTTGTCGACTGTTTCTAATAGTTTTTCTATGGATTCTTTGGGGTTTTCTATATATAAGATCATGTCGTCTGCAAACAGCAAGAGTTTTACTTCTTCGTTGCCTATTTGGATTCCTTTTATTTCTTTTTCCTGCCGAATTGCTCTGGCCAAAACCTCCAGTACTATGTTGAATAAGAGTGGTGAAAGTGGGCACCCTTGTCTTGTTCCTGTTCTGAGAGGGATGGGTTTCAGTTTTTGTCCATTGAGTATGATGTTGGCTGTGGGTTTGTCATATATGGCCTTTATTAATTATGTTGAGGTACTTTCCTTCTATACCTATTTTATTGAGGGTTTTTATCATAAATGGATGTTGGATCTTGTTGAATGGTTTCTCTGCATCTATTGAGATTATCATGTGTTTTTTTTTCTCGTTTTGTTAATGTAGTGAATCACGTTGATTGACTTGCAGATGTTGAACCATCCCTGTGTCCCTGGTATAAATCCCACTTGATCGTGGTGTATAGTCTTTTTGATATATTGCTGTATTTGGTTTGCCAAAATTTTGTTGAGGATTTTTGCATCTATGTTCATCAGTGATATCGGCCTGTAGTTTTCCTTCTTTGTGTTGTCCTTGTCAGGTTTGGGGATCAGGGTGATGTTGGCTTCATAGAATGTATTAGGGAGTGCTCCATCTTCCTCTATTTTCTGGAATAGTTTGAGAAGAATAGGTATTAAATCTTCTTTGAATGTTTGGTAGAATTCTCCAGAGAAGCCGTCTGGTCCTGGACTCTTATTTTTGGGGAGGTTTTTGATTACTGTTTCTATTTCTTTACTTGTGATTGGTCTATTCAGATTCTTTATTTCTTCCTGATTCAGTTTGGGTAGGTTGTATGAGTCTAGGAATTTATCCATTTCTTCTAGGTTGTTCAATTTGTTGGCATATAGTTTTTCATAGTATTCTCTTATGATCCTTTGTATTTCTTTGGTATCTGTTGTGATTTCTCCTCTCTCGTTTCTAATTTTATTTATTTGAGACTTCTCTCTTTTTTTTTTTAGTGAGTCTGGCTAAGGGTTTGTCAATTTTGTTAATTTTTTCGAAGAACCAACTCTTTGCTTCATTGATCCTTTCTACTGTCTTTTTTGTTTCAATATCATTTATTTCTGCTCTAATTTTTATTATTTCCCTCCTTCTACTGACTTTGGGCTTTGTTTGTTCTTCTTTTTCTAATTCTGTTAGGTGTCATTTGAGGTTGTTTATGTAAGATTTTTCTTGCTTATTGAGGTGAGCCTGTATTGCAATGAATTTCCCTCTTAGGACTGCCTTTGCTTTGTCCCAAATCATTTGGTAATGTGTGTTTTCATTTTCATTTGTCTCCAGATAATATTTGATTTCTTCTTTAATTTCTTCAATAATCCATTGTTTGTTCAGTAGCATGTTGTTTAGTCTCCACATTTTTGGCCCTTTCCCAGCTTTATTCTTGTAGTTGATTTCTAGTTTCATAGCATTATGATCGGAAAAGATGCTTGATATTATTTCAACCCTCTTGAACTTATTGATGCTTGCTTTGTTTCGCAAGATATGGTATATCCTTGAGAATGTTCCATGCGCACTTGAGAAGAATGTGTAACCTGCTGTTTTTGGATGAAGTGTCCTATATATATATCTATTAGGTCCATCTGACTTAATTTTTCATTTAATTCTATAATTTCCTTGTTGATTTTCTGTCTGGATGATCTGTCCATTGGTGTTAATGGGGTGTTGAGGTCCCCTACTATTATTATATTGCTGTTGATGTCTCCTTTTAGTTTTGTTAATAGTTTCTTTACGAATTTTGGTGCTCCTGTGTTAGGTGCATATATATTTATAAGTGTTATGTCATCTTGGTGGAGTGTCCCTCTTATCATTATATGCCCCTCTTTGTCTTTCTTTATCTGTTTTGCTTTGAAGTCTACTTTGTCTGATATAAGTATGGCAACACCTGCTTTCTTTTGTTCATTATTAGCTTGGAGTATTGTCTTCCATCCCTTCACTTTGAGTCTGTGTTTGTCTTTGGGGCTGAGGTGTGTTTCCTGGAGGCAGCATATTGTTGGATCTTGTTCTTTGATCCATCCTGCCACTCTGTGCCTTTTGATTGGAGAGTTCAATCCATTCACATTTAGAGTGATTATTGAAACATGGGAGCCTACCATTGCCATTTTATCACTTGTATTCCGGTTCTTTTGCATTTTGTCCTGATGGAGAGCTGTTACTTTGTGTTATTGTCCTTCTGCTTTTCTCCTTTGTTCTGGATTTTGTAACCCCTTTCCTTTTGTTGATTTTTCAGGAATGAGGTTCTTCCTGAGCATTTCTTGAAGAGGAGGTTTTGTGGTGATGAACTCCCTTAACTTTTGTTTATTTGGGAAAGTTTTTATTTCTCCATCGTATTTGAAGGATATTTTCGCTGGGTAGAGTATTCTTGGCTGCAGGTTTTTGTCCTTCAGAGTTTTGAATATTTCATTCCAATCTCTTCTAGCCTGTAAGGTCTCTCCTGAGAAATCTGCTGATAGCCTTATGGGGTTTTCTTTGTAAGTTATTTTCTTCTGCCTGGCTGCCCTTAGTATTTTGTCTTTGTCGTTGACTTTTGCTAGTTTCACTACTATATGCCTTGGGGTTGGTCTTCTTGTGTTAATAAAATTTGGAGATCTATTGGCTTCTGTCACACGAAGTTCCATCTCTCTTCCCAAGTTTGGAAAGTTCTCAGCTATTATTTCTTTGATCAGGGCGTCTGCCCCCTTCTCCTTCTCTTCTCCCTCTGGTATACCTATAATCCTTATATTGCATCTCCTAATTGAGTCGGATAATTCTCGGAGAGTTTCTTCATTTCTTTTCAGTCTTAGTTCTCTCTCCTCCTCTGTCTGCAGCATTGCTATATTCCTATCCTCCAAATTGCTAATTCTGTCCTCCATATTATCGACCCTACTGTTCAGAGAGTCCAGATTTTTCTTAATCTCCTCCATCGTGTTCTTCATCTCCAGTATTTCTAATTGTTCTTCTTTATAGTGTCAAGCTCTTTCGTGACATAGCTCCTGAACTCATTGATTTGTCTATCTGAATTCTCTTTTAACTCGTTGAGCTTTTTAATAATGGCAGTTTTGAAATCATCATCATTTAGGTTATAGATTTCATTGTCTTTGGAATTGTTTTCTGGGTGCTTAGTTTTCTTCTGTTCTGGAGATTTAATATATTTTTTCATACTGCTTGATGCTGTGGATTTGTGCCTCTGCATAGAGATAGAGTTTAGTCACTGCTTCCACTTGTTGCGACTGGTGTATGTGGGGGGGGCAGCTGTTTAGACTGCACCAACCAGGAACCCTGTCAGCTGTTACTGACTGGACCTGGACCCCTCCTCGTAGTCACAGTGGTCCTGTGGGGTCCCTCGTCAGTTGTGGGGGCAATTGCAAGGGGGCCTCAGGCTGCTGGTGCCTACTGTTGCAGCCCACCTAGACGCGCTCCCTCCTTGTGGTCTGCAGCGGTGTTGTGGGCTTTCCCAACAGCTGGGAGCAGGATCACCTATAATCGCAGCTTTGTCCCTGACAGAGCCTACAAGATCACACTTGTCCACTATAAGTCCCAGCAGAGCTATGGGTATCTTCTGCAGTCTGTAGTTAGCTCACCTAGCTGTGCTACTTTTGCCCCAGGGCCTTCCTGCCTTGCGATTGCCAGTCGGGACCTCTCCACTAGTGCTGTGCAGAGGCTTTCGCTGAGGCTGCTGTAGGAACCTGGAGTTCCCCCTGGACTACATAGCCATTTCACCGGAGCTCCACTCTGCCCCAATCCACTCTCATGGGATCTCTGGGAGCCCCTTGCCTCATCTGGGACACGGCCAGAATCCGTGGGCCTGGCGGTGGCTTGTAAGCTGCTGACTTGTGGGGAATTCTGCTCTAGGGAGCTTCCAGGTGTTCCGAATGCTGGGCGGGGCCTCCCTGCCAATGGGGAGCAGAGGCCCTCCCTGCTGGGGGGGGGGGTGCGGGACCCTGGAGCATCCCCCCAGGCCGCAGATCCAGGTGTTGGAGCTCCACCCAGTACCCGTGTGTCCATGAGAAGTCTGGGCACCCCCTGCACCGACCCATGTGCCGGAGACCGTGGGCCCAGCAACAGCTGGCGGTCTGGTGCAGTGCTGGGGAATCCACCCGCTGGGAGCTTCCTTTTGTTCTGGATTCTGGGCGGGGCCTCCCAGCTAATGGCGAGCAGAGGCTTTCCCTGCCGGGGGGGTGCGGGACCCTGGAGCCTCCCCCCGAGCTGCAGAGCCGGGCGCTGGAGCTCCAACCCTGTCCTCAAGCACGTCCACAGGAAGTCCGGGTGCCCCCTGCACCGACCCGTGTGCCAGAAACCGTGGGCCCAGCAGCAGCTTGTGGTCTGGTGCCATGCCAGGGAATCTGCCCACCAGGAGCTTCCCTTTGTTCTGGATTCTGGGTGAGGCCTCCCTGCTAATGGTGAGCAGAGGCCTTCCCTGCTGGTGGGTGCAGGACCCTGGGGATTACCCCTGGGCTTAGGTGTAATTGCAGGGGGCTTGGGTAGGGCTGTTGTCACCTGTTTCCACCATCACTCCGCTGGTGAGTGCACACTCCCGCCCTTGGTGTGTGGCGATGCTATGGGGGAGTCTGCTGGAAGAGAGCCTCCTGCAGGAACTAAGCTGTCCGGGGGTCAGGGGTCGGGGGTTGGAGAGTTTTCACCTATTTCCACCTCCTCCCGGGGGGAAGTCCGTCTGCCTTCTGATATATAGTAGTATGAGGCTCTTAGGCATCTTGATATGCTATCTGGATATCCTTTGTTAATCGGTGAATGTCCAATTAGTTGTGGATTCGACAGGGGAGAGACAAAGATGACCACTCACTCTGCCATCTTGGTCCCACCCCGGGTTTATGAATTTTTAAAAAAATCTCTTTACTGTTGTTTTATGGGGGTTTTAGCAAAAGTGATGTGTGTTCAACCGTCCACCTTCATTTTGGCCATGTCTTATTCATAACGTGATTCTGGTGCCCAGCTCGGATAGGTACTTACATTGACTGAATGCCCTCAAATTACCCCTTCTGGTTTTTCACCCACCAAAAGGACCATTACCTTACAGTCATGCTCTTATCTACCTGGGAGAAAGAAAGCATGTTCGTTCAGGCGTGGCTAAGGGCACAGGTTCTAATCAGAAAGATGTGTCTCTACCACTTTTTTAGTAATGTGAGCTAATGCTAAATACTTAATATCTCTAAATTTCGGTTGCTTTTGTGTCTAAAATGGGGCTGACCATGCTGGCTGCCTCATGGGTTTGTACAGAGGATTCTGAGAGCTCTTAATACAATGCCTGGTCCATAGTAAGTGCTCACTAATGGGCTGACTCTCCCAGGGGCATTTACATATATTGCCCCCACCCCCGAGATTACTGATGAGAAAGCATCACAGAAACTTACACAACACAAAGGAGCTTAGGCAAGAGAATGAAAATCATCCCTACTTCTATAACTGAGCGATAACTGCTAACATTTTAAAATATCTTTCTTGTCATACGTGTAATACATTAAATTACTGCCCAAGTGTCTTTAGTGATTGGCTGGGATGTCTCCATGTCTTAGGAAAGGCACAAACTCAAACCATACTGACTGGTTTATTAGAGAAACTCTCTATGCCAACATTAATACCCAGCCCCTCATTGCTAACGTGATAGCCGAAACCATCTTCTCTACAGCCAGGACATGGCAGGTTTAGAATTGGTCATTTCCATTCAAATAATTATTAGTACCGCCCCTATCCAGTCTCTTTATAATTAATATGGATGTCACCAGGCTGGTCAACTCTCACTTGCCACTCCACTTATTCAATTTCTCTTTTAAGAATAAGACAGAACAAAAAAAATACACCTCACCCTCAAGCTAGGGCAGCGTGTGTCTAAGTGGCCTCATTCATTCCATCCCTGGTCCTTGTGCATCTTTCTGTATAATCTAGCATAGAAACAGCATACGTATTACTTTCCAAATGTCACAGCCAGGGCTTGCTGTTATCTCCTAGAACTCTGTTTTCCCTAAATCCTTAACATATTACATGATTGGAACCATATCATTTAAATTATTTGAGATCCTGCTTTTTCACTTATGAATATAAGTGACACACCATTATACACACCCTTCTTAAATATAGTTTTTAATGTTGCATAGTGTTCTAGCTCAGTGAAGGACTATAATCCACTTAATTGTCCCCCTATTCTTGGCCGCTTAGTTGTTTTGGTGCTTTTGTTATAAATAATGCTGCAATGAACATCTTCGTGCACAAATCTTTGAATTTCAGATTATACCCTTAGGATCAGAAAGGAAGTTACTAGGTCAAAAAGAGTGTAAACATTAAAAAGAATGTTTATCATGGAAAATTTCAAACATAGAGAGAGGAGAGTTAATGGACCCTGTGTGCCTATCAACCAGCTTCAACCTGGAATTGACATTTAAAGAACATGCCTGCTAAACCAAAATAATGAATCTCTAATGGTGGAATTTAGGGCAATGTTCCTGGTTTAAAATGCGTTGGAAAGGAGGCTCTTTTTTGTAGCAGAGGGAGCTTCCTGTTAATGCCTCTCAAGTGACACAAAATAGGTAACCACTTGTTCTACCAACAAGGCTGCCCCTTCATCCTTGGGCCCCAAAGCAGGTGTTCAATAAACACTGCCAATTAGCTGAATAATATAACACTCCTTGAACTTTATCTGCAAACAGACATCCAGCCAGGAATAGGAGACACTAAAAGGATTTATGCAAATACCAATGAAAATTAGTTTATAGGCATACAGAAAGTCAATTGGCTAGGCATTTTATTAATATCTACCTTTTAATATGATTACAGTGAACTCCAGGCCACTCCAGGAAGCTGAGTGAGCATGGTGGCTTGTAAGAGTATGTCCATGCTTTCTCTCCACCTAAATAATACTCAAGCCTCATGTTTGGGTTGGGGAAATGAGACAATAGGTCTCAGCCAGGGATGCAGACTAACGAGTTAGCATAAGACCATCAATAAAACATAAATGCTGCCTTAAAGACCCTTAGAAAGCTAGTGGGCTCCTTTTCTGATTTGGTTAAACCTGGTGGAAACATCCTAGCATACTGACAGGGTAGACTTCTAGACTTAACCACACCCTTGGGATCTGATCACACATGTGTCTTTCCCACTAGACTAGGAACTCCTGGAAGGCAGGGGCTGATTCTTACTCAAGTTTGAATTTTCAGTACCTAATACTGTCTGAGACATATGAGGATTTAATGTTTATCAAGATCAAAATAAAATTCAAGCACCCCACTTCTGCCCCAACGTTCAATTAAAAATCAAAGTCATGTTAATGAGGTTTTGAAAAATATTTGAGACCAGCAACTTGTACACATTGTCTAAATGAAATACTTCGTTCATCTAAATGAAAATGAAGTGAATATACAGTTTGTAAATCTTTACAATTTTGATGTATCTTTAAAAGATGTTGGTAGCAAAAGAGAAGAAATACCACTTAAAATTAAACCTTTGCATCACTGTCCTTTTGAAATATGAGATCATAAGAGACCTCAGAGTGACACATATTTATGTTCTGTGCAGACTTCCCTGTGGTCACTGGCTTGTTTTTTGTTGATTAGCTTTAAAGGGCAGTGCTCCTTCTGGGAGTGTAAGGGCCTTTGCAGAGAATCATCTAATCAAAAATACTCTTCAGATCATTTTCATCCTCTGAGAGGGATAAAGTAAAGCAAGGTCATAAGGAAATCTAACTAGAAGATGAGACGGGAAGGGCAATGAATATGGTTGGTGTAATTTATTATTGCTGAATTACAAACAGCCAAATGTGCACTTCTTTCTCAGCTCCTCAAAGAAATCGCACAGTAAGTTTTCTGGCGATTAACTGAGATACTCCCTGGATGCATTATTAATGGTAGTTTTATTATCAATAACCACAATAATAGGCCTATTTTATTGAGCACATACTATGTGCTAGGCACTGTAATGAGCACAGATGATATTGTTTCATTCAGTAATCACAACAGTTTTATGAGGTGGTGTGTTAGGTTCTCCAGAGAAACAGAACCAATAGTAACCAATAGGATATATAAACATATAAGGAGATTTATTATGAGGAATTGGCTCACATGATTAAGGAGGCTGAGAAGTCCCATGATCTGCTCTGCAAACTGGAGACCAAGAAAGCTGGTGGTATACTTCCACTCTGTGTCTAAAGGTTAAGAACCAGGAAAGCCAATGGTCTAAGTGCTAGATTGAGGTCCAGAGAAGAGGAGATGCCCCAACTTGAGCAGGGAGGCTGAAAAAAGGGGCAAATTCCTCCTTTCTCCAACTTTTCTCCTATTCAAGCCCTCAATGGATTAAATGATGCCCACCCACACTGGGGAGGATAATCTACTTTACTGAGTCCACCGATTCAAACGCTAATCTCATCCAGAAACACTCTCACAGACTCACCCAGAAATAGTGTTTAATCTGGATACCCCATGGCCAGTCAAGTTGACACATAAAATTAACCATCACAAGTGGCTACTACTCTTACCGCCATTTTGAAATAATTGAAGCTTAGAGGCGTTGAGTATCTGCTCTTAATTCCACAGCAAGTAACAGGAGTGATATTTAATCCCAAATGTGTCTGACTTCAGTGAATTTACTTTCACCCAACATAGGTTACAGCCTCTACTGAGGCACCCCATTAAAGACCAGTTGTGTTTGGAGATTGACGTATTGTAGCTCCATTAAGAAATGGTTCCATTTCCCTGATTTCATGTAGCATCACACAATCCATTGAAGATATACCCTATGTCTGAGGACAAGTGCGGCTAAAAGTTCTAGAGTCTTGTTACAGTTGTAACAGATAGTGATAGTCATGCATATGCATTCATCAACAGCAGTATTCATGCCCTCTGGCCTGCCAATCTCATGCCAGTGCCTCCCATTGACCAAACCTGACAGCAATCCAGGGAGCAAGGGAGTTGGGTGTTGCAGTTCATAGATGTCAGCCTCCTGGGACACAGAACTAGACAGAGAAGGGGCACACATGGATCTGGGGAGGGGGCCAAAGAGAATATTCAGCATACCCTGCTCACAGAATGTTCCTCCGGTGTCAGTGGACCCATGAGGTTTGCTGCTTGATGGTAGAGAGTACATACGATTTAAAAGAATAAAATCCTGCCCCCTTTTCCAGCCCCAGGAGTAGATTCAGCTCAGAGGGAAGGGTGCTAGCTGAGCCAGGACAGCACTGGGGCCACAGTAAAGCTATTGTCCCCTTTCATGAATCTGTGCTGGAGCATTTGAAGAAAGGCTTACAAGCCATCGAATAGAATACAAGATCAACACTGCAGGATGAGGAAGTTGAGGCCCAACAGGATTAAGTGGCTCATACGAGAGCACAGTTGGTGGCAGAGGTGCGATTAGATTCCGTCTCCCTGACTCCCGCTGCAGAATGGTTAACATATTGCTAATACTCCACTCTTTCCGAAAAGCGCTCGAGGCATATCTAGTCCCCATCAGGCTTCACATTCTTCTTCACCATCCCCAGACACCTCTGGCAAAGCCAAGTTTCCCCTAAAGTTTCTGTTACATTTCATTTTAGCACAGTTTCAGCAACAAGCAACAGGAAAATGGCACCACGTGTCTTAGGATGAAATTAACAATGGTGCTTTGTGATGACAAACTCCTCAGGGAAGTTTTACCTAATCATGTTTTGCAGAAGGACGAGCTCTCTGGTTTGGGGATGCAATCACTGAGAGACACTGGTGGGCAAGGAGGTGGTAAAGGAATTGCCATCACTTTCGTAGCTCTCAGGGGAGCTCTGTGGTTTCCTTGTTGCAGGAAAGGGCAGCGTTCCGAGGTAAGTGTGGGGTCCCCAGATGATCTTTCACTGACAGCATGCAAAGATGACAGAAAATAGCCTTCGTCTAGCTATGCTTTGACTGGTTGTTCGTAAGGAACAATTTAGAAAGATCTAGAGGAATAAAAATGTCCTCCCACTGAAGTTTAACTTAAGCGCTCTCTAGCCAATGTGTTCTTTACAGCTGAGGCTCAAAGACTGATTCATGGACGCCATCGGCTGAGATGGTTGTTAGTCAGCAGAACAAGACACTCTGACGTCACCACTTTGCCAAGGGAGATTCTGGGCTCAGAGCTGAATCATGTAAAGTACGTGAAGCTCCCTGACTTCATGGTTTGCTGATCGTTTCTCATCAGCCATCACCACGAACGCCATCTCTCACGTTGAAACGCCCAGGCGACTCATTGGAATCCACGGGCAGCTGCACAAATAACATTGGATAAAAGATCAGTCTTGATTTTTCAATTGAATGTCGGGGCAGAACTGAGCACTTTAATTTCATTTTAATCTTGATAAACATTAAGTGCTCATTTGTTCCAGACAATATGAGGTACTAGAAATTCAAAATCCAGTAAGAATCAGTTCCAGCCCACTAGGGATTCAGAATCTGGTGGAGGAGACACATGTAAATAGATCCAAGTGACGTGACTAAGTCTACAGCGAAGGTGAGTCCAGGGTATGTGAATCTAGAAAGACTTCACAGAGGAGGTGATGCCTGTGTTGACAAACCAGGAATGAAGAGTTCACTGAGTGGATAAGGGGAGGAGAAATTCCAAGAAGGGAAGAGTATGTACAGACACAGCTCATATGAGAGCAATGTGTTCAGAAATCAGCAATAATTCAGCACGGGTGGATGCAGGGTCTGTTACAGAGTGGCGAGAGATGAGTGTAGTCAAGTAGGCAGAGGACCCATGGGGGGCCTAAACCATGATAAGGAGTTTGGGCTTTGTCCTGAATGCAGTGGGAGCCATTTTAGAACCTTGGACAAGAGAGTGGCTGGATTAAATGAGTTTGAGAAAGAAAGTTTCTGGGGAGCAGGAGGGCAGAACAGGGGCAAGGAGGTGAGTTAGGAGGCTGTTAGAGTGGTCCAGGCAAGAAGTGGTGATGGAACACAGTGGATAGTGGTGTGGAAGACATTTAGAAGGTGGACTTTACAAGACTGGAACTGGGTGGGAAAGGAGGAGATATCGTGGGCGATTCTGTTATCTGGCTTGGGTGACTGATCGTGCAGTGTCGGTTGTTGGGGATGATGGTGACTTTGGTTTGGATGCTGCAGGTGGGCAGCATCTGTGAGCTGCACCACAGAGACAGAACTGTGCTTCCGATCCTCTTAGGAGACCCCTGTCAGGCAGCGTGGCCTGGTGCTCTAATGCCATCCTCTGTCATGGTGAGGCAGGGATCTATGCCTTTGGTAGACAATCTAAAAGACTTGACTATTTATCTTTATGATACAGAATGTCATAGTAGACGATGTATTGAGAGATGTGTTCTTGTTCTCACCATTTTCCAGGATTGGAGAGAGGTCCATTTGCTCTTGTAGGGTTGGCAGTGTTCCTGTGCTTCTGCCCTTTGCTTTCCCCAGAGGAGGAGTGGAAGCCATATGTGGCCAACTAGAGCTCTGCCCTCTGCCTGGTCTGGGTCACTTCAGCCTCATTTTAGCCCCCAGCTATTACCACAGGGCATCAGTGAGACATGTCCTGCCCCCAGAGGCCACTGAAGGGGGCAGGCTTAGCTTGTATAGTCACCAAATGTCCCCATATATCTACGAGCAATTGGACAATTAGTGTGGCATCAAGACAGTAGGGGATGTGTCCGCCACTTGCCCCAGCCCCCAGAGTTGTTGGAGTTGGCCTCTCGCGTCCATCTCAGCTGTTTCTTCTCATCACTGTGGTGGGGCTGGGGCTCTCCACCCTCTGTGGCTGCCTCCGTCTGCCCTTCCTTCCTGTTCATTTTAAAAAAAATCCTTTTGTTTTCTTTCCCCTGGATCTCTTTTTGCTTCTTTCTCTTCTACTTATCTTGTACATCTTGGCTTTTGAACCCTGTGTTTGGCCTTTGTAGCCATTACTAACTGGGTTTTTGTGGTCGTTTGTGCTCTGGTCACATTGTGCTCTGTGTTGTCTGGTTCTTCAGCTCCTTTCTGCTGGGGCCTCCCTGTCCACAGCTCAATGCTCTTCTAGATGTGAAGACAGCTAAACGCCACTTTCAGATAAGCCACACACAATGCCACATGGCTCACATTCAGATCAATAGCTCAGGGGTGTATTATATTGAACCAGGCAGATTTGCCAATAGTCAGTCATTTTGACCCTCAAAAATGACTTTCATTCACTTCAACCTAATAGAATGGGCTCGTTTCCGATGATTAGCTCTATGCCCAATCTCTATTTCACGCCAATAAATGAGGGGCCAATTATTTCATGGCAGGAAACAAGATTCAGGAGAAAACATTCTTCTCCTTTCTCCAAGTCATACATAACTTAGCTCACTGATTCATTTGTGTTATATCTCTGCTGGCAGTGACACATCAAAATTTAATTCCAGACATACATTTTATTTTAGCCATTCATTCCTACCCACTTATCTTGACATTATGGATGGAGAGTCAGTTCATAACGTCAACCACAGCATTTGTACTTGGGGCTTACCTGCCTCCTTGACACCTTCTCATCCATAAAGTTCCAGGCATGCAATTGAAGACTGATTTTTCATTTAATTTAGACTAGTCAATGTATAGCTGTTTAATTTGACATTATTGTGCACTGGCGTGCTAAGCAAGAATGCTTAACATCCTGTGGTTTTTGTTTCTGATGCAATAGAAAATGGATTTCTAGATTATTCCTAGAAAACAGTAAGAAGCATTTTCATTTAACAGGTTTAAATTTCCCTTCTCCCTCTCTTTTTTGGCTTTTATTAAATTATGAGTTCATCAAGGTATCTTACTATATAACGTAGCTAAGCATTTTTTTCCTCCCCAGAAATGTGTGTTATCTAACTATTTTTCAGAAATACAGACTTTACTTATGAATTAATTTTCCCCAGAGGAGAGAATAAATAAGAAATAAATCTGCCTTGTACTGCATTTATTCAACAAATATTTATTGAGACTTATGGGTCTGGCACTTTCTAATGGCAAGGAAGTGTTCTGGGAGTTGGTATTTGGGCTCGTAAAGCAGTTATGCCCTTTTTACTCAATTAAGAGGCATTTTACTGCACTCGCTTGAGCCAGGTCCCCTCCAAGCCACTCCTGCTCTGGGAAGGGACGCTAGCCCATCCAGACAGTCCAGGCAGGATAGAAGCAGAGGGTAACTGACAACCAAAATTGGTTAGTTTAACTTGTTTTTACTTGTTTTAACTTGTTTCTCCTTTTGCTTGAAACCAAGAATAACGTGAAAAATGCTAAACCAAGAATAATTTAGGTAGGCGAAATAAATGGGACCTTGAGACCAATCTTAAGCGTTAGACTGGTCTGCCTAAGTTTTTCTGAGTTAACCCAAACAAGGAAATTTGCGCTTAAGTGATTAAATGTTGGCTGCTATGAAATTTGTCTGTTGAAATACCAATTTTTAGAGGGAAGGAGAAAGAAAAATGAAATGAAAATGTGCCAGGCATTTCTTAAATGAGATGGCCTGGAATTTTCCTTTTTGATTTGGTCCTTGTCTTGTTTGGGTATCAATGTATCAGCCTTACGGTGGGGGAGAAGTGTTTGCTCTTGTTTAAAAAAAATGTTCTAGAAGTGTTTGTATAAGAGTGGAGGGAAAAGTTACCTGAGAGTTGATGGCACTTACCACAATCAGCTTGGTATTTTTTTTGTAGGAAGATTTTTTACTAATGGTTACATTTCTAAGTTTTCAAATCTAATGGCATATAATTGTTCATAGTATTCTTACTCTCTTAGCTTTTAAAAATCTCTATCTGAAGTTATGTCCAATTTTCATTTTCAATACCATTGATTTATCCTATTTTTTCTTCATACATCATGCCAGATATTTTGTAAAATTCATCAATCTTTTCCAAGAAAAAAATTTTTAAATTATTTTATTGAGGTCATAATGGTTTATAACATTGTGAAGTTTCGGTTGTACATTATTATTTGTCAGTTACCACATATATGTGCCCTTTTACCCCTTGCGTCCACCCCCAACCCTGCTTCCCCTCTGGTAACCATCATCTGTTCTCTTCGTCCATGTGTTAGTTTATCTTCCACAGATGAGTGAAATCATGCAGTGTTTGTCTTTCTCTATCTGGCTTATTTCACTTAACATAATATCCTCAAGGTCCATCCATGTTGTTGCAAATGGGACACTTTTGTCTTTTTTATGGCTTAGTAGTATTCCATTTATGGCTTAGTAGTATTCCATTGGTATATACACATCGATTCCATTGTGTATATATAACACATCTTTCCATTCAAAGAGTTAAAGAGTGTACTCTTTGACTATATTTGCCTGTATTTTCTTCTAGGAGTTTTAAGGTTTCACGTCTTACCTTCAAGTCTTTAATCCATTTTGAGTTAATTTTTATGTATACCCAAAGACAATGGTCCACTTTCATTCTTTTGCATGTGGCTGTCCAATTTTCCCAATACCTTTTGTTGAAGAGACTTTCTTTTCTCCATTGTATGTTCTTGGCTCCTTTGTCAAAGATTAGCTGTCCACAGATGTGTGGTTTTATTTCTGGGCTTTCAATTCTGTTCCATTGGTCTGTGTGTCTGTTTTTGTACCAGTACCATGCTGTTTTGATTACTATAGCTTTGCAGTATATTTTGAAGTCAGGGAGTGTGATGCCTCCAGCTTTGCTCCTTTTTCTCAGGATTGCTCTAGCTTTTGGGGCTTTTTCTGCCTCCTATGAGTTTTAGGATTCTTTGTTCTATTTTCATGAAGGATGTCATTGGGATTCTGCTTTGAATCTGTAGACTGCTTTAGTAGTATGGAAATTTCAATTATGTTTATTCTTCCAATCCATGTGCATGGAATATCATTCCATTTCTTTATGTCATCATTGATTTCTTTCAATAATGTCTTATAGTTTTCAGTGTATAGGTCTTTCACCTCCTTGGTTAAATTTACTTCTGGATATTTTATTCTCTTCATTGTGATTGTAAGTGGGATTGTATTCTTGAGCTCTCTTCATGTTAGTTTGTTATTAGAGTATATAAATGCCACTCTGCAGTCCCTGTCAGCCTGCCTGGGAAGATTGGTCTGGTGGGAATGCCCCCACGGTTGCCTAGCTGCCTCAGTGTGGAACGTTTCTGCAGGCTGGGAGGCAGCTCTGAGAGTAAAAGCGATTCTGCAGACAGCTTCCTTTTCCCCCTTCTCCTCTCAGGGTTGTGCGCCAGCTGCCTTGTGAGGTCCCGCCCCCTAGGTCACTGCCTGTTGCCACTGTGGGAGGGAGAGGAGATCTGCTTACCTCCTTCCACTGCTTCCTGGGGGGTCCAGCACCCCCACCTTTAGACGTGTGGCTGCGTGGATCTCTCAGACGTCTACTGTGTTGTGTGAATGTCCTCTGTTGGCTTATGAATGTCCTTTTCATTGTGTCTTATCAGGGAGAGGCTAAGGGAAGAGCTCACTCTGCCATGATGCTGACGTCACTCCCTCCAAGAACTGATTTGGACATCATAAACCTTCTTAAACATATTTTTGGTTTTTATGTTCATAAAATTCTGTTCTTATCTTTATCCGTTTCCTTTTTTAAAAAACCTTTTTGCTGTTACTTTTCCAATGTCTGACGATGTGGATTTGCTCACTAATTTTCAGGTAAAAACAAGCATTTACAGCTATAAATTTATCTCCAAGTACTGTTTTCATGGCATTTCACAAGTTTTGACTCATTACCAGGCACTTCTTCTTTGACCTATGGGTTATTCAGAATGCATTTCAAGCTTTCAAATATTTAGAGTTTTGTCTTTTTATTATTGATTTATACCTTCATTGCATTGTGTTCCAAAAACATAGTCTATGTGGTACAGAGTCCTTGAACTTTGTTGATACTTGCTTTATGGCTTTTTTTAAGTATATGATCAATTTTTATAAATGGTCCATGTGTGTTTCCAAAGATTTTGAATTCTCTAGTTGTTGAATGCCAAAGTTTATTCCCATGAAATTAAGCTTTTGATTGTTAGATCTATCTATAATTGAAAGAAGTGTGTTGTAAGCTCCCACCACAATGGTGAATTGGCCAATGAATTCCTATATTTTATCAATTTTTGATTTATATAGTTTGAGGCTATTTAAAAACTTTGGTTATGGAAATTTTCACACACACTCAAAAATAGAATCTAGTCTAATGAATCCCTTCACTCATTTCCTGTCCACACAGCCATCACCCCTCACCCAGTTTCTGTTACCAACATTTTGCCATTCTTGTTGGGAGAGTTTAAAGCAAATCCCAGATAACACTTCACCTCAATACTTTAGTATGTTTCTATAATAGATAAGGACTTAAAACACACAACAAAATATGTTGCAGCCATGATGTCAGGCACCCACAAGGGAAGAGTTGCTAGATCTTAGCAAGGCGAACTTCCATGGTTTTCAAGTTCTCCTTTGGGAAGCTGACCCCCTCTCCAGTTCAGTCTTTCGTGGGAAGCAGCTGCTATGACCTCCTGTATCCACTGGGTGTTCAGGAGTGTTTGTGATAACTACTTACCCACTGGAATCTCTAGGAATGGCCTTGGGAAGTCGAGATTGCTCAACAGCTAGCAACTCTATAGGGTCAAATACGTTGACAAGGCCCCCAAAGTCTTGATATCATCCTGGCTCTTTCCCATCCATGCTGAGCACTTGGCAGAAGCTAAGCAGGGCCCTTGGAAGTTTTGGGAAATGAGAGTAATAGGGTGAAGAGTTGATGCCAAATGCCATCATTAGTCAAATCCAGGCATAAAGCCAAACTTTCTAACTCATACTGGAATTTGGCTGAATGAGGCATTGCCTGTGATGAATGGGCTCTCAGATGGGTCTTAGATAAGCCCTATTCATTACAGAGATTTTATATATACAGAGCACCTACCATGTTACAGGCACTACATAAGGCACTGGGAGCTCTCAGGGAGCCCACAGTGTACACGGCACGTGAACTGTTATATAGGTATCCTAATGAATGTGTGAGTCCAGTGGAACACGTGCTCCAAAGAAACGTAACAAAAGACTTGATCTAGCCTGGGTTGAGGGAAGGCTTCACTGAAGACGTGATCTTGAAGGAGCTCTGGGGGATGAATTGAGTTAAAGGTGGGTGAGGGGAGGCATGGCGGGCAGTGAGATGAGTTTGGGCAAGGGCCAGTGTGGTGAGGACCTTGCAGAGAGGGACTGGGTTTCGGGAACACAGAGCAGTGGGGCAAGTGTTGACAGCTGAGGCTGGAAGAGTAGGCAGGAGCAGGTAAGGGGTTTGGTCTTTATCCTAATAATGATGATGATGATGATAAAGATGATGCAGTGTTCCAAGCACTTCATAAATGCTCATCATTTAATCCTCAAAAATGCCCTATGCAATGGGTATTACATCATCCTCATTCTGCAGATGGGGCAACAGACACAGTGCTGCTACATAATCTTGTACCAAGTCACCGAGCTGGTGAGCAACACACCCACGCAGGCTGGATCCAGAGGTGATGCCTCTCACGACAGTTCTCAACTGCCGTTTAAGGGTTTTAAGGTGAGGAATGATATAAACACAGGGTTTTTATTAAAAAAGAATCACCCTGTTTGCTGAGTGGAGAGCCAACTCGGGGAAGAGGGAGCAGGAAGTTAGGAGGCTCCTGAAGAAGTCAAGGTGAGAGATGATGAGGGTTTGTGCCTGCTTCAGGCAGCAGAGGTGGAGAGTAGTGGGAAGGCCTGAGAGCTCGGGTAGGAGGAGAAACGGACAGGATTGGTGGTGAATTGCAATGGAAAAGGAAGGAGAGGGAGCGGTCAAGGCTGGCTCCTTGCTGTCTGGTGCAACTGTAAGCCATTCCTCTGGGCTCCAGAACATGAGGCCCTGATCGGAGAGCGTGAGTCGACCTGGGAGAGAAGGGATTCAGCAGAATCTGATAGACAGGGAACTAGTGGGGACTGTGCACCCCATGAGGGAGGGCTGTGCCTGCTGGATTCCCCATGGGATCACCTGGCTCAACAGGCAGCTTACTGACTGGTATGTAGTAGATGTTCCATAAATATTGGCTGAATTAATGGAAGAACAATAAAAATTCTATGTTCTGAACCCACCAGCTGAGTAACTCTGGGTGAAGCCTATCGCTGCCCTGGATGAAACCATCCCCATGGTGTCATCCAGTCTGACGCTGGGCTTCTTCTGTGTTCCGAAAACAACACACGCAACCAGTGATGTGCTGGAGTTGGCCGGTACTAGCTCACGACGGCTGATGGTTAAATTTCCAGGCATCTCGAGAGCTGATTGCTAAACTCAGTCATCATTGAACATTCAATCGCTCCTCACTGCACATCACTTTCCAACTCCTCATTCGGTGACACTACGTTGGTGGCTTGAAATTGGTTCTCTTGGGAAGATTTCCACCACGGAATTCAGCAAAAGCCAACAATCGGGGGCTGATTTAGTTTTGTTTATTGTCTTAAGTCCAGGCTCTAGACTTAAGAAAGTGATGGAGATAACGTCAACAATGCAGTTTAAGTTGAAGAGTGTATCATGTCTGTAGCCATTATATTGTGAGTAGCATAAAAAATTGAGGAAGTTTTCTTCCAGTATTCAAAAACTATTACCCAACTCAGTAGAGAAACTGTTCACATCATTAATGTAGGAGTAAAGTTCTGACATTTCACTGAACATACGTCTTGGTCGTTTCACTATTGTCTTGTTCATAAAGGTAAATGAAAATATCAATCAACATTCATGTTGGGATTATACTCGTTTGTCAATTGCATCTATAGATTGGCTGTGGACACAAGCGTCTGGCAAAAATCAACAATAGCATTCTGTGAGAATCAATTGGCTATTTGGAGTCGTAACAAAGAATATTGCATATTCCGTTATTTGTAATGGTGTGCTTCACAGCCTTTATTTTGTGATAATTTATAATGCTTACGTCTATATATTTATGCATTCAGGACTTTGTTTCTGGACAGCTGGTTCAGCATGTACCAGCAGGCCACTGAATTCGACCCTTGCTGAAAGTATTGTTCTCATAAAGAGGGTACCATGAAGGGGACAATGCCCAAACAACAGAACACACATGGGCAGGGGTGGAGAGGATCGTGTTAATCCAGCAGCAGGACGTGGCGGGGCTGAATTACTGCAATGGGAAGACTGAGAAGTCAGAGCTCTGATAACATTGCCCTTTATATGTCGTCCTTACCATCCCTTCGAAAGAGAGAGTCACAGTATGGTGACTGGATCGGTGGGGAATTAGATGCTCCGCGAATTTCTGAGAACACGCTGGCGCTAACATTCAGGTGCTCTAAGCTCTCTCTAAGCTGCTATGCCACCTCCCCTCCCACCCTGCAGTGGGATTCAGAATCCATTTTCCTCCTCAGGATGGTATTTACTATCTAGAGGTGGGCGAATCCCTCTTTAAACATTTCAAAAGCAAGTGACCTGGTAACTAACAGCACAGCCCTGTGACCGGCTGAGCAGGCTTTTCCTGAATTAATTTCTATTAGTGAAGAGAAGCATTGTTCCAACTCTGGCACGGAAAATTCGAAGATTTCAAGAACTCACCACGAGCACTGCAGGGACTGTTTCTGTGTTCCTTGGGGGAAAACAAGGCAATAAAATGAAAATGAGGTTTGTGATAAAATGTTATCGTACTTAGAATATGATCTACAGAGTATTTTGTAATTATCTTTCTCATGTTACTTCTAGTGGCTCCTAAAATGTTTTCCCTTCAGGATTGTCTCTGAATGTGCCTATCATTCGGCATGCCCTTCCCACTTTGGCAAGGTCAAATTAGACACTGAGGCAAGATGCACGTTGACTTGACAGCATTTGTAACTTCTTCTGTATTTAAGAGCACACAATTGTAAGATATTCTTATTATGTCAATTAACCCATTGTTCACTGGGCGTAGGTTCATTCTTATGATGATAATATTCAGGAAAATTGGAAATTTGCTTATTTAAACTGAGCAATTGAATATACAAGTGGACAATGGCCAGACTATGTATGAAAATCTGACCTACAATGTACAGGAACCATCCTAGGAAGCCAGCCTACTAGCAGTCACAGTTACAGGAAGTCAGGCCACCATGTCTGGAACAATCCAGGAGGCCGAACAATAACGTCTGGAACAACTGGCCCCAAACGGCGAGGACCTGACTAATGAATGACAGCTTCCCTAATCTTCGTCCCTGCTTCCAATTTAGGACCAAACAGAGAAAGCGACACTCACCCCCAGGCAATCACATGGATGCCAAATTTCTAATTGGCTGCCTCCAGCTTCTCATGCCCATAGCCTCGTGCCCTGAGCCCATCCCTTTTCTCCATCATGAAGCTTTCCCACTCCTCTCTCTGCCCTGAGTCTCTGCCAAACACAGGTGATAGTGGCTGACTCCTCACCACAGCAACTCTGAATAAATAGCCTTTGCTTATCCTCGTTTGGTTGGTCTTTATTTCCACGAAAGAAAAACAACCTCCCCCCACCCCTAGTCATCTTGAGGTAACCCTGATCCCCAGGCCGTCTCCCCAGAACCAATGGGCACAATTCAGCATCTCTCCATGGCGCCTTCGGGGCCCTCAGCACCGGGCTTCTCCCATGGAGGTCCTCACCAGGGGCTTCACACAGTGAAGCCCAGGCCCCCTTCTGTTTAGGCAGTCCCCAGGTGGACACCAGCTGTCCCCCTTCCGTTTAGGCAGTCCCCAGGTGGCTGCCAGCCTTTAGGGGCTCCCAGGGGACATGACTTTCAGTTCAGACGAATATTCTCAGCCTTTGGCTCTTTATTTTAGGCAAGTGAAATGACAAGAAGACTTTTGCAAGAGTTCAGAAGAGACATTCGCTTTTGCAAAGCACCTCCGCAGCCAGTGGGAGTTCTATTTATGACCACATTTCCGAATATGAACTCCCAACCCCTGGAGAGCACAGACCTCAGCATGGCGCCTGGCTTAATCCACTGGCTTCAACCCAGATGAATGCTTGGTTGACGCTAAGTGGTTCTCCTCTCTAAACTGAGTGAAAGACGATGTCCAGGGCCCCCAGTTAAATGGAAGGCAGAAATCTGAAAGTATTAATTAGGAACAGAAGACGAGCTAGGTCAGAAGGAGTCTGGCGTCCTCCATCTCAGTTGTCTTAGGAAAGACCATATTTGCATGAGTTAGAATTGCAAATTGAACAAGCTAAATATTTGCATCTTGGTAGGGTGTAATGAACAAGAGCTCACTTCTGTTTCAATCAGCTCGGCTTTGTGAGAAGGTCGACTGTAAAGGCAGAACACAGCTTCACAGCTCAGCAAACGTACTTTGCACTCGAGCAAGAGTCTCTAGCCTACTTGGGTGGAAGCAAAGTAGATCTTTTATTCTAGCAGAAGAGGGAAGGAAGGAACCTGCTTTCGGTTTTCAATAGAAGGCAGAGAAGCACAGATTTAGGGCATCCTATTTCCCAAAGCCTCTTTATTCCTTAGGTCACTGGTCCTACAAGATGCTCCCTTAATAGGATTCTGAAGGCAAAAATGTTTGGTTAACACTGTACTGTGTTTCTTTCCCTTGGCGGTCACCACGTACAGCACATTAGCATATTGAAGTTTCTGGAAAATTCCACAGTAAAGGAAGCCTGCCTTACTTTAACCAGTGTGCACAATTACTGAGGAAGCGTGGGGTAGGCCTCGGAAAATACTGATTTGGTCCAATCTCCCCATTTTTTAATTGAGCAAAAGGAAGCCCAGGGTTGAATGGCTTATCAAGGTCACACAGCCTTGGTGAGAGATCCAGGATACGCTCCCAGACGTCATGGCTTCCAGAGTAGTGCTCTTCATTCTACACCAGGCTGCCTCTCACCATCCCCTGGCCAGTGACTTACCCAACCAGGTGTTCTCACTGATCAAGAGTGCTCTTCACACAGTTATTGGTTTTGTCACTACTCATGGAAAGAGAGTGCCTATGACCCACTCAGCCTTCCCAAGGGCTTTTCATTCAAGTCTGGTCTCAGTTGTAATTTTATCCTCCAATGACGCTCATAGGCAGATTAAGTGCATTATGGTTTTTTTTTTTTCTGACGAAGATTGGCACTGAGCTAACATCTGCTGCCAATCCTCCTCTTTTTGCTTGAGGAAGACTGGCCCTGAGCTAACATTCGTGCCCATCTTCCTCGTTTTTTTTGTTTTTTTGAGGAAGATTAGCCCTGAGCTAACTACTGCCAATCTTCCTCTTTTTGCTGAGGAAGACTGGCCCTGAGCTAACATCCATGCCCATCCTCCTCTACTTTATATGTGGGATGCCTACCACAGCATGGCATTTGCCAAGTGGTGCCATGTCTGCACCTGGGATCCGAACCGGCGAACCCCAGGCTGCCGAGAAGCAGAATATGTGAATTTACCTGCTGCGCCACTGGGCTGGCCCCCATCTTCCTCTATTTTATATGTGGGTCACTGCCACAGCATGGCTGATGAGTGCTGACAAACCCGCGAACACTGGGTTGCCAAAGCGGAGCCTATGAACTTAACCACTACACCATGGGGCCAGCCCCAGCATTATATTTCTTAAGGAGATAAATACTTTAGAGGTTTTTAATAAAATCTAAACTGCTTCCAAGAAAACTGTCTGGGTATGAATGCCCAAATCCTGCTGATTTGCCCCCCTTACCC
Source organism: Equus asinus (assembly GCF_041296235.1). NCBI lineage: Eukaryota > Metazoa > Chordata > Mammalia > Perissodactyla > Equidae > Equus > Equus asinus. The sequence goes on from NC_091790.1 coordinate 31,157,887, forward strand.
GTGACCTTGGAGCTCTGAAGATACACAGCATGGAGTGCCTCCCAGGGAGATGGCCAGGCACACGGCAGATGGGGGTTGAAGGCTTTAGGAGCCAGGCCCCTGGCAGAGCACTTTGGCGCTTCTGTGAGCACAGAGGAGGGAGTCTGGGACACTTCATAGCAGAATGCGGCCTAAAGGAGACCTCTGCGCAGGAAGGTGTGGGCAGGCCCCGCCTCCTCTGCCTCCTGCAGCTCTTTGCCCACGTGGGAGGTTTGAAGATCAACTCTTTCCCTCCCTGAGGAGGATGGCTGGTGTGGATAGTTCTGGGGCTATCGTCCTCTCCAGTTCTTCCCTTTGACCAGAGCCCTTTTCATCCACTCTGATCTCCCTGCCCCCCTCCTCGTCCCCCTTGTCCAGGTGCGTCTTTCTCGCGGGCAGCTCAGGCTCTCGGGTGAAGAGTCAGCTGTCCTGGAGAGCGGTCTCTCTCCTTTCAACTTTTGGCTCACTGGGTTTCTTTTCGCTTCCGAGATGTCCAGGTCAGGGGTCTGGCCAAGATGAACTCGTGTCTTTGGAGCCAGACATCCCTCATGGGAGGCTGGAAGCCAATGTCCGGGACGGTTTGCAGCCTCGTCCTGGGCTCTGGTCCCGGCAGGGCGGGTTCCCACTCGCCGGGGACTGGCTGCCTGTTCTGTCATTTAGGGAGCCTCCCAGGCGTCCTTGGAGAGGAGCTGCGTTTCGGCTGCTCTGAGATTCGCTCCCGGCTCTCTGTCAACACTGCCTGGCTTGGAGCAAGTCACTGAAGATTTTCTACGTCAGATTCCCCTTCTCTGAACTGGGACCAAACCTGCCCACGGAGGGCTGGTGAAGAGGAATTTATGGAGTCACGAGGGCACACTTTCCCACCGTGGTTTGCGGAGCTTGCTGTTGTCATGGGCTAGGTTGCTGGCGTCATCTTCACCTTTGCTTTATTTTGAATACTATGCATAAGCTGCATGTTCTGCTGTGGTGCCATCCAGAGAGGAGGAGACCTTAGCGAATGAAATTATTTTCAGCTGTGTCTCTGGGGTGTCCTGAGGGGGAAAAGCAGCAGGCTCCACTTAAGCATTTCCAGGTACAGATGTACTCCTATCTGGCTGGTTTTCGAAAATTTTATGTTTCTGAATACAGATTTACCAGTTCTTTATTCCGGAAAGATAAAGCACAGTCTCAAGAGATGCACGTCATGAAAGCACGACATTGAAAAACGAGACAGGGCGGGTTAGCACAGCCAGCGTCCTCTGCCGCTGTCACAGTCCACACGGAGGGCACAGCTGCTGTGGGGCCCTCACCGGGAACAGAGGAGCAGGGCCACCATCACTGCCTCGGGGCCCCGGGTGGGCGGGATCCACCCAGTGAGTCACAGGCCAGGAACTGAGCGGACCTCTGGAATGTGACATTCTCCAGAGGCTGGTGTGCTCTAGTCTGAGGGTTTCCTGGGGACATCACTCTTTCCGGGAGCTGTTTGTGGAGAAACTGGCTGATCCCCTGAAAAGTTTGTCACACCCACTCTCTCTCCGCCCCCAGGGAGGTGAGCACCTGGCGGGAAGGGGGCGTTGGAAAAGAGAATGCTTATCAGCTGACCCCGTGAGAGGGAAGCCCTGGAAGCAGGACTGAGACCCACTGGGGTGCAACCGATGGGAACAGAAAGACTGGGGGAGGGAGGCTAAGTCCATGTGGCCAAGATGGGGCAGAGATGCTGGGAGTTCAGTCGATCGAAGGCTCTGTGCCTTTTAGAGCACCATTCCGTCCTGACTGCCCTGGGACCCGGCATCATCAAATCAAGTGCTGCGGGCTGAAGAGACTTCCTTCCACACAGCTGGATGCGAAGCCTCGGCCAGGGTGGTTATTCCAGTGGAACGAACGGGGACAGTCTCCTCCTGTCAGAGGAGTGTTTCCTCTCTGCATTTAAAACAAGAGTCAGACGTCAGCACTGGTGAGAAACCATCACCCTAGGACATGAGGGCCTCCTGTCGTCAGCGCAGGTACTGAGCACCCCGTGGGGCTCCAGCACAGAAAGAAGGGAATGACCCGAGGACGATCTTTCTCCTTACGGTAGGAGTCCCTCACACATTTGGGTCTCAAGTACTGTGAAGTCTTGCTGCTCGCCGTTTTCCTGGGGAGAGAGAGAAAATGCAACAATGATGGAGCCCAGGTTCCATACCAGACACAAAAAGAACAGGGATTCAAGGATTCAAGGATTTCTCCTTTTAACATCAGAGATGGCACCCACCACTGGGAGAGTGCAGGATTTGGACAGGTGGTTTCTAGAAGGCCCTCCAGGCGACAGCTGGGGAGGCAGGAAACACGGAGTTCATTCCCAAGAAAGGATAAACCAGACCATTTGCATAAGCTGGAGGCCAAACCCAAAGGAGACTGTTCCTGGACACCTGGGGAATGGAGTCAGGACAGGCCATTTCCTCTCCTTTGAAGAAGAGAGGGAAGAGGAAGCACAGGGTCTCTCCACACCCCCCCCCCCCCACCCGGCCCGTGGCTGCAGATGGAGAACGGCCAGGGCGACTGAAAGAAGGCAATCGGATCAGTAGTTTGAGACGCCGCCCTGCGACTAGCTTTCATCATTGAAGCTCCATCTTTTGGGGGGTGGTGAGGGAGCCATAGTTGTGGCTGCAGTGAAAATGCTGTCTCACGCCTGGGCTCAGACGGTGCCTGGAAGAGGGCGAGCGCTCTATGGCAAATGGGACCTCTGGGTTTCTGACGACACCAACTTGGGAAAAAGACCGACGTTTCACACGGCAGAGCGGAAAATGCTTTGCGAAGTCTTTGGACGGTCTTGAGAGGTGGCTGAAGTTTCACAAATCCCTCAGACCTATTTCTTCTTAAGAGAAACTCCCATTTCACTCTTATACTTTTATACTTTCCAAAGAGCTTTCCCTTTGCCTCAACACGAGGTTTCAAGGACCAGGTCTTGAAGCGACATCGAAGGCTCCCATCCCCGTTCGACAGAAGCATCCGAGACACGTGGCTTTAATATCACCTGAAGCACAGGGAACCCGCTCCCTGGAGAGAGAGGGGATATGGAAAGAAAAAGGAGAGCAGAAGCGGTGAGGGATCGCTATTTTCCACAGCTGACACCCAGTTTCCAGCGGCGTCCACGCTCGTGCACCTTCTGTTACTGGAAGCTATCATTCTAACAGGAACATTAAGCAGATTTAAGAAATGAGCCTGTTCTTCATGTGGATGGCTTCGTATTCTTTGGTGCATTGAGCAACTGCTTCTAAGATATGCAGAGACACAAGTCTGCGTAGACCTGCTCCTTTGTGACACCTGGGCATGTAAGGCAGCCTACGAGCCACAGGTGCAATCTTCTGCAAGTCGAGAAGGAGCACCCCCTCCCCGCTGCAGAGTGAGCTCACGGGCGGCCGGCTAGGGTGCTCTGCTACGATGCCCCTTTCTGCGGGTGAGGACTAAGTGTAAGCAGCTCAGAGCTTGTGGCAGGCAAATCATGACAAAACAGCCGAGGGAGAAGCTAGGAAGAATCCAGGTCTATCATCAATGTGACCCAGAAATCTTGGATTCTATTTCAGGATCGGTTTCTGTCTGTGGAATCCAGAAATTATTTCAACCTCCAAGGGCTTCAATTTTCTTCTGAAAGGGAAGGGAGGCAAAAGCTACCACTTGATAATGAAGCTTGGAGCTCTAGCTCCACATTCTTGGAGCACTGCAATGCAATCTCCAGGAGGCAGGCATTTCTCTTCCACAATGAGTTTTTGGGGCTAGAGTACGGGAGCTAAATGGATTCTGATTCTGTTACCACCACCAGGAAAAGAATACTTAACACTAGAATAAAAATAGAAAGCATCCTTTCCAAAATAAGTTTGTGGAAGGAAAGGGATTTGCTAAGTTTTCTCACCAGGGCTTTAAAAATAAATCACTTCGGGAGACACTGGCTCACAATGAACGGCCCCGAAGCTGACCACGGGCCTGGTCGAGAAGCAACGCTACACGCGTCCTCGGACCCACACACAGCCTGGCTGCTCCGGTTTCGGTCCCTTGTGTTTTGCGGGAGGGAGAGAAGGCGTTTGTGTTTGACCAGGTCTCAGCGATGAAGATACAATGAATACTGAAGCTCACAAACTCTCACAATAAAATGAGATACATTTTGATTCTTACAGAAAATTCAGGTCAGTTAGCCTTGTATGATGACCACTATGAAAAGCACAGGGTTATAGTCCTATGATTATCTTAAAACAACGCATAACTATATTTGTTGGAGCCGACCGTGCTTTTTGGTTCTTCTATCTCTAAAGCCTTAGTGACCACTTGTCTATTTTTATATCTGAAAAAACCTGGAAGGGTAGTTCTGTAAACGTGCATGTGAACTATGGTATTCACAGACGAGCCGCCTACGAGCCCTGAGGCCCCGCCCCAGGCCATGGTCAGAGGGAACTCTAGCGCAGGGCAAGGAGGGGCCCTAAGACTCATCAGTAATAACAGCAACTTTAAGTTCTATTAGCACATACGGTGGAACTGCTCAAAACCTGGTTTTATTAAGTTTCCTACAAAGTAACAAGGAAGGTGTCAATGTATTTAGCACCTCTGATCTTGTAGGTGCTACGACAGATGCAACCCGAATCGGGTCCCCTTTAAATAAACAAACACAAACTCAAACCAACTCTCAAAAAGAGCCAAAGGCGGGCCTGCCCGGTGGCGCAGCGGTTAAGTGCGCAGGTTCCATCCGGGGTTTGCTGGTTTGGGTCCCGGGTGCGGACATGGCACCACGTGGCAAGCCATGCTGAGGTAGGTGTCCCACATATAAAGTAGAGGAAGATGGGCATGGATGTTAGCTCAAGGCCAGTCTTCCTCAGCAAAAAGAGGAGGATTGGTGGCAGATGTTAGCTCAGGGCTAATCTTCCTCAAAAAACAAAAACAAAACAAAACAAAAAGAGCCACACGGATAAGGATCTCAGGGTGTCAAGCAGACGCTGGCAGGAACCCAGAGATGAGAGGAGCAACTAGAGGGTGGGCCATGCCACTAGAGAGTGGTGATTTTGTCTCAAAGGACTCAAGACCCACATGTGAATTCTGCACACAAGTAACTGATTTTTTTTCGATCTGCAAAATTTTATTAAGCAATAGCTGGACAAGTCTTACAACTTCAAATCATCAAGAAAAAAAATGAGATTAATCCATCTCAATAATAAAGACAAAATAATTTGGACAAACCACATCATTTTGAATGCAAACCATTAACGCCTTCTAGAATACCTCCCGCACAATCTAATACACAAAATACATAAGAGAGGCAAACGAAGGTGAGCTCATTAGAATGCAATCGGGTATCTCAATAAATCTGGCTTGGAAAGTAAAACAAAGCAGGGAGCTGAATTGAAAACAAACAAACCAACAGTGGAGGAAGTGAGGCGCCCAAAGCTGTGTGCGCCATCCCCAGGGTTTGGACAAGATCATGCTGGTGGTCTGGTTTGGTCTGGGACCTGTGCACCTGCATTGCGCACTTAGAGTTTAAAAAAAACAAAAAGGAAAAGAAAATGCCAGTAGTAATAAACTCAGAAATCATGTCCAAATTTACAGTACCAAAATAATGCATTTATAAACAAATGCGAAAACAATACCCCTTTGGTAAATAACACAGTGCCTTTTTCAGTCAAACGCATAACCCATGCTTTTCTACAACACAAAAAGAAATTTTTTTTTTATCTACAATAAACGAGATCTTAGAACCCTCCCTTCCCCTTTAAAAGAACTTGTAAACAGAAAACATAGGTACAAGTAAAGTTACAAGAAAATTGCACAAAGCCAAAGAAACGAAAACAAAGTAAGCCACAACCCTTCGGATTTCATCGGCCCAGGAGAAGGAAATACACGAATGGTGAAGAGGTTGTACTCGTGTGCTATGACAAAATCCCGGGACCTCAGACAACATTCTTGACACAGTTCGTCTCAACACATTTGTTCACAACCACTGACTTGGCCAAGTGGTGGACGGCCCGCACGGGGACACACGGGCTCCTTTTCAAGGAACCTTTGAACTGGAAAGGCAATGTAACACCGCAGAGCACACACGAGTTCAAGCCAGCCAGGGCATTCCCTCCTTTGTTCTTTTTTCAACCCACTCTCTCGTCTTCAGGCCAAGGGACGACTTATTTCAGGGCTGTTCCCAAGGGCGTCCACCGAGCGGGGCACACGCACGAGAAGGCTCCTCTGTCTCACCTGCAATCGGTGCTTTTGTGTAATTTTGTAACAATCGCAATTCCAAATGAATTTGTTTCCAGTGGGGAGCCTGCTGGAGACTGCATTTTAAATGCACTGGTTTACACTCAGTAGACACCTTGTTAACACAGGAGAAGTGTTTCTTGACAAGAAGGCAACGTTTGGAAACGTACCTCCCAAGTTCGTACAGTGGGATGCTGATCCATCATGTTTTGAGCCCTGAGGCTGTGGGAGCCGATGGGAGTTTAGAAAACCGTCTGGGTTGTCCTTTCATTTTACAGACGGACAAATGCAGGCCCAAGGTCACCCTCCAACTCTGCGGGACAGCAGCCCTGGGGTCTCCTGACATTCTGCTATGATTACCAGATGAACGGGAAAGTTTCTGCACGTCCTCATGGGACGCTTGACAAGGAAGCAGTGGCCATGAGTGAAAACTACTAACCCGCAAAATTCTGACTTAACCCTGCCAGGAGGGTTTTGACACCTTCCTGCTCCTTGCTGCAATTTTTCTTAGGATGTCCATTCGATGGGGATACCACACACACATCTGTGCCTTTGGTTTGATGATGTTAGAGTTAACACAAATTTAAAGCTGGTTTTTATGTTTGTTAATATATCAGTTCCCTCAAAAAGGCATGGATTCTTCACGGGGTTGCCTACTGACTGGGTTCACGTTTTTAAATTTAGGGATTCAATGAGGTATCTGAATAGTCCTAAACAGCAATTAATAAACATGAAGGACATAGAATTCTGCTGTTCAAAGTACTGACTTCAGTATTTAATGCATTGAGACTGTCTGAATGAAAACAAGTTTTGAAACAAGGAAGAGCATCACCATGAACTTGAAAGACCCCACACTGCAGCTGCTGCAGACACCTGGCTGGGTGTGACGGGCCATTCCAGAGCATCTGCCCCTTTGGGCCGGAGCAAGGGGAGCTGGGCTGTTGCTCATCCAGAGGTGGACGTGCACGTACGCAAAACACCCCACCCCAGGTCTTCGCCACCAGCAGGGGAAAAGGCCTTTCTGCGAGCAGTTAAGAATTTAGCAAGTCTAGTTAATTCTTTGCTACAAAGACTCACTTTCTCTTCACACATGTACTTGTAGTTTTTATTCTAACGATTTCCTCCTATATTTGCTTTTATTGAGAAAAGTTCTAAAATGTACCCCTCCATGGTCTTTAGACCTCAAAGACCAGGCAGAACTCTACAAATGGACACTCCTTACTAATAACGCCTTCCTTTACTACTCTCCTGCTAATAAGACTCCTCTCGTTTCATAACACCTTTTATTCCTAATTAAAAATAAAGTTTCCAAGAGAAGGGGAAATACTACTTTAGGATATGTTATCTCAAAGAAATCTTCTCCTTTGTTATGATCAAAACCACAAAATGCAAAAACAGAATTACTTTTAAAGGAGTAATCGGAATTTTTTTTCCCAACTAGAAAAAGTTACAAATTGTCCAGCGAAAAAACCTTCTATCACATCCTCTTTATTTCTTGCAGCAAAATAGACTGCTACCAAATAAGTCATTACAAACATACCAGTTTTCTAAATAAATACTAAAATGGGCATAACTCACCAGTACATAGTAACAAAATAATTCCTAAGAACACTATTAAAGCAAGATAAATAATTATCTCTTGAACAATAAAACAGGGGAATTGCATTTAAATTATTTTAGAAATAGGCTATAACCATTATTGCACACCTAACAATAAGCAGTGAAACATCATAATAAGCTACAGAAACTCATACAAAAGAATTATACAATTCCGAATACACTGCTAAATTCCTTCTGGCAGAATTTACCCACCAAAGAATCAGGTTCAATATTTTAAAATGTGAAATGGGAAACCGTGGCATTAGCTGGGAGATGTTCTTCACTGTATTTAAAACCTCATCTGTGTTTCTCCGGGTCTGGAGGGAACAGCGAGCGATGCCATCCTGCTCTAGGAAAGGAATGGGCAGTGTCTTTTCTAACTTTTAAACCCAAACAGGGAATTAAAATTACTTTGAAAATACTTTTCTGTAGTATCTTCCGCTTGTCTGTTTTCAAACAAAACCCAAATTTAGGACCCCAAGCTAGCAGACAGCGCTTCTGCCCTAAACACCATCACAGGTGTGAATCACTGAAAAAGACGAACTGGGTCTGTTCTCAGGGCTGAATGCTGCCCGAGGCGTCCCCTGAGGAGGGGGCGGTGGCAGGTGGGAGAAGAGCATCTCGGTGGACTTTTCTTCTTTTGCAATTAAGAAACAGTAGCCAACCCACTACCTTAAGTCCTATCATTGAACCATGCTCTCCTACTGGTTTATTTCCCCAGTAAACAGTCTGTACATTTATTAAACAACCTTTTTTGTTTCCTAGAGAAGATTGTGGGACTTTTGTCAAAGAGTTGACTATAACTCTCTCTCTTAATACCCTGGCAAATGCTTAAAATTTTTTGTTACTTTTCTAATTTAGTGGAGAACATTTCTAGTGAATTGAATTTCGATGCAGCCAAGAGAGAAAAGGAGGGAGTTCAATCATATCGTCAGCCTTTTTAGAAAGTGTAGAACAGTGTTATCCCACAGGGTAGAGAATGTCCACTGCTGCGTCTCCCAGACTAACAACAGAGGGGAGGGGACAAAGGCTGCTTCCCAGCACGTGGCCATCTGGTGACTCACCATGCCCTAGCCGAGAAAACCGCTACCCCACCGACGCCGGGATCTCTCCACTGCTGTCTCCCACCTTCTCCCACAGTCAGTCATACTGAAGGGTCATCGCCGAGCCTACGGAACTGTGACATGCTATAAAACTAGTGGAGTCTTCAATGTAAACATCCTCCGAAGAGGAGCATAGCCCTTGGACTTTCAAGTCACGCTGCGCGGATCGCCCGTGTGTCCGTGTGCGGAGCTCCTTCCTCCCCCGGCGCCCCTGCCCCTACAGCATCGTGAGCGAGTCCTACTCACACCTGCTAACAGCACCCCGTGAAAAGCCTAGCGTTATTAGTCAAACACAGTGCGTTTGCCAAAATACCCTTCATTAATCAAGTCACCTTCAGGGGAGCGACTTACCATGTGTGAACTACATGTTGGCCCCCCAAAAGAACCTGTGCCTTCAGGATTTTTGGTTGTGTCTTTTAAAAAAGGTTTTTGTTTTTATGCTAGTGGTGGTGTTGGAGGAGTAATAAAAGCTAGATGCTGTGGAGAATGACAATCACACGGACTCCTTAGTCTAAAAGGGCCGCAGGCTGGAAGGCAGTCCGCCTTCCTTCCGAGGGGCCCCTCGTCCCGCAGCCGACACAGGCACACCCGGGCAGACATCAGCACAGCAACTACGTTTCCTAAAAGGTGCTCGCAACCTTTGCTTCCAAACACTACTCTCTCGTACTTTGTTTTTGTTTAAAAAGAAAGGAGAAAGAAAGACAATAAGGACAATAAAAGCCCAAACAAATGGCAATGACTAAAGGTCAGTGGCTGTCCCGGGCCTGACAGACTTTTCCAGTTTTGCTCCTGTCTTCCGGTTCCCAGCCGCTGGCCCCGGGCAGGCGCCTCGAGCATCTCCGATGGGGCCTCTCTGACAAGGCTCCTTCGCCGCTCCTCCTCCCCACGCCAGCCTCTTCACTTCAGGCGCTGAGTCACGTTGGCCAGGGCGACGGCGAAGGCCTGCACAGCGGAGAAGGGGTACTGGAAGTCCAGAATGTACGCATTGCCGTCGATCCTTCCAAACTGCATCACCTGGGGGGCGGGGGGAGCAGAGATATTAGAGGAAAACGAGGTGGGACACAGGCCGGCCAGGTCCGGGCGGCACCTGTTGGAAGCAGACAACGTGGTCTGTGAGACACTTTTGCCAACAAAAGGGACTCTGATCGAGCTTCTCAGTCCAATTATGAGTTTGGTGGAAATAAAGGGATGGAGGAACATGTGAACCAACACGGTGGGAGACAGCGAGCAGACTCCGGAGCGTGGAGAGCTCCACAGGTCAAATGGAGTGCCCTCCTCTTCAAGGAAACAGAAAGCGGGAAGAAAAAGCACAAAGAAGAATCTACAGGCTGAAGAGAAATATCAACTGTAACTGTCAAATGTCACTGCTCAGAGATGGAAAAGATGCCACAGCCTCCTTCCCCAGCCTGCTTCCCTCGTTGTTTCAGTACTTACAGGGACCATGTTATACTACAGTGTTATATGACATTATATTGTACATATTTATTGATTGTCTTTCTTCCATTTTTGTAAACTTCATCAGGACAAGGTTTTTTTTTTTGAGGAAGATTAGCCCTGAGCTAACATCCGTGCTCATCTTGCTCTACTTTATATGTGGGATGCCTGCCACAGCATGGCTTGCCAAGCGGTGCGATGTCCGCACCTGGGATCTGAACTGGCGGACCCCAGGCTGCTGAAGCGGAACGTGTGAACTTAACCACTGCACCACCAGGCCGGCCCAGGACAGGGATTTTTCTCTGTTCTCCTCATTGATCTCATTTCTGCACTTAGAGCAGGGGTTGCCAAAGGCTCTGGAAAGGGCCGAGAATAAATATTCTAGCCTTTGTAGGTCATACAGTCTTTCCCACAACTATTTAACTCTGCTGTTGTAGGGTGAAGGCAGTGTAGACAACACCTAAGTGGATGGGCGGCTGTGTTCCAACAAAACCTTACCTACAAAAAGCGGCAGCAGGATGGGTCGGCCTGTGGGCCTCAGTTTGCCGACTCCTGGCTCAGAGGCTTGCCAGGCAGACAGCAGGTGCTCAATAAATGTTTGTTGAGTGAATTAATGCAAATGAGATTTAAATAGGAGAGGCGAAGGGAATTCCCAGGATGGTGGGGAAGGGCAGTCCCAGAACAACGGCCACGCAGCAGGGTTGGAGCAGGAAGGACTGACAGATTACCCAACGTGTTCGCAACCACAGGGGATCTGCATTCCGCCAAGAACTGGCAAACGACTTATTAATAAATCCACGGAGAAATAAGCAAGCCAACAAAACTAGGCAATTATGTCTGAGGGGAAAAAAAACCCTATACGATAAAAAAGGAAACGTGACCAAACCACACCGCCTGGCTCAGCCGGGCGTCACGGCGCAACGAGGTGCCCGATGACTGCTGACTCAGCTGGGCAGGGGGAGGGAACGTCAAGGTGTGTCGGCATGGGGTGGGGGTCAAGAAAAGAAACCCTCACGTTCCTCAGGAAGAAGTCAATACATGATGCCAGACACGGAAAAATCAATAAATAGCAGAAACTCCTTCTTTACAAATATGGTGGCAAATACCAGAAAAAAAGGCGACAGCCTTGGAAGCACATGCCTCTGGGAGGGGCTGGGGCTGGGGGAGGGGGCAGGGGCCTGCTGGTTTTCCTCATGGGTCTTGTAGAATCATCTGACTTTAAAAACTCAGTACATGTGTTACTCTGATGAGAAACAGATAAAAGCAAGGGGCATTTCCACATTTCCCATTGGGCCTTTCGAAAAACGCTCCCCCAGGCCGAAGCACTGATACCCTGCACCCAGTTTTTAAGGACCCCAGGAACCTGTCCAGACGAGAAGGCTGCGCTGTGGCCATGCCCCGGGCCAGGCTCTTACCTGCCGCCCCTCCAGCTCGATCTGGAAGTTCTTGGCCGACTCCTGGGTCACCCGCCCCCCGAAGTCCAGCTGGTACACCTGGGTGGCCTCGTTCCACAGGGGCTGCTTGTTGGCCATGACGTAGACGAAGCCCTGGCTGCCCAGCCGCCCGTCCTCGCGCTCGCTGGCCTTGCGACACTTGGCCTCCTCCAGCTCGCTGGCCGTGCGCAGGCTGCGCTTGCTCTTCCAGCCCTTCCTGCTGCCCTGGCTCTGGTTCATGAGCTCGTCCCCGCTGATGAACAGCTCAGGCTCGCTCTCCGAGCTGTCCTGGAACTCGTTCGTCTTATTCAACTTCTTCGACTTCAGCTGGTCCTTCTGACTCTTCACTTTCTTCTTCTCCCTCCCCAGGCGGGGGCTGGAGATCAGGGAGTTAAAGTCACTCAGAGTCCGCGCCTCCTTCTTCATCTTGCCCTCTGTGATGGCCTGAACGTTGCCTTCCTCTGCTCGGCTGTCCAGGCGCTTTCGGTTCTTCTTTCCGAATTTCTCCGTCCGCTGGGGGACCGGGCTTTCCGTCAGGGAGAGGACTTCCTGGAAGTTGTCGGCGGTCTCTACCATCACCTCTGTACCCAGGTGGCTCTGGAGGTCGGTGGGCGGTGGGGACACCAAGGGCTTCTCCACCACCAAGTGTGCCTTGGTGGGGAGCGTGCCCTGGGGGTTCTGCACGGGCGGGCACGCGCTGTAGGAATTCCAGGGGTGCAAGGCGATAGGTGGCGGCTGTAAACTCGAGCACGTGCTGCTTCCTGGGTACATGGGGGGCAGGGCGCAGTAGGAGAGGCTGGGCGGGTAGGCGGGCTGCAGGACCACTGCGGACTCCTGTTGTGCAAACTGGGCTGGGGACAGGGCGTCTTTTGGGGAGCAGGGAGCCTGCACTCCCGGCAAAGGGGGCGTGTTATAGCTTCCTGGGTAGGGCACTCCCATCCCATAGCCTGTCTGGAAAGTGGCAGTAGGGCTGGCGGGGGACTTGGGGGAGACGAAGGGCACTCGGGACACGTCCAGGTGCTGGCTCTGAGCTACCATCAGAGGGGACAGTTTCAGGGGGTTGGGCACCGCAGTCTGTGCTGTCCTTTCCTGGGGAACCCAGATGTCTTCCCCGAGCATGGGGTCCCACTGGTAAGGGGGTGGCCGCTTCCCGGCAGCAGCGGCCTCGGGCAGCGCGGGGTGCCTCGGGGGCTTCTCGGCGGGACAGTGCTGGCCCAGCGCCTCGTCCTCGGTGAAAGCCGAGTTGACATAATCGGCGCGCTCGCGGGCGCCGTCGGGCGGGCTCAGTAGGCTGTAGGAGGACTGCGAGGACAGCGGGGACGTGCTGGCCGCGTGCGCCCCCGGCCCGGCCCCCGTGCTCTGCTCGGGCCGCCCGGCCGCGCCTGCGCCGCTGCACTGGCTGCAGGTGTAGAGCGCGGGCGGCGGGCGCGCGGGGAAGGGCGCGGCGCCCTTGGGCTTGGCCGGCAGCTGCGGCGGCGCGCGCGGGGACTCGGCCAGCTGCGCCGCCCGCAGCGCCGCCTCGCGGTTGTTCCTGCGCAGCGTGGCGTGGATGAGGCTGCTCTCCGGCCTCTGCGCCGCCCGGCCCGCGCCCAGCGGGCCCGCGAGGTCGGGATACGGCGGCGGGTCCCCCGGCGGGATGGAGTAGCGCGGCACCGTCAGGCGGTTCAGGGTCGCGCTGGTGCAGGGCTGCGGGACCTTCTTCTCGGTGGCGGTGAGCCTCAGGGTGGCCGAGCTGCCCGGGCCGGGGAGGGTGTAGGTGTTCTGGGAGCAGAGCATCCGCGTCCGGGGCCGGCACACCTCCTCCACGTTGCCGCTGCTGTCGAAGGTGGTGATCCTCTCGTAGCCCAGGGGCGTCTGGTAGTGCGCCGCCGTGGGGTACAGCGAGAAGTCACCCTTCTTCAAGCACACGTCCACCGGGGGCTGCGGGGGCGGCAACGGGGGCGGGGGCGCTGCCGTGGTGGGGGCGGCGGGGATGGTTCCTGGGTAGGGGGGTGGGGGGTTCATCTTCGCCACTTGGACCTCCTGGGGGGCGCTAAACACCACGGCGTCCCCCTCCGCGGCCAGCTGCGGCACGGGCCGCAGGGCCTTGGCTGGCTTCTGCAGGTGCTCGTGGTCTCGGTCTCCGTGGTCCACCACCGACAGCTGGATGGCCCCCTGTGCTGGCGGCGGCAGGGACAGCTGAGGGGGGTTCGGAATGATGCGGCCCATCTCCACGCCTCCGAAGATCACCTGTCCAGGGTTGGAGTAGCGGTTGGAGATTGGGTACTGGGTGGCACTGTCACTGGCGTGCTCAGCTGCCCCCACGGCCGTGGTCTGATTGGTCAGGACGTCCAGCTGCACGTTCTGATTGGCCAGCAGGGACTGCACTAGTCCGATGCTCTGCGTGGGGGACATAGCTTGAGCTGAGCTGTGGATGGGCGCGATGGGGATGTTCACCGTACACGGTGGGTTGTTCTCAGGCACACCAGATGCTCCCGTCACTGGAAGGAGATGGGAAAAACGAACTGCTCACAAAACAGTGCCATGAAACTGGGTCAGAGTAAGCAACACATCTGAATTCATCCAGATCTTCTGCGAATAAAATGCAATTGCTATAGACGGAGATGAGTTTGCTTGGGGAAAGCTTCACGCAAGTTACACAAAGCTTCTGGGATATTTCTGGAAGGGCATACGGGTGATCAGTGGGCTCTGCAGCTAAGGGCATTGTCAGAGCTTTTCAATGAATACTTGTGAACCTTCTGAATGTGGTCATGTGCCTGAATGGTACCATGGCAAATACTTAAATGTTTAAGGATGCTTTTTACGCGTGATAGTCATAAAATGGCCCAGTCTTACAAAAGAAGAGGGCAGTGGCACAGTAAGAAACTCCACTGAGGACTCACAATGCCTAGGCTTCTAAGTAGGTTTATGGACTGGTCAGTGTGTAAAATGTTGGGTAGATGCCCATCTGACCCCTGGGGTCCTCCAGGGAGATGTGACTGTCCCCTGGCTGCACAAATCTGGGTCCTCTCTCAAGTTTTCCATGACTCCTGCTCAGATCCCCCTTCCAGATGTTCTCTCCTCGGTATGGGATACTGACGGCAGGCGTCTTGCCCTCTGATGGAGTCTCTTTGTCGTGTCACCAGCAGTTAAGTGTGAGCCCTGAGACAAACCGTCCCCCTCCCCCCCTCACTGGGAACCACAGACAGTGATAAGAACAGCAGCAACAGCTGAGCAGAAGCGAGAGCTAGATTAGCCATCTTCTGGGAGCACAGGGAGGGTCTTCAGAGGCAAGCGTGAAAGACACTTCGAAATCTAAGGTTCTGAAATAGCAGGGGACACGCTATAAAGCTCCAGTGTGTGAGGCTTCACCAAGTTGCAGGCTTATGTGGTTGTGTCCTCGCCCACTAGGACTGCGTCTGTCTCCATCTGCTCCACCCAGGGGGAGGGGCATCCCTATCAGAGAACCGAAGATGGCCCCAGTCAGAGAGCACAGTGAAGTGATGTTACAGGCAAAAACCCGGCTGAGAGAGAGTAAGCAATCCCCCCACGTTCAGAGCCCGAGTTGGGATGTGTGTCCCTTCCTGACCCATGGTGAGGACCAGAGGCCCCCGTTCGAGAAGGACCAGACACAGGAGAAGTCAGTGGCCACGTGGGTCCCTCTGGCTCAGAAAGCAGAGACTTCCAGCACCTGCTTGGTTGGCAGTAGAGGGGTCTCTATATTCATAAAATCCCTGGTGGGCTTTTTTGAGAATAGGTACATACGAATGCTTGGCAGAGTAATTAGAAATCATTCTAATCTATTCATCAAAATAGGATTCCCCCACTAGAAAACATTAAATCAACTTAAGATGCTATACATATCTGAAAATTTGTTAAGCTGGGATTTTGAGAACTTGTACCAGCTTTTACTTCAACTCAGACCTGGCTTCTACGCACCGAGACACGTTCTGCTTGTGGGAGAAGGACGTTCCGCCCTGGAGACGGGGCAGGTTTGAGACACTGGGCTCCGTGCACAGGATCATCGAGAGACGCCCTTCTCTAAGCAGGGGCTGAAAGGATGAGGGCCAGCCCGGGGCAGTGAGACTGGGGTTGAGTTCTGACTTTTTTGAGTCCCGATTCGTCCTGTGAACTTCTCTCTATCCGGGCACAGGACTATGAGGACTGCTGAGGACACAGTGAGATGCTAGAAGTGCTCTGTGACATGAGCCATCACGGCCATCTTCCTCGTCCCTGCTCTGGTAGCTTCCCTCCTCCACAAACCAGTGACAGTACATGACCTTTCTCCTGTGACATGCCACCACACCCACCAAGGAAGCCTTACCTTACAGGGAAGGTGCACCTTTTCCAAACTTAGGCAGCAGGCACGGAATGACATGCTGTCATTCTTGACTACCTACCACTCTGTCCCCTGTCATGACCCACTGAGAGAGGGCTCGTGACAAACCAGCTGATGTGTGAACACACCTGGTAAATCATCCTCATCTTCACTGAAAACATTCGGGTTGAAGACGGGCAAATTAACATAGTCCACGGAAATCTTCCGAACCTCTGGGAGATAGATGGTCATCTGCCGCGGCTGGAGATGCAGGAGGCTGGTTTTATAGATTACTGGTGGAGGAGGAAAGCACAGTCAACACAGACGGCCAGAGGAGCGCCAAGGCGCCAACAGCCGCGGGAGGGAGGCAGGCTGATCCCTGAGGGCAGGGTGGGGACAGAGCAGCTCTCCATCTCCCCCAGTGCCCACCGGCCAAGCCACCCACGGACTGGATTCCTAACAGCAAATTCTCGGTCTAGCCCAGCCACTTTGCCAGCGGCTTGTCTACAGAACCACACATTTCAAATGTTAAAAACCTATCTTAGACTTACGTTCATGTTTGGAATGAGCTGGTGTATGATAAGTATATTTTTTTAAAACCTCATTTGCAATCAGAAGGCTAATTTGGGGAACATAGTTGTGATAACCAGAGTGCCAAGCTCAGGGGGATCTTGGGCGGTCAAGAAGCTGTTGGAAGGCAACAACGAGATCAGTAGGAATAAGATGCTGCTTGGGGCCGGCCTGTGGCCGAGTGGTTAAGTTCACATGCTCTGCTTCGGCAGCCCGGGTTTTGCTAGTTTGGATCCTGGGCGCGGACATGGCACCTTTCATGAGGCCATGCTGAGGCAGCGTCCCACATGCCACAACTGGAGGGACCCACAGCTAAAAATATGCAGCTATGTGCCAGGGGGCTTTAGGGAGAAAAAGGAAAAATAAAATCTTTAAAAAAAAAAAGAAAAAAGAAAAAAGATGTTGCTTTATTCAGGACTGGATTCTGGTCTTCCTGACTTTCAATTCCATGATCGGGATGGAGAATCCTAGGGAACTTCCACACAGTTTCTTTAAATGCTAAGATTTAACTTGATTAACAGGGGTGTTTAAGGGGAGGCCTAGATTGCAACTAAAATATTTAGAGAAGACAAAATAAGGGAAAAAATAATGAATGTGAATTTAAGTTTCACAGTAGGTTAAAATCAGGATGAAACTGTCCCGTCAATGTTCTTTTATGTTTAATACTCTTTCCTGTGAGACATGCAGAGGTTCTTTATTATTCTTTTATTAAGATAAGCAAGTCTGTCTGCACAGCCGTCACCTCGCAGGCTGGTGGCTACTGGCCAGCAGTCCTGAGCGCGGCAGGCCTGCTTTTCTGAAGCACCTTTGTAAGCCGGTGCTTGGACTGGCGTGGGCTGGGATGACGTTTCCAACCCAGGGGTCATGACAGGTCTTATTCACGCTTTCTTCTCTCTTGCCCACAACAGAGAATATGAATTTTGGCTTAAAAATGCTGGATGGTTCCCTATAGCTTAAGAATTAAGGCATCCAAGTTCTGTTCCTTGTTGTTCAGATTGACAAAGAGAAATAAAATTAAAAATCTCAGGAGGGATTTAAAAAATAACATCATTTGCCTCCATGGGAAAAATTGAGGTGGCTGGGGGTGAGGATGAGAGAGATTTTCACTGTATACACCTTTAAATCTCTTGAATTTTGAACTTATTCCACATTTTTAAAATTAAGAAATGCAAAAAATTGAAAACACAAAAATTTCATGGCCCAATCATTCTAACTGAAGGAAACAAATTATCCAACAAAAAATATCCAACAGCACTCACTTTTTACATCCAGAAGTGTCACAGACTATTTAACAGGCCGCCATATGTAACAAACCTTCTAGAATGCAACAGTTAATTTCTTCTCTTTAGTAGAATCAAGTGGAAAATTCTTTTAGCTTGACAAATGAATAGTGATAGCTAACCCACCCTTTTTGAAAAGGTCAATGATTAGGACCATGATTTCACCACAGTCGTCCCCAGAGCTTTCGTCTCAGGCACTGAGATTCCTCATACTGGAGTGGCCCACCTCGAAGGCACTTACAGCCCGCCATCCCAGGTCCTTGTGGACTTATTTGTGGATCTATGCAACATCCAAGAAGTAACAGCAGGATGAAAAGACCCGTTAAGTAAGTTCTCACTTCCACTCCTTTCTTCGATGTTTACTGTGGGCCGATGGCTAAGTTCTCAGCTTACGGATGTGGGCATGATCGTGCCTCACATAGCGGTTATCAGAATCACCGCACACATCGGGGGCACTGCTGAGGGACCGAGGAGGAGCTCTGTGGTCATCAGAGGGCTTCCAGGATGTGGGAAACATCATAAGAGATCTCCTTCCATGATGTACAGGGGTCATCTATAGTTACTTCCTAAGTCAGTTTTACGTTTTACTTTTATCCCTTTTTTCCTTTGAGCTGAGAAGCCTCAAAATGAAAAATCCAAATGCAGCACCATTTAATAAGTCTCTGAAGATGCATAGGATACACAGCAATACATCTTTTTAACGTCAGTGTCACAAGAATTGTTTTAAAGGATCTAACTGTGTCTGAAACAACTCTAACAGCGAGATTCAGAATTTTTCAAAAACTATTTGTGGTAGGTTACACAGAGCACATTCAAGATGGGGCCACCAGTCACAGGTGACCCCCACGGCTAAGCTGGGCTTCCAGAGAGCTGTGTGCATGTTGGATGTTCAGGCAACCTAGCAAGCCGGGGGCACACAGGTTCTTAGCCCACACACAGATGTGCCCATCGGGATGAAGCTGTTTGAAAAGGACCTTCTGTCATTTCCCTCCTTCACTGTCCCCGAGTAAACATGACAAGTTAGTCCTACTCATTCGGGCGGAGTACAGAAGAGAATTCAAATTCTGGGATCTGCCCAGCTTGGTTCTCCCTGGGTTCCGTTTTCCTCGATGTCTCAAACTTCTCATGGACAAGATATTTATCTGGTACTTAGAAATGAGATCCATAAAGATTTACCATGAAGAACTGTACTAACAGTCAGCCAACTTCTATCTTATAGTCCTGAACGCTTTCTTCTTGACTTTCTTCAGGAATTTTTGTTTTTTTTAAAGATTGGCACCTGAGCTCACATCTGGTGCCAATCTTCTTCTTTTTCTTCTTCTTCTTCTTTTCCCCAGAGCCCCCCAGTACATAGTTGTATATTCTAGTTGTAGGTCCTTCTGGCTCTGCTATGTGGGACACTGCCTTAGCATGGCCTGATGAGCAGTGCCATGTCCATGCCCAGGATCCAAACCGGCGAAACCCTGGGCCGCCAAAGTGGAGCACACAAACTTAAGCACTCAGCCGTGGGGCCGGCCCCCAGGAATTTCTTTGACTCAAGAACCTAAAGACACTGGTACCAAAATCTGCCCACCGTAAAAGGCCAGAAATCAAAATAACCAGAAACCAATCAGAGCTTTGACAGAGATTTTGGTTATTTCTGTCATTTTTATAAACAGAACTTATATAAAAAAATGAAAGCACCACTGGCAAAAAAAAACTGATTGGAGCGATAATTCTAATGTTCATGGAATCATAGTGGCTAGAGTCAAACTTTGGAGGGACAAGGCATGCTCATCTTTTGGCGTCATAAGAGCTCATTTTCTACTTTAGGCCACCGAAGGCCGGAACTAACTGTTTCAGTCTGAGTTCCAACCAGGGCAGCCGGCAGAGAACACGACGCGGTTTTTACCTGCACCGAGGTTGGTTGGCAGGAAAGCGGCCAAGCCCACAATCTTAAATTTGGTTCCCCAGATGTTAGACGTGACCTGAGCAAGATAGTTGTGCTGTGGAAAAAGAAGGGAAGAAAAATCACAGTCTATTTCCATATTTTCTATTGATCACTTAAGAATAGAGAATGTTAATACTTTTTGCTTAGAAAGCCACAGGTGGACACTGCCAGAAATACTCATTCTCTAGATCATTCTACCATTTTTAAGACCAGAAGCTGCCTCTGCATGCCAAGCTCCCGTCTGTAAGCGGCGGCTCACCGAGTGATTCTCAGGTTGGAAGTGGGGGAGGATGTGCCCCAGTGTGTCTGCAGGTGTGCAGGTTAAAGGGGCACAAAAGTGACTTGGGCATCTTCCCTTCACCTCTCCTGTCCTCCAGTCACTGAACTGGGGAGGGCACCTGGCCCTGAATCCATTTCCATCCTTGACATTTCTCCTGGAAACAGCACCTGCACTGATACCAGTGTGTCCTGAAACTACCCAATTATCCGTTTTCTTATTCAATTAAATTTTTTAAAATTTAAAAATTAGTCACTATGCTCAAACCATGCCTCTGTGTGTGTGTGTGCATGTATGTAAGGGCAACAATAAAGATGAATAAAATCCAGCTCTTCAAAGAGCTTATAACCTAATGGAGGAGATGAGGCTTGTAAGTATTTACACACAGACGTCACTGAGGAGCGTTCTAAGGGCGTTATAAACAAGATGCTCTGGGATTACTGTGGCTGCGCCAGGGAAGGAAGCCTTCACGACAGAGGTGAAGTTCCACGTGGAAGCACGCAGGCAGAAACAAGGGTGGGGGGATGGAGCGAGCGACCAAGCAGGGCAAATCGCAAAGGTGCGAAGAGGTGAGTCGACAGTGCGGCTGTGGCACCTGGAGAGGAGGGGGCGTCCAGGGGGACAGAGGGAAGGACAGGCCGGGCCAGGCGGTGGGGCTGCGACCAGGGATTGGCTCCTGTGGACACTGGGAGTCAGCGAAGGGGCAGAAGCGGCTTGGGGGAGCAGAGGTGAGAAGTGCGGCTTTGTCTCACCCAGAGCCACCCGTGAGAAGATTCCTGTGGCAACAGGGGGATGCCCGGGAGGGAAGGAGGTTCCTCGGGATGTGGTCGTGACGGGGCCCAAAGGAGGGCAAACGGGCTCTAGTTCTCTACGCCAGGACTGCAACTGCAGTGACAGGCACGGGGTGGGGGGGTAGGAGGGTTCAGCCACCATCATACTGTGTGACCCACCCGAAAGAGCACACTACCTGAGTGATGTCTTCAAAGGGAAACTCTCTCCGCGTCAGGCTGGGCGAGCCGATGGAGGGCTTGCGCATCGGCAACCGAGGAGACCTGGAGATCTCCTGAGCGGCCCGGGACAGCTTGGGTGACTTCCGAGCCTCAATGTTGATCCTGTGGAGACAAGGCCAGGAGGTCAGGCACCCACGGTGGGGACGGCGCCCGCACTCTCCTTCAACTCCTACCAGTCAGCGTGAATATCACACTCCCAGGGGCCAGGTCCCCCAATTTAACCAAGTCCCTCCTGCCTGCTTTTGCCTTATGAACGGGAGGAAAGAAGGACACAATTGTATATCGAGTAATATAGACTGAAAAACACAGTGGGCCAGCCCCGGTGGCCTAGTGGTTAAATTCAGTGTGCTCCCCTTTGGTGGCCAGGGGTTCAGTTCCCAGGTACGGACCTACGCCACTTGTCTGTCAGCGGCCACGTTGTGGTGGCAGCTCACATACAAAATGAAGATTGGCAGTGGATGTTAGCTCAGGGAAAATCTTCCTCAGCAAAGAAAAAACAAACGAACCCCCAAAACAATAAAACTATAGTGAGATTCAATCAAGCAATTCATTTGTAAAGAACTCCAGAGAATTAACTTTCACTTTCAACTGACTAATGTAAGTTTAGAATTGTCCACGTGCCTTCTGCCAGGGGTCTGCAAAATCAGCGCTGGGAAAAAGGGCAGTGGGAAGAGTCTTTCTCACCTTAAGGCCACAATGACTTTATAATTGCTAAGCTAATGGTTGGATGTCAACAGACTTACCTAGCATTCCACCACCTGCAATATTTAAATCAAATCAGTAGATCTAAAGTTTTTTTGTTGCCTTTTGATCCTATGTTCTATCTCTGGTCCTCAGTTCCTTTGCTTATAACACGGGGACACGTGTTTAAAGCCAGTCGACCCCAAAGAGAGTGTCACACAAATGAATATGGTAAGTTTGATGATTTCCATCAAAGCACTGAGCCTCATAGGTACGGCTTGAGAGCTTGATGAGACATCTAGGGCTCCCAAAGTGTGGGAGGACGGGGGACCCACCCGGTTACAGCTGTGAGTGAGGACAACTAGCCTGGCTGCTACGTAGGGGGATTCAACACAGGGAAAGATGGAAGGAAGGAGGACCGGACTGCAACACCCAGGAGATTTACAAGGCCATTTACAGTGAAGGACTGCTCCCTAGGTGTTAAACGTTCTCTCTCCTTCCATAATGGGAAAAGTCAAAACACTGTAGATGTGTAGGAAAGTTCATAATTTTATTTGCAATTTTAACAAGCCTAGAATGAAAATGAAAAAAATAAATCAATCAGATTGCTGGATATCTGGATATCTATATGGGGAAAAAAATGAACATTTACTCCCAACTCACACTATACACAAAAATTCATCTGAGATCTAACTGTGAAAGCTAAAACTATAAAGCTTCTGGAAGAGAAAAGAAGAATGTCTCATGACCTTAGGGTGGACAAAACCATTTCCTAAACAGGACACGAAAAGCACTAATCATAAAAGAAGAAATTCCTGTGTTAGACTACACAGCAATCCACATATCTGCCACAGGACTCAGCTAGGATCTATAGAGACTCTTACAACTCCAGAAGAGAAAAACAATAAAAAACGGCAGAAGACTCGAACAGACACTTCACAAAAGAAGATAACCAAACAGCCAATAAACATATAAAAAGCTGCTGAGCATCATCAATCACTGAAGATGTTAGGATTAAACTACCCTGAGATACCACTACACACCCACCAGAATGGATACAATTATTTTAAAAAACTGATAAGACACTGTAGGTGAGGATGGAAGCAGCTGGAACTCTCATAGGCTGATGGTGGGAATTTCAAATGGTACAACAGTCACCTCGGAATGCTGTTTGGCAGTTTCCAATAAAGTTACACACGTCTACCCCAGGGCCCTACAACTCCCTCCTAAGGATGTACCTGAGATAAACGAGTGCATGCATCCCCAGAAAGGCTTGTAGAAGAGTGTCTACAATGGTTTTGCTCATGATAGCCCCAAACTGGAAACTACCAAATATCCATCATTTGGTAAATGGAATAAACAAATTGTAGCATATTCATTACAATGGAATTCCACAGAGTAAAAAATAAAAACAAACTATTGACACACGCAACAACATGAATGAGTCTCAAAATCATTATGTTGAGCAAAAAGTCAAATAAAAAAAGTACTTATGGTTTGACACCATTTATATGAAGTTTAAGAACAAGCAAAACCAGGATGACAGAAGTTCCAACAGCGACTGGTCTCAGGAGTGGGTATCGGATGGAAGGGGGCACGAGGGAACTTGCCAGGATGATAGAAATGTTCTTCATCTTCAACTAGGTGAATACGCTGGTTCACCAACTGCACATTGCATCACCTGTTTAAGATCTGGACAGGTGCTTATCTGCTCGTAAATGAGACCTTAATTTTGCACAGCGTCACACAATTTTAGAGCTAGAGGGATCTTAGTGAAGACATGGTCCACCCTTTAACTTCCATAGACAAGGAAACTGGTACCCAGCTCACGGATCCGTCCAAGATTACGTCCCCACATTACAGAGCCCTCGGTGAGGGGCCAGGACAAGCAAGGCACGGTTTCTTACCTATGACACCGCAGGCCCCTCTAGCTACTCTCAGCTTTTTGCTACTCTTTAGGACAAACCCTTTGGATTGAAAATTTTTTTTAGTTTATTTTCTCCCAATTACAGCATTAGAGGTATTTGATTTGGCATTCTCTTCAATATGTTACATACACTGTAAAACCTTTTTCTTACTTTTCTCAAACTGGAAGAAAAAACAAGTAAGCCAAGAAGCTATGGCCCCTCCACACCGCCCACCATCAGTGCTACCCTAGAAGTTTTGCGGGTTTAGCAAACTTCCTCCTGGGTGCCTTTTTCTACCCTGAAGGAAAGCTGTAACTACTGCAGGCAGATCTTCCATGTGGAAGGCCCAGACTCCCTCTTGCCGTGCTCCTCTGCTGTGCGTTAACGGGATTCTCCCACAGCCACACACAGCCACGTCTCCAGAGGCTCAGAGAGGGAGGACGCCCTCCAGGCGGAGGTTACCTTGGGAGTTTGGGTGATTTGCTAGCTCGGGAGATTTTGGGAGATTTCTTGGCAGCCCAGTCGTCACTCAGTTCGATGTCACTGGAGTCTGAGCAGTTGCAGCTGTCGATCATGGTAGAAATCAAGCTGTTTCCATAGATTTCATCTGGTAAGACATCAACCAGCAGATTTTAGGGAAGTGATATCAGTTATACTCGCACGACGATGATGACCAGGAACTAAAGGACAGACGACTCTGCAGGCCAGCATTTGAAGTCTACGGGCTGACCCAGAAAGGAGAATAGCACTGTTTTCCTTGTATATATTTCCTGTTATATTTTTAATTATTAAGTATATATTATATTGTATATACTTCCTAGTATATATTCTATTATATACTCTAAGCAAAAGTAAGCCATTATTTCTACTGTTATCAACATGGGCACGGGATTTTAATGCTTGTGGATATGATCTAGTCCAGCACTGTTTCCTGCGCCCAAAGCTAGAGCCAAAATGGCCACACTCTTCTGCCTCACGACACACCAGGCATCCATCTAGGCTCACATGGGCAGCCTGGGAATGCAGGCCTGGCAAGGGGCTTGCTGATTCACAGACGCCTCCAGAATCTGCTCTGACCTGGGACCCGGGAAGGCCCTTGTTGATTCCAGGCCTGCTCTGGACTAGAACCTGGCAGTCAGGTCCATTTAAGGGGCTCCCAGAAGTTTATGCCTGGCATGTCAGAACAGTCTCCTGGAACTGCCACAAGGAGGCCTGGGCGGGGGAGGGGAGGGGTGTGTGTGGCTGGTCCACCCAAGGGAGGTGCCAGCCTGCTTTGAGCAATGGCTGAAAGGGAGATGCGCACAGTAGGACTCTCAGTGGGAACTCTGGGTTCTGCTGAGGGTGCCTGCATGGAAGCCACTCCAGACAGCTTTGCCAGTTGGCCATTAAGTGGAAGACGAGAGGCAAAGAGAGGGGCCCATCACAAAAGTGCAGGGTGGACAAAGCCCATGTCTGACATCCTCCTCGAACTCCCTTCTCCTTTGCCGCCTTCCTCACACCCCCTCACACCCCTTCCCCACCGGGACCCCTCTCTGCCCCACACCCCGGGTCTTCACACACTGGAAGTACCCCATTCTTCAAAATCACCTTGTTTTGCTGAGGAAAGCCTCATCCCCTGAAGGCCCCAAGAGCCTTGCCAGGCAATAAAAAAGCTGAATCATTCAATCACAATGAAACAATGTACAGAATATGAGCAATTTACCACTCAAAAGGGCTGTTTACACTTGAAAGGAGGAGTTTGTAATCCAAACTAATCTTTAGGTTTCTGAACGCGTGGCGGTGGCATCAGTGAACGGGGCCTCTCTGAGGCCACTGGAGGCGGGAAGGACAACTTGGCGTGCCACTTGGGAGGGGGCCGGCTGACATCCAGTCTGAGTTACTGCCTCACCCCCTCTGACACTACTTCCTGAGTCAGAAGGCACGACTGTGAACCCAGCCGGCTAGAGCGGTGTGCATTTGAGTTTGATCAAATAAAAAGGCTGAATTCGCATGCCCCGAGCAGTGCTGTACGTTATTTAATCTACGAGGCCCTGGACCAAAGGAAGCTTGGCCGAGACTGAGAAACGCATGAAAGCCCACAGAACGCGTCCCCGTGTTCACGAGCACAGAGCCAGTTCACCAGCCTGAGGAAACTCAGCCATGCACTGTCCACTCAACTCCTGACCAACCATTAAGGCCAGGATTTCACAGTTGCTATACGCCACTCTGCTTTTCTCCTTTACTCATGTCTCAGTCTGTGCGGGCCGCTGTAACAAAATTCCACAGACCAGGCGGCTTGTGAACAACAGAAATTGAGGTCTCACAGTCCAGAGGCTGGACGTCCAGGATCAGGGAGCCAGCAGGGCCGGGTTCTGGTCAAGACCCTATTCAGGGTTGCAGGGGGCTGACTTCTCGCTGTGTCTTCACCTGGCACAAGAGGCTAGGGATCTTTCTGGAGCCTCTTTTATAAGGCACTGAGCTCATGATTATAAAGGCCCCAGCTCATGACCTAATCACCCCCAAAGGCCCACCTCCTAATACCACCACACTGGGCATGAGGATTCAACATACACACTGGGGGTGGGGGGAGCATAAACATTCATAACTACTTTTTTTTGGTGAGGAAGATTGTCCCTGAGCTAACATCTGTGCCAATCTTCCTCTATTTTTTGTATGTGGGACACCGCCACAGCATGGCTTGATGAGTGGTGTGTAGGTCCGCGCCTGGCATCCAAACCCGCAAACTCTGGGCCGGTGAAGCAGAGTGCATGAACTTAACCACTACGCCACTGGGCTGGCCCCCATAACCACTTTTTTACTGTCTACCACCCCAACTAGTGGAAGGAGAGTTGCCTGTCTTGCCTCCTGTTGGAACCCCAGAGACGAGAACAACCCCAAGACTCGATAAAGACTTCCCGAAAGAAAAAGATCTCGCCCTGCCGCCTGCTGCAGCCCCAACCAACTGCAGCAGGATCCCGGGAGTGGGCACGGGTACTGATGACTGTGAAGGCTCCCCGGTGATTCCCATGTGCAGCCAGGGCTGAGAAGCACTCGCCCAGGAGCAGAGGAAGGACTTGCCCACTGAACGCATTTAAAGGGGCGGCGTGAGAGGAAGGCAGTTGCTTTCTGAGCCGCGGTCGAGTCCTGCTCGTTCGGTGGTACGAGTGCACACGCGCAGGTGCTGCGCTCTGCCCCCTGCCATCGACACAGCTGCAGGTCCAGGGCAGTGCATCAGATCAAAGTGGCGGGAGCCCGGGGGTGGTGGCCACACGGACCTCTTACTTCCAGAGAGTCTGTGTCATCAATCTCTCATGGGAATTCTGCAAGAAACATCCAAGTTGTGGAAAAATGCGAGTTGGGATCGCTCTTTGAGAACCAAAGCCTTAACTATGACGTCTGGGGCTTCACTCCAATTTTGTCAGTTTTCTAGCACATGCTTCTTTCATCTGGGTTGAATGCCTTTTCAAAATACGCAACCTGAATCAGATGTCTTTTTAGAATTTGAAAAAGTCCTCTTTAAGCACAATTTTAATAGCTTTTAAATGTAAGCTCTGTCTCAGTCTGCTTGGACTGCCATAACAAAATGTCATAGACTGGGTGGCGTGAACGACAGAAGTTTATTTCCTCAGTTTGGGAGGCTGGAAGTCCAAGACCAGCATGGCCTGGCTCTGGTGAGGGCCTCTCCCTGACTTGCTGAAGGCCACCTCTCCCTGTGTCCCCACAGGGCCTTTCCTCAGTGTGTGTGTGCAGAGACATCTCTCTTCCTCTTCTTAGAAGGCCACCAGTCCTATGCGATAAGGACCCCACCCTTATAGCCTCATTGAACCTTAATCACCCCTAAAAGCCCTATCTCCAAATACAGCCCCACCCCGGGTCCATACTTCAACTCATGAACTTGGGGGGAAAGACACAATTCAGTCCGTAGCATCC
Source organism: Equus asinus (assembly GCF_041296235.1). Taxonomy (NCBI): domain Eukaryota; kingdom Metazoa; phylum Chordata; class Mammalia; order Perissodactyla; family Equidae; genus Equus; species Equus asinus. Next base: position 31,185,524 of record NC_091790.1, read on the forward strand.
CACCCCGGTTCCCCCTCATTCACGTCCTTCTCCCATGCAAAAGACATTCATTCCGTCCCAACAGCCCCCACAGTCTGAACTCCTTCCAGCATCAACACTAACATCTAAGGTCCAGTCTCTCATCTGAACAGCCTCTCATCAGAGATTCGAGGAACGATTCACACTGAGGCAGAACTCCCTTCCAGCTGTGAGCCTATGAAACTAGACAAGGTATGTGCTTCCAAACGCAAAACACAGTGGTGGGACAGGCAGAGGACAGACATTTGCGTTCCAAAGGGGAGAAACAGGAAAGGAGGAAAAGGGGACAGTTCCAAGTGAGTCCAAAATCTAGTAAGGCGAATTCAATTAAATCTTAAGCCTCAAGAATAATCCTCTCTGGTTTAATACTATGCCTCCAGGCCCCGTGGGATGGCAGTGTCCCCCCAACAGCTCAAGGTGGGGGTCCCCAGGGCTCTGACGGGCTGAGGTCTTGCCCTCAAGGCTCCAGGCGGAGGCTGCTGGCCAGGTGAAACCGAGGCAGTGGCCCTGCTGACCTGTGAATTGCTTTTGGGGTCATTTTTCCCTCTTGAAGAATAGCGCATGTTCCTAGCAGAACAGCTCCACCAGCCCGTCCTGTCGAATCCAAGAAGTCCAGCGGTCTGCCTTCATGTCGTCGTGAACGGATTTTCCAAATCTCCAACTTCCGGTTCCTTTCTGCTTAACAATTCCTTCCATTTCTCTATCTCCTCCCTTCTCATTTTACTAGAAGCCATCAGGAGGAACTAAGCCACTCCTCCGAAACCGCTTAGAAATCTCTCAGTTAAATATCCCATTTCATTGGCTTGCAAGTTTTATCTTCCACAAAATACCAGAACACAGTTCAGCCAAGTTTTTGCCACTTCATAACAAGGATCACTTTCCTCTCGTTTCCAATAACATGTTCCTCATTTCTGTCTGAAACCTCACCAGATACGGCCCTAACGTCCACATTTCTAACATGTACGTCAAACCTCTTCAGCCCCCAGGGGCCAGCCCCATGGCCAAGTGGTTAAGTCCACGTGCTCTGCTTCCGCAGCCCGGGGTTCACTGGTTCAGATCCTGGGCATGGACCTACACAGCAGTCATCAAGCCATGCTGTGGTGGAGTCCCACATAGCAGAACTAGAATGACTTACAACTGGGACACACAACTATGCACTGGGGATTTGGGGAGGAAAACAACAAAATGAAACAACTCTTCAGCCTTGACTCATGACCCAGTTCCAAAGCAGTTTCCACATTTTCGTTATTTGTTACAGCAGCTCCCCACTTCTCAGTACTAAAATCTGCATTAGTCGGGGTTCTCCAGAGAAACAGAGCCAACAGGAGACACACACACACAGAAAGAGAAAGAGATTATAAGGAACTGGCTCATGTGATAATGCAGGCTAAGAAGTCCCAAGGTCAGGGTACCGGCGCGGCTGGGTTCTCGGCCTGCAGATGCTCACCTTCTTGCTGTGTGCTCAGCTCTCATGGCCTTTCCTTGGCCTACATGTGTGTGTGGAGAGAGCAAGCTCTCTCCCTCTTCCTTTTCTTATAAGGCCATCAGTCCTATCAGATCCGGACCCCACCCTTATGGCCTCATTTAACCTTAATTACCCCTTAAAAGCCCTTTCTCCAAATAGTCACACTGGGGGTTAGGGCGTTAATGTGTGAACTGCTGGGGGGGGTGGCGCACAAAATTCAGTCCAGACAAGCCAGACCAAAGATTCCTTTGGAAAATTGGTGAATTTTTGCTAAAAAAAATTACTGGGACTCATGCTATCTATCATGAAAACGCACACTGATAACTCTGAGGAACACATTTGCTAAGTCACCTGGAGATCATTTACAACTGGGGATCACAACCTTCAAAGCGGACAATCCCCTGGGGCCCCCACTAAGTGGCAGATCTCTAGGCCTCGCCCCCAACCTGCCGAAACCATCGAAGGGGCAGGCATGGGACCCTGGAGTCAAGTAAGCGTCCCAGGTGATCTGCAGGGAGGTGGCCCACGGACACATCCGAGACAATGACGTGGAGAGCTGGCAGCGCCGATGGGCTTCTCACAATGAGAAATCCCTGCTCCTTAAAGTCAGGAATCGTTCCCTCCTCTGAACCATGCAGCTGGCAATTAGTCATGTTCTGCCTCGTGAGACATCTTCTATTTCTGTCTTGAGGCATTTAAATCTTGACTTTTTTATTGAACTTTTCAAGTGTGAAGCTGTCTTATCACCCAAAAGGGATTACGAGCTCCGCGAAGGCAGAGGTGCCCTGGTGTTGCGTCACAGGCACAGGGGACTCGAGGACCGCACACAGCAGGCGCTGAGCACCTGCTGTCGATCTGCTTTGCTTTACAACTTTTTAATTCTTTTAATTCCAAAAATGAGACCTCTCCTTCCCCACAGGACTGCTGGCAATCGAGCCAGCCTGCGTGTGGTGGATGAGCTGATAAATGTGACCATTAAGGAGAAGTGGGCCTGGGACGGTCAGGTCAGGTCCAAGCCAGCCAGGTCCGAGGGAGCTGCAGCCTTGGCCCCACAGCACTCCCACCTGCCGCTTCTGTCCTGTTCTTCGGTGGGACATTGATGCACCGGGGGGCACAGAAGCAAGCTCTCCACGTAAGTTCCCGTCAACATGGATCTGAGCATAGGTTTTATAAAACTGTATACACGGGAGGAACCTTAGAGACGATGACCCCCGATGAGAAGAGGTGATGCGCCCCCGGGCTCAGGGCCTTCCCCACACCCCCTGCTGTCATCTCTAACGGCGCTCTTGCCTTCTCTCTTGCCCTGAAAGCGCAGTTTCCTTCTGAGTTAAGCCGGCTGCTCCCCGGTTTTTCTCACTTTGCCTTCCTGCCCTCGGAGTCTTCCCCCTCCTTCCTTTCCACCTGCCTGCCTACCGGCCTCCGATTCCTCTCGCTCTCCCTGCTCTTGGTACTAGTTCTGGCACGACTCAAAAGACGCAATAACTCACTGACGTCCAATTTTGTAAAGTACAGCTTTACTCCTTTCAATTTTACGCACTCACACTGACAGTGGGATGTTGCCGGAGATGCCGGGCCTTCCCATAAAGAAAAGCAGACAGAGGTGGACCAAATATGTAAAATACTGAAGCGGGCAAGTGAGGCCAAGGTTGAAAAGGCCCACGGCATGTGACACTAGGAGAACTGTGGTCATGCTACATGTCACAGCGGCTTCAGGGACCTAACAAGGGGCAGCGGCCAGTCTAATGGGCGGGAAGGTGAGCTGGGAAGTGGAGAGAACAAGTACGAACTACGAAAACGAATCCATTTCAACCCACGTTGTCTCAAGGTCAGGCGCTTGCCAGGCACTGGGGGTGCAAGATGACTCAGTTGCCTCCCTCCAGGCTCTGAGGACTCAGGGACTGTGTGCCCCGCAGGATGCCAGCAGCTGACTGACTGACAGGTGACAGGCACACAGGGTTGCTCACTCTGCTCTGGGTGACAGGCGGAAGCTCATAGGCGGTGGTGGAACGTTTGAGCCAGCAGGTACAGCTGAGGGGGCCTCGGGCCTCGACAGTCACTACCACCAAAAGGGCGAAGTCCCTCCCGGGAGCTCACACTCTGGGATCCTGGAGAGAGGTGCACAGCGAGCGCCCTGAATACGTCATGAAGATCGGTACAGGAGGGAGCTCTCAGAAGGAGTGATTCGTCATGCCAAATCTTTATGGACCGGCAAGAATTCTCCTTGGGAATCAGCTAAAAAGCGGCTAATGTGGATTAGCGAGAAGTGAGATTGCAGCAGGAGGCTGAAGGTCTGAAACGTTTTATTCCATCATTTGCACAGGGAGGGCAGTGACGGCACCTCACTGTTATTGTCACTGTCTCAATAGTACCCGAAGGCCCTCGATGAACACCTGATCAATAACTGGAAGAGGAAGCTGTTCCCGGAAGGGCTGTGCCAGCTTCCTCTCCACTGAGAGCCGATGCTTCCTCTATGCACGGCCCCAGCCACACGGAGCCTTACGGAATGCTCTTAAAAACCTGTCAGAAAGTCCACTTAGAGAATCGGGAACTGCAATGGGATTTTGGAAAGGGAGTGGCTTCAAGGACGTTGCACGCTAGCCGACGCAGGCTCCCGTTTCACAGACAGGCACTGTCTTTGTGCGGTTGCTCAGGATCCCCACTCTGCAACCACCCCCGAGCACAAGGTCCACGGTCCTGCGGCGAGGGGCCCACCTGCTTTGCTGTCTGTCCGCGGGTCCATGATGACGAACTCCGGCCGCAGCTTGCTGACGCGCCGCCCCTTGAGGATGGGCACGAGCCCGCCCAGGTACTCCAGGTAGAGCGTGTAGCATGGGCCGCCCACCTCCGGGTCGTCCTCCGTGCGCTTCATGGTGCAGTGCAGACGCTCGTTGCCGGCCGACGGGTAGCTGACAAAGTCGCGCATGTTGTTGGGGTCTGGAATGGGGGGCTGGAGGCAGGACATGGAGAGAAAAGAGTGCGCACGTCACTGATTACCCTGGCAGAGCACTGGCGGGCAGCTCGGGGGCATTAACCACATGGTGCGGAAAAGTGAGTCCCACTCTGGGGGCGTCAGAATCTGCTGGGGGCTTTAAAAAATCCCTAAGCCAGGATCCCACCCAGACGATCAAAGTGGACTCTCTGGGGGTGGGCCTGGGCATGCGTATTTTCTAAAAATTCCCTGGGTGATTTTAATGAGCAGCCAGGGCTGAGAGTCACTGGTGCTGAACCCAGATTGTAAAGCAACTTGAAAAAAATATCACAGCAGATTCCCAAACTCTGATGTTCTAGGAAAAAAGTAAGCAACAAGTCAATCTGATACTTAGAAGCAGAGACAGAATACAAAAAAGAGAACACAGGGAAGAACCTACAGTGCGGAGGGCCCGAGGTTACAGGGAACTCAGACTCCAACAGCCACTGGCAGGCAGAGTCCACACACTACCTATGACAACAGACCGGTTCTCAGGCTACAGTCAGCACATAGGACGGCTGACCTAAGGGCTGGGTGGGGGTTGCCCCCCTCAGCACAGCGGTGAGGAGAGCAGGCCCCAGGATCAACAGGGTCTCATCCTGACAGTTCCCCTAATGAGCCATGGAGCAAGTCCCTCACTTCTGGGAACACGTCTCCTGCTTTCTCACGTGGGAATAATGGCAGCATCTGCCAGGAAGTCAGGATGGAACAAGACAGACTGATCATCCGGGCAACACACCAGTCAAGCTCAGAATACCGCCTCTGCCATGAGAAAGCTTGTGTGCATCACACAAGGCGAATCTCTCGTGGACACTAACGGTGATGCTGGGGACGGACTGCATGTGTGGGAGACCGTGGCAGAACTCTGCAGAGCCGCACACCTTCATCACCCAGACGCACTTGTCAAGGAGCAGACACGCTTCTGTGCTCCTGCCCTGGGATTCTCCAGTCTTCCCTGTCTCTGCCCTCCTCGTGGCGAGCCTTCGGGAACAGGCGGCCAGCAGGGGTGAGGCAGGAGGAGAGGGTGGGTGGAGGGCTTTACCTTGATGGTGGGGATGAAGGCAGTGGAGAGGTACGAGCAGAGGCGGGGGGGCAGCGTCAGCTTGCTGACGTCCTTGTCTTCTCGCAGGGCGCTGGCAATGGCCTGCTGGCACAGCAGCTGCAGGCTGGACACCCGGTGCTCCACACGGACCACGTACAGGGCCGGCCCTGACGCCATCAGCAGCCGCGAGTCCCGGTGTCCCCAGCAGATGGAGATGATGGGGCGCTGCCAAGAAGCGAAGGGAGACCACGCTTAAGCTTTTGCTCTGGTGGAAAGCAAAGAAGATCACGCACGCTTGCGTCACGCAAAATCAAGTGACCAGATAGTTCCTGAGTATACCGGGTTTAAAAAGCACAATAGAGGATGTTAAATACTATATTGTAAAAATCTAATATTTCCATCGAAAAGTAGTTAGATCTCCAGGCCAGAGCACGAAGCTCTGGAACAGTTTTACAAAGTCCTTTTACATGTATTATCTCATTGAATTCGGTGCCATAAAACCTCACTTAGCTTTCAGGGCGTTTCTGCCAGGAGATGCCATCAGCCTGGGGGACAGTACCCCACACTCCTTACTGAAGCTCGGTATCTGGATCCCCAAGTAACCGGTGGTAGGTCCTCCCATGGCTTGGGGAGGTGGTGAGGAGGAAGACCAGATGGCCCTCCCTTTTGTCCTGCCAGGGAGCATTTCAGAGTCAAACCAACCCCAGATTTGGGGTCACGAGCTGTGTGACCTGGGGACTATGACATAACCCTTGGGAGTCTCCTACCTTCTCATGAGCAAAATGGGAGCTGTGAGGACTAGAGGAGATGAACGACGTCAAGTCCTCTGGGCCCTATCATGGGTTGTAACCCACAGAGGCTAAATCACCGTTACTCTCAGCCATCCTCGAGCTGGTGGGGCAGAGAAAGAAAGCAGAAAGCTATCCGGAAAGGGGAGAGAGGGGAACACCGCTCCCGTGGCGGCCGCCCGAGGGGTCTGTGGCCATCGCTTGCTTTGAGAAGGCAGGCTGAAATCCAAATGTGAAAGTCAGAAACCCATTGTACTGAAAAAAATGCAAAGCTGAGGGGTGCCATCTACGGAAGATGAGCCCAGGAGGAGAGAGGGGGGCAGAGCGGGTGATGGAGAAGCAGCGAGGGAACTTCACTCCGACCCGGACAGATGGAGCGCTCATTTAATGAGGTCTTGAGGGGTTTCAACGATCAGAAGTGAGGATATCAGATCTTTTATATGAATGACAGATAGGAACAGAATATTCACAACGCTTTAGTGACAAACATCAAGATAAAAGGAACACATGAAGACACTTGCTTAAAAACAGCCTCCAGGGTCGGCTAATCCTGGTTTCAACTTCAAAACAAAGCGCCAGGCTGAAGGTAACTCAAGTTCCATTTCCATCAGTGAGGCCAGGCAGCCGCAGCCCCCTGGAGGAGGACCATGGGGCCTGGAACTCAAGTCTGGGGGCTTCCAGGGTACTTCCAGGATGGGCCTCCTTACAGGAGGAACCCACACAGAGGGGAGACCCCAGAGAGGGGCCTGTTAATTTAGAGCAAGACATAACCACTGCTGAAGACAGGGCGGACAACACATTAAAAATACACACACAAGTTCTCTGGTATCATCAACCCCATAAGGGCAGGTTAGGACGCCAAGTTTTATTCGTACCAAAGTCATGCTTAATCTTAAAGATATATGCTGCCTGCCACCGCTGAGCCTCCTAAGATAACATTTACAGCCTAGAGCTCAAGTCACGAAGGACATTTTCACTTCATACAATCTGACTGGTTGGGACTGGCTGGAGAAATCCCAGACACTTCTTTCTCCCAGTTTCTCATTACTTTTGAGCCCATCTATCGGACATGCCAAGGGTTACTATGTACAAATTATATGTATACTTATTTATCCTCCTGTGTCCGCCCTCCTTCTAGTTCTGTTTTTCATAGTAACTCTCTCTACGTAAAAGTTGATTACAAGTTTGGGGAGGATCTTATATAAAACTGTCATTATGATAAGTACGCATCTCTTACATCTTTGTACAAAGGAACCTAAACCAGTTAAACTGGATAAAAATCCTCTCCGTTACATTTACATATATAATCACTATGCATTGTAACAAAAATAACAATTATGTCTTAAAAACTTACCACATTCCAATAGCACCTTAAGTTATCTTGATAAGCACATACATTATCTCATTTAATGCTCTCAGGTCTACCACATAGGTATGATTATTCCCATTTAACATACAAGGAAACTGAGCTAAGAGAGGCTAAGTAACTTGGTTACAGCCAATAAATAGGAGAGCTGCAATTCTTACCGGCTTCCCCCTCAACCCCACAGCTTACGCTCATCTTACAAGGTGGTGTCTCTCTTAAGTGTCAGTACAGTGATACAAGCACGAAAGAATGTGTCACGTCCCACTAACAAATTTAACTATAATCACAAAGTAACAAACCCAAATTCTCCCCTCAGTTCTCCCCATAAGCCATTTGCTCAAGGCCATTTTACTCAGAAAGAACCCAAACAACATGTCTGTAGAAAAGGCAAATAGACAAGAAGAGAAACAGCCTGCATAAATAACCAACGGACAATGACCAGAATGATTCATTAGGGCAGAAAAGGATCCACAGGTCATGTGGGCCCACAAGTGGAGATAAGTAGCCAAGTAGTCCTGGTAGATAAGCATGAAACAGCAGTGGGCAAGGACTGTGCTGCTCCACATCGGGCATCGCATCAATGAGGACAACTTAGAATTCTTGGCAAGAAAGAGTGAAAGGGCTTGAAAGGTGTGAAAACTAGACCCCAGAAGAACAGAGCTGAAATTCGGTAGCCTGGAGAAGGGATCTCTGCAGGGTCTCAACGGCGTACTTGTTCTCTGGAGCCAGGGTACCAGGAAACCCCTGCCTTCACGAGCAGGATGAGGACCCTAACGGGAACGTACAGTTCAGTGATTTGGGGAGCAGCGTTCACTCACTCGCCCAAGTCAGGGACAGTTGATTTAGCTCAGCAAAGGGGGGAAAAGATGCCCATTTAATAAAAATGATTAAATAATTAAACATGATTATGGCACATGCTCCATGTAAGACAATGAAGTAGCAAAATCAATACTGGTACCCTCGCCATAATAAATGCTAAGGCTGTATGAGAAAAATAAGAAAGAATTTACAAACAGTGAGGGCAGACCCTCTGGTCTGAAGATTTTGAGGTCTCACTGATGTGGGGAAATTGATTACTGTAATTACCACCGAGTCTGAGGCCAGGCGGTAGGGCCACGACCTCTCAGCATCCCATAAGTCCTGGAAGGAGGTCCTTTTATGTGGCATCTAACGCAGGCATGGTGGGTATAGTTAACAATACTGTACTGTATCCTAGAAAGGTGCTAAGAGAGCAGATCTTGAATGTTCTCACCCCAAAAAAGAAATGGTAATTACGTGACGTGACGGAAGGGGTAGCTGACCTTATGTCACTAATCACACTGCAATATATAAGCGTCATCACATCCACGTGCTGTACATCTTAAACTTACACAGTGTTCATGTCAATCACATATCAATAAAGCTGGAAATAAGCACATAAATAAGTAAGAAAACTAACACACACAAAATCCTCTTACACCTTTTTTATACTTTTTAATATGTCATCTTGCTTTTTTAAAGTCTCACTTCTTTTTGGCGCTCATTTCCCTGTGCTGTTTCCTGGTACTCCGGTCTACAGAGCCCTCGCTACAGATGTTCTGCTGTTTCAGAAAGAAGGGGAGTCAAAGTGGAGGAAAGCGCATGTGCCTGCAGACACGGGGCATGGGGCATCTTCATTTCTCAGCCTCACAGTCAGCGATTTCTGTCACTCCGTCCCCTAGGATCTGCCACACTGGCGGGACACGAGGCTGCCCTGTCTGCTGGCCCACAGCCCTCACCCGCAGCACACGGTCCTCCCCAGGAACTGCTCACCCACCGGGATCCGCCGCGGTGGAAGAGAAACGCACACATGTTCAACTTCCATAAACCTGGGAACACACAAGCGTGCACACACGCAACTCCCACAGATTAATGTTTTTGTTTGAACAGCTGCCATCTGCTAGGGAAAACCTCAGCTGTAAATCTGTGGACTTCCTCTCTTTCTCAAATTACACAAAATGACTATTTTTGGAACTGATGGCTAGAACCGTGAAGTTGATAACATTCGAATCTTAATTTGCGTAGGGAAGTTCACAGATTTTGCGGGTCTAAATTCAAGGCAAAAGGGCAGGAAAATGAGGTGCATTCTGGGGAGCGTTAGTGGAGCACAATCCAGTGCTTTGGTCAGTCTGATGGAGCGAGAGCTGTTACTCTGCTGGAGGGGTGCGGGCGCTGTTCGTGGGGAGGTTAGGCGAGTGGTTAGTGCACAGCCAAGGTGTCCCCAGCGTCTCCCTCTCAGTGTCTGATGCTGAGCCACTGAACAGGAGCGTGGGTGCCTGGCTCTCCTTCCCTCCCTGCTACAGCATCATGGAATGTGCTAACAATGGCCGCTTTCAACCCCTTACAGCACATGAAGAAGACACGCTAAATACCCCCACCTTATCTCCTGCCGCCACACAATACATGCCATGCGTCCGTCCGATCATTTATTCATCTACTGAGTTGTCAACCAGTCATTCAGAAAATATCTGTTAAATGTGTCCAATGGGCCAGACACAGGCCAGGTGTCAGGGGACTGGCCCTGAATAAAACAAATTCCCGGCCCTCACAGAGCTGACACGCTGAGGTGGGAGGGGGAGAGGGTCTCTGATGGGGACCACCTGACACGGGGAGGTAGTGAACAGGCTCTGAGGTGAAGAGGACAGGTGGCTGGAGAAGGAGTGAGGGGGTCGCTTCAGGCAGAGGCGGGCAGAGGACGCTGCGCCCCAGAGGAGCCCCAGCCCAGGCCTGACTGAGAGCTTGTTCACTGTTTGAACCCGGAGTGAAAGCGGCCTCCCCGCATCGCTGCTGTGCGCATGGCAGTAAGCTGCACGGAATCCTCGCAACCTTCCAGAGGAAGGAAAAGCAGGGTATCCTTCCACACTAAAGAGAAGCTGCTCAAGCAGGATTAGAGTCAACGGACAGCACCAGGGCCCCGGCCAGCCCCGCGGGCCCGAGAGAGGGCAGGCGAGGCTGCCCAGGTGCACGGTTTCCGCTGAAGGGCCGGGCTGGGGACTGGAGGCTGCGAAGGCCCCGGAGCCATCCCTGGACTCTGTCCCTCTCTGCAGCTCCCCTAGGAAGGCGGGTCTCTGTCTTGGCGGAAACGTACTTCAGAAGTTTCAGAGCCCCTGGCGGAAGGGGATGTTTAGCGTTTGTGCAAGTGTGTGCGAAGAAGGGAAGCCTTCTAGAACAGTTCACTCTTAAACAGACCAAGGTGGTGGCTTGTCACCATCTAATTGTGCTGGTTGGAGCCATGGACAGTCTTGAACATTAAGGTTCAATGATCTGGCCACCAACCAAGCTGCAGTAACGAAAGCTAGCTCAGGATTCAGTCACCCAAACCTCCGTTTTAAGGGAACACACCCTTCTTGTATTTTGTAAGCAGACGACCCCAGGAAGGATTTTCTCATCTGTTTAACAGCAAACAACGGGAAACGCAACCCGTGGCAGCTTCGTGAGAACAGGTGGAGTCAATCCTCCACAAAAGGAGGCAAAGACGCTTTTGCCAAAGGATTCTCCTTCAAGAGCACAGACGTGTATGGCCACAGACGCGCGCTCTGACTTGATTTTCAGTTCCCACACCCATCTTCTTCCTCTTCCTTCTCTCTTCATTTTTTACCCAAATATGTTACAGCAACAACTGAATCTTATAGAATATAAGGTGACTCCTTCCAACATGCCTTGAATGCAAAAAAAAGTTCATAAAGCTAAAACAGAACAAAAACCCAACCAACCAACCAAAACCCAGACCCAAACTGCTGAAGCCTGCAACTTCAGTCAGCAGTGCTAATGCTACTGCTTATCAGATATGCAATTACATATAGACAGTCACAGATAACAGCTAATGAAATGAATTACAGAATTTTAAATTACAACAGGTAGGAAGGAAAGGAAAATAAATTAGAGCGTATTTCCCTGTACGAGCTTCGGCCACAGGCACTGCTGCTGGGAGTAAATCAGGAGAACCCATTTTAAAGCCTAGGCTGCCAGACGTTGGCGGCGGGCAAGGGCTTTGTATGCAATAACCTACAACCCAATTAACTCGGAAATAAATTATCCAATCTAAACAGCATTTAGTTCTTTTCATAAATAGTGCAATAAATTGCCTAACTTCCTTCCTGCTATAAAAATGTCCCTGCCTTTGGACAACTTGAACAGCACAGCACAGATAACATGCGATTTTAGAATCATTACAGACAAGAATTAAGTTGGTGCTACATGTAATTTACATTGTACTCGCTTTTTAATAGCATCATTATTTAATTTTATATTATTGAGGCAATCTTTTCAATGGCTGAAACAGACCCTCGAATGAAAAAAAATCAATAATTTATTAAAATGCTAAGACGCTGCACAGATATTTTCCCCCAAAGGAAGCTCAGCCAAGCCCCTCCCTTATCTGTGAGCCCCAAGTAGTTTCAATTCTGCACTTATGTTAGTTTCACGAGAAAGTCAAGGAGAACTTTTGCAGTGATTAACGTCATCAAGCCTCTACTACATTCTAGGCACAGTGAAGATCAGGAAAATACAGAAAATGTGGGTTTGACTTCAAGAAAATAAGACAAACAGCAAAATGCACTATATGCCACAGGTGTTAAGCACCCCAAGGGTTCACAGAGAAGAGGGGTCCCAATCATCAGGCAGATTTACAAAAAGATTTATTAAAAAAAAGGCCGTGACTGTGCTGGCATTGAGGAGGATGGATTTCCCGAAGCTGAGGTGGCAGGAAGGACATTCCCTGAAGAGGGAACAGAAGGCCAGCAGGAAGGGTGTCCTGAGTCAGACAGAAGAGTGGAGAATGCTGAATGTACAACTTGGAGTATGTTTCAGTACTTTGATTCACAAATATGCTAATAAATATGAAAGCCTTACTAACTCAGAAAGAGCTGAAAATTCCCATCCTCTCCTACTCATCTTTCAGTCAGGCTAGGGAAAGCTAGCATGAGACCTGACTGGGAAGGGCACATAGCTACTGCTTCAAACAATCAACAGAAAGAACTAAAGAAAGCACATGTTGACAAGTATCCATCCATCAGTCCACAGAGCAGATATTTACAGACCACCTGCTATGTTGCAGGCAATGCACTGGCAGGAGGCTCACAAGCATAAACAAGGCAGTCTCTCCCTCAACCCCCAATCCGAGGGACTCCAGGATCTATGTTTCTTGCCCCATTCCTTGGCCTCACGCTAACAGCCTCGACTCTACCCCACTTCAGCTTTCCCCGGTTCGCCTCATCACCTGGAACTACTTCACTTCTAAAACAGGAAGCTGAGTTTCCGATCCAACCACAGCTTCCCAGCCTGTGTTTATCGCTTCTTCTTGAACGTGCCTTGTTATGATTTCACACTTCCCAGTCTCGGGTCACAAAGCATCTACCCACCCAGATTCCAGGACTGCACATTTCAATAACATCCTTAGTAGTTCTCTAAATTCCATTTTTTGTTTTTCTGTTACATTAATCTTCCCAATTCCTAACTTTAGGCAACCTGGACCACTTCTGCCTCTAGGGGTTGTAGAGAAGGCACGCACAGCACTGAGTCCCACTTTAAAAGCACACTATCCAGCTTTGGCAGGGACTTAATTTCAGCTTATTACCTTGAAGGGCTCCTGTATCATATTCCTGTACACTAGCACTCAGGGCTTGGGGCTCAGTGCCAGCTGCACAGGGCCCCTCAAAACAGGTTTGCTGGATGCTTGAACAAACGAGTGGACAAACAGATTTATTTGCCCATAGAAGATATTACATCATCAAAAGATAACTTTAAATCCTACAACTCAACAGCAAAAAAACAAATAACCCAATTAAAAAATGCACAAGAGTCTTGAATAGATATTTCTCCAAAGAAGATATAGAAATGGCCAATAAGCACATGAAGAGATGCTCAACATAACCAATCAGCAGGGAAATACAAGTCAAAACCACAAGGAGATACCATCTCACACCCATTAGAAGGGCTACTACAAAAAAAAAAAAAAGAAGTGTTGGCGAGGGTGTAGAGAAGCTGGCATGCTTGTGCATGGTTGGTGGGAATGTAAAAAGGTGCAGCCACCATGGAAAAGAGTACAGCAGTTCCCCAAAAAATTAGAAATAGAATTACCATATGATCTAGCAATTCAACTTCTGGGTATTTATCCAAAAGAATTGAAAGCAGCGTCTCAAAGAGATATTTGTGTACCCCTGTCCACAGCAGCATATTCACAATAGGCAAAAGGTGGAAGGAACCCAAATGTCCATTGAAGGATGAATGGATAAACAAAATGCGGTACATCCACACAATGGCATATTGTTGAGTCTTAAAAAGGAAGGAAATTCTGACACATACTACAATATGGATGAACCTTGAGGACATTATGGTAAGTGAAATAAGCCAGTCACAAAAAGACAAATACTGTATGACTCCGCGTGTATGAGGGGTGTAGAGCAGTCGAATTCATTGAGACCGAAAGGTAGAGAGCTTCAGTTTTACGAGATGAAAAGCTCTGGAGATTGGGTATATCATAACTTAACACACCTAACACTACTCAACTGGACACTTAAAATGGTTAAGATGGTAAGTTTTATGTGTATTTTACCGAATGTTAAAAAAAGATATATTTAAATAATTTATGCCTGCATCTAATTACAAATTTCCCCAAATCTGGTGTACCTGCCTCTCTGATGAGCTGCAAAGGTTAGGACAGAGTCCCTCGCTTATTATCAGCCCCATCAATGGTCAGCTCAGTCCCAGACCCATCTCCACGACCCCCCACTAAGCACTTCATCCTCCCCCATGACAGACACAGACCAGAAACAAACTGGTCTAAAGATTTATAGGGAATAAAAACAGACAGAAAGTCTAGACCTGTGCATACTTTCTTAAAGACCTTTAAGTTTTTTTATTTATTGTTTAACAATAATTTAGTCAAAATGTAAAAATACATTACTAGCATAACAAACATAAAGTCAGTGTGAATAAATGCAGATTCAGCATTTACTTCTGCAAGTTTCCGATTTCTCCTTGAGACTGAGGACACATACCAGCTCGCTCGGCTCACTCACTGTCCACTCATCCGACTGGGGAATGGAATAAAGTATTCTGGCTATAGGGCAGAAACTTCTTTTTCTCTTATTTCTTCTAGTTTATACCCCATAATTCAATTAAAGTCAACAAAAGATTAAAATCTGTCAAAGACAATTATAATGAGCATAACCGACTGATGAACATTTAACAGAGATCAGGGGCCTACAACACAGTGGCGTCACAGTGAGTGCCTGACACACATTCTTACTTGCACAAGCGTGTCCAGTGTGAAGATGTGCTCCCCTCGAACGTTGTAGAACTTGACCATGGCACTCTTCAGCAGAGGGCCGCTGGGAAGGTCGCCAAGCTGCGTTTGCCGTTCCATACCAGCTACTGCCAGGAGGTCTCCCTGTGTGCACCACTGGGCCACCACCTCTGAAACCCAAAGAAGAAACGGTCAGCACAAGGATGTGACCCTTCCTGAACCTTTCACTTACGTAGTTTAAAACACAGAGCAGCCCAGCAAATACAATGGCGGCTCTTCCCCTTTCTCCCATGAAGACAACGGCTACCCACTGCTCTGAAGACAATAGAGACTATTTCAAAACAGGCATTTATTACATGGATGGGATTGCAGATCCCCTGAAACATAACTAAATGCGTCAAAAACTATACATATGTATGGGGACGGCCTGGTGGCATAGTGGTTAAGTTCGCACCTTCCGCTTTGCTGGCCTGGGGTTCGCAAGTTCGGATCCTGGGTGCGGACATGGCACCGCTTGGCAAGCATGCTGTGGTAGGCGTCCCACATATAAAGTAGAGGAAGATGGGCACGGATGTTAGCTCAGGGCCAGCCTTCCCCAGCAAAAAGAGGAGGACTGGCAGTAGTTACCTCAGGACTAATCTTCCTCAAAAAAAAAAAAAAAACCCCAAAAAAACTATACATATGTATGGGGACAGCCTGGTGGCATAGTGGTTAAGTTTGCACGCTCCGCTTTGGTGGCCTAGGGTTCGCAGGTTCAGATCCTGGCCGTGGACCTGGCACAGCTCATCCAGCCACACCATGGTGATATCCCACATAAAACAGAGGAAGATTGGCACAGATGTTAGCCCAGCGACAATCTTCCGCAAGCAAAAAGAGGAAGACTAGCATCAGATGTTAGCTCAGGGCCAGTCTTCCTTACAAAACAAACAAACAAACAAACAAACAAACCAACCAAAGCATATATGATAAAGCTGGCATGTTAAATGTCTAACTCAGTACCAGCATCTCCATCACGGGACTTGCAGAACTGAGAGAGCAGGTAAGATAGAAAAACCTATGACTGCACATCCTAAGTGCATTTCCCACCGCCATGCCCTCCACTCCCAGAGATGACTCAGAGGGTTTACAAATGCTCCAAGTACATCGAGAGCAAAGCCTGAATTCATATCTATTTGATTTCCATGTACCAGTGGGCAAAGTTCAGATAAAGGACATGTCTGCAAAGGAAGGCCTTGGCTTTAGTGGACATTTGGATGAGGTGGGGGCTTAGAAAAGAAGGAAAATACTTCTGTTGGGTGCTAGTGTTGTCAGAGAAATTTTCCCACTGGAGGTGGGATGCTCACCTACAAGCCACTCAGTACCTGTAAGAAACGGCTATTAAATGGCGTGTTCAATCCGATATGAGAAATTTACTTATTCTTGCTGGTAAAACAAGCTATTAGTACTAATAAGGTTTATTGCATAGTTTTCCTCCCTCAAGACCCTAAAACGGGATCTGATCCCTGGAATCTGGAACTCAGTGGCCCATTCATCTGAGAGGCTAGAGTGATTTAAAGGTGGTCCACCACGACAAGGACACATTTCAGAGCCGAGTCTAGAACTCCGCAGCTCCTGAGCTCTGTCACGTCGCACATGATCACAGCACCCCTGTCGTATTCGTCTGTGGTACTGATTCTGATGTTAATTCCAGGGCATTCTTGGGTCACCGGACAGCGGTTCCCAGGACAAGAGGGCTCTCCAGACCCAGGGAACAAGAGCTTGCTCATCAAGTTAGCCACACACAGAAACCAGAGGCAGAGGTGGCAGAAGGCTGAGCGGAAGCAGTTCTAGACAAACACAAAGTGACAAACCTCTATAATCTGAGACAGTGTAAGCATCAATAAGGAGTTTTTTTCCTTTTGCTTATAAAAGGATATAAACAAGGTTAAGTACAAACAAACAAGAATCAAGTAAAATCCTAGTGAATGAGATTTGAAAAAGATGACGGGGGAAGCGAGAGGACTTGTGCATAAACTAAATGTGCTCTGGACCTCCCACTGGTGCAGTCGCGCCAGGGAACTGCCTTGTAGTGATAACGAAACGGAAATGACCTCTGGATGGCAGCTTTGGAAACACAAGGGAGTCAAAGGGAGGAGCAACTGACACTGCCGGGTAAAGACAACGGAAGACGGAGTCTAGCGTTGTTCAGAGGGAAACATCCCTGCAGCGCAGCAGAGACTAAGATGCACCCGGGCCCCCGGGCTGACCCACTCTGCTGAGCAGGTGAGTGAACCCTGCACCGCTGTTTTTGCTACTTATTTATTTTAAATTTCAATCATTGATTTGAATTCTGTCACACGCTGGTTTTCCCAACAGATAAGTGTTCTGTTGTCCCTGCAGGGCTGACCTAGACAGACAATCCATTCAGAGATTGCTGGAAGACTAACACAGTGAACCTGAGCGCTGTCGGCCCAGATGGATACAGATCTCTGTCAGCCAAACCGTGGGAGAATACGGCCCCATGGACCAAAACCCCTCTGCTCAGAACCCCCTCCTGACCCTCTCAGTGTGCCCAATGACGTGATGAGAAGAAGAAATACTGCAAAGCAAAGAAAAAAAAGCCCAGGGGTTTGAATTCTTCTATTTTAAGACAAATCTGGGGTGAAATGAGAAGTCCCCTTGAAAGCTTGCTTTACTGCAAGAGACACACTGGCTTGGTCAGAGAATTTCTGAACATGACTGAATTATTTTTCCTTGACGGGTGGTAGAACACGCAACCCCAAAATATGCCACTTCGGCATAAGGATCATTTTGAGCTGAAGGCAATTGAGGGGAAGCAGACACAAGAAAAGCTCTCTGCCCTCCCCTATTTGCCTAAAAGCAGGACGTACATTTGTAAAGGGGTCCCCTCCCCTCTCTACCAGGAAGGACACAAGTTAACCACTGGAGACAACTCTAGCCCTGGTCAGCCTGGAAGACACCAGAGGAATCCACGCGGCAAACTTTAGAACCAGCCGTATCTTCCATTAGTTCCCCATACATTCACCGTCCCACAGTTTGCTGCCCTGGAAGTTCAAAGTCCTTTTCCTCTGTCTTGTCACTTCTCGACAAATGTATTGTCCTTTGGTTAACATGCTATATAAGCCCAAGTTCTAACCACCCCTTTGGGTTACTCGTCTCTGAGCGCTTCCATGAGTAAGCCCAATGCACGTGTTAACACACTTCTGTTTTTGTCTCCTCGATATGTTCTTTGTCCATCTAACTCACGGGGCCCCAGTCAGAGAACCTAAGATGGGTAGAGGGAAAACAGTCTTTCCTCCCCTACATGCTCATGAAGGAGTAAAGTTACAACAAAGTCAAACTCCCAAATAAGGCGAACCAATTTACAGTTCAACTTTTGATAGACACGAGTTCCCAAGGCTGGGACACTCAGAAGGCAGAACCTCCTCAGCAAACACCTGCAAAGCAAAATCCCCCCCTCCCACCACGTGACTCAGCAATGAAGACGAGTCTGACGGGGTGGGGAGGGCTGGTTGCGGGGTCTACGAGCTGTCTGGCATTCCAAGTCCTTTTGCACATGACATAAATCACAGTGTTGGTGATAAACCAGAGAATACCATGAGCCACCCTTCCTCACTGGAAAAGGTCTCTGAGGGACTTCTTGGAGACAGTGACACACAGGAAGACCAGACCTTTCAGTCTACCTTAGGAGACAAGCGACTGGCCTGTCTGGGACAGGACAGATCCCCGCGGATGGAAGAAGTTGCCGCGTGCCATCTTTGACAGCATCCTGGCTACCTCTTTCCAGTATCTACTAACATGTCCCACAAAGTAGTGGACAAAAATAAATTAAGGGGATGGCCTGGTGGTGTAGTGGTTAAGTTCACGTGCTCTGCACTGGCGGCCCGCGGTTCACAGGTTCAGATCCCGGGTGCAGACCTACACACCACTCATCAAGCCGTACTATGGCAGTGTCTCACACAAGACAGAGGGAGACTGGCACAGATGTTAGCTCAGCCACAATCTTCCTCAAGCAAAAAGGAAATAAATAAATAATTAATTTAAAAAAACCCCAAAACTACTGTTGTTCATACCACATGTAAGACTGAGTCCTTAAAATATTCTGAAACCAAGACAGAAAAGGAAACTGCCTCCACGCAGCACACAGTGGATGACAGCAGTTCACTTAAACTTCACCCAACTTTCCGAGATTAGGAAGACTCAGTGCAGAAACACCTCCCGTGAAAGGGTGAAAGACTGAAAACGTTCTTAGATTAGACATAGGTTTCTAGTCGGGCAATGACAAGAATGTGAAATCTGCCTGTACTTTTAGGATAAATCTCAAGTCAAAACCTTTCACATCTGGGAGGGCTACTTTGGGTCACCTCCCCACGTCACCTTGGATGTGTCCCTAATCCTGTGCTGCACAGCTGGCAGGAAATTGTTAGAAATGCTGCTCCAACACAGTCTAGTTTGATAGAGAACAAAATAATACATCAGAGGAAGAAAAAAATAAAGTTTCCACAGGTAAGCAAGATGGTAAAAAACTAGACAAATTCACCCTATAAAGAATACAAAGGAACTGAGTGGTAATTACGTTTACGTTATTTTTAGTCCTGATCAGACAGTCGACAGAGATCAAAGTTCAGGACCCCAGAACAGGATGCAAGTTCTGATGAAATTAATACACTTGGTTAAAAGGTTTAAAAATAGAATTTTTGAAGAAGAAAGCAGAGATTGAATTACTAAATATATGGAAGAATTTATGATGACCATCCCTATATTTTAGCTCCACAAATCAGAAAATTCAGAAAAAGAGCTTAGGAAAAGCCCAAAGAATTTAAGTTGATCATCAACACAGACAAATACTTACTCAGCTCCCACCGGGCCCGTTTGTGGCATAAAGAAGGAATTCCACACAGTTCATGTCCCTCAGGAGTTTACAGGCTAAATAATTCCTTACAATTATAGTTTTGAAACAGCAAAATAGGATGCCCCAAAGAGTGAGTATAACTTGCTTCTAAAAATGCTGTATAATTTTAAAACAGAAATGCCAAGTGTTTAGGGGTACACAGGCAGGTACGATGCGTTCCAGCCAGTCAACAGTTAAGTATAGGACTTAATTCTATATGTCCCTGTGATTCCTGAATAATTCAGACAAGAAGCACACGGCCGTGACGCTCTGGTCTGATGGCCAGTTGTGAACGACGGCAGCGAGCTGAACTGCAGGTTCTGGTTTGCCGTCCTCCCATTCAGATTACAGTGGGTCCCTTTAACACTGAGGGCCAGAGGCAGCCCAGCAATTTCTACACTGCACCACCCAACCCAGAGGAGACAGAACTGTCTCCCCACAGAACTTAATGGGGTCACAACGTCAGTAGTATTCTTGAATTGCAAAATTCAGAACACTCCTGATGCCTAGGGACACCGATTTTCTCTTGAGATAACAGTACTTCATAAGGTCTATTGAGAAGGCGTCAGCACCTGACTGCTGGCCTTCACATCAATGCCTCAGCCCGGCAATTGTGCATCCTCCATAAGTCCGTCAAGGCAACTTTATTGCACAACTATCAGTTCCGTAAGAAGCCTTGAAATCGCAGGCGCGTCTGTGCAAACTGTCTCGCGCACTGCCTGCTGCCTCGGGAATGGCAGGTGCTGCCGTCCAGTACTGTGCAGACTCAGGGTCAGCCAGAGGCAAGCACACTGTACACCGAGAGGGGAGCAATCTTGTCGTAGCGGGAAGAGAGCAGGTGAAGACGAAGACTGGCTGTCAGGAAGCCCCTCGTCAAGCTAAGCCCAGGTATCGACTCGTCAGATAAGCAGAGGAGCCCTTTATTAACAGACTCCGAGAGGTCACTGCAGAGGCCGGGAATCAGTAAGCACTGGGTGTCCGACACCCAGCCTGGAAGGGGAACGCGCACAGGGCTCGTGTGGGCCTGGGTCACGCGCAGCCTTCTGTACCTTTCAGCCCTGAGCGGATGACAGTAGGAGACAAGTCGTCGTAGCTGTTCATTAAGCTGATGTCTCCCGAGGTGAAGCTGACGGTGAGCAGTGGCTTGATGTTCTGCACCGGGATGGGGTACGCGGCTGGACCGTCTGCGGGAACAAAAGCGCTGAGTGAAAGAGAGGCGATGAGCACGTGAGCCAAATCCAGGTCCACAAGGCTGCAATCCTGCAGAAGGCCTTAAAAATCACCTGACGATGCAGACCAGACTCTGCACTGGGATGCTGCCAAAGGAGGCAACACTCTACACCACTCGGGAGCTAGAGAGGGCCATCGGACGGTGCTCAGCAGGGAACCCTGGAATGGGAAGCAGGACGGGGCAGCCAGCCCTGGAGGCACCGAGTGGGGTTCCCTGGACTCTGTTATGTGGTGGTGAGAACATGTGTGAAAAGTTTATTGACCTGCGTGTTAATGGGTTATATGTTTCTAACAATGTGTAAACATAAATTATTTTAATGTCATATAATGTGTGAGGATGGTGGGAAGAGGGATGAAAATGTTTTCTTAACCCTGGTCCAACATACAAAGAAAAGTTACTTTTCAACACTAACTGCTCTTTGATTGAGTGTTACAGGAAATGCCACACAGCAGCCACCACGAGTCCTTCTTTTTGACCCAAAGACCCCAAATCTGGAGTGAAGGTTGAGTGTGGACATGGCTCATAAAGAACTTTGCTACATCCACAGGGCACATCAAGAAAACCCTGTTTTGTGAGTTCAAGGAGTACTCACGGATGCTAAGGAAAGAGCCATGATGGAGCACATTCTGGATTCTTCCACGTATTGTTTCAAAAGTGAGTCAGTCCCTCCCACAGGCCAGGGTGAGTCACAGGTCTTTCCGAGGGCTCATGTCTGCTTCACGCCCACGTGGAGCTCGGCTCTGGCAGCCATCCAGAGGGGGCCAGCTGACACTGCTTGCTCGCCCTTGACTCAGCGCCGCCTGCAGAGCATCCCCAGCTATTACTCTCCCTTGCTTACAATGCTATAGGGACCCACCTCTGTGCTCAAATTCCCTAGGCCACCAGGAAAGCCCCTGCTCCACCTGAGAGGCAAGTCCAGGCACCCTCCCCAGTGCCCGCTGCTTCTGGGAAGGGCCCTGGCTAGAGCAGCAACAGGGACTCAAGTCTACGCTCAGACTTACTCTGGACTTGCTTTATCAACTTGGTCTCTGCATCTCGTTTCTTCCAATAACAAGCAGGGTAAGTGAATCTGCATTCAATCTAGTAAAGTTCCGTTTAAGAGAATGCTGAGTCCAAAGCTGAAAGACACTGACTTTCCTATTGAGGCTGGAGAAATGATCAATGCTTACTCAAGGCTTTGGTCCTACTAAGGAAGGGCATGGGTACCTCCCAAATGGATTTATGGGTGCTAAGAGCACTCTCCCTCCCAAGACCCGCTGATCCTGAAAAACTACCACTGAGCTGAATTGTGTTCCACGTGTGACCACCATCCTCTCCTTAAACAAATGAACAAATGAGCATGTACACGTCTCTGGGAAGCATCACACATCATCATGTCTGGGGCGGGAGGGAGAAGACAAAACAAGAGCATCCCAAGTCCCAGTGGAGGCAGATGCTGATGGGAGAAAATGAAAATACTTTCCCTGGACCAGCCCTTTATAGGATGAACGTGCCCACAGTCACAGGGAAGGCTAGAAATTGTCCCGTGTGTGCCCTTAGTCCAGGCAGGGCACTCAGCAAGCAGTGTGAGCACAGCAGTCCAGGCTGAGGACAGACGTCCTGCAGCAGTGTGACCACGTCTCATCAGGGAGTCATTCCCTTCCACTATTTCACAATACATTTTCCTTTTAAAAAAAGAGGTTGGTGCAGGGGATGGGGTGTTGGGGAAGAGCCAGAGCTTGAGTAGCCAACGCTGAATGCTGACTTTGGTGATGGCCAGCACCAACATCAAGGGCTTCTGCTTTTGCGGGGAGCGGGGAGAAGGGGTCTCTTACACATTTGAGGGATAGACACACCACAAGAGGTGAAGGGGGCAGGAGTGAGAAATCATCCCCACCAAGAGCCTGAAACAATCTTTCACTACTGGAGCAAATGTGAAAAAATTCAAACGTCAACTGACCTAATCTAACACCACAGTGAGGCTTACGTGGGGCAGGCAGGCTCTTCCGAACCGGGAAAGGGAAGACTTCCGCCCAAAATAAAGAAGGCAGGGACATGGATATCAGCCTGACGTACTCACACAACTACAGCTATGGGCTTTAACGACATCAGGGAGCTGGAGCCCAGGTATTAAGTTACAGTAAGAGAACAGCATATTCCATCGTCAGTTCTCTTTATTGTCACTGAGCAGCTCAGCCCCACAACACCCCAGGGACACAGGAAGGGTCGGAAGTCTCATTTTACATCTACGGAAACCTAAGCTAATGGAGCTTCATCAACATGCCCAGAGACTCTGAGAAAAGGGACGGCAGAGAGAAGACAGATCGAGACCAGAGATTAGACCTGTCCTGCCTTGCATCTCAGTTCGAGAACTCTTCTTGGCAAGTTAGGGTCTATGCATATGGCGGACCTTTCCCATCCTCCTTTGAATGGTTCACTCTCCTTCGATATAATTCTGTCCCCACGGAGCCAGTGAGCTACCTTGGGGTGGGGAGTAGTCGTCTGAGTCGGTGTCGCTCTCGCTGCTGTCCTCCACCAGGAAGGCAGGGTAGTTCCAGGACATGCTGAGGATGCCATCTGACTCGTGCAGCAGGACGTGGGCCAGCATCCTGCCGTGACAGTCCATCACGATCACCTGCCCGTCGGCCGTGCCGAACAGCACCTGCAACCAAGGACCAGCACCCTTGATGGACGGGGAGAAACAGCTGTGGTTTCTAGCAAGTCTCGCCCCCTCGACTTGTTTAGAAGGACAAAACATATTTAGAACTAAAAAAAAAAAAGACCAGTTAAGTAACATAGAGGATACACAAAGCATTAAGTAGTAGAAACTTAGCTGGTTATTACTGCAAGAATTTTAATTGTCTAAGACTGAAATGTGAATCATAGCATAATAAATATATTCGTTATGTGGCAGAGACATTTTCAAACAATACTGGAAAAATCCTTGTTTTATTTTTCATGGGTTCTTTTTGTTTGCTGGGTTTTTTTTTTGGTTGGTGGAGGAGAGCTAAGAAGAGGATAATATTCACTAATTTTTTGTGAAAAAAAAGCAGCAGCAGAGGTTCATTCTTAAGAATTTCTCAAATTTAGAAGAAAAACTTTAGGTGTATGTTTATGTTTGACCAAAGAGAAAATAGCTTTGGTTATGTCAACAGGTCCTCTAACCGTAATTGGAAAAGAAGATGGCCCTGAAATAGTTTGTCTAATGTTTTATTTCACTGAGAGTAAAAATGGTATTAATGTATTAATTAATAGTCCTATAGTGTATTAATGGTATTAATACATTCATTGAGTGCTTGCTTTGTGCTGAGCACTATACTAACAGCTTTACCTCGTTAGCTGTCAAATAATCCTGGGAGCTGAGTCCCAGGCTCGCTGGCACGGAGCTCAGCTGGGCCCTTGGTGTGCTGAGGGCTCTCCTCGGGAACCGCCTCACTTCACCGCCGAGCACACTCTTGGGAACGTCCTGGGGGTGCAGGCAGGCCCCGGGCCGGAGCTACAGCACAGGCAGGCAGGGGCTAAGCCCCCTCCATCAGACTGGCAGAGGAGCAGCCCCCAGTTGTGCAAGGCTTCCCTGACATGAGTGGAGTCACCCAGCTGGATGTCCCTGGGGACGGGGACCTCCCCAGGGAGACGCCATGTTATCTGCTGCATTGTGTGTGGGCTCTGCAGTTTCTGCATCCATTGCCATTAAAAACTCAGGATCTTTTGTGTTTCATGAGATTTGTCTATCCATCAGCAACTCATCGTGAGAACCACACAAACTATTTCCATCTTACAGACGCAGCAACAATTTAAGAGAGGTCAAGTTGACAAAGCCATTCATTAAGTGGTCAAGCCAGGGTTATTTCACTAGAAAGACCAGGATTTACACATTGAGGTTTTTTAGGTCCTTGCCTCTTTTTGCTTGCCAGATTTTGATGTTAAGCTCCTCGGGGGCAGACTGTCCAGAGGTGTACCCCCCAGCACCTAACAGAACTCTGGGCACACAGTGGGCACTCGATATTTACTGTTAAATGGATAAGTTAAAGCCAGTGACAATCAAAAGGAAATTTTAGGACATCAATGCTGATGATTAAGATAGATTAATTTCAAGGGAAAATATACTTCATTTAAGTAGTAATACACTCACAGAATTTACAGAGCTGTTTTAGAATAAATCAATTGTCTATAAATATTCCTTTAAACATGATCTACATTTTAATGACTGAAAACTAAAAAAAGCTAAAGCACTTTTCCTCAGGGCAGTGATGAATCCATGACCGCATGCCACTTACAGGAAAAACAGTGAACACAGTGAAAATCATTTTAGGAAAAGTGAAATTTTTGGTGCCAACAGAGGAAATAAACATCCACTGGCAAGTGGACAAAGGTCTTGTGTGACCCAGGCACTGGGATCAAGACACTGGGGCAGCGGGTCAGACCCGCGGAAGCCCTTGAGGAGGCAGGCTCCAAACGCGCTCAGTAGGCAGGTTTCAGTACGATAAACATAGAACATGACTTCTTGTGACTTGAACTGAAATGCACAATTTACATATTTCAAAAGAAGATGTGTGGGAACCGCAGCGTAAGGCGAATGGCACGGGTGAGGTGCCCGGGAAGCGAGCGTTTCTTCTATTCTCACCCGCTTGCTCAAGCACATTTTGAAGAGCAGCCTGTGCCTCGGTGCTAGGTGAAGGGGTTATCATATCACTTACGACTGTTATTTTCAATAAAGAGAGAGCTCACGAGCAGGAACAGCAAACCATTATTCTCCAGGAGCACTCGGGGTGACCATACATGGATCCCAGACCAGTTCCCTGACACCCCGTTATGGGTTCTCACGTGACCCTACAGTCCTCCATTGGCACAACCATCACGACTCTCCCATCTTTACTGTGGGATTATCTGATTGCTGTCTGACTCCCATGCTTGACAGCAAGCTTCTGAGGACATGGACCACGTCTGCTCTGCTCTCTGCCATCTCCCCAGGGCCTAGCATCTTAGACGACATGTGGCAGTTAAGTATTTGTGATGCTTCTGCACTGAAGCATCTTTTGACTAAAACTCCTATTTTTCCATTTTAGAGAAGAACAGGTACCAGACAAGAGCAGACATCTAATTCCTGACTGGTGATTTAGTGAGTTCTCAGTGTTCAACATCACACTAAAACAAAACAGAAGAAAAAAATCAGCCCCCAAACTCCCCACCATTAATCAGTTTCGACTCCAGCTCTCTTGGGAAGATAATGCACTATTAAGATTGGAGAGAAGGAAAAGAGCCACGTGAACAGACTAGTTGTCAAGCAATGATGGAGAAGTTACTCCGTTTTAGAACAAGTATGTCACAGATAACTGAAGAACACTGATACAACACGCAATCAGATTTTTAAAAACCTCCTCTGTTACATTCTTTCATGCTTAATCACTTCCAATGAGATAAAGCTTATGTGAGCCAAGGACTTCAAGAGAACCAGACAGAGAAGTCTAATAAAAATGAACAGACACACGGGTAAAGGCGTCAGTCTCTGCTTCTTCCCCTACCCCCGAATGCTCTAGAAAAATGCCTGCCGGCTCCTCCCTCCCGGGCTCTGTCTGCTTTTCCAGGCTTGACCTTATGCACTCTTCTCTCTCTAGGAGATCACAGTCATGTCCATGGCCCCAAGGACCCCATCACGCTGGTTCCCTGCCCAGGCCTCTCCCCTAAGCTCCAGGCTCACACATCCAACTGCTTACCTGCCACTCACCCCCAGACGTGTCAGAGGCCCTTCAGAGTCAACATGTCCCAGATGAAATGCATGACCTCATCCTTCCCCCGACCAACACACACACAACCGGGCCTTCTTCCAGCAAACAGTGGCGTGTGTTTTATCTACAATGACCCGTACAGCATCTGGTACATAACGGGTGCTCAGACAGAGCATGTGAAGGCTTTTGGGACCCACCACAGAGAAGAGATCTCACTCTAACAGCACTCCAAACTTGGCTGTTTTTGCACGTCCGTCTTTCCCACTGAACCATGAGCTCCTCAAGGGCAGGGCTGCGCCCCCAGGTTCTCCCACATTCTCGTCATGAGTGGATGCTCGGTGGCTATTAGTAAATGAATTTCTGCCCAAAGCTTTGGCCTTTGCTCAAATTTTCCTACAAATGAAGCAACAACTTCTTTCCTTTCTTCTTTAAACCATAAACCAATGCTCAGTTCCTCCCCTCCAACTGCTCTCCAAAACACGTTCAATTACGGATGACGTAAAGTTCTGTCGCATATTTTCCCTGCTCTTTTCTCCGTTGGGTTGCAGGCTTCACGTATGAGCAGGGACGACGCTCCCTCTGCAATGCGTACACCAAGAACCAAACAAGCTGGTAGAAACGTGTGGGTCCTCGGGCCACACCAGTTGATGGCTGTCTCTTAGTTCAATTTACTTTCCAGCCTTGAAAACACTCATTGCAGTGCCGTGTTTAACATCGAGGTGATTTTTAAATAATTAAGGTATTCACATACAATCTCTTCATTTCAATGTACTCCATGCTAAACTATTTTTAGATGTAATTATTTTAAAATATAACTTAATTAGTGCCAGTAATTTTAAATGAACCAAACCATAAACCAAAGGGGGCAGGAAGAGGATATAAAATAATTTCAAATATTTATGTTTTGGAAACAGTGATGATATCTCATTAGTATCTTTATCTTTGGAGACTGGTACTCATCTATATTCTTGAATAAAGATAGTATTAGGAAACTTCAACTACAAAAATACACACTTCTATAAATGTTCACTTCTTTTGTAGTAGAGTTTAACTAGTAGCATTGGAACAAGTTCCAGAAGGAGTTGACTTTCTTCCCATTTATTTGCTTTTGTGATTAAAGCTGGGAGGAGTAGTTAACAAAGTGATGACAAATTTCTACTAGTAACCTCAGCTCTGTTGGTGGCAAACAGCTAAATGTGCCACTGTGGATAGAGGAACGAAGGGACAAGCTGTGACGTCCCCTTGCTCTTTAGAAGGAAACTTCTGTCCTGAGATGTCACTTGAAGCACAACTTTTTCTTTTTTAAAGATGTCCCTGTTGGGTTTCAGAACAGTAGCTTCAAGGCCAGATTTGAATATTTTGCAACTAAAGAAACAGAGTCAATGAAATCGGACAGTTGTAAATGACAGAACTGATTAACAGGATATTTCCTGGTTTACAAGAAACAAAACAAAATGTAATTTCACAGTTGACTATAACAACCATTTCTAAAACAGATATTTTAAGACTTATTCTGACAAATAAGAAAGTAATCTCACCCAGAATACCTACAATACAAAATTTGTATCTTTGGGCTAAATATGTAATTTTGAAGTCACTTCATCTCTTCACTGCAGAAAAGAACACTTACAAACTAACCCAGAAAGATGAGAGACTACCCTATGTTTAAAGATTTTCAGAGAAGGAGATATTCTACGTGTCTCAGGCATTGAATTTCATGTTAAATAATTCCCATTGCTAGAACATTCTTCCCCAAATCTCTCAGGCTCCATTTTAAAGTTCACTCACCCTTCTAAGACACCCACACAGTGATTTCCGGGGGTGGAGGGGAAGAGTCTTGACTACATGCCTAATTAAAAAACGCATTTAATTAGGACATCTCCAGAAGGCTACACAAGTAACTGGAAACACCCATGAGCTCTGGGGAACAGAACTGGGTGGCTTAGGGATAGTGGAAGAAAGGGGCCTTTTTATCAATAGTCTTTTGAACATTTAGAATTTCATACCATTAAAAATATCTTTAAGTGTACACTGAACGAGGTTAAAAGAAATGTTTCAGGAACACAGCCCTTGATCAGGTCTTTGGAGCATGGCAAAACGCCCAGGGTGGCCGTTCATCACGCAGTCCTTGCGGGGTGAATGAGCATCTTTAACGTGGGTGGGAGATGCTAAGCCATACTGGAATCTGCTTAGGCCGGTTGGTCCGGACAGTGCAAACCTGTTGCAGAAACATCCTTTCCTTTGCAAAGGAGTCGGGACTGACAGTCAGCTGGCTGGGGGGTCTGTTTCTCTCCCGATGCCTAACTAACACATAACTTTGAATTGTCATTTACGTCCCTGAGTGCTGGTCTCCTCTGTCAGCTAAGAAAGTTTTACTAGATGAGCTCTTATATCCTTTCCTGTTTCAAAATGCTCCAAATCTTTAACATATATCTAAATATATTTCTCTGAGAACAGTAATTTCTTCCTATGGCTACTAATAAATTTCTTCAACAAAAGGACTAAGAGGAAATGATTTCCCTGTCTGAGGAGAGAAAAAGTCTCTGACTCTCCAGTAGCTGCCGGGGCACACAGTGGGGCACACTCAACAGCAGCTGTGACTGGTGTCAAAGGTAAACAAAGCTGGACACTAGTTAAAGAGGCAGGAACACATCTTAACCAGTAATAACTACAGCGGAACTGAACTCAGCTTCCATGTGCGCAGAGGTGACTGGGCGTTTTAAAGGGAACGGGAGAGTGTCAGGGAAGTGGAAATCTACATAAAGCCGGGAGAGGGGTTTCTCAATGTGATGAAGCCATCTGGGTTTGCTAACTGGTGCTTATCTAAGTTAGGGTCCAACCACCCACAGACACAGGGAGGCAGGGGCCCTATTGTCAGGTGTTGTCTGGAACAAACAGCAAATTCTTTCATCAGCCTTGAGGTCTCCCAGGCAAGAACATAAGGGAGCTGGAGTTATTCTCAGGGACACAGCTTGTGTTAAGAGAAACTACGCAAGCACTTGTGCAAATTTCTTAGAGAGAGAGAGAAAGCGAAAGAGAAAGAGAGAGAGAGAATCTAGAAACTTTACAGGCTAGAAGAGAGTGGAATGATATATCTACAGCCGAGAATTCTCTACCCAGCGAAAATATCCTTCAAATACGATGGAGAAATAAAAACTTTCCCAGATAAACAAAAATTAAGGGAGTTCATTGCCACAAAACCTCCTCTTCAGGAAATCCTCAGGAAAACCCTCATTCCTGAAAAATCCAAAAAAGGAAAGGGGCTACAAAACCAAGAGCAGAGGAGATAAGTAGAAGGACAACAACAGAGAGTAGCAGCTCTACATCAGAACAGATTAAACCATGGGACGAGAAACAAAGGAAATTGAAGAAAACCAGAAAACAAGACACAAAATGGTAGTGGTAGGCCCCCACATCTCAATAATCACTCTAAATGTAAATGGATTGAACTCCCCAATCAAAAGACACAGAGTGGCAGGATGGATCAAAGAACAAGATCCAACAATATGCTGCCTCCAGGAAACACACCTCAGCCCCAAAGACAAACACAGACTCAAAGTGAAGGGATGGAGAACAATACTCCAAGCTAATAATGAACAAAAGAAAGCAGGTGTCGCTATACTAATATCAGACAAGGTAGATTTCAAAGCAAAACAGATAAAGAAAGACAAAGAGGGACTGTATATAATGATAAAAGGGACTCTCCACCAAGAAGACATAACACTTATAAATATATACGCACCCAACACAGGAGCACCAAAATTTGTAAAGCAACTCTTAATAGAACTAAAAGAAGACATCAACAACAATACAATAATAGTAGGGGACCTCAACACACCATTAACACCAATGGACAGAACATCCAGACAGAAAATCAACAAGGAAATAATAGAATTAAATGAGAGAGAATCTAGTTTTACAGGTCAAGGTTGACGCCTAGTCCAGAAGAGGGATCACCAGCGCCTGCATAGAAATTCGTCAGGAGAGTGTCTGTCACTGCTAGTGGCAAACATCACCTCTCTCTAACGTAACACGGGACGTGTTCAACGTCAAGCGTGGGGCTGTCAGAGCAGCAACCCATTCTGGTCAGGAACGCCCCAGGGAACCCTGGGAAGCTCAATCGTGTAGTTCAGCCGTCAGGACAAGCACCGGCGTGCACGCAAGGACTGCGTCAAAACCAACGCCGTTACATGCCATGGTATTAGTACAAAAATGTAACACTAAATTAACAAGGAACTGACTTTAAAATAAACTTAGACCCCCAATATATAATTTTTTTTTTATTGTGGTAAGAACATTTAACATGTTCTTAACACTCTAACACTCTACACTCTTGGCAAGTTTTCAAGTGAACAATACAGCGTTGTTACCCATAGGCACAATGTTGTACAGGACACCTGCAGAACTTAATCATCTCGCATAACTAAAACTTTATACCCACTGAACAGCAACTCCCCTTTTTCCCCTCCGCCTATCCCAGCACAACCACCATTCTACTCTCTGCTTCTGTGAGTCTGATTATTTTAGGCACCTCATCTAAGTGAGATCACGCAGTACTTGGCCTTCCACAACTGGATTATTTCACTCAGCATAATGTCCTCCAAGTTTATTCATGAATGACTCAGCCTTCTTTTTGAAGTTGAATACTATGTCACCCTATGTCTACACTGCATTTTCTTTATGCATTCATGCACTGGTGGACATTTAGGTTGTTTCCACACCTCAGCTATGGTGAATAACGCTGCAATGAACACGGTTGTACAAATGTCTCTTCAAGACCCCGCTGTCAATTCTTCTGGATAATTACCCAAGAGTGGGATTGCTGGATCATACAGTATTTCCATTTTTAATTTTTGGAGAAACCTCCATAATATTTTCCTTAATGGTTAGAACATTTTATATTCCACCAAGAGAGTACCAGCGTTCCAATCTCTCCACATCCTCACCAACCCTTGTTACCTTGTGTTTTCGAAAACAGCCATCCTGACAGAACTGAGGTGATTTCAGATTGTGATTTTGATTTGCATTTCCCTGACAATTAGTGATGTTGAGCATCTTTCATATATTTTTGGTCACTGGTACATCTTCTTTGGAGAAATGTCTATTCGAATCCATTGCCCATTTTTAAATCTGGTTATTTGGCTTCTTTTGTTTTTTGCTATTGAGTTGAAGGAGCTCCTTGTTTATTTTGGATATTAACTGGTTATCAGATATATGGTTTGCAAGTATTTCTCCCCATTCCATAGGCTGCCTGTTCACTCTGCTAATTGTTTTCTGTGCTGTGTAGAAACTTTTTATGATGTGGTCCTACTTGTCTAATTTTGCTTTTGTCGCCTATGCCATTGGTGTCATATCCAAGAAATCACTGCCAAGACCAATGTCATGAAGTTTTCCCCCATGTTTCCTTCTAGAAGTTTTATAATGTCAAGTCTTGTGTTTGAATCTTTAATCCATTTTGAGTTGATTTTTGTACACGGTGTAAGAGACGAGGGTCCAATTCCATACTTTTGCAGGTACAGATCCAGTTTTCCTGGCACCATTTGTTGAAGAGACTATTGTCTCCCCATTGCATATTCTCGGCACCCTTGTTGAAGACCATTTGACTACACATGCATGGGTTAATTTCTGGGTTCTCTATTCTGTCCCATGGGTCTCTATGTCTGTATTTATGCCAACACCTTTCTGTTTTATTTAGTGTAGTTTGTAACATATTTTGAAATCAGGACATGTGATTGCTCCAGCTTTATTCTTCCTCAACATTGTTTTAGCTATTCCAGGTCCTTGGTGGTTTCATTTAACGTCTAGGATTGTTTCTGTATTTCTGTAAAAAGCGCCATTGGGATTTTTATATGGATTCACTCAATCTGTAGATGGCTTTGAGTAGTACGGACATTTTAGTCATAGTAAGTCTTCCAATCCATGAACATGGGACATTTTTCCATTTATTTGTGTCTTCTTTAATTTCTCTCATCTATGTTTTCTAGTCTTCAGTGTAAAAGTCTTTCACTTCCTTGGTTAAGCTTATTCCCAACTATTTTATTCTTTTTGATGCTATTATAAGTGGGATTTTCTTACTTTCCTTTTCAGATAGTTCACCCTATAGAAATGCAACTGATTTTTGTATATTGATTTTATATCCTGCAACTTTACTAATCCATTTATTTCAACCGTGTGTGTGTGTGTGTGTGTGTGTGTGTGTATGTGTGTGAGTGTGAGTGTATGTAGCTTTTAGGGTTTTCTAAGATCATGTCATTTGCAAAGATAATTTTATTTCTTCCTTTCCTATTTGAATGCCTTTTCTTTCTTTTTCTTGCCTTATTGCTATAATTGCAGTACTATGTTGAATAAAAGTGGAGAGAGCAAGTATCCTCATCTTGTTCCTGATCATAGAGGAAAAGCTTTTAGTTTTTCACCTTTGAGTATGATATTAGCTATGGGATTTTCATATGTGGCCTTTACTATATTGAAGTAATTTCCTTTTATTCCTAGTTTGTTGAAAGTTTTTATCATGAAGGTGTGTTGAATTTTCTCTAATGCTTTTTATGCATCTATTGAGATGATTGTCTTGTATTACATCTCAATGTTCTGTTAATACAGTGTATCACAATAATTGATTTTCCTGTGTTGTTGAACATCCTTGCATCCTAGGGATAAATCCCAATTGAGTCTTGTGTATGATCCTTTCAAAGTTCCGTTGAACTCGGTTTGCTAGCATGGTCATGTGTCACTTAACAATGGGGATACATTCTGAGAAATGTGTTGTTAGCTGATTTCATCATCGTGCAAACATCATAGAGTGTACTTACATGAACCCAGATGGTATAGCCTACTACACACCTAGGCTATATGGTGGAGCCTATTGCTCCTAGGCTACAAATCTGTACGGTATATTACTGTACTGAATACTGTAGGCAATTGTTAACACAATGGTAAATATTTGTATATCTAAACATATCTAAACAGAATAAGTACAGTAAAAAATATAATATAAAAGATTAAAAAATGGTACACCTGTATGGGGCACTCACCATGAATGGAGCTTGCAGCCTGGAGGTTGCTCTGGGTGAGTCCGTGAGTGAGTGGTGAGTGCATGTGAAGGCCGAGGGCACCGCTGGACACTGCTGCAGAGCTGTAGACTTCACAGACACTACACACTTAGGCGGCACTAAGTTTATCAAAAATATTTTTCTTTCTTCAATAATAAATTAAGCTTAGCTTACTGTAACTCTGTTTTTTTTAAAGGTTGGCACCTGAGCTAACAACCGTTGCCAATCTTTTTTTTTTCTGCTTTTTTCTCCCCGAATCCCCCCAGTATATAGTTGTATATTTTAGTTGTGGGTCTGTGTACCGTAACTTTTTTACTTACTTTATAAACTTTTACATTTTTTTAACTTTTTGACTCTTTTGTAATAAGACTTAGCTTAAAACACAATATACAGCTGTAAAAAAAATTTTTCTCTCTTTACATCCTTATTTTATAGGCCTTTTCCTATTTTTTAAAAATTTTATTTTTCTTTTTACTTTTTAAACTTTTTTGTTAAGTACTAAGCCACAAACATATACATTAGCCTAGGCCTACACAGGGTCAGGATCATCAATATCACTGTCTTCCACCTCCACATCTTGACCCACTGGAAGGTCTTCAGGGGCAATAACACACACGGGGCTGTCATCTCCTGTGATAACAATGCCTTCTTCTGGAATACTGCCTGAAGAACTCGAGGTTTGTTTACACCAGCATCACCATAAACACA
This sequence comes from Equus asinus, assembly GCF_041296235.1. Lineage (NCBI taxonomy): Eukaryota > Metazoa > Chordata > Mammalia > Perissodactyla > Equidae > Equus > Equus asinus. Next base: position 31,220,016 of record NC_091790.1, read on the forward strand.
TGAGTGATGCGCTGACAATACGACAGCAACGGCATCACTAGGCAATAGGAATTTTTCAGCTCCATCATCTTAAAGGGATAATAACCTTAGGGGACCATTGTCATATATGCAGTCCGTCATTGAGCTAAATGTTATGTGGCATGACTGTATTTGAGGATTTTTGTACCTATGTTCATCACGGACGCAGGTCTGTAATTTTTTTCTTATAGTGTCTTTGGCTTTGGTATCAGGTTAATGCTGGCCTCATAAAATGAATTTGGAAGTGTTCCCTCCTCCTCAAGTTTCTGGAAGAGACTGAGAAGGAATGGTGTTAATTCTTTAAATGTTTGGCAGATTCACTAGTGAAGCCATCTGTCCTGGACTTTTCTTTGTTGGGAACTTTTTGATTACTGCTTCAATCTCCCTCCTAGTTATGGTCTGCTCAGATTTTCTATTTCTTCATGACTCAGTCTCAGTAGGTTGTATGTTTCTAGAAATTTACCCATTTCTGCTATGTTATCCAATTTGTTGACATATAACTATTTATAGCAGTCTCTAATGATCATTTTTATTTGTGACATCAGTTACAACATCTCCTCTTTCATTTCTGATTTTATTTGGGTCATTTCTCTTTTTCTTTGTTAGTCTAGCTGAAGTTTCATCAATTTTGTTGATCTTTTCAAAAAACTCACTCTTAGTTTTGTTGATTTTTTTTCCTATTTTCCATTTTGTTTTCTTTCTCCTCTAATCTTTATTATTTCCTTCCTTCTGCTAACTTTGGGCTAAGTTTTTCTATAGTTCCTTGAGTTGTAACGTTGGATCGTTTATTTGAGATCTTTTTTCTCTTATTATAGGTATTTATTGCTATAAACTCTTCTCTTAGTACTGTTTTGCTCCATCCTGTAAGTTCTGGTATGTTGTGTTTTAGTTTTCATTTGTCTCAAGGTATTTTCTAATTCCCCTTTTGATTTCTTTTTTACCTTCTGGTTACTCAAGAGTGGATTCTTCAATTTCCACATATTTGTGGGTTTTCCAGTATTCCTTCTGCTATCATTGCTAGTTGTATTTCATTGTGATTGAAAATGATACTTGATATGATTCCAATCTTTTAAAATTTGTTAAGACTTGCTTTGCGACCCAGCATGTGATCCATCCTGGAGAATTTTCCTTGTGCACTTGAGAAGAATGTATATTCTGCTTCTGTTGGGTGGAACGTTCCATACAGACCTCTTGGGTCCATTTGGTTTACAGAGGAGTTAAAGTCCATGTTTTCTTTAGGGATGTTCCATCTGGACGTTCTACCCATTACGGAAAGTGGCTTATTGAAGTCTCCTACCATTACTGTGTTGCTGTCTATTTCTGCCTTCAGTTCTGTCAACGTTAGCATTATATATTTAGTGTTTTATATATTTAGGTGCTCTGATGTTGCGTGCATATATATATTTATAATTGTTATCTTCACAGTGAATTGACTATTTGACTGCTATCTAACTGGTATTCTTTGTTTCTTCCGACGGTTTCTGACTTAAAGTGTCTTTTGTCTGACATAAATATAGTCAGTTTTGATCTCGTTTGGTTATCATTGGCATTCAATATCTTTTCCTATCCTTTCACTGTCAGTTTATATATGATCTTAAATCGAAAGTGAATCTCTTGTACGCAATATATAGTTCGGTCTTGGGTCTTTTTTTTAATCCATTCAGCTACTCTGTGTCTTTTGACTGGGGGGTTTAATTCATTTATATTTAAAGTATTATTGATAGGAAAGGACTTCCTATTGTCATTTTGTCAATTGTTTCTGTAAGTCTTGTAGCTCATTTGTCCCTCTTTGCCTTTCTTGCCGTCTTCCTTTGTGTTTCATTGATGTTTTGTAGTCTCTGGTTTGATTCCTGTCTTTTTTGTGTATCTTCTACAGGTATTTTCTTTGTGGTTGCCACGGAGCTTACATAAAACAACTTATAGCTATAGCATCTACTTTAAACTCATAACAACTTAACTTCAGTTGCATACAAAACTTTTACTTCTTCCCACTGACGCTTTGTTACTGATGTCACAATTTATCTTTTTATATTGTGCATCCATTAACATATTTTTAAACTTATTTTTAATATTCTTGATTTTAACTTTTATAAGAGAATTAAAAGTGACTTACCTATCATTATTACAAGAAAAAAGTATGCTGCATCTGTCTATATATTTATCTTTATCAGTGAGTATTCTATTTTCATAGCTTTCATATGATGGTTTAGCATTCTTTCATTTTCCCCCCTAGTTTTACTGAGAAATAACTGACATATATCACTGCATAAATTTAAGGCATAGAGCATGGTAGTTTGACTTACATATATTGTAAAATGATTACCACAATAGGTTCAGCTAACATCCATAATCTCATACAGATACAATACAAAGAAAAAAGGAAAAACTTTCTGCGCATGATAAGAACTCTTAGAATTAACTCTCTTACCAGCTTTCCCTATGTATCATAGAGGAGAGTTCCCTATAGTCATCATGCTGCACATTACATCCCTAATTACCTATTTACCTCGAACTGGAGGTTTGTATCCTTTGACCACCTTCCTCTAATTTTCCCTCCCCTCACTCCGCACCTCTGGTAACTACAAGTCTAATCTCTCTTTCTGAGTTTCGTTTAGATTACACATATAAGTGAGACCACATACTATTTGTCTTTCTCTGTCTGACTTATTTCACTTAGCATAATGCCCTCAAGGTCATCGATGTTGTTGCAAATGGTAGGTTTTCCTCATTTTTAATGGCAGAATAATGGTCCTTTCTATACATACATCGCAAGTTCTTTATCCATTCATCCACTCATGGACACTTGGGCTGTTTCCATGCCTTGGTGATCATGAATTATAGCATCCTTTCACTTCAACTTGAAGAACTCCTTTTCGCACTTTTTGTTAAGGCAGGTCTAGTGGTGATGTGTGTGTGAGAACAACTTTTGTGTGTCTGGGAAAGCCTTTCTCTCTCCTTCACTTTGAAGGACAGTTTTCCCAGGTACAGCATTCGTGGTTGGCGGTTTTTCATTTAGCACTTTGAATATATCATCACACCCCCTTCTGGGCTGCAAGGTTTCTGCTGAGAAATCTGCTGATAGTCTTATGGGTTCCTTTGTACGAGACAAGTCACTTTTTCCTGCTGCTTTTAAAACTGTCTTGGGGCCAGCTCAGTGGCCTAGTGGCGAAGTTAGCACACTGCACCTTGGCAGCCGGGGATTCATGGGTTCAGATGCCGGGTGCAGACCTGTGCACCGCTTATCAAGCCAGCCTATGGTGGTATTCCACAAAATAGAGTAAGACTGGCACAGATGCTAGTTCAGCAACAATCCTTCCCAAGCAAAAAGAGGAAGACTAGCAAGAGATGTTAGCTCAGGGCTAATCTTCTTCATCAAAAAAGAAAAAAACTATCTTTGTCTTTGACAGTTTGATTATTATGTATCTTGGTGTGGATTTTTTTTTTAGTTCATCTTATTTGGGCTCCATTGGGATTTGTGGATCTGGATGTCCACTTTCTTCCCAGATTTGGGAAGTTTTTGGCCATTATTTCTTTGAATAAGCTTTCTGCCCCTTTCTTTCTCTCTCTTCTCATTCTGGGATTCCCATAATGCATATATTGGCCCATGTGATGGTGTCCTACAAGTCCTTTAAGCTTTCTTCATTCTATCTCACTTTTTCTTTTTTTTAAAAAAATTATTTTTGTGCAATTTTCTTCTTTTTTTAAATATTAGCATCTGCACTAACATCTATTATCAATCTTCTTTTTGTTTTTTCTTCTTCTCCCCAAAGCCCCCCAGTACATAGTTGTATGTTTTAGTTGTAGGTCCTTCTGGCTCTGCTATGTGGGATGTCACTTCAGCATGGCTCGACGAGTGGTGCTAGGTCTGCGCCCAGGATCTGAACTGGCGAAACCCTGGGCCGCCAAAGCAGAGCATGTGAACCTAACCAGTTGGCCGTGGGGCTGGCCCCTCACTGTTTTCTTTGTGCTCCTCTGACTGTATAATTTCCAATGACCTATCTTCAAGTTCACTGCTTCTTTTTTCTGCTTGATCTAATCTGATGCTGAAATCCTCTAGTGAATTTTTCATTTCAGTTATTGTATTCTTCACCTCATAATTTCTGATTTTTAAAAAACATTTTCTGTCTCTGTGTTGAAATTCTCACTTTGTTCATGCATTATTCTCCTGATTTTGTTGAGCACTTTATGATTGTTATTTTGAATTCTCTGTCAGGTAAATCATATAATCTCCATTTCATTGGGGTCAGAATCTGGAGACTTATCATGTCCTTTGTTTGGGACATATTTCCTTGTTTCTTCATTTTCCTTGACTCTCTGGGTTGGTGTCTGTGCATTAGACAAAACAGCCACCTCTCCCAGTCTTCATGGACTAACCTTGTATACTAGAAGCCTCTCGCCAATCATCCTGTTCAGAGATTCTGGAGGCCTCTCAAACCAATGTGCTAGTCTGAACCACTGTCTTTGTTCTTAATAACCCCCAGGTGTCTAGAATATGCTGGGTCCTGTCAGTGCTCCAAGACAGAGCCAGTCCCTTGGCAGCCCCCATAAAACTGGGAACATTGGATACGGTCAAACTCTTTCCCTCCCCAAGGAGAAGCCCGGATCTGAGGTTTTTACCAGCTCACTTTGCTTTGGGCTGAGGAGAGGAGCTGTGCTAAGTGCTACCCCATGCTAGTTCCAACCACCCACTTTGTTCTGAGTGACCCCCAGGCATCCTACCAGCCCTCTGAGACAGGTGAGACAGAAGCTAGGGCCTCCGGACACACCTAGAAAAAATCAGAATGTTGGATGTATTGTCCAGTTCTTTCCTTCTATTCCCAGGGAGAGTCTGGGAACTGGGGATTTTCTCCCAATCATACGGTGCTTTGCCAGAGGTAGTGATTATGGCAAGAGGGTATCTCAAATTTTCCTACCAGCTCTGATGTGGCTGGTTTCACATTCACCTGGGGTGCAGGAGCCTCTCAGCTAGTTTCTGGATTTCTCACAAAGGTTGATTTGGGACGTTGTTATGGAAAGGAAGGTCCACGGCTTTCTATTCCACCATCTGGCTGAGGTTCACCCCTGCACAACACACTCTTTGGAAGGTGTATGTAATAACAGCCAGTGTATACAAATAACTGTCTCCCATTTTTCCTTCTTAAACTAAATTGTTAAACATAAATTTCAAGAAAGGTATTTTTATTTAGCATATTTTATAATTCATCTAAACTGAGTGTTCTATATAGTGATTCATCAATGATCTGAGTCCAGAGATAAGAAAGAGTAATTTAATTTTTAAATGTCTTAATTGCCACTCTCAGTCAACCAAAACAACATCAACAAAAGAAAAGAAAGTACAAACACAGTAGCTGCACCTGTTTTTGCTAAAGAAATCTGCTCTCTTCTATGAAGAGCTCAACAGAAGTTCCAGAATACACAGAAAATAAAAATTGGGGGGAAAAAAGCCTAAACAATATCAACAATTGTATAAAGGTAGGTATGAAGGGTGGGAGGTCATCTCCTGACTTGCTTTCCCGAGTATCTTTCCATAATTTTCCTTAATTGTTACTTACATCCTCCTTGCCTATTTTGGCAAGAATCATTCCTATATATGTTCAGTTCAGGGCTTAAATAAAGACAGGCTTCCCTTTCGCAGTCCACACACTACTAAAAAGCCGTGGGGAAATCGAATGGGGACGGAGGGAAGAGAATCACTCTTTCCATCAGTTTAGGTTAAACCTCACTTTAAAGCAGTGTCGCCACGAGCCACTAGGCAGGAGCTCTATTCCATAGGTCCCTTAACCCACTCACAGTTCACTCACCATTGAGGGTCTCCAGCATAAGAAGGGACCACTGAGGGGTTACTGTAGTGAGTTTGTGGGTTAAAAAATAATAATGAATGAGTACAAGAGCTTGTATGAGAGTGATTTCCACGTTCTCTTTTCGTTGTGTTGAGGACAATGGCTTTCAAGTCTTTCCAGGGACTCGAAAACCTACACAGCACCTGTAAGTACTCCCTTAAAGGACCAGGTGCAGGCTCACCGAAGGAGGTGAGATTAGCTGGGGGAAGGGGGGACTGTCAGCTGAGTCCCAAAGCCAGCACTTAAAGGGCCAACAGAGGGAAACACGTTTTTTTTTTTTTGTCTTTTGAGGAAGATTAGCCCTGAGCTAACATCTGCTGCCAATCCTCTTTTTGCTGAGGAAGACTGGCCCTGAGCTACCATCTATGTCCATCTTCCTCTACTTTATATGTGGGATGCCTGCCACAGCATGGCTTGACAAGCGGTGTGTAGGTCCACACCCAGGATCTGCACTGGTGAACCCCAGGCCACCAAAGCAGAACGTGCGAACTTAACCGCTGCACCACCAGGCTGGCCCCAAAATGCATTCTTATAGTGAATAAAAAACTCCTTGCAAACAATAAATTGTGACTGTCTTTATTTCGGTTTTGTTAAGTTTGATTTTTTTTTCTATCAAAGAATGGGCCTCATCCATGTTGTAGGCATTTCCACCATGTCAAACATCAGTAAATTACTTTTCACTTACAAAACTGCGGTATGAACATCACATTTTTAGCTGAGAAAGCAAAGAGTTAGATTGCTTTTTAAAAGTCTCCTATATAAATCATTTCCTATCTTACAGCACAAGCCCAAGAAAAGCTTCAGGATGAACACCCATCCCCCCTGATGCCACAGAGGACCTCCTGTAAAGCCAGGGGTTGATCCAAGGCTCAGACAAATTACCTACTGTAACCTGACAAGAACCTTCTACAAAGTAAGAAAAGAAGCCGTGTGATAATGGCACTGTGGTTATGGAAAGAAACGCCACATTTTGAAGAGATTTATCCTGAAGGATGTCTGGGTGAAAGGACACGCCATCGGGGATTTGCTTTAAATACAGCAAAGAAGAAACATGAAGAGATAAAAAAAGCAAATGTGGAGATATGTATGGGTTCTTCTATTTATTTTTGCTATGTTACTCAATTTTTTTATAATTAGAAAATTATAAAAAGAGGAGTTAGCAAATCTCCTTGAGTTCTACTTTAGTACTTATATTTAAAATGTAAATAATTAATTATTCTTTTCAATTGACTAATGTATTAAAACTTTAAGTGCATATGAGTATCTATGACAGTTGGTTTTTCATCAATATCTCTGAAAAGATACTGTATAGTAATGACTTAAAAATTTTAAAAAATTATTTGAACTAAATGAATTAAAAATCCTGGGGCCAGCCCTGTGGCTGAGTGGTTAAGTTCGTGCATTCTGCTTCCGTGGCCCACGGCTTCGCCGGTTCGAATCCTGGGCGCGGACATAGCACCACTCGTCAGGCCACATTGAGGCGGCATCCCCCATGCCACAACTAGAAGGACCCACAACTAAAATATACAACTATGTACTGGGGGGCTTTGGGAGAAAAAGGACAAATAAAACCTTTAAAAGTCCTGCGCTGAAATATCCCCACTAACAATCCTGCTACACTAACTACTCAAGTCCTGACCACTCCACTCCAAATGGGAAATTAAGGACATATTTTTTGCAAACTATGTCCATAAAAACGACTTTCATTTCACAGATGTCACAGAGGCACAATGGGTACCTTGAGTGATTTTTCTTGTTGTTGTCCCCACCACGACACCAACAGGTCTAAAGGTGTATCAACACTGGTGACTCAGGATCAGCGATCACACCAGCAGACACCAGACATCAGATGAGGAGGGAGAAAATCAGATCACATTTTGTGAAAAAGCTCCTCTCACTTGGTGAGAAGAGGCTTGGGACCTACCCTTTGTAGCCAAAAACAGTGAGAATAAACCTCCCCTCTTTCTAGGTTAAAAAACATAAAACAAGAAAATACAAGTATGGAGGCTATAAAGAGATGTCACCCCACTTACGTCTGCATGTGCCAAGACATGAAAAAAAGCAACAGTTACTTAGTATGTGCCAATCCAGACTATTCCTACCTTATTCAACATTATGGTTTAAGGCGCCTAAGAAAATATTAGGTCTGTTCAGGGCCAGCCCCAGTGGCCTAGTGGTTAAGTTTGGTGCTCTCCACTTCGGCAGCCCACGTTGGAGTGCCCGGGCACAGACCTTCAGCATTCATCAGTGGCCATGCTGTGGTGGTGGCTCACATACAAAATAGAGGAAGACTGGCAATAGATGTTAGCTCAGGGTCAATCTTTCCCAGCAAAACAGAGGAAGATTGGCTGGCAACAGATGTTAGCTCAGGGTCAACCTTCCTCAAGAAAAAAAAAAAAAAGGTCTACTTAAGTATTTAAGACCTTCTCTTTCAAAAACTAGTGTTAGTATTTATAAACAAACATTATCTCTACTCACGGAAAACTAAAGTGTGGACATTTAGCAAAAAGAGGTATTAGGTGAAGAAATCTTTTTTTCTGCACCAAACAACTACATTCTAAACAAGGGCAATTTCTACAGAATATTCTTTTAAACAGAGAAGATACTCTTATGGGGCTATTTAAAATATAATTATAATTACAAAAACTCAATTCACCTACATTTTAAATCGACTATATAAAGTGAAGTATACCTGTACTTCATTAGGACTATTAACTTCTGTAGCAAATGTTTAAATATTCCAACTACATGACAAATATTTTTTTCCTAACAGTACATTCCAAAGGAGAAACCACTGGTTATTTATTATAATTGAAGGTCAAGCATAATATATATCTACTGAAATGGTTTTTACTTGTAGGATTGCAACTATAAATAGTTTCTAGAAGAAAATCAGTTTTTACAGCTCTGCTTTGCTCTGCTCTATTGTATAGGTCTGTACTCCTGATACAGCTTCTAAGTTCGCCATCATCATACGACATCCTCTACTGCACAATTTAATCACAGTTTGTATCTTTCATCGCCTGCATAAACTCTACGGACTAGTTAATTATCAGCACTTCCAAAATTTATGAAGAACAAGCATTTGCCTTTATGATTTTTTTCTAAATACTGACTCGTGTCCTCATTAAAGGAAATGAGCCTTAAAGTTTCCTTCTTGTGGCTCTAAACTTCCTAACCGTAATTCTAGACGTTCATCATGAATATACGTCACAGACACACTGGGTAAAGAGGAAAATTTCAGAATATTTACACAGAAAAGTCTGTTGGCTCATAATACAGATTCTCATTACTGTAGAGTAGAGCAGAGATGGAGAGAGGGAAAGAGAGGGCCAGCTTTGACATAGGAAGAAAGATGAAAAAACATCTTAGGCCGGGCGTTCTGTGAGGACGCCATCATCCCATCCTGCTGTCTCAGGCAGTAGCACAGGGACGCCGTGCCAGGAAACAGGGACATGTAATCTTGCAAAGTCTCTTCTCTGAGGAAATCTCATGGATTTTCTTGGTAGGGTATCCTAATATCTAATAATTCTCACTAAGGTGGATTTCCATACCATGGATGAAGATTAAACCAACAGTGATTCACGTTTAGAAACCATTGTTGGATTTGTGTACAAAGAAGAATCCAGATACTGCGACCCCCATTTGAGCTGCTTTCTAAAGGAGGGATAACTACTTAGCCTAAAAAATGAAAAAACAACAAATACCTAAATCCAGCCAGCCTCAACTAATGAAAGCCTCCACACCAGTACTGGCAGATGCGAAAACCCAAAAATTAAGTAGCAAAGGAAGTTGGGAACCGGACGATGTACGGCCTCGTATGTTAAGAGTTTATCTTGGAGACCTTCCCTCAAAAGAAAATCTAAGACACAATCCCAGTGTCACATCTGAAACAGACAGAAGTGGAGCTGCCCTGGGAGCTGGCCTGGGCGTTCTTGGCCCCCTCCTCCCTAAACCCCACTCCATCCCCCGCCCCAGGAAGGCAGCGCCATAAAACTCCATGCCGAACACAGTTTGCAAGCCTCTGCTGTTGGCAAAGGGAACTCTCTGAATAACTTCCAAGATGCGAAGAGCCACTCACTCCCTCACTGGACAGGAGCCAAGAAAGAGGGAGCCTGGTGCGCCAGAAGCAGCCACTGAACACGGCAGAAGGCGCCAGCCAGGGAACGGCATTGAAGAGGAGAGATGGGAAGAAAGTGCGAGTCACCAAACTAACCAGCCCTGCTCCAGAATTCTAGGTAGGTGAAATCATGAATACTTTCATTTAAGCTAGTCTGAGCATAATCATCTTTAACTTTCAAATATAAATACTCCCTGATACGAAGATATTTAGGCAGTGGAATCAACAGGACTTGGTGACTAAGTGGAGGGTGAAGATAAGGAAGAGGGAAAGTCAAGTATAATTCCCAGTTTTTGGCATAAGTGATCTGCAATAGAGGAGGCGGCCAGGGACGAAGACCGACAAGGGAAGTTTAGACCACGTGGGATCTAAGCAGGTCTGGGTTGATGGTCTCTGGGCAGCCAGCACTCGGTGTGAAGGACTAGAGGGAGGGATGAGCACAGCCCAGAGCCTGGGGAGTCCATGATGCACAGGTGGGAGCTGATATGCTGTGGAAGAAACCACCCCAAGATTCTGGCAAGAGCCAGAGAGAAGATGCTCCAAGGGCTCCGAGGGCCCGGGGAGAGAGACAGGTCAGCCTGAGTACAAACTGGGGTGAATGGTAAGGAAGGCCAACTGGCAAGGACTGAAGTCCATGGAGGGGACCACCAACTTGGAGCAGAAGCTGCAGATGCCTGGAGGAAACACATCAAAGTTTAATCCGGGGCCGTACTGTGTGTGAGAATGGGGATCGCTAACCTCCCTCATGCACACATGGCTTCAGTGCCTTGTGATCCCCTCAAAATGAAGCCAAAATGGTTCATGCACCCAACTATGTGTGTGCCACGTCGCAGGAGCTATGGTAGAGAAGGGAGCCAGCTACCAGCCTGAGAAGCAGCACTCCTGTTCCCCTGCAGAGGAAAGTTCCTGGGAGCCCCCTTCTTGGCTTCTCCCCGGAAGTGGGGGACCAGGGAGAGTCTTCTACCTGTACTGGTGCGGGCGGCTCTTTTGCTGAGAACAGTAACCACGAAGTCCTCCTTGAACCGGACCCATACAGATGTGAGTCTGAGGCTTTTTCCTTGTGTCCTGTCCTCCGTGGACAGCTACCAGCTGCTCATGGTCCCCCCAGAAGAGCCGGGCTCCTGCTTAGACACACACGGAGCATGTGCCGGCATCTCTCCCTTCCCTGACGGAAACGCACCTCCAGTTCTCAACAGCCTTCTCCAGCTGAAATGCTGTCAGAGTGAACTGACACCACGCTAAGACGCAAAGCACGCTGGACGGCTATTTGTGAACGTGTATGTCTCAAAGCGCTTTCCTCCATCGGGAGGCCCGGTACTCTCTCTCCCAGGCCTGGGGAATGCGGAGGGAACCCAGCCTTCTCTTCCTGCACCGCGTGCTGGGGTGCTGGGCGTTTCTGAGGAATCGCAAAGCCTCCTGCTGCATTGCCCTTGATCAACTCAGGACCCACAGATAGTTTTTTCCAGTCATATTTATATTTATTTCTTTGACATCTTCTACTTACATAATTTTATATAATTTGGTCTTCCTCCCAAGCCTTACAAACATTGTTCTATTTATAAATAAATGCCAAGTTTATCAAGCTGAGTTTATATCACTGTCTCTTCTGTGAATTTTCCACTCTTCAGAGTATTTTTCATGAGGCTGTTATGGCCTGAATGTTTGTGTTCCCCTCAACATTCCCGTGTTGAAGCGCTAACCCCTCCTGGGACTGTATTTGGAGACAGGGCCTGTAGAGAGGTGATTAAAGTTGAATAAGGCCATAAGGGTAGGGCCCTAAACCAGTAGGATTGGTGTCCTCATGTGAAGGGGAAGAGACACTTGGGACGAGGGCAGAGAGGAGAGGACACGTGAGGACACAGCAAGAAGTGGCCTCAAGAGAAACCGAAGCTGCCAACACCTGATCGTGAACTTCCAGCCTCCAAAACTGGCAGAAATAAACGTCTGTTGTTCAAGCCCCCCTACTTATTTAAGAACTAAGCAAGATTCCGTGGCGGCAACCTGAGCAGACCAGGTCCGAGTCCTCATCTACTCTACACCCTCCAGGGAGGATCAGAGTCCCTTCTCGCAATTTAACGGAAGACACATTTCAGCCCGAAATGAAACACATCACTTGAAAAAATGAGCCATAAGTGTAGATGGAATTAAAAACATGCCATGAAAAATAATTTTGCTTTACAAAGTTCCATCAAACTCAGCAACCCTGAGAGTTGGATAACATGATATCATATACCTTTTAATGCGGTTCAGTAAGAATGATATGATGTCGCCTATAAAACACTCTTTACCCAAACTGTTTAATCCAACTCTAATCTAGACCTAATTTCCAGCGCAGAGGAAATACAGGGGCTGGGAGAAAAAGTTCAATGATGCTCTGTGTGAACAGTCACAGATCCAGAGCAGGCAACACTCTGCAAGGTAACCACACTGAGCTCGTCAGAAAGGCAGCATCATTAAAACAAGAAAAAGAGGAAAATGTTCTAGACTAAAAACATAACGACCAATTGCTGTACAGGAGCTAAATTGGATCCTGGTTCCAAATATCAAAAGAAAGAAAAAAAAGTGTATAAAACATGTTCCTGTAACAATTAAGGAAATATAAAGACAGCCTGGATACCAGATACCATCACTGCTCACTTCTTAGTTGGGATAATGGAGGAGAATGACCTTCTTCTTAGGACATGCATCTTGAAACATCTAGAAGTGATGCGCCATGATGTCTACAACTTACTTTCAAAAATACTTCTACCAAAAAATGTGTGCGTGGAGAGAGAGGGAGGGAGGGAGCCAGGCAGGGGAAGAGGGAGAGAGAGCTCCCAAATATGGCAAAACGTTAGCTGCCAAATTTAAGGAGGGTAAATTCTTTCAACTTTTCTGTAACATTTGAATGTGTGCATAACAGAAAGTTGGGGACAATTACCCCAAATGTCACCTCTAAACTATCTAGATCAGGATTTGAAGGGGGAGAATCTATGGAGGGAGCCTACGAGCTCCCAAAATTCCATGCAAAGTGATATATGTAACCATGTATGTACTGTGCACATTTTTCCAGGGAAAGGCTTCCCAATTTCCATCGGACACTCAAAGTAGTTTATAATCCCCCAAAGGGTACATAAATCAGCACTCTAGAATGAAGAAAACATATGACAGAAAAATAGCGAGACTGCAAACTCACTGCTTGTAAGACAGTACTGCTTCTATTTTTAAAAGTTCACAGGAAGCAGCCTGAAAGCCCATTATGATCAGAACTGTCTCTGGAGGTGGAGGCGGTTTCGTCCCGGAGGCTGTTTGACTCTGCATCAAGGGCGGGGGCCTCCCGGGAGACGGGAAGGATGCAGTTGGCCTCCTGCCGTCCACACCGATGCTGCACACATCGACTCCCAGAGTAAGAGCCGGGGCACGGTATTACAAACATCAGGCTGTCTTCACATGCTTTTCTCATTAATAATTTTCAAACCAAGCACGAGATAAGAAAGAGTGACAGAGATGGAGGAAGGAACATTATCTCTCCATGTCTCCGTTCAAACACGACCGACGGAGCATCCCATACATCTCTTCTCTGCGTTAAACCCTGCCAAGGAGCCTCACTGCTTCAGTTAGGCTGCAACCTTTTGCCAAGGCAGTGGAGCGCTTTCCTTGACCAAAATCCTACCCATTAGCCCTAAATACAGAACTCAGGCAGGTGCCACATTTTACTCACTGTATCCCCAGCATCTCTAGGTCCCATGCCTGTCACACTTCAGGTGTGCTGTCTGCTGGGGACATTGGCTGGCAAAGCTCATCAGGGGGACGGTGACATGAGCCTACGGGTTCCATCATGCTAGGCGAGGGGAGAATGTGAAGGCCAAGACTTCCAGGTACGAGTTCTTAAGTGCTTTCACATCTGTTCCCTCATTTGATCATCAAAAAGCCCTGGGGATGAGGCAGGAAATAATTCACACCCCTTGTCACAGAGGAGGAAACTGATGCAGAGAGAGGTTAAATGCCTGAGCAAGGTCACTGAAGGGCCTGCGGCACGCTTCTCTGAGCAGACTCTAGGGGCAGTAAAAACCGACAAAAACAAAGCGCTCTCCTAAGCCAACCTAAGTGATTCATAGAGACACCCGCACACGCTACTGGCTAACGAGAGACCTGAGGCGGAGGGCGAGGGAAGCCATTCGGAGCGGAGACGATCTTTCTGTAATTCTCATAATACTAATTTTGAGAAGAAAGATATAAGATACTGGCCATTCGTACTTGAAAAAATTGGAAACATAAAATAAATAGTGACTAGAAGAAAGCAATTCAGTAAAAAAAAGGTTCAAAAATAAAAGTTACAGTTTCATATTATATCGCCTGCTTTTACCAATATTAAACCGAAATCTCTGGTATGAAATGTTCTGGCATTTTATAGATTTTGCCGTACTTGGAAAACACAAGCTTTACATTTATAAAGGTTTTAACTAGTCAATCCTTATATTTAAAAAATGAATTATCAATATATAATTTTACCAGGTTATTAAGTATCATTTTATGATGAAAGTAAAACAGGCACATTAAAGAAAATTTTGAAATTATGTTTTAGAAATGACCCAGAGGCTCAGCACCATAAAGGCAGCCTGCCAGTGGGGTTCTGGTTCAATAAAAGCAGCCTGCCGGTGGGGTTCTGGTTCATCTCCTCCCAGTTCTTTTACGACGTGGACGGGTTTCTTTTGGGTGCTGGAGGATGCGGTAATCACACCACAAATGCCATTTCGTATCCTGATTTTTTCCTTAACGTAAGGGCTCTTCCAGATTATCCCACCACCTTCATAACCACCATGTGTGACTTACTGAGTGACTATGTGGTCCTCTAAGTGGTTCCACCGCAGTTTACTTAACCATTCTCCTATTTTCAGCCAAGTAGGCTGTTGCCAAATTTTCACTATCATAAATAATGCTTTAATGACTACAACTTTTATTTTCTTCTGTTTCTTTTAGAGAAATTCCTAAAGAACATGACCAGGTCAAAGTGGATGATAATTTGTAAGACTTCTGACATACTCTGCCAAATTGCGTTCCCAGAGGTCTAATAATACACACTATTACCAGCCATGAAGGAGACTGTTTATTTGACTGAACTCTTATCAATAATCAGTAAATCACCTGTCTCATTTTATTGCTATTTTTTGCTAAAAAGTGAAAATATACCTTCACTATGCTATTGTGCATTTTTCCCTGGGAATGCATACTTTTCCTCCCTGTGATTATTGACTAGTTGAACTTCTTTTGTGAATTATTTATGTCTCTTATCCAATTCTCAATTGCCATTTATGTAGATTTAAAAGTAAATTTGTATGAATTATTTTCTAGAATTAAAATATTAACTCAGCGTTTACCATATTGGTGGAAACTATTATTTCTCCAATCTTTGGTTTATTTAAAACTTTTGTTTTGATTTTTACCTGGACACGTTCACTGTTCTTTGTGATTCTTTAAGAGGCTGTGGAGCCAGCTGCCCCTCCCCCACCCTTCTTCCCAGTGATAGTATTTCACTCACTTCCTCCTCAGCCCACACAGGTCTAACACTCCACACCCACATTCAGGAGGCTTTACCTGTTGGTCATCAGGAGTCCATATGCCACACGTGATCTGACTTTCCAAGTTGATCTCAGAGGACCAATGTCTTTGTCCACTGACAGAACCGACCAGGACAAACCCATCGCGATACGAAATGAGCGCTTGAGTCCCATCGTGGCTCCACGTGAAGTCACTCACCTTTGAGAGACACAGACAAAAGGGGTCAATCTGTCATCTGAAAGGGAAAGCAACTTTATCAAAGACTAGGTAGGGTCATTAACTTATGAACCTTTGGCTGACATCGAGATGGCCTTGGAGAAAATAATATATATAAAAATATAATTATACAGATAACGTATTATAAAATATATATAACATATATGCATTATAATAATAATAGATACTATAAAAGACATTACTGAAAAGCTTGTGTCAGTGTGGCGCCAAGTGCCTCACACATGTCAATTGATTAAGCCTGGTCTGGGGGAGGTATTATCATGCCCATTTTACAGGGAAAACAGACACGGGGCACACGTAGCTTATCCACGGTCACACACAGCTGGGGAGCGGCAGAGCCAGTGACCCAGGTTGTGCGGCTCCTGCGCCCTTGCTTTCAGCCCCTGTTCCAGGCCTCCCGCTTAACGGTGAACAACAGACTGTCCATTAGTGTCTCTTAGTCACTTATCAAAATAGTAAGGCTCTCAGTTTCTGATTACACACCTTTCTCAGTCTTGTTAACAAGATTCCCTCAATCAAAATGGAAAAAAAATTTTAACTGGAAAACATTACTTATACTCGGGTGTTGAGTTTTATCAAATGCATTTATTCAAATCACCACATATTCTTTCTCTTTGAACCTAGGATTGCAGTGAGCTACTTCCATAGGTTCCCAGTGTTGCACTATCCTCGCACACCTAGAAGCCCAGCTTGGAGGTGAAGCACTACCTTCTATACACACAGTTGAAGTTGACTTGCTAATATGTTTAGAATTTCTACATCTTGACCAAATTCATGAATGAAACTTGTGATTTCCTTCTTTGTAATGTCTTTGTCTGGACTTACCAGGGTTTTACAGTGACCTCTCAAAACGAGTCGAAGAGCGGTCCCTCTTTTCCCACTGCCTGGAAGAATCTATATAAACTGGGATGACCTGTTGCTGAAAAGTTCGGTACAACATGCCTGTAAAACCGTCTGGCTCTGTATTTTTTTTGTGGGAAGATTTTTAACCATTGCTTCAATTTATTTAACAGTTTTAATACCAGTCAAGCTTTGAAGTTTTTTATTTCTTCCTGAGTCAGTTCTATTAAATTATTTCTTTTTAGGAATTTGTCCATTTCACATAAGTTTCCAAAATTGTTGGGCAAGTAGTTGCTGGTAGTATTTATTAGCCTTTAAAAATCAACTTTATTGAGGTACGATTTACATACAATAAAATAAAGTTCTCCTTGGCAGTCAACCCTACCATCATCCTTGGTTGGAGGCAACGAGTGGTCTAATTTCTCTCACTAGTTGCTTATTCTAGAATTTCACGTGAATGGAACCACATAGTGTGTTCATTTTTGTGTATGGCTGCTTTTACTCAGTATAATGGTTTTGAGAGTATTCTGAATGCTTGTGTGCAGCTGTAGCTCATTCCTTTTTATAGATGAGTAATACTGCATTGTATAAATAGAGCAATATTTATTTACCTACCCAAATTGCTGGGCATTTGGGTTGTTTCCAGTATTTGGCTACTAGAAAAGTGTTATAGACATTCATGTGCAAGACTTTTTGTAAGCACATGGTTTCATTTCTCTTGAGTGAATGCCTGGAGCAGAATTAATTGCTGGGTCATAGGGTAAGTATATGTTTACCTGCATAAGAAATTACCAAACTCTTTTCCAGAGTGGTTATGCCATCTTATACTCCCATCAGCAGCGTATGAGGTATAGTAGGGCCACACCTCACCAACACTTGGTGTTGTCAAGTGATCATTTCACATTTTTATTTTAGCTACTTTAGCAGATATACAGTGGTATGACATTGTGCTTTTCATTTGCATTTCCCCAACGACTAATATGTGGAGCATCATTTCATGTGCTTATCGATCATCTACACATCATCTTTGGAGACATGTCTGTTCAAATCCCTTGCCATATACATCTATTCACATATCCATTCATATTCATTTATTATATACCTATACATAATATAGATGTATATATATACACCCATATATAATTGACATATATGAATTTTTGACCTTCTTATTGTGTTGTAAAAATTCTAGATACTATCCTTTATCAGATATGTGTGCTGCAAATAATTTCTCCCACTCTGTGGCTTGTCTTTTCATTTCCTTAATGGTATCTTTCAAAGAGTAAAAATTTTAAATTTTGATGAAGTCTAATATTAATTTTTTTTCTTTCATGGTTTGTACTTTTTCTGTCCAATCTAAAGAATCTTTACCTAACCCAAGGGTGCAAACCCAAGGTTTCCAGAAGTTCAGCTTTTATATTTATGCCTATGATTCATTTAGAGTTAATTTTTGTGCAGGGTGTAAGGTAAGAATCAAGGTTCTTCTTTTAATTTTTTAAAAATAAAAATTGATATTCACCTTTTCCAGTACCATCTCTCAAAAAGAGTACTCTCTGGATGTTAACTAGACTTAGTGTGGTAATCATTTCGCAATATATAAAAATATCAAACTGTTATGTTGTACACCTGAAACTAATTAATGCTTTATGCCAACTATATCTCAATATTAAAAAAAGGACTATTCTTTGTCCCCATTGAATTATCTAGGTATCTTTTAATAACCATTCATTACCTTGTAATTTCTACTTTATAGTTATGCCCAACTTTTCATTCATAAAATTGTTTTAGGTTGCTTACACTTGGAAATGTTCAACTTTAAAACTTGTGACATTACTAGATATATCACATTTCAGATAATAATAAAATAAAAGAACAAATACCAAAGGACATGAACTTTTTGCTGTTCTCCCAGCAGGGGCTGGGTTTATGCTGAGCGATCGGCATGTCCCCATCACGACAATGGCATGGAGCTGTCTCATGGAGCTATCCTGGGGTAGCCCTCAAACAGCTGGTCCGAGGTCACCGCAAGGAGCTGTTTGCTTAGGTAAACTCAGAACTGTGGTTTCACTGACTTTATGTTTCAACCAATTACACTCTCCAGTTTTTCTTCAGAACTCAAAACACTTTTTAGAGATGACACAATTCTACAATAAAATTTAAAAGTCCTTTCATTTTGCAAAGATAACGTTACTTATTTACATGCATTTTAACTCATTTATCTTGGAAAGTATTTGTATTAAAAGGAAAAACATCTTAGGAGAAGGCTAAACCATACAACCAGTGAGGAGAAGCTTCTCTGGGACTCCACCAATCTTACAGTCACAAAAAATGATAACAGAGGATTTTGACATGAACTAATTGGGTTTATTAAATTAGGTCAGCATAGAGTGACAAGACTGCATCACAACTGGAAAAACAGAAACAGGGGAACAGACGATGCAAGCTGTAAGGAGGATCAGCAAAGAGCCCCTTATGGCTGTCTCGCCCAGCAGAGGCTGCAGGGCTCCTGCTTCACTGGGAGCGTCCGCGCACACGGGGTAACTGTGGCTGAGCAGCAGCCTGGAGGCCCACTGCCCGGGAAGCTTCCCATCAGACTATGCAATGTCAGCCCGTGCCGGGCACAGCCGTCCCTGGTGATTACCGTAAAGTAACGCATGCGCCGTTCCAGACGCATAATCATTTCCTGAAAAAGAAATTGTTAAAGCATCACTTAGCTTTTGGCAAATGCTTGATTACTCTGCGACATGAAAGGCATGCTACATCACAAGGATTACCTGTCATTTCTTCTAAAGAGTGTGATTTTTCTCTGAGCAGATTTCAAGGATGCTCCTCCTCCAAGCCACGAACTGCCCCTCCTCCCACCAGATACCGTTTCAGGTGCACAGAGCCACCACTCCTAGGACGAGCGACCCCTCACCAGTACCTGATGCTGTTTTACTCAGGAGGATCTGACTCCAACACAATTAAAAGCAACCAAACCTCCCCAAAATGCAAGCATTTAATGATGACAACTGCTGGGTGGGTTCTGAGGTTTGCAGAGTAATTGCTCCAAACAGCAAAATTATAGGAAAACCTGGATCAGATCACAAGATACAGCGATTACTTTGGCTCACCCTGCCAGGCACAGGCATTCGTGAGATTCCAGGTGCTTCCAGATGTCCTACAGTCCATGTAAGCTCATTCACTTCCAGGTCTGAATTCATCTTCCCTTTCTTGTTTCTAACATGCTTTTTTGTGCCAACTCTCATTGAAAAGAAAAGCTGAGGGACAGGGCGGTGGTGGAGACCACACAGTTGTTACACGGAGGTGACAGAAGGTTTCCTCCTCAGAGAGGCTGCTGCCAGGGGAAAAGGGTGTGGTGGCAGCTCCTCTTGGCTGTGGGGCTGGGCCCTCTGAAGGTGATGAAGTCTTAGCTCTTTAGGATACACCACGAGCACATGCATTTCGGCTCAAAGAGAAAACAGTGTCTCATCTGGGAATAAGACAGTGTGGTAGAGCATTTTGGACTCAAACCTGGCTCCAGATTCTGGCTTTACCACCTAGGACTTCCTTGGGCAAGTTACTCAACCTTCCTGACCTGGGTTTTGTCTTTCATTAACTGGGAATAACAACATCTTCCAAACAGGGCTGCTGGGGAGACAAGAGAAGACACACGAAAAAGCCAAGCACTGAGTGAGCTTCTGTCCTAGCTCCCGTCACTGTCTTTCTCCGAGCAATGCTTTCAAGATCTCCCGCTGCCCAAAGTCTGAAGACACGTCTCACCCAATCCCTGGGCCTCCCCGGGCAAGGAGGCCACACTCTGCGGACGGGAGAATCAGGGCACTTTGGCGACCTTTATGGGTGAATGCAGAGAAGTCTCCACTGGAGCTGCTGCCTCGAAGCCTGAAGCTGTTCTTTGGGGATGACATTATGGCTACTACTCAAGGGCACGTATGCTCCGCGGTCGGGGCTCTGAGGCAGCAGTACCTCATAATACCACAGGCACTCTAAGAACACGCGGCAACAGCTATCGTGTGCACTCTCCAGATTTAATCTTATTTAATCCTCCGAGTGACCCTCGGAGGCAGGGACCATGAGAGTCCCTATGTTAGGGATGAGGAAGTGGAGGCACAGAGAAGTCACACATCTCCTACCAAGAGTCACGGAGTGAGACTCCTGGCCTGTGTGGTTGACTCCAGCGCCATGCTTGTGACCACAACGTCCATCCTCCAAGAACCAGGAACTTCTCAGGGCCGTGGAGACTTCCACGTCTGCGGCTCTGTGTCCAGGAGGCTGGTGAGCAGGCTCTTCCTCTGCCTTTTCTGCTCCACGGAGGTACAGGGAAACCGTGAGGCCGTGCAGTCAGTCAGAATTATTACATTTATGCTACCAGACCAACGAGCTCACAAAAAAGAACGTTCTGTTTTCAACCAGAGGTAGGTCTGTCTTCTGTGATGACATCTAACAAAGACCCTCAGCCTAGCAGTAACTGCTAATAATGGTTCAGTCGCCGATTTAAATGGATTCGGCTGCCAAGAAACCAAGAGAAGACTGAGACTCCAAAGGGCAGCAAGGAAAGAATTGGGAAAGCTCATCAAGTGTAAGGAAGTGTCTTAGAGACCAAGGCCAAGATGACCCACACCCTCGTGTTCCCAATGACTACGCACCGGCAAGAAAGCCAGACGGTGAAGAAGGCTGACAGGAAAATAATTGATTCATTTCAAGTATGACGTTGGAGGAGAGCTCCACAGACGCCCTGGACTACCAGAGGGACGAACAGGTGGGTCCTAGAGCAAACGAAGCCTGAACTATTGCTGGAGGCAAAAGTGATACAACTGAGGCTGTCCTAATTTGGGCTCATCAGGAGAAGGTAGGATTCTTAGGAAAAGACAATAATGCTGGGAAAAGCAGAAGGCAACAGGAAAAGAGGAAGAGCAAATAGGAGATAGACTGACTCCATAAGGAAGCCACGGGCCCAGTCTACAGGAGCGGAGTGAGCTGCTGAGGACAGGACATTGTGAACATCACTCACTCATTCACAGGGACGCCAGGAGTCAGAGCCGACTCGATGGCAGGTAACAATTATCTTCATTCCTTGTAATTTTATGTCACTTCACTGGTTTGCATCTTTCAAACTTGGGAAGCTTACAGCTTATTTAAGAAACAGATGGGAGAAAAGAGGATGAGATCCATTTCCTTAGAAATGCATAGAAAGGCAGGCACAGGGAAACCATCGCTGGGGAGTGAAAACAGGCTAAGAAACCCCTCAGCAATAAAGGTCCCCTGAGGACTCGGTTCTGAAGGCAGAGTTCTGTCAAATCCCCGGCATGGGACATATGTCCTTAAACATGTGAGAAGAGGAGGTCCCTGCAGCCCGTCCTCACCTGGGAGGAGAGCGAGAGCAGCACCACAAGCCAGAAGAATCCGCAGAGCAGTTTCAAAAACAGCCCAGCTCAGCAGGGAGCCCCCAGAGCAGGCGTCTTCCTCAGAGCGAAGACAAATCCTTCAGAAAGGAAGAGCTGAGGGTGACAACAGGTGGCCACGCTAATTGAAACCTGATAGAAGAGAGTGTTAAAAACTCAGCTTGGTGAGCGGGTTGTGAGAAACAGCCATGTGGGGCTCCCTGTGACAGAACTATGAGGATTACACATGGGGAAAACACCTCTCAAACGGGAGCAAAGAGTGACATGCCAGAGGCACTTGAGGGGATCCGAACCGAGCATGTCACCACAACACTGAATGGCAGAAAAATGATTTCACAGATTTAATTAAAGCTTAAAACTTGGCGAGCTCACACAACAGCGGCACGGTTAAAGAGAAAGAAGTAGGATCTTTCTCTAGCTGTGTTCGCTTCTAGTCTACCTATGTCTGGGGAGAGCGTTCACCTGCCCTGGAAATGGGGTCTGCATTCTCTCTCCAGCAATCTCGCGCTGGAAGGGGTTCCGGCCCACTCACCTGAGCCCCTCGGTCGTTGACCAGCTCCACAGACCACCTCCCTTCGTACTGAATCCACACAAATATGCCTCCGTCTGCGTCACACGTGGCCAGCTTCTGGTATGGCTCATTCCACCTCACCAGCACAACCTAGAAAGCAACCGGGAAGATGGTTACCACGGGGAAGGAACAGGGACAGGACCATGGCTACGAAGAGCTCAGCCCGCAGCACTCAAGAGACGGTGTGATCAAAGGAAACGACTGGGGGAGGACGTGGGGATCAGAGGAGAGGACAGGGCACACCACACAGGGAACCAGACCCCCGTGACATGGCATCGTGACAAACAGCTCACACCTGAGCACACACAACACTTTGGCATGAAAACGCCCATCACTATGAAAACAGAGAGGGCCCAGAGTCCGTCTGGACCCAGCCCTGCCTCTCACAGGGCAAGGACCCCTCAGCCGACAGTCCTGTGTGGAGCGAAAACGACGTCCACAAAATCACTGTGTATTTGAATCAGTGTATTAATTATTTAGAACAGAAAGAGGAAAGCGTGGGGCTTATTTGACTTCGTTTTCCTCCCGAACTGAAATTTTCTCCACCTTTCCTGGACTATCTCATTTCTGAACAGTTCAGCCTCTAACTATGGCCAATCTGGAAAAAACGTGCAGTTGAAATATCTAAGTTGTTTAGGATTTATTACAGAAGAAATATGAAGAAATTACAAGCATCAAAGTTTGTGAGTATAAGAACTAGAACTTAAACTTGAAAAATTCGGGAGCTGGACAAATCATTTTCATCTTTCTCACCTATCAGTCCCCCGTCTAAAAGGTGGACCCTCCAGTAGGTGGTTTGTGGAATCAGGTAAATACCCAGGCAGCCCTCACAGAGCCCAGGAACACCTGAAGGACAGGCCGCCATGAAGCGGTCCCGCAGCCCATGAGCCACAAACCAACAACCCGCATTTGCTGTCGTGAATGTTCCCCGAGCGTCGCCTGACTGGCCCATGTGGGGACCGTGACGAGTGAATTCACTCAGGCAGACATCCAGCTGGTACCTACTTGGTTCCTGCTGCGTGATCCTAAGTGACCAACAGGGCGCTAGAGAAGACGAGGCCCCGCTCTTGGGAAGCTGAAAGCGCAGCTGGGAGTCAGAGCGTCCACGGACACCGGATATATACTGATGTGTGTCAGTCAAACGAGGACATCATTAACCAGCAAGGACACGCCTGCTATTCCTAAGAAAGATCTGAACCCCCTTCTCCTCCCAAGACATTGTGTCTAATAAACCAAACATGTGGCCCTGGTGTAAATGGGTGCCAACCTCTAACTTACATTCCCAAATAGCAAACAAGGCCAAGGACGGACTGTCCAGGACCTCTGCAATGCCCACCTGTGTCCAAAGCGCAGGCCGACACAGAGGCCCCGTCACCTCTCAAAGCTGCATCACGGGCACACCTGATTTTAGGTCTTTAAGTCTCTTTTCAGGGCACTAGAGAGCTAGGAGAGGTCCCCAACCTTGGTCTGCCACCCTTGGTGGGATCAGCACTTGTTGTAAGATACGTGATAAAATCCCCAAATTTTCCAAGAGGAAATTATTACCCACTTAAAATGTAAGGATACTGTGGCTCTGTTGTAAACCTCAGCAAAAATCCGAGAGAGCTGTGAGGTTGCAATCTTTCGAGACCTGGTGAGCACTAGACAAATCTAACCTAGCTGATGGCTCCCAGGGCAACGTCAGCTTCCACGCATGCGGCCACCTACCACTCCGGGCAGCCCCATCGAGCTCCATCCCTCTGCTGAGATGCCCGCCTCCCTGGTCCGGGCTCTGCACGCAGCACTTACACCATCCACTCCAACTATCGCTTTCCGTGCACGCCTCCCCACTGAGCTGTGGCGCGGGACGAAAGGGACAAGGGCACGCTTGTCTTTCAATACCGACACATGATAATTTTGAATGTATTGTGCCAAACAGGAATATCCAATTAGAAATTATGATCCTTATTCAATTACATCTTCGAACTATAAAAGGTTATTGGAAACTATTTCCGGTAGGTTATTTTCAACTCCCAAAGGCATTTTAACAACAGCCATACTGCCTGCCTGCCTATTATAAACTGTTAGGTGCCGAGGATAGAGATTAACACATCTTTGTCCCCGTGGGGTTCAGCTCACTAAACAGACACAATGTAGGGCTCTCTATGCAATTACAGAGTTGTGAACACACACAGGAGGGCTCTCAACACAGATGGACAGAGGGAACAAATCCAGATTCATAAGTCTAGTTTTTAAAATTCTCTACTTAAACTACTGATCTAATTTTTTTTTTTTTTGAGGAAGATTAGCCCTGAGCTAACATCTGCCACCAATCCTCCTCTCTTTGCTGAGGAAGACTGGCCCTGAGCCAACATCCATGCCCATCTTCCTCTACTTTATATGTGGGACGCCTGCCACAGCCTGGCTTGACAAGTGGTGCCTAGGTCCACACCCGGGATCCGAACCGGAGAATCTCGGGCTGCCGAAATGGAGCGTGCAAACTTAACCACAGTGCCACCGGGCCGGTCCCCGATCTAATTTTTAAAAATAGTAAAACCAACAACAACAAAAGTCTTTAAATGACAGTGAATGTGTCATAAAATTTAGAATTTCCAAATGGTCAATGAAAGCCAACATCATACATTTCTTTCAGAGCCAGCGATGCTTTGGCCTGAGCACTGCAACCCACAAACGTGCCCTCGGCTACAATTTGGTCCCTAAAGACACATCAGTCGTTTAAGCCTACAATCGCTAATGGATCTCAGAATGGCCACACAAGATAGAACGTGACAAATAAGAACACGATATTCATGACTGATCAGTTTTTAAATTATTTCCTTAAGTTAACACAGTGCACACTCACCTACTGTGACCTTCCTTATAAAATGTATTTGATAACAAGGGGTCATTTCAGAGAAGAGAGGTTAGTTGCATTTTCTGTACTTCTGCCTTTTTCCTTTAATGTCCATTGCCATGGAGAGCTGCATGTTTAATTAACATCAACAACAAACCTCTCTTCTTCACCAAAACAGCCTGCCTAGTCACGGTGTGACACAAACACAAAAGAGCAGAGGCAAAAAAATATTTTAAGGGCCAGCCTGGTGGCATAGTGGTCAAGTTCGCACACTCTGCTTTGACAACCCAGGGTTCGCAGGTTCGGATCCCACTTGCGGACCTACACAGCACTCATCAAGCCATGCTGTGGCAGCATTCCACATACAACATAGAGGAGGACTGGCACAGATGTTATTAGCTCAGTGACAATCTTCCTCAAGCAAAAAGAGGAAGATTGACAACAGATGCTAGCTCAGGGCCAATCTTCCTCACCAAAAAAATCACCCCCAAAACAAAAAAATTTTCAAGTTATTTCTAATGTTAAAGATTTCTTGGTCTTATGACCACACAGTAGCAGTTACTGGATAAACAAAAAGTTCACAGACTCAGTTTCATCTTTTTGTAACTCCTGATCAGTTGAGATGCAGGAGTAAACAGAAATGGAGTCCCCATTAACACACTTTGCTGTGAGTTCTCACCAGTATAACTAAACAGGTAGGTAAACTGAGAGAGAAGGAAATCTCTCCAATGATTCTTGGCTTAAAAATACAGTCAAACTGGCAATGTTGTTTCCCTGGGTTAGAATTCTCATTTCCTCTCTCGTCTACAATTCATAGCTGCCTGCCTTATCTCCCAAGCAGCTTATTTCCTGTTCTCCAAATCTTTCCAGTTATTTGGCAAGGTCAGGACATACCAGAGTGCTGAGGAATTACCAACCAGGGGGCCAGCTGGGTCCCCAGTCGCCCAAATCGTGTGGCAGGGTGCTAAGCATCTGCCCAGGATTCTAAGGCAGAGCTTTCCTTCCCTTTTCAAGGAAAATGGGGCTACTGTTTACTCAGGGCACCAAA
Organism: Equus asinus; assembly: GCF_041296235.1. NCBI lineage: Eukaryota > Metazoa > Chordata > Mammalia > Perissodactyla > Equidae > Equus > Equus asinus. Next base: position 31,246,463 of record NC_091790.1, read on the forward strand.
GACCTTCAGCGTTTAGGGTGTTAGCTGAAAGGTGGTGGTGTTCCACTGAAAACACAGAGGATAAGCTAAGTTTTGACCTAGGTCTTTGATTATGCAAAAAAACACCAGCCTGTCACCCTCTCCAACGTAAGGCATTCTATCATTTTATAGTTATCATTATCAATAAATGTTTATTGCAGACTATCAAAGGTAGAGAAATCTCCACTGAAGGGCAGGTCTGAGAGCCTATTTGGATTGTAATCTAATGCCCTAAATAAGTCGCTTCACTTCCTACACGTAGAACTACTTTTAGGCAGAACAAAACAAGTGTGAGTGAGCGACCCATCTCTAGGATGTTGATCTTTGGGGCAGGCACTCTTCAAATGGTGTTCCTAGATATGAGTCCAATTTAAACTTTATAGAAATATCCAGGAAACCATCACAGTGAACAACCAGTATCACCAACGTTCAGAAATTTCCCTCAGCCTAAAAGGAATATTAATTTGAACGAATGCTAAATACAAACAGCTCAACTAATAAATCCCTGTAAATGATGCTTAGCACTCAGTTCTTATTCTGCAATTCATTAAATGAAACAGCAATAACTTCGATTGTACAAGAAAAATACAGTGAGCGCCAGTGTAATCTTAGATACTTTTAGTCATTTTCACAAAGAACCAAAAGCATCTTGAGATAGAGGCTGGAAGAAATCCAGTGCAAACAATGGTGTCCAGACTATGCCCACCAGCACGAAGGCCCTGTGAAGTGTCACAGTGGGGCGTGTGGGCTCAAGGCCCGAGCCCGGCCTCACTACCACCAGCTGTGTGGCCATGGGCAACCTGCCGACCCACTTACTACCCCTTTCCAATGGGGGCAACAGCAGCACATGCTTCTAGAGTTGTTGTCAAAATATGATGAGAAAGGACCTTAGAAGGGCGCCAGGTGCACAGCAGATGTTCAACCAATGAGAGCTCTGCAGTATTAATTTGTGAGCTAAAACTCCAGAACGTGAAGACCGGTTCAGCACAGCGTGACGTATATGGTTTCCTCTTCTTGAACAGAAGATGACTGATTTGAAACTTAGTCCCTCCTTCCAGACTCACCTCCTGCCACTTGCATTCCCCACCCAACTCCGTGCCTTAAAAATCAACACCACCACACAGCTCCTGCCACCTTTGGCCTGGAATAAACTTCTACCCCTTGACACCTGGTGGTGTCACCTTCCCTGAAGTCCCAAACACTCCCCCTTGCCATTACCATGGCATCTTCTAGGCAGTTCTGGTATGTGCGTTCACGGCCTGCAGTTGCTCCCTCAAATGTCTCTGTTCCACCAGCCTGACAACTTCTCTGATTTTCTGTTCCTGGAGCCCAGGCACACAGGAGCATTCCACACAACTTTCTAAATTGAACTATGCCTGAAAGGGGGTTAACCATATTTCTATAGAATTTTATACTATTCTCTCAATAGTAAGATGCTAAAACTGGTTCGAATGAGTTGTTGGGTTTTTGTTGGCAATAGCTTTATTGAGACAAAATTCACACGCCATACAATTCACCCATTTAAAATGTACAATTCAATGGTTTTTAGTGTATTTTCAGGGTTGTGCAACCATCACAATAAATTTTAGAACATCTTCATCAACCCTCAGAATACTCCCTCCAGCCCTAGGCAATCACTGATCATCTCTGTCTCTATAGATTTGCCTATTCTGTATATTTCATATAAATGAAATCATACAACATGTGGCCTTTTGCCCCTGGCTTCTTTCACTCAGCATCATGTTCTCGAGGTTTATGCCTGTTGTAGCGTATGTCACTACCTACTTCCTTTATACGGCCAAATAATATTCCGTTGTGTGGACACAACACATTTTCTTTATCCACTCAGTTGATAAACATCTGGGTTGTTCCCATCTTTTGCTTATTGTGAATAATACTGCTATGAACATTTGTATACAAGTTTTTGTACGGACATATGTTTTCATTTTCTTGGGTATATGCCTAGGAGTGGAGCTGCTGGGTCAAATGATAATTCCGTTTAATTTTATGAGGAACTGCCAGATTGTTTCCCAAAGTGGCTGCACCAATTTACATTCCCAGCAGCACCGTTTGAGGGTTCCACCTTCTCCCCAAGACTTGCTGCTCTGTCTTTTTTATTACAGCCATCCTACTGGGTGTGAAGTGGTTTTGATTTGCACTTCCCTGATGGCTAATGGTGTTGCGCATCTTTTCAAGTGCTTATTGGGCATCTGCACATCTCTTCTGGAGAAATGTCTATCAGATTCTTGGCTCCTTTTTAAAATGGGTTATTTGTCTTTTCTCTTACTGAGTTGTAAGAGTTTCTCTCCTAAGCCTCTGAAACACTGACTACATTTCAGGAAAACTTTAGCTTTTATTTCCACGTAATCCAATTTATTTCTATCATTTAAATGTTCACAAATCCAGTCCTAATTCATTCATTCAAATCAATTTGTTATAAGAACTCCAAGAAGGAAATGGTCCAGAGATGATACAGGAATTCAGAAAAACAGCTCTACAGTGTTCTGAGTCCTAGAATCCAGGGACCAAGGTGTCCCTACACTGTTGGGAACCTGAATGGGTTGGGGGACGACCCTCTCAGTCCCAGGACACTTCCTAGGGAACTCACAGCTACACTTTCCTTCCTGAGATCCTCCAAACCTTCTTGTTGCAAAATAACACATATTCTGAATGAATAGAATTTAAACTATCAGGAAGGACTGAGTTAGGAAAAAAGAACTTCACCAGGTCTCCTGACATGAATGTGAAATCAGCACTCCCGGCCTTCTCATCCACTGAGGGGCAGCAAGAGTCTTTCACGAAAGCAACACATAAAACGCTCTGAAGAGCTACGTTAAACACAGTCTGTAAGCAACCCAACAGTTAACATCATCATCTCCTGACCAGTTTCAGGCGCTGACTTGAGCACATCTCAAAACCCCATGAAAGAAGACTCCCTGTGACCCTAACCTCCACCCTTTAACGTTCAGTCTCAGTTGCCACCTCCTAAGTAGAAATTTAACTGGAAAGTATGTTCAACCACAATCACTGTTCTCTGAGGTTCCGAAGCACCTCACCATGTTAAAGCATGTTTTTCCCACTGTCACTTCCCACTTACTCTCACCTAAATGCTCGTGGTGTAGGCAGTAGTTATTGGCTTTAGCCAATTCAGAGCTGACATGACCCCTCGGTCTCAGAGATGAGGACAAGGAGGCTAATGTGGTGAAGCGGCCCTGCCTGATGTCACATAGCAGGTAGGAGGTGGGTCCGGGGACAGGCCAGAGCCCAGTCTCCTGGCTCCTGCTCAGGGCACTCGTCTCCATTACCAAGGTCAACCAAACTGGCCCGTGGCCATCAATCACTTAGCACCAGGAGGATGCTGCTCACATGGACGCACAGGTGGAAGAAATGCCCCGCCCTCAAGAAGCACCTGGTGCGATGCTCAGGGAAGCCACCCCCCTTTTCTTTCTTAATAAGTATGTATTCTTGCTGTGATACTTCCGCAATGCAGAAATGTTCTGAAAAACAACTGTACCAACAA